>NC_083751.1:11591863-13041863 GCF_033458585.1 Syngnathus typhle | reverse complement strand
ACTCATCATACAAAAGAAGTTCCTAAGAATGATCTCTTTCTCGAATGGACATGAACCAACGGCACCAGTGTTTAGAAATTATTCACTATTGCCAATTGATAAAGTAAACATTCATCAAACCTGTCTACTCATCCATAAATATATATATAGGAAACACTGTCTTCCAGCCACCTTTTATAATTTCTTCACTTTTGTATCTGATCTTCATTCTTATCCAACAAGACAGAGGGACAATCTCCACCCACCTTCCTGTCGAACATCACGCCATCAATATAATATCTACTTTAGAGGGCCCTCACTCTGGAATGTGCTACCAATCCATATCCGATCCATATCTTCACAGGCTGCTTTTAGAAAGCATCTGAAATACCACCTTCTCTACTCATGATCCTACCAGTCCATAATTACTCCACCACACTAAGCTGATTCATACTAAGAACATCAAACCACAATTTATACTCTGATTCTTCCTTGTTTTGTTATTTTCTGCTTGCAGTTTCTTCTGTCCCCTCTAAGCTATTCCTACCTGGTGTCTCTTTGATTGTTTCAACATCGCTAAGTGACTATTTTGTTCTCTTGTTTCTCATTTTGTATAGTGTATTTGTTTATGTATGTATACATACACATTCGTAGTATGTATGCATGTATAAATATGACGAATTAATATATAGCTTGTTATGCTTTTGTTTATTTACTTGTGTATGTGTATATATGTATATGTATGTGTATGTGTGTATGTATGTGTATATATATATAATGTATATATATTATATATATGTAGGTGTAGGTGTATGTGTGTGTGTGTGTGTGTATATATATGTATATGTATGTATATATATACTTGAATGACATTTGACGACACAGCACTTTGTTTGCTTTGTTTGTTTTTGCACTTTGTTTGTACAGGAGTGGAGCTCTTTACAAGCCCTAGGCTTCGTCTCCCTCCTTGCACTGTTATTGCTGTAATAATATGTGCTAAACAATAAACTAAACTAAACTAATACGACAATATGACATATTGTCCTAGGTCTTAGTGGCAGAGTGTCCGTCCTGAAGTCTCAGGACTGGAAGGTTGTGGGTTCAAACCCCGGCCGGGTCATACCAAAGACTATAAAATGGGACCCATTGCCTCCCTGCTTAGCACTCAGCATTAAGGGTTGGAATTGGGGGGTTAGATCACCAAATGATTCCCGAGCGCGGCACCGCTGCTGCTCACTGTTACCCTCTCCCCCAGGGGATGGATCAAAATCACACGGGGATGAGTTAAATGCAGAGGACAAATTTCACCACACCCAGATGTGTCTGTGACGATCAGTGGGACTTTAACTTTAACTTAACTTTACCCGAGCCAATTATTATTCTATATAATAATTTGGGGGGGGGTTGTGTAGTTGTATTGTTTGATGTGTATGGGTTGGTTCCACTGAATGTAAAAAACAAAACAAAAAAACGTTATCAGTGTGTGTGTGTGAGTGTGTGTGTGTGTGTGTGGGGGGGGGGGGGTAGAGTTAGGGGGGATTCATTGAACGATTCGTTTGAACGAATCTTATGAGTGAACTGATTCTAAAGATTCAGTTCACCTAAAAGAATGGAATGCACATCACTAGCTCTTTCGTCTGCTTCTTCTTCCGCTTGGATTTGTTAAAACGTCAGGCGGCATTCGTTCTTCTGGAACACGCATGCAAGTGTTTCCTCGGCGCCTCCCCCCTCTTTTCCCTCTACCTCCCCTTTGCTTACGCTGCCCACTTCCGCCTGCGTTCTCTCCACAATAAAAGAATATCGATAAAATATTATCGATACCAAGTTGGTCCTTTATTGGCAAGCTCTTGGGTTGTTCAATGGCAGTCAGTACACAATGGCATCAACAACAACGTCCGTCTCCAGGTCAGCTTGATTTATACTGTCCGGAAAGGTGGGAACTTGTCACATGACCATTTAGTGTCTGTGAGTGTGGGGGGCGTCACCCATCTGTGTGTGTGGGCGTGGGTGTGCCCATGTGTGTGTTGTAATAGTGTTCTGATCGAGCAGTTATGTTTATATAAACTAAGGAAAAGAATTGCATAATATGAAGATTAAACGTCCATGAGATTGTCTAACCCAGGGGTGTCCAAACTACAGCCGGCGGGCCAACTGCGGCCCGCGGTCCCGTTTTTATTGGCCCGCAGCAAATTCTGAAAACATAATTGAATATGGCCCGCACAAGAAGCTTGAGCTCACCTCTCAGTTTCAACACTAGATGGAGCCCGCCACACAAATAAAATCAAGCGAAGAAAAACTTTTACCGCGAGTCCCCAGAAATGGCTGCCCCCGGGAAGTGAAGCGAACACGCAGCGTTTGACGTCCCATTAGCCCCCCCCCCGAACACCCAGCGTTTGACGTCCCAATTTGCATGAAATGTTTGTAGTTAAAAAATGTCTGAAAAAACTATTGGCACCCGGGCCCCTTCACGATACTAAATCTGGCCCTCTTTGCAAAAAGTTTGGACACCCATGGTCTAACCTAATAGAATATTTACAGATTGCTGTTGCTCTCTCTTCATTATATTTATGAAACTTGACGCCGAGTCTTGTTTTTGGAGTGAACTTTAATGGGGTCGGGCCATCTCCGATACCAACAACCATGCGCTAGGACACACGGCACATGCGCAAATCACATTGCAGTTACTGGTGCCCGTATGTACTAAAATACGTTACATTCCCCTTCTTAAGTGCACTTATACATGTCTCTGAAGAAAAAGATAATACACTAAATTATATTTTGCGTACAAACATTAAATAACAATAAAAACGAGTTCTTGCTCTTTTTAAAACCCAAATTGAGTTTGAAAACAATGATGATAATTTTGTTATCGATGTGATTAACATTTACATTACTTTTCCTTTACTTTTATTTACTTTCAGCTTTCTTTGCGTGACGTCACATGTGACGTACACGGAAATTCTGAACGCGACGTGGGCAAATGGTCTCCTCGTAACTACACGTTATGAGGTGCTGTTAAGCTGATCTCGACTAGTTGACTGGTTCAATTCATCGGGTGAGTTTTTTGAATTGTTATTGTTTTTAGTCGCTACCTGGTGTGTTGTTAAAAGCGTTACTTTAGCAAGCTGTCTCGGCAGCTGCTGACGTAACGACCGCTTTGCTTGACACGTTGCGAGCTAGCCTAGCTTCCATTAACCTGAGAACACTAACGTCAAAATTAGTAACAAAATCACTACCGATGGGTATATGTGTTACGCTAGTTATGACCACGTATAAGGTCTGACTGTGAGCGAGCAGTCAGTGCGTGTCCGTCTAACGTGTGTGTGCGCGCGCGCGTGTGTGCGTGCGTAGGATGGCCAGTGCGGAGCAGTTGGCTGCGGTGGGTTCTGTTCTGGTGGACCCCCATCAGGACCTGACACAGCGGTTCCGAGCGCTATTCACTCTCAAGAACCTGGGAGGTACATTTCAAGGGAATCAAATGCGTTAGAAACGATCCCTTGATTATGTGAGATTTAAATGTAGTTGTATTCACATGCGCAACTTTGTTGTGGGGGGAGGGGGGTGCATTTGTCTCTGAAGGAGCCCCGCATCTTCTCACGCATGGCTTCTTTGGATTTTTAGTGGGTCAGGCCATCATAGACATGCCCAACCAAATTTCAAGTCAAAATAGCATTGGGCCTTAAAAAAATTCATGGGGTCAATCGAGGGAATTGTCGGTCACCACTACCAAATGTAAATTTCTAGCAGACCACCTGCCAAATTAGCTTTGAGTACGAGACCCTTCCATTTAATACTTCAGCCCGGCGCGTTTTTTTTGTGTTAATTGTGGATCCCACCGTGATTTTGAGGCGCCGAGGCAGTGGAGTGGATCAGCAAAGCGTTCAGCGATGACTCCGTGCTGCTCAAGCATGAGCTGGCCTACTGCTTAGGCCAGATGCAGGATGAGCGCGCCATACCCATTCTCAGCGCCGTACTCAAGGACACCCGCCAAGAGCCCATGGTGCGGCATGAAGCGGGTGAGCGGCAGCAGTTCTGCTAAACTTTCGCTGTCCCCCAGTGTTTCCGCTTTGTTTCCGTTGGAAATGAAGTGGCGCTTTTGTCTGTGACACTAGGAGAAGCCCTGGGAGCCATCGGGAGCCCTTCAGTTCTGGACTTGCTGAAGGCCTACAGCCAGGACCCTGTCATTGAGGTACTGGGGATACGACTGAGCCAAACTATTGCATTCAAACTCGTGTTAAATGGGGGGAGCACACACCTGCCACTAGTTGAGGAAAAAGGCCCAAAAAAACATTTTGGGATAAATCTTTAAAATTCCGTGTACCCCTTCTTAATTCCATTTGTGGCTTTGGTTAAGAGTCAGTCCACATTTCCGTTATTCACGTCCTGGCAGGTGGCTGAGACGTGCCAATTGGCCTTGCGTCGTTTGGAGTGGCTCCAGAACGGCGGTGACAAACAGCTGCAAGATGGCGACGCGGACGACAACCCGTACGGCTCGGTGGATCCGGCGCCTGCCGCCGCCAGCTCGAGCGTTTTGCAGCTCCACCAACACCTGCTGGACGAGACCCTGCCGCTCTTCGAGCGCTACCGAGCCATGTTTGCGCTCAGGAACCTGGGGAGCCGGGAAGCCGTCCTCGCCTTGGGCGATGGTAAGACGCCGGGACCGCAACCATGTCGTAGAAACCCGACCTTGAACTTTGATTGAATTTTTAATGGGCTCCCGGTTTGGTCTTGTCTTCTGTTTGAGATTCAGTTCTCGATTGGCGTTAACTTTTTTTGAGTTCTAGTTTGTGATTTGGTACTCCCCTTTTAATGACGTGGGCCTAGTCTGCTTTTTGTTTGTTGCTGGAGTCTAGACTGGTTTTTGACCTATTTCTTGACCTTTCAAAACTGTGTAGTCCAACCTCTACATACAAATTTAATTCATTCTGGGACCTACTTTGTTTGTTGAAATAGTCATATGTTGGATCGAATCACTTTGCAGATTTATTTTTTTAAAAAGCGTTCCATCACTTCCAGAGAAGGGCTGCGATGTTTAGAGATGATGGTGATCCCTTTGGATGGCTTGACCGCTTTGAGAGCTTCCTTCTGCTTAATCGTCGTACTTGATTGTCAAAATTATTGACGTGTTCCGGCCATATTGTTTTGCAAGATCACTCGTGCACACTCCGCGCTCATGTTTTCTTATGATTTCGTGTTTTACAGTACCTCACAAAAGTGAGTACATCCCTCTCATTTCTGCAATGTTTTAATTATATCTTGTCATGGGACAACACTGAAGAAATTACACTTTGAGACCATGTTAAGTAGTCACTGTAGAGATTGGATAGCAAAGTAAATGTATTGTTACTTCAAAGTAACTCAAAATACAACAATGAATGTGTAAAATGCTGGCTACAAACGTGAGTACACCCCAACTGAAAACGTCAAAATTGGAACCAAATGTCAATATTTTGTGTGGACACCATTATTTTCCAGCACCGCCGTAACCCTTTAAGGCATGGAGTTCACCAGTGCTTCACTGGTGGCTGCACAAAATATTCGAGTTTTTTTATTTGCCATGTTTGAGCGTGCCAAACAAGGAATTTGACTTCGGTAAATCACCGCCTCTGTTCAACATTTAGGTGACTAACAACACTCAGGACATGTGAAAAATGGCAAATATTCTCAAACATCCCCTGATCTTAAACTCCCAAGAGGGCAAGTAAGAACTCAAAACTCCAGCCAGGGGAACTGAGAAACCTTGAGAAGAGACCACAGATGGGAAGGTCCCTTATCCAGGATGACCAGGCTGCAATGGATGCAGAGAGGACACAAAGTACAAAAAGTGTAGACAAATTCAAAAAAGGTGTGGAGAGCAGGGGGAGTAGGGGAGTAGTTCAAACAGACTGCAACCTGGGTGAGAAGGGTCTGTAGAGATGTTCCTTACACATTTCCTGGTCCTGGAGAGGTACAAGTCTTGGATAGATGGGAGGTTGATTCCAATTATCTTTTCTGCAGTCCTGATTGTCCGTTGCAGTCTGTGCTTGTCTTGTTTGGAGGCCGATCCAAACCAGACAGTGATGGAGGTGCAGAGGACAGACTGGATGATGGCAGTGTAGAAGGTCTTCAGAAGCTCTCGTAGCAGGTTGAACTTCTTGAGCTGTCTCAGGAAGTACAGCCTCTGCCGGCCTTCTTCCTGACAGAGTCTATGTGGCCGGTCCGTTTCAGGTCCCGAGAGATTGTGGTTCCCAGGAACTTGAAGGTGTCCGTGGAGAGAATAGTATTGCTGCGGATAGTGAGGGGTAAAGGTGGTGAAGGGTCTCGCCTGAAGTCCACTGTCATCTCCATGGTCTTGAGCGGGTTCAGCTCCAGTTGGTTTTGGCTGCACCAGTGGACCAGCCGCTCCACCTCCTGTCTGTACGCAGTCTCATCACCGTCCTGCATCAGTCCGATGAGAGTGGTGTCGTCCGCATACTTCAGGAGATATTGACATTTGGGTCCAATTTTGACATTTTCAGTTGGGGTGTACTCACTTTTGTTCCCAGCGTTTTACACATTCATTGTTGTATTTTGAGTTAGTTTGAAGTAACAATACATTTTTGAGTTTTTTTTGAGTTTATTGTTTAGCACATATTATTATAGCAATAACAGTGCAAGGAGGGAGACGAAGCCTAGGGCTTGTAAAGAGCTCCACTCCAGTACAAACAAAGTGCAAAAACAAACAAAGCAAACAAAGTGCTGTGTCGTCAAATGTCATTCAAGTGTTTTCAAAAAAAAGAAAAATACACATATACATATATATATATATATATATATATATATATATATATATATATATATATATATATATATATATATATATATATATATATATATATATATATATACATACACATACATATACATACATACATACACATATACACATATATACATACATACATACACATACATATATATATATATATATATATATACACACATACACATATACATACACATACATACATACCCATATATATACATACATACACATATACACATATACACACACACACACACATACACCTACATACATATATATATACATACACACACACACCTACACATATATACACATATACATACACACATACACCTACATATACATGCATACACACACACAAGTAACCAAACAAAAGCATAACAAGCTATATATTAATTCGTCATATTTATACATGCATACATAGTACGAATGTGTATGCATATATACATAAAGAAATACACTATACAAAATGAGAAACAAGAGAACAAAATAGTCACATAGCGATGTTGAAACAATCAAAGAGACACCAGGTAGGAGTAGCTTAGAGGGGACAGAAGAAACTGCAAGCAGAAAATAATAAAAACAAGGAACAATCAGAGTATAAATTGTGGTTTAAGTTGATGTTCTTAGTATGAATCAGCTTAGTGCGGTGGAGTAATTATGGTACTGGTAGGATCATGAGTAGAGAAGGTGGTCTTTCTGTTGCTTTCTAAAAGCAGCCTGTGAAGATATGGATCGGATGTGGATTGGTAGCTCATTCCAGAATGAGGGCCCTCTAAAGGAGATATTATATTGATGGCGTGATGTTCGACAGGAAGGTGGGTGGAGATTGTCCCTCTGTCTTGTTGGATAAGAATGAAGATCAGATGCAAATGTGAAGAAATTATAAAAGGTGGCTGGAAGACAGTGTAACCTATATATATATTTGTGGATGAGTAGACAGGTTTGATGAATGTTTACTTTATCAATTGGCAATAGTGAATAATTTTTAAACAGCGGTGCCGTTGGTTCATATCTATTCGAGAAAGAGATCATTCTTAGGAACTTTTTTTGTATGATGAGTAATTTGTTGAGGTATGTTGGATATGTGGCTGCCCAGACTGTGTTGCAGTAATTAAGAAAAGGAAACAGGAAGCTATAATACAGAGTGAGATGAGCAGAAGGATGGACCAAGGGACAAACTTTTCGTAAAATACCTAGCATTTTCATAGATCTTTTGCAAACCAAATCAATGTGTTCAGACCAGTTTAATTGTTTGTCTACTATAGCTCCTAAGAATTTGGTGCTAGCAACTTGATGGATTTCGTTATTGTTTATGTAAATTTTGGTCTGTTCTTTGGGGTAAGATTTATTTATATTGCAGAAGATCATGAAGTTACATTTTTTTATATTGAGTGACAACTTATTTATTTTGAACCATTTTGTAACAGCGTGCAATTCAGTATTTACACTTGCAATGAGGAAATTAAAATCATCGTGGGTGGCAATAAGATTAGTATCGTCCGCAAATAACAAAGGGAGAAAATTTGAACAAGACATGGAGAAATCATTTATGTACACCAAAAATAATAGAGGACCCAATATTGAGCCCTGCGGGACCCCAGATAGTATTTTCGATCTGTTCGAAGAAGAACCATTTATATATACATATTGTTCTCTGTTAGCGAGATAGTTTGTGAACCATTTCAGGGCAGAATTGTTCACTCCATATCTCTCTAGCTTAGCGATAAGGATCTTATGGTCGACGGTATCAAATGCTTTACTTAAATCTAGGAAGACACCAAGAGCGAAATTCTTATTGTCAAGAGCTGTTGAGATATGGTTGACAAGCTGAAGCAGTGCATGCTCAGTAGAGAATTTTTTGCGGAAACCATATTGATGTTTATAGAGAATATTGTTTGTTTCTAGGTGCTTTGCCAATCTTGAATAAACCATTTTTTCTAGAATCTTGGAAAAGCATGGAAGAATGGATATAGGTCGATAATTACCATATTCATTTGTCTCACCAGCATTTACTTTGCTATCCAAGCTCTACAGTGACTACTTAACATTGTCTCAAAGTGTCATTTCTTCAGTGTTGTCCCATGACAAGATACAGTGCCTTGCGAAAGTATTCGGCCCCCTTTCAACATTTCGCGACATTTCAGGCTTCAAACATAGATATAAACGTTTATTTTTTTGTCAAGAATCAACAACAAGTGGGACACAATCGTGAAGTGGAACGAAATTTATTGGATAATTGAAACTTTTTAACAAATAAAAAACTGAAAAGTAGTGCGTGCAATATTATTCGGCCCTTTTACTTTCAGTGCAGCAAACTCACTCCAGAAGTTCAGTGAGGATCTTTGAATGATCCAATGTTGTCCTAAATGACTGATGATGATAAATAGAATGCACCTGTGTCTAATCAAGTCTCCGTATAAATGCACCTGCTCTTTGATAGTCTCAGGGTTCTGTTTAAAGCGCAGCGAGAACCATGAAGACAAAGGAACACCAGGAAGGTCCCAGATACTGATGTGGAGAGGTTTAAAGCCGAATTTGGATACAAAAATATTTCCCATTTTTCCCAAGCTTTAAACATCTCAAGGAGCACTGTGCAAGCAATTATATTGAAATGGAAGGAGTATCAGACCACTGCAAATCTACCAAGACCCGGCCGTTCCTCCAAACTTTCATCTCAAACAAGGAGAAGACTGCTCAGAGATGCAGCCAAGAGGCCCATGATCACTCTGGATGAACTGCAGATAACTACAGCTGAGGTGGGAGAGTCTGTCCATAGGACAACAATCAGTCGTGCACTGCACAAATCTGGCCTTTATGGAAGAGTGGCTAGAAGAAAGCCATTTCCCAAAGATATCCATAAAAAGGCTCGTTTAAAGTTTGCCACAAGCCACCTGGGAGACACACCAAACATGTGGAAGAAGGTGCTCTGGTCAGATGAAACCAAAATCGAACTTTTTGGCCACAATGCAAAACGATATGTTTGGCGTAAAAGCAACACAGCTCATCACCCTGAACACACCATCCCCACTGTCAAACATGGTGGTGGCAGCATCATGGTTTGGGTCTGCTTTTCTTCAGCAGGGACAGGGAAGATGGCTAAAATTGATGGGAAGATGGATGGGGCCAAATACAGAACCATTCTGGAAGAAAACCTGTTGGAGTCTGCAAAAGACCTCAGACTGGGACGGAGATTTATCTTCCAAAAGGACAATGATCCAAAACATAAAGCCAAATCTACAATGGAATGGTTCACAAAGCCAGGTGTTAGAATGGCCAAGTCAAAGTCCAGACCTGAATCCAATCGAGAATCTGTGGAAAGAGCTGAAGACTGCTACTGCTGTTCACAAACGCTCTCCATCCAACCTCACTGAGCTCGAGCTGTTTTGCAAGGAAGAATGGGCAAGAATTCCAGCCTCTCGATGTGCAAAAGTGATAGAGACATACCCCAAGCGACTTGCAGCTGTAATTGCAGCAAAATGTGTCGCTACAAAGTATTGGCGCAAGGGGGCCGAATAATATTGCACGCCCCACTTTTCAGTTTTTTATTTGTTAAAAAAAGTTTAAATTATCCAATAAATTTTGTTCCACTTCATGATTGTGTCCCACTTGTTGTTGATTCTTGACAAAAAAAATGAACTTTTATATCTTTGTTTGAAGCCTGAAATGTCGCGAAATGTTGAAAGGTTCAAGGGGGCCGAATACTTTCGCAAGGCACTGTATAATTAAAACAATGCAGAAATGAGTGGGGTGTACTCACTTTTGTGAGATACTGTAATTGTAAGGAAATCATCACCTTCCTTTTTTCACCACTACTACCATTTGCGTTAGCGTTCTTGGGACTGATTATGTGACGCTGACGTCATCCCGACTAGCTGCTGTCTAGCGGGCTAACCACGATGTCGTGTATGTTGGGAATTACTTCTGATGTTGAGTCAAATATTTGATCAAATTTCACATTGTATGTTGGAAAATTTGTATGTTTAAGCAATTGTATGTTGAGGTTTGTGACTTGATTGTAGACTGGTTCTTGACTTGGTTCTGAACTCGTTTCCTAAGCTTGTTCCACTGGCCCTCGATTCAGCTCTAGATTGGTTTGTGACTCGTTTGTAGTCGAATGATAATGCAAATAATTACATAATAATTACGTTGTTTTTTTTAGGCCTGCAGTGTTCTAGCGCACTGTTCCGCCATGAGATCGGCTACGTCCTGGGTCAGATGCAACACCCCGCGGCGGTCCCGGCCCTCAGCGCCGTACTGGAACGCGGCGGCGAGAGTGCCATGGTGCGCCACGAGGCGGCCGAGGCCCTGGGCTCCATCGGCCAGGACGAGTGCCTGGCCGTGCTGCAACGTTTCCGCGGTGATGGCGAGCGCGTGGTTAAGGAGAGCTGTGAAGTAGCCTTGGACATGCTGGACTATGAGAACAACCAACAGTTCCAGTATGCCGACGGGCTCGCCAGACTGCAAGGATAAACAACTGGAGGGGGCGGGGGGGTCTATGTGTATATAAATAAATATTTTAGACCAGTTCTTTACTTGGGACATTACATTTTTTTTACTTAAAGACTATTGTTCATGTTCTGATCTTAACCTCTTTTTTTTGGGGGGGAGGGGGTTGTTTTTGATTTAGTTGATAACGGGGGTTCATTGTTATTCTAGATCAGGGGTGGGCAAACTACGGCCCGCGGGCCACATCCGGCCCACGGGACCGTTTAATCCGGCCCGCCAACCCTGAACAAATTGTATTATTAAACTTTTTTTTTGGGGGGGTCATTTTGCCTGCAATGACTGCGTTTACCCAGTAGATGGGGAAGCGCTCGCCTGCGCATTTACTACCGGAAGCCGTGTCAGAAAGCTCGGTGCACACTCACAAGTGCGTGTACGGACATGGCGCACTCGCGCTCTATTTGTATCAGTCCCGAATTTAGAGCGTGGGCTGTAACGACAGCATTCTTGTAATTCGCGCGCTGAGCTTTCAGATACAGTTTTACGCAAACCTTCCCCTGGAATCCTTCTATTAAAATGAGTCGCCCAAGGAAAAGCAAGGTGGTACAGTGCCGAGTGTTTAAAAAAAGAGTGGCCAATTTGTCTCGACGTACGCGACGTGACGTTCAGCCACATGAACATCAACCCGTCACAGATCGAGGTAAACGGACCAACACGTCGGATCTCTCCTAAGAATTGCCACAACAAATTTTACTCCAGACTATGACGCACTAGCAAAAAACGGAGACCAACAACACTGTTCCCACTGAAAATGAAGGGGAGGCATTTTGAATATGATTTGTACGCATATCAGGGATTGAAACTAGCGACCATTCTCATTTTCAAACAATGCAGGATGCTCAAGGACATTGATGCACCACCTGTTTGCGACTAATCTTAACCTGTAAAGTTCTTAAGGCTTACTTTAAGGAAGTGTTTCCCGTTTCCTCACCTCTGTTACCAGGCGTTTGTGAGTTAAAACTCTGATTTTCAGATACCCCTCACCGTGTTGCCGTTTTGATTACTTTATTTGGATGTATGCTTTCACTGATTCTTCAAGATGATATATTTGGTCAGAATGTTTGCCGTTTGATGTGATCTCATAAAATAAACATTTCATTCATCTGACCTGCAGGCACTGAAGTGATGGAGACTGTTATTCATAATAACAGTGTTGTATTTTATGAGAATCACTGATAGCAGGTTTTTAGTGATTTTTTTTATTATTTTTTTAATGCTGTAAATGCCTTTGTTTTCAAAAAACTTGTTTGGAATATCCATTCTTTACTACCTACTGAAGGCCAAAATCTTTCATGCAATGACCTTTACAGGTCGCTTATATGACTTCACACAAACACTACGTCCATCTGCTCCTGGTTCGGCCCTCCGGTCCAAATTTAGAACCCAGTTCGGCCCGCGAGTCAAAAAGTTTGCCCACCCCTGTTCTAGATTATTCATTTTGGTTTTCTTTGGTACCTGATTAGTTCTCGACTTTATTAACGTGGTTTGGATTGTCAAGACTGCCCCCTAAATCCTTGAGCATAACAGGACTTCCAGCCGGGGCAGGCTCTTCGCAGGGGCAAGAGGGGGCAACGCCCCCTCAAACAGATGTCCTGCCCCCTCGAATCAAACTTAGAAGTGAAAAATCCGTTGATAGAAACACACGTTAATTAGCCCCCTCTCTTCTCTCATGTCGGTGCAGTGGGTGTCCTCACACAGCCTGCTGTCACGACTCCGCGCCCCTCCGTAAACATCCAATCACTGTGAGTATGCAAATGAGGCAAGAGGCAGCCAGAGGGTCAAGTTACAGTCAGTGCGGTAGGAGTTGAAAGAAGCAGTAAAAACTCCACCAAACTCGTCACGGGATATATAGTGCCTTGCGAAAGTATTCGGCCCCCTTGAACCTTTCAACATTTCAGGCTTTAAACATAAAGATATAAAAGTTTAAGTTTTTGTCAAGAATCAACAAGTGGGACACAATCGTGAAGTGGAACAAAATTTATTGGATAATTTAAACTTTTTTAACAAATAAAAAACTGAAAAGTGGGGCGTGCAATATTATTCGGCCCCCTTGCGTCAATACTTTGTAGCGCCACATTTTGCTGCAATTACAGCTGCAAGTCGCTTGTAGTCTCTATCACTTTTGCACATCGAGAGGCTGGAATTCTTGCCCATTCCTCCTTGCAAAACAGCTCGAGCTCAGTGAGGTTGGATGGAGAGCGTTTGTGAACAGCAGTCTTCAGCTCTTTCCACAGATTCTCGATTGGATTCAGGTCTGGACTTGGACATTCTAACACCTGGATACGTCTATTTGTGAACCATTCCATTGTAGATTTGGCTTTATGTTTTGGATCATTGTCCTGTTGGAAGATAAATCTCCGTCCCAGTCTCAGGTCTTTTGCAGACTCCAACAGGTTTTCTTCCAGAATGGTCCTGTATTTCGCTCCATCCATCTTCCCATCAACTTTAGCCATCTTGCCTGTCGCTGCTGAAGAAAAGCAGGCCCAAACCATAATGCTGCCACCACCATGTTTGACAGTGGGGATGGTGTGTTCAGGGTGATGAGCTGTGTTGCTTTTACGCCAAACATATCGTTTTGCATTGTGGCCAAAAAGTTTGATTTTGGTTTCATCTGACCAGAGCACCTTTTTCCACATGTTTGGTGTGTCTCCAAGGTGGCTTGTGGCAAACTTTAAACGAGACTTTTTATGGATATCTTTGAGAAATGGCTTTCTTCTTGCCACTCTTCCATAAAGGTCAGATTTGTGCAGTCCACGACTGATTGTTGTCCTATGGACAGACTCTCCCACCTCAGCTGTAGTTATCTGCAGTTCATCCAGAGTGATCAAGGGCCTCTTGGCTGCATCTCTGATCAGTCTTCTCCTTGTTTGAGATGAAAGTTTGGCGGGACGGCCGGGTCTTTCAATATAATTGCTTGCACAGTGCTCCTTGAGATGTTTAAAGCTTGGGAAATCTTTTTGTATCCAAATCCGGCTTTAAACTTCTCCACAACAGTATCTCGGACCTGCCTGGTGGGTTCCTTTGTCTTCATGGTTCTCTCTGCGCTTTAAACAGAACCCTGAGACTATCAAAGAGCAGGTGCATTTATACGGAGACTTGATTAGACACAGGTGCATTCTATTTATCATCATCAGTCATTTAGGACAACATTGGATCATTCAAAGATCCTCACTGAACTTCTGGAGTGAGTTTGCTGCACTGAAAGTAAAGGGGCCGAATAATATTGCGCGCGCCACTTTTCAATTTTTTTTTTTTTAAAAAAGTTTTAATTATCCAATAAATTTCGTTCCACTTCACGATTGTGTCCCACTTGTTGATTCTTGACAAAAAAATAAACGTTTATATCTTTATGTTTGAAGCCTGAAATGTGGCGAAATGTTGAAAGGTTCAAGGGGGCCGAATACTTTCGCAAGGCACCGTAACTAATGATTAACAACAACTCAAATAACAGTTAACATAACATTCATATTATGTGCTCAAGCTGCCTAGTTTCAGGTTTACGGAGCCGCGGGAGCAATGTGTCGCTCGCTAGTAAGTCGAGCGCAATCGATGTATTTTTGTTTCCATGGCAACCCGGGGGTTGCCTTCTTCGCGCTTACGAGTGTCGTCTACGTTTGCTTTGGCGACGCCGCTAAATTTCCGTGCCTGTCGGCTACCCCTAGCAGGAAAGCGAGTGTTTTCCATTGTGCGTTCGAGTGTCAAGCGTCTCCCCTTTGCTGCCGTCCAAGGTGAAGGAAGGAAGCCAAGATGGACGGAACGCAGCAGGTCAGCCTGCAGGTGGCAGGTTCCTTCAAAGCTTTCCTCATGAAGAGCAGCAGCAAGAGCAACTTAAACCTGTGAGTTACGTCATTTGTGCTTTTGTTATTCACGTTTACTTACCCGAAGAATCAAACCTAATTTAAAAGTTGTCCAATTCTATGAAGAGACAAAACACGTTTCATATACCCATATGCAGTTTATATTGTAAGTGACATACCGTACTATTTCACGTTAATATATTTATATTTGTCTTTCGGTGTGTTCTTCCGGATTTGGTAATTTGGCGTCTGTCGGCGACCGTTGATCAGAGATCATGGCATTAAATGTCAAAATAGTCTGGCGTCATTAATAATAGATCCGCTGGCATGCATGGCTTGGGTCTTTTGGCCAACAACGGGTGTAGTTATACTAAGTCCACAGACAACAACGTATGCATAAACCACGATAAAAGTTTATTACTTTAATAAATGTTTGTCAGAATGTTGATCGTCTGCTCCATACTTTGCTCAGTATCAGTTTTGTCCTCGGTATTGGCAGACATTTTGCCATAAAAAGTTCAAACTCAGATAATCACAGATTTATGAATTTCCATAGCCAATTACTTTTGTTTATTGTAGTGTGATTTTTTTTTTAACTCAAATGAAATCCATACGACTGGATCTCACCCCAGGCTTCAATTTGGCAGGTACGACCACCTTTCTCGCCTGCTGATGCGCGTGATCGAGGAGCGTCCTCACGACGTGGTGGACGTGATGGAGGACCTAAGTCACGATGTGAAGCTGCGCCTTTACTTGGACACGCAGAACAGCCTCCAGGACCTCCAGCAGACCACCGCTGCCGAGGAGTTGGCAGAGCAGCAAAAGGTTCTCTTTGTCAGGCATGAGGACGCCCCCGAGCATGAATTCGAGTTGGTACGATCAACATGCTAGCTCTTCATTGCGTTCATTCAACACAACAAAGCGACTTCGGGTGGGGGGAAGGGTCCTGACTGTTGTTTGTGCCTCTGCACCGAACAGCAGCTCAGAGTACCCACTCTTTTTGGGGTCCTTAGAAGTCCTCAATGCTCACGTGGGCAATGACAGTGAGACCTGGAAGGGCGTGATTGGGAGGAACGGCCCCCCCGATCTGAACCCGAGCAGTGTTCTATTGTTGGACTTCTGTGCTCGACACGGATTGTCAATAATGAACACCATGTTCAAACATAAGGGTGTCCATGTGTGAACTTGGCACCAGGACACCCTAGGCCACAGTTCGATGATCGACTTTGTAGTCGTGTCATCGGATTTGCGGCCACATGTTTTGGACACTCGGGTGAAGAGAGGGGCGGAGCTGTCAACTGATCACCACCTGGTGGTGGGTTGGCTCCGATGGTGGGGGAAGATGCCGGTCCGACCTGGCAGACCCAAATGCACTGTGAGGGTCTGGCTGGGAACGTCTGGCAGAATCCCCTGTCAGGAAGAGCTTCAACTCCCACCTCCGGCAGCTTTTCTCACGTCCCGGAGGAGGCGGGGGACATTGAGTCCGAGTGGACCATGTTCCGCGCCTCCATTGTTGAGGCAGCCGAACGGAGATGTCGCCGTAAGGTGGTCGGTGCCTGTCGTGGCGGCAATCCCCGAATCCACTGGTGGACACCGGCGGTAAGGGATACCATCAAGCTGAAGAAGGAGTCCTATCGGGCCGCTTTGGCCTGTGGGACTCCGGAGGCAGCCAACAGGTACCGGATGACCAAGCGGAAAGCGTCTTCGGCGGTTGCTGACACAAAAACCCGGGCGTGGGAGGAGTTTGGCGAGGCCATGGAGAATGACTTCCGGACGGCTTCGAGGAAATTCTGGTCCACCATCCGGCGTCTCAGGAGGGAGAAGCAGTGCACCGTCAACACTGTTTACACTGGAGATGGCGTGCTGCTGACCTCGACTCGAGACGTCCTGACTCGGTGGGGACAATACTTCGAAGACCTCCTCACCTCCACCGACACGCTTCCATTGTGGAAGCAGGGCCTGGAGACTCTGAGGTGGACTCTCCAATCTCTGGGGTCGAAGTCACTGAGGCAGTTAAAAAACTCCTTGGGGGCAAGGTCCCAGGGGTGGATGAGATCCGCCCGGAGTTCTTAAAGGCTCTGGATGTTGTGGGGCTGTCCTGGCTGACACGCCTCTGCAACATTGTGTGGACATCGGGGACGGTGCCTCTGGATTGGCAGATTGGGGTGGTGGTTCCCCTCTTTAACAAGGGGGAATGGAGGGTGTGTTCCAACTACAGAGGAATCACACTCCTCAGCCTCCCTGGTAAGGTCTATTCAGGGGTGCTGGAGAAGAGGGTCCGTCGGGAGGTCGAACCTCGGATTCAGGAGGAGCAGTGTGGCTTTCGTCCTGGCCGTGGAACAGTGGACCACCTCACACCCTTGGCAGGATCCTCGAAGGGGCACGGGAGTTCGCTCAACCAGTCTACATGTGTTTTGTGGACTTGGAGAAGGCGTTTGACCGTGTCCCTCGGGAAGTTCTTTTGAGGTTGCTTCGGGAGTACGGGTGCCGAGCCAACTGATAAGGGTGGTTTATCACCCTGTATCACCGATGCCAGAGTTTGGTCCGCATTTCCGGCAGTAAATCGGATTCGTTCCCAGTGAGGGTTGGACTCCGCCAAGGCTGCCCTTCGTCACCGATTCTGTTCCTATCTTTTATGGACAGAATTTCTAAGCGCAGCCGAGGCATTGAGGGTGTCCGGTTGGGGAACTCAGCATTTCGTCTCTGCTTTTTGCAGACGACGTGGTGCTGTTGGCTTCTTCAAGGTGTGATCTCCAGCTCTCACTGGAGCAGTTTGCAGCCGAGTCTGAAGCGGTCGGGATGAGGGGCAGCACCTCCAAATCCAAGTCCATGGTCCTCGGTCGGAAAAGGGTGGAATGCCCTCTCCGGATCGGGGATGAGATCTTGCCCCAAATGGAGGAGTTTAAGTACCTTGGGGTCTTGTTCACGAGGGATGGCAGGATGGAGCGCGAGATTGACAGGCGGATTGGTGCTGTGTCGGCAGTAATGCGGACTCTGTACCCGTCCGTCGTGGTGAAGAGAGAGCTGAGACAAAAGGCAAAGCTCTCAATTTACCGGTCGGTCTACGCTCCTACCCTCACCTATGGTCATGAGCTATGGGTCGTGACCGAAAGAACGAGATCCCGGATACAAGCGGCCGAAATGAGTTTCCTCCGCAGGGTGTCCGGGCTTTTCCTTAGCGATAAGGTGAGAAGCTCGGTCATCTGGGAGAGACTCGCAGTAGAGCAGTAGACTATGTCTCTCAGCTGGCCCGGGAACGCCTTGGGATCCCCCGGGATGAGCTGGATGAAGTGGTTGGGGAGAGGGAAGTCTGGGAGTCCCTCCTAAAGCTGCTGCCCCCGCGACCCGACCCTGGATAAGCGATGGATGGATGGATGGATGGATGGATGGATGGATGGATGGATGGATGGATGGATGGATGGATGGATGGATGGATGGATGGATGGAAGGAAACTCAGTTTCAGTTGGAAAAAAATAGTGTTTGATGATAACAATGGAAATTAGCAAGCTGAAGGGTTCCAATTTGACAAATAGTCCTTTGACGCCACCCAGGGACACCTGTAGGAAGTTATAAACCTTCGTTTATGTTCAAGTGAGTTGAGGAAATTCATTTTTATACTAGTCACAATTTAGGGCTTTTCCACTATCTTGTGGCATCCTGGTGCCTAGGAACCGCTGTCTGTTCAAATGACTTAATTGAATTGTTTTGAATTTTATTTAACGATGTCAGTGTGCTGTGTAAAGTATATTAGGAGGAAGCTTTTACATTTGTTGCTATACAACTTTTTTTTTGAGGGGGGGTGTCAGGAACAAAATTCAACTTGTATTTCAAGGTACCTCTGTGTGAGAAACAGGCTTTAACATCACTGTTAACGTGTCTCACTGCAACATGGGCCTTGTAGGATGTGGAATGAACGTCCAAAGGTCTTTCCATAAGCACAAAAGTGTTTGTGTGACTTGTTGCTTGTCAGGAGTCGGCCCTTCCTAACGTGAGCGAGATCGCATACTTCCTGGAGCAGGCGGGCGTGGGCCTGGGCCGCGAAGAGATGCAACGGGTGTTCCTGGCCCTCAAGCAGCTGGTGTCGTCCTACACTATGCAGCGGTGTCGCCTGTGGGGCAAAATTCTGGGCATTGAAAGGAGCTACATCATTGCCGAGGCTGAGTTCGCAGAGGGCGAGGAGGAGGACGAGGATGGGCCCGAGGAGGTGGCTGACGACGAGGCCCGGGAGATTGACGCCAAGGAAAAAGCCGAGCGTGAGGTGAGTGGCCGACGACGATCTGCACGTCGACAAAAAAGGACACGGCATAGTGTGGTGTCAAATGCGGACGTGACCTTGGCTCTTCATGCAGGGGACGCTTAGTGTGATATTGAAGATGACACCGTCGTGTGATGTCATAGGGTGACGTTATCGGTGACAATACAGAGTGACATAGCATAGCGTTGTATTGATGACTAGCAATATTTGAATTTTAAAATGGAAAGATGGGCCAGCTAACTTTGTAAATTTTCATGCGGTTAGATGGATCCCCTCCCCCAGTCGACGTACAAAGCTCCACCCGTGGTTCCCAAGGAGGCCAAAGGAACCGGAGCCAACAAGTTTGTGTACTTTGTGTGCAACGAGGCGGGCCTGCCGTGGACCAAGTTGCCGTCTGTCACGCCGGCCCAGATCACGGTGGCCCGCCAGATCCGCAAGTTCTTCACGGGCAGGCTGGATGCCCCCATTGTTAGCTACCCGCCCTTCCCAGGCAACGAGGCCAACTACCTGCGGGCGCAGATTGCCCGCATCTCAGCCGGCACGCAGATTAGCCCGCAGGGCTTTTACCAGGCCATCGAGGAGGAAGGCGCCGAGGAGGAGGGCTCCTCTGAGGATGGCATCGAAGAGAACCCCGAGTACGAGGGTGTCCCCGTCGGGGAGCTGGTAGACTCCTTGTCCTCGTGGGTGCATCACACGCAGCACATCCTGCAGCAGGTACCGCTTTTTGTATTTTGCTGTACATGATTTACAAAGCGCCACCACAGCATCCTTCACTTGGTAATGGCTGCTTTCGTTTCGCTTTGTGCAAATGTTTAGTCCTTCACTTGTGGGTTAGACCACGGCGCCCTCGGTTGTTGACGTTTCAGGGCCGCTGCACCTGGGTGAACTTGGCCGTGAAGACAGAAGACGAGTCCAACGAGGAGGAGGGTGAGGAGGTCGAGGAGGACCCTGACGAGCCCGAGCCCGAGGTGGGCCCCCCACTGCTCACGCCGCTCTCCCAGGACGCAGGTCAGTCGACTCCTCTCCCTCTCAGCGGCACGCGGAGGGAACCATTCCTCACGTTGGGTTATCCCGGCAGAAATCTTCGAGACGGTTCCTTGGAGCTCCAGCCTGTCGTCCACGCTCACCTCCCAGCACGCCATCGCCATCATGCGCTCCAACTGCTGGCCGGGGTCATGTGCCTACGCTTACGCTAAGTAAGTTCTTCGCGCCGCTGCCATCTGACTGTCCGCCAACCCGAGGTGGCAGGAAGTCGCTTATGCCGTAAGAAGGGCCTGGGATGGCTTGCTTCTATAATCCCCATTCGTCAACCGTGGAAACATTGGCAAACTCGAGTCGAATACACGACTGAAGTCCACCACATTCACCGAAGCTTTTGCCCCTTGTGCTTATGCAGGAAGTTTGAGAACATCTATGTGGGCTGGGGGCTGAAGTACCCGGGTGACGGCTACAGCCCACTACTCCCGCCCGCGCCCCAGAGTGAGTACCCCAGTGCCCCCGAGATCACCGAGGACGTGGACCCCACTGTGGAGGAGGAGCAGGCCCTGCAGGATGCGCTGGACGAGAAGCAGGCGGCCGAGGAGGCTGAGGAGGGAGACTCGGACGAGGAACAGGATGAGGAGGACGACTGAGGCCGTCACGCTTAAACGTCGCAAACGTCAACCATCGGTTTAATTTTGATTGTGTTTTATTTAATAATGGCGGGAATTTTTTAAAATTGTTCTGCTTTTTAGATTTTTACAAATAGACACACCGAAATATCTTAATTCTTTATGAACTGATACACATATAACAGATACTATGGTCGTTACAATCTTTAACAGATAATAACCGACATTTGTTTAAATTTAATATTAAATCGGAAGCTTTAGAGAAATCGTCAATAAATTGTAGGGCGATTGGCGGCTGACTTGTGTTTTTAAGAAAAATTGTAGTGTCATCTGCCAGTTGACTAATGACAATCTCTTTGTCCGCTATAGATATTGCTTTCATGGCATTATTAGAGATTTGAGATGCAAGAATTTGGGTACATAGCAAAAAAAGATAAGAACTCATTGAGCATCCCTGGCGTATGCCTCGATGAAGACAGAAACGAGATGTTGTGCCGGTTTTCATTGTATTAGAGCTATTTGTGTACAAGTACAAATTCTTGACAAGCATTGCAAAACACAAAACCAAATTATTAGTGTGACAAATATAAAATTGTGCTCAATTGTGTCAAAGGCTTTGTAGAAAGGACACATTAATTGTCAACTACCAGCTCTGAGTAGTCCAAAATGTCCAAGGAAAGTCAGATGTTATTGGGGATGTGTCTATTTGTCATAAATCCAGATTGGCATCTATAATGGTGTCTAAAACTTGTTTCATTCGCCTGGCTAGCAATAAGGCTATTATTTTGTAAACATTGTTTAAGAGACTTATTGGCCTCCAACTATCAATGGCGAGTAAATCCTTTTTGGTCTTAGGAATTAAGGTAATAAACAGAGATGGGACCAAGTCACACATGTGCAAGTCTCAAGTGAGTCTCAAGTCTTAACCTTCAAGTCTCAAGTAAGTCCCAAGTCATTTTTTTCTTGGGTAAGTCAAGTCCTTAAATAGGTCAAGTCAAGTCCAATTCAAGTCACCTTATTATTGCAATTTTACCCGCAGAATCTGATTTTAGTAACGTGAAAAGACAAGATGTAAGTAACTTTAAGTAACCATCATTGTCCAATGTGTCTAACCTGTTTAAAAAAATATGACAATAATTCGGATTTGCACTGTAATTACTGATATTGAGTCAAATACACCATGGAATCAAACAAAAAAGAAATTACCTCATACAATGATTGACAGCTCAATCTAAACAAATGAACGTCTGCCGACAGTGTCTGACACATTTGAGTTGCAAATATACAAAAATTATCTGAAAAAAATAACACATTAAAGAGCATTAGAAACATTTTAAGTTTCATCTGTAACATCTGGAGACACCAGAGCTCTATAAACCTCAAACGGACAAAGTCGTCTGGCTGTCTGAAATGTTCCTGTTGCATATCTTGCACTGTGCTGTCCGTCTTTTGCCGTTATAAAAGTAATTACGATAGCCGAAGGTACAGGTGTTGTGCTTGATTTGGTTCCCCCGTGAGATTTTGTTTCCCCTGCCGCGGGAGCGCGCACGCCTTATTTGGAAAGCGAAAAACCGATGTCGTACGGCGTCGTAGGGCGTCAGCACTACGTTGTTTTCAATAAAAACATGAAGAACTCACGTTTGCGTCAGTCAATTTTAATTTTTATAAAGGATTATTCTCATTTGATGTCTTTAAATTTATCCGCGTTCTGCTATTGAAGCGGGGTGCGTTCAAAGACCAGTCGTACAGACGGAATACTCGTTCATTCACCAAAAAGCAACAATATAATTACGTGAGCTCTTTGCATAAACCTCAATGCAAAGAAACTCCTCTTTTTGGGTACAGGCTACAAGGAGTATATATTACAAAGGAGACTTTATTCTTAATTGTGATAATCATTCATCCATCCATTTTATTTTATTACTCAGGTATTTTCAAAGCAAATTAATATTGTTGCATTTATTAATTTGCTTTAACATGACAGCGCAATATAATTAAAAGCTGACACGATAGCAATGTCAAACGTGTTCATTTAAGAAAAAGCCACACACGTTTTGTGATCAAATCTTTCATAACGAGAATGATTTGAGTGAATTGATTTGGATGAATAATTGAGAAGAAATCTCAGTTCTGAAGGCTCCTTTTGTCCCAAGCAAAGTGACAGATGGTGGGGAGGGGGGATAAAAATTGTAACAAGAACTCTATAAAAAATGTCAAGTCGTGAGGATATGTTTACCCCCCCCCCCCTTTTTTATTTTTATTTTGAGAACGGTGAGTGCTGGACTCCAGCAGTTTTTCTTCTGTCTTCCTGGGGGTCCTTTCAGGTTATGTGGAAAATTTGAACAGGTTCCTTCATTCCTAGGCCAAATTACAGGGGGGGAACAAATCCTCACAGCTGCCCTGTGAGAATATGTTCCCCCCCCTTATTTTCAGAACGGTGAGTGCTGGACTCCAGCAAATTTTTTTCTGTCTTCCTGGGGGTCCTTTCAGGTTGTGTGGAAAATTTGAACAGGTTCCTTCATTCCTAGGCCAAATTACAGGGGGGGAACAAATCCTCACAGCTACCCTGTGAGAATATGTTCCCCCCCCCTTATTTTCAGAACGGTGAGTGCTGGACTCCAGCAAAAAATTTTCTGTCTTCCTGGGGGTCTGTTCAGGTTGTGTGCCAAATTTGAACAGGTTCCCTCATTCCTAGGCCAAATTACAGGGGGGGAACAAATCCTCACAGCTGCCCTGTGAGAATATGTTCCCCCCCCTTATTTTCAGAACGGTGAGTGCTGGACTCCAGCAAATTTTTTTCTGTCTTCCTGGGGGTCCTTTCAGGTTGTGTGGAAAATTTGAACAGGTTCCTTCATTCCTAGGCCAAATTACAGGGGGGGAACAAATCCTCACAGCTGCCCTGTGAGAATATGTTCCCCCCCCTTATTTTCAGAACGGTGAGTGCTGGACTCCAGCAAATTTTTTTCTGTCTTCCTGGGGGTCCTTTCAGGTTGTGTGGAAAATTTGAACAGGTTCCTTCATTCCTAGGCCAAATTACAGGGGGGGAACAAATCCTCACAGCTGCCCTGTGAGAATATGTTCCCCCCCCCTTATTTTCAGAACGGTGAGTGCTGGACTCCAGCAAATTTTTTTCTGTCTTCCTGGGGGTCCTTTCAGGTTGTGTGGAAAATTTGAACAGGTTCCTTCATTCCTAGGCCAAATTACAGGGGGGGAACAAATCCTCACAGCTGCCCTGTGAGAATATGTTCCCCCCCCTTATTTTGAGAACGGTGAGTGCTGGACTCCAGCCGTTTTTTTCTGATGATTTGTGCAGTGATACCATTATTACTGCACTTTATCAATTTTTTTGGCCTTATTTTGGTCAAACAACTTTGTTTCCTAATCACATAACATACATCAAAACTTTGAACTTTATTAAGAAAAAAAAAATGTTTTTTTTTTAAATAATAAAATAAAATGAAAAAATACAAATTTTAATTAAAAAAAAGCAAAATGGTTTTCAAGCAAGCTTCAAATATTTAGCATTTAATTTCTGTACATGCTGTACACAAAAAAGAGCCTTTGGTTGGAGGCTCCCCGACACATACAAGATGGAACCACCTGCAACACTCGTCACACTGAATCTGGTAAACAAAGAAAAAAGCAAGATCATACAATGCAGCACATTTACAATAATTTACAACGAATGGGTTATTCAATATATTTCTTAATCATCACATGCATTAGTTAACAAGACCTGACATAATTACCCATCTGTTGTCTGTGTCATGTGTAGCTTCCCCACAAACACAGCACAAGTTAGATAAATCATCTGTGAAAACAAAGACAGAATAATTGCTATAGTACTTCCCTGTGTAAAACATAACTGAGTTGTATATAGCATTGATAGGACAGTCAAGACCATTTTTTGGGTGGCAATAACATCTCTTGGGTGCATATTACTTACCAGTCTCTAATAGAAGTGTGGTGGCAATTTGCAGCCTGTACCTATTTACATCATTCGCCTTTGCTGATAAATCTATTTCTTCATCTGAAAGAAGATGTTCTGCAAACTGAAAAAGACAATGTCAGATGTTTACAGTGCATAAAGAATGCTTTAAATGTTTGCCATCTTTAGCCTATATATCATACAAAAAATTCTAATATCAGACAATAATTTGTTTCAGTCCTTTGTTGTATGAACTCTAAATTAGTTTTTTTAGTTTTGAGTAATGTTTGATTAAGTTTTTGCATCATTGAGTGATATGAGTTTGGTAAATCTAGTCTGTAAAGCAAATGCATACTTTCAAAGCAAATACACCACAAGAGGTTGAATCTTGTTGCCTGGGATGGGGGACAGTGCCACAAGTCCACCTGGAAACATTGCACCCTTTCTTGCGCATGAACGCCCTGAAATATAAGAGCCAGTACATATTATCACAAATTTCAAGTTTTATCCATCAATTACATAATTCATATTGGTAAAACCAAAAACCTAGTCCACTTTCAAAAGAAAGCGCACATCTTCAGTTAAATGTTGATATCACAATAGTACTCTGACTTTTAGAAGCTGTGCTCACCGGGTTGATTCCAGGCATTTTTTAATGTCCATTTGAGACTCGCCAAGAGGATCAACTAGTAAGGACCTTTTTTCTCCTGGCATGATTGCCTATATTTTAAACACAAAAAAAGAGGTTGTATTATTTATATGCATGAATTATTAAACATTTTGCACATAACTATATATTTTTTGCTGTAATGTTACTCCTCTTGTGGCATTAAAACATTTCTTTACCGCCAGCTTCCAATGCTTATGCTCATTGACAATGCCAACAATAAGTTTGTATTCCACCGGGTTGATCTAAAAATAAACAGAAGAAAAAAATACGTCTGTCAATAATTTCAGTAAAATGCGTAAAGAACAAAATTAATGCCAATTGAGTTTTTTAATAAAATTGGTATGTCTTAATAACGTTGTTGGGCCACTAATTGGCCCAACAACAATATTAAGACATTTAACTTCTTAACTTCATTGATAATTTTGTAAGATATAATTCAATAAACAGTACTAATACAGACACACCTTGAGTCTCTGGCTCTTTCCATTCCATAAATTTGTCATTGCAAATGAGTCTATATAGGAAACCTTTTCCACGCTGATTTTGTTGCGTTTGTTCACCAACAACAGGAGGTACGCGTTTATAACCTGTAATTGAAACGGCAAACAAATTGAAACAGAAAATATTACCCCCCCACACAAAAAAATACAGTGCTGCCAATTAAGACAAACCTAAGTTTTAGATATGAAAACAGAATTTTACCTCCGATTCCAGCTCAGAATTGGGTCTAACGTTCATAATGTCCCAAAAGAACAATTTGTACGCCCCGATTTTTGATAGGAGAACATGGACGTGCTTTCCCTTCCAGGCATCTTGAACGTCTGCCAAAAATAAGTCAGAACAATACCTCAAAATATTTTAAAACACTTAGTGAGTACAAGACCTATGTGCCACATATCCATAATGTATGTTTTAATATGTTTACAGTTTTATCATGAATACATCTTACATTTGTCCACATTTTCCCTCGTTTGTCTAAAAGTCAAAGACAGTCGTGCTGGTGTTGCGGTATTAAGAACAGGGGAAAAGGGAGCCGTGGCTGGAGAAGCTGTGGCTGAAGGAGCAGTGGCAGAGGGGGCAGTGGCTGGAGGAGCTAAGGCTGGAGGAGCAGTGGCAGTGGGAGCGGTGCTTGGAGGAGCTGCGGCAGGTGGAGCATTGGGAGAGGGAGCGGTGGTTGGAGGAGCTGAGGCTGGAGGAGCAGTGGCAGAGGGGGCAATGGCTAGAGGAGCTGAGGCTAGAGGAGCAGTGGCAGTGGGAGCGGTGCTTGGAGGAGCTGCGGCTGGTAGAGCGGTGGAAGAGGGAGTGGTGGTTGGAGGAGCTGCGGCTGGAGGAGCAGTGGAAGAGGGAGTGGTGGTTGGAGGAGCTGCGGCTGGAGGAGCAGTGGCAGAGGGGGCAATGGCTAGAGGAGCTGAGGCTAGAGGATCAGTGGCAGTGGGAGCGGTGCTTGGAGGAGCTGCGGCTGGTAGAGCAGTGGAAGAGGGAGTGGTGGTTGGAGGAGCTGCGGCTGGAGGAGCTGAGGCTGGTGGGGATGGTGACTGTGTCATCCAGGAGGATGCTCCTTTTTTGTTTTCATACCTATGAGGCACTCTTGGTTTATTCTCTTTGTATGGTTTTAGGTGGTCAATGTTTATTTTGGGGACCAAGGCGCCATTCTCATCCTGGAGGTCAGCTGTCTTGCCCTCAATCGCCACAATTTTGTATGGCCCCAAAAAATTGGGGTTCAATTTTCCTCCCTTTCTTTGTTGAGACCTGATATTTTGTCTTAGAACAAGATCTCCAATGTGTATAGTTGGTGTGGTCCCTGAGGTTGTTTTTGGGTGCCTTGTTTTTTCCTGCGCTTTTCTAATGTGCTCTCTAACTTGCTCAAATAGTTGGTCTTGTTCGTTATGGTCTTGTGCCATAACTTCCATCCCCACCACATTCTCCACAGTGCCATCAACCTTCAGAAAAAGCAAACATTTGCTGTCATGATTAAAGTGTCAACAAGTTTTAGTTTTATATTTGTGTTTTACAATTAAGATGTAACTAAACAAATTCAACAAGCAAACTGTCCTTGATCGTATAAAAACTTCTCCATGATACTGTATATCCTTGTAATGGATCATGGATCTTGATGTGCCAAAATCTTACCTCGTAGTGTTCTGGCACTTGAATGGGGTAGCGTGCCTCTCTGCCGAACATTAGAAAGTAAGGCGAGTACTTTGTCGTCATTTGTTTTTTGGTCCGCAGACCAAACATAACTGGATCCAAATATTCATCCCAGCTTTCTGGATGCTGACAAACCACTTTGCTCAGAGCTCTAAAAAAACAAAATCAGTTTTAAAATTGCGCTGGTGACAGTGTTGTCGTTTTTTTATTAATTTTGGAGAATTGTATATAAATGACTCCAATAACAAATTTTAAACCAAAATGTGTGTTTTCTGACCTAACAGTTTTTATAGTGCATGTTATTTACTTTGAAAGTGCCCTGAAAACAAAAATAAACTCACGAGCAACATCATAACAAGAAATTGTCAAAGATTAATGTGGGTAAACAAAATATACTCACCTTTGAATTGTCCCATTTAATCTTTCCACCAACCCATTAGTTTGAGGGTGGTATGGTGAGCAAAGGCTTCTTTTTATGTCAAGCATTTCACATACTCTCTTGTTGATCTGCAGTTGCCAGAGGAAAGAATAAGTAATTGAGTTGGGCAATTTTGCAGTGAAATAGTGTTTGAGAATGTGATCTTAACATCATCACTATACTGGCTTTGCATCACAAATACACAAAAGGAAAATACAACACCCACAACTGCAACAGTCACAAAACAGGGACAAAATATAATGAGCAGTAGGAAACCTTTTTTAATCTTACTCCAGCTATTTTATGAAGTTCGACATCCTTTCGTTGTTTCATCGGCCACACAAAATAAAGTTGCAGGCCAGATATGCCCTCAGGGACTTGTATTTGACAGCTATGATGAAGATAATTTCTGCCAAACACTGTTGTACTTACTGCATTGACAAATTCTTTGCCTTGATCAGTCAAGATCCTTTTTGGTGACTCAAATTGGTAGACGAATTTTAGGATGCAGGCGGTAACATCAGCAGCAGACTTCGACCTCAATGGATAGGCTTGAGGCCATTTTGTGAAATAATCGACCATCACGCAAATATATTGGTATCCATCTTTTGTCTGAGCCAGTTTGCCGATGAGGTCCATCCCCAAGAGTTCGAATGGCTGAGACACCTAATGAATAAATATTTATAAAAACAAATTTGTGTTAAACTGATGTTGCTGAGAAAAATTGTTATATAAAATACGCCACATACAAAATACTATATAGACCTTGAGTCAAAATAGGGAACATTATTTGGATAAACTGACCTGTATAGGCATGACCTCTGTTGGGCTTTTTATTGATATGCCGGCTGCCTGACATTCGGTGCACTGAGACACCTGACAATGGCAAGTTTTGTGGAAAAGTAGTCATTGTTAATAAATGCATGCAAAAAGGGCAAGATCTAAGATAATGATTTTGAATTGTTTGCAAAAGATACAAAGGAATAGTTTCATTCATTATGTTTGCAGGCTAAAAAAAAAAAGAACAAACAAGTATACTCTTTTTGTATTGTTTACATACCCACTCATTAATGTCAACAGACATCGCTGGCCAGTAATATCTCAGAGAGATGCTGTGTCTAGTTTTATTTTGCCCGGTGTGTGCCCCTGCCGGGCTGGCATGAAAACTCTTAAAAATGTCATTTGCCTCTTCAGCACCACAGACAACCTTCACTTGGACTGCCTGGTCTGTGCCTTTTTGGCGGCAATAATACAGCTCCCCTCCTGAGTAGAAGTAAAAATAAAACGTTGAATTAGCACCATACTTGTGGTAATTCATCAAGTGCTCACTCAATACACCTAATTGCAAATTTGCTACTTGGACAAAAAAAACCCACTAGTTAATAATGTTTGATAATTAGATATATTAACATTAGTTAATATATCAAATGTTCACTCAATGGGTCTACAGCCAAATATGTTACTTTAGTTTGATAATTTATCAAATATTTACTCAATAGATCCACAAATAGTTACTTGAAAGAAAAAAAAACATAGCTTGAGTTGCACTCAATTTGCAGGTTCTGCAATGTGAATTTTTGGTGCGTCTCTGGATCTAATTTGCTTGATTTATGTACGATGTGTCTCCTACCCTCAACGTCGTAAAAAGAAGCTTTTCTTCTCAAAACGTACTTCTCCTTCTTCGTAATACCATTTGGGTATTCTTGTTTTGTTTTGTAGGCAATAATTTGTTGATAAATAGTTGGGTCCATTGTGCGGCAGCGTATTGTTGTCAGAAAACAATGGCGAAATGACGCGAAGTGCGCACTTACAAGGTGGGGTAAAATGGGTGCTTTGGTGACAAGTTTGAATTCAAGACAATATTGTTTGACCAATAAAGGAAAGAAAACATTATTATCTATCTATTTATTTATTTATTTATTTATTTAACATCCAATATTGTATAGTTAGCAGTGCACAAATCATTTATTTACATATACACCGTTTTAAATGGGGGGGGGGGGAATATTTATTCTTAATAAAGTTCAAAGTTATCATTTTTTATGTATGTTATATGATTAAGAAACAAAGTTGTTTGACCAAAATAAGGCCAAAGAAATTGATGAAGTGCAGTAATAACGGTATCACTGCACAAATCATCAGAAAAAAAAGAGCTGGAGTCTAATTTGGCCTAGGAATGAGGGAACCTGTTCAAATTTAGCACACAACCTGAACAGACCCCCAGGAAGACAGGAATTTTTTTGCTGGAGTCCAGCACTCACGGTTCTCAAAATAAGGGGGGGGAACATATTCTCACGAGGCAGCTGTGAGGATTTGTTCCCCCCCTGTAATTTGGCCTAGGAATGAGGGAACCTGTTCAAATTTGGCACACAACCTGAACAGACCCCCAGGAAGACAGAAAATAAATTGCTGGAGTCCAGCACTCACGGTTCTCAAAATAAGGGGGGGGAACATATTCTCACAGGGCAGCTGTGAGGATTTGTTCCCCCCCTGTAATTTGGCCTAGGAATGAGGGAACCTGTTCAAATTTTCCACACAACCTGAAAGGACCCCCAGGAAGACAGAAAAAAATTTGCTGGAGTCCAGCACTCACCGTTCTGAAAATAAGGGGGGGGAACATATTCTCACAGGGCAGCTGTGAGGATTTGTTCCCCCCCTGTAATTTGGCCTAGGAATGAAGGAACCTGTTCAAATTTTCCACATAACCTGAAAGGACCCCCAGGAAGGCAGAAATTTTTTTGCTGGAGTCCAGCACTCACCGTTCTCAAAATAAGGGGGGGGAACATATTCTCACAGGGCAGCTGTGAGGATTTGTTCCCCCCCCTGTAATTTGGCCTAGGAATGAAGGAACCTGTTCAAATTTAGCACACAACCTGAACAGACCCCAAGGAAGACAGAAAAAAATTTGCTGGAGTCCAGCACTCACCGTTCTGAAAATAAGGGGGGGGGAACATATTCTCACAGGGCAGCTGTGAGGATTTGTTCCCCCCCTGTAATTTGGCCTAGGAATGAAGGAACCTGTTCAAATTTTCCACATAACCTGAAAGGACCCCCAGGAAGGCAGAAATTTTTTTGCTGGAGTCCAGCACTCACCGTTCTCAAAATAAGGGGGGGGAACATATTCTCACAGGGCAGCTGTGAGGATTTGTTCCCCCCCTGTAATTTGGCCTAGGAATGAGGGAACCTGTTCAAATTTTCCACACAACCTGAAAGGACCCCCAGGAAGACAGAAAAAAATTTGCTGGAGTCCAGCACTCACCGTTCTGAAAATAAGGGGGGGGAACATATTCTCACAGGGCAGCTGTGAGGATTTGTTCCCCCCCTGTAATTTGGCCTAGGAATGAAGGAACCTGTTCAAATTTTCCACATAACCTGAAAGGACCCCCAGGAAGACAGAAGAAAAACTGCTGGAGTCCAGCACTCACCGTTCTCAAAATAAAAATAAAAAAGGGGGGGGGGGGGGTAAACATATCCTCACGACTTGACATTTTTTATAGAGTTCTTGTTACAATTTTTATCCCCCCTCCCCACCATCTGTCACTTTGCTTGGGACAAAAGGAGCCTTCAGAACTGAAATTTCTTCTCAATTATTCATCCAAATCAATTCACTCAAATCATTCTCGTTATGAAATATTTGATCACAAAACGTGTGTGGCTTTTTCTTAAATGAACACGTTTGACATTGCTATCGTGTCCGCTTTTAATTATATTGCACTGTCATGTTAAAGCAAATTAATAAATGCAACAATATTAATTTGCTTTGAAAATACCTGAGTAATAAAATAAAATGGATGGATGAATGATTATCACAATTAAGAATAAAGTCTCCTTTGTAATATATACTCCTTGTAGCCTGTACCCAAAAAGAGGAGTTTCTTTGCATTGAGGTTTATGCAAAGAGCTCACGTAATTATATTGTTGCTTTTTGGTGAATGAACGAGTATTCCGTCTGTACGACTGGTCTTTGAACGCACCCCGCTTCAATGGCAGAACGCGGATAAATTTAAAGACATCAAATGAGAATAATCCTTTATAAAATTTAAAATTGACTGACGCAAACGTGAGTTCTTCATGTTTTTATTGAAAACAACGTAGTGCTGACGCCCTACGACGCCGTACGACATCGGTTTTTCGCTTTCCAAATAAGGCGTGCGCGCTCCCGCGGCAGGGGAAACAAAATCTCACGGGGGAACCAAATCAAGCACAACACCTGTCCCGCTGACAGGCTTGTGCATGTCTGATATAAAGGGGCGTGATTCTCCAATAAACTCGTTAGGTAGGTAGAAAGGGCACGATTGATTGATTGACAGGGTAGCGATCCAATCATGACAACGCCATTCTCAGCCTGCGCTCGTACCGTGTTATCAATATTCTTTATTTTTTAAATGTATTATTAATGTTATGTTCAAACTGAAAACATAAACTAAACAACACGGAAGTCATTCAAGTAATTGTGTGTCAAGTCAAGTCCCGAGTCTTTAACTTCCAAGTCGAGTCTCAAGTTTTTTTTTATTTTTGTCAAGTCATGTCACAAGTCATCAAAAATGCGACTCGAGTCGACTCGAGTCACAGTGACTCGAGTCCCCATCTCTGGTAATAAACCCTTGAGTGAGGCTCGTTGGAACAGTGCCCTTTTCAATACTTTCATTATAACCCCGTAGGAAAAATGGAGCTAACTGAGAAGAGAAGGATTTGTACAATTCTGCAACCAAACCATATATTCCTGGAGCCTTATTATTTTTAAGGAGCTCAATATATTTTAGAACCTCCTTTTCAGTGAGTGAGCGCTCACAATAAAGTTTTATCTGTTTTATAATTTTTACATTGTCTACAAAATTGATAAATTGGTTTGAGATTTTTTAATTATAGTTTGATTACTATAGTTTAGAGTAGAAGTTGCAACAAAAGTGTGAGATAATTTTGGAATCCTTAATAACGGTACTATTTATATTCAGTTATGAATGGTATTACATTTAGATATGTGTTTTGTCTAATCTGAAAAAATATGCGGAATTCTGCTCGCCTTCCTCTATCCATCTTTTCCACGAACGAACAACAAAGGCTGCTTTAGCTTTTGACTTGCATTTTCCAAATGACAATCGTTGCGTCATCAAGCTTGGCCGGAAGTTGGAGGGACACGCGCCGTGGAAAGCTCCAGACAAACATGGCGACGTGCGTGAAAATGATAAGAGCAGCGGGATTTCTCCAAAGAACAGCAGCTCACATGGTCAAAAACACTTCGCCAGGGTGCTTCAGATTCGGCATACAGCGGGCCGACACACCGGGCACGTGCGGGTGCCGCTCGGTTCGCCTGTACAACAGTTGCGGCTCGGTTCACGCCTCTAACATGACAGCTGGACCTCGTCGCTGGATGCGGGTGACCGGGGTTCGTTTTGGCCTCCTCGAGTCATCGCCCTGCCGCCCCAGAGCCTTCGGAAACCGGGCGAGCGGTGCCGGCTTCCACGGGGAGGATGGCGCGGAGAGCGGCGGCGGTGACTCGGGAGGAGAGGAGTCCGGCGGCGGTGAGGACGGAGGAGCGGCGTACGCTGGAGCTCAGATAACAGCTCTGACCCCGATGATGGTGCCGGAGGTTTTCCCCAATGTGCCACTGATTGCCGTGAGCAGGAACCCTGTGTTCCCCCGATTCATCAAGATTATCGAGGTGAGGAGAAGGATGTAATGTTTCAACTTTGAAGGACCGGCGTGCAATGTTTGGGTGGCATCCCTCATTTGATGACTTGATATGACAATTTGCAATATGACTTGGTCTATTTGCTCCTCACAAATTTATCTCTTTGTGTTTTTTTTCGACCCATGACGTTGTGCTTCCGGCAGGTGAAGAACAAAAGCCTGATGGAGCTCCTCAGGAGGAAGGTTCGATTGGCGCAGCCCTACGCCGGAGTATTCCTCAAGAAAGACGACAAGTACGTCCTGCCCGTGTCGTGACGCCACCCCCGTCCGCCCCATCGCATCCTCAGCACCGGTGCTGACTCATGTGTGTGCGTGTGTGTGTTGCAGCAACGAGTCAGACGTAGTGGAGTCCCTGGATGCCGTCTACGCCATGGGAACCTTTGTGCAGATCCACGAGATGCAGGACCTCGGGGACAAGCTAAGGATGATCGTCATGGGTCATCGCAGGTCAGGAGAAAGAGGCGAGCTTGCGCAAGTGGGGCACGGCCGGCGCAAACGCAACACTGCGCAACACACATTACTGGAGCGCAAACATAAAAGTAGTGGGGAACGGCCGTGCAAGCTTGCCTGACGAGCCGTTTCGCAGGATCCGCATCACTCGGCATCTGGAGGTAGAGCCCGAGGAGTCGGAATCGGTGGCGGAGTCGCCTGAGTCGCAAGGCAAGACCACGTCGGGACGCCGAGCCAAGCGCGATCGGCGGGAGGAGCGGATAGAGGACAAGGTCTCTCCAGCTTGTGCTTGTTCGCTCTGCGCCGCCGTCTAGGCTAATGTCGCCTTTCTGTGCTTTTTTTGGGGACCACCAGATCGCCCAAGCTGACCTGATGCCAGAACTGCAGCCCTCGTCCGGCATCCTCATGGTGGAGGTGGACAACGTCCTCCACGAGCAGTTTACCGTCACAGAGGAAGTCAAGGTCGATGCACGCGCACAGACACATGCAATGCAAAGCAAAACATCTTCTTCTTCTTCTTCGGGAAGCTCGCCTTAGGAGTCACCACAGTAGATCTAACTCAGTTTTACCCTCATCCAAACACACACACTCACTCATTTGGGTTGATGTTTTTCTGGAAAGTTCAAGTGTTTCCTTATTGTCAAAAACGTTTGTGTGCAGGCGCTGACGGCTGAAATTGTCAAGACCATCCGTGACATCATTGCGCTCAACCCCCTCTACAGGTCACTTTGTGTGCATATGCGTGTTTGACATTGTGTGTGTGTGTGTGTGTGTGTGTGTGTGTGTGTGTGTGTCTGGGTGTTCTTGTCCTTCTATGGTTGTGTAGTACCATATTTAGCGTGTTTGTCTTTGCCTCCCACCTAATCTGCGTGCCTGTGCCTGCTTGCCTCCACATTAGGGAGTCTGTTCTGCAGATGATGCAGGCGGGCCAACGTGTGGTAGACAACCCCATCTACCTGAGTGACATGGGCGCCGCGCTGACGGGGGCAGAGTCACATGAGCTGCAGGACGTCCTTGAGGAAACCAACGTGCGCGCTGCCGCCAATCTCCACACCGCCGCATCATATCCGAATCTTTCCAGCGTGTCTTCATGTACTTGTATGCGTGTTCATGTACTTTTGTTTGTGTGTGGGCACAGATCCCAAAGCGTCTGTACAAAGCTCTGTCGCTGCTCAAAAAGGAGTTTGAGCTCAGCAAGTTGCAGCAGCGTCTGGGCCGAGAGGTGAGCGCTCGAAGGGGAAAACGCGTTTTTGCTCGCTCGCCTCTAATGCGAAACGTCGCCACGTCTGTTGCGCGTCGCAGGTGGAAGAGAAGATCAAGCAGACGCACCGCAAGTACCTGTTGCAGGAGCAACTCAAGATTATCAAGAAGGTGACACGCTCCCTTTTCACATTGCACATTAAAACAACTGGCCGACGTACGACACGGTCCGCGGCTTGAATGCGTCTGTACCGACGCACATGCAGGAGTTGGGCCTGGAAAAGGAAGACAAGGAAGCCATCGAGGAGAAGTTCCGCGAGCGTCTGAAGGACAGGACTATCCCCCAGCACATCATGGACGTCATCAACGAGGAACTCACCAAGATGGCCTTGCTCGACAGCCACTCATCAGAGTTCAAGTGGGTGAATTTGAACGTTCTCGTCTGGACCGCACGGAACACGGCCAACATCTTTGTGCGTGTGTGCGTGCACGCGCGCGCACCTGTGTGTTTTTTATCTTCAGTGTGACCCGCAACTACCTGGACTGGCTCACCAGCATGCCCTGGGGCATCAACAGTGAGGAAAACCTGGCGTTGGACAGAGCCAAGGAGGTTCTGGAAGAAGATCATTATGGGATGGATGATGTGAAAAAGCGTATATTGGTCAGTACGCGCATGCACGTGAGCATGCACGTTGACACGGTTCCTGACCTCCTTTTTTGCGCGCGCTGGCCTCGATGGCTTTGTGCAGGAGTTCATTGCGGTCAGCCAGCTGCGAGGCTCCACGCAGGGCAAGATCCTGTGCTTCTACGGCCCTCCGGGGGTGGGCAAGACATCCATCGCCCGCTCCATTGCCCGTGCCCTTAACCGCGAGTACTTCAGGTTTAGCGTGGGCGGCATGACGGACGTCGCCGAAATCAAAGGACACAGGTGGAAGCCGCATTTGGTGTCACGGCCACAACGGCAGCTGGACTCTTTTCTCGAACGTGCGTGCGCCTGTGCGTGCTCAGGAGGACGTACGTGGGTGCCATGCCAGGGAAGATCATCCAGTGCCTCAAGAAAACCAAAACGGAAAACCCACTGGTTCTCATAGATGAGGTCAGTACTGAAGTGACTGAAGATGTCTTTTCATCTAAAGTTTCACAGCGTTTTAGTTATTAGTACTTCTTGGATTGAAAAGGAATCAGAGGTTCCTGGGCCTCTTCCTCCACTCGCTGGGTCTTCTGTCGAATTTGATAAGTTTCAGGCAGGGCTTCCTCTAAAGCCCCCGGGAGCTCTTTGCTGAGGGGTACAGTTCGCTTGTGAGCGGACCAAAACCACTTTGAGGTGGTCTCGGCCCGAAGCGTCAACATGCTGTAGTTGCTGTGGAGACAGAATGCTATTTTCATACCGTGTCATTACTAGGTGGACAAGATGGGCCGCGGCTATCAGGGCGACCCGTCCTCGGCTTTGCTGGAGCTTCTGGACCCCGAGCAGAACGCCAACTTCCTGGACCACTACTTGGATGTTCCCGTGGATCTTTCCAAGGTGGGAAAGTGTCGCCTCACATCTCTACATAAACGCTGATCCTTTGACTCAGACTGTGTTTGTACGTTGAAGGTTCTGTTCATCTGCACGGCCAACGTGACCGACACCATCCCGGAACCGCTCCGAGACCGCATGGAAATGATTAACGTGTCAGGTTACGTGGCTCAGGAAAAACTGGCCATCGCCGAGGTAATCTCAGCGATGTGGACGATCCTCTTGGCCTCAGTTTGAGCCTGGAAAACCCCCTGATGATGATAATGATTATGATGATAACTTCCCGGCGTGGTCCAGCGCTACCTTGTCCCCCAGCTGCGCTCGCTATGCGGCCTGAGCGAAGAGAAGGCATCCATCTCGTCCGAAGCGCTCAGTCTACTAATCCGACAGTACTGCAGAGAGTCCGGCGTCAGGAACCTGCAGAAGCAAGTGGAAAAGGTCAGCGGCCCCTTTATTGTAGCCCAACATTTTCAAAGGGCAAGAGGTCATTGACGCGCATTGACTTTGAAAAAATGCAAGGTCTTTAAATCAACAAATAATTGTTTTATTTATTGTGACGTCAATATCGTTCTTGTCCTCCGTGAAGGTTTTAAGAGGAGCATTTTTGTGGTTCCCGCAATGTCTGTCGGCCAGGTTTTCCGTAAGGTGGCCTTCGCCATCGTCAGCAGGCAGCAGCAGGTGGTCAGCGTCTCAGCACAAAACCTTCAAGACTATGTTGGGAAACCAGTTTTCACCGTGGAGAGGATGTATGACGTCACGCCACCGGGAGTTGTCATGGGGCTGGCGTGGACCGCCATGGGTAAGTCTCACACACACACACACACACAGGAACACACACGATCACAAACACACATTCACACTGACGACATTGTTGCGTGTGCAGGAGGCTCGACTCTGTTCATCGAGACATCCTTGCGTCGTCCTTTGGCTAAAGATGGCAAAGGAGAAGGTTCTCTGGAGCTAACAGGTCAGCAGACAGCACTATCGCTGCTTGGCAGCTGGGACAGCTTCTTCTCTGCATTCTTCACTCCATGGGCGTTTTGCGGGTTTTCAACATGTTTGGCTTTTTTCTCTTGACATGGTTCGGGACTTTTTTGCCCATTGGTTCTTGACTTGGCTCTTGATGTGCGCTCCTCAATTCATTCCTGATTGCTTCTTGACGGTCCTTTGTTGTCTCCTGATGTGGTTCCTGACAGGGTTCTTCTTCCCAATTGCTTGTTGACACGTTTCTTGATTCGCTACCGACTTATTCTCATTTGGTTTGTGATGTGATTTTTGATGTCTTTCTCCACTCAGTTTTTCACTTTTGTTCTTTGATGGTTAAATGCACCTTTGTATCCTTTGACGCAGTGGGCTGAAGGTCTCAAGATTCGACACCAAGAGAAGCGTAACCGGCTGTTCATATTTCCCTCTCTTAGGTCAGCTGGGTGACGTCATGAAGGAAAGCGCTAAAATCGCTTCGACCTTTGCCAGAGCCTTCCTGATGCAACGGGAACCCGAAAACAGCTTCCTGCTCGACTCTCACCTGCACCTTCATGTTCCAGAGGTGGCTACCAAAGCAAGAAGGTTTCAGAGCTTGCCGCCGGATTGCTTTCATCTTTGATTTCCTTGCGTCAGGGGGCCACGCCCAAGGATGGCCCGAGCGCCGGCTGCACCATCGTCACGGCCCTGTTGTCCCTGGCGACCGCTCGGCCCGTGCGTCCAAACGTGGCCATGACCGGCGAGGTATCCCTGACGGGGAAGATCCTTCCTGTGGGAGGCATCAAGGAGAAGACTATCGCCGTGAGTGCCGCGCTCAAACGCTCGCACGACGTTTGCCTTTGGTCGGCAAGTCCTGCCGGCTTGCATGCCGCCGTCGCGTAGCCGCATGGACACATTGACTTTGTTTGCCGACAGGCCCGACGCGCCGGCGTGACCTGCATCATCTTGCCGGCGGAGAACAGGAAGGATTTCTCTGACCTCCCAGACTACATCACGGATGGCCTGGAGGTTCACTTTGTGGACCACTACAGTCAGATCTACCCGGTGGTCTTCCCTCAGTCTTGAGCGCCGAGTGCATGTCACGTCCACTCGGTCCGGTTCGGCGGTCAGTGCCACGGCCGAAGCGCCCGCCACCGACGGACCGACGACAAGCTGGGATGAGCACAGGAGGGGATGTCGCCGGTCTGCTGCCAGCCAGCCTGGCCAGCCGTGGGTGCCATGTTGCTTGCTGCGGACAAACACTTTGATAGATGATTATAATTATTTTTATTTTATATTATTGTCAATGTATGCTTGAGTAAAAAATGCAGTATAAAATTTATGATGAAGACAAAATGCTAATCTCATTCTATTACAAGGTTACCACTGACCTGTTTTTTTAAACACATTTCCTAAAGATCTTGCACTTTCATACAAGAAATTTCAGATTAATTACAAATAGTGCACATTCAGAATGGAGACCAATTTTCGAGGGGGTTATTCACAGTGACCTAGTGGTTAGAGTGTCTGCCCTGAGACTGGAAGGTTGTGGGTTCAAACCCCGGCCGGGTCATACCAAAGACTGTAAAAATGGGACCCATTGCCTCCCTGCTTGGCACTCAGCATTAAGGGTTGTAATTGGGGGGTTAGAAGGAGTGGAGCTCTTTACAAGCCCTAGGCTTTGTCTCCCTCCTTGCACAGTTATTGATATAATATGTGCTAAACAATAAACTAAACTAAACTATCCACAGACACGCGCTGGCAACACAGGAATGACAAAAACATTGTGTGTGAAGGTGAATAAATACCGTTTTTTTCCGTGTATAGTGCGCCCCCATGTATAGTACGCACCCCTAAAAATGGCATGCTGATGCTGGAAAAAAGCTTGTACCCATGTATAATACGCACCCAATTTTTATGAATTTTTAGAAAAAATATTTTTTTTTTTTTTTTTTAAGTCCCAATGATCGTCACACACGCAGGGAGGCAATGGGTCCCATTTTTATAGTCTTTGGTATGGTCTTAACTAGGCTGGATGTAATTTCTTTTGTTGGCGTTGATTTCTCCGACTGCCCATAAACGCACCACCACGCTCCGTGCGCGCACGGGACAGCAAACGAGCAGGTGATCGAGCAAGCGTCTGATACGAGAGCATTGCGGTCGCATGGAGCGTGTTTGGAGCGGAGAAATCAACGCCAACAAAAAAAATTACATCCAGCCTAGTTAAGACCATACCAAAGACTATAAAAATGGGACCCATTGCCTCCCTACGTGTGTGACGATCATTGGGACTTAAAAAAAAAATGAAAAAAAAAAAAATGAAAAATTTTTTTTGTACCCATGTATAATGCGCACCCCAGATTTTAGGACAATAAACTAGTTAAATTTTGCGCACTATACACGAAAAAAAAACGGTACTTGGGATGATACAGAATGATGTATAAAGTTGGAATGGGTTGACTCGGTCAAATAATGTAGCAATTAGAAGGAAAAAACAAAATTCTGTAGAATTTGGTATGAATTTCAAAGTTGAAAATTTGGAATTTTTGGTAAGTGGAAAGTTTTGGAATAGTCATAAGAGGAACAGTTTAAAGTTTGAACGGGTTGAATTGGTTAAAACATGTAGAAATTAGAAGGGAGAAATTAAATGTGTGGAACTTTTTGTGAATTTTAAAAGTGAAAATGAAAATCTTTAATCGTGGTAAGTTTTGAAATAGGTAGGCACAAAATGAACAATTTAAAGTTGGAACAGGTTATATCGGTTGAGATTCGAAATTAGAAGAGAAAAATTAAATTAAGTAAAATAATACGGGAAATTTTAAGGTGAAATTGTGACATTTTTGAAACGTGGCAGTTTTAGAAATGTTCAGAATCCTCCCCAATGTGATTGGAATGTGCTAAATGATGTGAATTTCAAACGGGAATGATTTAAATGTTGAATGTGCCATAAAGAATGAATGGGGAAAATTCATTGTAAATTTTGCAAAAACGGAAAATTTTGGAATGAGAAAAATGCAAGCACTCCTCACGTGAATATTTGGTATATGTCAAAAGTGGAATGAAGTGAATCGGATAAATTATGTGGAAGTAGTAGCTAGGGCAAAAAAGTGAGGAGAATATAAGAGAAGAAGCAGAAGAATATTTGAAAATTTGCGAATTTTGCGAAAACTGAACATTTTTTGAATTATATAATGCAAGCACTCGTGTGAATATTTGGAATATGTCAAAAGTGGAATGACATGAATTATGTGGAAGGATAAAATAGATGAAGCAGAAGAATAAAGTGAATGTGTAAAATAACATGATTCTTCGCCTTCACACTAATTAAACATTTTCAGATAGAAATGCAAACAACAGCCATGCTGCAAGAAAGAAACGCTGCAATGACAAACAGGAAGTGGAAGCAAACTTACGAACCACAAAAAAGATGCAAAAGAAAAAGGCTGCAAATTGCAAAAACATGCCCAAGTCCAAAGCAGTTGACAAGAAAGACATTTGCTGCAGGTTGACGCCACAGAACGGAAGTGCGGCACCACTAGGGAGCGCGACTGGAAAGGACAGACCAGCGGGCCAACAACTAATCATTATTACATTAATAGACAACTTTGACAAGGGATTAATTGTTTGGCACCGTTGCTGAACTCAAAATTGATTTCTGACCAAACTATGAACTGAATCATAGACAATTTAGATTTATACATTCTCTGTGCAGTCAATGAGAAATATTGTTATTTTTCAGTAAAGGTGGGAAAATTGAGTAATTATTTTACCATCATTTTATTTCATCGTACTTATATATTTATTATCCATCCATCCATTTTCTATACTGCTTGTCCCCACGGGGGTCGCGGGCGTGCTGGAGCCTCTTCCACCGGTCATCGGGCAGTAGGCGGGGGACACTCAGAGCGTTGCCAGCCAATCGCAGGGCACACAGAGACGAACAACCATTCACATTGTTAGTACACCTATGGCAGACAGTAAAATGCCAATTAATCAATCCAATACAAAGCTTTTGAACTTTAATTGTGAACACGTTATTTTATTTATCGTCATAACATAATAATGCATAATAAGATTAAAGATTAAGATTAAAGATTAAAGTCCCAATGATCGTCACACACACACCTGGGTGTGGTGAAATTTGTCCTCTGCATTTAACCCAGTGCTTCTCTAATAGTGGGGCGCGCCCCCCTTGGGGGGCGCGGTGCTATTCCTGGGGGGGCGCGTGTGACCCTGGGGAACAGGCTTTTTTTTTGGCAGTACTAGAATAAAGTGTAATTGCGCGTTTACTACAGCAGGGGGCAGTGGCGCTCTCATTGTTACTTCTGTCACGTTTGCGACAGTGCAACATTTTACGACTTACAAGACAAGTTAGGATAGTCACGGTGGGGAGGGGGGGGCGCGAATAGTTTTCTTCTTGCTAGGGGGGGGCGTAACAGAAAATAATTGAGAAGCACTGATTTAACCCATCCCCGTGTGATTTTAATCCTTCCCCTGGGGGAGAGGGGAGCAGTGAGCAGCACTATAATAATATGCATAATGCATAATAATAAACATTATCCAACACAGAAATAATCATTGCGAAATACAATCCACACACTACAAAAGTGTTCTTTTAAATAGCGTACATTTCCCTTTATAGTGCACTGCCTGAAAAGCGCGTATAAGCGCGTGCGTGTGCGGTTGCCCCTGGTGACGCGTCTCGAGCTCGCTCGCCCCCGCCCCTCCACTGTGTTGCCACTCGGGCCTCGATTGGCCGGATAAAGTTTAGCGCCGCCTACGATTGGCCAGATTGGCAGTCGATCGAGTGGATGGGCTATATTTAGCTGATTGCATTAACAGCTCAGGTTTGAGCCTGCTGCTACAGTGAGCCAAGCGCCGCGACGCACGCCAAAGTGTACAGAAGCGCATTTCCAGTACAACCTCGTTTTCGGCCGCATTTGGACATCAGCGAGCAGGCGAGCGGCCGGCTGGCTAGCTAACGTCACGGCTAGCTAACACCACGGCTAACTAACACAGACAGCACCTCTGTCCTCCGAGCTTTTCTGAAACCTTCGCGGGACGATTCGCCAGAGAGTGAGACAGCGAACGACTGGGAGAGAGGCCACAGAGGAGCCATGTCTTCAGACGAAGGCAGGGCAAAGGAGATTCTGAAGGGTTTCAAACTGTATCCTTTTCCTTCTAGAGCAGATAGACCGACGTCAAGTTAAATGCCATCGCGCGGGAAGGGCTCGCGTTTGAATTGGATTAGCCGCAAGCTAACTAGCCAGTTAGCCATGATGCTAAAGTGGATAAGTGAGAACGAAGAGTACAATGGTGGTCAGTCGGACAGATGGTTGAGGTTGGTGACGGTGTCCGCTTCGTTTTGGGGCCTCTGAATCCGGTCCTGTTGTCCTCTCCGCGAGCGATGACGTGACAAGTGCTGCTGTAGCGACACTTTTACGGAAGGCTAAACGATTTGAAAGACGAGTCTGATCGCGACCCCCCCTTCATACCCAACTCCCTGGATATTAAAGTAATTTAATATGCGATTACTTTGTCTCCTTCTTTCCTTGTGTTTTATTTTGTTATAAAGACGTGAGAAAACCTTAAGCTTTAGTTCTAGACGCATCAGATTTACTATACATATTTTTTTCGTTTTACAGGTTTGTTTTACGCCAAAATGAAGGCAGATGAACCATGAATTCAAATGACGTTTATCTACTTCAGAGTTATTGCCTTAGTAACAGTTTAGCAGTCTATTAAGCGCTCACTACGAAAACTAAGAATAAAAATTATTCAAGTGTGGCGTAAACAAAAGTCAATAAAGGATAAATGGGATTCCAACGAAAATGCTAGCCAATCTGTGGCTTTATCACTTGCACTTGCTTAGGTTTGAAATATTGGGCCAGCTATTGTAATATTTTCAGAGCTTGAGGTCAGCATGAATTTGGGTGGCGATTAATTGTACTTTTTGGACTTCGGGTGTTTGTTTTCGATAGGTTGCATTTGAGACTCGCTGGCATAAGCGCAGTACGTCAATTATAATTTGCAAATCCATGTGTGTTGTAATATTATGCATGTTAACCGATAATATGGGGCTTCCCTTTATAATAGTCATAAAAAAATGTGAGTATAGGTGGTCCACCTATTTCACTAGAGAATTGTTTCATTGTTTCATTAGTTCATTATTAAAATATTAAGATGAGAAGAACAAAGTTATTCTTTTTCAGGGCCTATTTTACCTCCCCTCATCTTTAAATGAACTCGCACGCCCAAATGTCTCTGCCTGATGCCGCCTTGCGCCGCTGTCGTGAATCATTTCTGGCGCGAACTCTCACTTGAGAAAGTTCCGTTCATTTCCTGCTTTCGGGTGCCTGAAGCGCAGCAACTGAACCCGGATCAACGCAAATGTGTGCGTGGGTGTGTGTTAGCGAGGTCAAGCTGTGGATGCGGGTGGCGAGGTAATACTTAAATCCAGCGGAACAGGATTTATTTAGCGCCTGCAAGAACATCTAAAAAAACTGATAGGCGTGGGAAAAAAGTAAAGGCATTTTAGAAATAAGCATAAAAATGCATGAAAAGATGCAAAAATCTGTCTCCGATTTACATTTGCTGTTGACAAGCGTGGCCGGTCTGCTTTTGTGGAGAATGGCAGAAATGAGAGAATACTTTGTCCTGAAATTGACCATTTGGACAGTTTCAAGTTAAACGAGGTGTCAGAAATCTTTGATTTGACAATCAAGTTAGCCGGGCGCTTTTTGCCGCGCTTGAGTATTTTTCACATCCTTTCCCAGTTTAACGAACGTAGCGCCATGAAATAGAACAGAATTGAGGTGAGCTTCTTGGTGTAACTTTGACAAGTGATTTGCTTTCTTCTTCTTTCCTGGAGAACAAGAAAGGTGTTCTTATTTTGTCCCGCGAGCTCGTCCCTCGTGTTTGCACCCTGACACGGTCACCTCCCCAGAGTGCATGCACGCGCAGCCAGTGTTAATGAGTCCCCAGCGAGCCGCCATCGTTGAACGTTCTAAAGACCCCATTGCCGTCATCTTAATCGCAGAAATCACGTCTGGGAGTTGGGCGCCCGTCAATCAAACGAGACGTTTTGCCCTTTGCGGCCACCGGATAATGGCTTGAGCCCCACTTTAGAGGATTACGACAACCTGGTGATTTCAAGCGTTTCACTGTTCGCTTTTACCAAAAGCAAAGAAGTCAAATAACAATGAGATTTCCACTTACTGAAAACATTTATCTCTTATTTTTTAAAGACTCATTTTGAAAGAATTTGCCAAATGGACTTAATTGATTGAATCTATTAACCCATATTCAGCCCACACGCCAGCTGAGCAGATGCTTTTGTGTGTGTGTGTCAAAGCCAGCCGGTGTGGAACCGCTTGTTTGTTGGTGGTAAGGGTCCGCGAAGGGCCCAGCAGCTGCGGTGCAGGTCTGCTGCCCCTGACACCAAGTGCCGTCTGAAGGTGACAGGACGCTCAAGTGGCTGAGGAGGGTCTGGCACATCAGAAATGGTGGCCAGCTTGAGGTGTTCCAATACTTTTGGCCGAACTTTATGTTGTCTCCACATGACTCTTTCCCTGATATTTTTGCGTGCACAGCGCTTAACTTTCTGCTGTCAGAAACTGGATGAACCTCCGGGATGCCGAGACGGGTAAGGTTCTGTGGCAGGGAACCGAGGACCTGTCCATTCCCGGCGTGGAACACGAAGGTGCGCTCTCGGTCTACAGCTGAAAGTCTCATTTCACATGCTCATCTGTGTCCTGGTCTTGCTGCTCCTCCAGCTCGCGTCCCCAAAAAGATCCTCAAGTGCAAAGCGGTTTCCCGAGAGCTCAACTTTTCTTCCTCGGAGAAGCTGGAGAAGTTCCGTCTGGAGCAGAAGGTGTTCTTCAAGGGGCAGTGTCTAGAAGGTGCGCTTCAGCCTGAGCTATCTCGTTGTCCTCAGTCCATGACAAGAAATGTGCTTGTCGTGTCATTTTCCTACTTTTCCCCCAAATAATCAAACATTTGAATTGTGTTCATATTGAAATGAAGCCAATCCTCCAAAATGTTGCCATGGCATTGATTGCTCTTATCTGTTACACGTTTTTAACAGATTCAAAATGACAAATTGAGACAAATTGACATTTTTCATTTAGATACAAAGACTCAAACGTGTGTTTCCGTGTCCAGAGTGGTTCTTTGAGTTTGGCTTCGTCATCCCCAACTCGACCAACACGTGGCAGTCTCTGATAGAAGCGGCGCCCGAGTCGCAGATGATGCCGGCCAACGTCTTAACGTGAGTCTGTGATGTCGTCACACGAGCACTTCCCGTTCCTTCATCCAAACGGCATCAAACAAAACTGCTTACCTTTGCCCCCTGTTGGTCGGATGACTACTGCTTGAGAAAGTATTTGATGCCACAGAACCTGTTTGAAATGTACTGCGGCAAGCCCTTAGGTGACTTTCACCCCTCCCCCCCAGCGGCAACGTGATCATTGAGACCAAGTTCTTCGACAACGACCTGCACGTGAGCACGTCGCGGGTACGCCTCTTCTACGTCTGACGTCCTCCACAGTCCCGCCATCGTCGTCTCGTCCCGCCCCACCGCCAAGGAAGAAGGCCACACGCTCTGCGACGGGGACCCGACCGGCACCGGGGGAGCGCAAGCGGCGTCTGTTTGTGACCGCAACTACACAAGCACTGATCCCAAGTCAGCCAGCCGCTCGCTCCTCTGGTGCGTTGAACCAACAAACGAAGCTTTCTGTGTTTGCTCGCATTCACTCAGGAACAAAAATGCTTTCACAAACTCTCTCGGAGCTCGTCCCGCATCTTGTAGATCAGCGCACCTGCTGGGGCAGCTCTGTGATTTGTTTCCTTTTGGAAAAGACAAGACACCATGCAAACATCGTGCACGGGGGCGTAGAATGCACAGCCCGCGTATAGTTTGCTAGAGTTCCAGCTCCCGACCCAACACCAACCCCCCACCCCCCCGCTCCTCAGATTAGTAAATGAAAATGCTTGTTTGTGTTTGTTTAATTGAACCTTTAATTTTTAAAAGTACAACTGGCTGACTGATAATATTCAATCATCCCATGTACTGTTTGTCCAAAAACAAGTAGAAAGGAGTGTAAATATTCATTTTTTTAAATGCATTTTACTCTATTTTTTCCCCAATTGTAAGCAATAAGATAAGAAGAAACGGAAGGACCCCTTAAACCCCCCGCTTATTTGCAGTAGAGGTGTCCTTTTTACTTGCAAATTTGGCTATTTACTGATTTATTTTTTTTAGGGTGAGAGTAGGCACATTATTTCCAGTTATAAATGGAAAACACCTGGCTTCAAATTATTATCCACCCAATACTGTATTTGTTCATGTTTATTTATTAGGAACCTTAGGAGATCTTTTGATGAGACCCATGTGTCTTTCTAGAGCCCTAAAATTTGCCCACACCTGATGAAGAAAACAAAATATTTTTAGGAGACTTGTGATGTGGCCTTGAGGTTTAGGGCCAATCCAATGTAAACTGACCTTTTTTGTCAGCCAGGTGTGGGTTTGAATTTGTGTTCTCTCGTCATATGACACATCCATATGACCGGGACTGGATCGCCATGTTCCATAGTGTTGTTATGCTCCATTCCCAGCCAGTCATTGTTTGTTCTTTTGTTTTGTTTTTCCTTAGCTGCTACGTCATCCATGTAATATAGACTTCTTTTAATAAGACTGAATTTGTGGATTAAAACCATCTTGTTGTAATACATGTCATTTGCTCGTTATTTTATGCATTAAAAAGTCAAGATTTTAAAAAAGAAATTGATGGTGGTGTTGAAGTTAAAAGTGCCCATGCCTGTCCCTCTAATCTTTCCTCATCGAAATGCATTTGAATGCAATTTTTCTTTTCCATCCTGTCCACCCAAAATATATATTTAGCACGATTGCTTATATAAACTGCACTTCACTGTCAAAAAATACCGTGACACATGACCTGCCAACGAGGAAAAACATGACAATTAGGGGTGTAGATCGCGGGTTTTGTCACGATACGATATAATATCGATATAAAGAACTACGATACGATATTTGCCGATATCTTAAAGCCTGCTGCGATTCATTCACGATATATCGCGATATAGTGCTCTACGATCGATATATATATTTTTTAATAAAAAATATAGAACAATATCCTGATTTATAACAATTCATACGCAAAATCAACAAGGTACTGCAAACTCTTTATTTAGGAAATTACAAGAGTATTGTAGTCCCTGAATATTTGATCACCGCATGGCAGGATTTACAAACTGCACGTGTCTTGTCCGTTGAGCCATCTTTTCTTTGGAATCCAAAGTGCTTCCAAACTAATGACTTGAAGCCTAAAGGGGAGCCAATTTCCTCGTCTTTTTGGACACTAGCCATAGCACCAGCCCAGGAGCCGCGTACTAGTTGTCGACTCCCCTTTCACGTGCAGCAACGCCTGCTCCCTGCTCCCAGAAAGAGGAAGCAAGCAACAATGAACTGGATTTCAAAATAAAGTCGCGTCTAATGTCCGAGGTCAAACACGGCGATATAAATCGATGTTTACCTTTAGCATCGATGCCAATAAATCGTAGAGCATTATATCGATTAATCGATGTGTATCGATGTATCGTTACACCCCTACTGGAGACTGTTTAATAAAAAAAAAAAAAAAGAGGGTGGACCTAAAATTAAGACTAGCTGGTAAAGAGTTGGAGATGATTGAGAATTAAGTATCTGGGGCTATTGTTTGATAGAACTATCTCATTCTGACTTTAAAACGAGAATTACCACTTTCTGACTTTTAAATCAGAATTCTGAGAATAAAGTCAGAATCCTGACTTTAATATGGGAATTATGACTTTATTCTAAGAATTCTGAGAATAAAGTTAGAATAATGACTTTAAAGTCAGAATTATGACTTCTCAGAATTAAAGTGGGAATTCTGACTTTAAAGTCAAAATTCTGAGAAAAAAAGGCAGAATCCTGTCACCCCACTTTTTTTCTCTTCACTGGCCCTAATCCTCTTCCGTACTATTCAGACTGTACATTTGGCAATTGAAGTACCACAAGTATACACGTACACGTCATACACATCCACGCTTGTGACAATCTGTGCTCCTATTGGACAGCTATGACCAGGGCGGCACACAGAGCACAGACGTGGAAATGGAGGAAAACATGTGAGTCCTACGCGCTGCGTTCCTGCTCTGCATATTTGTGCTGTTGGTTCGGATCTGCGCTATTTGTATTCTCACCTGAAGCGAACCGCACCAGAGTTCGTTTGGAAGCGAACCGAGACCAGTTCGTTTCTTCATTCCGCACCAGGATTCGTTTAAAATCCCTGGTCCGTTTAAAGCGGACCAAACAGAGGTCTAAATACACCCTGATTTTTTTTCATTTGGTGCGCTTTCTATTCAGACTGTACATTTTGCAAATGAAGTACATTTTGTAAACACATCCACGGTTGTGACGATCTGTGCTCCCATTGGACAGCAATTACCAGGGCGGTGTTGTGCTCGATTTGGAACACCTGTTGTGCTCGATTTGGTTCCCGTGTGAGATTTTGTTCCACCTGCCGTGGGAGCGCGCACGCCTTGTTTGGAAAGCGAAAAACCCATGCCGTACGCGTCGTACGGCGTCAGCACTATGTTGTTTTCAATAAAAACATGAAGAACTCTAGTTTGCGTCAGTCAATTTTAATTTTTAGAAAGGATTATTCTCATTTGATGTGTTTAAATTCATCCGCGTTCTGCCGTCGAAGCGGGGTGCATTCAAAGACCAGTCGTACAGACGGAAGACTCATTCCCTTCACCAAAAAGCAACAACATAATTACGTGAGCTGTTTGCATAAACCTCGATGCAAAGAAACTCCTCTTTTTGGGTACCGTTACATGGTACAAGGAGTATATATTACTGTAGATAATTGCATGATTGTGTATTGTGCTAAAAGAATGTCCCGCACGGCTACCGTAGCTGAGACGAAGAAGCTGCTCTCGCTCCCCGGATGTAACGCAACCAAGTGATAGATTTGGTTCTCTGAATCCTCGTGTGAGTTTATTAAACTGCTGTCCTCTGTATCTGACAATGGCAGACAATACACTAGCCAACGATTCCGCGAAAACAAAGAGCTTGCTTCGACGCACATAACGACATGGTGTCAGAAGACGTCTCGGACCTGCCCTCTGTGTATTGAGTGGTGTTTTTTTTCTTCGCCGTGCTCCGAAGTGCGAGGGGAATTAAGTGAAGGCTGACTATGGCGGAAGGATTTCGCAGGCCAGACCCTCTTGTTTTTGAAGGAGACGTTGCCGAGAATTGGCGTATTTTTGAAAGTGAATATGACATTTTTATCGAGGCTGCACACGCGGATAAACCTGCCAAGACAAAAGCGTACATCCTCCTCAACCTTGCAGGAGCAGAAGCCATTGAACGGGAGCGTTCATTTGTGTACGCTGCGGAAGTTAGAGCGCCAGGAGAAAATGGAGCCGTTATGGTCCCGGCCGAGTCTCGGGAAGACCCCACGTGTCTCAAGCGAAAATTTCGAGAAATGTGCAATCCACAACACAACAAGACGATGGAAAGGCACAAGTTTCACACTCGAAATCAGAAGCAAGGTGAGACTATTGAATCTTTCATCAGTGATTTGAAGATAAAAGCAAAGAGTTGCCACTTTGCAGAGCTCACGGACGAATTGATTTGTGATAGAATCGTGTGTGGCATCAACAACGACAGTATAAGAAAGGCTCTGCTACGCGATAGTGACTTGACCCTCGCTAAGGCAATTTCTATCTGCCGTATTTATGAAATGACCGAGGAAAACACAAAAGCATTAACTCTGCAAGTAAACCCTGTGGATGCGCTACAACAAAGCTCCAATAGAGGACTGTACAGGTCAAGAAATAAGAAAGCAAATCAATATGATTCAAAGAACATCACTACTTGTGATCATTGTGGAGGCAGCCACCCAGCGCAAAGGGATAGATGTCCAGCGTTTGGCTTGAAATGTCACAAATGTGGAAAGATGAATCATTTCAAGGATTGCTGCAAGTCAAAGCCAGCGTATCACAACACAGAAAGAAAGAGTTTCACAAAGAAAAGCTCCACTAGAAGACCAGTGTATCACGTGAAGGTCGAGCAAGAGAAAGAATACACCGCTGATGATGATACATACTATGTAGATGGAATTTCTGTGGACACTATCAATGCACATATGAAAAATAGAGATGAAGGCTTTGTCACTCTGCATGTGCACGGGAAACCCATCGAAATGAAGATTGACACCGGAGCGAAATGTAATGTAATGGCTAAGGACATGTTTGTACAACTCTCTGAGGGGAACATTATTCCCTGTGGCAAGTCTACAAATCTAGTGGCTTATGGCGGCAGCAAGATCGAAACTGCAGGTCTTGTCTCACTGTCATGCTACTTGGATGAACAGCAACACACGCTACCCTTCTTCCTCGTGGAGCGTGATGTTATTCCACTTTTGGGATTTCGTGCATGTATGCGTCTCGGACTTGTCACATTCAGCCCTCACGTCCACCAGGTCGGCACGGAGACTATTACAGACTTTGTCAAAAATATCAAAGAGAAATACAAAGATGTGTTCAGCGATGAATTAGGAGAACTGCCAATCACCTACTCCATGGTAGTAGATCCAGCTGTACGGCCAGTCGTGCGTCCAGCGCACCGTGTCCCCTTGGCGATGCAGGCCCGCGTTAAAGCTGAACTTGATAACATGACAAGCAAAGGAGTCATCTGCCCCGTCTCTGAGCCCACGGACTGGGTTTCATCGATGGTAGCAGCACACAAGAAAGACAAAGAAGAGATACGACTGTGCATCAACCCAAAAGACTTGAACAATGCTTTAAAGAGACCCCACTATCCGATGCGTAGTGTGGAAGACGTAGCCAGCAAAATGTCAGGTGCCACCCTGTTTTCGGTGCTTGATGCCAAGAACTCCTTTTGGCAAATAAAGCTAGATCAAAAGTCATCCATGTTGACAACATTCAGCACACCTTTTGGGCGCTACCGATTTCTCCGCATGCCATTTGGCATCAACTCAGCAAGTGAAGTTTTCCAAAGCTCAATGGAACAACTGTTTGCCGGTTACCCATGTGCTGTCATAGTCGATGACATCATTGTGGGAGGTCGCGATGCTGCAGAACATGATGCTAATCTGAAGAAAATATTGGATCGTGCACAAGAGATCAAACTTAGACTCAACTCTCGAAAGTGCAAGTTTCGGCTCGACCAAGTCTGCTATGTTGGTCACATATTCACAAAAGAAGGTCTGAAAGCCGATCCAACGAAAACAGAAGCCATCACGGAGATGCCGGTCCCGCAAGATGCCCTAGCTGTGCAACGATTCCTGGGCATGGTGAACTACTTGGGGAAGTTTATCCCAAATCTCAGCGACATTGCAGCACCACTCAGGCAGCTCACTCACAAAGACGCTGCATGGTGCTGGCTCCCCCAACACCAACAGGCATTTGAGGAATTGAAGTCATGTCTATCCAGCTCACCTGTCCTTTCTTATTTTGATGTAGGGAAACCTGTGATGCTAACATGTGATGCATCCCGTTATGGGTTGGGTGCAGCATGTTTACAAGATGGAAAGCCAATTGCGTATGCATCTCGCACATTGTCAGATACAGAAACCCGTTATGCGCAAATTGAAAAAGAACTCCTTGCTGTTGTTTTTGCATGCACTAAGTTTAAGGACTACATCTATGGCAAGCACACCGTCATTGAAACAGACCACCAACCTCTGGTCACTATACTGAAGAAGCCGATCCTCACAGCTCCAGCTCGTCTGCAGAGGATGCTACTTCGTCTACAAGCTTTTGACATCACCTTGGTTTATAAAAAGGGCAAGCAAATGTACCTTTCCGACACCCTGTCAAGAGCCCCAAACGGTAAAGTTTCTGAATTATCTAGTGCTCACAGCTCGTTTGAAGTCATGTCAGTCAGTTTTATCTCGACAGCCAGGCTTGAAGAGCTGAGAACACACACTGCCAGTGACCAAGTGCTTCAGACTCTTAGCAATGTGATCCAGAATGGATGGCCTAACAAAGAACGTCAGGCACCGCTCTCTGTCCGCCCATACTTTCCATACAGAGACGAGTTGGTAGTGGAAGAAGGTATTGTTGTTAAAGGACACAGACCTGTCATACCAATCTCACTGCAACAAGAGTACATCCAAATTATGCATAGAGGTCACCCAGGCCTTGAATCAACTAAATGTAGAGCCAGAAGTACAGTGTTTTGGCCCAACATGAACACGGACATCACAAAAGTACTACTGTCTTGTGCTGTATGCAATAGCACACGACCACACCAGCAAAAGGAACCGCTGAAAGCTCATCCTGTCCCTACCCTGCCATGGTCTACGGTCGCAACGGACATTTTTGAATGGCATGGTCAACAGTATTCAGTCCTTGTTGACTCTTACTCGGGATGGTTCGAAATTGATCTGCTTCGTGATTTGTCTTCAGCTACAGTGATAAAAAAGCTAAAGAGACATTTTTCTGTTCATGGAGCACCCCATACACTGATTTCTGATAATGGCAGACAATACACTAGCCAACGATTCCGCGACTTTTCCAAACAGTGGGACATTACGCACGTTACCAGCAGTCCCGGATACCCGCAGTCGAATGGATTAGCCGAGCGTGCCGTCCGCAGTGCCAAACAGCTCATGGAAAAGTCACACCGAGATGGAACGGATGTTTTTCTCAACCTGCTCAACCTCAGGAACATTCCTCGAGACAGCACGCTTGGATCACCTGCACAGCGTCTCATGTCTCGCCAGACGCGTTCTACCTTTCCTGTCAACAACACTCTGCTTGTGCCTGCAATAAAGGGTGCAGGACAAGTGGCTACTCAGCTTCAAAGGAGAAGACTTGTTCAAAAGCAGTACTATGATGCAACAAGTCGCCCTCTGGTGCCACTTGTGAGAGGACAAATTGTCCGGTTACAGACTGCAGAGGGATATGACCGCCTCGGGAAAGTGGTTCAGGCTTGCAAAGAGCCGCGCTCCTACATCGTTGAATCCAACGGAGGTATCTACAGGAGGAATCGCCGTCACATCCTTCCTGTTGCTGAACCAACCCCACCTTTGCACGCCGACTCTGACCATCACTCTCAACCACCGGTTCCGAGTACGCCAGACCCTCTTCTATCCAGTCCACATGCCCGACCGTCTCACTTCTCTCAACCATCTGCTCACTACTCCACCAATGAGCAATCGACAACATCTCCAGCTGACGTGCCCACCCGAGTGTCACACAATTGTTCTGCTTATGTGACTCGCTCAGGTCGGATTTCTAAGCCGAATCCGAAGTACAAGGATTGAACTGCATGTTTGTTAGTTGCGTTTTGAAAAAATAAAGAGTTAAGCTCTAAGGTTGTTTACATACTTGTTATTATTACCAAGTGTACCTTCGTGCATTTCCAAGAGGAATAATTTGTTAATTCAGTAAGTTTTATGCTGCCAGTTTTACGCAGACTTGTTTATTTGTAGACTGTCACGTCACATTTGTATATTACAGTTTTTTAGTTAACAATATTTTTTATAGAGGCAATGTTCTAAAAGGAGAGGATGTAGATAATTGCATGATTGTGTATTGTGCTAAAAGAATGTCCCGCACGGCTACCGTAGCTGAGACGAAGAAGCTGCTCTCGCTCCCCGGATGTAACGCAACCAAGTGATAGATTTGGTTCTCTGAATCCTCGTGTGAGTTTATTAAACTGCTGTCCTCTGAACGTATGGTGCTTGCTTCGACGCACATAACGACAATTACAAAGGAGACTTTCGACTAAATTGTGATCATCATTCATCCATCCATTTTATTAATGGGACGTCGAACGCTTCGCTTGATTTAATTTGTGTGGCGGGCTCCATCTAGTGTTGAAACTGAGAAGTGAAACACAGTTGAGCTCAAGCTTCTTGTGCGGGCCATATTCAATTGTTTTCAGAATTTGCTGCGGGCCAATAAAAACTGGCGGGCCGTAGTTTGGACACCCCTGGACTAGAGGCATTTATTACACCTACCTAGGTATCTGAGAACTACGGCTCTACTACACAGAACATAGAGCTATGGCTTTAAGCATGGCTATGTATTTAAGATGGTAGCGGAAATACTCCGTGAAAACCGCCATTACATAGCAAAGAAGAGAAGCGGAACAATGTCACGTGTGTTTGATGTTCTTACACGGACCTGTTTTGGGAGCCACTGCAAGCTCGCCATAAGTTAAAAAAAAACCGATGTGTATTACGTACAGGGTCGTATTGTCGTGTGCATCTCGCGTCCATAATTAGTACGTAACAGTCTGCGGAGTGTAACCGGGGGCGCGTTTTTACCTGGTGTGGCGTTACTTCGTCTGCGACCTGCAACCCTGAGAGTCGCCACTTGTGCTAACTGGGCTAAAGCTGAAACTATCGCCAGTAAGTGGCCGTTAAACATTTGCGTCTGTCCCATTAACGTTTCACCATATGGTCTTCCGGAGTGTGTCCTTGGCCTAACGACCGGGTTGCCGGGCTGGCGAACCGCCGAACCCGCAGACGAGCTCAACGAACCGGATTAGTGGCTGCATGCTAACCCTTTCCGGCCGGTCGCTACATTGCAAGACTACGCTTGTCAAAGAGTCTGCTGACCGGTCTGACTATTTTGACATATTTTGTTTATGTCGCCATCGATGCGCTCTGCAAAACTTGAGTTGCCTTCAGCAGGCGAGCAAGACCCGATTTGGCGGTTGGGGCTCAGGCCTCCTCAAACACTATCACAAACGCGCACCTACATTTACCAGCCACATTTCAATAGCTATGCCGAGAAATTGTATTTGTTTCTCTTTGTTACTCTGTTCACAGAACGTGAATGTGGATTTTTGGTCCAGTAAGATTTCAACCCCTTTTTATTGCTATGTAGACCGAATCTGGTTAGGGCCCATTAAGTCAAAGTCTGCTTTATTGTCAATTTCTTCACATGCCAAGACATACAAAGAGATCGAAATTACGTTCCCACTATCCCACGGTGACAAGACATAGTACACAATATACATAAAAGTAAACACAAAAAATAAAAACATGAAGGCACAAACAATGAATAAATAAGAGTGATGAATAAATAATAAATAAACAAATAATAAATAAGAGGAGCATTACCAACCAATGCTGTGTCTATCAATATTTAATCTGTAGTGGCCATTTGTTATTTATTTGTTCAAGGTTCTGTCATCTAAATAGTTCTAAATTGCCATAGATGATGTGCTGCGATTTTGCATTGTTTTGATGCTTTGTCTGGGTATGATGAGGAGCAGCTAGACCGATTGCAAAGGCAGATTAGATTGGTTACCTAAACTGTACTGGTTTTAAGTGCGAATGGATCCAAAAATGCAACGTCCACAAGTTGAGAGTAGTGCAGCCAAGTGAAACTGGTATTGTGTCGCTCTGTGTTTTCCGGGACCATGTTGGGACCAAGAGTAAAGAAAAAAGGACGCTACTTGTTGTCCCGCCAGCATCGTCGTCATGCCTCAGACCAGCAAGTCAGTCAGCACCGGCAACGCTTCGGGTCAGGCGTGCGCCCTGGATGAGGGTGAGCCGCCGCCCACACGAGACCTCGGCACCTCGCAGGACTCTGCCGAGGACCCGGAAGACCCTGAGATTATCAAGTCGCCCAGTGACCCCAAAAAATACAGGTGGGATCACCTGTCCTTTGGCACAAACGTGCACTTTTTCTGTGACATATTTATAGCGAAAGACTCATGTTTGCTAACTTGTTTGCTTCAGGTACCTGCGGCTGACCAACGGCCTCCGGGCGCTGCTCATCTCCGACTTGAGCGCCGCCGATGGCAAGACGGAAGACGCTGGCGCAGATGAAGATGATAAAGACGACGAAGACGTGGCAGATTCGGGGGAGGGCTCAGACGAGGACGACGAGGACGACGAAGAGGAAGAGAAGGACAGTGACTTTGAAGAGCTGGATGAGGACAACGGAGCCAAGAAGAAGAAGAGCAGCGAAAAGCAGGTCCTGACATTTACAGTCAATTACGGGAAAGCCTCTTTATATCACAATTTAAAAAAAAAACAAAAAAAACAACAGCAACGCTTTCTATTTGAAATGTAATGGAATGAAAAGTTTTCTTGCTTGGAATATGTTTCTCCTTCAAGCACACAATCTGATGTGGATTTTCAATGTATTCAATTGTGTGCCTGTGTGTGTCTGTGTGTGTGTGTGTGCGTGCGCGTGCGTGCGTGTGCAGGCTGCAGCCGCCCTGTGCATCGGTGTGGGTAGCTTCAGCGACCCCGATGAACTTCCCGGCTTGGCCCACTTCCTGGAACACAGTAAGTCCTGGCCAACTGGACCCGCTGCTGCAAAAGTGGCCAACCCAAACCCGTTTGCGATCTTTCCGTTGGCGCTGGCGGACCAATCATTTCCCCCAAATGCGCACGAGTTGAGAGTAGACTCAGTGCAGCATCGGCCTCGCGTCCGCCACCGCACGGACGCCAAGAAAACCAAATTCATTGGAAATGACGGGTACGGTCCGCCGGGCCAGGGCTTGCATAAACCCCGCCCCATTTCCCACCAAAGGGAAATGCGCAGAGCTCCTCAAAGAGCTGTGCGACGTTTTCGTTGTGCTCATTTCAATGGCCCGAGGTCCTGACCGGATGACTGACTAACAAGCGTGTCTTGTCACGGCGACGGCCCTGTGGCGCGGCACAGTGGTGTTCATGGGAAGCCGGAAGTACCCGGCCGAGAACGGCTTCGACGCCTTCCTCAAGAAGCATGGCGGCAGCGACAACGCCTCCACCGACTGTGAGAGGACCGTTTTCCAGTTCGATGTGCAGAAGAAACACTTCAGGGAGGCGCTCGACAGGTGTGCCCGTTTGCCAAAAGTGTTTCTTCCTTTCAAGTCACTTAGTTCCATTCGGACTTTGCCAATGAGTTAGTGTACAAAGAAAAAGTTTCTCACTTCCCAAAAAGTATTTCATGAGACGTTGTGAGCTTGCCAGTGAGCCCGTTTGGTTTTCAATTTTGAATTTGTAGGCGAATTTGCTAATTGGGTTACGTTGTCGCTTTGCTCAGGGTTGCTTTCTTGCTTTGCTCACACAGCGAGTTAGTCCGCCAACGGATGTTTGGTAGGCCGGACTGATTGTAGCGCAACTTTCAGGTGGGCCCAGTTCTTCATCTGTCCGCTGATGATTGAGGACGCGGTGGACCGAGAGGTGGAGGCTGTCGACAGCGGTAAGAGCCGCCACCACAGGTGCCTTCCTGACCCAGGCCCGATTCTTTGTCTCCGTTTGTTCTGCGACAGAGTACCAGCTGGCAAAGCCTTCGGACTCCCACCGCAAGGAGATGCTGTTTGGCAGCCTGGCCGTGCCGGGACATCCCATGAGCAAGTTCTGCTGGGGTGGGGGCCAACCCGTCTTCAAAGTAAGAGTGGCTGCCGTGCCAGCGTGCTCTTGACCTTGCTTGTTGGCTCCCCCGCAGGAAACGCTCAAACGTTGAAGCACGATCCCAAAGAGCGAGGCGTCAACACCTACCAATGCCTGCGGCAATTCTGGGCGCGCTTCTACTCGGCTCACTACATGACGCTCGCCGTCCAGTCCAAAGGTTGTTGCGCGCAAACATGACACAAACGCCACTTTGGATACACTTGACTCCTCCCCTCCATCCCTCCCTGCGCGCAATCACGACACAAACGCCACTCTGGATATAGTTGACGAACCCCCCTCCCTCCCTCCCTCCCTCCCTCCCTCCCTCCATCCATCCTCCCTCCCTCCCCATGTGCTCTTCTCCTCCTTGTTGGTCAGAGACTTTGGACACCCTGGAGCAGTGGGTCCGAGAAATCTTCATCCACATCCCCAATAAGTAAGCTCCTCCTCGTTATCTGAGACAAGATGGCACCCTCTGAGCTTTGTTGTTTCAGCGCTGAACCGGCGGTGGACTTTTCGCATCTGCCGAGGCCGTTCGACACGCCGGCCTTCAACAAACTCTACCGAGGTAACAAAAAGGCATATGGGAAAAATTTCAGGTTTTTGGAAGCGTGCCACTTTTCCTCAAAAGAGTGGACTGCTTTTTTAGGAACACATAAGATCACGTCTTCTATGTGTGTCTTGCAGTGGTCCCTGTGAGGAAGGTGCACGCTCTGACCATCAGCTGGGCCTTGCCGCCTCAGGGCCAACACTACAGGTGACTTTTGAGTGTTAGAGATACTGATTTGCGCGGCAGTAGCACTTAACGCCTTGCGTCGCTGGCGTCAGAGTGAAGCCTCTCCACTACATCTCCTGGCTCATCGGACACGAGGGCAGTGGTAGCATCCTGTCCATGCTGCGCAAGAAGTGAGGCCGTCCGTCCCTCCATCCGTCTGTCCGCCTGCCCGCGGCTGTTCCGCCTAAGCGTGACTGACGTGGGTGCTCCCTCGCATGCTCAGGTGCTGGGCGCTGGCTCTGTTTGGGGGGAACAGCGAGACAGGCTTCGACCAGAACACCACTTACTCCATCTTCTCCATCTCCATCACGCTGACCGACCAGGGCTTTTGCTACTTCTGGCAGGTCAACTTGGTCCCACTCAAAAGTCCACATTCGTTTGTCCTTCAGTCAGGATTTGATTTGGACGCTTGGTGCTTGCTGTCCATTTCATGTTGCGTCTGTGAGCAGGTGGTCCACTTGGTGTTCCAGTACCTGAAGATGCTGCAGACTCTCGGGCCTCAGCAGAGGTCTGATTCAGCTCACGCACGCACGCACGCATGGACACACGCACACGCGGTGACAACAGCCTCATTTGCTCTTCAGGATCTACGAGGAAATTCAGAAGATTGAAGATAATGAGTTCCACTATCAGGAGCAGGCAAGCAAGCAAACCAAGGCTAATTTTAGCGATTTTAGCTAATTCTAGCAATTTTGGCGCACATAGCAGTAATTTCCCTTGAGATTCAATACCTCTTTTGCAAAGGAGTCCTGTGGAGTTAACTCAAGGGCTGAGAGGAAGTATCGGCACCCACTGAGGGTTCTTTCTTTCCACAGACTGATCCCATCGAATTTGTGGAGAACATTTGCGAGAACATGCAGCTGTTTCCCAAAGAAGACTTCCTGACCGGAGACCAGCTCATGTTTCACTTTGACACTGAGGTCAGTGCCGCCACCTACCAAGGTTCTTGCTTGGGGGCGGAGCCTAAGACGGCTGGCTGGGTCATGCGTTGTGTGTCCGTCAGGTGATCGGCGCCGCCCTGTCCTCGCTGACTCCCGAGCGAGCCAACCTGCTGCTCCTGTCTCCGGAACACGAAGGCCACTGCCAGCTCAGGGAAAAATGGTTTGGGACCTCCTACACTGTGGAGGGTAGGACACACATGCACGCACGCAAATTCAAACAGACACGCACACACTTGCGAGTTGCTGCACGCACACGCACTGACACACTGGTACACGTGAGCAAATCCTCTTGCAGATTTTCTTCTCCAGTTGAGCGTCCCATTTTGTCGCCAGACATCCCGGCTGAGTGGGCTCAACGCTGGGCGTCCGACTTTGAACTTAACCCCGAACTTCACCTTCCCGCCGAAAACAAGTTCATCGGTGTGTCATTTAAAAACAAAAAAGCCACACACCTTTGCATTTGTGTGACGCCCTTATTAATATATTTTTTTTCCTCTCTACCTTCATCAGCTTCGGATTTCACTCTTAGACCGTCTGACTGTCTCGACTCGGAGTTTCCCGTCAAGATCTTGGACAACCAGCTGGGTTGCTTGTGGTACAAGAAGGACAACAAGTTCAATATCCCCAAAGGTGAGCACAAGCGACAGCGTCATCTCGTGCACCTATTCTCCATTGAGTCTCTTTTTGGTTTTGCTTTCAGCGTACATTCGCTTCCATTTGATCTCGCCTGTGATTCAGAAGAGTTCAGAGAAGTAAGCGAGAGCACACACGTATGGAGAGATGGTCTCCTTTCTCCACTTTCTTCCACACGCTGGCCATTTGTTTGCCTGTTTCAAAGTCAAAGTCTGTTTTATTGTCAATTTCTTCACATGTCAAGACACACAAAGGTATTGAAATTACGTTCCCACTATCCCATGGTGACAAGACATATAGTACACAATATACATACAAGTAAACAACACAAAAAGTAAAAACAAGAAGGCACAAACAATGAATAAATAAGAGTTATGAATAAATAATAAATAAAAAAATAACATAATAAGTAAGAGGAGCAAAAATGGAGCAAGTGTGCATACAGCAGACAGTCAGAATACAGCGCAAAAGTACAGGACGCTACGCAGAAGTGGGGAGAGAGTTCAGGATCCTAACAGCCTGGAGTATGAAGCTGTTGGCGAGTCTGGTGGTGCGGGAGCGCAGGCTCCTGTACCTCTTCCCAGAGGGCAGAAGATCAAACAAAGAGTGAGCAGGGTGACTCACATCACTCACAATCGTGGTCGCCTTGTGGGTGAGATGGGAGGTGTAAATGTCCTTCTCAGTGGCCTAGTGGTTAGAGTGTCCGCCCTGAGACTGGAAGGTTGTGGGTTCAAACCCCGGCCGGGTCATACCAAAGACTGTAAAAATGGGACCCATTGCCTCCCTGCTTGGCACTCAGCATTAAGGGTTGGAATTGGGGGTTAGAAGGAGTGGAGCTCTTTACAAGCCCTAGGCTTCGTCTCCCTCCTTGCACAGTTATTGATATAATAAAATGTGCTAAATAATTAACTAACTAACTAACTAGATGGGAGGTGTAAATGTCTTTCAGGGAGGGGAGTGAAGCACCAATAATCTTACCAGCCGTGTTCACTATGCGCTGCAGGGCCTTCATGTTGTAGTCAGTGCAGCTACCACCCCAAACAGCGATACAACTAGAGAGGACGCTCTCAATGGTGCCACGGTAGAATGTAGTCATGAGGCTGTTTGTCTTCATGTTATGATCTGATGATTTGATGGCTCGTAAAGTGGTAACGTCTGCCTGTCCTCGTCCAGTCTGGTGCTGTTCGACCTGTTTGTCAACATCCTGGCCCACAACCTGGCTGAGCCGGCGTACGAGGCAGACGTGGCGCAGCTAGAGTACAAGCTGGTGGCCGGCGAGCACGGCCTGGTCGTCCGCCTCAAAGGCTTCAACCACAAGCTTCCCGTGAGCGCAGCCACGTTGGCGTTCATGAGTCGCCCGCTCATGTGTTCACTCGTTCTTTTGTTTTTGGCTTCCCCCGGGCCCGTGCAGCTGCTGCTGAAGCTGCTGGTGGAGCACTTGGCTGAGTTCACCTCGTGCGAGGGCGTCTTTGCCATGTTTTTGGAGCAGCTGAAGAAAACTTACTTCAACATCCTCATCAAGCCAGAGCGGCTCGGCAAGTGCGTGCGTACGTCCGCGTGCTGCTAATGCCGAGCTTGGCCAAGCACGTTGCCAAATCGCATGTGGCAGCATCTCGCATTCGGATGCAGCCTGGGTCTTTGCTTGCGCACAGGGACGTGCGTCTGCTGATTCTGGAGCAAGGCCGCTGGTCACTGGTCGAGAAGTACCGGGCCGCCGTAGCCGGCTTGAGCCTGCAGGACTTGCTGGATTTTGCAGGCCAGTTGAAGGCGGAGCTCTACGTGGAGGGCCTGGTGCAGGGCAACTTCACCGGCACGGTCAGTTCTCGCTGTCAAACGTTGTTCACTCCGGCACTCACCGGTTGTGTCTAAGCGTGTATTCCTCCGCCGCAGGAGTCCAAGGAGTTCCTGCACTACTTCACTGAGTGAGTGGCCGCTTCGCCCCGGTCTTCCTTTCATGCGGGGGGATGCGCTCCAGCTCCAGTCAGGGCAACTTTCTGATCTGAGTGCCCGGCGACATCAAGGCTGTTCAAATTGCGACTTGTTTCAAGACCCGTTTCCAAGCGCTGTCAACGCACTCCGGCAGTGATATTGTTGCCTTGCGCTGTCTCTGCACTATCGCGCAGCAACTCAAGAAGTGCAAGAGGCATAAAGTGTCACTTGTTCATTTTCTAAACGTCTGCTTTGATTGCGGTGTTCCAGCGCTAACGTTCAAGGAGCCACACGCCTTCAAGCGATCAGAATGCATCACAAGTCACGGTGTGAGAAATTGCGTTGACGCCGTCCCTCCCACAGGCAGCTGCATTTCCGGCCCCTGCCGGCCGAGGTCCCTGTGTCCTTCCGGGTGGCGGAGCTGCCCGTCGCTCATCACCTGTGCAAGGTCAAGTCCCTCAACAAGGGCGACGCCAACTCGGAGGTCACCGTCTACTACCAGGTCCAGCCCGCAAAACAAAGAGAAGCAAACCTCCCGATTGCGCCTCCAAGTGAGCTCGTGTGTGTGTGCTTGTTTTTGTGCGTGTTAGTCGGGCCTGAAGAAGCTGCGTGAGCACACCCTGATGGAGCTGCTGGTGGTGAGTTCAGCGCAAGGTTGCAAACACCGCTGCGTTCCCACAAAGCACATGAAAAATTAGCAAATGCCTTTCACACCCTCCAAAAAATGTCAGCATCGGCTTCTTTTACTTTGGAAAATGACAATCAACACACATTCCAAACATTGAGATTCATTTCAATGGTGAAAAAAGATTTGAGAGGCAAGCTTTGTGTGTGTGTGTGTGCGTGTGTGCGTCTGTCTGTCTGTCTGTCTGTCTGTCTGTCCGTTCGTCCGTCTCAGATGCACATGGAGGAGCCGTGCTTCGACTTCCTTCGGACCAAAGAGACGCTGGGGTGAGTGGGCGGTGTGGGCATCCATTCTTGCGTCTTGCTTGGCCGCAGTATCGACGTTGCGTGTTTGTCTTTCAGCTACCACGTCTACGCCACCTGCAGGAACACCTCGGGCGTCCTGGGCTTCTCCGTCACCGTGGAAACGCAGGCCACCAAGTTCAGGTGAGCACCCATCCCTGGCTGCGTGGCCCCTGGTTCTGGGACCAGTAAGCTCAAACTGTTAGGATCTTTTATTACTTGAGAAGTTTGGCTGGAAAATCCAACTCTTTCAAATAATGACTTTTAGCTCCCCCAAAAATGATGCAGCTGTCTCAAATAAGATTTTTTTTTGGTCAATATTCATCTGGTTGTAAAAAGGCTAAGCCCCACCGCCTAAACTGTGACTTGCTCAAATTTTTCAGCACTGAGTTTGTGGAGGCCAAGGTGGAGGAGTTCCTGCACTCGTTTGGCGAGCGTCTGCGGGCGCTGACCGAAGAGGCCTTTTCCACGCAGGTGACGGCGCTCATCAAGCTGAAGGAGTGCGAGGACGCGCACCTGGGTGAGGAAGTGGACCGCAACTGGTTTGAGGTGCTCACCAGGCAGTTCCTTTTCCAGAGGCTCAACATGGAGGTGAGCGGCCGCCGCACTCGCGCAGAGTCGAGCAGGCTCGCCGCCGCGGGCCCGGAAGCCCAAAAGGTCCATCCGGCGCTGTGCATTCTTCTCGGCAGATCTCGGCGCTGAAAGATCTGACGCGCGAGGATCTGCTCTCCTGGTTTGCCAAGCATCGCGACAGCGCCAGGAAGTTGAGCGTGCACGTAAGAAAAACAAGTCAAAACAAATTGTCTTGAGGTACTTTCTTTCAGTGTGTCTGACATGAGCATGTTGTGGGTCAGGTGGTGGGCTTCGGCACAGAGGAGGGCAACCCCCCGCGACCCGAACCCGACTTGGCCTGCGACCTGGAGGCCCCTGCATCCGCTGCCACCTCGTCCTACGGTGAGGTCAGCTCGCTGAACTTCCTGCCGCTCTTCTCGCCGGCCCTGAGGGACTCTGCCACGCCCATCTGCGACATCCGAGCCTTCGCCTCTGCCCTCCCCCTTCACCCCTACCACAAAGTCCTCAGCTAGGTGGCACTCTGGCGTCGTCGCTCATCATGTTGTCCCGCATACCATTAAAAGGCTCCACGTTCTCGCTCTTTCATTCCTGCTGTCTGTCCCCATTTTCTCCCACTTTTGCGTCCTCTCAACAACAGACAAACTGCAGGAACAGCAAAATTGAAGGGACCTTTACAAGATACTGGTTTCTAGTATAGGAAGTAACGTAACAAGGCAAAAAATATAAAATCTGATAAAGAACCCAAAACAAACTTGCTTTCTTAATATTGGACTTTTTGCTTTTAGATTTTTGATGGATAGAATTTTCTGGAAACAAATTTTTAGGTAAAACCCAGCATAGTTTCAAAACATTTTCCTAAATTTACAGAAAACACAAAAGTTAACTGTTCTCGCGTACAATTCTGTCAAGATCGGTGTATATTTAAGAGAAAAGTTCAACAGCTTTTATTTCGGTGGAGAGGCGTGGCGATTCTTGGCTAAGGTAAAATGTCACCAGAATGTTCCTATAAAAAAAAAAAAAGGTGCCACATGTTTCCAATAGAGTTAAGGGACCTTAAGATGTTTGGCACTTGGCGCCTTAACGAACGGCCTCGATGTCATCGTCACTATTTGCGTTCGACAGAGCAATGAGCTTTGCTCTTTCATTTTTATTTTTTTTGACTGGCGACATCGGCTATCTGCAAGGAGAAAAGGCGATGAAGCTCAAGCTCGCCTTTCCAGGCCGACTGCGTAAAGGGGCACACGCATGTGAGGGAAGCGAATGACAACGCACGATGAAAATTCCTTTTTGTCGCTATAAGAAACAATGAACGCAACTCAACAGACAACGTCTTCTCCTGTTCAGCGGCGACGTAACGTATCAGCTACGACGTTCAACCCGCCTGGTGTGAGTGAATGTGATGCTTGACGTCGGAGAGCTTGAAAGACAACTCGTGATCAATATTGTGGATTGCTTGAAAACGTGACGTCATCACGATCAATCATCCATCCATCCATTTTCCGTACCGCTTTGTCCCCAAGGGGGTCGCGGCCTCGCGGACATGCTGGAGCCTATCCCAGAGGTCATTGGGCAGTAGGCAGGGGACACCCTGAACCGGTTGCAAGCCAATCGCAGATCAGTCATGCTAAATACTATCAGCTGATTTTCTGTAGTTTCATTATGACACAAATTGAAGATTTTCTGCATTGTTGTTATTAAGTCATGCATATCACTCGTTAAGAGTTCCTGACTTAAAGTTAACAGGTTCCATTCTCAAACAAGAGGTTTTGATTGATGACATTTGATTCATTTGCAAAGATGAATTATGCAAGAACACTCCAAAACCTTTTGTCTGACCGATGTCACGAACGATACGCTGCCCGTGATCCTCCGATGGCATCGTTGGGCAAGTTCCACCTGCCTTGAGCACCATTCGCAGCCAATGTTAAATTTCAATGATGATGTGTAAAATCAGACAGACAGTTTTTTAATCATTACTATTATTATTATACTAAATTGCATCTATGATAATACAAAGATTGACAACAGTTTGTACAATTACTTTGTGCTTTTCCAAACAGTGAAGTGTACGACAGCGAGTTCACATCAAGTCTAATCTGTCAACATGAAAAATGTCACACTTCCTAACTTCTAAAGCTATCATATCCAAAGTCACTAGCAAATCATCAATGAGGTCAAGAATGGCGTCACGTGGTGGGGGCGGGGGGAGGATCAGGTGCACACAAAACGGCGGTCGGCTGCCATCGCTTTACAAACATTTGGCAGGTCGTCGTCGACCTTGCACAAATGACGCAATCTGGAAATGCCACATTTGGCTCCAAAACAGCAATCACAAAAACAAAAGCACTCAAAATAGCATGAATATCAAATGCAACACACACGCAGAATGGGGAGGAAACGACGGCGACTAAAAGACGGATTCGCGACGTGTGCACAAGTGAAACGCCCCCAGCAGGTGGCGCTCATGGAGGTGAGCGGCCGTCTCGCCAAAATGTCGGATGGTCACAAAAAACGTCAGCAATCCAGCCGAGGTCATCCAAATGGCAAATAGAGGGGCCACAATTTCTCAACAACTAATACCTTTTCTAAACAAGGGAGAAATACTTCCATAATCAATGACTTGATTCAAGACCCTGTTGAACTTGTCCAAATCCTCCAAATTCCAACTTTTCAAGAGTAAATGTGGCCGGCCTATCAGCAACACTTCTGAGGAAGCTGGCCAGCCGGTTTGTCGCTGAGTCTGGCGGTCTTGGTTCCGGAGGCTGCTGGCGCCTCCACGTCCACGCGCTCTGACATCTTGACACAGATGATGTCCACCAGGCGCTCGAAAACCTGCCGCACGTTGACATTCTCTTTGGCGCTGGCCTCGTAGTACTCGAACCCTGACGCACAACAAAGACGACGATGGCAAGTGAACTGCATGAGGTGGCTACGGTGGGAAAACAAGCCATCTCCTCCAGGGGGCGCTATGTTGGTTGGCTTATGTTGGTGATGCACATCTCAAGAAGAAAGTCTATGTGCTTTTTCTCAGGCCTGGGGCGGGGTTTGACTCTGCTGTCCATTTGCATGCAGAACTTTCTTCTTCCCACTTGACAAACAGAGCATTTCCCTAGCAAACGGCTTCCCCCTCGGCAAATTGCAAAGTCAACGTAAAAATTGAGATTGCGATCATAATTTGAAGAAAATCAATCGAGCAATCGTGTCATGAGATAGAGGGACTAAATAACGAATCCAAATGAATAAATGCATTTTCACCGACCAATTTTAGGAAACAAAGTAGTGAGATGAATGTCAATAAACTTATTTGAAGAATAGAACCCCCACCCCTCACTCCCATATGCTCACCAAGTTGGTCCGCCAGGTGTTTTCCTTTCTCGGGCGCAACCACTCGCTCCTCGTCCAGGTCGCACTTGTTGCCCACCATGATGACCTGTGCGTTGTCCCACGAGTACGTCTTGATCTGAGTGGCCCTGACAAACAAAAAAGTCAAGTCAAGAGAATAGAGCAGCACAGCTGGCGATGGCAACGGGGTGCGCTCGTGGGTGTTTGCTCACGTGTGTGCACAAGTGTAAGAAGCAGGCCCTGCCACAATTTGCATGTCAGATTTTGCAACATTAATATGTGCACACATACGCACCAGTCCTGCACAGCGTTGAAGGACTCCTCGTTGGTGATGTCATACATGAGGATGAAGCCCATGGCCCCGCGGTAGTATGCCGTTGTGATGGTGCGGTAGCGCTCCTGGCCCGCCGTGTCCTGCGCAAAGACCAGCTCAAGCGTGTTTGTTAGTCCTTGTTGATGCTCGATGCGGTGGCGACATCACTACGTTAGCCGTCCTCTTCTGCTTAGCAGCCAGTCACTTAGCCACAACTACAGTGATCTCGGCAATATTGGCAAAGTTTCACGCAAGAGCAACATAACATTATGCAACACGTCACATCGTGTCACGTCGACAGCTTGCGCACATGTGCGCGTGCACGCACCCATATCTGCAGCTTGATGCGCTTGTCGTTGCGGTAGACGGTCTTGACTTTGAAGTCGATGCCCACAGTGCTGACGAAGGAGTTGCTGAAGGAGTCGTCGGCGTATCGGAACAGGAAGGAGGTTTTGCCCACGCTGCTGTTGCCGATGATCAGCAGCTTGAACATGTAGTCAAAGTTCTGGTCCGAGCCGTCCCGCTGGCCGTAGCGCTGGTCCGCTTTCGCCATCTAAACGCAAACGCTGCGCTCGCTCCGGTCATCTGTGCTACTTTGTCTTGCATCAGTCAGGGCTGTCAAAAGTATTTTTGTCGCGGGTCAAATAAAATGATCCAGCATCAGGCCCCCAGGGTTCGATTTTGAGACCTGTGTTAGGGATGTTATGTTGGGTTGTGTGACGTCATGACGCGGAGGGCGCGAGTTGAATACAGAGGGAGACTGGAACAACAGCTGTCGTCTTGGGTCTCATTCATATCAGTACATATATTACGCACAAACATGGTGTCAGGAGTGACTGGACCCGACCACAGTTCAGCTGGACGGCGCTGTGCTTCGCTGCGGGGCCAGTGAAAGAGAGTGAAGAGGGACCATGATACAAAGCTGTTAGCGCTCATGCAAAGATGCAGGGAGGTAAAGCTAAGACTGAGTTTAAGGAAACTAGTGTTCAGTGTCAGAGAGGTCAACTTTCACGTACACATCCTATCAGCGGAGGGCCTTAGAGCAGACCCGGAGAAAATCAGAGGGGTCCAGGACATGCCACACCCCGAGGACGCCTAGGCCGTGCAGCGATTCATTGGGTTTGTGACCTACCTCGCAAGGTTCATGCCACGCCTCTCTGAGGTGTGTGAGCCACTAAGGAGATTGTTGGACAAAGATGTCCCATGGCATTGGCTGCCAAAACACGACGCAGCGGTCGAGGAGATTAAGCGATTTGTCACGTCGGCCCCGATCCTGCGATACTTCGATGTGACCAAGCCAGTCACCATACAGAGTGACGCGAGTCAGAAGGGACTTGGCTGTTGCCTGCTGCAGGAGAATCAGCCAGTAAGCTTTGCTTCCCGAGCACTTACTCAGACGGAGCGGAACTATGCACAAATCGAAAAGGAATGTCTGAGCATAGTGTTCGCGTGTCAGCGATTTTATTACTATTTGTATGGGTAGGGGGAGATCACTGCGGAAATCGACCACAAGCCACTCATCTCCATTTTCACCAAACCACTCCTCTCGGCGCCCAGACGACTCCAGAGCATGCTGCTCACACTACAGGGATACAATCTGAAGGTGGTGTACAAGCCAGGGCCCGACATGCACCACAGTGACACCTTGAGTAGGGCCACGGCTTCACCGCAGGGGCCTGGCACGAGATATTCGAAACAGACTGTTTGCTGCATGCAGAGAGCACAAGTGGACGCTGAACAGATAAATCAGGCTGAGCATCTGAACGTCATCAGCCAACGGCTGAGGCAGATACAATTGCACACAGTGGGTGATGGGAGTCTTCAGCTGTTGCAGGAGATAGTGCTCCATGGTTGGCCAGATCGCCGGGAGGACACTCCATTGGCAATCAGAGAATACTGGTCCATCAGGGACGAGATCAGCGCACAGGATGGAGTGCTTTTCAAGAGTCAGCGAGTCATAGTTCCCAAATCATTGCGTGCTGAAATGTTGAAACGCATCCATGCCAGCCATGTAGGAGGAGATGCCTGTTACAGACAGGCCAGGGACACGCTATACTGGCCCAACATGCACGGTGAGATCAAGGACTATGTGAGCCAGTGCTCAGCCTGCAACGAATATGCACACGGACAGCAACGCGAGACGATAATGTCCCATGCACTCCCTACACGACCATGGCAGATCCTTAGCATGGACCTGTTCACGCAGGCTGGCAAGGACTTTCTGATCATGGTTCATCATTATTTGGATTTCTGGGAAGTAGAGTTGCTCCCAGATCTTTCAGCTGAGACCACGGTGCTGAGGTGCAAGGCCCACTTTGCACGGCAAGGTCAGCCTGATCGGGTAATTACAGACTGTGGAGCCCAGTTCAACTGCAGGAGGTTCAGGAGGTTTGCGAGAGACTGGGACTTTGACCATGTCAAATCCTCTCCCAGGTACCCAAAATCAAATGGGAAGGCTGAGTCAGCCGTGAAGATTGTCAAGAGCCTGTGCAAGAGGGCAGCAAGGGCGGGGACCGACCCTTGGCTGGCCATCTTGCAGTGGAGGAATACACCTACGGAAGGCATGCTGAGCAGCCCCGCGCAGAGACTGATGTCTCGCAGACTGAGAACGCCACTCCCGGTTGCGGACACACTTTTGGAGCTGAGTGTGGTGGCGGGGGTTCCAGACGGGCTGCGAGTAAAACACCAGACAGCCAAACTCTGGTATGACAAATCGGCCAGAGATCTGCCTGAGTTGTGTATCGGACAGGACACAAGGATGAAGCCCCTGCCTGGGGACAGGACGGGCAGGTGGCAAAGAAGAGTATGCTTACGGCTGGTGGGCCCCAGGTCATACCTGGTGGACGTCGAAGGGACACTGTACCGCCGTAACAGGGTGGATCTGCGACCTGCGGAGAGTAATGCCGCAATGCCGGGGCAGCACGGAGTGCAGCACAACAGCCCACCAGCTGACAAACCCGGGGATCCACCTGCCACCGCGATTGACACTAAGGATGACACTGACACAGTTGCCCAGGAGGTCGCACTGCAGGGGCAGAGTGACGTCCACCAGCCTCAGAATGGTGCGTGTATGACAGTGGGTTTCTGAGGGTTAATGTACGTGTTTGATTATGTGTGAGTTTGTTTGGGCGTGCGTGCACGCGCGTGTGTGTATGTATATTTTTCTGTGTGAATGTGTGTTTTGATTGAATTTGCTTGTGTGTATGGGCGTGTAGCTTTACGTGCAAGCGTGTGTGCGTGTGCTGTTGCCGCCTGACAGCCTATTGTGTCTCCATGGCAACAGAACACCTGCTAAGGCTCTTCTTCCAAATGCCGCTATAACCCAGATGACATCATCATCATCGCCTTACATGATGACAACATGATACTAACTCATATAGGATGACAACGATGAAGATGATCACGCTTATCACCGCGCATCTGCGCGTGCACCTTTGCTTACCTCTGCTGGGCGGGTCTGGGGCTCGCGCGTGTCCGATGAGGCGTCTGTCCGTCCGTTTCTGGCAGTCGGTCTGTACGTCTGTTTTTCGGGTACTTGAAAGCAACAACAGCGTTAAAAGTGTGCGCGGCAGCGGCGACGTCGAAAGGGCGGGAAAGCTTCCGAAGCAAGAAGACAAGAAAGGGTCGCGCGCACGCATCAGTGACGCGCAAATGTAAACTGTCACTGCACGAGTGCGCGTGCGCGCACACACTCCCCGCCCGGACGGAACATCGTGCGCGCCCGCGCGTGTGACTCATTCTTGCGTGCGCGTGAGGTGCGTGCAGAGCAACGGCCGCGTGCTGGTAACGTGTCTAACACACCTGCGTGAACTTGGCCCCCCACCAACACGGCTGTCAATTCAAAGGAATTGAAAATAACAATGGTCGGCTTTTTCCTTGCTGATGTTTCCATAGTGATCTTGCCATGCTCGTCTACCTAAGTAGCCAAACAGAAGCTCCCAGGGAGAGAGCAACAGAGAGCTGAACGGCGTCCCCCTGTGGAAAACAGATGAACTGCATACCAGAGGGGTTTCAGTACTCAACACTTCATGAAACGAAAAAGAGTGCAAATGTGCAAAGAGTACCGTTTTTTTCCATGTATAATACGCACCCTAAAAATGGCATGTTGATGCTGGAAAAAAGCCTGTACCCATGTATAATACGCACCCAAATTTTGACTCCTACTTAAGTCCGTAAACGTAAAATTATTTCAGAAAAAAGATCATCTTTGGGAACAACCGGATGTTATTCTGACTGTCAGTATCACTACGCATGCGCTAGCAAACTCGATAGCGAAGAAATGTTTCGGATTTGTGTAGGGTACATTGTGGGTTTTCTCCGGGCACTCCGGTTTCCTCCCACGTCCCAAAAACATGCTTGGTAGGCCGATTGAAGACTCCAAATTGTCCCTAGGTGTGAGTGCGAGTGCAAATGGTTGTTTGTCTCTGTGTGCCCTGCGATTGGCTGGCAACCGGTTCAGGGTGTCCCCCGCCTACTGCCCGATGATGGCTGGGATAGGTGTTGTGGCTTTATGCTCTGATACACTGTTGTAGTGTTGTCACTAACCGTGGGTTGCTTACTGGTTGTTTCACCAATAATACACGGAGGCAAGGATGCAGTACAAGTCGATCTTTTACTGCCCGCTCAGTCAACATCTCCCCGACTCTCAATACAGACAGACCACACAGTCGAGCACCGAGTGCTCGATTCCAATCTACCACATCCCTCTTTTCCAACTGAGAAGTAGCTTATCTAGTATCGGTTACCTTAACTCTTTGGTATCAACATTGATCACAATTTCGACATGCATATATCAATTACAAACAAATCATGTTTCAACAACCCAAATGGCTTTCAACAATCTTTTTTTTTTTCCTTCCGAACCTATAACATTTTATAACACTTCACGATAAACACAAAACATCCACACTTTAATTTCTCCATCACTTTCTTTCTTAACATTGAGTAACAACATCACTTTGTCATTCAGTGTACCTGGCAGGGCGCCTAACTGCTCTGCCACTCCTGGTATAGCATGTGGGCATGCTGTCCACAGGCACAGGACAAGGGTTGCGTGGTACCGGTTCCAGTGGTGGTGAGTCCACTGTTGCAGTAGCCTGAGTATGTTGAAACTCAGAGTCCAAATGTTCATCAGGGTGAGAGTCTTTGAACAGGCTTGGGTGTATCTTTCTCAGATGTCGCCTGTTCCTCCTGCGTGTCCTCCCTGCCGGTGTCTGTACAGTGTAGGAGCGTGGTTCATCTCGCTGCCTGATGACAACCGCTGGCTCCCAGCCGCGTCGCGTCTGCATGTGCACCGTGTCTCCTGGGGTCAGCACTGGCAGTTGCTTTGCACGCTGGTCGTAGTGTTGCTTTTGCCGGGACTGCAAGTCCTGTATTCTTTCGAGAATATGCTGTGGGGATGACTGTTTCAGCACAGCACTGGAACATGGAAGTGTGCTGCGCAGGACTCTACCCATCAACATTTGTGCAGGTGTCAGGTTTAGTCCTGTCACCGGTGTGTTTCTCAGCGACAGCAACACTAGATGTGGGTCAGTGCCAGTCTGCACTGCTTTCTTCAGCGCGTGTTTTACCGTCTTTATGGCCCGCTCCGCCATTCCATTTGAAGAGGGAAAACCTGGGCTGGAGTGTGTGAGCTTGAACTCCCATGAAGCTGCAAATGACTGCATCTCATAGCTGGCGAATGGGACATGATCACTCACTACCTCCTTAGGTATCCCATGTCTGGCAAAGACAGACTTCATCTTCTGAATCACCGTGCGAGCTGTTTTATCAGTCAGGTTGAGCACTTCTGGATATTTTGTCAGGTAATCCACCAACAGCAGGTATGACTGACCATGCAGCTCGAAGATGTCAGCTCCAACTTTCATCCATGGCAGTTCAGGAACCTGGTGTGGAATGAGTGGCTCAGCCTGGTGTCTGGGCTGTAGCTGCTGGCACTGCACACATTTTTCCACCATTGTCTCTATGTCTCGTGTCATGCCAGGCCAGTAAAGGACTTTTCTCGCTTTAGCTTTAGTACGCTGCACGCCTTGGTGTGCAAGGTGCAGCTTCTCCAAAATCACTCTCTTGAAGCACTCGGGTATTATGATTTTGTCTCCGACCATCACAATGTCATTCACGATGCTGATATTGTCCCTCATTGGCCAGTAACTGTGTAGTTTACTGTCCAGACTTTTCTTTTTCATGGGCCAACCCTTCAAGTGTCTCTCACATACAGCTTGTAACACGCCATCTGCTGCCGTTGCTGATTTCAGCTGGCTAAGTGTTTCGTTACTCAACGCGTCTGTGGCTTCCAAGGCATACACAACTCTCTCATCACAAGGGTTCTCATTGAGATTGCCACTGTCATTGCACGCTGTGGCGCGTGAGAGCGTGTCCGCGATGTACATGTGTTTGCCTGATGTATATGTCACATTCAAATCATACCTCTGTAGTTGTAGAAGCATCCCTTGCAGCCGTGCTGGCGCTTTGCTCAGTGGTTTGCGCACAATGACCTCCAAAGGTTTGTGATCAGACTGCACTGTTACTGTTCTTCCGTAAACATACTGGTGAAACCTTTTAGCAGCAAACACTATGGCAAGTAACTCTTTCTCGATTTGCGCATATCTTTTTTCAGTGTCCGTGAGCGCTCTTGATGCATAGCACACCGGGTGGCCATCCTGCAGCAGACAGGCTCCCAGCCCATCCTTTGAGGAATCTGCTTGCAGAGTCAGCGGCTGCTTGTGATCGTAGTACCTCAGAACAGGCGCTTGTGTGAGGGTAGACTTCAGCGTCTGTAGTGCTGCGCTGTGGTGTGGGCACCACTGCCATGCTACGTCCTTCTTTAGCAGCTGTCTGAGGGGTGCCGTGAGTGAGGCTTCATTTGGTATGTACTGCGCCAGGAATTTTGTCATTCCCAGCAGGCGTTGGAGACTTTGTTTGTCGTCCGGGGTCGGCATGTCGACAATCGCTTTGATCTTGGCGTCATCAGCCCTCTGTCCTGCTGCCGTGATGATGTGTCCCATATATTTTACTGTGTTCACTTTGAACTGGATTTTGTCTTTGTTAAATTTCACATTGGCAGACTTTGCTCTCTCCATTACTTTCTGCAGGATTTCATCATGTTCTTGCTCTGACGATGCTGCTATAATCATGTCGTCTGCTATGACGTACACACCTGGAATGTCGCCGAAGGTCTCACAATTCTTTTGTTGAAAGACTTCACTGGCCGACTTAATCCCAAATGGTAGCCTGAGGAAGCGAAAGCGTCCCCACGGCGTGTTGAAGGTGCAGAGCTTAGATGATGGCTCATCTAGCTTGATCTGCCAGTACCCATCCTTCTCATCCAAGATGGAGAAGATGGATTTTCCAGCCAGTCTGCTGCGCACATCTTCAGGAGTAGGAATGGAGTAATGCTGGCGCTTGACTGCCTCATTCAGGTTGCAAGGATCCAAACACACCCTCAGCGACCCGTTCTTTTTCTTAGTGGCAACAAGACTGTTCACCCATTCTGTTGGTTCATTCACCGGTGTTATCACTTTTCTGTTTTGTAAGTCTTTGATTGTCACTTTCAGCGCATCCATGATGGAGAGGGGTACATTCCTGCATGCGTGAATCACAGGAGTGACGCTGGGGTCGACGTGTATGTGATGAACTCCAGGAAATTCCCCCAATCCTGTGAATACATCAGCATATCTTAGTAGTAGCTCCTCTTTGGTGGCTGGCGGTTGTTGTTGTTGTGGAGCCTTTGCCGCGAGCGACCCCATCCTCTTCACCAGTTGCAGGTCTTCACAAGCCTCCCCTCCTAGAATTGGCTTGTCTGCTTGGCTACTCACGTGGAAGTCCAGCACAGCCTTGCGTTTAGACGTTCTGCATTCTAAAGATGCAACACCATCTGCTGTCAGGCGTGCCCCTCCAAAAGCTATCAACATAGTCTTTGTTGGACGCAGCTGAACGGGACCTGGTAGCTGCTGGTATAGCTGCCTGGGCAGCACATTAGCGTCAGCACCAGTGTCCAGCTTGAAGTCAATTGCAACACCTCTGATCGTGGCTGTTTCGCGCCATACAGTGTCCTTTGTTTGGTGTGCTGTTTTCTTGGTTCCATTTCCAATCATGCCTATGTATAAACAGTCCATTTCTTTTTCTAAATTGTTTACAGTCTTTGTCTTACAATGGCTATTTTTCTCATAGCCACCCCTACACACCTTTGAAAAGTGGTTATTTTTTCCACATTTATGACACACAGCGCCGTAAGCTGGGCATTGACGAGGCTCGTGCTTGTTTCCGCATTTACGGCACACAGTCATTACCTGCTTCTTGTAGCTTGGTTTGTTCTTGTCCCAGCTGCGTGTTTGCACTCTTGCTCTATTTAACGCATCCACTGAGGCATCATGGACAACAGGTGACGCTTGCATCGCTTGTATTTGTGACTTGGCGAGTTCTGCTGATCTACATGTTTCCATTGCTCTGCGTAAAGTAAGTGCATTATCACGTAACAGTCTCTCTTTCAGATGGGTATCACTAATGCTGAACACCAATTTATCCCTTATCATGTCATCTTCATGTCTTCCAAACTCACAGTTCTTGCTCTTCTGACGTAGTTCTGTGATGAATCTGTCCACCGATATTCCTGATGACATTGTGTGTGACCAAAACTGATGGCGTTCAAAAACAACGTTCTTTTGTGGACTGCAGTAGCCTCTGAATGCTTCCAAAACTTCCTCCATCGTTGCTTCCTCCCCTTCTGGGGTAATGGCAAGTGTATTATACACTTCCAGCGCCTCTTCGCCGACAGTGTGGAGCAGGATGGCAATTTTAACCCCCTCATTTTTATCCACCGCGCCAGAAGCAACCATATAGAGCTGGAAACGCTGCTCCCACCTGCGCCAGTTTTCAGCGAGGTTCCCCGTGATTATCAGCGGAGACGGTGGCCTGAACTGCTCCATGTCGGCTGTGTTAGCTCCCGTTAGCTTGCCGCTTATCTTCGGTCAACACGTGTTGAATACTGTCCTTGACTTACTCCGTAACTCCGTCTTCTGACACCATGTTGTGGCTTTATGCTCTGATACACTGTTGTAGTGTTGTCACTAACCGTGGGTTGCTTACTGGTTGTTTCACCAATAATACACGGAGGCAAGGATGCAGTACAAGTCGATCTTTTACTGCCCGCTCAGTCAACATCTCCCCGACTCTCAATACAGACAGACCACACAGTCGAGCACCGAGTGCTCGATTCCAATCTACCACAATAGGCTCCAGCACGCCCGCGACCCCAGTGGGGACTAAGCGGTACAGAAAATGGATGGATGGACATTGTGACAGCAAACGAGCAGGTGATCGAGCAAGCGTCTGATATGAGAGCATTGTGTTCGTATGGAGCGTGTTTGAAGTGAACAGCAGAGAGGAAAGCGCATCTGTAATGGCGGCCTCCGTATTATATCCGGATAAAAATATATATATATATTATTATTTTTTTTTGTACCCATGTATAATGCGCACCCCAGATTTTAGGACAATAAATTAGTTAAATTTTGCGCATTATACCCGGAAAAAAACGGTAATTCTCAGGAGAAACAAAACAATGACTCAACTGCGGGGCGTACGTCTTTAAAGTCTTGCAGGTGTGAAATCCATCTACTGATTACTTAGTTTGACCCTAAAGTCAGACAAACCTCCACATGACTATCAACAGTGCGTGTTGTTGACTGCTGTTGCATTCGATACATTTCAGTCAATGACAAAAGTGTCCCCTGTTTTCTTCACAAATTTCAGAACTAGCCAAAAAAATTCAGGAACCGTCAAAAACATTCCGAAACGGTTGGAAAACATTGAGAACCTCGAGGCACCACTTGGATCATTCAGAAAAAAATGGGAATGTTCAGGAACCCTTTCAGGACAGTTGGTGAAATTTGGGAACTTTTCTCAGGAATTATCTCCAATATACAAGAACCCTCATGAACTTGGGAATATTGATGCAACGTGAAGGGACATTCAGGAGCCTTGAAAAACTACGACGTGTCATTGGGCCATTCTTGTTCCGGTCGGTTTTTGCGAGGAAGAAGGCGCTTATCTCGTGATAGAGTAGAACTGAGCACCGCCTGTCTTCTCGGCCCCGGGGACGAGGGGACATGTGAGGGGGTGGAGCCACGCTTATAAAAGGGTAAAGTGCTAAAGAACATGCATGCACGTGTGTGAGTGGCCTCGGCGGAGAACCAGTCAGCGGCAATGGATGAACTGAGCCCAAGAGAACGAGAACTGCTGAAGATCCGGCGGGACAGCGACAGCAAGGCCACGCAGCTGCTCAAGATGGAGAAGCTCATGCAGCAGACCAAAGACTTGATGGACAAGCGCAGTGAGCCGGACAAGGTCCAGGAAAACATGGGTGCGTCCCTTTTCTCTGAATCTGCAAAATGGAGCAAGCGAACGACAAGTAGTTGTTCCTTGGTGGCGGTAACGTCGGAAGGTGTGGCGGCGAAATGCAGTGAGCATTTCCTTGGTGAGGGTAGCGCACCAAAGTAGCCTTGTTAGTTGTTGCTTGATGTCACGTAAACAAATGAAGAGCGTTCATTCTTGGTGGAGGTGAATCCGAAGCAGTGTCGCTGTGTAAAGTAACAAAACGCTGTTGCTGCTTCAAAAAACAAGCGCATGCATGTTGTCAGCTTTATTGTGTCAAAGAAACACTTTGTTACCTGCTGCGGGGAAGGCAGATTGTAGGGTTGGTGGCCAAAGCAAACTTGAAACAAAATGATTCCCCGGTGGAGGTCATGGATAAATATCACATAGTGTTTCTGTGGAAATGACAAACGTTTTCCTTGGCAGAGTTTGGTTGTGAGCGCTGATGTGTGTTTACGCAGTGGAGGACCTGGAGGAGAAGGTGCGCTCTAGTCGGCGCCACCGGCGGAACTCTCTGCACCACACTCAGATGCTGGAAAGTCAAATGAAGACGGTGAAGGGCGAGCTGGAGGGAACTTTGGACCACCTCCAGGAACTGCGCAACGTCCTGCGTCGCTCGCAGCAGAAAGCTGAGGAACGCAAGGCCGCCATGGAGAAGCTGGCAGCTGGACTCAGGTGAACGCCCGGGCACCAGGACCACAGAGCAGGCCCAGACTGAAAGCATGATCACGAGCCCCTTCTTCTTCTCCTCCTCCTCCTCCTTCTACATTTTACTGGTCCAGACTGTGCGACATGCTAGTAAATGAGCTCTACGAGACTGGATTTGTCTCTGCTTGGCAAGAGTAGACTACGTTGCGCTCAACTATGCTAGTGTAAACTACATTAAGATGATGTAGACCAGGGGTGGCCAACCAGTCAGAGACTAAGAGCCACATTTTTTTACTGTGTACTGCAAAGAGCCACATCACCCCCCCCGAATGGCTTTGCCCCTCCTCCTTTGCGGGATTTCACCTCATGTGCATGCGCGTTTGACGAAAATCCCATATTGAACTCAAGCGAAGCGAACACGCAGCGTTTGACGAAAATACCATATTGAACTCAAGCGAAGCGAACACGCACAAAAACAAACAGACAAATAAACCCACAAATGTTGATATGAACGTAAAGGAGCCGCATGCGGCTCGCGAGCCGAACGTAAAGGAGCAGCATGAAACCCGGCAAAGAGCCGCATGCGGCTCGCGAGCCGCGGGTTGGCCACCCCTGATGTAGACTGAATGAAATTGCAAGTGAATAGTGAAACCACCTTCCTTCCATTAGTCTGTTTAAACTACGTAAACTCAACCAGACTTGACAAGATTCTACTTGGAAAAACTAGATTCGCCTACTCTGAGACTGACTAGGCCAGACTAGATTATTGTAGACTATAATCTAGGCCTACATTGTATGTACGAGAATAGTTGACTGTACTAGACTAGATTAGAGTAGTTAGACAAATTTGATTAGACTACACGATATTTGACTCAACTAGACAAGATAAAACTAGATGATACATTTAACTAAATGACTACTCTTATCCCCGCACAATTTCATTGAAATAAAAATGAAAACATTTTTTGCCTTTCTCCATGTTGTTTTTGTTGACATTGTTGATGTTTATCAACCAGTTTAATATTGCTGTTCAGTTGATAGCGTGTTAGCTGCTTTGGTTATATCATTGGCTTAGCCTCATCAAAAAAAAGATTGTTGTGTTGTACACTCTGTTAGCACGTGACACGTTCAAATTCTTCAGTGCATTTTTAGTGCCTTGTAAAAGTGCTCATCCCCATTTTGTTACATTACAATCTTTGAAATTAAAGTATTAACTTAATTAGCGATTGTAGTGTATCAAAATAACCAAACCTTTGCAATGCACTTAACCTTTTTTGAGCACAACACCTAATGTTGTCATCAACTGACCATTAGCTTGTGTATTTTCGAGCAGGTTCGCTAGTTTGGCTGCAACCATTCTCTGGTGGCTAACCTGTTGCTGCTATTTTGTGCCTTTGACTTTTTCTCGTGTTTGATTCTTGTTAGCGTGTGTGCTGGGAGCGTGTTTTAAGCGTCTTGAGGTTGTGGTCAGTCATCTGCATGTTCTGTTTGGGTGGAATGCTATCATGCGCTATTTCTAATAATCTATTTGAGTCTGAGCAGCCAGAGGGAAAGCAGAAAGCGGAAAACACAGAAGCCTCTTCAATGCAGATCATTTCACAAAAGTCACATGATTTCTGGCTCAGGCTACAGCAACACTGTGTTCCTGCTGCTTTGCCCGAAGATTTTCATTATTGCCATTTCATTCTCTGTATATAAGCGGCGTTTCTTCGGGGCCTCGCCGTGACCCATGTGTATGTGTTGCACCACGTTTTTGAGCACAGTTCTTTCCGTCCTGACTTGAGCCAACTTGTTGCATTCATATTCCGCCACACTGTTTGGTGGCTCGGCAGAATCTCCTGCACAAGACAGTCAGCGTGACCTTTGGTCAAAACGGGTTAAACTCTCTGAAAGCGGCTTGTGGCACACGACACAAAGCAGCTCGTAACATCGGCAAGATGCTTTCAGTTCTCTTTCCTGAATTCAGTGACATAACACGTGCATTTGACTCCTAGCAACAGCCTGAGAGTAAAATGCAACGAGACGGCACAAATGAAACCCAATCAAATCATTTGCCCGTTATGAAAACTCATTTCCACGGAGGTGCACTGATGAAATGCAAGTTGAGCATCATCAAAGTTTGGCTAACGTCTGAATGAGCTTGGTTCGCGCAGATTAGTCCTCCATCTTTGTTTCCTTTCCATTGGTTTGATTGGCTCAGATCCAGCAGAGCTCAAAGGCTCCTCAGAATGAGCAGGGGTGGCGCACCCTTCACGCGAGCAGGTTTGATCTGGTCCAAACTCAAGTTAGGAAAAGACTTTGTGGTCACTCGTGTGTGCCATTCTTTGAGTATCTGTGCGTGTAGATCGGAGGGATTATGTGCGTTGTGTTCACACTTGACAATCAGGCAAAATGTGCTGACGCAGCGCTTGTAACGCTAACATGAAGCGACACGACTCTGCATTCTTCTTCTGAGCAACACACACAAACACACACACACACACACGCGCACACGCACGCACAGACACGCACACACAGTTGTATAACCAGCAAAACAACTTCACAGGGTGTGCGGATCTATTTGTGTGTGACTTTTTACTTGACTTTTGACTTGTTACTTGTAACCTTGATTTGATTCAAATGAACCCTCGTGAGGATAAACTGTTCCGATAATGGCTGGATGAATGGAAAAGAAGAGACTCTGCCAGACTGATTTAGACTTCACAAGACAATACATTTTGTTTGAGGCGATGCAAGTGGTTAGGCTTAGCTAGTGTCGACAAAACGGCACTCGATTTTACAGTGGTGTTTGCTGCGGATCAAGATCGGCAGCGAATAAGGAAAATGTGCACATAATTGACGCGTATCAATAATTGCAATTAAACAAATCGAGTTGCTTCCCCTTCACCAGGAAACGCATTTACATAAAGTTAAAATTTGCAGGTTGTACTAAATGGAATATATTTAAATGATTGAAAGGTAAAATATGCGATTCTGTTCTTTTTAATGAATGCCATGTTTCTGCTGTTTTCCTCAAAGCCTGTTGTTGAATTTAGTCAATTTAACTTCCTCAAGTGGCAGCACAAAATTAATTCATCCAAATATTTTTTTCTACGTAGATGTATCGTCGTCTTGTTAAATGTTCTGGAACCAGATACTGCGCTGCCACTCAACGGGATAAAATTGAGTAAATTCAACAAAAACTTTTTTTCAGTGTCGAGTGGTTCGACTAGACTGGGCTAAAATTGACGAGGCTAATGTTTTTAATGCTACGATCTTATAAGAAGAGAGCGCAAGCAGGTGGAGCTTGTCGTGAAGGGGAGGAGGCGCCGGTGCCGACGTTGGGTGTTTGCTTTCCTGGCCCCCGCCCGCGTCGTTTATTTATTTATATTTTTCCTGAGGGCGAGACAGCGCAGACAACCAATGGGTCGGCGAGGCTTGCTTTCCTATGCTTTTGTTTTGGTCTCCTTTATTTTTTATTTTTTGTCCTCCACCTTGGCTCAGCGCCCGTGCCAAGGGCTGGGCAGAGGCCACGCCCACCTTGACGCCCTTGTCGTCCTCCGCCCCCGAAGCGGCGTATAAAAATGCCGCTCTATCAAGGTAGGCAAGCGGACGCGAAGAAGTCAACTGCAAGAAAGAACATAAACATCATCAGCATCAGCAACTGCAAAAGGTAAAGTCTGCACGCGGACACACTCGCAGGATCGTTATAATTATAATTCCTGTATCTCTTCCGATTGAGTTTTTTTAATGTTTGTGTCAAGACAGTGTGGAAAAAAGAGAACAAAAAGAGAAGCAAATGTAAGGAAATGGAGATCACATGAATAAGAAACGATGAGCAACATAAATACCAATTCCTGAGCAACGAGTTTGGCGGGCAGCAGCTACGCCCTGTTGCGTCATATGACCAATTATCAGCAACCATCACTGAGCAATAATATCTTGCTCTTGCCGCTTAAATGTTGTTAGTCACCCGAATGTTGTTAGTCACTTAAATGTTGTACAGAGGCTGAGATCAGCCAGAGTCAAATTCCTTGTTTGGCATGCACTAACTTGGCCAATAAAGTTGATTCTGATTCTGAAGCTGCTCTCCGCTCACAAGAGTGTTGATTTCGTCATGCTGCCGCCCGGTGCCAGCTGACATAGTCGCAACAAGTTTGACGGGCAGTAGCTACGCCCTGTTGTGTCATATGAGACATTATCAGAAACCTGCTCTCCGCTCACAAGAGTGTTGATTTATTCATGCTGCTGCCAGGTGCCAGCCGACATCGTCGCGGTTGCCCGTGTGACAATAGCTATAGAATAGATGCGTGCGACTGGCCAGCAACCAGTTTTTACAACTTTGTTCAGGTGAGGATGCCGACTCTCAAAGCATTCCATTCAGCGGGGAAGCATCCCGGTCTTCAGATATGGCGTGTGGAGAAGCTGGACTTGGGGGAGGTGCCCAAAGAACTGCACGGAAGCTTCTACATGGGAGACTCCTACATCGTCCTCCACACCAACTCCGTGCTGTCTTACAACGTGCACACCTGGATGGGTAATGAGTGGGAATGGCTACTGCAGCCCCAAGCAAGCACATGTTTGGGTGGAAATGCTGAGTAAAGTGCCACTTCTCTGTTTGCGCCCCTGTCGGCCGCCACAGGCTCGCAGACGTCCCAGGATGAGAAAATAGCGGCGACTATTTTGATGACACAGCTGGACGGCTCCCTGGGCGGCGCCGCCGTACAGTTCACTGAGCACCAGGGTGAAGAGTCGGTGTCTTTCCTCCAGTATTTCAAACACGGACTCAAGTACCAGGTGGTTCGCTCGCTCAATCGCTGGCGCGTGCCGACGCCAGACGTGACGTGTCACGCGGGCTCATGCAATGCTGCGTTGTTGCCTTTCAGAAAGGGGGCGTGGCTTCAGGCTTCCGTAACGTGGTAACCAACGAAGCAAATGTCAAGCGTCTGCTGCACGTGAAAGGTCACCGACAGGTACGCGCCACTGAGGTGGACCTGACCTGGGCTAGCTTCAACAAGGGGGACTGCTTCATTATTGACTTTGGCAAGGTACGGAAACCCCGCCGGCCTCCGCAGCCTTTTTGGTCTGCTTTCCCGCTGCTTATGGCCAGCCGTGTTTGATTGACAGGACATCTTCCCCTGGGCGGGCAGCGACAGCAACCGGTACGAGCGGCTGAAGGCCACGCAACTGGCCGTGGACATCCGTGACAACGAGCGGCGAGGACGCGCGGAGCTGCACATCATCGACGAGGGAGATGAGCCCGAGGAGGTCATCAAGGTGACGCTCCGTTTGCTTAAGTCATAGGTCCCTTCCTTGGCACGAGTTCTTCTACTCAAGTATCTGGACACACCCAAAAGAGCGGCACACTTCTCTCTTTTTTTGTTTCTTGTGTCCTGTCCTTCTCTATTTGGCCTTTTCTTCTCGAGTCTGCTTTTTATTATTCCAATCCCTTGTATAGATTTCAAGCTATTGTCTTGTGCTACTCGATTTTATTCTATGCTACTCTGTTCCACGTTGTCCTCTTCTTGAAATATATGCTGATTTATTCGACTTTGCTCTATTTTCTTCTATTTCACTCCAAAGAATTCAAACGATCCTATTTTAGTGTGGCCTACAATATGCCTTTCAACGGTGTTATAGTCGACGCTTTCCTATGCTACCCCAACGTGCTCTGTTTGGTTCTGTTGTCTTTTAATCTGTCCTGACCTGTTCTATGTCTACTCTACTCTTTTCCAGCCTATTCTGTTCTGACTTGTTGAATTCGACTGTCGCTTGTTTTATCTTTATTTTTTTTCTCCCAGGTTCTGGGACCAAAGCCCGATCTGCCTCCAGGAAGTTCAGACATGCCTACCATGCAAAAGAGCAGAGGCTCTGCATCTCTCTACATGGTAAGAGCACAATGTAGCACGACACACCAAACGTGCTGAAAGATGTGCAACAGCTCGTTGCTAACATGCAGAGGAGTCTGCTCTCTAACTGTTTCCCGTGCAGGTGTCAGATGCTTCAGGCAAGATGTCACTGAAGGAGGTGGCTCAGAGGAACCCCTTCAAGCAGGACATCCTCTCCAGCAAAGAGTGCTACATTCTAGATAATGGCCAAGACAACAAGATCTTCTTCTGGAAAGGTAGCTAGCTAGCCAAGTTTCCAGCAAAGGGTTGACAATAGTAGTCAATGAGTTTTCTAGCGTGTGTGTTAGGTTCTCGGTTGGTTTTGTAGTTAGTGGGGTGGCAAATGTGCTAGTTTGCAGAGAAATTAGTTTAATTGTCTGACTTTTTTTTTTTTTTAGCAAGTGACTTCAATAATTTAGTCCGTCTTGACTATTTTGGAGCACGTTGCTGGGTTTTAATATGACTTAGCACAGTAATCCATGTTAGCGGTTTTCGCGCAGGTCGGGACTCTAACAAGGAAGAGCGGGAAGCCGCGCTTACCGTTGCCAATAAGTTCATCACGGACAAGAAGTACTCAGACAAGTGTCAGGTAATGAGTCACTTGAACAGCGTTTGGTCACAAGCTCATCTCATTCCCGTGACGCCTAACGTGCAGGTCCAAATCCTGCCGCAAGGGGCAGAGAGCACCCTGTTCAAGGAGTTCTTTGAGAACTGGCTAGACAAGGATGAGACCACGGGTCCGGGTCAGGCGTACACGGTGGGAAGGATCGCCGTCGTTAAGCAGATCCCCTTTGACGCCTCCGGTCTCCATGGCAACAACCTCATGGCTGCGCAGCACGGAATGGTGGATGACGGATCGGGCAAAGTGCAGGTACTTCCTGTCCCTTGACGCTTCCTCCTGCTCGTTAATGCCGCTTACTTCCTGTTGTTCAGGTGTGGCGCGTGGAGGGCGGCGGCCGTGTTCCTGTGGACGCGTCCTCCCACGGCCAGTTCTTTGGCGGCGACTGCTACTTGCTGCAGTATACTTATAACAGCGGTGGCAGAAACAAGCACATCATCTACATATGGTCTGTTTGTACTTTAGCATTTTGGGTTAGACTTTGAACTTCGGAGAATTCTCCCCCTTCAGGCAAGGAAACAAGTGCTCCAGAGACGAGTTGGGAGCCTCTGCCTTCTTGGCCGTCGCCCTGGACGACTCCATGGGAGGCGTGGCTACACAAGTAAGGCCTTTATTGTGTTGATGTAGCAAATGGAGTCTTCAATCACATCTAGGCGAATAAGCAACATTATTGAGGTGGGCTAGCAAGAGAGGTGCTAAGCAAGCCGCATGCATACCCGTTGTGTTGTTGTCGGTGTCCAGGTGCGCGTAACTCAGGGCCAAGAACCTCCACACCTGCTGTGCCTGTTCGGGGGCAAGCCCCTGGTGGTACATCTTGGCGGCACGTCCCGCAAGGATGGCCACAGCGAGCCAAGCGCCACCCGCCTCTTCCATATCCGCCAGAGCTCCACCGGGGGCACTCGCGCTGTCGAGGTGGGTGGAGCTGTAATTTGGACTCATCTCGAGGTGGTGCCATTGAGTGTCACCGACTCCTTCTGGGTCGTTGAGCCTTCTGTTTGCCTTGAGCCCCATTGCTCTCCCTGTCTGTGGTTTCAGGTGGCAGCGGACGCAGCTTCTCTCAACTCCAACGATGTCTTTGTGCTCAAGTGGCCCAAAGGGAACTTTGTGTGGAAGGGTCGCGGCGCCACGCCGGAGGAGATGGTGGCCGCCAAACACGTGATCAGCATTCTGGGCGGTGGCACCCCCACCGAGGTGGCCGAGACCAAGGAGCCCGGTCAGCAAAACACAAACAAGCCTTGTGTGAGGCCTTGTTCGCAAACAGGGTCTCAAGGGAAAATTGCCATAGTGACACTTTGTCATAGCATCAATTCAGGATGACCTCTCGTACACTTGACTGAAATAGGCGTTTAAGCTGTGTGCGTGTGCATTGATGCCTGTTGTTGCTGCTGCGTGGGCACCACCAGAGAACTTCTGGAAGGCGCTGGGGGGGCGCAAGGACTACCAAACTTCGCTGGTCCTGCAGAACACCAAAGTATGGCAACCCAGACTCTTCGGATGCTCCAACGCCAGCGGACGAATCAACGTGAGGACAAATCTCCTCGTCTTATATTTCTGGTTGGTTCGGTGGTGGAGTGCTCATGGCTTTGATCCTCAACCCCGGTGCTCATGTCAAAGTGTACATGAGCAAGACACCAACCCTGATTTGCTCCCACGTGTGCGTATGTGCGCGCGCCATTGTAAAGGGGTCTGTGTGTGTGGGGGGGTGATCATAAAGGGCTAGCTGCTGTCCGTTTATCTTTTCTTTTCTGTAAAGACCATCCCACCCAAGGGAAAGCCTGCCTCTCCTCTTCTTGACGTTGCGCTTTGCTGGCATGCATTAGTCACATTGAAGCGGGTGTCTTTGCGCAGGTGGAGGAGGTCCCCGGAGAATTGGACCAGTTGGACCTGGAGACGGACGACGTCATGATTCTGGACACTTGCCTCCAGGTACATTGTCTCAACTTCCTGTTTCTAAATATTGTTGTCGACAAACAAGCATCTGACTTTTGACTGGTCCAGCTCTTTATCTGGATCGGGAAAGACGCCAACGAGACAGAGAAAAAGGGAGCGGTGCATATCGGTAAGCCCAACAGGACTGTTTGTGATGCAGAATGACAACACGATGCCCGCTAAGTTTTTTTGCGGACCTTTCAGCCGAGGAGTATTTGAAGTCGGACCCATCCGGCCGCCACGGGACTCCTGTCACCACCATCAAACAGGGTGAGGAGCTGCCCTCCTTTACTGGGTGGTTCCAAGCCTGGGACCCTACCTTGTGGGACAAAGACCTCCTGGCAGTCATCGGCGCTCGTTAGTCGGAGGCCGGAGATTGCGCGGCTTGTCTTGTAGCGTTGCCTGCAGTTTAGTGGTGCGTATTTCAGTAGGCGGGGGTCATATTGGTGGCTTGGTTACGTGAATGGGAACAAGTCACAATGCCCGCGCTGGGTTTTTTTTTTTTTTTGCTTTGTCCATATCAGCTTCCTTAAAATAGAGCAAAACTGGTAGATTTTTTTTTTTTTAGACATTCAATGTCAGACAAAATTAATGGCATGCAAAAGGCCTGTCATTTTTTTCCTGCGGCACACATGAAGAGAATAGAATAGATGCTATTTGATTCATTCCATGTGTTTTGAAATAATGGCCCCATCATGGAATGGTTGATGGTATGCGAAGAGATGGCGATCTGCTGATCGACGTCACTTTCTGGCAGCAGATCGTTTGAAGAATGCCAGCTTGCTCTCCTCCCTTTTGTGATTTTGCTTTCAGTGGAATTTAGCTTTCTTTGCCTTGTGCACATTTAGTTGGCAAATGTTTGAGGCTTTTAAATAAACATGGGAACAAGTCTTGCGCCGAACGTGTGTTTGTCACCCGCGTCAGCTTGCGCGTCAGTGCTGAATGGCACTTTGCGGGGATTAAGTGGTGGGTATTAAGGAAGGCAAAAGCCCGTCCACTTGTTCATTGCCCGGCAGACTCGACGCTCTCGACCGACTTGGACCTGCACGCTGGCCTGTGCTAAAAATGACTCAGAAGGTGGTCCTGATCACGGGATGTTCCTCAGGCATCGGCCTGGCGCTTGCCGTGCGCATCGCCGGGGATGAGAAGAAGCGCTTCATGGGTAAAGTCTGCAAATTGCGTTGTTCATCGTTGACACGATGCTCCGAGCCAGGTTTGCTCTTCTGCGGTTGCTTTAAAATAATTCCAAATCTTGCTTGAAGGTGGCCACTCTCTGCTAATTTTCAGAGCAACAGTTTGACTCAAAATTGTTACAACACTGATCGTCCAAAAAAGAATTGCTGAATTCAAGACCAATTGAAAGTAGAGCATTGAAACGACGCAATGGAAAGATGCCTCGTTAGACTTTATCAAGTTTTCAAGTATTATTTATACAGCCTCATTAGACTTGATCAAAATCTGGGTGGCGCTGAAAAACTTGTGCTTTGGCTGTGTAGTACATTTTTGAATAGATTATAATATGCCGGATATTCTTTTTAAAAGAACAGTTCAGTCATATTGACTTATTAGGTCGAGTACAAAAGCTGCGTAGAAAAATCGCTCAGCTTGGTGCATCGCCGACCTGTTGTAGCTGTCGTTTTGACTAAGGCTTTGGCAGAGGTGCCATTTCAGTCACGATCATATTTTCGGAGCTTCGAGGAGCCGCTTGCTGTGAAAAGTTTGACGTCCACGTGTATGCATGCGTCAGTGTACGCCACCATGCGGAACGTGAGCAAAGGTCAGGCGCTGGTGGAGGCGGCGGGCCGCAGTCTGGGCCGCACGCTGGAGATCAAGCAGCTGGACGTGTGCGACGAGACGTCCATCAAAGCCTGCGTGGACAGCCTGCCCGAGCGCAGGGTGGACATCCTCAGTGAGTTCATCAAGAAAAACATTTGGTCGACGTTTTGTGCCAAGGCTGGGTGAAAATACACCTTCACTCCATTGTCAGTCAGTAACGCTGGCATGGGGCTGATAGGCCCCATCGAGTGCCAGTCTGTGGACGAGATGAAGACGGTGATGGACACCAACTTCTTTGGCCTGGTCAGGCTGCTCAAGGAGATCCTTCCCGACATGAAGCGGCGCAAGAAAGGCCACATCGTGGTCATCAGCAGCGTCATGGGCATCCAAGGTCCTGCCCACCAGTCCCACCAAACCCTTGAAGCAAAACTAATTCCCCTTGCGCCCCCGCAGGGATCCTCTTCAACGACGTCTACGCCGCATCCAAGTTTGCTGTGGAGGGATTCTGCGAGAGTTTAGCAGTGCAAGCGCTCAGGTTCAATCTCAAGTAAGTTCTCAGAAGGCTCCTTACGCTTACGCTGCTCTCAAGCAGAGGCTGGCCTCAACTTTGGGGTGTCCCCACAATTTTGTCGAAGTTGCAAATGCTCTTCCCATTTCCTGGACGTCGCGCTTCTCTTTTGGTCCAAAGTTTATATTATATGGATATGTCCTCCCCTTTTACAGCATCAGCCTGATCGAGCCGGGTCCGGTCATCACAGAGTTTGAGCAAAAGGTGTACGATGAAGGACTGAAAACGAACCTGAGCAATGCTGACGCAGTGACGGCAGATATGTTCACCAACATCTACCTGAAGAACTACAAGCAAATTTTTGAGACGCTGGGACAAACGGCAGAGGATGTGGCTGAGGTAGGGGCCTCCCTTCCCGGTGCAACTCCTCTCGGGATTTCAGGGACGTCTGCCTGGAGCGCTTTGGTCAGAGTAACCTATCAAACTGCCTCCTGAAGAAGCGTCGTTGTTGCGGCTGGGGGAGCGCCCAGTGTGGCCCTTGGCCTTCTTGTCTTAACCGAAGCCCGTATGTCTTGGTGTCTCCTCAGCACACGCTAAGGATCATGACGTCGGACAACCCTCCGTTCCGCCACCAGACCAACATGCTGTACACGCCCATGACCACGCTCAAGTATGCTGACCCCAACGGCGACCTGCCCATCGACACCTTCTACAAGATGGTCTTTGAGCATGACAAGATTTTCAGTGCCAGCCTCAACTTTCTCAAGCTGCTGCGTTGGAGGAGCAGACGCAGCTTCATGCTGGACAAAAGCAGCTAACTGACTGACCTTCTGTTGCTGGAGGGAGTCAGTCGCCGAAACGTGTGCTTGGTTTTAGTGAGCGCGGCAGCCTGCCCGGAGCAGCCAGCACTTAAGTAGCTTGCCCCCGCCAGAGTGCGAATCGGTGGGCGCATAAATATTGTACAGCCTGTCAAGTGTAGAGAGCAAGCGCCAGATAAAACCAAAGCCGCTTTATTAGGAGCATACTTTGCTTTCTCTGCAAATCGAACAAATATAAAGACAATACAGATATGAAGACATATTTGTAAATGGTAATAAATGGGGAATAGATTATAATTTATCATTAGAACACATGATCAACGGTAACATTAAAATGTGTCATATTAAAAACCTAAAATTAAATTGGTTGAACGTTGAAAGAGCTTCCCTCCTGTTTTGTGTGTCAGCACAACTGGGATTGTATGTGATTATGTATTTAAACTAATCTGAGATCCACCTCTCTTATGTCACAGAGGAATGCTATCCAAAAAAGGTGTTGTGGCAAACAGGTTCCAGAGTCCCTGTTAGCTAGAATATCAACGTGCTCATATTTCATTGATGAAAGTGTACAAGCATACATTTACATCCACACAATCATCGATTAAATTGCACAAGTATGTCTACGAATGTTTATAAGTTATTCAAACACATTCCCAAAAAATGTCTAAGAATAGAAGTTGTACAAGTAAAGTGATTTCTATATTAGAATATATACTTGGGCATTTTACTCTGGACTCTGGTAGCTATTTCCCACAATGACTTGGTCACAAATGCTTCAGGTCAGTCACCCCCCAAATTATTGTTTTATCCATCCATCCCTCGCACCCTGCTTCATCCATCCATCTGTCCGTCCATCCTTTTAATTACTGTTTTAACGCCACAAAATTAGTCCCGTTTAACATGAGGGATCCAAAGAGGCTCAAAGGCCATCAACGACGGGACTTCCATGCTCTTGGTATGACACCATGATCCGAAATTGTTCCCCAGCAGTGCTAGTGCTAAAGCGAACAATTTCAGAGGGCGTGTTCGTCAATAATCTCAGAATGCATTCTGGATTTCCGAACAGTGTGACCAGATGTCCTCTTTTTCCCGGACATGTCCTACTTTTGAGTCCTAAAAAATGCCCGGGGGGAATTTCAATAATCGTCCGGGATTTTGTTGGACTGACTCAAACATAATACATGTACAGTACATTGTCAATAGAATTGCCACTCCATTCCACTCAATTCCAGGTTTTTCTGTATCGTTTGCAAATAAATCGCGCCCTTCTCAAATCTAGTCACTTTGCTACGAAGTAGGGGGGGCTGGCCAGTTGACACCGAGTGTTTGTTTACAAGCAATGCCGAAACGAAAATGCACGTTCGCAGAGAAGTAGAATAAAAAAGATTCCCGTGCTTTCGGCAGGGTTGTGATCCTTATGAAGCTCAGTGCTTGACATGGAGGGCAGGCACTTACGTGTCTCTGGCAAATAAATGTGTCAACGCACCCAGCAAGAAGAGGACTGAAGAGGAGCCCTTTTTTTTCCTTCAAATGCACCGATGGCTACGGAAGAGGATTAGGAGATGGCCGTATTTCTTTTTTTACTTAGTGTTCCACTATAAAACTAAAAAGTGCCGGTGTACACATGTGTTTTTGTTAGTGTAAATATGTTTTTGTTATTGTATATATGTTGTTTTGTGTTATTCGGGCCTATAATTGCAATTGCTATACAGACACCATATCATTTGTGTTATAACATATGACGCAAATGACCGCCCCCCCCCCTTCAAAAAAAAAAAAAGGCCCCGCCCCCTCAAAATGACCGCGCCCCATCCAAAAAAAGGTGTCCTCTTTTTCAGAAACCCAAATCTGGTCAATCTACGAACATCCCCTGGTTAGCTCCGACCGCTCGGAAACTCAGAGTTGCTCAGATTTGTCGCTCAATCTATAGAATGGACGAACAATATAAAGCCACCAGCGGTCATTTTACGCTGCCAATTTGTGAACCTGACTAATTTGAGAACATTGGTTTCTCCTTGATTTCTCCTTAAATCAACATGGCCGCACCATGTTGTCAGAACAATAAAAAATGAAACGTAAGCAAAGCCCATAGGGACAAATTGGCTGCAAAATGTAAACCTGGCCACTGGAAGGCACAAGTTCATGATACCGAGGTCAAACACTGATGCAAAAAGTGACGTTGGTTCTTTGCGATACTCTCGTGAATCCTTGCAGGGATCCCATCCTGAAAAGCGCACTGATTATTGTGTTTTCAGTGGGCAAAACAGTTGTCAGTAACAGTGTCAAAGTAAGACGGCTATCCTCTAGCTTTAGCCACGAGGGATCGACGTCTTCTATTTAGTATTAGTAGCTTTAGGCTTGTTTCTGCGCAACTTCCCGTTTCCTGTCTTGTTTTTGTCATATCCGCACAAATGTCGGAGGAGTACATTTTGAAAGTAGTCGACGGCATACTGCCAGTTATTCGACCTTTGACACGGTTAATTGATTAGTTTACGATTAAACTCGCTAGCGACGTCCTTTAATCGATTTCCCGGTGGCACCGGCTCAACCGTGAGTTCCGTGTGAGCGAGCTGCTCCATTGTTCGCCGGTCTGTCTTAGCTTAGCCTAGCTTTAGCCATGCTCTCGGGCGGCAGCGCTGTTGTAAGTCTGCTGGACGCGTTCGGCTACTAAGACTCCTGTTTTTCGCTTCGTGGCTGGACGGTTTCCGCCCCTCCACCACGTCGAACCGCCGTCGTGATATTTGATCGTTGACTCTTGTGCTGATGTTGTGCGGAGCCGTTTCGCTCTCTCTTGCGGCGTCAGCGTAACCTCCGTTAGCCGCAGGGCGGGCGGCGCCAGATTGGACAGAGGTTTAGGGACTTTGGCTTGTGGCTTAGTTGTGTTTGCTTGTTTTGTTCGTGCGATGGCTTCGTCGTCCGGCACCGACGACGACCTGACCATACCGCGCGCCGCTATCAACAAGATGATCAAAGAGACGCTGCCCAACGTGCGCGTGGCCAATGACGCGCGCGAGCTGGTGGTCAATTGCTGCACCGAGTTCATCCACCTCATCTCCTCCGAGGCCAACGAGATCTGCAACAAGTCCGACAAGAAGACCATTTCCCCCGAGCACGTCATCAACGGTAAGGGAACTCCCCTGCTAGGCTGTCGTCGTGCCGTCACCGGCCGTCGAGGTCCAGGGATCCCCCTCGCGACTATACGTGAGTGGGATGAAAACCGCTCCCCAAAGGCTTCTGCTTGGCTCGCTTCAACTTGCGGATACAAATATGGTACTGCGACGTTGATGTAAAGGAGCAACAATTCACAACTATTTGCATACTTGCAATCAAGAAACTACTACTTTCAGTGTAGTCAGTTGACAATTTAAGGGGATAAACTTTGAATGGTTGTGCTGCTTGTCACTTGTGGAGACAGGCAGCAAATGCAGCATTTTATGCTTGTGAGGTGGGACTTTTTGGTGCTTAAGCCACCCCGCAATTGCACTCGCTCGCGCCTCGTCCCTCAGATCAAAACGTTTGTCGCCTTCCAGCACTGGAGAGCCTGGGCTTTGCTTCCTACATCACGGAGGTGAAGGATGTGCTGCAGGAGTGCAAGACGGTGGCCCTGAAGAGGAGGAAGGCCAGCTCCCGCCTGGAAAACCTCGGCATCCCTGAGGAGGAGCTGCTTCGGCAACAGCAGGAGCTCTTCGCCAAGGTAAATCTGATGAGCGGGACAAGCACCTTGGGACTCCCCGTCCCACGCCAGCTTTCACATGCCAAGCGTGACAATCTGTGTGGAGAACTGCCTTACAATACCACAATCCACTGGCATATTTGAGGGTGTCCAGCTCACCAGGCACACAATTTTTGTTGTTGTTTATTTTTGCATGGCAGGGGGATTGATGTGATGATGTGTGTGCATCCAGGCGCGGCAGCAGCAGGCCGAGCTGGCCCAGCAGGAGTGGCTGCAGATGCAGCAGGCGGCGCAGCAGGCCCAGATGGCAGCAGCGGCCAGCGCCACCCAGCAGGCCGGTTCCTCTCAGGACGAAGATGAGGACGAAGATATGTGAGATGGGAAGGGGGGCATAAGGGGTGGGGGGCAGATACCACTGCAACATGCCCTCGAGGATGGACGGAAAGTGCGGGGGAATACTTACTCGAAGACTTTGATTTCCTGCCGCCTCTTTTTCAAATTGTCTTACATTGTGGATGCTTGGAGACTTTTTCTCCCACCTGACAAAAACGTTGACGTGTCAGTATTACTGAGTGCCGTCAGCCAAGATGGCCGCCGGCCTGACATCTGGCATGTTGTTGACATGGTGTCAGTTGAAGAGGATGCTTTGTGTCCACTTGCTCATTCCACAAACTTCTTGAAGCAATAAATTCTTTCTCTTTTTTTACACCTCCACCGCTCCTACACACTCTCCCTTTTTCTTTGTGTGCTGGCTAATCCAAACGTCCTGTCAAAGTGACTGGCAGGTCTTTTCAGAGCAGCCTATCAGCAGCAGTCCGAGGTGGACTGAGAGGACGTGGAGCCCGGTTTAAGATTTTGTTACGATTGACAGGCTTGGATCGACACATTTGCTATATCCAAGCGTCTACGTTTAGGGCAGGGGTCGGCAACCCGCGGCTCAGAGCTGCATGCAGCTCTTTAGCGCCGCCTTCGTGGCTCCCTGGAGCCTTTTTTAAAAAGGTATGAAAATGGTAAAAGATGAGAGGGAAAATATATTTTCATTTTTATTATAGTTTCTGTAGCAGGGGTAAACTCGAGAAAAACATTCTCAACGTTTTCCAATGCTGTAAATTGTGTGGAATACATATTCAATTTCAAAATATCTGTCAACGGAGATTTGCATCATAAGCTGCGACACACGTGTCCTCCAACTCGGTGTGTTGCATCGATGGTTGCTGTTGTAAATAAACTGGTGGGTGTGTGATGAGCGATGGATCCCAAGGGGAAAAAGAGAACGATAGCTGAGGAGAATAGGATTCAACAGTTCTTGGACCGAATCATTTGCTTTCATTGCCAATGCGGAAGAGTTGCCTACATGTTTGCTCTATGATGAGAAGTTGTCAAACAACAAAAAGACTAATGTGGAAATTTCCAGGGAAGGCATGCTGCATTTGCAGCCGAGTACCCAGCTGGGAGTGAGAAAAAATGTGATTGCATTACTGCTGGAGAAATTAGAGGACCGCAAGGATAGATTTAAAAAGTGGATTAGATCTCCAAATTCCACCACGACTACTACAGATGAGAGCTTGCAGTCCTGCGTGAAGATTACAGTTACATTTTACATGCCCGATGTTGAGAAGCTGTCCAGTGATGTCTGAAAACATAAGTCACATTAAATGGGTAAGAACAAAATCATGTCATATATACATCGGCACATATTTTGTATCAAAGGGCTGTTTTTATAAAGTTATTTCAGATTTTGTTTCTGTCAAGAAATATTTGGAATGATAGAAATTTTACCGTGTTTAGTTGATCCGAGAATGGCTGCGTTGTATTGTGCGTGTCAAAAGAGGATGATGCTGCATTTCTTTCTTGCACTGACTTACTTGGCCTTTGCACAAAACCAAAGGGAAGGGGATAATGCACAGACATTAAGTTAAAACTGTATTATTTTATATTCATTGCCTTTTTAAAGGGCTGCTGTTTTATTGCACTCTGTTGCACAAATAAAGGGGGGGATTTTATTTCCATGGGGAGTTCTGAAGAAGCCTATTGTGCACGTTCCATTGTTGTTTTTTTCAAATCCTCAAAGTAAAAATGACATTAAAACAAATTTCTTCATTATTCATCAATGCAATGAAATAGAAGTTAATATTATGGAAGTTAAATTTATAGCATCATACAGTAGTATAGTCAAGTGGTGCGTCATTCCCTCAAGCATGTGCTGCAGGAAAAATTAACGTTTTTTTTTTTCCATGTATAATGCGCCCCCATGTATAATGCGCACCCTAAAAATGGCATGTCAATGCTGGAAAAAAGCCTGTACCCATGTATATTACGCACCCAAATTTCTTTTTTTTCTTTTTTTTTAAGTCCCAATGATCGTCACACACGCATCTGGGTGCGGCGCCGCGCTCGGGAATCATTTGGTGATCTAACCCCCCAATTCCAACCCTTAATGCTGAGTGCCAAGCAGGGAGGCAATGGGTCCCATTTTTATAGTCTTTGGTATGGTCTTAACTAGGCTGGATGTATTTTTTTTGTTGGCGTTGATTTCTCCGACTGCCCGTAAAGGCACCATCGCGATCAGTTAGGTTAAAATGAAAAGTGCGGACATGTGAAAAAGGCGTGCGGACATGTGAAAAAGGCGGCTCTGTATGGGAGAGAAGTTGAAGAGGAATAAAAACACCCTTGGAAACCAAAACTTGCCCCTCGTCGTGACTCGGAGCCGCAACAAATGTTTCGGATTTGTGTAGGGTACATTGTGACAGCAAACGAGCAGGTGATCGAGCAAGCGTCTGATATGAGAGCATTGCGTTCGTATGGAGCGTGTTTGAAGTGAACAGCAGAGACGAAAGGAACAAGGCAAAGTGTTGTGAAATAAAATATTACCTGTAATACGCATTTTGTTATTTACTGATTGTATTAAACTATCACATTCATTGTCAGTCAAGAAGAGAAGAGGACTATTCGCATCGGATCCATAGTACGCATGCGCAGTGATACTGCCTCCGTATGACGTCCAGTCCGCGATGGGGATTAAAAACCAAACAATATTTGCCACTAACACAGGTTTCTGTTCCTGTCTTTGGTAATGTCACCCTGTCTTTTTGTTCCACGTCTTTGTCGGTCAGTCCTGTTGTTGGTTTTGTTAGAGAGTTATGTTAGTTTACCAAGTCTGTGTTTTGAGTTCCTCCAATGAACCCTGGTCCAAGCTGCACTTGGTCGCCCTGGTCCTTTCCACACTCCATCCGTGACAAGATTTTCTTCAAAAATTGTTGTACCATGATTTTCTTCTTCTTCAAAAAAAAAAAAAAATTAAAAAAAATGTACCCATGTATAATGCGCACCCCAGATTTTAAGACAATAAATTAGTTAAATTTTGCGCATTATACATGGAAAAAAACGGTACAACTCAGTTAAGTTTTACACAGGGAAGTACTATAGCAATCCTTCTGTCTTTGTTTTCACAGATGATTTATCTAACTTGTGCTTTTTTGTGGGGAAGCTACACATGACACAGACAACAGATGGGTCTTGTTAACTAGTGCATGTGATGATTAAGAAATATATTGAATTACACATTCATTGTAAATTATTGTCTGTTCTATGTTTTCAACAGTGCGCATTTTGAGGTTTATAACTTCCTAACGTGTAATATTTTAAAATGTATGTGCTGCATTATATAATCTTGCTTATTTCTTTGTTTACCAGATTCAGTGTGACGAGTGTTGCAGGTGGTTCCATCTTGTATGTGTCGGGGAGCCTCCAACGGAAGGCTCTTTTTTGTGTACATGTACAGAGATTAAATGATAAATATTTGAAGCTTGCTTAAAGAAACAATTTTTTTTCTTAATAAAGTTTAAAGTTATTATTTTTTATGTATGTTATATGATTGTTTGACCAATCCCCACGGGGGTCGCGGGAGTGCTGGAGCCTATCCCAGCTGTCATCGGGGAGTAGGCGGGGGACACCCTGAACCGATTTTCATTTTAAAGCAAATTAATAAATGCAACAATATTAATTTGCTTTGAAAATACCTGAGTAATAAAATGGATGGATGAATGATGATCACAATTAAGTATAAAGTTTCCTTTGTAATATATACTCCTTGTAGCATGTAATGGTACCCAAAAAGAGGAGTTTCTTTGCATCGAAGTTTCTGCAGAGCTCACGTAATGATATCGTTGCTTTTTGGTGAAGTGAGTGAGTGTTCCCGCTGTATGACTGGTCTTTGAATGCACCCCGCTTCAACGGCAGAACGCGGATGAATTTAAAGACACCAAACGAGAATAATCCTTTCTAAAAATTAAAATTGACTGACGCAAACGTGAGTTCTTCATGTTTTTATTGAAAACAAAATAGTGCTGACGCCGTGCGGCATCGGTTTTTCGCTTTCCAAACAAGGCGTGCGCGCTCCCGCGGCAGGGGGAACAAAATCTCACGGGGGAACCAAATCGAGTACAACACCTGTATCACGAGCACCCCCTGCCATAAGGCTGGAGAACCTTTTTTTCGTTGTCTCCGTAAGGTCTCTTTTCAAAGACGTTTTGTTCATCTAAAGAAACTTGACGTTACAGATGACAAAAACACTAGATATTATATACATCAGCTTAACTACGGAAATTAGTTAATATAACCATAGTGTTTGAACACTTAAACAGCGACATAGAGACAGACCGCCGTTCAATCTAACTGCAAAGCTCGTCCATAGGCAGCCGCGTGATTACGCAATCCTCAGAGAGGGCAAGGCAGGAAGTTGGCTCCTCCGAGGGGATCGTCTTTGGTGTTTAAATAACTATAAAAATTCAGTGATTTTGGTTCAAAATGATACAAAACTATTGAAATTAAAAGGAAAATGACTTTATAATAAAAACAATTTAATTTGTTTTTTTCCCGTAGTCAAAGTCAAAAAAGTCAAAGTCTGCTTTATTGTCAATTTCTTAACATGCCAAGACACCCAAAGAAATCGAAATTACGTTCCCACTATCCCACGGTGACAAGACATAGTACACAATATACATACAAGTAATCAATACATAAGTTGCGTATGTGGCGTGATGAGTGCAAACGTCCACCAGATGTCTCTGTCGGCACAATTCAGTCCAGTGAAAAAGTCACTGGAGAAACACAACGGGCTCATATTTCACAACAACAATGACAAATTGCATTCATTACGCACATCAAGAAGAAAAAAAAGCATAGCATTTATACAACATTGTTGTCCAAACTTACATAAGTGTGTGACATAAGTGTGTTGTGTAACTGCAGAAGGCATCCAACGTGTCATCTTGAACAGGAACCTCTCCAGCGCATCCACAAGGTCTCCTGACTGTGAGACATGCCCGGAACAATTCCCTGGAAAGGCATCCAGGAGGCATCTTGATGAGATGCCCAAGCCACCTCATCTGGCCAGCTCCTCTCAACGTGGAAGAGTCCCTCCTGGATGACCGAGCTTCTCATCCTATCTCTAAGGGAGAGCCCGGACACGCTGTGGAGGAAACTCATTTCGGCCACTCGTATCCGTGAGCTTGTTCTTTCATAGGTGAGGGTAGGGGCGTAGATTGACTAGTAAATTGAGAGCTTTGCCTAATGGCTCAGCTCTCTCTTCACGACGATGGACCGGTACAGAGTCCACATCACGGCCGACGCTGCACCGATCCGCCTGTCGATCTCGCGCTCCATCCTGCCCTCACTTGTGAACAAGACCCCAAGATACTTGGGGCAAGATCTCATCCCAGATCCTTTTCCGACTGAGAACCATGGACTCAGATTTGGAGGTGCTGACCTTCATCCCCACCATTTCACACTCGGCTGCGAATTGCTCCACTAAGAGCTGGAGATCACGGCTTGAAGAAGCCAACAGTACCACGTCTTCTGCAAAAAGCAAAGATGCAATCCTGAGGTCCCCAAACCGGACACCTTCAACGCCTCGGCTGCGCCTAGAAATTCTGTCCATAAAAGTTATGAACGGAATCAGTGACAAACGGCAGCCTTGGCGGAGTCCAACCCTCACTGGGAACGAATCCAACTTACTGCCGGAAATGCGGACCAAACTCTGGCATCAATGATACAGGGACCGAACCGCCCTTATCAGTTGGTTCGGCGCCCCGTACTCCTGAAGCACCCTCCACAGAATTTCCCAAGGGACACGGTCGAACGCCTTCTCCAAGTCCACAAAACACATGTGGACTGGTTGAGCAACCTCCCATGTACCCTCGAGGATCCTACCGAGGGTATAGAGCTGGTCCACTGTTCCACGGCCAGCACGAAAACCCCACTGTTCCTTCTGAACCCGAGATTCGACCTCCCGACGGACCCTTCTCTCCAGCAGCCCTGAATAGACCTTACCAGGGAGGCTGAGGAGTGTGATTTCTCTGTAGTTGGAACACACCCTCCGGTCCCCCTTCTTAAAAAGAGGGACCACCACCCCAGTCTGCCAATCCAGAGGCACCGTCCCCGATGTGCATGCAATGTTGTAGAGGCGTGTCAGCCAGGACGGCCCCACAACATCCAGAGCCTTTAAAACTACGGGCGGATCTCGTCCACCACCGGGACCTTGCCTCCGAGGAGTTTTTTAACTACCTCTGTGACTTCAACCACAGAGATTGGAGAGTCCACCTCGAAGTCTCCAGTTCTGCTTTCACAATGGAAGGTGTGTCGGTGGAATTGAGGAGGTCTTCGAAGCATTCTCCCCACCGACTCACGTCATCCCGAGTCGCGGTCAGCAGCACGCCATCTCCACTGTAAACAGTGTTGACGGTGCACTGCTTCCCCCCTCCTGAGATGCCGGATGGTGGACCAGAATTTCCTCGAAGCCGTCCGGAAGTCATTCTCTATGGCCTCGCCAAACTCCTCCCACGCACGGGTTTTTGCCTCAGCAACCGCCAAAGCCGCGTTTCGCTTGGCCATCCGGTACCTCTCGGCCAAAATGGCCCGATAGGACTCTTTCAGCTCTCAGGGACAGCATCCCTTACCACAGGTGTCGACCAACGGGTTCGGGGGTTGCCGCCACGACAGGCACCGACCTCCTTATGGCCACAGCTGCGGTCGACTGCCTCAACAATGGAGCACGAAACACGGTCCACACAGACTCATTGTCCCCCGCTCGCGGTGGGAGTTGAAGCTCTTTCTGACAGGGGATTCTGCCATACGCTCCCAGCACACCCTCACAGTACATTTGGGTCTGCCAGGTCAGACCTGCATCTTCCCCCACCATTGGAGCCAACCCACCACCAGGTGGTGATCACTTGACAGCTCTGACCCTCGCTTCACCCGAGTGTCCAAAACATGCGGCTGCAAAGCCAATGAGACGACTACAAAGTCGATCATCGAACTGCGGCCTAGTGTGTCCTGGTGCCAAGTGCACACATGGACACCCTTTTGCTTGAACATGGACAATCCGTGTCGACCACAGAAGTCCAATAATAGAACACCGCTCGGGTTCAGATGGGGGGGGGGGGCGTTCCTCCCAATCACGCCCTTCCAGGTCTCACTATCATTGTCCACGTGAGCATTGAAGTCACCCAGCAGAATGATGGTCCCCAGAAGGATCGTATTGCAATCATTACAAACATCAAGAGGAAAAAAAAGCTTAGCACTTACACAACTTTGTTGTGCAAACTTACATAAGTGTGGCTAAGTGTATTGTGTAACTGCAGAAGACATCCAACGTGATTTTTTTTCCAAAGTCCTTGACATCTTGAACGAGACCCAGTCTCAGCAAAAAGGGGCCGCGTTGCAGCTTTGTGTTTGGCGTGCGAGCACACCGGGCGTTTGATCTCCAGAAACCGTCGATACTGCCGGGAAACATCATTGGCGGTTCATTCGGGAACGTTTCTCTAGCCCATGGGTGTCAAACTCAAGTCCCGGGGGCCAGATACGGCACGCCATATTATTTTATATGGCCAACGAAGATAAATTGTACATCAACTTCAAGTGTCAATATTAAAATTACAATTTGTCTTCATTTAAAAAATAATAATAATATTAATATATATTAATAGTATAAATGACAAATGAAATAATGTGTAAGTAATATAAATATAATATTTATTTATAATATAAATATAAATGTGTGTATGTTACATTTGTAGATGTAGCTTATGTATGCATACTGTAAATATGTTTTTAGAACTCTTTTATTATTATAACAACTTTTTTATTATAACTTTTTTAGTGTATATACTGTAAATATGTTTTTAGAGCTCTTATTATTATAACAATGGTTTTACAACAAGGTACAATACTGTCAATATGTTTTTCGAACTCTTATTATAACAACTTTTTTATAATAAGGTGCAAGTGTACGTGCTGCAATTGTGTGGGTACTCCCTGCCTTCTGCTGGCGTGCGGGCAACTATCGTGCCATTATTCCTCAGTTTAGAATTTCTATTTTAAATCTTTGATTTTTTGGGGGGGGGGAATCCGCGATGAACTGAAGCCGCGGTAAATGAACCGCAATGTAGCGAGGGATTACTGTATACTAGTAAGTAAGTCATGTGTTAATGATCAAGTAATATTTTTTTAATAAATCCACATATAAGTCACTCCTGATTATAAGTCGCACCCCCGGGCAAACTGAAAAAAACTTATAGTCCGGAAAATACAGTAATTATTCTTTCTCATCTTTTTCAGTAAATCATCGTATGGCCAAATTTACATTATTCCAAGTTCCTGTCCATGGATTCTGCATCCTAATATAGGAAATATGATTTTCTTCGATGCACAAAATGTGTTTAAGAAATAAAAATGTTGATTTTCTATAAAAGGAAACCAATTGGTTGTTCATTATTAAGTGAAATGTCTTGTTTTCTCTTGTATTTTTACAACTGCTCTTTAACCAAGTAAAATTACGATTTATACGATTATTCGATTGATCGATGGAATATTCGGTAGAATATTCGATTCCTAAAATATTTGATAGCTGCAGCCCTAAACCGCGGCACTGATTTTTCATCTCATTCACTACTTTGAGTCTTAGAAGCTTTATATTTCTGTACTCCATGCGCTGAGTTAGCTCAGCGCATGGAGAATAGAAATTCCAATCAATTTGAGTTTCTTATTGTGCCGAGCAAAATGACTGTATAGAGGACAGACAGTCATTTTGCTAGGCGTTTTTCCCTGTAAAAAAACCCTTTCCATTTTCAACATTTCTTAACACAGCACAAAATATCGTCCACGTCGCAAAAATTCACACCTTCCCCAAATCCCACGTTTTGAAGTAATTGAAAAGAAGACACAGTATTTGTCTGAATTTGCTCTTTGCTTCGATTGCCTCCCAAATCAGTTCCCGCATGTGGATGTGCTCGTAAACGAGGAGGCGTGTTGCGCTGCTGCGGTGGTGGCTTGGCATTCTTTGGATTGGAGCAAACACTGCTAATTGGGAACAGGCCTGAGCGTGTGTAGGCTATTCTTATCTAACTACATGTCCCCGCGTGGCCTTGTCCTCGTCTTGGCCCATCTTGTTAGCACGTTTAGCATCTTCATTCACTCACATTTTTGATGTGTCAAAACGAGTGATCGAATGACATTAGTGACACATTTCATTCTCGCATTTGAGGAACTCAGATCCAGCGGCCGTGAGTGAGTTGATCAGTGGCCAGGGCGTCGGTGGTTCAAACCCATCTCTGACCGAGCCAAGTGTTATGTCCCTGCGCAAGGCATATGAGAACATGTTCTTGATTTGCTTAGCTGATAAAACTGAGTATTAAGATAGTTACTTCTTTGCTTCCTTTTTTTTTACTTTGTGACCTTTCTTCCAAGTTTCCTTCCTTCCTTGTTTCCATGCGAATAAGGATTCGCTAGCTTTCTTCCTTTGCGTGTTGTGGATGATGTTGTTGAGCCAGGAAAAACAAAGATGTGGAGTAACAGTCGGTTCTTTATTGGCAAGATCTTGGGTTGCTTAATGGTAGTCAGATGAAACAATGCCCTCCCTCTCCATACTGCCCAGAAAAGGCGGGAAAGTGTCACCTGACCATTTGGTATCTATGAGTGTGGGGGAGTCACGCCCGCATCTGTGTGTGTGCGCGTGCACATGTGTGTGTATTGGACGCAGTTCTGTGTGCTGTATCTGTGTTCTGATTGAGCAGTTATATTTATGTAAAATAATGAGAAGATTTGCACACATATGAAGATGACAATGAGATTGTCTAACCCAGGGGTGGGCAAACTACGGCCCGCGGGCCACATCCGGCCCACGGGACCGTTTAATCCGGCCCGCCAACCCTGAACAAATTGTATTATTAAACTTTTTTTTTTTGGTCATTTTGCCTGCAATGACTGCGTTTTCCCAGTAGATGGCGAAGCGCTCGCCTGCGCATTTATTACCGGAAGCCGTGTCAGAAAGCTCGGTGCACACTCACAAGTGCGTGTACGTACATGGCGCACTCGCGCTCTATTTGTATCAGTCCCGAATTTAGAGCGTGGGCTGTGACGACAGCATTCTTATAATTCGCGCACTGAGCTTTCAGATGCAGTTTTGCGCTAAAGCCACCCACAAACCTTCCCCTGGAATCCTTCCATTAAAATGAGTGGCCCGAAAAAAAGAAGTGAGTGCCGAATGTTAAAAAAGAGTGGCCAATTTGGCTCGACGGACGCGACGTGACGTTCAGCCACATGAACGTCAACATCAACCCGTCACAGATCAAGGTAAACGGACCAACACCTCGGATCTCGCCTAAGAATTGCCACAACAAATTTTACTCCAGACTATGACGCACTAGCAAAAAAGGGAGACCAACAACACTGTTCCCACTGAAAATGAACGGGAGGCTCTCAAGTTTATTGTAAAAAAATGCATTTTGAATATGATTTGTACACATAGCAGGGATTGAAACTAGCGACCATTCTCATTTTCAAACAATGCAGGATGCTCAAGGACATTGATGCACCACCTATTTGCGACTAATCTTAACCTGTAAAGTTCTTAAGGCTTACTTTAAGGAGGTGTTTCCCGTTTCCTCACCTCTGTTACCAGGTGTTTGCGAGTTAAAACTCTGCTCTGATTTTCAGATACCCCTCACCTTGTTGCTGTTTTGATTACTTTATTTGGATGTATGCTTTCACCGATTCTTCAATATGATATATTTGGTCAGAATGTTTGCCGTTTGATGTGATCTCATAAGATAAACATCTTTCATTAATCTGACCTGCAGGCACTGAAGTGATGGAGATTGTTATTCATAATAACAGTGTCGTATTTTATGAGAATCACTGATAGCAGTTTTTTAGTGAATTATTTTATTTTTTTAATGCTGTTAATAAATGCATTTGTTTTCAAAAAAAATTGTTTGGAATATCCATGCTTTACTACCTACTAAAGGCCAAGATCTTTTATGCAATGACCTTTACAGGTCGCTTATATGACTTCACACAACGCCTACGTCCATCTGCTCCTTGTCCGGCCCTCCGGTCCAAATTTAGAACCCAGTTCGGCCCGCGAGTCCAAAAGTTTGCCCACCCCTGGTCTAACCTAACAGAATATGTACCGTAATTTTCGGACTATAAATCGCGTTTTTTTTCATAGTTTGGGTGGGGGGGGCGACTTATACTCAGGAGCGACTTATATATGTTTTTTTTTTCAAAAATTTTCAAAGAAAAAAAAAGTGAAACCACGATAAATGAACCGCAATGTAGCAAGGGATTACTGTAGTTTGAATTTCAAGTGACGACAGCAGCGCAACGTCGCGTCAGCAGCAGCTCGTCGAGTCAGTCTTTGTCCTTTATGTAAACAACCGCCGCGCTGCTAACGCAGCGTCGCGCTGCCTCGTCGTTATTCCACAGATCTACTATATAACTATATTGTAGCGTTAACAAAGTTCAAGGAAAGATGTGGGTTTGGTAAACGGCTCTTTATTTAACAAAACAAACTTACCGTTTTTTTCCGTGTATAGTGCGCCCCCATGTATAGTACGCACCCCTAAAAATGGCATGCTGATGCTGGGAAAAAGCTTGTACCCATGTATAATACGCACCCAATTTTTATGAATTTTTAATTAATTATTTTTTTAATTAATTTTTTTTTTTTTTTTTTTTTTTAAAGTCCCAATGATCGTCACACACGCAGGGAGGCAATGGGTCCCATTTTTATAGTCTTTGGTATGGTCTTAACTAGGCTGGATGTAATTTTTTTTGTTGGCGTTGATTTCTCCGACGGCCCGTAAACGCACCACCGCGCACGGGAAAGAGGCGGCTCTGTATGGGAGAGACGTTGAAGAGGAATAAAAACACCCTTGGAAACCAAAACTTGCCCCTCGTCGTGACTCGGAGCCGCAACAAATGTTTCGGATTTGTGTAGGGTACATTGTGAGACAGCAAACGAGCAGGTGATCGAGCAAGCCTTGTCTGATACGAGAGCATTGCGGTCGCATGGAGCGTGTTTGAAGTGAACAGCAGAGAAGAAAGGAACAAGGCAAAGTGTTGTGAAATAAAATGCACAGAACGGATGCGCAAGACACGTCAGCTATATAAAGAGCGAGAGTTGTTTTCTTCCTATTAGTTTCAATTCAGTTTAATTAGCAGTTTCAATCAGCAAATAAAAAAATGCGTATTACAGGTAATATTTTATTTCACAACACTTTGCCTTGTTCCTTTGGTGTTAAGACTAAAACACAAAGGCGCTCTTTAAGCAATGCGACAGTGAGCGCCCGGCGCGCTGCGGTTGCGCGACCGCACCAAATTAAGCTCCCTGCGCAGTGCGCACTGAGGTCCACTTAAATTTTAGAAAGTACATCAGGACTTTAAAAATATCTTCTAAATTTCAGCGACGGCTCTGTCACACTAATCGACCAGCGCGGTGCAGTTGGGCGGTCGGCGGCGCGCTACGGTTGAGCGTTCTCTCTCGCGCTCTCTCCCTCGCTCTCTCTCGCTCTCGCACACACGCAAACCGGATATCATACGGAGGCCGCCATTACAGATGCGCAGAACGGATGCGCAAGACACGTCAGCTATATAAAGAGCGAGAGTTCAGTTTTCTACCTAAATCCGTATTACAGGTAATATTTTATTTCACAACACTTTGCCTTGTTCCTTTCTTCTCTGCTGTTCACTTCAAACACGCTCCATGCGACCGCAATGCTCTCGTATCAGACAAGGCTTGCTCGATCACCTGCTCGTTTGCTGTCTCACAATGTACCCTACACAAATCCGAAACATTTGTTGCGGCTCCGAGTCACGACGAGGGGCAAGTTTTGGTTTCCAAGGGTGTTTTTATTCCTCTTCAACGTCTCTCCCATACAGAGCCGCCTCTTTCCCGTGCGCGGTGGTGCGTTTACGGGCAGTCGGAGAAATCAACGCCAACAAAAAAAATTACATCCAGCCTCGTTAAGACCATACCAAAGACTATAAAAATGGGACCCATTGCTTCCCTGCGTGTGTGACGATCATTGGGACTTAAAAAAATAAAAAATAAAAAAATTTAAAAAAAAATTAAAAGATTTTTTGTACCCATGTATAATGCGCACCCCAGATTTTAGGACAATAAATTAGTTAAATTTTGCGCACTATACACGGAAAAAAACGGTACACGGAAGTGGAAGAGAGCTCCATAGAATACTCTACCGACCTGTCTTTCACCTCCGTGGATGGAAGTCGAGGGCCGGCGCTCAGCCGGGTGGCTGTCCGAGGACGGTGGATGGGGCTCGGTCATGGCTTTTACGCACGCCCGGTCCTATTCTATGGAGCTCTCTTCCACTTCCGTGGCTGGAAGTCCACGCCGCCACACGCCTGTAAGTTTGTTTTGTTAAATAAAGAGCCTTTTACCAAACCCACGTCTTTCCTTGAACTTTGTTAACACTACAATATAGTTATATAGTAGATCTGTGGAATAACGACGAGGCTGACGTCAGGGCGCACGCACGGCGATGTTGACAAAGGACGAGGGATTTGATCGATGGATTTACTGATTTAGAGTGCACAGATGGTTTGATAACATTATATAATAGTTATTTGATATATAATTTATATATCGTTATATGGGCCTGTGGAATATTTTGAAGTGCAAGAGCCGTCAGCGGCGCGCACGCATTATTGACAAAGGGCGATTAATGGATTTAATGAATTGGAGTGACGCAGATGGTTTTATTAACGTGTTATTTATGTAATAGTTTTTTGAATAACTCTGAATTTTACGTCAGGGCCGTTCTCAGCTCTTAGTTTGTGTTTATGTCACGCCTAGCGTTTAGCCTGTTGTTGCTCGTTCATGACTGTTCTTGGTGTTGGATTTTGTCGAATAAATTGCCCCCCAAAATGCGACTTATACTCCGGAGCGACTTATATATGGGTTTTTTCGCTTTTTTGGGCATTTTATGGCTGGTGCGACTTATACTCCGGTGCGACTTCTAGTCCGAAAATTATGGTACACCTTGCTGTTTCCTTTCCTGTTTTTTCGTAATCAGAAGCAGGATTGCGTTCAGCTAAAAACATCAGGAGCTTCTTGTGAAAAGAAACAAGTCCAGCACAACTGTGACTTTGATTGAAATATTATATATATTAAATATTTTTTTTGTGGAACCTCAAACTTGAGGACTAAAGCAAGACTCAGAAAAGGCTTTAAATGGCAAAAGAACATTTTAATTTAGATATGCAAACACTGCAAGTCCCATGTAGGTCACACGAGGGTGCTAGAGGAAGTTTGTATCCTGAAAGGTTTCTAGTTCCAAACGTAGCCGCTTGTGAAGCCAAGTCAAGGTTTTAGTCATAGTGGAAGTTGTCATCTCGAGAGGTTGCGGGAAAAGTGCTAGTCAACTGCTGTAGTCCCACAGAAGGTTCTGGTCCCAAGAAAGAAGTTTCTATTATGCTATGCAATGCTAATTTAGAAAACTGGTCACGTGTCCTAAAATCAACATGAGCTTCCGGGAGAAAATGTCAAGTTGATTAAAGAGCAAAAGCCAATGAAAATGTCAAAGGGGAAAAAAGTAGAAAAGGTCATAACGAGCAAGGGCGTCGTCACATCATTGGGTGTAATGTGCAGGTTCGTCTCCCTCCTCCTTCAACAGGCAGGTTCGTACCAGAGCCTCGGTGACGATGTACGGATCGCAGTTGGCGGACGGGCGGCGGTCCTCAAAGTAGCCTTTTTTGTCGTCGCCCACGGCCCTCGGGATGCGGATGCTGCAACCACGGTTGGCCACGCTGGCAGAGAACTCATCAATGTTGGAGGTCTCATGTTGACCGGTCAGGCGTCGGACGTTGTCGAGACCACCTTTGGGGTCGTAGGCGCGGATGTGGTAGTGGTGGCGCTTGGCCAGACGCTCGATGGCTGCCTCGATCACCCTAGAAAAGAAAACGTTTTGTTTGAAAACAGATTCTGGATGAAGAGAAAAAGTTGGAGAATGGCTCAGTCACCAGCAAAGGTTTCACCCCCAAGTCAAGGTTCTGGGAAAGGGAAGGTTTTACTCCCCATAGAATGGCCTAATCCGGAAATCATCAAGACAAAAGGGACTAGTCCTGAGAGATTAGCGTCCAAAGGGAAGGTGGTCGATCCAAGAAAGAAGATTCTCATTGTAAAGAAGTGTTAAGTCGACAGTTATAGTCTCGAGAGAAGTTCTTAGTCCCAATGGAATGTCGTGGTCCCAAAATGTGTGAGTTACTCACTCGAGTCCTCCCTCCTGCCTCATGTCCTGGGTGCTGAAGTTGGTGTGGCACCCTGCTCCGTTCCAGCTTCCTGGGATGGGCTTGGGGTCAAAGGATGCAATCAAGCCAAAGTCTTCACACACTTGATGTAGGATATAGCGAGCCATCCACAAATGGTCGCCCATGGTGATGCCCTCGCACGGTCCCACCTGGAACTCCCACTGGAAATGCAGCACAACACAAGTGTGACTCGAGAGATCATTCAACAGTTTGGTATCAATTTTAAATTGGATCATTTCAAAAAATGCTCAGTGGGTTTGTAAAATTCATCCATCTTCCTGCACTGATCTGGGGTCAGATCACAGGTACAGCAATCTGAGCAAAAAGGCCCACACTGATCCACACAGGGATGGCACTAGCCCCGCCACAAAGAATGAGAGTGAAAACCAACTCATGTCACTAGGTGGGCCAGGTGGTGTATCAAAGCCCAAAGCACCCGGAAGAGAACCTTCTGGCATCAACGTGAGCATTCCAAGTAATTTGAGACCCTGGCCTAAAGAGATGAAAAATGCCGGTGCCTTGCGCCTGAATGCACGTGACACCTAACCCTAAAGATGAAAAATGCCAGAGCCCTGCCTTAATGCTCCCGACACCCTGGCGCCCACCTCCAGGTAGAAAGCGAGCTGGGCCCATTAGCTGGTGTCAACATTCTCATCACACACGTATGCACGCAAGCAAACACACACACGCACACACACGCACGCACGCACACACACACACAGCGTACCTGCGCTGGCATGACCTCAGCATTAGTGCCACAAATGTTCACACCGGCGTACAAACAGGCTCGGTAGTGAGCCTCCACTGCATCGCGTCCGTACGCTTTATCAGCTCCCATGCCACAGTAGTAGGGACCTGAGAAGTTAGCAAAGACATGAGCGCTTGCAAAAGCACTTTGAATGGGCGGGCGCTCCACCTTGGGGTCCCGGGAAGCCATTGCGGGGCCATCCAAACGGGTGTCTGTTGGTGCCCAGCAGCGTGTACTCCTGCTCCATCCCAAACCAGGGATGCTCCTTCTCCACCAAGCTCATGATGCGACGACACCGATCGCGAAGATTGGTCTCTGAAGGGGAAGATCACAGATAAGGCGTATACTTTCTGCTTCCTTCATATATCCCACCCAACAAATGAGAAAATGACACTGGAAAGTATGCCACATTTAACAAACACGTGCAAATCATTTTCACGTCCATAGCAGACCTCTTCAAATTAGCCGGATGTAAAGAAAAACAGTCGGGTAGCTTGTCTGCGAACATACCTGCAGGTTGTTTGTTGTGCTTGAGGACCTCACACAGGACCAACTTGTTGGGGTCTTTCCTGAAAGGGTCCCGGAACAAGGCCACCGGGATCAGGAACATGTCGCTGTTGGAGCCTTCAGACTGGAACGTGCTCGAACCGTCAAAGTTCCACTCGGGAACATCTGACACACACGCGCACATGTCAGTCATTTTCATGTAACCTCATGACATTGTCGCAGCAAAGCTGCAATCACGATGACATCTACGTATTTACAGTTATGGTATGGTCACAATTGCACTTACAAGTTCACAACATTTCAAAGTCATAATATCACAACATTAAAATGTCACCGACTCACCGTTATTAAACTTGACATGATCTCAGTTTGGTTTCATTTTTATAAGATGCGTGAACACAAATGCAAACGTCATGATCATGACATCATGTCTCAACTTTGAATGAGTTGTAACATTTAAACGCTTACTAGTTGACGACACGAGTCCAAGCACGTTGACTCCAAATTGAACCAGAGTAGCATGCACATCAGCAACAATGTCATTACACACTTGTGACAAATGTCCCTAAAACTTTGCAACACTGTTGCAAATTGGGCTTGATAACATGAGTAGGGCATGTGTGCACATGTTTGCCAAATCATTGCAAATTTATAAAGCCATAACCTTTTTGCATGTAAATTGATCTGCATCTTTTGTCTGGTTGGTTGCTTGTTCACATTGGTAACAAAGATTTCTATCAAAAAATACAAAGAGAAATAAAATGGCTTACCTGTTGATATCATTGACATTGTCATCACACATTCCAATATGGCATAGAACACAAATCAGTTCAAGTGCAAGTCGATTTCGTGTTTTACAAACACTTTTACAGACATTTCAAGCAACCATAATTTTTAGGAATCTATTGATTACTCTGTTGGCATTTTCAGCCCATTAGTCAAAATGAGGCACAGTGCACGAGGAAGGATAAGTGCATGCAAAGGTGGATCACGTGTGTGCCCATGCACGTCAAACTCTTGTGCACATGGCATGTTGCCATCCAAAATGAGTATGTGTTTCAAAGGCGTCCCATGTGAGCTTCCGCACAGAAAATGAAGTTTGAGGCTGACTGACCTTGGACGCTTTTGAGTTCCGAGTCCAGGGTCCGGGTTTTGGAGCGCAGACCTTCTCCGGAGCCATCGATCCAGACGTAGGTAGCCTGGACCTTGTGTCCCTGGGGGAGGTCCAGGTACTGCTGCTTGACTATCTTGTTCAACTTACTGCTCTCTGCTAACGACATGCTCACAACTTGCAACCTGCACCAAGCAAGATGAGGAGCAGACGATTTAGCAGAAATAGGCCGGCCTCGCGTGACGTCATCATTATGTCACGTTATGCAACTCCACGTTTTGTAACTTGTCTAGACCAGTAGCGCTGTATGGCTTGCAGCAGCGTGTCATCGAAGAGTAGACTAATACCGTATTTTCAGACTAAAAGTCGCTCCGGAATATATGTCGCATTAGCCATAAAATGCACAATAAAGTGAAAAAAAACCATATACCGTATTTTTCAGACTATAAGTCGTGTTCTTTTTTCATAGTTGATGAACTCACACCGCTCTTAAAGTCTCATAGTCATTGATGTGCAATAACATCCTGCTCTCCACGCCTTTTTTGAATTGTCTGTAATATGTGTACTATGTGTCCACTCTGCATCCATTGCAGCCTGGTCATCCTGGAAGAGGGATCCTCCCATCTGTGGTCTCTTCTCAAGGTTTCTCATTTACCCTAGTTGGACTTTTGAGTTTTTCCTTGCCCTCCTGGGAGTTTAAAATCAGGGGATGTTTGAGAATATTTGTCAATTTTTGCATGTCCTGAGTGGTGTTAGTCACATAAATGTTGAAAAGAGGCTGTGATGTACCAAAGTCAAATTTCTTGTTTGGCATGCTCAGACATGGCGAATAAAAATTCTTGAATCTTGAATCAAATTTTGTCTCTCTGGTCTTTTGACATATTTTTGCATAGGGCCCCCTGGAGGTCTGAGCAGGTGAGTCTTGCTGCATCCCTCGGCTATCCGTCCTTCCTACGCTGTTTGCGGCATGTGCTCGTTTTTGTACCTCCGATTGGCTCCACGTGACCAACACAAACCGTCAATCAACTCACCAATAAGCTTCGCGTGCGTCGTGTCAAGTTGTTTTGTGTCGTGATCGAAATAGGAACGTGTCTGCGCACGTCTTTGACGCGCTAACGCAGGGGTCCCCAAACCTTTTCCTGTGAGGGCCACATAACTTTTCCCTTCTCTGATGGGGGGCCGGCATCAGTTTGTAACAGAAAAAGTGTGACGATCGTAGGGGAGCTTAAAAAATTTATTGTTTTCCAGAAAGCCACACATAACCAAATAACGGTTATTTAATAACCCTTTCCAGGTTCTTTACAGAAAAAAAGTCAGGAAACAAATATTAACACTATTAATGAAATAATTAATAACTAAATAACCCTCTCTGAGTTCTTCACAGAAAAAACAGGAAATAAATAATAACTAAATAACTCTCTCTGGGTTCTTTCATAGAAAAAAAAGCCATGGAACATTAACTTTCTGTTGTGCCATGCATAATCTTAACAGATAAAAGTTCAGCTCAGTTGTCAGAGCAGAATCTCTCTGACACATATGATCAGTCTCTTAAAGTTCTTGTGTTCCTTCCTTATAATCCTTTTGTAGGTTCCAGTAGGCTTGTAGACACCGCTGTCTTTTTTGTTAAAGTTTGCTAGTGCGTCATAGTCTGGAGTAAAATTTGTTGTGGCAATTCTTAGGCGAGATCCGAGGTGTTGGTCCGTTTACCTTGATCTGTGACGGGTTGATGTTGACGTTGACGATGTGGCTAAACGATGTGGCTAAACGTCACGTCGCGTACGTCGAGCCAAATTGGCCACTCTCTTTTTTTTTTGGTCCCAATGATCGTCACACACACATCTGGGTGAAATTTGTCCTCTGCATTTAACCCATCCCCATGTGATTTTGATCCATCCCCTGGGGGAGAGGATAGCAGTGAGCAGCAGCGGTGCCGCGCTCGGGAATCATTTGGTGATCTAACCCCCCAAATGTAACCCTTAATGCTGAGTGCCAAGCAGGGAGGCAATGGGTCCCATTTTTATAGTCTTTGGTATGACCCGGCCAGGGTTTGAACCCACAACCTTCCAGTCTCAGGGCGGACACTCTACCACTAGGCCACTGAGCTGGCACTGTGTCCACCTTGCTTTTCCTTGGGCGACTCATTTTAATGGAAGGATTCCAGGGGAAGGTTTGTGGGTGGCTTTAGCACAAAACTGCATCTGAAAGCTCAGCGCGCGAATTACAAGAATGCTGTCGTCACATCCCACGCTCTAAATTCAGGACTGATACAAATAGAGCGCAAGTGCGCCATGTCCGTACTACTGAGTACGTACACGCACTTGTGAGTGTGCACCGAGCTTTCTGACACGGCTTCCGGTAGTAAATGCGCAGGCGAGCGCTTCCCCATCTACTGGGGAAACGCAGTCATTGCAGGCAAAATGACCCCCCCAAAAAAGTTTAATAATACAATTTGTTCAGGGTTGGCGGGCCGGATTAAACGGTCCCGTGGGGCGTATCCGGCCCGCGGGCCGTAGTTTGGTGACCACTGCGCTAACGGGTGTCACGGCGAATCGCCATGTCGGCCTTTTCTTCTCAAGAACTTAGAGAAGGAAAGTCCGGTGGCTCGTTGCAAAACAAAACAAAAGAAAACAAAATCTTTGACTTTTATTTTGAGAGGAAAAAATGGGAAGAGGGATGTCAGTAATTTATCCACAAGGTGGTTGGCAATATGAGATCACCACTCTATGAGAACTCTCATGTCATCTCAATTTAAGTTATGAGGTGACATGGTCGAAGCTGTTTGCCAACGGGCACAATGAGATTAAACATCAAGCGATACAGCATGACCAAATAAATAAGAAGCTGATTGCGCTCACCCATGAAGCTGCTGGAAAAGTCCACGTGCGATGCTAACGTCCTGCACGTGCAAGCTTGCACTTAATTAGCCAACTGCTTCAACTTGACTTGAATTGCAAAGTGTCTCGTTTGTACTCCACACGGCCATTAAGCTCTTGACATCCAAATACCGATGAGAATCATCCCAAACATTTACAACACAACATTCGAACTGCTGTCCTGTGACGTCACGCGCACGCCAGACTGTGGGCCAGTGCAGCGAGCCATGTTGACGTCACCGCCAGCTTTAGTTCGGCCTCGCTGCAGCGAACACACGCACGCTCTTGTGACGTCGTGGCGCGGACCCTGGACGTCACACATTTATGTCACATTTATCGGCAGCTTTTCTTATTTGTGTAATGTGCAACGGCCTGAGTGACTGACGTCATCTGCCACAAGATGGCAGCATTACTCCACTTGTATCTTTCTGACTGCATCTTTTTTTTTTGCTTCTGCAGTATAGCATCTGCTTTCGCTTTCCTTTTTTTTAGTCTTACTGTTCGTTCGTAAGGCTTGTTTTTCAAAAGTAAAAAAGTTTTTTTGGGGAACAAAATACATCGTTGCAACAACACCCAAAGAAGACGACAAAATAAGACGACTTTTATCCTCATTTAATGAAGCACGAGTCTTGACGCAGCTCCACGTGGTGGCGTACGCCAGGGAGAGGTGACATACGGACAGGCAGATGGACGGAGCTTCATCTGTTGTAAGGATGCATGGAGGCGGAAGCTGACTTGATGTTAGTCTTGATCCCGGGCATCTTGCCTGATAAGAAACGAGAGGTAACCTTTCCAATTGAAGCTCGCGTGACGGCCGCTCATTTGGCCAGTCATTAGAAAGCCTGAGTCCCGCTCGGAAGCCGAGCCCAGTCTGTCTCATCGTCTCATATGAAAACCCGGTTTGCCCCAGACTGCAAGCGAGGTCACTTACCCGGCTGGCCTTGCTGCTGTGGGGGTGCTCCCAGCTGGCTGGCACTCCCGATAGTGACCTGCTGCAAGTTGGGAGGACCGCCCGACATCATGACACCAGGCGGGCCCGCAGCCCCCATGCCGCCGGGGGGTCGGCACTTGGACAAACCCTTGCCAAAGGCCACTGCCCCCACCAGTGCGCTGGTGTCGGCCGGGTTGAACCAACATTTGTTCTGGCGGAGCGCTGAAGGACAAAAACGCCCGCGTCACAAAATGCCGAAAGCCTTGTTTTGCCACCTTCCTTCCTCGCACCCTCCCTCTTTCCTTTCCTTCCTGCTTGCTACCTTTCATCCCACTGTGTTGCTGCAGCCATCAGAGTGCAAAAATTTGCAGCACACATGCTTGCCATTCCTTCCCTGCTTCCTTCTCTTTCCACCCCTCCACTCTTGCTTATGTCCTGCCTGTTGTCATTCCCTTCCATCCTCCACTCCTTGCATCTTCCACTTTGATCCTCCTACCCTTGCTCCCTTCCTTGCTTCCCTCTTTCCATTGTTCTATCCTCACACCACTCTTAGAGTCTCAGAGTCATTACTGTGCAATAACATCCTGCTCTCCACACCTTTTTTGAATTTGTCTACACTGTTTGTACTATGTGTCCTCTCTGCATCCATTGCAGCCTGGTCATCCTGGATAAGGGACCTTCCCATCTGTGGTCTCTTCTCAAGGTTTCTCATTTCCCCTAGCTGGAGTTTTGAGTTTTTCCTTGCCCTTTTGGGAGTTTAACATCAGGGGATGTTTGAGAATATTTGCCATTTTTCACATGTCCTGAGTGTAGTTAGTCACCTAAATGTTGAACAGAGGGTGTGATTTACCAAAGTCAAATTCCTTGTTTGGCACGCTCAAACATGGCGAATAAAAAAACTCTTGAATCTTGAATTCTCTTGAATTCCCTCCTTACATTTCTTTCTTCTTCCCTCCCTCTTTGCCCTCCGTGCATCCACCTTCTTTTCTCCCCAGATGCGTTGGATGACCTACTGACGAGGGAGTAGCCGAATGGCGGGAATTGGTTTGTGAGGAAAAAGATAGGTTGCCAACAATAAGACTCACCGGCGCTTTCTGCTTCCCGCTCATCTCTCGGGTTGCTGAGCTTCTCCAGCAGGTTGGAACACAACTTGTTTAAAGTCTGGATTTGTTTCTGCGGGGCAAAGAAGTGGGAAGGTAAGGGAGGAGAGAAAGAAGGAGGGAAGGATGATGATGAAAAAGGAGAACGAAGTCGTGCGTGCATATGCATGCATGTGTGCGCCACCTGCGCCACTTCGGGCCCGACACGTGCCGCCTCCACGCTGAGCTGCTTCTCCTGCTCCTCCACTTCAGGGTCGGGTTTAGTACGCAGATAGTCGGGGACGATCTCGTGGTTGAAGACGGGCACGCGGTGCTCTGTCACTTTCTGAAGGAGGAAGGGAGAGAAGAAACCAGCAGGCTAAGAAAAGTTGGTGTTGCCTGGCGTCTACCCCCGGAGGGCGGGGCCTCTCACCGCCAAGTCGTCGTCGCGGTCTTGAGAGAGCAGCAGCGGAATAATGAGCTGGTTGCGGAAAGACGGCGTCTTCTCGTTCTTTAGCAGCTTGTTGATGGTGTTCAGCTGGCCCGACAGCAGAGCAAAGTTGTCCAGCACTGATGGCCTTAGGAGCGTGCCCGTGCACACGCACGCACATGCACACGCACACGCACGCACGCACACACACACACACACACACACACACACACACGGGCTTGTTCAACGCTAAGGCAGCAGGCAGCCCGGAAAATGACAGACGGGCAAACAAAACAAGCAGTTGGGGTTTTGGCTTTTGTGGGCCACACTTGACCACAGGCTGGGACATGGACGTAGCCTCGCTGCTCCATTTGCTTTCTAACTAGATTGGAGCACCCGCACGTCTGAACTCCAATTTGAGCTGAGGACAAAAGTGGCCTTCTCACCAGGTGAGTCGCTCATACTCATTCTCCAGCTTGAAGATGAAAGAGTGCAGGGCGTTTTTTACATGCGCCACCTGCGTGATGAGCGACTCCAGCGACGCTTCCAGCTGCTTCTCTTCACGCTGCTGCAACAGAAGTGCACGGACAGTCCATCAGAGATTGGACATCAAGGCACAGTTCCACTGACCGTTATTTAAAAAAGATCATCATTGGTATCATTGCATCATTGGGTCTTTATTTTGTCACCTAAAGAATGAATTGGTTTAAAAACACATTTATCTATCACTTTCATCAAAAGCAGAAGATTATTTCAAACTTCCAGTGCTGAAAATGCACCAACCTAAAATTGACAATTCGGTTATTGGTCCATCGGAAATTTGGCATTAACGTTGACCGCTGTTTTCCAAAGTCTAAACAGCTAGTCGCAGGGGTGTCAAACTCCTTTCCTGGGGGCAGGATTCCTACATGTTTTCCAAGTTTCCTTCGTTAAACACCTGATTCAATTAATCAGGCTCCTGCAGAACGTGAGGATGAACTGGTCATTTGAATCAGGTGTGTTTAACGAGGGAAACTTGGAAAACATATAGGAATGCGGCCCCCGAGGAAGGGAGTTGACACTCCTGACTGAGCTAGTGCCTTGATTTTCTACTCCCGTGGTAAGCCACGGAAACTGGACAATATCAGTTGAAGGCTTAAATTGCAGGCTTTTGACCATTTCAGTTCAACGAGATCTCGGAGCCGATTCAGATGATCAAACTCGTTCTTCCACTTATCTGATCATCCATCTTACAGTCACGCTGACAAAAACATGAAGTTTTTTTTCCCCAACACTTTGTCAAGCTACGCTATGTCTTCATGTCGCGGCAGTACTTGGAAAGTTATTTATGTACGTATTTTTTTTATCGGTGCTACTTTTTTCTTGTCTTTGCAGCGATGCCTTAGCATTTAGCGGCTAATGCTAACACCACAAAACGACTGGTCGCAAAGCGTACAGAGAAAATGCCTAACGCGCAAAACTGAGCCAGGCTAACATCTCGAAAAGTTGAACGATTTGCTTCCAGTCAGCGTCCACCCACCTGCATCGTAAAGCGTCAAGCTAGCAGCCCGGTCAGCACTCGTCAGCAACCACGGAACGTTGCTGCCCGCTGCACACAACCATTTCCGGTCGAGACCATTCGATAGAAATTTTTTTTTGGAGAGTGAAATGAGCCTCTTTTTTTTCCGGTCACACACATTCTCACAATCATATGCGGGGATCGAACTCACGGTGTCGGCACACAAGACAGGCAAGTGTACCCCTACATCACATGTGTCAAACCCAAGGACCGGGGGCCAGATGCGGCCCAGCACATTGTTTTATGTGGCCTGCAAAGAAATTGTGCATCAAATTCATGTGTCATTACTAAAACTGCAAATTGTCTTCACTTTTAAAAATCATCTTTTTAAAACATTTGAACAGTTTTTACTAGTCTGATTTGAAAATGAGATATTTGTCAGTTTGTTTTGTAGCTTACACGATGTGTATTTATAATATGAGGCGTTCATACATTTATTTGGGTTGACAGACATAATGGACCTCCGAAGGAAACTATGACTACAATGTGGGCCGCGACAGAAATGACCCACAAGTCTTCTCTTATCCGACCGTGTACATATGAATACAACTACAAACCAGGCCGTCAACCTACCAATAGATCATTTTTGGTTTAGCCTTTTTCAAATAAAGGCTTTTCTATTGAAATGGGACATGCTTCATGGATGTCAGTAATTCAAAAAGAACTATGGCACCTGTTAAGATACGGATTTTAGCTATTGATCTGACTCCAAACTATGATCAACACTTAACACAAGAATTGCTATGTTCTAATCCACGCACTGGCGCACCTAACAATTTTGCGAGTTCGTTCTGTCAAAGAGAAGACCAGTAGATCAATCAGACCGAATTTACCAATTGTTTAATCCTGACAAAGCAAGCTAATACAGGCGCCTGGGTCGTGGGTCCTTAACACAAAAAGGACCTTCGTGCCTTCGTGACCAGAAAAGACGACACATTCTTCCGGGTTGCCCAGTTTTAAAGAAACACAATATGAATATTCAAACATGCAAAAGATTGGGTGGTGATTGGTCGATGGTCGATGGTCATCTCCTCCTCGTTTGGGGTTTCCCCTGCTCAGCACAGGTGTCTGGACCACAAAGACGAGTTGTTTTTTGCGTTCCCATCGGCCTTGAGATATGCTCCCTTTCTGGGCCTCCTGTTCCACAATACTTTGAAGAAAACAAACTCATGTAGCCTGCACATTCCTTTCCACTTATTAAGCGACCACACTACTACTAAAAATTATATTAATATGAATATATGTGTCTAACGCAGCCTTAATCAAATGTGTTTGCAAACTGCCGAAAGTACATTTCCCTTTATTCCCTCTCATGACCTCATTTATGAGGTCATCACCCGTTACTCTAGCAAGCAGCGACCAGCACACTGTCGGTCCTTTCTTCCCCCCGTGGCTCATGTTGAGTCACCAGGGTATATTGGCCGTTCGGTGACAACAGGCCAACGGTTTTCTCGATCAACCGGACAGTGAGTGACCTAATACATGGAATACAACAACAAAATCATCACTGCAGTAAAGCCACAGCAACGAGCACAGACATGATGAGGCCTTTCCAGCTTCCGAACGTTTTCATCCAATCAGACCAAATATCGGTGCGTACACCTGAATGATCTTTCATCTTTTTATTCAGTGTCCTTAGTCCTTCCAACGCCTGGGTCAGTCGGCCCCCTGGCGCCGTGTTGTTCGGGATGAAAGTACAACATGCATCACCTAACATTCCGCACACACCATGTTCCTTAACCAATAGCCAACGCCTTAACCAACGCAATTCTATTTTGGAACGACATCAAAGCCAATTGTTCATGGACCGCTGCAAATGATACATTTTTATTGGGGGTGATCCATAGGAGAATGCTTTTGAATCCCGAGGACACTTGATTAACGAGTTCATACTTATCTGGCACACCTACGGCGTCAATATATGTTGGATCGTTGTCGCTCAACCATGGGGGCAAAACGTCTCTTTTGGCTCACTTCAGGAGCCCCGCCAGTGGGGACTCCATGTTCCAATTGAGATTCTGTGTTTCAATGGGGACAACCGCTACAGGCATTATCAAAGACACGAGGGCACAGATACCCTATGCATCCTTTGGCAAGCGATGCTATAATTTGTTGTCACCACACCACAACCAGATGTCACTGGTCTTCCTCTGCTCCTTCCATCACTGCTAGTTGAATTCTGGCATGTCCTGTTAAAGCTTAAAAACAAGTGGATTTAGAAAAAAACTTTGGATATCAAAATTACAAATTGAAACCTACTCACCCATTTCTATTTTACAACCTACTCACCCAATTCTATTTTACCACTCCCCCTTTTGACACATTCACCCAATGTGTCATTATGCATCAAAAGGAACCTGCTAAGCATCCCCTCTCATCACCACACTCATTGTAGCCAGGCCTGCGGAACCTCTAGCTCGTCCACCACACGCTCGCCAACACAAACAAAAATCATCGCACTCCTGTCAGTGAGCTTATAGCCCTGCTGATAGCGGACATTTGTACACACAAAAACAGACATCAAGTATCAAAATAAAAACAGTCATAAAATGAATCCTGGCGCCCGCGGATCATGTCCTGAAAACCATGTCATCAACAAGTTCATCATAAAAACCAAAAGGGCAAAGGTTAACATATTCTTGTAAATTCAATACAAATTTTCCACGAACGCAATCGACAACCTGCAAGAACGAAAACAAGTTACTTAAGCAGCGCGCAATCCGCTCCTTGGCTGGTGGCTGTTGCTGCTGCTGCTGCTTTTTCCGTGTATAGTGCGCAAAATTTAACTAATTTATTGTCCTAAAATCTGGGGTGCGCATTATACATGGGTACAAAAAAATATTATTTTTTTTTTTAATTTTTTTTTTTTTTTTAAGTCCCAATGATCGTCACACACGCAGGGAGGCAATGGGTCCCATTTTTATAGTCTTTGGTATGGTCTTAACTAGGCTGGATGTAATTTTTTTTGTTGGCGTTGATTTCTCCGACTGCCCATAAACGCACCACCGCGCTCCGTGCACGCACGGGAAAGACCAATGGAACAAGGCAGTGTTGTGAAATAGAATATTACCTGTAATACGCATTTTGTTATTTGCTGATTGAAACTGCTAATTAAACTGTGAATTGAAACTAATAGGAAGAAAACAACTCTCGCTCTTTATATAGCTGACGTGTCTTGCGCAGCCGTTCTGTGCATTTTATTTCACAACACTTTGCCTTGTTCCTTTCTTCTCTGCTGTTCACTTCAAACACGCTCCATGCGACCGCAATGCTCTCGTATCAGACGCTTGCTCGATCACCTGCTCGTTTGCTGTCTGTCACAATGTACCCTACACAAATCCGAAACATTTGTTGCGGCTCCGAGTCACGACGAGGGGCAAGTTTTGGTTTCCAAGGGTGTTTTTATTCCTCTTCAACGTCTCTCCCATACAGAGCCGCCTTTTTCACGTCCGCAAGCGTCTTTCCCGTGCGCGCACGGAGCGCGGTGGTGCGTTTACGGGCAGTCGGAGAAATCAACGCCAACAAAAAAAATTACATCCAGCCTAGTTAAGACCATACCAAAGACTATAAAAATGGGACCCATTGCCTCCCTGCGTGTGTGACGATCATTGGGACTTAAAAAAAAAAAAAAATCATAAAAATTGGGTGCGTATTATACATGGGTACAGGCTTTTTTCCAGCATCAGCATGCCATTTTTAGGGTGCGTATTATACATGGGGGCGCACTATACACGGAAAAAAACGGTATTAGTGCATCTTCACTGTCCATATCTATGTATTTTGTTGTTATCCCCGTTTCAGTGTCAATAAGCAGCCTTATTATTCCCTCTTTTATCAAAACTCCTCAGATATGTCCGCCCCAGCACCCAAACACACTTCCATCCCTTTTGTCCCACACTCCACCAACTTTGTAATGCTTCAGCAGTCTTTAGCAATGTGTCCAGTTTGACTTCATGTGACTCATGCAAGTCTTTAGCAGCCTCTCCTCTTAGATTCTCATGATGATGATTCAGGGCTGGATCGTCCGCCACTCTCAAATGCGTCCATCTTGTCTTTGTTCTTTCAGTCCATTTCCTTTTTGATCTGCAACTGTGTGTATTCCACCAACTGTATGGTTCTTGTCCTGTGAAAAGCTGTGCTTGCCCCCTTCAAGCATGATAGCAGTTTCTGTTGTTCTCCCAAAGGTCAAAGGTGTCTCATGACCAGGGACAGTCCTCTGTTGATTTTGAGACAGCCAGTGGAGTAAGAGGACTCAGTTCAGGAATCGTGCCACGCGCTAGGGAAGAACACACTGGGACACAAATTTAACAAAACTATCTTTGTGTTATCAGTCTTCCTGTGTAGTATTTGTTTCTTACACCCCAAATCTTCTTATTAACATTTTGTATCCTATCAGTTGCGCACACTCATCATCTTACTATCAAGCCGCCCTTATCAAATGCTTTTTTTCTTCTGAGCAATCCATCCACCCTACCCATTAACACGGCTAAAATCCTCGTTCCAGTGTTTATCATCAAATAAAGTTCCGAAATCTTTTGTAATAAACTGTAATATAATTTAACAATCTACCAACATATGCGATGAATGTTATTGTTCAATCTATAGGTCATACAGCGCCTGTGACACTCCTCCTTGATTTACCATCTCATAAGTTATTGTTGTCAGCAGCGCTAAATGATAGTGCTCGAAAGTGAATGTCTTATCGCTTAATTTAAAACACATGCCACATTTGAGCTAGTATTTATTCATTTATTTATTTGCCATCCTCATGTTAGCTGGCATATGTCAGAATTAAAATGTAATTTTGCTTTTAATTTTGCCTAACTGCACCGAAATAAACTGTTAAATATATCTTTAAAAACAACCAAAAACAATCTATGCTCCTACAGAGACTCTTAAAAATGGCACCCAAATGCCAGATTACAAATCACACCTCCTCCTTCACTCTCACATTTTTTGATAAAACAGTCTACTTATCTAAACACTGTCATCACCTACTAAATTAATGGCCTGCAAATACAATGTTGTTGCTGTGGTCCCTCAAAACATGTGACTAAAATTGGGATAATTATTAACCCCCATCAATTGAGCAATTATCTCCTCACTATTTACAAGTTAGCCCCCCTCTCTTCTCTCACTTCTCCTCAACATTGTATCAATGTTGACGTCACAATCTGGCCAGGCCCGCACGTCCCGCTGGCCCCCACCCTTGCCGGTATGAGCCGAACGGGCCCCCTCCTTTCTTGAACATTCTCTGATCCGTCCCATCTTCCTCCTCACACACACGCATCCGCACGGCACGCCCGCCAATACACAAAGTGCTCGCACAGAGCTCAGACAAACGACGACAGACTGACACAAACCTTTACAGAGATTACGCACATACACAGAACACACAAACAAAGGGATTTGAATCCATCTCTCATGTAGCTCACGATTTGCGCTTCCACATCAGCATACATTCCACTCAATCTCACTCCATTCATTCCTCTCATCACACACACACTCCCCCCAATTTGGTTGCACATTTTGGATATTTTAGCGGTCTGGTCTCTCACAGGAGGAACTGTTACCACCGGATACTTTTTGAGGAGGCCTCACTTCTCCTCGGGGATCTCACAAGCACCCCAGCTATTTGAATGCGATCGTCACCGCACCCTTGTCCGCCACGACGAAGCGAAACAGAGGAGTCCGCACTCCCACCATGGAATTTAACTGTTTCTAAAAGAACAGAGGAGCCCGCACTCCCACCACGGAATTTAACTGTTTCTAAAAGAACAGAGGAGCCCGCACTCCCACCACGGAATTTAACTGTTTCTAATTGCTTGCACACCTTATTTGATCTGAACGACAGTCTCCTCTTAAATTTCCTCTTTCAATTTGCAGAATTTTGACATATAGTAACAGGTATTCTGCTTACCTTATCATTGATGAGCTCAGGGTTTAGGAGACGTCGTACCAGCTCAACGTTGTGCGCTTATTCCTTATTCAAACGGTACGCCGACCGGGAGACAGCTGTCCCAGACTAACTGTCCGATGACTTGGACACAGACCACGAGTTAGTCAATTACCCTTCTCTTGACATCACGTACGGGGTCACCACGAAACTGTTAGGATACGGATTTTAGCTATTGATCTGACTCCAAATTGTGATCAACACTTAACACAAGAATTGCTATGTTCTAATCCACACACTGGCGCACCTAACAATTTTGCGAGTTCGTTCTGTCAAAGAGAAGACCAGTAGATCAATCAGACCGAATTTACCAATTGTTTAATCCTGACAAAGCAAGCTAATACAGGCGCCTGGTTCTTGGGTCCTTAACACAAAAACTCGTGTGCCTTCGTGACCAGAAAAGACGACACATTCTTCCGGGTTGCCCAGTTTTAAAGAAACACAATATGAATATTCAAACATGCAAAAGATTGTGTGGTGATTGGTCGATGGTCGATGGTCATCTCCTCCTCGTTTGGGTTTTCCCCTGCTCAGCACAGGTGTCTGGACCACAAAGACGAGTTGTTTTTCGCGTTCCCATCGGCCTTGAGATATGCTCCCTTTCTGGACCTCCTGTTCCACAATACTTTGAAGAAAACAAATCCATGTAGCCTGCACATTCCTTTCCACTTATTAAGCGACCACACTACTACTAAAAATTATATTAATATGATTATATGTGTCTAACGCAGCCTTAATCAAATGTGTTTGCAAACTGCCGAAAGTACATTTCCCTTTACACCTAATATTTTTTTCTGGTGGAGAGCAACCAGAAACCAGGACAAAATGTGGTGCCGATTTTATTTCAAGGATTGAAAACAGTGAGCGCTTTCAGAAGAGACTCTCCACGTCCCCCATCTCCACCACCACTGTCTTCAGCTGCGAGTAGTACTCGATGGTCACCTGCCCGTTCTCGCGCCCAAAACCTGCGTCACAGAAAAAGACCAAAAATAGGGATGACACCAGAAATAAGGACTTTGGAAATTGGGAATAACTCATTAAAAAAAGACATGGAACAGGGGTGATAATCTATCAGGAAATGAGTTCACGGAAGGCCAGGATGAAACTATTTCCAGTCAAAGCCGGTTTGATTTTGAAAGGCTTTATGGCCGAGCCCACCTGACATCTTGTATCCTCCGAAGGGCACCTCCACGGGGCTGATGTTGTAGTTGTTGATGTAGCACGTTCCCGCCTCCAGCTTCTCCGCCACGCGGTGAGCTCGCGAGATGTCTCTGAGGGAGGGAAGCCCGTGGCGGTTAGCTTAGCGCCACCTGCTGCTGATAGCTGGCGTCACCTGGTGAAGACGCCGGAGGCCAGCCCGAAGGTGGTGTCGTTGGCACGCCGCAGAACCTCCTCCTCCGTGTCGAAGGGCAGCACCGACATGACGGGCCCAAAGATCTCCTCTTTCACGCAGGTCATGTCATCCCTGCACTTGTCTGCATCAAACGACGACAATTTAGTTTGAGTTTTATTCACGCAATAGCCAAGACATACAACATGAAACAACAAACAGTATTACGGATGCGTGAAAGGTCACCCCTAGCAAGATATTTAAAGCTTTTAATAGGGGGCCTGGTTTCCCATAAGTATCAGATATTGGCCAGATATCCTTACATTTTGGACAACATGCAGATATATAATAGACAACAACAAACACACCAAGGTACAGCACACAACAACCATACGACAAGCTATAGACAACTTCAGTATTCTGGTTACACTGGATTTGATGTAAAGTACTAATTACCTTTGAAAAGTAATTTGAAATGTGCGTGGCCACGAACCATGTGCGAGCGCAACATAAAAGGCGACAGCGGCACAAAATGCATTAAGAAAGGTGGCGCAACGTACGAGACGGCCACAAGTCAAACTGTGAGTGAGCGCTGCATGAAGGTGGCACCAGCTTGTGAGCTTGACCTCACCGAGTACGCAGGGCGACATAAAGTATCCATCCTTGAGTTTGGGGTCAGTGGGCACGAGCGGTTCTCCACCACAGAGCACCTCAGCTCCCTGCAACAACACCGTCCGCCACGTTAGCATGGAACGCGGCGGTCGCCGCTGCTTAGCTGCCCCTCTTCTTCTTTTGTTCGCTCCTCACCTGTTCCTTGGCCTGCTTGACAAAGGCCAGGACCTTCTCCAGATGGGGCTTGCTGATGAGCGCCCCCATACGGGTCTGGTCCAGCAGAGGGTCCCCCACAGTGATGGCCTTGGTCCTGCTGACCACCTTCTCCAAGAACTGCGGCATGATGTCCCGCTGCACAAACACTCGGGTTCCATTGCAGCACACCTAAGTACCCCAATTAGAACCACAGCATCACCTCAAGAAGGAAGCTGGACTGCAAAGTTGCTGGGGACAGAGCAGAAATGCGAGGCCGTTTGTTGCGAGGCTGCGTGGCCGGGCGGACGCTTACCTGCCCTTGGGTGAGGAAATTGGCCATGAGGGCTCCCTTGACAGCATTGTCCAGCTGGCAGTCTTTGAAGATGATCAGCGGAGACTTGCCACCCAGCTCCAGCGTCACCTGCTTAACGCCCCGGGCCGCCACCTCCATCACCTGTCCGGTAGAAAACACAAACGCGGTCGATCCGAGTCATTGCTCCGCTTGGTCTCCATCTTCTGTCACTTATGTCCGGTTCTCGTCTAAGTCTGCTTGTTCTTGTTGTAGGTCTACTTGTGACTGTTACTCAGCTTTTGTTTCTTGTTCATGTCTCGTCACTTGCTCATGTCTCGTTGGAGTTCTTGGAGCTCCGTTTGTTGCTTGGTCTGGTTCTACTCAAATATTCTCGTTTTTTGTTCTCGTCTCTTTTGATCCCAGAACTGCTTCTTGGCCTGGTTTGGTTGTTGTCCTGGTTCTAGTTCCGCTCCTACAGTCAAACCTCTACATATGAAATTAATTTGTTCCGGGACCTACCGTATTTTCCGGACGATAAGTCGCAGTTTTTATCATAGTTTGGCTGGGGATGCGACTTCTACTCAGGAGCGATTTATATGTGAAATTATTAACACATTATTACTTGATCATTAACATATTACTTACTTACTAGTATATCACTTCACGTTATTTTCTCACTAAACCGCATAAAGGCGCTCTAGGCCTGTGGAATAATTGGAACTGCAACTGACGAGTCTGACGTCAGCGCCGCTTCCGGAGTCAGTGGAGTTGTTTATGAGTGACACAGAGGACGAAGATTTTGATGGATTTAAAGATTTGGAGTGACACAGGTGGTTCAATAAACTTATTTATGTTATAGTTATTTAAATAACTCCTAATATCTTACGTCAGACACGGTCTCAGTTCCTCCTTTATGTGTTTGTGTAACGTTAGCATACCGTACCGCTCAGCCTGTTGCCTATTGATGTCTGTTCTTGGTGTTGGATTTTGCGAATGAGACTTATACTCATGTGCGACATACCGTTTTTTCCCGTGTATAATGTGCCCCCATGTATAATACGCACCCTAAAAGCCTGTACCCATGTATAATACGCACCCAATCTTTAAAAAAAAAAATTTAAATTTTTTTTTAAGTCCCAATGATCGTCACACACGCAGGGAGGCAATGGGTCCCATTTTTATAGTCTTTGGTATGGTCTTAACTAGGGTGGATGTAATTTTTTTTGTTGGCGTTGATTTCTCCGACTGCCCATAAAGGCACCACCGCGATCAGATGAAAAGAGAGGGAAGTGGCGTGCGGACATGTGAAAAAGGCGGCTCTGTGTGGGAGAGACGTTGAAGAGGAATAAAAACACCCTTGGAAACCAAAACTTGCCCCTCGTCGTGACTCGGAGCCGCAACAAATGTTTCGGGTTTGTGTAGGGTACATTGTGACAGACAGCAAACGAGCAGGTGATCGAGCAAGCGTCTGATACGAGAGCATTGCGGTTGTATGGAGCGTGTTTGAAGTGAACAGCAGAGACGAAAGGAACAAGGCAAAGTGTTGTGAAATAAAATATTACCCTATAATACGCATTTTGTTATTTGCTGATTGAAACTGCTAATTAAACTGTGAATTGAAACTAATAGGAAGAAACAACTCTCGCTCTTTATATAGCTGACGTGTCTTGCGCATCCGTTCTGCGCATCGGATCCATAGTGCGCATGCGCAGTCATACTGCCTCCGTATGACGTCTGGTCCGCGATGGAGGTTAAAAACCAAACAATATTTGACAATAACACACTATCAAGGATTGCACCATCGCATCAAACGATGTGTCGTCAATTATGAATTTTACTGACTAAGTGTGTTGGGCAGGATGGCTGAATGCGATGCGCGATTGACAACAAACAAGAAGAAAGGTGATTTCAAGTTTTATTTCGAGGGAGATTTGTCATGTCTCGTCCCCAGTTTTGCTATGTGTCTAGGTTGCCATAGTTTCTGTTTGCGTCGCCCCTCTCTTCCTGTGTCACCTCAATCAATGTAATGTTTTGTATTTAAGTCCTGTCTGCCCCTCGCTCACCGTCGGATGATGTCATGATGTCTGTTTGGTTTCTGTTCCTGTCTTTGGCAATGTCACCCTGTCTTTTTGTTCCACGTCTTTGTCGGTCAGTCCTGTTGTTGGTTTTGTTGTACCATGACTTTCTTAAAAAAAAAAAAAAAAAAAAAAAATTTTGAATTTTCGTACCCATGTATAATGCGCACCCCAGATTTTAGGACAATAAATTAGTTAAATTTTGCGCATTATACAAGGAAAAAAACGGTTTTTTTCCCCTTTATTGTGCATTTTATGGCTGGTGCGACTTATACTCCGGTGCGACTTATACTCCGGAAAATACGGTACTTCGAATGTTGAAATAGTCATATGTTGGATCAAATATTTCCATAAGAATACACTGTAATTCGTTTAATTCGTTCCACAGCCAAAAAAAACAATAACTCCTTCATAAATACTGCAGATAATTACACATACAGTGCTGGCCAAAAGTATTGGCACCCCAGAAATTCAGAAAATGATTGTAATTACAAATGCTTTGATATTAAAATGTTAATTTTGTTTGTGTTTAAACTACAAAAATAATTGTCAAAAAAGCCAAATTGGATATAATTCCAGACCAAACATGAAAAAGGGGGTGCACAAAAGTTTTGGCACCCTTTGAAAACTCATGTGCCGCTTCTCTAATTTTTGTACCTAAGAGTACCTGTTACTTACCTGTGGCACACAAGAGGTGGTAGCAATCACTAAATCACACTTGCAGCCAGTTCAAATGGATTAAAGTTGACTCAACCTCTGTCCTGTGTCCTTGTGTGTACTACATTGAGCATGGAGAAAAGAAAGAAGACCAAAGACCTGTCTGAGGACTTGAAAGCAATATTGTGAGTAAGCACGGGCAATCTCAAGGCTACAAGTCCATTTCCAAAGACCTGGATGTTCTGCGTCTACCGTGAACAGTATCATCACGAAGTTTGAAGCCCATGGCACTGTGGCTAACCTCCCTAGATGTTGACAGAAAAGAAAAATTGACGAGGGATTTCAACGAAAGATTGTGCGGATGCTGGATAAAGAACCTCGACTAATATCCAAACAAGTTCAAGCTGTCCTGCAGTCCAAGGGTAAAACAGTGTCAACCCGTACTATCCATTGGCATCTGAATGAAAACAGACTCAATGGTAGGATACCCAGGAGGACCCCACTTCTGACCCGGAGACATAAAAAACCCAGGTTGGAATTTGCCAAAACCTACCCGAGAAAGGCAAAAACGTTTTGGAAGATCGTTCTCTGGTCAGATGAGACAAAACCAGAGCTTTTTGGGAAAAGGTATTAACAGAGTTTACGGGAAAAAAAGTTAAAGTTAAGTTAAAGTCCCAATGATCATCACACACACATCTGGGTGTGGTGAAATCTGTCCTCTGCATTTAACCCATCCCCATGTGATTTTGATCCATGGCATAGGATCATAGCCGCTCGGGAATCATTTGGTGATCTAACCCCCCAATTCCAACCCTTAATGCTGAGTGGCAAGCAGGGAGGCAATGGGTCCCATTTGTATAGTCTTTGGTATGACCCGGCCGGGGTTTGAACCCACAACCTTCCAGTCTCAGGGCGGACACTACCACAAGGCCTTCAAAGAAAAGGACACAGTACCTATAGTCAAAAATGGTGGTTCGCAGTTATTTTGTCAACCAAGTATTAGGCTAAAAGTGCCAATACTTTTGTCGGGGCCCCTTTTTGGAGTTTTGTGGAAAATGACAATTGATTCGACTCTTTTTTTTCCATTTTCTTTTGTGTTTTTCCATTGCGAGACAAATGAACAAGATAATAATACCAAACCATTTGTAATTGCAATAATTTTCTGGAAGAAATTGAGCATTATCTTACAGAATTACAGGACTTCCGTAACTTACAGTAACTTACAGTATGTGAACTTCAAATTACCGTTTTTTTTCATGTATAATGCGCAAAATTTAACTAATTTATTGTCCTAAAATCTGGGGTGCGCAATTTGCATGGGTACAACAATTTTTGAAGAAAATCTCCCTGGAAATAAAACTTGAAATCACCTTTCTTCTTGTTTGTTGTCAATCGCGCATCGCATTCAGCCATCCTGCCCAACACACTTAGTCAGTAAAATTCATAATTGACGACACATCGTTTGATGCGATGATGCAATCCTTGATGGTGTGTTATTGTCAAATAGTTTGTTCTTTAATCTCCATCGCAGACCGGATATCATACGGAGACCGCCATGACAGTATGCGCAGAACGGATATGCAAGACACGTCAGCTATATAAAGAGCGAGAGTTCAGTTCTATTAATTTCAATTCACAGTTTAATTAGCAGTTTCAATCAGCAAATAACAAAATGCGTATTACAGGTAATATTTTACTTCACAACACTTTGCCTTGTTCCTGTCTTCTCTGCTCTTCACTTCAAACACGCTCCATACGAACACAATGCTCTCAAATCAGACGCTCGCTCGATCATCTGCTCGTTTGCTGTCACAATGTACCCCACACAAATTTGAAACATCTGTTGCGGCTCCGAGTCACGACGAGGGGCAAGTTTTGGTTTCCAAGGGTGTTTTGATTCCTCTTCAACTTCTCTCCCATACAGAGCCGCCTTTTTCACATGTCCGCACATCACTTTCCTCTCTTTTCATTTTAACCTAACTGATCACGGTGGTGCGTTTATGGGCAGTTGGAGAAATCAACGCCAACAAAAAAAATACATCCAGCCTAGTTAAGAAATCACCAGAAAGATCACCATGACAATTGTGAATAATATTTAAATAATTATTATATATATTATATATATTATAATAATAAATAATTGTGATAAATAACTGGAACATCACTCAAATATTGGTGATCCCGTTGAGAGTCTCACATATTTCTTCGCTATCGAGTTTGCTACTGCTTGCGCAGTGATACTGACCGTCAGAATAACACCCGGTTGTTGCAAAGATGATCTTTTTTCTGAAATAATTTTACGTCTACGGACTTCAGTAAGAGTCAAAATTTGGGTGCGTATTATACATGGGTACAGGCTTTTTTTCAGCATCGACATGCCATTTTTTGGGTGCGTATTATACATGGAAAAAAACGGTAATTTAGCTCATTTGTTTTATAATTTATTCATATTCTTTTTCTATTTTTCAATCTTTTTAATCCAATTTACATAACATTAACTTAAAATAAGACTTAGCTTATTTATTTTCTATATACGTATATTGTTTTACACTTTCTTTTTAACTTTCATCTCCACCCAATTCCCTTCCACTCAATTAAATTTTTCTTTTCTTCACTTCACTTCACTTCACTTCACTTCACTTCACTTCACTTCACTTCACTTCACTTCACTTCACTTCACTTTCCTCCTCACCATCAGCCGACCGCTTTGCAGATTTTTTTTAAAGAAAGGCGTTCCATCTCTTCCAGGGTAGGGCTGCAACGTTTAGAGATGATGGCGATCCCCTTGGATGGCTTGACCGCTTTGAGGGCTCCCTTCTGCTTAATGATCGTCGAAATGGTTGACACGTTTTTACGGCCATAATGTTTCGCAAAAACACTCACACGCACTCCACGCTCATGTTTTCTTAGGCTTTTTTTTTTTAATTGTAAGAAAATCATCACCTTTTTTCACCACTACTACCATTTGGATTAGCCTTCTTAGGATATGATAACGTGTCATCCCGACATACCGCCGTGTAACCATGATGTTGTATGTTGGGAATTACTTTGGATGTTGAGTCAAATATTTAATCAAATTTCACATCGTATGTTGAAAAATTGGTATGTTTGTGCAATCATATGTAGAAGTTTGACTGTACTTTTTGGGTTTTTTGTTCTCTTCCCGCCCTGATTTTGGTTCTGGCTCTAATTCTACACTGGTCTACCCCCACAGCACAAGTCTGCCAATCCCAGTCCCCCCGTCATCCCTATCGGGAGGTGTTGCTAGGTGCGCCATTACCTTCTTGCCGGTGGGCACGCTGCCTGTGAAGGACACCTTGGCCACCTGGGGATGCTGGCACAAGAAGGTTCCGGTTTCGGCACCACCTTGCACCACGCAGAAGAGTCCTCGGGGCGCTCCGGCGTCCCGGTAGATTTCGGCCAGGATGACGGCCGTGACGGGTGTCATGGGGGACGGCTTGAAGACCATCGCGTTGCCTGACAGAGCGAGGTCACCGTGAAGACGGGCAAGAGCCCTCCGGAGCGCAGAGGTTTGCAAACTCACCGCACGCCAGCGCTGGAGCAGACTTGACCACGGCGATCTGGAAGGGGTAGTTCCACGCACCGATGCCTGCGCACACGCCCAGAGGCTCGCGGCGGGTGTAGGCAAAGGCTCCGCCGGGAAGCTGGATGTGCTGACCTGAACACATGCGTAAACAAGTTGTCTTGCGAGGAACCACCGTCTTGATTTTAGCAAGCTATCCGTCTTTTTAGCAAAACATGATTGGCTATTCATCGACATTGTCACGGCAGGGGCATGAAGGTTGATACGTCCCACCTGCCAAGGTTGCGGCCAGTCCGGCGTAGTACTCCATACACTGCCAGGCCATGTCGATGTCCCCCAGAGCTTCGGTGATGGACTTCCCGTTGTTGATCACCTCTAACTTGCTGATCTTCTCCCGACGCTCCTGAACAAAAACTCCAATTCAATCCATCAGGCTTGGGGTGTCTGATGCAATGGTTGCAATGAAAATGAGACGGCAGGGTCACATTGGTGAGTGACACTTTTCTTAAGATCACAAGAACAAGGCGGCCGCCAGCGTCTCACTCTGATGATGCGAGCGGCCTCCAACATGACGCGCGCCCGCTCCGTGCCCGCCATCTTGCTCCACTTGGCATACGCGCCACGAGCGCTCTTGACGGCTGCGTCCACCTCATCGGAGCCGCACGGGGTCAACTGACACAACACACGCCCTACACACACAGGACACACTCATAACTAAAAAAACGTTGCAGCACAAACGAAAATGTTTACGGCACAAACCAGCATAAACGAAGCCCAAACAAAACAGACTACTTTCCTTAAATTTTGCGTCGGTGTGGTGCCAGTTTCACGCAAATTCAATTCAGCACATTCATAAAATGTTTTGAGGTCAACAGAAGAAGTGGGAGGGGCAGGGAAGGGGCGGTGCTGTTTTCGCAACAACTTGCAGGAGTTGGACTTTGCGCTGCACCAGCAAGCTGTGCGAGAGGACCAATCTTGTCCAGGTTCTTAAGAACCATTCATGTTCCAATTCATAACTATAATTAACAAACGTTGACAAGACTGGATTTCTGTCGTTGTTGTACTGCCCCCCACGAATACATTGAGTTTGAGAGCCCTGCCCTTATCACTCGGGATTTTATACAGTAGACTATAAAAATGGCTAAAGAGAAAAATAGAATACCGAGCTCCACACTATCATTTCAATTTCTGGAACGAGTGAATGATTCCCAACACAGCCATCGTTACCCACGTCGCCAGTTGGCCTCATCCAAGATGGCGGAGACGCCTGTTTACAATTCAATAATCTGTCGTGTACCGCACGCCTCCGGATGTACAGCAGACAGCAGGTGGCGTGTATGTTTAACTGGCGTGTTGGCGAAGTCTAAGTACCGGTGGCGGGCTCGTAGACGGGCTCAGAGTTATCCCCCGGCCGAGGCGCCTGTCGCTCGTCGTCCCAGAAGTTGAGGTTGTCGCTGAGTAGCAAACTGCCGGTGGTTGCGGCGTCCATGGCGTATAGGCTGGCCTGGGCCATACTTCGAGTCTGAGTCCAGTTAGGTAAGAATTAACTTGCAGCAACACTATCGCTGCGATAGGCCGTTCGATAGCTGGAGAGAGGCAAAAGTCCAGCCCCGGGGGCATTAAATAGTGGCCGCGCCCCCTCGCGTACTGCCAGTTACAAATACATCCCTCCATTGTCGTCATTAACAGGATCGCTTTACTGCAAGAGGTGTTTGCTTGCTTATCCATCGCAATCACATTTCTATCCATATCTACTTTTTGGTCGCATTTTTAAATTCCAAAGTTCATTCGTAAATTTGCTGTTGTGAAAAGACAAAGACAATGAAAATAGACATCGTTCCTTTTAATGAGCCCATTTTGACTTCAAATCTGGTGATGGAAGGAGCCAAATTGATTTATCTTCACGCTGAACTGGTCGCCAGGCGATCGCAGGGCACGTCTAGCCCAACAACTATTCACAGTCACAATCAAATCACGGACGATTTGGGGCGGTCCGTCGGCCTACTGTGCATGGCTTTGGAATGGAGGAGGACATCGGAGAACCTGGAGGAAACCCATGCCGGCATGGGGAGAACATGCAAACGCCACACAGTAAGACAGGCTCCAACAATGACAACAGTAGTAGATAAAAAGGAGCTGTAAAAGTTTATTGACAGCTAACAAAGGGTATTTGTGACTTCAAATGGCAGATGAAAAGCCTCAGCATTTCCAGCGCTTAGTCTTTTTCCTGTGGTGACCTTTAGGAGAACTTGGCAGCTTGGGGCGGGGGCCCCAGGAAGCCCCCCGCCTGCTTGGTGGCCGCCCTGGAGGGAGCCAGGCCTAACATCTTCTGGATGTTCTGAGCAAGAGAACACAAGCACAGCATCAGATCCCACTCAATATTATTGCAGTTAACGAATTTGAAATGGGGAGGGGGGGGGGTAATTCACAACAAAAATGTGCTCTGAGCATTAAAATTTACCACAGTGATAAAACAGGACTAATCTGACAAAAATCCCATGCACTTTTGCAGAGCAGCAACCTCCCTCAACAAGAATCCTTTAATTCTTCGGCTCCAAACGGCAGCACAATTTTTAGCGGGCAATCTGCAGAAGGCGGTGTGAGCCTCATGTGACAGCATTACCTGGCGAATGGACATGGTGCAGAGGATATAGAGGAAGATGAAGGAGCAGTCAGTGTAGTCTTCGCCCAGCAGGTTGCGATGCGACAGGCCCTGGATGTACGACAGTGGCACAAAGGGCAGCTTGGCCACCACGCGTCCATCAAAACTGCCACAAAACAAACGAAGAGCGGCTGTTCGCCTTGCGTCTTTTCCTTTGCGCATATGTGGAGAGTGTCTACTACGGCTGTGGCCGCTTACATGGAGTTGAACATGCCCATCAAAGCGGTGAAGCAGAAGCCAACAGCAAACATGGATTTCATGCGCACCTGCAAACAGACGTCAAAATGTCAAGGTGGCAACCGCGCTTGCGTTGGGCCAATTGTGAAACAAGTCTGACCATGGACAAGTCTCTGTTATTGTTCTTGAGCTTCTCCTCTTGTCTTTCTGCAAAACATCAACGCATGACCTCCACCTCTTCATCCACGTAAGACTGCCGTTAAAAGAAAAGCACCCCCCCCCCCCATAATCTTACCAATCTTCTTCTTCTGCTGACGTCCCGCCGAGTCTGTGATGGTTTCCTTTTTCTTCTCCACTAAGGGAAAAACACAGCGATGATGAGAATTCGTGCGAGAATCGTCGCGGTGCCGTCCAAAAAAAAAAAAAAAAAGAGCACAAAGCGGCACGGTCTTTGCCTGTAGAGCGTACGTTGCTTGCTTTGTTTTTCCACCTCCGCCTTGAGCCGCTTGTACTTGTCCGTGCGGTAGACCAGCACCCACGTGATTCCTGTCCGATCACAACGCGGCGTCTTAGCACTTTGCATTGTTCAAAAGCGTCTTGTAGATGGAACGAGTGAGGTATTTCTGATGAGTCGATTACTCGAAGGACTGTGTGTGTGTGTGTTGAATGTTTTTTTAATCATATTCCCGGGTTTAGCAGTTTGCACTGAACGCTAAACCCCGTTGGTTGCCGCAACACTTCAAGTAGTTTCTGACAGGAAAAACAATCCTCACCTCTCCACTTAGACGACATCAATTGTGTTGTGTTGCAGACTTGCAGTACCGTTTTCAATAAGTTTAAAAGGGTAGTAGTTTTTGCAAATAACCTTTTCTGCATTTGTTGCTACTAGCGTGGTTGGCTCACCTTCGGCTAGCAGCGCCGTGCACACGGAAATAAAGACGATCAGGATGGTGTCCGCGAACATCGTACTCATTTTTACTTCTCCAAATATTAATGCTCACAAATGCAAAACGTCGCTACGGGGATTGACAGCAGGCAGGCATTCAAGACTTCCGCGTCATTGAACTCAAGCGCAGTGACGAGCTCACGCTGATGGTCAATTACTTCCGGGTGACGAGGCACCGCAGGTCAACTACTTTTGGCCCCACTAGTGGTCCGTAGCGGTATTGCAGGTGATCCGCGAAATTGGAAATGGAAAATTGTAACATTCTTAAGAATAAAATTGATTAGACTGGATTTATTTTTCAGATAATTTTTTAAAAATCATTTAACGATCCAAACCTATGATGAAAATTACAGGCATTTCTCATCTTGTAAGTGGGAGAACTTGCTCAATTGGTCGCCGACTAAATACTCATTTGCCCATGTGCGACAGAGCGCGAGAGTTTAGCTCTTCATCTCTCAAAAACGAGATCTATATTGTGTGGTCATCTATATTAATACGCTGAAGTACTATTCTTAGAATTGCACTAGATACTACATATCAGAGATGGGACCAAGTCACACGTGTAAGTCTCGAGTGAGTCTCAAGTCTTAACCTTCAAGTCTCAAGTAAGTCCCAAGTCATTTTTTTCTTGGGCAAGTCAAGTAAAGTCTTTAAATAGGTCAAGTCCAAGTCAAGTCACCTTATTATTGCAATTTTACCCGCAGAATCTGATCTTAGTAACGCGAAAGACAAGATATAGGTAACTTTAAGTAACCATCATTGTCCAATGTGTCTAACCTGTTTAAAAAATATGACAATAATTTGGATTTGCACTGTAATTACTGATATTCAGTAAAATACACCATGGAATCAAACAAAAAAGAAATTACCTCATACAATGATTGACAGCTCAATCTAAACAAATGAACGTCTGCCGACAGTGTCTGACAGATTTGAGTTGCAAATATGAAAAAATAATCTGAAAAACATCTGAAAGAAGAAACACATTAAAGAGCATTAGAAACATTTTATGTTTCATCTGTAACATCTGGAGACACCAGAGCTCTATAAACTTCAAACGGACAAAGTCGTCTGGCTGTCTGAAATGTTTCTATTGCATATCTTGCACTGTGCTGTCCGTCTTTTGTCGTCATAAAGGTAATTACGATAGCCGAAGGTACCGCTCCTGCTGACACGTTTGTGCATGTCCGATATAAAGGGGCGTGATTCTACAATAAACACGTTAGGTAGGTAGAGAGGGCACGATTGATTGACAGGATAACAATCCAATCATGACAACCCCATTCTCAGCCTACGCTCCTACCGTGTTATCGATATTACTTTTTTAAATGTATTATTCATTTTATATTCAAACTGAAAACGTAAACTAAATAACACGGAAGTCAGTCAACTCATCGTGTCTCAAGTCAAGTCCAGAGTCTTTAACTTCCAAGTCGAGTCTCAAGTTTTTTTATTTTTGTCAAGTCAAGTCACAAGTCATCAAAACAGCGACTCGAGCCAACTCGAGTCCACATCACAGTGACTCGAGTCCCCATCTCTGCTACATATTAGCACTGCATAATGTAGTTCAATGTACTGTGGCAGATATTGAGAGCAGGCGTCTCCGCCAGCAGATATGCACTTGGGGCCGGTTTTATACATGTGTTCTTTGTTCCCTAAGATTGTCTTTACTCACACACCATAGAAACTTAGACATTAGATAGCACTGAAGTTTAGATGGGAATTTTGACAAATTGTGGCAAAGGATGTTCCACTGAGACACCAGCAAATGTGTACAATATAACAGTTGTTCATAACATAGTAGAGGGTATGGAGAGTTTGGTACTCAATGGATGGCATTGTACAGCACACAATAGTGACCCTTTGCGGTCCACAATATAAATGTGTCAAAAGGTTGAAGGTCAAGCACTGCACTAACAAATCGAGGCGTTGATTGGCATTCATGTCACTGGGTCGTGACGTCACAGATGGCCGGTGACAACACGAGTGGACGGAGTCCAAAGAGCCCCTGGTAGAGTTCGGTGCGGGCGTCGTGCGCCAGGGTGTCCTGTCCGTACAGGACGGGCGCCATGAAGTTGAGCAGCTTGGTATGCACGACAAACCTGACCTTACGTCCTTTGCTGGCCTTGGTGTCTACCACCTTTTTGATCTTGCTGCGCAACTTCTGGATCTGCAGCCACTGGCGCCCCGCTGCCACCTGCGGGTTGGCGTCGGAGCCGCCCGTCTTGCGCTCGATGAGCTCACGCAGCAGCTGGTGATAAAAGTCGTCGTCGTCAAAGATGTCCTCGTCAACATCGTGTGAGCTTCCTCCGGCAGGCGCTGTGGAGTAACAACCCACAACACATTATCATCCATAGTTGACATGTTGTTTCAAAGTAAGACTACCGTTTTTTTCCATGTATAATGCGCCCCCATGTATAATACGCACCCTAAAAATGACATGTTGATGCTGGGAAAAAAGCCTGTACCCATGTATAATACGCACCCAAATTTTGACTCCTACTTAAGTCCGTGAACGTAAAATTATTTCAGAAAAAAGATCATCTTTGGGAACAACCGGATGTTATTCTGCCGGTCAGTATCACTGCGCATGCGCTGGCATACTCAATAGTGAAGAAATGTTTCGGATTTGTGTAGGGTACATTGTGAGAGCATACGAGCAGGTGATCGAGCAAGCGTCTGATACGAGATCATTGTGTTCGTATGGAGAGTGTTTGAAGTGAACAGCAGAGAAGAAAGCGCATCTGTAATGGCGGCCTCCGTATGATATCCGGATTAAAAAAAATAATAAAAAAAATTGTACCCATGTATAATGCGCACCCCAGATTTTAGGACAATAAATTAGTTAAATTTTGTGCATTATACATGGAAAAAAAACGGTATTTATTCATCACTCTTATTTATTCATTGTTTGTGCCTTCTTGTTTTTATTTTTTTGTGTTGTTTACTTGTATGTATATATTGTGTACTATGTCTTGTCACCGTGGTATAGTGGGAACGTTATTTCGATTTCTTTGTGTGTCTTGGCATGTGAAGAAATTGACAATTAAGCAGACTTTGACTTTGAACCTCCATAGCTGATCATTAGGGGTGTAAATCGCGGGTTTTTTCACGATACGATACAATATCGATATAAAGAACTACGATACGATATTTGCCGATATCTTAAAGCCTGCTGCGATTCATTCACGATATATCGCGATATAGTGCTCTACGATCGATTTTTTTTTTTTTTTAAATAAAAAATATAGAACAATATCCTGATTTACAACAATTCATACGCAAAATCAACAAGGTACTGCAAACTCTTTATTTAGGAAATTACAAGAGTATTGTAGTATACAAATTGCTTACTTTAACACTGAACTTTGATGTCGTGTTTTTTCTTTAAATGTGCGGCGAGATTTGTGCTCCCTGAATATTTGATCACCGCATGGCAGGATTTACAAACTGCACGTGTCTTGTCCGTTGAGCCATCTTTTCTTTGGAATCCAAAGTGCTTCCAAACGAATGACTTGAAGCCTAAAGGGGAGCAAATTTCCTCGTCTTTTTGGACACTAGCCATAGCACCAGCCCAGGACCCGCGTGCTAGTTGTCGACTCCCCTTTCACGTGCAGCAACGCCGCGCATTGCTCCCTGCTCCCGGAAACAGGAAGCAAGCAACAATGAACTGGATTTCAAAATAAAGTCGCGTCTAATGTCCGAGGTCAAACACGGCGATATAAATCGATGTTTGCCTTTAGCATCGATGCCAATAAATCGTAGAGCATTATATCGATTAATCGATGTGTATCGATGTATCGTTACACCCCTACTGATCATATCTTGACAGAGAATACACAAAACCTTCCCCAGGACATTTACTTTACGGATAAGCTCCGTCAGGCAGGTGGTTACGGACTGTGTTCCGAGTTGTAAGATGGCGCTGCTCTCGAGCCATGCCCATCTGAAGCAGTTCTTGATCCCGTTCTATTTCCCTGGCATGATCCTTGTCTTTTTTCTCCAAAACTTTAGCCATGCTGGCGAAAACTTTTGCCGAGTAGGCCCTTGATCTAGCTAACTAAATAACTCGTCCACAAGTGATGAAAACCTAATCGCAAATTCACATTGTGGCAGTGTTAAAACACTTAGTTCTCCGCATAAGTTAACAAGTTGAAATGTGACGAAAGTAGCGCCAAAATGCTGCCGAAAATAAGGCGGATGTCGCATCACTGCTGCCAGTGAGTTAGGTTTACAGAGGCAAGCCGATTTCCGTACTCACAGCTTAACTAACTTTGCCTTGAGATGTGAATGCCCGCTCCCCCCCATATATAAAAAAAAATTCTCAAGAGATTTACACGATTCACGAAAATGATACTTTCAACGGAAGAAAATACGGAAATACGCGGAAAATTCTCATCCCTGATAACATTAGTTTGTTGATTTGTTGACTTTGATTGGTTGACTTTTTCTTGGTATGTTTGTCTCGTTTCAATTACGCAGAACAACAATGTATGTGTGTGTGTATGTGTGTGAGGGGCAATCTGTATGAACGGCGTATCATGAAGAAAAGGATGGCTCAACAAAAACCCACTTAAACGATCCCGATGACGCTCCTCATCCGAAGGGTCGGCGCTGGCGAGCTCCCGCTCCGGGCCGGTTCCGAGGATGCGGTACTCTGAGCGCCGCGTCTGCGTGCGTCGCACCAGCCGCTCCTTGTCCATCAGAATCTGCTCCACTTGGCTCACGACGTTGCGCTCAAATGCTCCGAAGTTGCCGCCGCCACCCTTGCCTGAGCTCAGGCGGGTTTTGTCGTGCCACTTCTGCAGCGTGGCGTCACGATATGGCCGGAAAGCAGCAAAACGCTTGGACGCCATCTCAGGGTAGTCGGACATGTCCAGTTTGCGCTTGGGCGCACTCCTCTCTTTAAAGAAACACACACACACGCAGACACACGCAGACACACACACACAGAGCGAGAGAGAGAGAGACATTTCAGAAAGCCCAGCGATGGTAAATAATGTGCAAACAGACGTGCGTGTCTTATGAATCAAAAAAAGCACGTCAAGCTTTCCAGACTGAACCTCCTTGCTATCTTCTTTATCTTTCTCATTCTCTTCCAAGCACTTCCGATATGGGTCGGACCTACCAAACATTTTGAAATCCTTCCAGTAACTGCATTGAACAATTCTACACAATGGCAACGTGTAATATTCAGGTGAGGTGCAGGTATTATTTCTGTCCACTGGCTCGGGACCGGTAGCGACTGCAAACTGCGGTCCGATGTATGACAGACACGTCCTAACTTGAGAATCTGATCTTGTCTGTCTAGTTGCCGTGGCAAAAGCACTTTAGGACCGTATTTAGGAAACGCGTATTACAGAACAGCTATCCCATGATAAGAAAACTATTACAGAAGCATCCTACATTTGAAATAAATAAATTAAATAAATTGTCCTAACCGTGTTTTTGTCAGGGTTTGTCAGTTAGGCTACTTTAAAAATTATGGCACGAATTTTGTTAGTTCAACGTCGCAGGGATAACGGAAATTTCTTCATCGAGAGGGCAATGATGGACCCCAGCGACATTTTAAGGTTTGATGATCGAACATTAATTAGTCGGTATCGCTTGCCCCGTCACGTTATAATACTATTAACCAAACAACTCCGGACAGCTTTGGGGTTTATTCAGAGCTGACTGTTTGGTCCACTTTAAACGGACCAGGATTCGATTGTAACGCTGGTCCGAACTAGAGATGCACCGATCCGATATCTGGATCGGATATCAACCCCGATATCAACAAAATAGATGGATTGGGTATCGGAAAATGCAGCCGATCTGTGAGCGATCCTTTCCTTAATCTATTGGGACGCGGGCTACGTCATACGTCAGCAGCACGTGTGCCGCAGGACGCGGGCTACGTCATACGTCAGGAGCACGTGTGCCGCGAGAGTTTTCTAAACAAACGCAAACATGGAGCGAACGAAAGTCAGCTGTGTGGAGGTACTTTAAACTGAACACGCCAACTAGCTCGACGGCAGTTTGTAATGTCTGCAAAGCTAATGTTGCCAGGGGTGGTAGTAGTACTGCCAGTTATAGTACTACCAATTTAATTAAGCATCTCCAGAAACACCACGCAACGGAGCACCAGGGGTTCCAGCAGTTGAGCAGATCAAAGGGAGCGGGAAGTGGACCTACACAGCAGTTAACGTTAGCAGATGCACTGCAAAGATGGGAAGAATTCCCAGGCAATAGCGCAAAAGCGATGAGAATTACTGAGAAAGTTGGAATTCATGGTTTTGGATGGGCAACCGATGAGTGTTGTTGAAAACGAGGGCTTCCGACGTTTACTTGAACACCTGGAGCCACGGTACAATTTGCCATTGCGCAAGTGTTTTTCTGAGACCGCACTGTCAGAAATGTATGAGAAAATGTGAGAACACTTGTCACAAGAATTAAGAGATGTAGATACCATGAGCTTCACAACTATGTAGAGACATGTTTACATTGCTTGATTATTGTATTTGACCAAGTCACTTGTTTAATCTCTTGTCCCGATGCTATATTTTATTTTTAATTCCACTCTGCACTTTCAGTATATAGAAATAATTTTGAATGGTTTTTTTTTGTGTTCGACTAAGCAGAGCTTGTTTTCAGGGAGCACTTCTCATTGCTGCTTAAATGAGCATTTAAAGCAAAGAACTGTGTAGTCATGCCTGATGCCATTGCCTTTAGTCTTTTCTGTTCCACATGTAGAGGTATGTAGCTTTTTAAGTCAACCATAATATCGGATCGGTATCAGGTATCGACCGATACGCAAAGCCACGGCATCGGTATTGGTATTGAAACTGAAAAAGTCGGATCGGTGCATCTCTAGTCCGAACCTTTAGTGCAAATGTGAATACATGCAAATGAATCCTGGTGTGGATTAACAAAACGGACCGAGACCCACTTTTTAACGTGGTCTCGGTTCACTTCTAAACAAACTGGTGCTTTAGGTGTGAATACAAACAGCGTAGATCCGAACCAACAGCACAAATAGGCAGAGCAGGAATACAGCATGTAGGACTCGCATGTTTTTCCAGCATTTCCGGGTCTGTGTTCTGGTCATTGCTGTCCAATGGGAGCACAGATCGTCACAAGCGTGGGTGTGTATACTTCATTTGCATAATGTACAGTCTGAATAGCAGCGGTGGGCCGTCAGGGCCTGCAAGGCCTTCTCTGCTGGCCTATAAATATCTGAATCACAGACTGATGTTAATTATATTTTGCCCATGATTAATTTAATTTAATTAATTAAAAATTTAATTTATTAAAAATTATAAAAACATTATTAATTTAATATGTATCCATGGACAGAATGTATTCAAAATTGATTTAATACGTATTTAATAATTCCAAATGGTCTGTCCGCTTTTTTTCATTGCGACGCCCCTGGTTGCGCTGCTTCCAGACATGCATCTTCATATTTAAGCATTTAACCAATCACATTTCAGCCACTATTTGTTGCCAAGGTCAAAGAAATCTGCCTGGAGGCCTTCACAATCAGTTCTGCGGGCCCTGTAGCATAAAATAAATGTCTGTTTTATACTGAGGAGCGACTTATGTGAATTTTTTCACAAATTTTCAAAATTCAAAATAAAAGGAAAAGGAAAAAAAAGAGGAAACTGCGATAAATGAACCGCGATATAGCAAGGGATTATTGTCATTTGAATTTCAAGCGACGTCAGTGTCGCGGCGGTTGTTTACATAAAGGACATAAAGATTCGATCACGGGATGACGAAGGGCCCCACGTACTACCGGCTTCATTAGCGCCTTTGTTTGTAAGTGACACGAAGGATTTATTTATATAAATGCCGGTCCGCGAAAATATTTCTGACATGTAATGGCGCAAAAAAGGTTGGGGACCACTGGTTTAGCCTGTTGTTGCTCGTTCATGTCTGTTATTGGTGTTGGATTTTGTCGGATAAATTTCCCCCAAAATGCGACTTATACTCTGGAGCAACTTGTGTTTTTTCACGTTATTGTGCATTTTATGGCTAATGCGACCTATATTTCAGAGCGACTTTTAGTCCGAAAAATACGGTAATCGCCCAGTGTGAGTTAGTGATGACAAATAAAAACCATTGATGCCTCTAATTATCGCCCATGCTGCTAGAAATTCCCCCCAAAACTTACGTTTTCCCCTGCGACCGCATGCCGACGTGATTAAGTTTAAATATAACTGATTTGGCAGCACGTCGAACGTCCCATTTAAATTGTTTTTCTCCATAAACTATGATACAATTACACTCGTCACTCCGCTCCAATATCCTCACACAATTACGTTATCGGGGCGTGCGCTCGAACAAGACGATCGCGATAACATGACCTGCGCAACATGTGATGTGCGATGGTAACGTGTCGCATCGATGGAGCGCCAATTGACGCATCCCGCTGTTAGAGGTAGATCAAAACAGCCGCTGTTCTAGTGTTAAGAACACCAATGAGATGCAGGTATTGCATACGACAAAGAAAATATACATATTATCGGCCATTTCAGTGCCCCTTGGCGATCGGACAAAAAGTGATCTCTATCACTCAGCCGCCACGTGATATGTTGGTTTCCTGTACAATTCCACGTCATTATTCAATTATTCATCATCAGGGTCAATCACAAATGAATTTCATTGGGACAGCTCGACTGGATGTTCGAGATTTTTGATAGGAAATATTGCTTTAGTTTTACTAGTGCCCCGTCAGTTACCTTTGTTGTCATCTTCTTCCTCGCCAAAAGCCAAGAGGACTTGCTCAGAGCTCTGCTGCATGAGCTGATCGTGAAGCTCCAGCAGGGACCTCTGAAGAGCCTTCAAGGCCTTGCCCGCATTCTTGACAGCCCCCACCAGCCCGGCGCCACCACTGGCGCGGAAGAGCGGGAGGACAAGCGGCCCGGGCAGCCGGTTGCCGCTAGCCAGCACTTTCTGCATCTTGATGCGGGCCTCCAGGAGCCGCTCCCACACTGCCAGCTGGTTCCGCACCGCCCGGCTCTTCTCCACCTCCTCGTCCACCTTGGCCTCGGAGAAGGTGGAGATGGCGCGCTCCTCTTCTTGGTCGTCCTCCGTCTCGTCGCTGCTGTCGTCCTCGCTCGCACTGGGCTTATCCATTTCGCTCGTCAGCTTGTGGATGTTCACGCCGGCAGCAAGTGACACGTTTGCATCGGCCTCCGCTTCGTCCTCATCGGCCTCCGCTTCGTCCTCATCGGCCTCCGCTTCGTCCTCATCGGCCTCCGCTTCGTCCTCATCGGCCTCCTCTTCGTCCTCATCGGCCTCCACTTCGTCCTCATCGGCCTCCACTTCGTCCTCATCGGTCTCCACTTCGTCCTCATCAGCCTCCTCATTGTCATCATCTTCCTCTAGGTCTTCCGCACTGCCATCCTCCTCATCTTCATCATTTCGAATTATGTGCAAATGGAGAGTTAGAAACAAGAATGATTATCAGTAAGCCGATTTCATCCCTTTTCAAAACAACCAAGATCAACTGTTGGTTTGACAATTAAACGTCGATATATTCTCAATGTTGGAGTCGCGCAGAATGATTCAAAATACTTACTGCAAATACTTAGGTCATCATCTTGATCCTGCTCCATATCCATGAGGAAGAGCTGCTGTCTGCTGACGGCCTTGCCCAGGTATCTCCCGTCGCTCTCGGCTGGCATGATGGCGTTTATTCGCCGCAGGGCGCCGATGCCGGCCTCGGCATCCGCTGCAGCCTCGTCGTCGTCCCCGGCGAAGGTATCGCTAACCCGGGCTTTGGTGGCCTCGTCATGGTCATCCTCGGGGTCGGCAAACTTGGGGAGCGGGTTAAGGAGGTCTTCGAGCTCCTGCGAGAATGAATTCGCCATGAGGGGACACTTCAAAATTGCCACCACAAACCTCGAGCACATGCATGTATGAGGACCTTCGGGGTGCTTGATGATGACGTATATACTCGGCGGCTAGACTCGTTACAGATTGTATAGACGGTTTTGTTGTCTGCAGGAATACTTTTGGGTATTTTCAGACGTCTGTATTTCACATATTTTTAAAATGATCGAATGTTTAAATTTATGAGCATTGTATAAGCATCGTAACACACGTAACACACGTAGCATTTACAGCACAACACGATACGGTGATGCTCAGGGAAGCCTGCCAGACTTAAAAGAGGTCAAGTTATACAACACATGCGCAGATAGCGTTGTGCGTTGCAATCTGCGATTGCTCGCTGGGTTATATAGGCGCGAGCTTCCTTTGAAATAATAATTTAAAAAAGAACATTTTTTTACGAAGCGATAATGTCGACAAGCGACTTCTACTTGAGGTATTATGTTGGCCACAAAGGCAAATTTGGACACGAGTTCCTGGAGTTTGAATTCAGACCCGATGGTAGGTGGAGTGTGGGACTGCTGTTCTTCCTTTCAGCCGGCCAAGGCTAGGCTATGCTATGCTAGGCCGGAAGAGACTTCGGCCGATGGAAACGTGGGACAAACGCTCCAAACTGTCTAGTTCCATCTTTTGTCTAGGTTGTATCTTTCAAGCTTTCCGTTAGTGGGTTAAACGAGAAACTAATAGTGTATCACTGTTTGAGCGTGAAGTTAAATGGTTGAACCGCCATGTGGCCTTTAGCTTGCGAAAGGGAGCCGAGAAGGAGAACCATTCATTCAGTCATTATGATTTATTGTTATTATATGGGGGTTCACAGGCTAAAATAGACAATTCTCGTGCACTGAGAAAAAAATAGGTTTTGGGGTTCTATTTTGTTTTTGAATCTTTAAGTGGATTCCCGGAACCCACCAAAATTAAATATAGTATTTAATTGTCTAGGTGGTATAATATGATGGACTTGTGCATGTAACTCAATCAAGAGGCTAATACGATCAAAAGAATAAATTAATAAAAGTAAAGTACTCAAACTCGACAAGTCCTAAAGTTTGTTCCAAGTTATTGGTTGTGTTGGAAACTTTTCTTTTTCTCCAGGTAAGCTGCGCTACGCCAATAACAGTAACTACAAGAATGACGTCATGATCCGAAAGGAGGTAATCATTTATTCATCTGAACCGTTCAGCCTGACAAGGGTCGTATGCTTTTTTGGTGCATATACATAGGAGATAGTGTCGTGAGCCGCACCAAGACGAATGAGGACGGTTGTAACACCCCAGCAAGAGAGATACTGTACTGCCCTTTTTGAAGTAGTTTTGCAAAAACGGCGTACGCAGTGACCTTATAGCCAAAGTCTTTTTGGAGTGGGCGTACTGGGGTTATAATTCCGATTTATTGTGTTTGTGGCCTGCCTGGCAGGCGTACGTCCACAAGAGCGTCATGGAGGAGCTCAAAAGGATCATCGACGACAGCGAGATTACCAAAGAGGATGATGCGCTGTGGCCTCCTCCTGACCGAGTGGGAAGACAGGTGGACTTAAAAGACTAAGCATTTAGTCTTGAGTTTGATTGTACTTATGAAGCACTCGATCAGGGGTGAGCAATCCAGGTCCTGGTGGGCCGCATGTCCTGCATGTTTTCTATGTCACCCTGTTGTAACAAATCCTAAGCAAAAGGTCAGATAATTGGCAAGGTCCACAGAAGCTGGTTAATAACTCTGATCAATTCGAATCCGGTGTGTTGCAGCAGGGAGACCTGGAAAACATGCAGGACATGCGGTCCTCCAGGATCGGGATTTCCCACCCCTGGACTAGATAGTCAGATTTGGTCACAAGTAGTATGAGCAGCGCATGTGGCAATCAGTTCAATCAATCAATCACAGTTTGGTTTCGCTAGTGACATGTATTTTGTAATTTGTCAAACAGTCGCTGGGTCTCAAGCATACGGACTCGATGCTGGATGTGCCTTTTGGGGTGTTTATGATGCAAGTCTTGTTTTGCTTTTACAGGAGCTGGAAATCGTCATCGGCGACGAGCACATTTCCTTCACCACGTCCAAAATCGGCTCTTTGATTGACGTCAACCAGTCCAAGTGAGGACAAGACGGCACCTGTTTGATCATTGTAAACTTTGAATGTAATTTTTTTGTTTGTTGTCATTAGGGATCCCGAAGGTCTGCGTGTGTTTTATTACTTGGTGCAGGACCTCAAGTGTTTGGTGTTCAGTCTGATTGGACTTCACTTCAAGATCAAGCCCATCTAGGCACCGTCTTCCTCTGCATCGCCGTGTTTTTGGGTCGTCCGCATATGTACATTTGCTTCGTTTTGTCTACGTTTTGAATAAAGCTTTGAGAATACAAGAACACAAGCGCCGCAGTGCTTGAGCGCTCCGATGAAACGGTTTGCTCGTTCTTACACAGCCAACAACAAACCAAATACATATTCTGTCATAATTTTCTTTTTAGTTTTCTAGTGTACAATTGAACACAACTTTTTCTCAAATTTTCATTTTTCCAGTTTACGGCTAATCCAAACTGACTCATTGTGGGAAACACTTAACTCCCAAATTAAACTTTTTCCTTGAAATACTATGTAAAGAGTTTTTTTTTCCTCAAATGGTCACCAATTTTCCCCCAAAACAGTAGACTACTCTCCGGCTATTTTTTTTCTTGAATATGTAAAGGCCTTTTCCCTCCAAATTCCAATTACCATATTTTCCGCACTATTAGGCGCACCTAAAAACTTACATTTTACTAAAAAAAAACTGTGCGCCTTATAATGCAAAGCGCCTTATATATGAATCAATTGATGAATTTGTTAATCCATACTGGTTGTACACTGCTCTGCCAAAATGTTTCAGTACGTTTTAGTACGACTAGTAAATTACAAGGTTGCATCGCTTCCCAACATTACGGCAACTGTAGTCAGGAAGCGTCACCAAATAGTTTTTATACCCGCGAGGCTATTTCATTTCAAAATAGTGCGGAAAATACGGTAATGTAATGTTGAACATACGACATTTTGGGGAAACTGCATGACCAAAATTCTTGACTCCTTTTTTTTTTCCCCCAATTTTTTGCTCGTCCATCTGCTATACAAATACATTTTACTGACACAAATTCAATGACACGATAGTAACCAGTAACCATGACAATGTGATGATTTCCCAGTCGTGTGACTTGACGTACAATCACATGATTTCCACTTAATGCTACAGGCGAGTGGCCCAGACGCTGTCAGTTGAGCGCCTTCCCGTCCAAGACATTGAAGATGTCCTCCAAGGATCGGTGCACGCAGCGCAGGAAACCCGGGACGTCCCGAGCCGGGTAGCCGCTGACGTTGCAGCCGATCCAGTTGTCGTGGACACCGTAGCCCACACCCAGGCCGTCAGGTACCACCGGAGCAAAGCCGCCCAGGCGCACAGCTGAACTGGACAGTGTGCTGGTGGACAGGATGTTGTGGTTGATGGCAGCGTAGGCGGGGTCGGCGTAGAGGTCATGCGGCGGACGCCAGGCCTCTGCTGACAGGCAGCGCAGGGCGAACAGGTGCCGGTCGAAACCTTGGCCTGAGAAACAAAGTCAAAGCACGGCTGCTCAAAGACAACTGGAGACCGAGACTTCTCACAAAGACGTCTGGGAGGGGCAATGGCACGCAAGCAAAGCGCAACGGGCAGGATCCTCACCCATGGCAGCCTCCTTGGTGAGTTGGCTGTGATAGTCCGAGCAGTGGCGCAACATGTCCAGCAATTCGCTGGCGGCGTGTCGGGCCGGCTCGTTGACGAATGCGTGAGCGCAGCGCTTGGTGAAGGCACTGGCGGGTCGAATGGTTTCGGTGCGGCCGTGCCTGAAGGCGGCCGTGCTGCATGACTCGTAGGTAGCCACCGTCTGGCCGTACTGCCGCAGGAAGGCCATCTGGAAGGACAGCTGTGCCACCGCATCCGGGCTCAGCTTGGCCGCCTTCAGACGCTCCTTGCCACCACCTACAGGAACACTTTTGCCGTTGAGGACCATGTGCGTGAGCTCTTTTCCTTTGGTGATTCAACGCACTGTCCGCGACTCAATGAAAACCTTTAAGGCTTTTGCCACGGGACTTGTTGTGCTGCTATCAACTCGTGGCCTCACAAGTAACATGAAGTTGTACGACAAGTATGCAAAAAGGTCATACAGGAGCGGAAAAAAAACGTGACGAGGTTAGCAAGGATACGGATTACATCTGAAATACCTTTGGAGAATTTATTCTGCATTCTTCCTTGACTCTTCAGTGAAAAGCGGCTCCGGTAGCTCGCGGAAAAAGGCCGCCAGCGGAACGGGGCGTTCACCTGTAAACTGCATGGCGTCGATGGTGAGCCGGGACACGGCGGCGTCAAATCCAGCTTTGGCCTTCTTGATGCCATCGCGCAACGAGTCATCCAGCTGGAAGCTTAGCCGGCGCACATCTGACGCCGAGCTAGCACCAGCAGCAGCCTGGTCGGGGTGCACGAGCGGCTTCTGAGTGGTGTCTTTGTAGATTTCGTTGAGAAAGCGCAGCACGGCCACGCCGTCGCCCCACGAGTGCTCAAAGTTGATGGCGGCGTGGCCATCGCGGGCCACAATGATGCTGAACGACTTGTCAAACCTGGGTCGAAAAAGGACGCATTCACATGCCGCCCCTCATCAGCACTTTTATTCCATTTCCTTTACAGTTGTGCACGTGTCTACCGAGTGAGGAGCAAGAGCGCAGTAGTGCGCTTACCATCTGTTGACGCCGTCACCGTGCAGCATGTTGTGCGAGGCGTCCACGCTGTCTCTTAGCGTGACGTCGTCCAGGCACAAGCAGAAGAGGGCGCTGTCCACGGTCTTGAGGACCTCACCGTTGCCAGTGGCAAGCAGCTTGTCCCTCAGCCCCGCCCACACGTCACGGTTCTCCGCCGTCAGTGCCCCCAGCGGGAAGTCAGGCGCCGGCGTGCCATCTGACAAGATGTAGCTGAGGGGGGTTAAAAAAGCGCAAAACACCTTGAGGACTAAGGACGGGTGGACGCGCCTTGGTCAGTGCCTTGAAAGCTGAAAAAACGTACGTAAGAGGGCTGTTGGACAGTACGATTCTTCAGCACTATGCTGGTGCGAGTATTCACTCTCGATCACTGACTGGTACAGAGAACCGCTAACTCTTGTACGTGAAACGCGCTTATCTCAAGTTTTGAGATGTAAAATTTTATTTTGCACAACGACATTGGGGACATTTCTCTTGGATGCAGGTGATGATTGACCCATGTGGCAAACCGCTGTTGCATAGCACCAACTACTCGGGAGAAGGACTTACTCCCTGTCAATTTTGTTTGGCCTTAGGTATCGGTGGCTTGATACCGACATTTCCGTGAGTTCTTGTAAACGTTCAAATCTAGCAGAACGTAACATTATTTTTGTGTGACGATTGGAGTACATACCTCAGGTTGTCGCGTATCCGAGCCGGTGGCAGCATTTTGCCGGCGGGATCGAGCACGTCAAAGACGTACATGTTGCCTTTCCTCATGACCAGCAGGTGCCGCCCGGCGGGGTCGGTGAAGAGCTGGTCCCGGCCGGGGTGCGGGACGCGCGTGGAGTTGAAAAGGCGGAAGTACTGTGACATGTCCAGCGGGAAGGCCTTGAGCATGTAGGCGCCGTACCAGGCAAGCGAGGTGGGCGCCCAGCGGATCAGTTTCTTGAAGGCGTCCGTGTCGCTGCGGGCTGGGTCCAGGTGGAATACTTCGGGCTCCAGCAGCCCAGCGCGCAGCGTCTTCATGAAGCGCACGGCCGAGCACACCATGTTGCTGGCGCGCACGAGCTGCCCGTTGTACTCGGTCTTAGGGTCGTCGTTCAGCGACATGAAGGGGTTGAAGTTCAGCACCACCGGATCACGCGCCGACAGGTACATGTCGAACCACGGGCCTGAAAGATACATGCGTACGCAGGCGTGTTGCAAAGTGAAAGCAGATGTTTTGTCATGGCTTTTAGTCGAGGACTTAATTAGATTAATTTGATAGGCAATGTGTTGTGAATTAAATGAGTGGATTTACTCCAATCTATTAAGTGCATTTTGCAGCACGCTTTGCTCATCATTGTGCTCCACACAGAATTTCCCTGTGTGGAACAAATATGTCAAACAAACATTACCTGAAATTAGGGGTGTAACGATACATCGATACACATCGATTAATCGATATAATGCTCTACGATTTATTGGCATCGATGCTAAAGGTAAACATCGATTTATATCGCCGTGTTTGACCTCGGACATTAGACGCGACTTTAGTTTGAAATCCAGTTCATTGTTGCTTGCTTCCTCTCTCCGGGAGCAGTGCGCCCGGCGTTGTTGTGTTGTGAGCAGAGCACGCGCGTGAAAGGGGAGGCGACAACTAGTACGCGGCTCCTGGGCTGGTGCTATGGCTAGTGTCCAAAGAGACGAGGAAATTTGCTCCCCTTTAGGCTTCAAGTCATTCGTTTGGAAGCACTATGGATTCCAAAGAAAAGATGGCTCAACGGACAAGACACGTGCAGTTTGTAAATCCTGCCATGCGGTGATCAAATATTCAGGGAGCACAAATCTCGCCGCACATTTAAAGAAAAAACACGACATCAAAGTTCAGTGTTAAAATAAGCACTTTGTATACTACAATACTCTTGTAATTTCCTAAATAAAGAGTTTGCAGTACCTTGTTGATTTTGCGTATGAATTGTTATAAATCAGGATATTGTTCTATATTTTTTATTAAAAAAAAAAAAAAAAATCGATCGTAGAGCACTATATCGCGATATATCGTGAATGAATCGCAGCAGGCTTTAAGATATCGGCAAATATCGTATCGTAGTTCTTTATATCGATATTGTATCGTATCGTGGAAAAACCCGCGATTTACACCCCTACCTGAAATATAGCTGGTGTGCTTGTTTTTTCTGTCTTGGGCCAGCAACACCTCTTGAAGCCTTTTTCCTTCACCAGCCAGGAAGTCCTGCGCCACCCTTTCAGTGTTTCTAAAAGAACAAACTTACTTTAAAAAATCTTCTCAAAAAGTAGCAGTGATGTTGTCCTTTTTCATTCCTTAGTCAAGTTGGAGTTCACCTGAATTGTTGGTCATCCAGGAGAGGCTGTTGAGCGGCTAGGTACCTCCTGATGGTGTCCTCAAGTTTTGGCACAGGCAACCTGGACCAGGCAGCAGCATGGCAACGTAAAGGTAATATAGAGGAGCCCTGGAGTAGTCGCCAAGCAATCGCATGGTACAAAGTAGTTGTTTGTTTTTAAGTGTTGCTTATGCGAGTGTTGACTGAATGAGCAAAACAGCACCCTCTTACGTCTGCAAGGTGATTTCGAGTATGCACTTTCACCTCCATTCAGCGAGAACGCATAACACTCGTGTCACCTTGTGGAGATTTAAAGTGGCGTTGTTACCTTGGTAAACTCTTCTGGTAGTGCATAGTAGGCACAAGGCTTCTGTGCAAATACTGTGATGACGACGAGGAAGAAGTCTCGTCATTGCTGCCGTATTTTCGCCTGCTTAATGGCCAGCAGAACCATCTTGAATGTAAAAAAACAGCGGGTTTTCTCAAAGTATCTACGGAGAGCACTTTGGCCATGACGCGGGAGAGGAAACCGCGCACTCAAAGACTTATTGGACGAGGCGGTCACAGAACAAGCGACAGCTGCCACCTGAATGAAGCTAACCCCTTAGCAACCACTGCTAAGCAAACGGCTTCCGTAGCAAACTCGCTAATAAACTGAAAGGCTTCTTATCGTATCACTTTTAAGCTTGTTACAAAACTTTGCCAGACGCTTGAATCTGGCACAAGGCTCTAAAGAGATTAACACGCGTATCGATTGAAAAAGAGAAACGAAAAAGTTAAGGTGTTCATTCGTATCATGTGACTTATGAACGTATACGACTTGCTTCGTTAGACCACGCCCACGTGAACGCTCAACTTGCCAAGTCAAGGAATTCACACGTTTTTATTAAGTATAAATAAGTAAAATTAGTATTTGCCTAACTATATGTCATACATATGGTCCATAAAGTACACAGAAGAATGAGTTCAGCATATCGCCGCCACAGTGCGACCTTTTTGGCCAGCAGATGGCAGTGTTGCCATCTCTTGTGTCGTTTAGGAATGTGCGCCCTATATTTTTTCCGAGCTAAAGGCATAGCTCGCGTAGTGACGTTTATTAGATAATATTCACAAGATAATACTACATATGTTTAATTACCACCATTTTGATCCATTTCTCAGATGACTTTTAAAACCACGATGCCGGGCCGGAGCTATAGAAATGGTGGCAACGTTTTGCGCTGAGCTGGATCTCCCTCTGAAGTCGACTCATCGAGTCTGGGGGGTAACCCGGAAGTGCAGCTCGCAAACAGTCTAGCACAAAAGTTCACCGAACACCCACACAAACACTTTGCTAACTATTCTTCTTGCTACTGTCACGTCGTTCACCTTTTGTAAAATGCCCGAAATACACACGCCAAGGTACGAACGCTACACAAGAACCGTTTGAGTTCTTTACCGACGCACTTGTTACACACTGGGCGATAGGATTCATTGCGCTCAGGTCAGGTGTTAAGAAAAGTTGGCACGATCTAACTTGTTTGCAATTAGTTGTTGCAAATGACCTTTCTTTATCGTCATGACACGTTGAAACGGACGTGCAAGACCTACGTGCTGCATGCGCATCACCAGCAGATGTCATGTCATTTTGTTTCTAGTCCATTATTTCTATTTGTGGTCTCAAGTTAACAACTGTGTGAAGGGTTGTGGCCGTCTGGAGCAGCACCAGTGAAGGCCTGGAGGGCTTCAAGGCCCATGCTGTGTTTCAGGAGATTAACAAGAAACTGCAGCAGGTGAGAAGGAAGGTGGTGAAGCCTTCACCGTGAATGTCAAAGATCGTTCCGAGATGTTACGCGTGCGTGTTTGACCAGGAAGGCGAGGCGTTTGTCAAGAAGATCGGTGGCGTGTTTGCCTTTAAGGTGAAGGACGGCCCGGGCGGGAAGGAGGCGACGTGGTTTGTGGACGTCAAGAATGGCAGTGGTCGCGTGCACAATGACACAGGTGATGGTCTCGTTGGTCTCCCGTGACTTGAAATGTGAAAACAAGTTCTGCCCGTGTTTGTTTGCACGCCAGCCAAGAAAGCGGACTGCACCATCGCCATGTCCGACTCTGACCTGCTCGCCTTGATGACCGGAAAGATCAACCCTCAGACAGTAAATACATTGCACCAGGGACGTGCGGTCAGAGGAGGCAAGGGAGGCCACGCCTCCCCTGCCATCATGAAAAGGGGAAAAACAAATTCAATTGTTCTTATTTATAGTTTTATATTATATTTTCCTTTTAATTAATTAATAATTAATAGTTATGTATCATTTTGAACCAAAATCGCTGAATTTTTATAGTTATTTTAAAACCGAAGATAATTCGCTCGGAAGAGCCAACTTCCTGCCTTGCCTCCTCTGAGGATTGCGTAATCACACGGCTCCCTATGTTGACAGGCTATGCAGTTAGACTGAACTGCTCTCTGTCTTTATGTCGCTGTTTAAGTGTTCAAACACTGTGGCTATATTAACTAATTTCCATAGTTAAGCTAATGCATATAATATCTAGTGTTTTTTGTCATGTGCCTGTAACGTCGTGTTTCTTTTAGATGAACAAAACGGCTTTGAAAAGAGACCTTACGGAGGCTATAAAAAAAGGTTCTCCAGCCTTATGGCAGGGGATGCTAGTGATCCTGGGATGATTCATGCGCCTACCTGTAGAATAAGAGATCTCCAGTTCAAATTTACAGTGAACAACTGAGGAGCAGCCGTCCATTTATTTTGTTTTACATTTGTTTTGTTTTGGTTTTTCCCCTGTTTTTACATTTCGTTTTACAATGGAGGATTACATATCCAAACAATTTTCAGCTGTGGATTTTTGGTCGAAGCAGGAGGTCATCAGTAAAGGAAGACCAACTCCGGAGTTAAAAGGTTTGATTCGGACAACGGGCCTTCGGAGTATGTAATTTCAAACGGAGTGGTACGCACGATTGAAAACAAGTTTTTGATTCCATGACCTTTATTGAGTGTTTTTATGTGTGAAGACTGCTGATATGAGATTTTAATTAAAATAGTTCAAATTGAATAATGAATAAGCAACACTAGAGCAGTGTTCCCCAACCTTTTTTGTGACACGGTTAGGTGCCGGAAAAATTTAATTTTCCTGGGGTGAGGGGGTGGGGCGACGTTAGTGCCTCCCCAGTCATGAACCTCACCGCACGTCACTGCGTTGCACATATATACTTTGGGATCAGATGTGGGTTGGGCCCCTGCGGGCTCCCTGACGATCTCTCTATCAAAACCCTAAGCATTTATTGGTCTCCATCTGTGGCGGCCTGCCAAGGTAGCAAACGAGTTGCACCGAGGGACAACAATGCTTAAATGCTTCTAAATTTCATTACTATTATTTCTATTACCGTAATTTTCGGACTATAAGTCGCGTATTTTTTTCATAGTTTGGGTAGGGGGGCCACTTATACTCAGGAGCGACTTATATGTTTTTTTTCCACAAATTTTCACTTGATCATTAACACATCACTTACTTACAAGTATAGTTGACCACTTCACATGTTATTTTTAGTATAGTTGATCATTTCACATGCTTTGATATCTTTATCTTGAACATATTCAAAACATGAAAAAAAGAGAGAAAAAAATCTAATAAAGTAATTAACACTTTAAAGCGCCATATCCTCTGGACATGTCCTCTGTGACCAGGATGACATAAAGGACGAGAAATTTGATCGATGGATTTAATGATTTGGAGGGACACAAATGGTTTGATAATATTGTTGTTTATGTGATAGTTATTTAAAATATAGTTTATATATCGTTGTATGGGCCTGTGGAATAATTTGAACTGCGGCGCGGCACACGGCATTGTTGACAAAGGACGATCGATGGATTTAATGAATTGGAGTGACACAGATGGTTTTATAAACGTGTTATTTATGTAATAGGTTTTTTTAAATAACTGAATGTTACGTCAGGCCCGTTCCCAGCTCCTCGTTTGTGTTTGTCACGTTAGCATACCGTATCGTTTAGGCTGTTGTTGCTCGTTCATGTCTGTTCTCGGTGTTGGATTTTTTCGAATAAATTACCCCCAAAATGCGACATACTCCGGAGCGACTTATATATGTTTTTTTTCACATTTTTGGGCATTTTATGGCTGGTGCGACTTATACTCCGAAGCGATTTATAGTCCGAAAATTACGGTAAGTACAATATAAGCGTTCCATTTTTGTCTTAAAAAATACATGACAAAATGTGTCTCTGTTTCTGGGGGGGGGGGCGGGACATAATTGTGGATTTCCCATCCTTTCAAAGGGAAAAGACGATTTAAGGTGTGGTGTGAAAACAAGGCAAGGTGGCACGGGTGCTGGCTTACCTGTTTACCGCTATGCTTTGTGCACAGGCCTTCTTCCAGGGTAAGCTGAAGATCACCGGCAACATGGGCCTGGCCATGAAGCTGCGCAACCTGCAGCTGCAGCCCGCCAAGGCCAAGCTGTAGATGGCACAGGACGAGACTCTGCTCTGGTCAGACTTGCTGTCATTTCCACAGAATGAGTCACACACAGCCACTGCATTGACAATGTAGACAAAAACAAGTACCGTAATTTCTGCACTATTAGGCGCACTTAAAAAATTAAAATTTACCCCAAAAAACACAGTGCGCCTTATAGTGCAGGGCGCCTTGTATATGAATCAATTGATGAATTTGTTGATCCATACTGGTTGTACACGGCGCTCTGCCAAAATGTTTCAGTACGTTTTAGTACGACTAGTAAATTACAAGGTCGCATCGCTTCCCAGCATTACGGCAACCGTGGTCAGGAGGCATCACTGAATAGCTGTTGTACCTGGGAGGCCATTTCATTTCAAAATAGGCTGTTCCGTTAATGTTTTCGAGTACGTTTATGGATCAATATGCAATGTAATCATAAAGAAGCAGCACCAATGTGTTAAATCGGTCTTTAGTCGGTTTCGATCACTCTTATGGGAGAGAGTTTGAGAAACGTGATCGTTTACAGGGGACCGCCATGACACTTTGCTGAGGTTTATAAAAGTCTGCGAGCTGAGGCTCTCGGGAGTTTGCGGGTGGATGATTCTATAATGATAGCTGCTATACGCACGAGGCTCTTTCATTTCAAAATAGGCTGCTCTGTTAATGTTTCGAGTAAATTTACGGATTGATATGGAAGGGAAACATAAGCAGTACCAATATGTTACATCGAACTTTAGTCGGTTCCGATCAGTTTTATAGGAGATAGTTTGAGAAACGCGATTGTTTACTGAGGGCTCATTGGTTATTGGCTAGTGGATGCATACCGCAACCCTAGTCAACCTCAGTTTGATGCAGTATAGCTTCTATTTTATGCGCCTTTTAATTCGGTGCGCCCTATATATGAATTAATTTCTAAAATAAAATATTCAATGAGGGTGCGCCTTATAATCCAGTGCGCCTTATGGTGCGGAAAATATGGTTCTACTACAACTATATTTAGCGTTAAATAATTTGGCGACCTTGTTTGACTTGGATTTTATCCAAATCCTCAAAAGTCCAAAGTTGTTTTTTCAGTCATCCTCCACAACAGGAGCCGAATTCTCTTTGAGGTTGATCACAGTCAACTTTGGCCCTCAAGGATCAACATTTTTAATGAAGCGCATGACCAAGTGATGCTTTAGCATTTTCTTCAATTTGAAATAATGCCTCGGTTTGGAATGAAAGTAAAATTATTTGAAATCCAATTAATTGGGGAAAAAAATCAACACACAATGTTGGTGCCCACTTGGCAGCTTTTTGTCTTTTTCTTTTTGTCGCCAAATCAGCCCAAAGTGCACTGCAGCCATATTCAGAAAGGCAACACGTGGACGTGGACAGTGGCCTTTGCGGGATGCCTGAGACTTGGATGGTTTTCTTCAGCAAGGGGATGACTTGAATTGACTTGCTGTTTTTTTTTTTTTCCCGCAGTAAGTTGGGCCTTGCTGGGGAGTCGCCACTTGAGACTTGACTGCGACTTGTTGCAGGAGGGCCTCCAAGATGGACTCCCTCCCTCCCACACATGTTTTCCATTTAGCGCTGCAGCCTCTCCCACCTTTGATTATCTGGAAGCGTTTCCTGCTCCCTCGGACAGCGTGGGCGTTTTTTTTCTTTTTTTTGCAGCTCACCCTCCCAAGAAAGAATTTGATGCATTTGGAGCCAGCCACTTTGTGTTTGTTGCGTGTCCGCTTTGACGGAAGCTTGCGGATTGCCGCACTGGCTGCACTTGTCTTGTTGACGTGACCCACTTTTCTGCCCGGTGCTCACAGCGGGATTACTCATGTTGGAGCCCACCGGGATGTTTGCGGTATTTATGTCGTACACACCCCCTCCCCCTGCTCCGAGGGGTGTGCGCGTGTGCAAAGGACACACCTCTACATCTTCCCATCTTTCGTCTTTCTTCAGTTCTTCAGTAGTTCAGACTTTTTTTTTTCCCTCTTGCCCTGTTCGGTTTTGCTTTGCCAATTAAAGTAGAGCAAGGAACTGGAAGTGCACAATTTTCTACACTCTTGACCTTGTATTGTTTTTCAATCCCACTCTGCTCTTGATCTGTGATGTGGCGTCCGGTTACCAGGACCACCAACAGGAAACATCCCCAAAATGTTTTCAGGACTGACTCTAAACACCCAAGTCCTTTTAGTGTCTGGGAAAAACAAATGTATACAACTCAATCTTGGAATGATCTTCATTTGATTTAAGATGTCAAGCATAACAACAGCGATGGGTTCTTTTTTTGCCCCTATCAACCTTTTCCTGTATGATTAAATTCAAAGGATTACAATAAAGTTTGTTTTCATACCAAGTAGCTTATGTACTATGAATCATAATTGCATTAAAATTGGAAAAAAACAACCTAAGGTAACAAAAATACCTCAATCAACATCATCCGAAACAGCACTAACATTTAGTACTTTGATGTTCGACACAAGAACAAGGCCTACGCAAGCTAACTGAGCAAGCAAGCGACAATGAGGAACTACCTCAAGAGTAGGCCAACTGCTCAACCCATCGTCTGCAAAACCGACGAATTAACTTTTTTTGGACCAAATGACCGGCCGTCGGACAAGCTAACAATCAACCAACAAACGGACCTATCAAGCAACCAAGTAACTAACTAACTAGCTACCCAAACTCACAAATAGCTAACCAATAAAATAATAGAATAGAGAATGCTCTACCGCAGTGGTCCCCAACCTTTTTTGCGCCACGGACCGGTTACGTGTCAGAAATATTTTCGCGGACCGGCCTTTATATAAATAAATAATACATTTATATAAATAAATAGTACATTTATAATAAATATATAGGCTGCTTGGTGGCGCACTGGGTAGCATGTCCGCCTCACAGTTATGAGGGTGCGGGTTCGATTCCACCTTCGGCCCTCCCTGTGCGGAGTCTGCATGTTCTCCCCGGGCCCGCGTGGGTTTTCTCCGGGCACTCCGCTTTCCTCCCACATCCCAAAAACATGCTTGGTAGGCCGATTGAAGACTCCAAATTGTCACTAGGTGTGAGTGCGAGTGCAAATGGTTGTTTGTCTCCGTGTGCCCTGCGATTGGCAACCGGTTCAGGGTGTCCCCCGCCTACTGCCCGATGACGGCTGGGATAGGCTCCAGCTCGCCCGTGACCCCCGTGGGGACTAAGCGGTTCAGAAAATGCATGGATGGATAATAAATATATAAATACGATGAAATAAATTGATGGTACGACTGGCATAAATACAAGTATAAACGGCATGAAAATAAAACTCACCATTACGTTGAATTTGTGGGAGCACTGAGCTTGTTTTTCAGAAACAAGCCAGCGTAATCGGAGACAATGACGCCCGAAGTGGTTAAGGTTTGTCTTTTAATACAGGATGCTTGGTCTCTATGTGCCCAAGCACTCATTGCCTCGTTAGCTAGCCTGTCGCCAGTCGCCACATATTATGCAGAGTGGGCTTGCTTGGCCAGTCAGTCAGTCACCTGTGGCGATAAATCCATATTTGAAGTAGGACTTTTTTTTAAATGCAGCTTTCCTTTTCTTAGAAGTCGTGGCCTCTTCTTCTTCCGTCCCCTCATTGGGATTTTTTCCCTTTCCGAAGAAGCTTACCAAACATGTCTGTTTCTTGCTCATTTTTGCTAGCTTCGCGGGCTCGACTGGGGGGAGGAGCTTCTTGACCTGAATTGGCCTGTGTCAACAGACACAGATGCACCGACGGATGTAATTGGGAGAGAATCGCCATTTTTTAAAAATAATTTTTCAAAATAAATTCTTACTCATTTTTGCTAGCTTTGCGGGCTCGACTGGGGAAACATGTCACGTGACCGGGACGAGCGTCTTGACCTGAATTAATTGATCGTTTTAAAAAAAAAAAGAAAATAAAAAAAAAATTCTGTGCGGCTTGGCGGCCCGGTACCAAGTGACCCACGGACTGGTACCGGTCCGCGGACCGGGGGTTGGGGACCACTGCTCTACCGGACTTATTTTTGGCCCTCGAGGTCACTAAAAGACCAACGTTATGCGAATGAAGGTTTTGGGACAGAACGTAAGGTACAACTAGGTCAATGAGATAGGAAGGCACTGAGCCATGCAATGTTTTAAAGGTTAATAAAAGAACCTTGAAGTCGTCTCTTAAATGGACCGGGAGCCAATGCAAGTTGGCTAGTATCGGGGTAATGTGAACAAACTTTCTCTTCCTTGTGAGCAGTCTCGCCGCAGCATTTTGTACCAACCGTAGACTTTTAATACTGGACTTAGGAAGACCAGAGAACAATATGTTACAGTAATCAAGACACGGCTTAACAAACACATATATAATAATTTTCGCATCACGAGTTGAAAGAATCGTATGAATTTTAGCAATATTACGTAGATGAGAAAACACAGTTCTTGTCATGTTTTTAATGTGTTTTTGAAAGGAGAAATTGGTAAAAATGATTGCTTTTACAAGGACAATAAGATCCATTTGTAGAAATGTAACAAGGCAACATGCTTGTGATTGTGCTTGTCTTGCATCATCTTTAGATCTGGTTTTAATCAGACAAATTCTTGACTGCAACTTGTCGCAGACAAAGATGATAAATTATCAAGTTGTGTGACATTTTGTGTGTTATGTAACACATTAGTGATTGTTTATGGCACTGACTGTACAGTCCTAGCAGCGATAAGCCTCTCTCCTTGTATTTGTGTCACTTTGGGACTGCTAGCGCTTAGCGCTTAGTTTAGCGTTGAGCAAGCAGATACTACATACGCATATGCTGTGAAGATTTAACACCACAAGCCATGTGACCAGTGAACACCGCACCGCAGAAAAGGTCATCGATCAGAACGCAGACCCCCGCCAAGTTTAAATAATCTTACACGTCTTTGATGGTAAAACTTGTTCCACTCCTCTGCCGTCCGTGGCAACAAGGATATTACAAAGGACTCACCAGGGGTGCCTCAAGTGCCGGCCTCGAGAGCCCCTTATCAAAGACTGAAGCAAGAGGTTTTCAGTGCAGCTCCATCTTCTGGATCTGGTGGGTCACTGCCCCTGCTTGGTGCCAATCCAAGTAGGCTTGTAACAAGTGACAACAATGAAAATGAACTGACTGACACGTCAACCTGACTGACCCAGCAAACACACAAGTGACTAACCGACTGACGAGTTGACTAACTGACCGATCGACCCGCCGGCCGGCCGACCTACCGACCGACCAACCAACCAACCAACCAACCAACCTGCTTTTCTTCCAACTAACTGGCTGGCCAAGTAACCTGTCAATTGACTGAGTGGCAACTGGCAAAGAAACCAATTGGCCCACCTTCCTCTCAAGCTACTAAATAACCAAGTGACTCACTGACAAACCAACTAGGTGGCTAAGTACCCAACCGATTGATCCGCAACTAACCCACCGATGTCTACATCTAATCAACCAAGCAGCTGACTAACTACCAAAATCAACAATCAAAGCATACTATACATACCAATCATTAACATTTATTAGTATTAGCTTGTTTAGCAGGATGTTTTGTTTCTCCACATTCTCCATCCGACATGCCTGTTAAAAAACATCTTCATACTGTGTATCTCGAATGCAGATAACGGGGTGCCAGTGGAATGTTTGCAACAGCCCGTGTAGTGTGACAGTGTGACATTCTGTCTAGTGTATTATTGTTGAATGTTTTGATCAAATGGCGCTCGTGTACTACGATACAAAATGTGCTGTGTCATCACATTCATCTCATAATGTCATGTGTTTCCTGTCTAGCCGTCCAAGATGGTCCAAGATGGACCGACTAACTTTTTATTGGCTCGAAAAAAGGAGTGCTTGAAATAATACGATTGCGTCCACATCTCCTCCCCATGATGGTGTGTGTGTGTGTGTGTGTGAGGGAGACATCTGGAGGTTGTGAAGTTCTCGTCAGACTGCTGCTTTTGCTATGGGACGAGCTGCTGTGTGTGGACGGGAACATTCGTGCAAGTTTGTCTGAGGTCCGGCACAAGACTGCTGCTGCCGCCGCTCCTGGTCAGTCTCTTGTCATGTCTTGCATGTTGTCGCATGTCCTCATTGTCTGTTTGTCTCATGTCAAATCGAAATGGTCCATTACTAGGGATTGCATGCTTACGGCCGTGTGACAAGTTGTCTAGTCCAATGTCTCAGAGTCCAATCTTATCACCTCAAATGATGGTTGTATGTCAGTGTGCAGACAGTTAAGACAGCAAAGGTGACAGGCAGCCCCTGTGCCCCCGAAATCGGTGGTTCTCAAACTGGGATCCCAGAAACCCCCAAAAAATAAATATCCTGTCATTCAAGTGCTGAACTACGTCTGGGAACAGGCACACCAGCATTGCATGATTACTTTAATAAATGATGAATCTGTTTATTGGATGAAAAGCTGTGTTTTTTATTTGGAGTGTGTTTTTAGTTTTGATGCATGCTGGGAAATCCCCCTGCCTGTTTGCCTGGAGTCAGTGAGCGAGGATGAGGATGTGGATGGATATCAAGCATACCGTGTAGATGATTCACAACAAACACAAGGCCACTGGAGTCTTGAGACCAGAGACTTTTATGGCTTTAAAAGAAAGAAAACAAAACTCTGTTTCCAGAAAAGTATGTTTTGATCCAAAATGTCCTGGTTCTTGAGCAGCAGGAACCCTGAGCGGCAAGCATGGCTTTTCCCAAGCATTCCATCCTGAAGATACCCTGTGTTCTGCTGGTGCTGGCCGGACTTCTGGTCCTGGCCCAGATCCCGGCAAGAGCGCAGGGGGAGAAGCCAATTGGGCCGCCCGTTATCGCCGTGGCCGAATCGGAACCCGGCAAATGCCCGGCGGACTGCAGCTGCACGACCGAGGGGGCGGTGGACTGTGCCGGAGTGGACCTCACCGAGTTCCCCGAGGGGCTGCCTGCCACCACCCGCCAGCTGGCGCTACAGGTGCGACCCGTCAGCTTAACTACCTGCGTGTTATGGCGGGACCACCTATTGTCCTTTGTTTCCCCACGGCAGAACAACAAAATTGAGGAGATACGGGTGGAGCACCTGTCACACCTGCATCGCCTCGAGACACTCAACCTGCAGAACAACTGGCTCACTACAGACGGTCAGGACTTTACTTTGAAATGACTACTTCCTGTTCCACTCCAGTCCAGTAGGTGGCAGTAATGCACATTACAAAGTAGAACTAAAGTGACACAAGGGTCTTTTCAGGTCAGTTCCATCAAGTAACCAACTGACTGACAAACTAGTCAGCTGAGTAATGGACTGCCGCAGCGATTGACCAACTGAACCAACCTTACTAACCCGAAACAAACGGCTAAGTAACTATTTAACCAAACAGGTGGAGAAGTCATTTGACTGACTGGGTGACTGAAAGAGCCACCTATCTACCCAGCAAACAAAGTCAGTGGCTTTTTCTAGCTCATACTGGTTGACTCAGGTTCTGAGGTTTCGGCGTTGGAACCATGACTTCCTGTCTCGAGTTTGTGTGGTCTGCATGCCTGCTTGGGTTTTGTCTGGGGTTACTCATTTGCTCTCAGGTTTCGTGATGTGGACGTGGATCGTTGTTTGTCTCTCTGTGTCCTGCAATTGGTGTATCACCTTCCAGTATGCCTTTCTTTTTACCAGCAATCCTGAAGAGGATAACTGCAGTCATAAACAGGTGAAGTTGACAGGAAGTAGAAAAACCGAAGGCAATGATGCGATCTTCTCTTTCCAGGCTTGGAAGATGAAGGTTTTGAGATGTTAGAAGAACTGGCGTATTTGTACCTGGCCAACAATCAGGTAGTTGAAATTGCTCCCTCAATCAAAGCTCTTCAGACCTCTCGCTTTGAGTTCAGGCTTATGTGAAGGGTTTCTTTCCAAGTGTCATTTTGTGCACAGCTTGTTCTTTCCTCACTTGAAGTCCCTTTAAATGTCCTGAACATTCCATGCAAAGTATCTTCTTGTACTTTCAGCTCACCTCTGCACCTAAAGCCTTGCCGCCCTCCTTGGTCAGTGCTGACTTTGCGGCTAACCAACTCACCAAGATCTTCCCATACACGTTTGGCTATAAGCCACACCTGAAGTATGATTGCGCCGCTTGTGCTCTTCCTCAAAATGTTTCTGTGTAACGGTTCTCCTGACACGCAATCAAATGTTTTCAGGTCCGTCTATCTCCACAACAACAAGTTGACAGATGGCGGGCTTCCCGATCACATGTTCAATGCTTCTGACAACCTGGAGATTCTCACCATGTCCAGCAACTTCTTGCGTACCGTGCCGAAGAACCTGCCCCCCAGCCTGTACCGTCTTCACCTGAAGGTCCTCCCCCAAGATGTTTTCTGTCCTCACCAGAGGATCACACTGACCACTGCGTCTTTGAACAGAGCAACAAGCTGGAGAAAATCCCAGCTGGAGCCTTCGACAGCTTGCAGAACCTACGAGAACTTTACCTGCAGAACAATTTCCTGAGCAACGAGGGCATGGACAACGAGACCTTTAGGTAGGGAGAAAGTTTACAGTGTAAGCATCCAGAGACACGGTGCCATGACAGCCTGATGCCTTCCAGCCAACTGAACAGCCTGGAGTGCTTGGACTTGTCCAACAACAACCTGAGCGTGGTGCCCAAAGGTCTGCCTCGCAACCTGGTGCTGCTGCACCTGGAGAAGAACTCCATCCGCAGCATCCCCGCAGATGCGCTCAGTTCCGTACGCAACCTGGAGTATCTTCTGCTGCACAACAACAAGTTGCGTTCACGCTTCATCCACCCAGCCGCCTTCCAGGTAACTTTGACCTGGTGTTCGACTGAAGTCGCCAACTAAGCCAGGTCATGACTTGACTACGTGAAACTTAGCACATACTCCACTTGCTTGCTTTTCATCACAGTAATGTGAAACTTGCGGCCAGATTTGAGACCCTTTTGCGATCTGCGCATGTGGCTTATTCCCACTGAGCCTTGTGCCTCCTTGACTGCTTTCGTTGCGTCCCTCCAAGGGCCTGAAGAAGCTGCACACGCTTCACATGTACAACAACCAGTTGGAGCGTGTTCCCCGAGGTCTTCCTCGGCGGGCCAAGACCCTCATGCTGCTCCACAACTCCATCTCAGAAATCAGCCGCAACGACCTGGCGGTGCTCTACACGCTGACCGAGCTCAACCTCAGCTACAATCAGCTGAGCAACTCCAAGCTGCACCGCGACGCCTTCCGCAAGCTGCGGCTGCTGGAGACGCTGCACCTGTCGGGCAACGTGCTCCACTCGCTGCCCATTGGCCTCCCTCGCAGCCTGAAGGTGTTGGAGGTGAAGAACAACCAGCTGACCTCCATACCGGACGGAGCGCTGACGGGCATGGACAAGCTGCAGAAGCTCATCCTTAGTGAGAACCAGCTCAGGCTCAACTCGGTCTACCAGGGAGCCTGGATGGAACTCAGTGCGCTAACAGTGAGTGGAATTGTGGCTCCTGGGCCCTGGCCTTTCTCTGTTTCCTTTTGCACAGAACGACAACACAACGTGAAAGTTGATGCTGTGGTGTTGTCCATGTAGACGTTGGACCTTTCCAGCAACCTGCTGTCGCACATCCCGTCTGACTTGCCCGAGTCGTTGGAGTACCTTTACCTGCAGAGGAACCGCATCTCCAGCATTCCCGTTTCTGCGTTTGAAGGCACCCCCAACATCAAAGGAATATACTTGCGGTAAGAAAACGCCCACTCCTCAAGTAACTGAGCATCAAGGAAAACAACGAGCAACAATCACTGGACAGCTTTGCAGAGGGTGTGCCAATGGCGCAATTGCCTTGGGCAACCACCAAAAAGTTTTGTGTTGGTGGTTTTACCATTCTATAATGGTGTACATTATAAAAACACAATCATAACATAATTAAATTGAAAGTGTCTGCCACTACCACGAGGCTAAGTGACTCCAGAAGATGCTGGGATATCAGTCACTTTTGTAGAAGACAAACAATATGTGTCTCTGAGTAGATTATCTGTCTCCACTGTTTGTTTTGCTTCCAAGGTCACAAGTTTTGATACTTGCCGTTAATTAACAAGTCAATGGCGTTTTGCATAGTTTGTTCGCATTAATCAGACTCAAATGAGCGACACCCGAATTTAGCGGATAGTAAAGTAAATGTAGAGTTTGGACAAAAGAATTGGGACACCTACAGTAAGAGAAAAAAAATTGGTGCTTGATCAAAAGTTTGGGGACAACTCTGCAATAGAAAAGTAAAGAAACTGGAATTTGAACAAATGTATTCAGAGAATTACATTTGTCCAAAATGTTTTGTAGATTAAGATCATTAAGATCTGATTACCAAATTGATTATGTGTTTGTTCCAACACTTCTGTCCAAATGGCCAGCTGCTGTTGTCGTGTCTCAACCAGGTGCAAATCATACCAATAAAACGTTGTGCATCTGACCTGACTTGCAAGGTTCAACCGTCTGTCGGCGATAGACGAGAGCACGCTGGGTCATCTCACCCAGCTCCATGTACTTGACATCGGTGGCGGCAGCGCCAGAGACGAGGACAAGGAGGAGGACGAGGAGTCCAAGTGACCTTGGAAGACTGAAGCGTTCCTGAGACATTCCTGGTGCAGGATACCGGATGAGAGTTAGCTTGGGCAGTCCATGTAGAAACGGATGGACTGTATATCACATACGATGCGTTTGCTTTTGTCCGGCAGCGTATTAAACAACAAGGCATCCTACCACCGCCATGCCCTTGCTGTTCTTTTTATCCAATATGTGCGACTACAACGTTACGAGTCCAACGGTACTGTGACTAAGCTCCTAACTCATTTTAGTCAGATGAGCCTGGCTACTCTGTTTAAGAAAGGTGAGACTCCGCCAAAACTGGGGTACAGATTTGAAAAGAAAACATCGACCAAAAGGTGAAGACGGTCCTGCAAACATGTCTACAAAATGTAATCCAGACAAGTCGCACCATCTGGCATAAAGGAGAGCAACAAATCTGTTTGCAAAGGATCACGACTGCACGGGTACTGCTGCTCTGACGTCAGGAGCGCGAGCGTGTTAATCTGCATGTGAGCATCTCAACTTGAGCTGGGGCCGAGAGCAGCTCCGCACGATTGCTGTCATATCGGGACCTTGACCACATGTCAAAAATAGAAACATGATCACCATCACAAGTCATTACGCATATGTCAATTTTTAAAAGATTCCAAAATGTGCTTTTATGATGATGAGAATGACCAAAAAGTCATTTTACGGTGTTCTCCTTTTTGCCCATATTTTGGTTGATGCGCAATGGTTAGGTTTTAGTTGTTAGGCGTTTTTTCCATTGAAAGAAGCCTGATGCGCGAACATGGAAGGATTGACAAAGGACTTTGATTGGGTAGTTGCGAAAGGTTTTCATCTTCGGAATGTGGCATGACTCCATCAAATTAGCGATGTAACTTTTTTTTAAGCTTGTTTTTTTTTTCACTTCCAAGAGCAATAACCATTTGGTTGAGAAGATCAAAAGTGCGCGGGACTGGCGACTTAGTCACAGCTCCAGGAGTCTTAAGGCAGAATCAAACATGACGTTGTCTCTCACGGATTCATAAGGTCCATCCGGGACCAGTTATGGTTCCGGTTTTAGTTCTAGTTACGGTCCACCCAAAGAACATCGAGCGTTCTGTTGGACCTCCTTCGGCGGTAACAAGAATAAAGACAGAGGCAGACGCCGTCCCTCGAGTGGCGCTCTTCACACTTTAGTCTCCAAGCCATTCATGTCCACTGCACAATGGTCCTTGTTCTTCCTGGGATGTTGCGGGGGGGCGCGCGGCTTTCTTCTGTCGGGCGGGGCCCGCAAGCCCTCCTCCAGCTGCATGAGGCGCGCCACCTCGGGCTGTACCGGTGTGTGCTTGGACGGCAGCCGGTAGTTGCTGTTGGTGTTGTGGCAGTTCATGAGTGGAGCCACCACGCCGGCGCCGGTGTGGCTCTCGCACATGAGCGGCACCTGAAGGCCACCAGGGGAGTCGGGTGGGAGGACCAAAGAAGTGAAATTAGAAAGTAAGACAGCGGGACAGACACAAGGGAATGAGAATGAGGGCACAGGAAGCTGAACGAGGAAGCGATTGCTCACCCCGTCTCCTTCCTTGATAAAGTCCTTCCTGCAGATGTGGGCCATGATTCCGGTGGCGAGGGCGTCACCCATGACGTTGACCATGGTGCGGAATCTATCTCTGTGCGGCAAGATGCCAAAAGGTGACGTACATCGCAAAGGCGTTGCCAGCATTCCCTGCAACTTACAGCGCCCAATCGACGGCGATGATGAGGCTGATGTCGTCGGTTGGCAGGCCAACGGAGGTGAGCACGATCACCATGGTGACCAGGCCCGCTTGGGGGATGCCTGCCGCGCCGATGCTGGCGGCTGTGGCTGTGATGCTGGAAAAGAAGGCAGGAAAGAAGGACATGAAGCGCGGAAAGATTCTTGAGCTCACCTGCAAACTACAAGTACAAGATGACCATCATTTCAAACTGATCCTAGAAAAGTCTCAGTGCAGCTCTGCTTACCTTGTATCATGGTTACTTTAACCCTAGCCACAACACACTCAATTCCGTTGACTATAGAGCAAGGAAGGGAGGGAAACATACAGAGGGTATGAGGACTTGGGGAAGCCAAATGTCAGGAGGCAGCAAGTCAAGAAAGATCCACATAGCAAGTGAGGACAACGGGATCCACAACAGGTGATAGAGCACGTGAAGCCGAAAGCTGGGAGCGACACGAGGGAACGCGAGGGAAGGAAGAAGTGAGGTTCCAGGAAGCAATGTCGGATGGACTGCTGTGAGGCGCCCACTGACCTGATGGTGATGATCTGCCCAAAGTCCAGCTCATAGTTGTTAACCTGCGCAATAAAGATGGCGGCGACGGCCTCGTAGAGTGCTGTGCCGTCCATGTTGATGGTGGCGCCCACGGGCAGAACGAAGCGGATGATGCGCCGATCGATGTGGTTGTTCTCCAGGAGGCACTTGAAGGTGATAGGCAGCGTGGCCGAGCTACACGCACAACACAATCACAAGTGGGAGTGCCGCCCGTACGGCCCAGCACCACGAGCAGGCCAGGTTCCAATGGTTACCTGGATGAGGTGGCCAGGGCTATGAGGAGCGCCTGCAGGATTCCACGAATGTAGACGATGGGACTCTTCTTGGTGATGAAGAAGTACATGGCGGGCAGAATGAAGAGGCCGTGCAGCACCAGGCCGAAGACCACCGTGACCGCGTAGAAGCCCAACTTCTTCCCCATGGCCGAGGGGTCGCTCATCTCCAGGATCTTGCCCGCCACCAGGAACACGATCCCGAACGGGAAGTACCTGCCGCATGAGGAGAGACGACGGGGACCCAACGCTTCCGTCAACCCCGTTCTTCTGACCACTCTCACCGCTGCACTGAGCCATAAAACATTCTGACTCGACTTTGTGCTTACCAAATAACGATGGCGACTATTTTGAGCACAGCCTCATTCAAACTCTGGCAGAAGTTGACCAAGGCGCTGCCGTTTGGCCCCATCCTGCCCAACATGATGCCTGCAACATCACCGCATCGCACTTGACATGGCCGCTTTGCTGAGCCCATCTCCCAAAGCACCTAAAGCTTACCCATGGTGGCAGAGAAGATGACGATGCCCAGGACATTCATCCCGTCACTGGTCCCCTCCTTGGTTTTGACCAGCACGTCGGGGGGCGGCGTCAGGTCCAGTGAGAAGTTCTGGACGTCACTTCCGTTGTCGTCCTGGATGCCGTAGATCAGCGGTCGCCTCGTGACCAACTGGGACGGTGTCTGGGCCAATGTGGGCTTGGTCTGCACCGTGTACTGGCTGCTGGTTCGATACTGACAAAAAACACAGAAGCCTTCAGTGCAACATGGTGTAGATCCAGGACACCGTGGAGACTGCCACGGAGGACAGGATGGTGGACAAGATGGCGCACATGAACAGCAACATGGACAACGCAAAACCATGGACAGCAAAGTCTGAACATTGACAGGAGGGGGTGCCATCTTGTTCCCCAAATGCAGTGGAATATGAGGATGGAGACCAATTCCAAAATGCGCCGCATGGAAGCGATATTTTGCATAGAAACCTCACGATGTATATTTGATGTCAATCAGACTTCATCATCATGGCAAGAAATAGCCTCTGAATATCAAGACAATGTTCGTGCTTGGTATCGTTCGGATGACGATGGAAAAAACACAGTCTTACACTGCACATTATGGTTGAGCAGCTTAGGTTAGGGGATGGTGGCCAATATGGACCACACGACCAACAAGATGATTGTGACCAAGATGAAGGACAAGATGGAATGAGGGTAAAAACAGATTTTGGATGGTGGATGAGATGGCAGACATGATTGTAGAGCACATGAATGACAAGATGTCTCTTTGCTTCACCTGTTGAAAGGTAGCCTGCACCAGATTGGCCGGGAACATGTTCCTGCGGGATGAATGCTATCCGTTAAAAAGCCCTCTTTGAGAGCACTGGCAGATGTATGTTGGGGCAAAACCATGAAAAGACTTGTTACCTGAATCATTAAGTACATTATAAAGCCAATGTATTGTTATTATTATTAATTATCATTATTATTATTAGGGTTCCCAGGTTTGACCCCTGGGGAACGCCAAAGGTCATAGCCATTTGGTCAGAGACACAATCACTCATTTTATCCTGTCCTCAAGGTAATACTTGAATCAGTTTAGAGCAAAGGATTCTACCCTCCCCAAAAAGATCATATGGTCCAGCGTTTTTCTAAGACGGGTGTCCTCTTGATACTGTCAGGATGAGTGGACTGGCTGAGAATGGGGCATGCTTTCGTCTCACCGGATGAGGTCAAGCAGAGCGTCGGCCGAGCTCATGATGGGCTTGCTGCTGTCCTCTGAGTCCTCCTTCTGGGCGGCGCCGCCCGGGTGGATGACGGATACCATGACGATGCCCACGATAACGGCCACGAAGGTGGTCCACAGGTAGTAGGACACGGTGATCAGGCCTAGCCGACTGGAGCACTTGGCGTCCAGCGCCGCCAGGCCCGACATCAAACTGCACGGGGAACAGGCGAGAAGTCATTATGGAAGCAGCACGTTCGGGTGCGTGGTGCCAACATGAAGGTCATGCAAGGTCACAATGCCATGTGCACGTGACGTCAACATGGAGTGAAATGAAAGCCTGATGAGGCAGACGTGATGCCAACATAAAAGCAGCATGAAGGCGGGTTGCAGGCGTGCTGGGGCCTATCCCAGTTGACTTGGGGCAGTAGGCGGGGGGGGACACCCTGAACTGGTTGCCAGCCAATTGCAGGGCACACAGTCAAACAGTCGTTCACACTCACACCTACGGGCAATTTTGTGTGTTCAATCGTCCTACCATGCCTATTTTTGGGATGTGGGAGGAAGCACAGGGAGAACATGCAAACACTACACTTGGAGGACTGGAGCCTGAATTGAACTGGCAACCTCTGAACTGTGGATGTGTTAACCAGTGCGCCAACAAGTCGCCCCACAAAACAGCATGAAAGCCTCAAATGTATTTCATGCTGCCTTCATCTGTGTTCCATGTAGGCAAAGTCAAGTTGGTTTCGTGCAGTCAACATTTTGCCTTCATGTTGGCTTAGTGGCGTGTGCTACAAATGTGAGGATCACTCTTTAATCCTGCTCCGCACACACGCACGCATGCACGCACACACACGCACGCACATGCACAACCACACGCACACACACACGCACACGCACACACACACGCACGCACGCACAGAAACACACACACACGCACACAAACACACACACACACACACACACAGAGTAATAGTGTGATGCGAGCACCTGGACACGACCAGAGGCAGAATCAACATCTTCAGCATCCTCATCAGTAGCTCACCGGGAAACTGGAAATATTTCACTTCCTGTGTGGGCGAGAGAGCACAGAAAGGCGCTTTCACTACTTCCTGCGCTTGGCTTTCCCAACGAGCTTCACAGTCGGCAATGTTTTGAGTCCCACCACCCCAAAAAAGTAGTGGGACGTAAATCAGCAGTTAATGCAACATGATTTCAATTTGTTGGCCGATCCTTCCGTTGAGCGCATATTGGCCACTGGGGGCAGTGTCGTGCTTTTGTCTTATGGTTTAGTATTGTATTTCCGACATTGGCCGCTGAGCAGTTGGTTTTTTGGTCAGCATGACGGTTGTTGGGGGAGGCCACGTAAACAGTGCGGCACCGGTGCTAACAGCGCTAACCAATGAAATGGTGGTCGTCGTCAAGAAAGTCAGCCGACATGCGTTAGCTGGCGGAAGGGGAGGAGGAGGCCTAATGGATGGCAGATAAAGAGCTTTTCTGGCAGCTATTAAGCGCCCGCGGCTTAGTTTTCCTGTGTGACAGCGGGATCAGCAGCCAGCAAAAACACACACACATTTTACCGATACACTTATGTACACAGTGGTGCAAAACCACGCACACACATGATTCAACTAAGCTCAACTTTATTTATGGAGCCCACACGGATACACTCCGGCACGCGCAGGTCTTCTTTTGAAAGGTTTGTTCCTTGCGGCTCTGTCCAATCAGCAGATGTAAACAACCAACATGGCCGACCCAACGGCATGACCTCCCGACACAACACGCAATGGAACCTTGTCATTGGTGTTCAAGGTAAATATTACCACGCGCACCCATTTTGGTGAGCATGAGGATAAAGGTGCCAATCCCCCATTAAGAGATGCTGGAATGTAAAGGTACATTTTATTATTAGTTTTAAATTTCAATTAATCAATTTGAAATTGTAATTTCAATGCAATGTTTTGATTGCCATTTCTTTCTTAGGAGGTGGCGGATGCAATGTTTTGATTCCGCCATTTCTTTCTTAGGAGGTGGTGGATGCAATTTTTTGATTCCGCCATTTCATTCTTAGGAGGTGCTGGAACAAAGTTTTGTCATCTAAACCTACGTTGAACTCGAATTTCAAATCAATCAATCGGAAACAGTCATTAAGTTAACAGTTTTGACATCAGTCAAGCATTTCCTATGTTTGCATTGAGGAATGAGGCAGAGCTGACCTGCTCGGAGAGCCGCTTAGTCCTGAGGAAGAATCCCAGGAGGCAACCGATGACAACGGCCAGCACAGACATGATGAGGAGGCCATTTTGTTTGCAGACATTCTTTACCCTCAGCCAAACGGCCTCCAGCGCCACCGCCATGGTCACCTGCTGACCAGGCTGGCGGCCCGCCTGCACCGCCGCCTACGCCACCAACGCCTCCCTCAGCACGCCATACGGGCGCCAAGTCGCGAGCAACGCGGTCCCCAGATGCAAACAGGAAGTGAAAAAAAGTAACTTCCTGCTGGTGCGCGGCACTTCTACAGCTCTCCGTCCCGTCTCGGCATCCCGCTCATCCTCTCGGGCTGCTGTGGCACTCTGCGCTAAACCGGCGCTTTCGGGGCCGGATACTAAGCCCGCGCAACCAATCGCCGCCTGCCCCGCCCAGTGCAATCCGTTAACAGCTGGTGGCCACAGTTAGCATGTCCAATCCTGTTACATGTAGTCAACGGTCTGAACACGGATTAACAGTGTGGACATAAAAAAATGTTGGCAGACGAAGCGCCACTCCCCGCCTCATTGTGACTCTCCCAGGCTCGTCATTCAAAAGCTTGCACAGTGTGGTGATTGGGAAATGGGGAATGAGCGCATGATGATCCGAACCGTTGGCTCATTCCCAACATGAGGACTCAATTGCTGAAACGATGTATCCAATAACGGCCGGTAGGGCCGGACAATCAATAGAAATTTCATTCAATGTCTTGTAAATTTGGTCTTTTCACGCTGATGAACACTTTATCGACGAAAGAAAACGATTATTTTTTTCAAATGGTGCGTTACTTTCCCATATAGTGAGCCTGTGCGGCAAGCGCGTGACATGCAGGTGGCTCTGCTGTCCTTGAGCATGCGCCACGCTGGAGTTTACAAGAAAAAAACGGTGACATGCAGGTGATTCTGCTGTCCCTGAGCATGTGCCGCGCTGGAGTTATAAAATAATTGGAGTTTACAAGAAAGCTAAACACACGTCAAAAATATTTACACACATTGTGATTGTTATTCACAAGACATACTTCATTTTAGAACGATCGCCAGTGCTAATGCTAAAGTCAACGTAAAATCCCATTGACGTGCTGAGGGCAAAGAAGCAATAACAAATACACACAAAGGCTGTACAGAAAGGCAACGTGAAAATGTGTACATTATATACATATATATATATATACACATATATATACATATATATATAAATAAATTGTTATAATAATTATTATTATTATAACAATTTTTTTATAAAAAGGTGCACGCACTTGCAATTGTGTGGGCACTCCCTGCCTTCTGCTGGTGTGGGCAACTTTCGTGCCATAATTCATCAATTTAGAAGTTTTATTTTGAATTAAATTTTCTTTTTAATTTGGAAAAGAAAATCTGCGATGTAGTGAAATCGCGATAAACGAACCGCGATGTAGCGAGGGATTACGTATGTAGTATGTATATACAGATTACTGTATTTATGTATATACCGTAATCTGTATATATGCATATACAGTACAGTCAAACCTCGGTTTTCGAACGTAGCGGTTCTCGAACAAATCGGAATTCGAATAAAAAATTCGAGATTTTTTTGCTTCGGTTGTCGAACAAAATTCGGAGGTCAAACCTCGCGAGATGACTTTTATTATTACTATTATTATTATTATTAATCTTATTATTATTATAATTATTATAAACATTTACGTTATAACTTGTCTGGTGTTTTATTCCTTGTTTTTATATTCGCCATGCAAAACATAAAAATCAGACATTTGGTTAACTGCTTTATATGACAATATGGATGTGTTTTACGTTGTTATATGAGTTGGTGTCCCCAAAATTAACAAATGTCGGTGTTGTGAATTTTTATTCTGGTATCATGCAATGTTTATCTCACTAGTAAGCCTAAGTGTGACCGGGTCATGTTCGGGTTAGGTTCGTGTGGGATTGTTTGGGGCTTGGTCCAGGAAGGTAGACTCATTGGGGCCAGACACATCTGGTTTCCATTAACAACTGCTAAGATACGCACCGTGTAGAGTTAGGGAGGCGGACTGCGGGGTCATAGGTCAGCCAACAGCCCCATGTGCGCGCTCCCGCGTAAAGTGAAGCGCAAGAGTATAAGTTTTAGGGCGAGAGTAGACAAAAGGACTCGACATCTTGGCTAGGGCGCGAGACACTTCTCTCTGACATCGGTTGAATAAAATCTTTCCCCAATCAGCCATGTGTGACTGACGTTTTCCTTCCCCAAGCCAGCATTTTTTTCACCATTTTGTTTGGAAGACCAGCTGACCATCGAAGAGAATTCACCACATCGGCATAACGTTTTTTTTTTTTCCAACCTTTTATTCAATCACAAACATAAACACATTCGGTATAATAACACCATCAACTACTAGCCAACAAATACAAAATTAAAATATCAATATCGGCATAACGTGTGTCGGCTAGAAATAGCATAGCAGCAATGCTGTCACTCACTGACTCACTGACTCACTGACTCACTGACTCACTGACTCACTGACTCACTGACTCACTCACTCACTCACTCACTCACTCACTCACTCACTCACTCACTCACTCACTCACTCACTGACTGACTGACTGACTGACTGACTGACTGACTCACTCACTCACTCACTCACTCACTCACTCACTCACTCACTCGTGAAGACCAATCAGCAGCGCCAGCGAGCGTTAGATGGAGGAGGGACTTTACGAGTCAGTGACGTAATTTCCCATTCACGAACGAGTCGTGAATTTATTATTATTATTTTTTTTTTAATAAACATTTATGTTAAAGCTTATCTAGTTTTTTATTCCTCGTTTTTATACTCGCCTATTAAAACATAAAAATCACACATTTGGTTAACAGCTTTATATGACAATATGTATGTGTTTTACGTTGTTATATGAGTTGGTGCTCCCCAAAATAACAAATGCCGGCATAACGTTTTTTTTTTCAGCTTTTTATTAAAACACAAACACATTCGGTATAATAACACCATCAACTACAAGCCAACAAATACAAAATTAAAACATCAATGTCGGCATAACGTGTGTCGGCTGTAAATGGTTTTAGCAGCAATGCTGTCTGTCACTCACTCGTGCAGACCAATCAGCAGTGCCAGCGAGCGTTAGATGGAGGAGGGACTTTACGAGTCAGTGACGTAACGTCCCGTTCACGAACGAACGAATCTGTGAGTGAACGAATCACTCGGTGAGTGAATCACTCACTGAGTGCTTCGCATTTCCAGTTCACCGCGAGAACGGATCAGTGAGGGAACGAAGTCCCATGATCGTCACACACACATCTGTGTGTGGTGAAATTTGTCCTCTGCATTTAACCCATCCCCGTGTGATTTTAATCCATCCCCTGGGGGAGAGGGGAACAGTGAGCAGCAGCGGTGCCGCCCTCGGGAATCATTTGGTGATCTAACCCCCCAATTCCAACCCTTATAGCTGAGTGCCAAGCAGGGAGGCAATGGGTCCCATTTTCATAGTCTTTGGTATGACCCGGCTGGGGTTTGAACCCACAACCTTCCAGTCTCAGGGCGGACACTCTGCCACTATGCCACTGAGCTGGTTTTATGTTGTTATATGAGTTGGTATCCCCAAAATTAACAAATGTCGGCATAACGTTTTTTTTCAACCTTTTATTCAAATACAAACACATTCGATATATAATAACACCATCAACTACAAGCCAACAAAACCAAAACTAAAATCAATGTCGGCATAAAGTGTGTTGGCTGGCAATGGCATAGCGGCAATGCTGTCTGTCACTCACTCGTGAATCTTCGCGAACGACCAATCAGCAGCGCCAGCGAGCGATAGATGGAGGAGGGACGTTGGGAGTCAGTGACGTAATTTCCCGTTCATGAACGAGTCAGTGAATAGTTGTATTGTTTGATGTGTATGGGTTGTTTCCACTGGATGTAAAAAACAAAAACAAAAAAAACGTAACAGTGTGTGTGTGAGTGTGTCTGTGTGTGAGTGTGTGTGTGTGTGTGTGTGTGTGTGGGGGGGGATTCATTGCATTGAACGCTTCGTTTGAACGAGTCTTTTGAGTGAACTGATTCTAAAGATTCACTTCACCTATAAGAACTGGAATGCACATCACTACACCCTACCTCAAATCAAAGCACGGCTGAATAACATAAAGAACATGGAGAATTCTTAACACATACTGTAAATATGTTTTTAGAACTTTTATTATTATCATTTTTTATATAACAAGGTACAAGTGTACATACTGTAAATATGTTTTTAGAGCTCTCTTATACCGTTCTTTTCCGTGTATAATGCGCCCCCATGTATAATACGCACCCTAAAAATGGCATGTTGATGCTGGAAAAAAGCTTGTACCCATGTATAATACGCACCCAGATTTTGACTCCTACTTAAGTCCGCGAACGTAAAATTATTTCAGAAAAAGGATCATCTTTGGGAACAACCGGATGTTCTGCCGGTCAGTATCACTGCGCATGCGCTAGCATACTCAATAGCGAAGAAATGTTTCGGATTTGTGTAGGGTACATTGTGACAGCAAACGAGCAGGTGATCTCGCAAGCGTCTGATACGAGAGCATTGTGTTCGTATGGAGTGTGTTTGAAGTGAACAGCAGAGAAGAAAGCACATCTGTAATGGCGGCCTCCGCATGATATCCGGATTTAAAAAAAAAAAAAAAAAATTTGAGAATTTTTTTTTTTTTTGTACCCATGTATAATGCGCACCCCAGATTTTAGGACAATAAATTAGCTAAATTTTGCGCATTATACACGGAAAGAAACGGTAATAACCATTTTTCTATAAGTCAAAGTCAAAGTCAGCTTTATTGTAAAGGGAAATGTGCTTTCGGCAGTTTGCAAACATATTTTGTTAAGGCAGCGCTAGATTTATAATAATATCAACATAATTTTCAGTAGTGTCCTTGTGTGGTGATTAATAAGTGGAAAGGAATGTGCAGGCTACACTAATTGGTTTTCTTCAAAGTATTGAGGAACAGGATGTCCAGAAAGGGAACGCGAAAAACAACTCGTCTTTGTGGTCCAGACACCTGTGCTGAGCAGGGGAAAACCCAAACGAGGAGGAGATGACCATCAACCAATCACCACACAATATTTTGCATGCTTGAATATTCATATTGTGTTTCTTTAAAACTGGGCAACCCGGAAGAATGTGTTGTCTTTGATGGTCACGAAGGCACATGAGTTTTTGTGTTAAGGACCCGAGACCCAGGCGCCTGTATTAGCTTGCTTAAGTGTTGATCATAGTTTGGAGTCAGATCAATAGATAAAATCCGTATCCTAACAGTTTCTTGGTGACCCCGTACGTGATGTCAAGAGAAGGGTAATTGACTAACTCGTGGTCTGTGTCCAAGTCATCGGACAGTTAGTCTGGGACAGCTGTCTCCCGGTCGGCGTACCGTTTGAATAAGGAATAAGCGCACAACGTTGAGCTGGTACGACGTCTCCTAAACCCTGAGCTCATCAATGATAAGGTAAGCAGGATACCTGTTACTATATGTCGAAATTCTGCAAATTGAAAGAGGAAATTTAAGAGGAGACTGTCGTTCAGATCAAATAAGGTGTGCAAGAAGTTAAGTTACATATACGGTGAATAAGATTGGAACTTACGTGTGTATTAAGTTACATATACGGTGAATACGTTTGGAACTTATGTGTGTATCGTGTACGGTAAAGTCAGGGACTTTCGCGTACTAAGGATAGGTCAGGGACCTAGTGCTTCGTCGTGGCGGACAAGGGTGCGGTGACGATCGCATTCAAATAGCTGGGGTGCTTGTGAGATCCCCGAGGAGAAGTGAGGCCTCCTCAAAAAGTATCCGGTGGTAACTGTTCCTCCTGTGAGAGACCAGACCGCTAAAATATCCAAAATGTGCAACCAAATTGGGGGGAGTGTGTGTGTGATGAGAGGAATGAATGAAGTGAGATTGAGAGGAATGTATGCTGACGTGGAAGCACAAATCGTGAGCTACATGAGAGATGGATTCGAATCCCTTTGTCTGTATGTTCTGTGTATGTGCGTAATCTCTGTACAGAGAATGTTCAAGAAAGGAGGGGGCCCGTTCGGCTCCAAGGCGTAGAATGGCGCTATACCGGCGAGGGTGGGGGCCAGCGGGACGCGCGGGCCTGGCCAGATTGTGACGTCAACGTTGATACGCTGACCCACGTCCAGGGTGCTGTGCCGAGGAGTCCGCAAAGGTGGGGCTGGGTCCCCCCGGGAGAGGTCAATGTTGAGGAGAACTGAGGCAAGATGAGGGGAGATACAATGTTGATGAGCAAAGGGTGCACGACCAACAGCGAACGTTCATGATTGAAACTGAAACATCACTGGCACTAATGTTTAACAGTGTGCAAATAGGCGAGAGAGGGGTGTACTTGTGGGTCTTAGGAAAACAGTTGGGCCGTGGCAGCAGTGATTTATGGCAGGAGGCTACACATTTGGCCCAAGACAGATAGAAAGAGGGAGTGAGACAAGAGAGGGGGGCTAATTTGTAAATAGTGAGGAGATAATTGCTCAATTGATGGGGGTTAATAATTATCCAAATTTTTACAGTGACATGACCCTTGCGACAATTGATTTATTTATTTTCTGATAGGCATTTAGGGTTAGGATTAACAATCCATCCATCCATCCATTACTGGTGCGGCTTGTCTTTACGAGGGTCACGGAGGATTACCGTTTTCTTCCGTGTATAATGCGCAAAATTTAACTAATTTATTGTCCTAAAATCTGGGGTGCGCATTATACATGGGTACAATTTTTATTTATTTATTTATTTATTTATTTATTTATTTATTTATTTATTTATTTATTTATTTATTTATTTATCTATTTATTTATTTATTTATTTATTTATTTATATATTTTTATTTTTTTATTTATTTTTTTAAAAAGTCAAGGTACAACAAAACCAACAACAGGACTGACCAACAAAGACGTGGAACAAAAAGACAGGGTGACATTACCAAAGACAGGAACAGAAACCAAACAGACATCATGACATCATCCGACGGTGAGCGAGGGGCAGACAGGACTTAAATACAAAACACGTTACATTGATTGAGGTGACACAGGAAGAGAGGGGCGACGCGAACAGAAACTATGGCAACCTAGACACATAGCAAAACTGGGGACGAGACATGACAAATCTCCCTTGAAATAAAACTCGCATTCAGCCATCCTGCCCAACACACTTAGTCAGTAAAATTCATAATTGACGACACATTGTTTGATGCGATGGTGCACTCCTTGATGGTGTGTTATTGTCAAATATTGTTTGTTTTTTAATCTCCATCGCGGACCGGACGTCATACGGAGGCAGTATGACTGCGCATGCGCACTATGGATCCGATGCGCAAGACACGTCAGCTATATAAAGAGCGAGAGTTGTCTTCTTCCTATTAGTTTCAATTCACAGTTTAATTAGCAGTTTCAATCAGCAAATAACAAAATGCGTATTACAGGTAATATTTTATTTCACAACACTTTGCCTTGTTCCTTTCGTCTCTGCTGTTCACTTCAAACACGCTCCATACGACCGCAATGCTCTCGTATCAGACGCTTGCTCGATCACCTGCTCGTTTGCTGTCACAATGTACCCTACACAAACCCAAAACATTTGTTGCGGCTCCGAGTCACGACGAGGGGCAAGTTTTGGTTTCCAAGGGTGTTTTTATTCCTCTTCAACGTCTCTCCCATACAGAGCCGCCTTTTTCACATGTCCGCACGCCACTTCCCTCTCTTTTCATCTGATCGCGGTGGTGCCTTTACGGGCAGTCAGAGAAATCAACGCCAACAAAAAAAATACATCCAGCCTATTTAAGACCATACCAAAGACTATAAAAATGGGACCCATTGCCTCCCTGCATGTGTGACGATCATTGGGACTTAAAAAAAAAAAAAAAAAATTGGGTGCGTATTATACATGGGTACAGGCTTTTTTTCCAGCATCAACATGCCATTTGTAGGGTGCGTATTATACATGGGGGGGCATTATACACGGGAAAAAACGGTAACAATAATAACTAGAATTTATAATTTCTGGAGAAATTGTGTGCGAAGGCGAAAAGGCTGAATACAAATTCGGGGAATGCTACAAGATTATGTTTAAATTTGGAACGTGTTGAATTGGTCAGAAAATGGATGATAATATCAAAAGAATTTTGCAAAATTGGGCGTGAATTTTAAAGTTGAAAATTTGAAATTTTTCACAAGTGGGAAGTTTTGGAATAGGTAGGCATAAGATGAACAGTTAAAAAATTTTTTTGCAAAATGTTACCGCAATGTTGAAAGTGAAAATGTGAAATTTTAATCTAGAAAGTGAGAGAAGATCAATTGGAAAGTGAAAGAAGGTTAATTGGAGGAATTATGTGGAAGAAAATGAGAAATATTGAATGTGCCATGAAGAATGAATGGTGAAATATTGGCTTAAAATTTGTAAATTTCTCGAAAATCGGAAATATTTAGAATATTTGGCATGAATATTTGGAGTGTGTTAAAAGTGGAATGAAGTGAATCAGATGAATTCGTAGAAGTAGTTAAGCTAAAAAATGAATAAATAAAAAAGAGGCAGAAGAATGCAGAAGAAGTTGAATAATGATAAAGTCAAGGCAAGTCAAGTTTATTTATATAGCCCACAAGCAAGTCTCAAAGGGCTTCAAACGTACAAAAATTGACAATTTAAAGTACAGGAACAATAAGTGTGAGGGCCACAATGATGATCATGACAGCAAAAATATTCCTAATTGGTTTTGATAGGTAGAAAGGGGGAGCGTGGAAGGTTTTCAACATTTGTGATATAGCGTGATTCCATTATCAAAAGTAAGCATTTCTTTTTAATTTTAAGAATTGGCATCAACAAAAATGAGAACGATAATCTTCAAGGTGATAGCGTAAGTGGCAGGAGGAAGCTGTGTATATTGTTTTTAAACATTATTTTTGGTATCATTATTTTTTTTAGGAGGGTCAGGTATGCTTGTGTGGAGATGAATGAAGGAACAAGGTAACAGTAAAAGGGAGTGCTCTATAAATTGTTGGTTCTTTGCCAGAGGTAGTTATTTGGAGGGATGAATTTAAACTGAAAGCAAAATGGAACTGTTCAGTGAAAGAAATATGGGAAGGTGGAAATATTGAAGTTACAGCTCAACACAAAGTGTCAAATGGTCCAAGTGTGAGATGTGAACAAATTAAATGGGGAGTTAAACCATGTTCCAGCATTATGCATATTGGCAATCGATAAGAGGACAGGAGACCATACAATTAGATAATAATTTTGGATTTAACATAAAGGGAAATTTTAATTGAGGAGAAAATTTTGCGTAGGGACGGTTCCTTTTTAGAATTTAATATTGTATGATTTTATGTGTGTGTTGTGGAATGACAATTTGTTTGTAATGGTGTATGAATTTCAAGTCTGTGCTTGTGGTGTGGTGTTTGTGTATTGTGAATGGCTGTGGACGATTTGACGTGTGACGACTTTGAGCTCACCCGACGGGGTGACGGACCAGGTGGACAGTGACCAAATGTTTGACGCTTGAGCTTGCGACAAGAGCACGCTCTGCTTTGTTTTTCTGTGTGACTGAATTATTTTTTTTTTTGCAGCAGCAGCAACAGCCACCAGCCAAGGAGCGGATTGCGCGCTGCTTGCGTAACTTGTTTTCATTCTTGCAGGTTGTCGATTGCGTTTGTGGAAAGTTTATATTGAATTTACAAGAATATGTTAACCCTTGCCCTTTTGGTTTTTATGATGAACTTGTTGATGACATGGTTTTCAGGACATGATCCGCGGGCGCCAGGATTCATTTTATGACTGTTTTTATTTTGATATTTGATGTCTGTTTTTGTGTGTACAAATGTCCGCTGTCAGCAGAGTTATAAGCTCACTGACAGGAGTGCGATGATTTTGTTTGTGTTGCCGAGCGTGTGGTGGACGAGCTAGAGGTTCCGCGGGCCTGGCTACAATGAGTGTAGTGATGAGAGGGGATGCTTTGCAGGTTCCTTTTGATACGTAATGACACATTGGGTGAATGTGTCAAAAGGGGGAGTGGTAAAATAGAAATGGGTGAGTAGGTTTCAATTTGTAATTGTGATATACAAAGGTTTTTTTTTTTCCAAATTCACTTGTTTTTAAGCTTTAACAGGACATGCCAGAATTCAACTAGCAGTGATGGAAGGAGCAGAGGAAGACCAGTGACATCTGGTTGTGGTGTGGTGACAACAAATTATATGATCGTTTGCCGAAGGATGGATCAGGTATCTGTGCCCTCGTGTCTTTGATAATGCCTGTAATGGTTGTGCCCATTGAAATACAGAATCTCAATTGGAACATGGAGTCCCCACTGGCGGGCCTCTTGAAGCGAGCCGTTTTGCCCCCATGGTTGAGCGACAACAATCCAACATATATTGACGACATGGGAGTGCCCCGGGGTGTGCCAGATAAGTATAAACTCGTTAATCAAGTGTACTCGGGATTCGAAAGCATTTTCCTATGGATCACCCCCAATAAAATGTTGACCGTATTAATTACGTTCCGACTGACCCAGGCGTTGGAAGGACCGAGGACACTAGATAAAAAGATAAAGATCATTCAGGTGTACGCACTGATATTTGGTCTGATTGGATGAAAACGTTCGGAAGCTGGAAAGGCCTCATCATGTCTGCGCTCGTTGCTGTGGCTATTTTTACTGCAGTGATGATTTTATGTGGTTGTTGTTGTATTCCATGTATTAGGTCACTCACTGTCCGGTTGATTGAGAAAACCGTTGGCCCGTTGTCACCGAATGGCCAATATACCCTGCTGACTCAGCATGAGCCGCGGGGGGAAGAAAGGACCGACAGTGTGCTGGTTGCTGCTTGCTAGAGTAACTGGTGATGACCTCATAAATGAGGAATGTACAGAAGCCTGCGCTCCCGCACCACCAGACTCTCAAACAGCTTCATACTCCAGGCTGTCAGGATCCTGAACTCGCTTCCCCGTTCTGCGTAGCGTCCTGAACTTTTACTGTCTGTATGCACACTGGCTTTTATTCGTTGTGTTATCTATTTATTTATTATTTATTGTTACTTGTATTATTTATTGTTTGTGCCTTCTTGTTTTTTATATTGCGTTGTTTACTTGTATGTGTATTGTGTAATATGTTTTGTCACCATGGGATAGGGAAAACGGAATTTCGATCTCTTTGTGTGTCTCGGCATGTGAAGATGTTGACAATAAAGCAGACTTTGACTTTGACTATAACAATTTTTTTTATAAAAAGGTACAAGTGTACGCACTGCAATTGTGTGGGTACTCCTTGCCTTCTGCTGGCACGTGGGCAAGTTTCGTGCCATAATTCCTCAATTTAGAAGTTTCATTTTGACTTTTAATTTTTTTATTAATTTGTAAAAAAAATCTGCGATGTAGTGAAACCGCGATAAGCGAACCAGAATGTACCGAGGAATTACTGTATAATAAATTAGCCCTTTTCTTCCGAGTGGAGGTGGATTGATTTATTTTGAGACACATCTGTGTGCTCATGAATTTTACGCCTACAGACAGTATGCGTGACACACTACACGGGTGTTGTAGATTTCTGCATGTTCTATGTTCTGTGAAGTGCTTTTGTCAGGTTTAATTCGCTGACTGAATAACTATTAAGAGAAGAGCAACAGCAAACAAATCCCAAGTGAGATAGAATATTAAGTCTTTTCTCGCGAGGAGTGCAGTACAGATAGCCTACGACAATCTCACTACACTAAATATCTGTATGCACTCCCGCTCTTTTTATTTGGATTTGGCCTACCCACAATCGTGAGACTGTAGAAACTGGATGTCCTCTCAGTTTAGATCTTTGAAGTTGAAGCTTTAATAACTTTCATTCACAGTTACAGGTAGTACAGCATTGACTCCTCGCTCGTTCTGTTTAACTACAACTCTCCCGCTCTCTGTTTAACGCCCTCTCACTTCCTCCGTCTCTTAAAGGGGTAGTGTCTAATTATCACGACACTACATCTCTCCTTTTCTTTTAAATGAAATGTCCTTCCTTAGTTTCAGCTTTACTTACCCTGACAGAATGTACAATTGAAATAAAGTGGTTTCCAAAATACAGTCATGTAAAATTGTGATTCCGTATTATACTATGAATTCAAAATCAGATATACAAACACTTTAACAAATAACTAAGCTTAACATCTCTGAGCAGTACTGAACACACATTACTCTTGTGTCGATAACAAACATAACGGTGGCGAGAATTTGTCAGTGTCTCATCACTCTATGTAGCCTTTGCTATATCTCAGTGATGAGTCTTTGAGGCGGTCGTCTGTTTACCCTCACAGGGCGTCGCCTCCTGGTTTCAAGGTTAACGTGTTCAGGATCACCTGCTTGTCCATTAACACTGTCGTCATCACAGTTATCACCGTCTCCTGTTGTGAATGGGACTTCCGGTTTGTGCTTCAAGAGTTTGAAGTGCGATCTATGTCTTGTGAGTCTGTGGTCATGTCTCTGTGCAGTGACCATCGTTCCTTTCACTGTGATGACTTTGTAGGGGTTTGGGTTGAAGGGTGTCACAAGTTTTCCCGTCTTCCTCTGTTGTACCAGGACAACACCACCCTCCTTGAGCACAGAGTGTGATGCATTCCTCCTTTCGTCCGCATACTTCTTCATTTTGTCCTTCCTCAATCCATCTGACCGACGGAGATCATCATCACTGGGAGGATGAGAGATGGACGGTAGCTTTATACTTATGGGCCGACCATAGAACACCTCAGCCGGAGGCCGGTTGTACTTGCCTTCCAGCGTAGCTGTGTGGATCGCTTTGGTCAGAGTCCTGTTGAACCTTTCAACCGCAGTGTCGGCCTGTGGCCAGTAGGGGGTTATCTTCCTGTGGTGGAATCCAAGGTATCTTGCAAAGTCCGAAAAGGCCTTGCTTGAGAATGGGGGCCCATTATCGCTTTTCACCACTTTTGGGATTCCCACTATCGAAAAGATTTTGTCCATGACAGGGATGAGTCTGCATGCCGATGTAGATGGCATAATCTCCACAAAGGGAAACCTCGAACACTCATCCATGAGGACTAACAGGTAGTCATCTGAAGGAAAGGGGCCACAGAAGTCCACTGCAACATCCTCCCAAGGCCCCTGTGGGAGTTCAGACATTCGCAGTGGTTGATGCACAGTCTTGAGTACTGCATGTGTAGCAATGACGGAGACATGCATTCCAGTGTCCACGTCATCTGTGATACGGGGCGTGTGAAGTGTTTGTGGATGGCGTGACACGTAGTCTGCCGAGTTTGATTTTCCAGGTTTGTGAACAACTTTGAGCTTGTAAGGTTGCACCTGTATGAGACCTAGTTTAGTTGCAGTGTCATGGCCCAGCAGCGAGCCGTGGTCTCCATCAACAACGTAGAATGCTGCCTGAGCTGTTCTCCCATTGGCAGAGACTGTTGTGGTGACCTTACCATGAAGGGAAAGGGGAACGTTTGTACCATAAGGGTATATCCTTTTGCTTGACTGCTCCAGTTTGAGTTTTGTTTTCAACGCGCCGTAGGCTCTTCGATCCAGGAGATTAGCTGAGGCTCCCGAATCAACAAGAACATCAATGCATTCACCAGCTACCATGACTGACCTCACTGGTGGTTTTCTCCCCTCCGCAGCTCTAGTGACAAAGATGTACTCATCATCCGTGCTCGAGTCATCAGCCGCGAGATGAGTGATGGGAGCGGTGTCAGCACCGTCAGCAACAATAGTTTTGATTTGTCTGCTCCTGTTAGGCCACGACACCTCTTGTGCGCTCTGTGTCGGTTCCATTTTCTGTCCATGTTGACGGTGTTTCACCTTCATGCCAGGGCCGGAGAGACAGCAGCGGGCGAAGTGGTTGAATTTTCCACATGTCCGACACTGTAGACCTTTCGCTGGACATGCTGCCTGACCACCCTGATGAGGAAACGCACCTCCACAATTCCTACATTTCATCCCTGGCTGATTTCTACGGTCCACGTTTTCCATACGGTGTTCAGAGGTGGTCCATCCTCTGTGTCTTGAATTGGGCATGGCTGCAACATGTCCAGTATCTTGATTGTTTTCAATGCCAGACGCCTGAAGTTCCAATGTCTCGAAAGCTCGGGCCAGATCCAACAGACCTTTCAGAGTCATGTCCGGGTCTCTCAGTGCCCTTCTCCTGAGACGTGATGATGTGCAGCAGAGTATTATCTGAGACTTAATTTCCTTGTCTACATTAGTGAATTCACAATTCTGAGATAGCTGTCTCAGTCTGGTGTGAAAAGCATCAACAGTTTCACCTGGGTTTTGTTTTGATTGTCTAAATACGTAGATTTCATATTCTACATCAGGGGTCACCAAACTACGGCCCGCGGGCCGGATACGGCCCGCGGGACCGTTTAATCCGGCCCGCCAACCCTGAATAAATTGTATTATTAAACTTTTTTTTTTTTTTTGCTCATTTTGCCTGCAATGACTGCGTTTCCCCAGTAGATGGGGAAGCGCTCGCCTGCGCATTTACTACCGGAAGCCGTGTCAGAAAGCTCGGTGCACACTCACAAGTGCGTGTACGGACATGGCGCACTCGCGCTCTATTTGTATCAGTCCCGAATTTAGAGCGTGGGCTGTGACGACAGCATTCTTGTAATTTGCGCGCTGAGCTTTCAGATGCAGTTTTGCGCTAAAGCCACCCACAAACCTTCCCCTGGAATCCTTCCGTTAAAATGTCGCCCAAGTAAAGCAGTGCCGAGCGTTTAAAAGAGTTGCCAATTTGGCTCGACGTACGCGACGTGACGTTCAGCCACATGAACGTCAACATCTACCCGTCACAGATCGAGGTAAACGGACCAACACCTCGGATCTCGCCTAAGAATTGCCACAACAAATTTTACTCCAGACTATGACGCACTATCAAACTTTAACAAAAAAGACAGCAGTATCTACAAGCCTACTGGAACCTACAAAAGGATTATAAGGAAGGAACACAAGAACTTTAAGAGACTGCTCATATGTGTCAGAGAGGTTCTGCTCTGACAACTGAGCTGAACTTTTATCTGTTAAGATTGTGCATGGCACAACAGAAAGTTAATGTTCCATGGTTTTTTTTCTATGAAGAACCCAGAGAGAGTTATTTAGTTATTTATTTCCTGTTTTTTCTGTGAAGAACTCAGAGAGGGTTTAGTTATTATTTATTTCATTAATAGTGTTATTATTTGTTTCCTGACTTTTTTTCTGTAAAGAACCTGGAAAGGGTTATTAAATAACCGTTATTTGGTTATGTGTGGCTTTCTGGAAAACAATAATTTTTTTAAGCTCCCCTACGATCGTCACACTTTTTCTCACACAGTTACAAACTGCCACCGGCCCGCCATCAGAGAAGGGAAAGGTTATGTGGCCCTCACAGGAAAAAGTTTGGGGACCCCTGTTCTACATTATGACTTAGACTGAAATATTCGGTGAGTAGTTGTACTGCCTTATCGAAATCACCTGGTTGGCCTCTTTCAGGAAAAGTCTCAAAGATATCCTGCACTTGTTCCCCAGCGTAGTACAGAAGCATAGCCTTTTTTCTTGTTTTATCAGTTATGGCAGCCGCCGTGAGAAATGTCTCAAATCTCCTCATCCACTTCGTCCATTTCAGAGAAAGGGAAGCCGGCTCTGCATGTACATCAAAAAGGGGGAATGCGGGTAATCCAGCCACACCCGCCATTGTTACAATAGGTTTTGTTCGACAGCGTTTTCTTTTTCTTTCCACAGGAATACCACTGTCCAGTCACGTCCACGTGTGTGTAGCCGTTGCTAGCCCCTTCGTCTGCAGTAGGCAATGGCACGTCTCTCCCGACTATAGTGCGAGCGTCGCTAGCTAGACGATGGCGTCTTCTTTCTTAAGATGCGAGGCCAGACAGTAAAACAGCTTCGTACCGGAGATATTCCTGCATCAAACTACGTCCGTCACACGGCCGTTTACTCACGAGACCGTCACCAGCAAAACGGCCATCCTGCGATCCAGCAGGCAAACAGTTGTGAGCGGTAGAAACTCCGTCGCGGGGACCCATTCACGTCAGTCGCGCAATATCCTCGTCGCCATTGTAGAAACTGGATGTCCTCTCAGTTTAGATCTTTGAAGTTGAAGCTTTAATAACTTTCATTCACGGTTACAGGTAGTACAGCATTGACTCCTCGCTCGTTCTGTTTAACTACAACTCTCCCGCTCTCTGTTTAACGCCCTCTCACTTCCTCCGTCTCTTAAAGGGGTAGTGTCTAATTATCACGACACTACAGAGACAAAAGCCCCTAAAAGGGAGGGGGAAAGCATGTGGGCTTTGCCTCGTAAGAAAAAATCACATACTGATAGGAACATCTGGGAAGAGGAGTTTGAGTGGACTGGATACAGAAGAGAAAACTTTTGACCTTGTGGTGTATTTTTATTCTGGTATCATGCAATGTTTATCTCACTAGTAAGCCTAAGTGTGACCGGGTCATGTTCGGGTCAGGTTCGTGTGGGATTGTTTGGGGCTTGGTCCAGGAAGGTAGACTCGTTGGCGCCAGACACATCTGGCTTCCATTAACAACTGCTAAGATACCACCATGCAGAGGTAGGGAGGCAGGCAGCGCGGTCATAGGTCAGCGAACAGCCCCATGTGCGCGCTCCCGCGTGGAGGGAAGCGCAAGAGTATAAGGTTTAGGATGAGAGTAGACAAAGGAACTCGACATCTTGGCTAGGGCGCGAGACACTTCTCTCTGACATCGGTTGAATAAAATCTTTCCCCAATCAGCCATGTGTGACTGAAGTTTTCCTTCCCCAAGCCAGCCACTTTTTCACCATCTTGTTTGGAAGACCAGCTGACCATCGAAGAGAATTCCCCACAATTTTGGCGTCACGAACAGTTCTCTTGTCCTTCGGGGAGCCCTCGCCCGCCTGGGTGCGAGCATTGAGCGTCCGGCCGGCAGGCTGAGTTTGAGGTGAGAAGCTTCCACTCACAGTATCGCAATGTGCTCGTGCCTGGTGTGGGGGGGGATTGAGTGGCTCCTAAGCAGGACAGTTAACGGGCCTGGTGTGCCAGTGGCTGGCAAAAAGGGGGGGGGGGGATTTGTCTCCCCTAGCTGGATGTCGACGAGATGTGGATTTTGAAAGGGGGGAGTAGCCCCAATAGAAAAATGAAAATGTTCAATAAAAATAGAAAAAGGAAAAAAAGAAAAAAGGCAAATAAAAATGGGGAAAAAAAAAAAGCTTAAGACTTAATGGGGAATGTGCACAACAGTGTGAGTGACATGTCTGGTGTGAATGATGAATGAGAAAGAAAATGCTCCGAGAGAGGGCACGTGTAACAGGACAGGATGTCTGGGACATCGCTGATCGGCTGTCACGAGAGAAGAATAATAGAAAGTCCCATAAAACGTGGACTTTATTTTGGCGACAGATCCGATGGAGGATGGAAATTTTAGCTGTGTGATTGAGGCGAAAACACAGGTACGATTGAACACTGTGTGCGACAAGAGACGGGCACCACCAAGCCACCGGAGGCACAATTCCCGGGGTCGTGCTGGGACGTTGAGATCACACCCAATGTGGTCGTTGAGAGGTCCGGTGGGGGCATTTGTCTCTATATATAGGTCGCACGAAAAAGGGAGGCTTGCTGCAGACCGCAATTGGCAAAGCGGAGGAGTGCGCAGCCTTGGCATCCGTAACTGTGTGAACGAATGTGGGAAAATTACCGGCTGGGTCTGGGACCAGGGTGCCGAAAAGAATGATGTGCGCAGACCACGTTATTTGAGCACTGATCAGATTAGGAGTTTGTGCGGGTTGCGAGATTCCCCCGGCTGACAGCTGGTGCGTTAGCCTCTTAGAGAGATACTCTTCGGGCAACTTACCGGGGCGAACTGGTGCGCTGCGGTCGTACCCAAGTCGTCACGGTCCGATTCCGATTGGCGAGGCGCACTGTAATAGCACACACTCCTGTCAAAGTCTGATAAAATTTACGGCTTGCAGCAGACCGCAATTGGCAGAGCGGAGGAGTGCGCAGCCGATAGAAATTGGAAAACGTGGAAAAAGAGGCCTCAGGGGGTTTAATTTTGGTATACCATGTAAGAAAAGTAATTTGTGTGCACACTGAAGTTAAAAATCTGCAGTATAAGGGGCAATGCAAAGCACTCTTAGGGGAAACAAAGACAAGAAGTGCAAAGGGCATGTTTGTAGGTAAGAAGACACAGAATGACCAAACCGCATGGAAGCAGTTAGTGAGAAGCTACATGAGAGATGGATTCGAATCCCTTTGTCTGTGTTCTATGTTTGTGCGTAATGTCTGTAAAGTTTCTGTCAATCTTTCACCAACACAATCTTCTGAGGCTTGTTGAATATAACTATTTCCACAATGCTTGCGTCATGTATCAGACTGTCCATAAACGAAACCACAAACTCTGTCAACTCATCCCAATCTGTACTCCCAGCCACACCCACACCACCAGGAATAGAAATCTAATCATTGGGAAAAAACGGAAACTAAAATCTACAAGCTTTAGTATTGTGTGCAGAGGGCCACAGATTTGGAATGAGCTTGATGAAACACTAAAAATGTTGCAATCCATATCCATCTTCAAGGCAAATCTAAAAAATCAACTCCTATCAATGTATATTTAATGTGCTGGTTATAAATTGCATGAACACCTGTGTCCTGTTGTTAATATATTAGTTGTTAATTTATAAATTGCAAATGTACTTTACATCAAATCCAGAGTAACCAGAATACTGAGGTTGTCTATTGCTTGTCGTATGGTTGTTGTGTGCTGTACCTTGTTGTGTGTTTATTATTGTTGTCTATTATATATCTGTATGTTGTCCAAAATGTAAGGATATCTGGCCAATATCTGATACTTATGGGAAACCACTACCGGGCAAACAGGTCAGTGGATGATGCGGTCAACATGGGACTGCACTACATCCTGCACCACCTGGACACCCCAGGAACGTACGCCAGGATCCTGTTCGTGGACTTCAGCTCGGCGTTCAACACCATCGCCCCTGACATCCTCCAACAGAAGCTCATCCAGCTTGCGGTGCCTGCCTCCACCTGTCAGTGGATCACCAGCTTCCTGACCAACAGGAGACAGCGTGTGAGGCTGGGGGGCATCACATCTGACACCCGGACCACCAACACTGGAGCCCCTCAGGGGTGCGTCCTCTCCCCACTGCTCTTCTCCCTCTACACCAATGATTTCTCCTCAGGTGACTCTCGTGTGAAGCTCCTGAAGTATGCAGACGACACCACTCTCATCGGACTGATCCAGGACGGTGATGAGACTGCGTACAGACAGGAGGTGGAGCGGCTGGTCCACTGGTGCAGTCAAAACCATCTGGAGCTGAACCCGCTCAAGACCGTGGAGATGACAGTGGATTTCAGGCGAGACCCTTCACCACTTTTACCCCTCACTATCCGCAGTAATACTATTCTTTCCACAGACACCTTCAAGTTCCTGGGAACCACAATCTCTCGGGACCTGAAATGGACCGGCCACATAGACTCTGTCCGGAAGAAGGCCCAGCAGAGGCTGTACTTCCTGAGACAGCTCAAGAAGTTCAACCTGCCGCGAGAGCTTCTGAAGACCTTCTACACTGCCATCATCCAGTCTGTCCTCTGCACCTCCATCACTGTCTGGTTTGGATCGGCCTCCAAACAAGACAAGCACAGACTACAACGGACAATCAGAACTGCAGAAAAGATCATTGGAATCAACCTCCCATCTATCCAAGACTTGTACCTGTCCAGGACCAGGAATCGGGCAAGGAACATCTCTACAGACCCTTCTCACCCGGGTTGCAGTCTGTTTGAACTACTCCCCTCCGGACGGCGTTATAGAGCTCGGTACGCCAAAACCAGCAGACACAGAGACAGCTTCTTCCCCCAGGCTGTTGCTCTGATGAACTCACACCACTCATAGAGTCTCAGAGACATTACTGTGCAATAACATCCTGCTCCTCACACCTTCTTGAATTTGTCTACACTGTTTTTGCATTATTCACATGTCCTGAATGTTGTTAGTCACCTAAATGTTGAACAGAGGGTGTGTTTCTACCGAAGTCAAATTCCTTGTTTGGCACGCTCAAACATGGCGAATAAAAAACTCTTGAATCTCTTGAATCTTGAATCTTGAAACCAGGCCCCCTATTAAAAGCTTTAAATAGCTTGCTTGGGGTGACCTTTCACGCATCCGGAATTACTGTTTATTGTTCCATGTTGTATGTCTTGGATATCGCGTGAATAAACTCAAACTCATCATCACAAGACGAGGCGAGATCAAATGTTGATGAGCAAAGGGTACATGATCAACAGCGAACGTGCATGATTGAAACTGAAACATCACTGGCACTAATGTTTAACAGTTTGCAAATAGGCAAGAGAGAGACATGCTTGCAATACTCATTGAAATAATAATGTAAATGTACCTGTGTGTCTTAAGAAAAGAGTTGGGCCGTGGCAGCAGTGATTTATGGCAGGACGCCACACATTCGGCCCAAGACCGATAGGTGGAGGGAGAAAGTGAAGAAAAGGTGGGGGGGGTTCGCCCGTAAATTAAGAGGGAGCCTGTTGAGGGCGGCCAGCGCCCCTAGTCCATCTGACAACTAATGAGAAAGTGAGTGATTACGTTAACTTGAACAAGATTGACCAAACAAATATGAGACGGTGGACGCGCACGTCTCCTCCCAGAGGACAAAGAGACACGGACAGAACTCCCAGGTCGTCTGAGGAAAAGCTTCGTGGAGCGCTGCCCCCAAATTCTTCACAAATTTACGTCAGGACGCCACAAATGCGGCCAGAGACAGATAGAAAGAGGGAGTGAGAGAAGAAAGGGGGGCTAACTCGTAAATAATGAGGAGATATTGGGAGTAATCTATTGGTCCTTTCTTTAACACCCTTTAAATCATTTCCTGGAGTAGATAGGCTAGCAACACGAGAGATTTAGAGGTTCAACAGAAAGACAGTTAAAAGACAATAACATTTTTGATTTGAACAATTGCAGGCTAACAGGAGCATGAGAGAGGACAGCTGAGAAGCGGGATCCACTTTGATCGGGGAGATTGGACATTCACAGCACCATATTCTAAGTCGCATTTTTGAGCAAGCATGACACAGGTAATAACGCGTGAGAGATCAAGACATAGATCAGGGCTAGTTGTGGGACGCAGACCTCTGAGTTAATTTTGAATAATGATACTGAAGACACAATGTACTGTCCCATTAAACTGGAACTATAGACAAAACGTAGCTCGACAATAGGATGAGTTGCAGGACTTACAATAAAAAGACGACATTGCTGTTACTAGGAGAATTCGACTTTTGGTAAACAAACGTTACTAGTGAATGGAGGGCAGCAGCTACATTTGGAGATAGTCTTACAAGTTTGATGTCCCAGTCTGTCACTCTCAGTGCCAGGATCCCTGAAAACTCGATCCCGAGACTCCGCCTGCAGCCGTGGACGACTACAAAACGGTGCCTGGCTTTGAGGCACCTTTGACCTTTGGCAAGGACAAAGAAAGACTGTTGTTGTGCTTGGAGGGGGCAAGTACACTCCGGAGAAAAGACGACATCCTCGGGGACGAGAAAAGACAGTGAGAAGTGGAGGAACTCACAATGTTGAAGAAAAAATGGACATTTGAACAATGGACTCATTCGAGAGTGATGGATGGGTTGGGTCTGAAGCAACAACAAAAGAACACCATCTTGAGAGGGTGAGGTGCGGCAAAAGATATGGACTTGAAATGTCCGACGGCCAAATCGCACTCCGTGCTGTGGCGGTGCTAAAACTTCGTGGGGCTTGGGTTAAAGTGGAAAGGAGCTTCATTGTGCACTGGGTTTGACAGAACTGAGGAGATTTGATAAAAAATTGAATAATGCGTAGAGCTACAGAGAGAAGCATCATGGTCAGAGATTGAACAGATTTGAATAAAACAAATAGGCTAAAACGGTGAGAAACAAGAGCGAGATCTGATGTTTTGTCTCACCAGACATAAGAAGTAGAAATCGAGTGAGATAAATTTTAGAACGGGACATCTAGACTAAAGTGGATTCAGTCAAGAGGAAGCTAGGACGCTCGATGTGCCTACTCAATACGATAGAAGTTTGTTGCGCCATAGTGGAGGTTGGGTAGTCAGAAAGTTGGATCCGTTAAATTTTTGACTTTCACACATTCATGCATAGGAGTCGCACAAGGCCACAGGTAACAAGATAATGACTGAGATAGGGCTCAATTTCAACTGCACCCACATGGCAATGTAGAAGCAGGAGAGCGGAGTAAGGGATTATATGATAAACAGTCCGCTGTAGGGTTACCAATAGGAGATTCTGTCAAAAGAACTACTAAGAGGTGGAGGCGAAGATAATAGGAGGACATAGATATTCGAAGGGTTGATAAGGGCAAACTCCATTGTCAAAGATGGGATTAGAGCAAGTTGGAATTTGCCATTTTAACAGGAATTGACAGCGAGGGAGATTGAGGATAGAAGATCTGGACAGCAATGACGTAAATTACATTAAAAACTGCTCATTCGAGGGAGAAGGCTCGGCGCTCCCTGTGTGGAGCTGCAGCTTTGCAGAAGGGGGGCAGCGCAACGACGGGTTTAATGTTCTTGCATGCTTTGACGATTCGTTTTTATATACCTCACTGTGTTACCTCGTTGTTTTTTGCCATGTTATTTACTTTATTATGTGACCTCATTTGCTTACCCCGTGGCATGTTTACGATACAACATTGCATGTTGAGCGATTTGTATTTGAGGGTCATGATTCTGCTTGTTGCTGTGTTTGGGGCTCATGCTACGCTTTGTGAAATGTGGTGTGTGCCAGAGCTCCCTTCACCTGACTCTCGCCAGGTGAGAGGCGCCTCCAGGGGTGTAGAATGGGCCTCCCTCTTTTTCCTCGTCATTAGATTGGCGAGGTTTTTTCGACGGCGGTCCGGCAGCTTTTTGGGGCTTCTAACGGGCCACAGCAAACTTTTCCTCTCTAAATTGATGGCGTTGGTGATATATTACCGAAGGGGGGTGTGCGGACGGCGTCAATCAGTTGATGGGGTTGGGGGATTCGATCTTGGTCAAATGTGGTTCCTGAGAGGCCTCAGATTGCTGTCAGGGAGGAATTTGGTATTAAATTAGGTTGAGTTTTCCTAGTTAACGTAACCTTAAGTAGCATGCCTTGGCATGATTTAGGATGAGACAAATAGGTCCAAATTGTAGACGAAAACCATAAAATGGTTGGGGGAAGGTTTTTGGATGTACCGATGTCTTTTCGTGTTGAGTTGTTGCCGGGGCACTTGTTGTGCCCCGGCAGGGGGGGATGTGGTGTATTTTTATTCTGGTATCATGGAATGTTTATCTCACTAGTAAGCCTAAGTGTGACCGGGTCATGTTCGGGTCAGGTTCGTGTGGGATTGTTTGGGGCTTGGTCCAGGAAGGTAGACTCGTTGGCGCCAGACACATCTGGCTTCCATTAACAACTGCTAAGATACCACCATGCAGAGGTAGGGAGGCAGGCAGCGCGGTCAAAGGTCAGCCAACAGCCCCATGTGCGCGCTCCCGCGTGGAGGGAAGCGCAAGAGTATAAGGTTTAGGACGAGAGTAGACAAAGGAACTCGACATCTTGGCTAGGGCGCGAGACACTTCTCTCTGACATCGGTTGAATAAAATCTTTCCCCAATCAGCCATGTGTGACTGAAGTTTTCCTTCCCCAAGCCAGCCACTTTTTCACCATCTTGTTTGGAAGACCAGCTGACCATCGAAGAGAATTCACCACAACCTCTAGTTAAAACATAGCAGGGGAAGTTTTACGACATTGTGTAGGATGGGACAAGCTAGGTTATTTATTACTGGTTATATACATTCTAACCTAATCCTACGATCAAGGTAGTTAGGAAAACCCTGACAATGATGGTCACTTGTAGGTTCACTGGGGGTGCAAGACAGCGATGAGCCATGTTGATTCTCAAAATGGTCTTTGTTAAAAAGGAACTGTCTCGGTAGATGTCTTCTTTAAGATGAGTTGTCCGCTGCGTCTTGGCTGACCCAGCTGTAAACTCTCTCCTGACCCAGCCGTAACCTTTCTCTTCTGTGGTACATCATAAAAACAGCAAGGCCAAACAGCAAGCATATATTGCAGTAATATTGCGGTAAAGCATTGATTAGAGAACGCATGATAACATATATATACAATTTTCTAACAGCTTTGTTGGGGCAACAGCTGTTGCAAAAGCACTGTATGATTAAAGATGTAAATGGACTGTATTGTATTGTATAATTTATTTATTTTCGATTGCACGCATACCCCTGTTTGCTAATCCGGCCTCTTTTGCCAATATTCCTCCGGCCCCGGTTTGATGGGGCCGGGATTACGCAGGATTAGAATAGCAGCAACATGTCATGACAGCATGCATTTATTCATTCAAAAGCCACGCGCGCCACATTGACTCCCAAGACCGTGCAAATTGCTTTCAAGACAGGTAAAAGGTTTAAATGTAGTGATCAAAATGAGGGTTTGAAAATATGGTTAGGGTTTTAAAAAAGCGTTTCAATCGAGTGTTATGGTTTTAAATCCAGAGTTGAAGGATACAGATGGGGGTTTGAAAGCATAGGTACCAAATGGTTTCAACTATTTATAATATTTATAATATATAATAAAATTATATAATATAATATTTATATTTATAATATTACTATTATACTATTATAAGTATTTTTTCAGATGAGCCATCGTGTAATTCGCCCTCCCGATCAGACGGTGACGATAAAGCGTAAACAGAACCGACAAAAAAAACAACAACGCGTCTTGTTGGAGACGAAGAAGAAAACCTCCATGGCGACGAAGGACGCGAACACTCGCTCTTTTCATTTACTAAGAAAACGATTTAAAGTGTGTCACGGTGGCCATGAAAAGGATAAACGACCGACGCGTTTAGCGTGCTCCTCTATGTTCGATGGCGGGCTCTTCACAATAAGTGACAAGATCAAGCAGTTAGCCTCCGCTCAGCCGCGGGCGGACCAAGATGTGGCGGCGAGGCGGCACAAGTGACGCTCTCAAGCGGGCTCGGGCGCTGCTGGCCGCCAAGAGCAACAAAACCCAGCACAGCCACAACCGAGCAGCCGATGCGGTCAGTACGCGCGTCAATCGCCATCCAGGTCTCGGCTCAAGATAGGCTTAAGGCAAGGTGAAGGTTTCAAACTGGGGCAGTCCGTTACATTTGCAACGCAAGGTTGCGGTTAGAAACAAGGCATAGTGTTAAAGGTCGGCGTTAAGGTTTGACATTAGCTTGTAATATAAGTTTAGGATTTCAATTTCAGGTTTTGAAGCCCAATTTTAAAAAGTTAGGCTTTCAAATCAGGATTTAATCAGCGGGCTAGCGTGTCAAACAAAGGTTGGAGTCCCAAGTTATTTAGACATGTGTTTCAAACTAGTACTAGACTTTCAAATGATGGTTTGAAATGTTTGTGTGAGAGGTTTTGCAATCTCCTCGTTGAGGCGTGATTGAAGAAGATTTGACCTTGAATACCTCCGCTTTCGATTGGGCTTTGAATTTACAGAGATGGGGACTCACCCCTAGTTACACCCCTAGTTAAAGACTCGGGACTTGACTTGACTTACGGCAGTGCTTCTCAATTATTTTCTGTTACGCCCCCCCCTAGCAAGAAGAAAACTATTCGCGCCCCCCCTCCCCACCGTGACTATCCTAACTTGTCTTGTAAGTCGTAAAATGTTGCACTGTCGCAAACGTGACAGAAGTAACAATGAGAGCGACACTGCCCCCTGCTGTAGTAAACGCACAATTACACTTTATTCCAGTACTGCCAAAAAAAAAGCCTGTTCCCCAGGGTCACACGCGCCCCCCCAGGAATAGCACCGCGCCCCCCAAGGGGGGCGCGCCCCACTATTTGAGAAGCACTGACTTACGGTGACTTGAATGACTTCTGTGTTATTTAGTTTATGTTTTCAGTTTGAATATAAAATTAATAATACATTTAAAAAAATAATATCGATAACACGGTAGGAGCGCAGGCTGAGAATAGCGTTGTCATGATTGGATCACTACCGTGTCAATCAATCAGTCATGCCCTCTCTACCTATCGAATAGGGGTGTAAATCGCGGGTTTTGTCACGATACGATATCGTATCGATACAAAGAATCACGATACGATATTTGCAGATATCTTAAAGCCTGCTGTGATTCATTCACGATACATCACGATATAGTGCTCTACGGTCGATATAGAACAATATCCTGATTTATAACAATTCATACGCAAAATCAACAAGGTACTGCAAACTCTTTATTTAGGAAACTACAAAGTACTTCCAAACGAATGACTTGAAGCCCAAAGGGGAGCGAATTTCCTCGTCTTCTTGGACACTAGCCATAGCACCAGCCCAGGAGCCGCGTAGTTGTCGGCTCTCCTTTCACGTGCCTGCTCTGCTCACAACACAACACGCCGTGCACTGCTCCCGGAAGGAGGAAGCAAGCAACAATGAACTGGATTTCAAAATAAAGTCGCGTCTAATGTCTGAGGTCAAAAACGGGCGATATAGATGTTTACGTTCAGCATCGATGCCAACAAATCGTAGAGGATTATATCGGTTAATCTATGTGTATCGATGAATCGTTACACCCCAACGACCGACCGTGTTTATTGGAGAATCACGCCCCTTTATATCAGACATGTCAGCGGGAGCGGTACCGCGAGTCATCACCTTCGGCTATCACAATTACCGTTTTTTTCCCGTGTATAATGCGCAAAATTTAACTAATTTATTGTCCTAAAATCTGGGGTGCACATAATACATGAGTACAATTTTTTTTTTTTTAAAGAAAATCATGGTACAACAAAACCAACAACAGGACTGACCGACAAAGACGTGGAACAAAAAGACAGGGTGACATTACCAAAGACAGGAACAGAAACCAAACAGACATCATGACAGTAACACATGCAATGATCCGACGGTGAGCGAGGGGCAGACAGGACTTAAATACAAAACACGTTACATTGATTGAGGTGACACAGGAAGGGAGGGGCGACGCAAACAGAAACTATGGCAACCTAGACACATAGCAAAACTGGGGACGAGACATGACAAATCTCCCTCGAAATAAAACTTGAAATCACCTTTCTTCTTGTTTGTTGTCAATCGCGCATCGCATTCAGCCATCCTGCCCAACACACTTAGTCAGTAAAATTCATAATTGACGACACATGGTTTGATGCGATGGTGCAATCCTTGATGGTGTGTTATTGTCAAATATTGTTTGTTTTTTAATCTCCATCGCAAACCGGATATCATACGGAGGCCGCCATTACAGATGCGCAGAACGGATGCGCAAGACACGTCAGCTATATAAAGAGCGAGAGTTGTCTTCTTCCTATTAGTTTCAATTCACAGTTTAATTAGCAGTTTCAATCAGCAAATAACAAAATGCGTATTACTGGTAATATTTTATTTCACAACACTTTGCCTTGTTCCTTTCTTCTCTGCTGTTCACTTCAAACACGCTCCATACGAACACAATGCTCTCGTATCAGACGCTTGCTCGATCACCTGCTCGTTTGCTGTCACAATGTACCCTACACAAATCTGAAACATTTGTTGCGGCTCCGAGTCACGACGAGGGGCAAGTTTTGGTTTCCAAGGGTGTTTTTATTCCTCTTCAACGTCTCTCCCATACAGAGCCCCTTTTTCACATGTCCGCACGCCTTTTTCACATGTCCGCACTGATCGCGGTGGTGCCTTTACGGGCAGTCCGAGAAATCAACGCCAACAAAAAAAAATACATCCAGCCTAGTTAAGACCATACCAAAGACTATAAAAATGGGACCCATTGCCTCCCTGCGTCTGTGACGATCATTGGGACTTAAAAAAATAAAATAAAATTGGGTGCGTATTATACATGGGTACAGGCTTTTTTCCAGCATCAACATGCCATTTTTAGGGTGCGTATTATACATGGGGGCGCATTATACACGGAAAAAAATGGTACTTTTATGACGGCAAAAGACTGACTGCACAGTGCGAGATATGCAACAAAAACATTTCGGACAGCCAGACGACAACTTCAAACTTTGTCCATCATTTGAAGAGCCATTCTGCCAAGTAACTGCTTTTCATTTATCTAAATAGGTGTGTGTATATATATATATATATATATATATAGCTTTATTGCAATGAATATGATGATGAAACTGAATTAAGTACCGTTTTTTTCCGTGTATAGTGCGCAAAATTTAACTAATTTATTGTCCTAAAATCTGGGGTGCGCATTATACATGGGTACAAAAAATTTTTAATTTTTTTTTTTTAATTTTTTTTTTTTTTTTTTAAGCCCCAATGATTGTCACACACGCAGGGAGGCAATGGGTCCCATTTTTATAGTCTTTGGTATGGTCTTAACTAGGCTGGATGTAATTTGTTTTGTTGGTGTTGATTTCTCCGACTGCCCGTACGCGCACGGGACAGCAAACGAGCAGGTGATCGAGCAAGCGTCTGATACGAGAGCATTGCGGTCGCATGGAGCGTGTTTCAAGTGAACAGCAGAGAAGAAAGGAACAAGGCAAAGTGTTGTGAAATAAAATGCACAGAACGGATGCGCAAGACACGTCAGCTATATAAAGAGCGAGAGTTGTTTTCTTCCCATTAGTTTCAATTCACAGTTTAATTAGCAGTTTCAATCAGCAAATAACAAAGTGCGTATTACAGGTAATATTTTATTTCACAACACTTTGCCTTGTTCCTTTGGTCTCTGCTGTTCATCCTAAAACACAAAGGCGCTCTTTAAGCAATGAGACAGTGAGCGCCCGGCGCGCTGCGGTTGCACGACCGCACAAAATTAAGCTCCCTGCGCAGTGCGCACTGAGGTCCACTTAAATTTTAGAAAGTACATCAGGACTTTAAAAATATCTTCTAGATTTCAGCGACGGCTCTGTCACAATAATCGACCAGCGCGGTGCAGTTGGGCGGTCGGCGGCGCGCTACGGTTGAGCGTTCTCTCTCGCGCTCTTTCTCTCGCTCTCTCTCGCTCTCGCACACACGCAAACCGGATATCATACGGAGGCCGCCATTACAGATGCGCAGATCGGATGCGCAAGACACGTCAGCTATATAAAGAGCGAGAGTTCAGTTCTCTACCTAAATCCCTATTACAGGTAATATTTTATTTCACAACACTTTGCCTTGTTCCTTTCGTCTCTGCTGTTCACTTCAAACACGCTCCATGCGACCGCAATGCTCTCGTATCAGACGCTTGCTCGATCACCTGCTCGTTTGCTGTCCCGTGCGCGCACGGAGCGCGGTGGTGCGTTTACGGGCAGTCGGAGAAATCAACGCCAACAAAAAAAATTACATCCAGCCTAGTTAAGACCATACCAAAGACTATAAAAATGGGACCCATTGCCTCCCTGCGTGTGTGACGATCATTGGGACTTAAAAAAAAAAAAAAAAATTAAAAAAAAATTCATAAAAATTGGGTGCGTATTATACATGGGTACAGGCTTTTTTCCAGCATCAGCATGCCATTTTTAGGGTGCGTATTATACATGGGGGCGCACTATACACGGAAAAAAACGGTAAATATGATTTAATGGTGTATTTGACTGAATATCAGTAATTACAGTGCAAATCCTGTCATCGTTCTAGAGATTGATTTGACCCGCATGCAGAAAAACCAACTCAGACGTCAAGAATGATTGAGAAGTGTTTATTAGAGGAGCTGCGGTGGAGGTAGAGCGGGATGATCAGAGCCAGGAGCACGGACCCGGGCAGCAGTGGCGGAGCGTGAGGAGTTCAGCCAGGGCGGGGTGGATCTTGGCGGTGATCGGTAGAGGTAATTTACAAGCAGGATGCACAAGACTTGGTCAGAGAATTCAACGTGGCTGTGGCGGAGATTTTACTTCAAACCAGAGGATCTGAATAACTTGGCGTCGGAGAGCAAGGCGAGAACTATGAGTGAGGAGCTAGAGGCACAACTGTGGTGAAGATCACAACGAAGGGACATTCAGGCGACGAGCAGTTGACAGCATGCTCCTTAAGATCTCTCCTCTAACGAGCCTGATGAGTCGCACCTGGGCCCTCTGCACTCTGCCACTCTGCTCACAGTTGCTCCATGTGGACAAAAAAGGTACGCCACCCCGGACCCTGACCCCCCCCCCCCCCCCCTTCAACGGCCGCCCCGAAGAGGAAGATGGGAGCGACGACCAGTAGTCCGAGACGAGGGTAGGGTCGCAGATGTAGGAACGGGGCACCCACGACCGTAGCCCTCCCAGTCGACGAGGTACTGCCACCCACGGCCCCGCGGACGGGCGTCCACGATCCGTCGGACCGGGTAGCCATCAAGATCCCGGGCAGGAGGCGCGTGCTCGGGCGGGGGAAAAAGCGCACTGGACCCGACCGGCTTAATCTGTGAGACGTGGAAGGTGGGATAGACTCCGAGGCTCGGAGGAAGACTGAGACGGACCGCCGAGGGACTACCGTTTTTTTCCGTGTATAGTGCGCAAAATTTAACTAATTTATTGTCCTAAAATCTGGGGTGCGCATTATACATGGGTACAAAAAAAAAAAAATTTTTTTTTTTTTAATATATATATATATATTTTTTTAAGTCCCAATGATCGTCACACACGCAGGGAGGCAATGGGTCCCATTTTTATAGTCTTTGGTATGGTCTTAACTAGGCTGGATGTAATTTTTTTTGTTGGCGTTGATTTCTCCGACTGCCCGTAAACGCACCACCGCGCTTCGTGCGCGCACGGGACAGCAAACGAGCAGGTGATCGAGCAAGCGTCTGATACGAGAGCATTGCGGTCGCATGGAGCGTGTTTGAAGTGAACAGCAGAGAAGAAAGGAACAAGGCAAAGTGTTGTGAAATAAAATGCACAGAACGGATGCGCAAGACACGTCAGCTATATAAAGAGCGAGAGTTGTTTTCTTCCTATTAGTTTCAATTCACAGTTTAATTAGCAGTTTCAATCAGCAAATAACAAAATGCGTATTACAGGTAATATTTTATTTCACAACACTTTGCCTTGTTCCTGCGGTCTCTGCTGTTCATCCTAAAACACAAAGGCGCTCTTTAAGCAATGCGACAGTGAGCGCCCGGCGCGCTGCGGTTGCGCGACCGCACCAAATTAAGCTCCCTGCGCAGTGCGCACTGAGGTCCACTTAAATTTTAGAAAGTACATCAGGACTTTAAAAATATCTTCTAAATTTCAGCGACGGCTCTGTCACAATAATCGACCAGCCCGGTGCAGTTGGGCGGTCGGCGGCGCACTACGGTTGAGCGTTCTCTCGCGCGCTCTCTCTCTCTCTCTCGCTCTCGCACAAACGCAAACCGGATATCATACGGAGGCCGCCATTACAGATGCGCAGAACGGATGAGCAAGACACGTCAGCTATATAAATAGCGAGAGTTCAGTTCTCTACCTAAATCCGTATTACAGGTAATATTTTATTTCACAACACTTTGCCTTGTTCCTTTCTTCTCTGCTGTTCACTTCAAACACGCTCCATGCGCACGGAGCGCGGTGGTGCGTTTACGGGCAGTCGGAGAAATCAACGCCAACAAAGAAAATTACATCCAGCCTAGTTAAGACCATACCAAAGACTATAAAAATGGGACCCATTGCCTACCTGCGTGTGTGACGATCATTGGGACTTAAAAAGAAAAAAAAAAAAAAGAAATTTTTTTTTAAAAAAATTCATAAAAATTGGGTGCGTATTATACATGGGTACAAGCTTTTTTCCAGCATCAGCATGCCATTTTTAGGGGTGCGTACTATACATGGGGGCGCACTATACACGGAAAAAAACGGTAATCCCTGCCAGGATCTCATATGGCCCGATGAAGAGGGGGGCCAGTTCCCGGGATACGGACATTTCGAGAGGAAAGCCAGACCTTCTGACCTGGGGAATAAAGAGGGGCAGACGCGCGTCATCGGTCGGCATATTTGCGGTTCTATTCGATGGACCGGCCTTGACTGCGTTGGACCAAACATTCTTGCAGCGCCGTATATGGTGGCGCACAGACGTGACCGCGATCTCCTTCTCGCCGGCTGGGAACAGCGGCGGTTGATAACCTAATGAAATCTCAAACGGGGAGAGTCCTGTGGCAGAGGAGACATGAGAATTGTGGGTATCCTCTACCCAGGGGAGAAACTTGTTCCACTCGGACGGGTTATCGGAGCAGAAACATCGGAGCGCGGCCTCGAGCTCCTGGTTCAAGCGCTCGGTCTGGGGATGGTAGCCCGATCTCAGGGAGACCTTCGCATCTAGGACTGAACAGAACTGTTTCTACACCTGGGATATGAAGTGGGGACCTTGATCGGACAGGATCTCCTGCGGGATACCATGGAGGCGGAAGACGTGTTTAACAAGAAGCTGAGCTGTCTGGAACGCAGAGGGGCGTTTTCTGAGCGGTACAAGATGACATGACTTGGAGAAATGGTCGACAATGGTGAGGATGGTGGTCATTCCCTGTGAGACGGCCAGGCCTGTCACAAAATCTAATGCAATATGGGACCAGGGGCAGTTGGGTATGGCAAGAGGGTGTAGAAGAACACCAGGTCTATGGGAGGACTTGTTGCGAGCACAGATGAGACAGGCGAGAACATATTCCCTGACGTCCTTGTGGACGGATGGCCACCAGAAGCGTTTGGAGATCAACGCGATGGTGCGGCTGGTCCCGGGATGGGCTGAGAATTTGGCCAAATGAAACCAGTTAATGGCGGCTCGGTGGCGCACTGGGTAGCTCGTCCGCCTCAGTCAGTGCAGGTTCGATTCCACCTCCGGCCCTCCCTGTGTGGAGTTTGCATGTTTTCCCCGGGCCCGCGTGGGTTTTCTCCGGGCACTCCGGTTTCCTCCCACATCCCAAAAACATGCTTGGTAGGCCGATTGAAGATTCCAAATTGTCCCTAGGTGTGAGTGTGAGTGCAAATGGTTGTTTTGTCTCTGTGTGCCCTGTGATTGGCTGGCAACCGGTTCAGGGTGTCCCCCGCCTACTGCCCGATGACAGCTGGGATAGGCTCCAGCACTCCCGCGACCCCCGTGGGGACTAAGCGGTTCGGAAAATGGATGGATGGATGGATGAATGGATGGATGGACTGAGGAAGGGACGTAGGTCTTTCCCCGTGGCCCCATGCCTGGATCGGGTTCCCATAGCTGAGCCTGAGCAACGACCTCCTCGATATCCCAGGAGAGGGAGCCTATGGTGCAACTGGGGGGAAGGATGGGAGCTGGTTCCTCCACTGACTCGCCAGGAGCGAATTGGCAGGACAAGGCGTCTGGCTTCGTGTTTTGGGAGCCTGGGCGATAATAATAATAATAATAATAACTGGGATTTATATAGCGCTTTTCTAGAGAAATGGACAAATTAAAACGAGAGAAAAACAAGGACCAGCGAGACTGTCGAGGATTTAGGCGTTTGGCGGACTGTAGATATGACAGGTTCTTGTGGTCGGTCCAGACCAGCACGGGTTGCTCAGTGCCCTCCAGGCAGTGACGCCACTCCTCAAGCGCCAACTTAATGGCCAAAAGTTCCCGGTCACCGAAATCAGAATTCCTCTCTGCGGGTGACAGACGTCGGGAGAAAAAGGCACAGGGGTGAAGCTTCCCATCAGAGTCCGAGCGCTGCGACAAGATAGCCCCTATTCCAGTGTCGGAAGCGTCGACCTCCAGGGTAAATTGTCTGCAGGGATCTGGATAAATCAGGATTGGTGCCTGTGAGAACTTCTCCTTTAAAGTGATGAATGCGGCGTTGGCTTCTTGAATCCAGCTAAATGTTGTTTTGGTAGAGGTCAAGGCTGCTAGGGGCGCGGCTGTCTGAATGTAGTTGCTGATGAATCGGCGGTAAAAGTTGGCAAACCCGAGGAAGCGTTGGACCTGGTTATGGTTCTCAGGAACAGGCCGGTCCAGGACGGCCTTGATTTTGTCGGGGTCAGGCCGAACCTGACCTCCCTCGAGAATGAATCCCAAGAATGTGACGAAATGTTTGTGGAACTCGCACTTCTCGGCCTTGACAAATAAGCGATTCTCCAGAAGACGCTGCAGCACCAGGCGGACATGATGGCGATGTTCGGAGAGGTTCCGTGAATAGATGAGGATGTCATCAAGGTAGACAAAGACGAATATGCTGAGGAAGTCCCGTCTAAGGCCTAGAAGACTGCGGGGGCGTTGCAAAGTCCAAAAAGCATGACAAGGTACTGAAAGTGGCCTAGCAAGGTCTTGAAAGCGGTCTTCCACTCATCTCCCTGGCGGATCCTGACCAGATGATATGCATTATAGAGGTCGAGCTTGGTGAAAATGGTGGACTCCTGGACTGGTTCAAATGCTGATGAGAGGAGGGGAAGAGGATACCTGTTTTTGATGGTGATGAGGTTGAGGCCACGATAGTCAATGCAAGGGCGGAGAGTCTTATCCTTCTTGCCCACAAAGAAGAAACCTGCCCCCAGGGGTGAGGAGGACGGGCGAATAATGCCAGCGGCCAGTGACTCATTGATGTAAGACTCCATAGCTTGTCTCTCGGTGCGTGAGATATTGTAGAGTCTACTGGACGGTAGCGGAGCTCCAGGAAGAAGCTCTATGGCGCAATCATAGGGCCGATGTGGTGGTAGAGATGAAGCCTTGCTCTTGTTAAAAACTTGTCTTAGGTCATGGTATTCACTGGGCACTTGTGACAGATCGATCGGACCAGGTTCCTCGGGTGCTACTAGGGGCAGGCGAGATGGCACGGCAGACTGAAGACAAGAGGACAAGCATGTCGTGGACCAGGACTCGATATGGCATTCTTACTAGTTGACCTGAGGGTTGTGTCTCTGGAGCCAGGGGAAACCAAGAACGAGGGCTGACTGTCTTACGGGGAAGATATAAAAGGAAATGACTTCACGATGGTTGCCAGCGATGACTAGCTCCACGGGTCTGGTGTGTTGGGTTATGCTAGAGAGCCCTCTCCCATCCAAGGCAGAGACAGCGAGAGGCGTAGGGAGAGGCTCCGTCTCGACTTTGGCTCGGGAGACGAATTCTTGGTCGATCAAGTTTCTCTCGCACCCCGAGTCGACAAGCACGGATAGCTTGTAGTAATGGTTGTGCACAGACATCATGGCGGGTAGGGAGAAGCGAGGAGACTTAATACTTGTTGGCTGGTCCGGCGGTCCTCCCTTCAAGACCATCGGACCCGCTCCTCTTGGCCGAACTGGACAGTAGGCAATGAAATGATCCGGGGAGCCGCAGTACAGACACTGTCGGGACTCGCGGCGCCGCTGCAGCTCCTCCGGGGAGAGTCGGGCCCGGCCAATCTGCATGGCCTCGGGTCCTGGAGAGGACTGGCTAGGCGATCGCCTGGGCGGACTGGGCCTGGTTAAAAAAGACTGTGATCTCTCCTCCGTCCGCTCCCACCGGGAGCTCCTCCGTCTCTGCCTAATTCGATTGTCCAACCTAATGGCCAGGGAAATCAGGTCATCCAAAGTCCCTGGTTCTTCCAAGACTGCCAGTTTGTCCTTTAAGGACTCATTTAAGGCTTGAAAAAAAAACGTTTTCAACGCTACAGGGCCCCACCCGGACGCAGCTGCTAACGTCCGAAACTCAATAGAGAAATCTGACACGGTGCTGTTCCCTTGCCTAACCCCCACAACCGGCGAGAGACACCGGTCTGACCGGTCTCGGTTGAAAAGATCTGCTTAAATTCCTTTAAAAAAAACTCATCATAAGAACAGCCAAAATGCCTGCAGTCAGAAAATCGGGCTTCTGCCCATCACAGCGCCTTGCCCGTGAGGAGTCCCAAAACAAACGAGATCTTAGCTCCGTCGTGGGAAAAAGACTGTGGCGATCGATTAAAAACTAGTGAACACTGCAGGAGGAAACCTCCGCAATTACCACCTTCTCCGGAGAACTTCTCTGGATGAGGGGAACAAACCTCGCCAAAGTGCAGACTTGGCGGATACTGAGGAGCTTGAGGCGCCAGCTGGGGGCAAGGGGGTTTCTTTGACCTGGGTGTTTTGAAGCAATTTGGTCATTTGTTCCAGCTGATCGTTGGTTCGCTGCTGTTGCTCCAGGAGGGCTTGGAGAGTGGACTCGTGGGATTGGAGTTAGTATTGCTGTTCTGCGAGGGTGCGTCTGAGTGGCTTTGCTGGGTCTGAAAGGCCTGAGTGTTCTGTCATCGTTTTAGCGATCGATTTGACCCACATGCAAAAAAAACAACTCAGACTTCCAGAATGAGTGAGGAGTGTTTATTGGAGGAGCTGCGATGGAGGTAGAGCGGGATGATCGGAGCCAGGAGCACGGAGCCGGGCAGCAGTGGCGGAGCATGAGGAGTTCAGCCAGGACGGGGTGGATCTTGGCGGTGATCGGTAGAGGTAATTTACAAGCAGGACGCACAAGACTTGGTCAGAGAATTCAACATGGCTGTGGCGGAGATCTTACTGCGAACCAGAGGATCTGAAGAACCTGGCGTCGGAGAGCAAGGCAAGAACTATGAGCGAGGAGCTAGAGGCACAACCGTGGCGAAGATCACAACGAAGGGACACCAGGCGACGAGTAGTTGACAGCAAAAGCATGCTCCTTAAGAGCTCTCCTCTAACGAGCCTGATGAGTCGCACCTGGGCCTTCTGCACTCTGCCACTTTGCTCACAGTTGCTCCCTGTGGACAAAAAAGGTACGCCACCCCGGACCCTGACACCTCCCCCCCCCCCCCCCCCTTCAACGGCCGCCCCGAAGAGGAAGATGGGAGCGACGACCAGTAGTCCGAGACGAGGGTAGGGTCGCAGATGTAGGAACGGGGCACCCACGACGCCCTCCCAGTCGACGAGGTACTGCCACCCTGACAAATCCAAATTATTGTCATATTTTTTAAACAGGTTAGACCAGTGGTGGGCAAACTACGGCCCGCGGGCCACATCCGGCCCACGGGACTGTTTAATCCGGCCCGCCAACCCTGAATAAATTGTATTATTAAACATTTTTTTGGGTCATTTTGCCTGCAATTACTGCGTTTCTCCAGTAGATGGGGAACCGCTCGCCTGCGCATTTACTACCGGAAGCCGTGTCAGAAAGCTCGGTGCACACTCACAAGTGCGTGTATGTACTCAGTAGTACGGACATGGCGCACTCGCGCTCTATTTGTTGCAGTCCCGAATTTAGAGTGTGGGCTGTGAAGACAGCATTCTTGTAATTCGCGCGCTGAGCTTTCAGATACAGTTTTACGCTAAAGCCACCCACAAACCTTCCCCTGGAATCCTTCTATTAAAATGAGTCGCCCAAGGAAAAGCAAGGTGGACACAGTGCCGAGTGTTTAAAAAAGAGTGGCAAATTTGTCTCGACGTACGCGACGTGACGTTCAGCCACATAAACATCAACCCGTCATAGATCGAGGTAAACGGACCAACACCTCGGATCTCTCCTAAAAATTGCCACAACAATTTTTACTCCAGACTATGACGCACTAGCAAAAAAGGGAGACCAACAACACTGTTCCCACTGAAAATGAAGGGGAGGCTCTCAAGTTTGTTGAAAAAAAATGCATTTTGAATATGATTTTTACACATGGCAGGGATTGAAACTAGCGACCATTCTCATTTTCAAACAATGCAGGATGCTCAAGGAGATTGATGCACCACCTGTCTTAACCTGTAAAGTTCTTAAGGCTTACTTTAAGGAAGTGTTTCCCGTTTGTTTCCTCACCTCTGTTACCAGGTGTTTGTGAGTTAAAACTCTGCTCTGATTTTCAGATACCCCTCACCGTGTTGCCGTTTTGATTACTTGATTTGGATGTATGCTTTCACCGATTCTTCAAGATGATATATTTGGTCAGAATGTTTTCCGTTTGATGTGATCTCATAAGATCTTTCATTAATCTGACCTGCAGGGACTGAAGTGATGGAGACTGTTATTCATAATAACAGTGTCGTATTTTATGAGAATCACTGATAGCAGTTTTTTAGTGAATTATTATTAATTTTTTAATGCTGTTAATAAATGCATTTGTTTTCCAAAAACTTGTTTGGAATATCCATGCTTTACTACCTACTAAAGGCCAAAATCTTTTATGCAATGACCTTTACAGGTCGTTTATATCACTTCACACAAACACTACGTCCATCTGCTCCTGGTTCGGCCCTCCGGTCCAAATTTAGAACCCAGTTCGGCTCGCGAGTCAAAAAGTTTGCCCACCCCTGGGTTAGACACATTGGACAATGATGGTTACTTAAAGTTACTGATATCTTGTCTTTCACGTTACTAAGATCAGATTCTGCGGGTAAAATTGCAATAATAAGGTGACTTGACTTGGACAAAGTTACTGATATCTTGTCTTTTCACTACTAAGATCAGATTCTGCGGGTAAAATTGCAATAATAAGGTGACTTGACTTGGACTTGACCTATTTAAGGACTTGACTTGGACTTGACTTGACCTATTTAAGGACTTGACTTGCCCAAGAAAAAAAAGACTTGGGACTTACCGTTTTTTTCCATGTATAATGCGCCCCCATGTATAATACGCACCCTAAAAACGGCAGGTTTATGCTAGAAAAAAGCCTGTACCCATGTATAATACGCACCCAAATCTTGACTCCTACTTAAGTCCGTAAACGTAAAATTATTTCAGGAAAAAGATCATCCTTGGGAACAACCGGATGTTATTCTGCCGGTCAGTATCACTACGCATGCGCTAGCAAACTATAGCAAAGAAATGTTTCAGATTTGTGTAGGGTACATTGTGACCGCAAACGAGCAGGTGATCAAGCAAGCGTCTGATACGAGAGCATTGTGTTCGTATGGAGCGTGTTTGAAGTGAACAGCAGATATGGAAGTTTATCTGTGCCATCGGATTTTGAATTCGAATTTGTAGCACTGAATTTTTTGACATCCAATTTTTAACACTGAATTTTTTTTTGCATCTAAATCAGACTTTGAATTTTAAAAGCCATCGAATTTCTAGCACTGAATTTTTTTTTCCTAAGACATTTTTTTCAATGTCTCAAAAAATTCAGTGTCAAAAAATTCAATGTCTTAAAAAATTCAGTGTAAAAAAATTCGACATCTCAAAAAATTCAATGTAAAAAAATTCAATGTCTAAAAAAATTCAGTGTAAAAAAATTCGATGTCTCCAAAAATTCAGTGTAAAAATATTCAGCGCGGACATCCGGGGTAACCAAGGGAGAAGTAATCGATCCCTGTATCAAATCATCCAACGTTCAGCCAATCAAGTTAAGCTCCATTGGTCATGTGACGTCGAAACAGGAACGTCGTGAAGTTCAAAGGTAACAGTAACAGTTAACATTGAATTTTTTCACATTGAATTTTTTGAGATGTCGAATTTCTTTACACTGAATTTTTTAAGACATTGAATTTTTTGACACTGAATTTTTTGAGACATTGAAAAAAATGTCTTAGGAAAAAAAAAATTCAGTGCTAGAAATTCGATGGCTTTTAAAATTCAAAGTCTGATTTAGATGCAAAAAAAAATTCAGTGTTAAAAATTGGATGTAAAAAAATTCAGTGCTACAAATTCGAATTCAAAATCCGATGGCACAGATAAACTTCCATAAGCAGAGAAGAAAGCGCATCTGTAATGGCGGCCTCCGTATGATATCCGGATTAAAAAAAAAAAAAATTGTACCCATGTATAATGCGCACCCCAGATTTTAGGACAATAAATTACCGTTTTTTTTCGTGTATAGTGCGCAAAATGTAACTAATTTATTGTCCTAAAATCTGGGGTGCGCATTATACATGGGTACAAAAATGTTTTTAATTTTTAAAAAAGAAATTTTTTTTTTTAATTTTTTTATTTTTTTTTAAGTCCCAATGATCGTCACACACGCAGGGAGGCAATGGGTCCCATTTTTATAGTCTTTGGTATGGTCTTAACTAGGCTGGATGTAATTTTTTTTGTTGGCATTGATTTCTCCGACTGCCCGTAAACGCACCACCGCGCTCCGTGCGCGCACGGGACAGCAAACGAGCTGTTCACTTCAAACACGCTCCATGCGACCGCAATGCTCTCGTATCAGACGCTTGCTCGATCACCTGCTCGTTTGCTGTCCCGTGCGGTGGTGCGTTTACGGGCAGTCGGAGAAATCAACGCCAACAAAAAAAATTACATCCAGCCTAGTTAAGACCATACCAAAGACTAAAAAAATTCATAAAAATTGGGTGCGTATTATACATGGGTACAGGCTTTTTTCCAGCATCAGCATGCCATTTTTAGGGAGCGTATTATACATGGGGGCGCACTATACACGGAAAAAAACGGTAGTTAAATTTTGCGCATTATACATGGCAAAGAACGGTACTTGAGACTTGAAGGTTAAGAATTAAGACTTACTTGAGACTTGCACATGTGTGACTTGGTCCCATCTCTGTGAATTTATTCTCAAATCAGGCGTGCGTCGCGATCTCATCGGCAGGACGCCAAAAGCCGAGCGTCTTCCCCAAGCGGCAGCAACGTGTTGTGGGATGTGTCCCTGCTCGACTCGTCTCGGGAAGGACGAGGTGCCCCTGGCGCGTCTCACTCACCGTCCAAAGCCGGAGGAGGACGCTTCCTGAAGAAGCCACCACCTCCGATCCTGCATGAGGACAAGTGTGTTTTAAATCACTCTTCTTCTTCAGACTTTTTGTGTTTTGCTTGGATTTTTGTCCGATTTCAATGTTCCCCTCTTCGTCCTTCCCGTTGCTCAGACAGCAGCCGTCCCCGCAGGCATCCGCCCTGAAGAAGCTGGCTCAGAAAGAGAGTCGCGTCCTCGGCCGGCAGCGAGAAGCGGAATCTCATACCCCGATCCCGGGCTCGGCCTCAGGGCCCCCTCCATCGCGGCGAAGCGGTCGGGGTACGACACCCTCGGTGGGGGCCGAGGTGACCGGGTCTCCTCAGGCAGGTTCCAGCTCCCGGTTCTCGTGGAGCCAAAGCATGGACAGCAATGAAGAGGAGGCCCTGGAGCGGGTGGGAGAGCGCACTTGAGCGGGTCTTTATCCTCGAACTTCTGCAAGCCACCCACATTAACAGCAAATGGCTGTTTTTTTCCCCTCCCAGATGCTCAGCCAAAAAAGTCAGAGGTCGGCCTCCCCTTCGGCCCACCTCCCCTGCAGAGACGGTCCCTCCTTGAGCACCCGAGCTGAGGTCCCCCTCGTCCCCTCAGGATGCCGCTTTTCCGGGCCACCGGCACCCTCCTCTGATTTGTCCGGGTCAGCCCTGGAGGAGATTCTCTCGCTGGAAGAACTTTTCCCGCTCGGATGTGACAACGCTGCCGAGTCCAGCCGAGCGCCCTCGCAATGTGAGCAGCGCGCCCACGCGCTCATGCACACCCACCGTTCATGTGCAGCAAAGCAGACTTTTCGGAATGTTTTCTTGCAGCGGACCTTGATGTGGACGTGAAGACCTTGGAAGATGTTGGCTCCGCCTGCTTCGGAAACACATCAGAAGAACAAATGCAGGTTTTTTGTTCATTTCAATCTCGCAAACGTACTGACAAAGAAGGACCCTAAATAGGTTCGGCACTGCCACCGTGTTGCAACCTCGTCACGTGTGCTCACTTGTGAACAGGTGCAGGACGAGCGCGGTGACGGAGACTCAGTCCAAATGGTCGACTACGAAAGTGACTTCGAAAGCACCGAACGGACAGAAACAGGTCACCGGGGCAGCAGCGGACGTGTCACGTGCGCACACGCAAGCATGCCTGTGCGTGCTCACTCGTTCATCCCTCTGTGTTCTCTACAAGTCGCACACAAAATCCCTCGCTCGCATTTGAGCACTCACGTTTGGCACACACTTGTCTCAGCCAGCGTCTGGCAGTGAACCTCAATGACACAAGCACATTCCTCTCTCACTCAGGTGTCGGAGCGCCTGCCGTACGATGATGAGGTATCGGAAACTGTCGGGTCGGCAGCGGCGTGCAAGCATTATTCATCCAAGGCCAGTACAAAAGAAAGGGACACGACGTGTACGTCCCGGACGGTCTTGTCGGCGTCCGGCACTCCCGCGTCACACGCCGGATCTTTTGGCTGCGAGTCCCTTCCTTCCTCCTCACCATCACCCGGCGAGCGTTTTAAAGACACGGCGGCGCAGACCGACACCGACGTCTGGTCAGCGCCACACCCGCCCTCCTTGGCGCTGAATGACCTGCTGCGGGGGCAGCTGTCTGTCACACGCCGCTTGGCGAGAAGCAGCCGCAGGAAACGTGACGACGTCATCGACAGCCTGGGCCCGCCCACCTACGCCTACGCCACGTTGCACCAAACCATGGAGGTGAGGCACACGCTGTGGCACACATGCACACACACACAGCCTCCCGCAGCACACAATCTTACTTACTGACACACCTTCACAGTCATTGTCTCTTTCACACACACCTTATACAATCTCAGTCACTGTCTAAACCAGGTGTGGGTAAATATTTTGACTTGCCGGCCGAATTGGATTCTAAATTTTGACCGGGGGGGCGAACCAGGAGCAAATGGATGTAGTATTTGTGTGAAGTAATAGAAATGACATGTAAAGGTCATTGCATAAAAGGTTTTTACTTAGGTAGTAAATCGAAAACAAATGCATTTATTAACACCATTAAAAAAATATTTTACCCCAAAACTACTATCAGTGATTCTAATTAAATACGACACTGTTATTATGAATAATAGTTTCCATCACTTCAGCGCCTGCAGGTCAGATTTATGAAATATGTTTATCTAATGACGCAAAATCACATCAAACGGCAAACATTCTGACCAAATGAATCATCTTGAAGAATCAGTGAAAGAATACGTACATCTAAATAAAGTAATAAAGAAATCAATAGAATTGTTGGTCTCCCTATTTTGCTAGTGCATCATGGTCTGGAGTAAAATTTGTTGTGGTAATTGTTAGGATAGAGCCAAGGTGTTGGTCCTTAACCTAGATCTGTGACGGTCTTTGTTGATGTTCACGTGACGTTTGCTCACACACGTTGGTCGGACCAAATTGTCCACTCGGTACGTTAAACACTTGGTACTCAGTGTCCACCTTTCTTTTGCTCTGGCCACTCATTTTAATGGAAGGATTCCAGGGGAGGGTTTGTGGGTGGGATTAGCGTAATTCAGGGGTCTCAAACTCCAGTCCTCGGGGGCCGCATTCCTACATGTTTTCCAAGTTTCTGTCGTTAAACACACCTGATTCAATTATCCGGCTCCTGCAAAACGTGAAGATGAACTGATCATTTGAATCAGGTGTGTTTAACGAGGGAAACTTGGAAAACATGTAGGAATGCGGCCCCCGAGGACTGGAGTTTGAGACTCCTGTAACTGAAAGCTCAGCGCGCGAATTACGAGAATGCTGACGTCACAGCCCACACTCAAAATTCGGCACTGATGGAAATAGAGTGGGGAGTGCGCCGGGTCCGTACTACTTAGTAAGTACACGCACTTGTGAGTGTGCACCGAGCTTTCTGACACGGCTTCCGGGAGTAAATGCGCGAGCGGGCGCTTCCCCATCTATTGGGGAAACATAGTAATTGCAGGGAAAATGTTTAATAATGCATTTTATTCAGGTTTGGCGGTCCGGCTTAAACGGCCCTGTGGGCCGGATGTGGCCTGCGAGCCGTAGTTTGCCTATCTCTGCTCTAAACTTTCACTCCCATACCATATTTCACTCTTGGACACACTATGTCATAAACTCTCATCCTCATATTCTCACATCTAATCTAATATTTGCTCATGCAGCTCATCGGTCAAACAAAGGCGGCCAGAGTGAGCGAGGCCCACACGTGACTGCTTGTTGTGGACGTCCAATTTCCGAGCGGATGATCGTCTTCTCTTTCCCTCCCCGACCGGGACACTGCCATGATGCCTTTAGTGTTATTGGCGCAATATTTTGCAGCCATGGTGTTTGGCGTCATTGAATTTGATTAAAAACATGCTTTCTCAATGATCTTGATTTATAATTGCCGGAACGAGCTATTGCTTCTAAATGGCACAGGGGGTTTACAACCAGACGTTTTATGTGGCTTACAGATCGATTGAAGATTTTATGGACTGATAGCGGCTTTCAAAAGGAAAATCGATTCATTACCAAAATCAAACATTTAGCCAAGGACTCAGACACGGAATGTGTTTATTTAAAAAAAAAAAAAAAGTTTCGGTTGAGGCGCAACTCGATGAAAGCACGTGCCTCATGCTGTCAGTAGGGGTCGCTGAAGGGGTAATGGGGATGCCCTGCGTCCCGGGGGACCAGCTTCCCGTCCACCTGAACACCACCAACGTGGCATCAAAGTTTTATCAACATGGTTGTTGACTTGGTTTTAGCAGCAAATGTTGGCGGCGCCACCTGATGGCCAAAGTGCGCTTTGGCGATTGCCATCAAGCATGAAATGGAAAGGAGACATTTCAGAATCCTCCAAGGTGTCCAAGCGGCGCGCTCGACTTACTTCAATGACGGGTAGGATGTAACGCCAGTTTTTGTTGAGCGCCGCCAAGCTGGTCATCTCCTCCTCTGACAAGGTGAAGTCAAACACCTCCAAAACGAAAAATAGAAATTGCCATCTTCAACAAGATTCAAATGCGCAATGTTCGGACATTTTTCATCCAATATCTGCACACGTATATATTATTTATGAATACAATGTTTGCATGTATTTTTTTCTTTCAAATGTGTATTTTTCTCTATTGGCCTCTTTTTTCCTCAGATTTGTGGATTTCTATTTACTTGTTCCAATCATAAGAGTTCTTTTCTAACATTAGTCGGGTGTACATTTTTTGTCCCTTTATGTCACATTTGTTTTTTCATGCATCATCTTTCCAAAATGATTTTCAACTATTGCCTGCACACGTACTTGCAAGTTCTCTCGGATGCGTGAGGGCGTGACGCTCTTGGGAACGGCCACGACGCCGCGTTGAGTCTGCCACCTGCGTACGGGAGAAGCGCATTTAGCGTCAGCCAATTCGTCTTTTGTGTTGTTTAGCAAGCGGGCGGGGCTGACCTGAGCAGGATCTGAGCGGGCGACTTGCAGTATTTTGCAGCCAGGGTGGCCAGGACGGGCTCGTCCATGAGTGTGAGCTCGTCGGGGCGCTTCCAGGCACGGTCGGGGGAACCCAGCGGGCTGTAGGCTGTCATTACCACGCCCAGCGACCGACAGTGCGCCAGCAACTCTGTCTGCGCCAGGTACGGGTGGCTCTCCACCTGCGTGCATGGCCACGCAAGCGCAAAGTCAAACCACCTCGGTCTTTCCACGTTCTTGTGTCAGATGTCGCTCTTCAAAGAGCCATTGTCAAGTGCTTGCCAATCCAAACATGTCTGCATATTCTTTTTTTTTTGGGACCTGCACGACGGCGGGCTTGACGTGGGCGGCAGCCAGCACGTGGTCCAGCTGACGCTTGTTGAAGTTGGACAGGCCGATGTGACGCAGCAGGCCTTTGCGGAGCAGCTGCTCCATGGCGCCCCAAGTGGCGCAGTAGTCCACCGCGTCGTACAGCAGCGAGCCACTGCCCGCCTTGGGGAACGCCTCCTCCCCGCGCCTGCGTGCCAGTACAAAGCGCCTCGCTTCAAAGCCTCGGTCCGCATTTGCCGGCCAAGTTTACATTCGCACCGGAAGGCCATGGGCCAGTGGATGAGGTAGAGGTCCAAGTAGTCAAGTTGAAGGTCACGCAGCGTTCGCTGAAGGGCGGGCTCCACGTCCTCGGGGTGGTGGCACGTGTTCCACAATTTGGACGTGACAAAGACGTCCTCCCGCCGCACGCCCTGACAAACGGGACAAATGCCGACTCTGTGCCTTTGCACCTGTGCGCGTACATGTGAGCCGTCACGCGTGCGCGTCTCACATGGGGCTGCGCAAAGCTCTCGGCGAACGCTTGTCCAATCTCGGCCTCGTTGCCGTAGACGGCAGCGCAGTCAATGTGGCGGTAGCCTGCCTCCAGGGCGCACTTGACCACCTCTTTCACCTGGCAAACACAAACGCACCCCAATTGAGCCCCCGAATCACGAGCGCAGACCGGACATTGTCAAAGGTTTCGCGGGGTTCGGTTACTCACCTGTCCAGGCGAGCTCTTCCAGGTGCCCAGTCCAATGAGGGGCATCTTGCGGCCCGTGTGGAGGACAGCAAATTCGTTCATCTTCCCGCCTGGCGCCAAAATGTCCGTGTGAAAAATGACCACACGATTCATCATCAATTACAAACAAATAAATCCAGTAATTGATTACTGGAAATTCCAGACGAGAAAAAGATTTATAAATTAAAGACAGGCTATGACTGGATCAGCCTTCTCTAGCCAGGACCTTACGCGCCAGGAAGAGGATGTGATGCTGACTTGCACTTTTTTGAAAGAGTCAACAGCACTAGAGGACGCAACCACAAAAACGACAAACTGGAAGTAGATTTTCTTCCAACTCACATGGATGGCAAATCTTGCGCAAACAAATGCAATGTATAAAAAAAGGAAGACAACGAAGCAGCTTTGTTTGGCTTTTTAATAAATTAAATTTGTAAAGTACTACATGTTGCTGGTGTTGGGCTTAAACATTCTACGTTCAAATTTAGTATTACAAATGTATCTATAGTTAGCCGCTCCCAACGCACATTTGGACAAAATAATCGTCTACCAACGTGTCATGCATGCTATTTTCTCCACAGCTCGCAGAACCCCTTTCATAATGATGTATTTTTATCTTTCCTCAGAATTCATCCGCTCACCGGTAAATATCCGTTTTATGTCGTCTTCCATGAAAGCCGCCTGGCTGTCAATCTTGCAAACGCTGCTTTTAGTTTTATCATTGTTCGTTTTCTGACGGATGTTACCAGCCGGTAAGTAAAACTTAATACCAGATTTTCTTTTCACAGGAAGGCGTAAGTGAAGAGCAGGAGCAAAGCGATGAAGACAAGTTTGAGTTGGCGCGCCAAAAGCAAAAAGTACCTGCTCTAGATTTTCTTTGGAGGCGGTCTGGCAGCGTAGTTCTCTTGGGCGTCTAGACTTTTCTCTCAGTGATGCAAATAAAAAGCGCAGCCTTGAATTTGGCCTCCGCTTCCGCTTCCGGATGCAGACGGGCCTGCGTCCGGTTAGGCTCACCAAAATAAGAGTCCAGTGTCAAGTCGTTTATTTATACGTCGTATAGCCCTAAATCACAGGCAACTCTCAAAGGGCTTCTTCACATGTATAAAAAATTGACAAATATTCTCGAACATCCCCTGATCTTAAACTCCCAGGAGGGCAAGGAAAACCTAAAAAAAAAAAAAAACTACTGGGGGAAAAATGAGAAACCTTGAGAAGAGACCACAGATGGGAGGATCCCCTTCCAGGATGACCAGGCTGCAATGGATGCAGAGAGGGCGCATAGAACCAGTGACGTGCGGTGAGGTTCATGACTGAGGAGGCACTGACGTCATCCCCCCCCCCCCCCAAGTAAAATTTGTCCGGCACCGGCACCTAACCGTGTCACAAAAAAGGTTGGGAAACGCTGCTCTAGAGTGGCTGGCTTATTCATTTTTAATTAGAACTATTTTAAATAAAATCTCATATCAGCAGGCTTCACACATAAAAACACTCAATAAAGCACATGGAATCAAAAACTTGTTTTCGATCGTGCGTGCCACTCCGTTTGAAAAGACATGCTCCGATGTCTCGTTGTCCGAATCAAGCCCTTTAACTCCGGACCTGCTCTTCCTTTACTGATGAACTCCTGCTCGACCGAAAATCCATTGTTGAAAAGCGTTTGGATATGTAATTCTCCATTGTAAAACGAAATGTAAAATCGGATAAAAAAAAGACTGTAAAACAAAATAAATGCACAACTGCTCCTCAGTTGTTCACTGTAAATTTGAACTGGAGATCTCTTATTCTACAGGTGGGCGTGTAAGTTGAGCAAAGATGAAGACATGTGTGATTCTTCCTCCGTAACAAATGTCAAGTTACCGGTTATACTGTCCTAAGATGACTATGTCATCAGTAACAATGAACTCTCGTCTCTTTAGTGAACAAACTGGCACATATGACAAAAAACACTTGATATTATATACATCAGCTTAACTACGGAAATCAGTTAATATAGCCACAGTGTTTGAACACTTAAAAAGCGACATAAAGACAGAGAGCAGTTCAGTCTAACCGTAGACTCTAACGGCATAGCCCAGTGCTTCTCAAATAGTGGGGCGCGCCGCCCTTGGGGGGCGCGGTGCTATTCCTGGGGGGGCGCGTGTGACCCTGGGGAACAGGCTTTTTTTTTGGCAGTACTAGAATAAAGTGTAATTGCGAATCTTCACAGCAGGGGGCAGTGGCGCTCTCATTGTTACTTCTGTGACGTTTGCGACAGTGCAACATTTTACGACTTACAAGACAAGTTAGGATAGTCACGGTGGGGAAGGGGGGGCGCGAATAGTTTTCTTCTTGCTAGGGAGGGGCGTAACAGAAAATAATTGAGAAGCACTGGCATAGCCTGTCAACATAGGCAGCCGTGTGATTACGGCATTATGCAATTCCTCGGAAGGCAGGAAGTTGGCTCTTCCAAGCGAATCGTCTTCGGTTTTAAAATAACTATAAAAATTCAGTGATTTTGGTTCAAAATGATACAAAACTACTGAAATTAAAATGAAAATGACTTTATAATAAGAACAATTGAATTTGTTTTTCCCCTTTTCATGATGGCAGGGGAGTCGTGGCCTCCCTTGCCTCCTCTGACCGCACGTCCCCGATGCCAGGCAAGCAAGAAAGATAGAAGAGAAAAAAAAATAACGATTACCGAACGTTTCAGAGTAAGTGGACCGAGGAATTCACATTTGTGGAGAGAGGAGGCTCTGCTATGTGCCTCATATGCAATGACAAAATAGCATCCATGACACGCTCCTGTATCAAGCGCCACTTTGAGACACGACATGCTACATTTGCAACCAAATACCCAGCTGGGGACAGCAGAAAGAAAGTGTGTGAAGAGCTCCACAGGAAGGTCCAAGCTAGTCAACAGCAACTCCGTGTATGGACCAGACAAGGTGACTTTAATTCAGCCTGTTTGGCTGGCGCATTAGCAATTGTGAGGAACGTAAATCCATTACCCCTCCGTGAGTCATCACCTTATCGTGGTGGAGGGTTTTGCGTGCCCCTATGATCCTAGGAGCCATGTTGTCTGGGGCTTCATGCCCCTGGTAGGGTCACCCATGGCAAACGAGTCCTAGGTGAGGTGCCAGACAAAGCACGGCTCACAATAGCCCCTTATGAAGAAAAAAATAAATGGATCCCGTTTTCCCCCGCCCGGACGCGGGTCACCGGGGCCCCCCTCTGGAGCCAGGCCTGGAGGCGGGGCTCGAAGGCGAGCGTCTGGTGGCCGGGCCTTCGCCCATGGGGCCCGGCCGGGCACAGCCCGAAAAGAAAACGTGGGTCCCCCTTCCCATGGGCTCACCACCTGTGGGAGGGGCCAAAGGCAGGGACCTTGGCGGTCTGATCCCCGGCTGCAGAAGCTGGCTCTTGGGACACCGAATGTCACCTCTCTGGCTGGAAAGGAGCCCGAGCTGGTGTGCGAGGCAGAAAAGTTTCGACTAGATATAGTGGACCTTGTTCCGCGCCTCCATTGTTGAAGCGGCCGACCAAAGCTGTGGCCGTAAGGTCATTGGTGCCTGTCGTGGCGGCAATCCCCGAACCCGCTGGTGGACACCGGCGGTAAGGGATGCCGTCAAGCTGAAGAAGGAGTCCTATCGGGCTGTTTTGGCCTGCGGGACTCCGGAGGCAGCTGACAGGTACCGGATGGCCAAGCGGAACGCGGCTTCGGCGGTTGCTGAGGCAAAAACCCGGGCGTGGGAGGAGTTTGGCGAGGCCATGGAGAATGACTTCCGGACGGCTTTGAGGAAATTCTGGTTCACCATCCGGCGTCTCAGGTGGGGGAATCAGTGCAACGTCAACACTGTTTACAGTGGGGATGGCGTGCAGCTGACCTCGACTCGGGACGTCGTGTGTCGGTGGGGAGAATACTTCGAAGACCTCCTCAATTCCACCTACACGCCTTCCATTGTGGAAGCAGGGCCTGAGGACTCTGAGGAGGACTCTCCAATCTCTGGGGTCGAAGTCACTGAGGTAGTTAAAAAACTCCTCGGTGGCAAGGCCCCGGGGGTGGATGAGATCCGCCCGGATTTCTTAAGGGCTCTGGATGTTGTGGGGCTGTCATGGCTGACACGTCTCTACAACATCACGTGGACATCGGGGACAGTGCCTCTGGATTGGCAGACTGGGGTGGTGGTTCCCCTCTTTGTTCCAATTACAGGGGAATTACACTCCTCAGCCTCCCTGGTAAGGTCTATTCAGGGATGCTGGAGAGGAGGGTCCGTCAGGAAGTCGAACCTCGGATTCAGGAGGAACAGTGCGGCTTTCGTCCTGGCCGTGGAACAGTGGACCAGCTCTTCACCCTCAGCAGGATCCTCGAGGGTGCATGGGTGTTCGCCCAACCAGTCCACATGTGTTTTGTGGACTTGGAGAAGGTGTTCGACCGTGTCCCTCGGGAGGTTCTGTGGGGGGTGCTTTGGGAGTACGGGGTACCAAGCCAACTGATAAGGGCGGTTCGGTCCCTGTATTACTGATGCCAGAGTTTGGTCCGCATTTCCGGCAGTAAGTCAGATTCGTTCCCAGTGAGGGTTGGACTCCGCCAAGGCTGGGCTTTGTCACCGATTCTGTTCATAATTTTTATGGACAGAATTTCTAGGTGCAGCCGAGGCGTTGAGGGTGTCCGGTTTGGGGACCTCAGCTTGTCTGGTTCTTCCTCACCGGGCAGGAGAGGATGATATGTCCTTGCGCACCGCAATAATAGCACCTGTCTTCCTGGTGTCGGCGCTGCCTTTCCTCCACGCTCAACCCGGTCCGGCCGAGCTGCATGGGTTCAGCCCCAGGCGGTAGCAGTGCCGTGTTCGATCTTTGGCGGTGCGTCTCGAGGAGTGGCGACTCCACCCCTGACACGGGGAAGAAGGCGGTCGCGCTCCGGCTTGCGCGCTGCTTCCTCCAGTCATGCAACCTGTTGTCCGTGCGGATAGCCAGCGCGATGAGAGCGTCGAGGTCAGCGGGAAGATCGAGGGGAATGAGTTGGTCCTGGATGGGTCCGGAAAGGCCCTTGAGAAAAACATCATTCCGCGGCCAGAGTGCGGAAGCGGATCGCGTAGTCGCTGACAGACTCCCGACCCTGGGTCAGCTGGCCCAGCTCACGCGCCTTCTCTCGTTCCGGGGAGACCGGATCAAACACCGTGCGCAGGGCCTCGTTGAAAGCGGAGAAGGAATGACAGTAAGCAGAATCCCTGGCCCATTCTGCAGTCGCCCACGCCCGGCCCCTTCCCGTCATGTATGAGATCATGTACGCCACCCGGGAGCGTTCCGTGGGGAAGTCTCCTGGGGACCGCTCGAACTGCATCTCACACTCGGTTATGAAGGCTTTGCTGAGCCCGGGTTCTCCAGCGTATCGTTCAGAGGGAGCCAGTCTGACCCCCATCGCCATGGGAGCGGGACGATCCACCGGGGAAGCAGCTGGGGAACTGGGCGTCGCCGCTGGTCAGAAGCGTGAGAACGTCTTGCATTTGCCGGCTCAGTGTTCCCACCTGGGCCGGCACCGCCGCTCTGAAGTCTCCCTGAGTCTTCCTGATCTCTTGAACACCAACTCCCAGGGCATCTACCTGCTTCTGATGATGGGCGGGCTGCGACGCCTGGGAGCGGACTGTGGCGGCCAGATGCTCCAACTCTGCCGAGTCCATGTCTGGCCAGTGCGTACTCTCAGGCTTGGAGCAGGGAGAGGACTCAAATGCAGAGTTCCAACCAAAGGTGTTTTATTTTCTCCGGAAGGCAGCACCAAAAACAAAAAGCGCCTCAAGATGAGGGAAAAAAAGGCAAAAACAAAAGCGCCTCAACACGAGGGAAAAAAGGCTGAGAACAGCAAACAAAAAACGCCTCAAACTGAGGGAAATACTAAGGCAAAAATCCAACGAAACAAAACACAGAGCTTGGGCAAAAGGTATCTTCTATCTAGGCTTTCTCTGGGAATTCCTGTGACTTCGGGATCGCTAGTGTTCGTGACAAGCAAGACGCACTGGCAAAAGCCAAGGGGGAGGCGCAGGCTATATAGGAGGACACAGGTTCAGACAATCAGGCCAATGACACAGGTGTCCGCAGTTGGGGAACTGGGAAGTCAAGTGGACTGTCGTGCAGAGGAAGAGGACGAACTGAAATGAGAGTTACAACAATAAAACAGGAAGTAACATGACACGACAAGACAGCCCACAAAACAGGACAGCATGACATCAGGGGCACCATTGACATCAAATGGTTCAATGGAGAAGGCCCGTTTCCTGTGGCTGGACAAGACAGGACCATCTAGTCCAGCCGGGATGAGTATGATAATGTGACACTTTGCTGGTGCCTTTCGCTCCCCAACGACGCTATTGCGACATTACGTGAATGTGTCAAAAGGGTGGGAGAGTAGAATAATTTAGTCTACTGTAAAATTCAATGTTTTGTCAAATGTAATTGTTTTTGGAGTCTTAATAGGACATGTAAGAATTCAACAGACAGTGATGAGAGGAGCAGAAGAAACATCTCAAATGACTAATGCAAAGGTTGCAGAAAAGGTGCTGTTTTTGCTGTTTTTCTGGACGTGCTGCTGCTCTTTCAGTGGCAGATCCAGATGGGGATTTGCTCAGTAAAATACTGCGGCTACGGAAGCAAAGACCGAGGTCCAGATCACCCCAATGTTCTGGCTGAAGGTCCCAAGAAGGAGGGGGATGGAGCTTGTGTCAGGTTTAATTCGCTGACTGAATAACTATTAATAGAAGAGCAACAGCAAGCAAACCACAAGTGAGACAGAATATTAAGTCTTTTCTCGCGAGGAGTGCAGTACAGATAGCTTACAACAATCTCACTACACTAAATATCTGTATACACTCCCGCTCTTTTTATTTGGATTTGCCCTACCCACAATGTGAGACAAGCCCCTAAAGGAAGGTGTAAAGCACGTGGGCTTTGCCTCGTAAGGGAAAATCACTAGGTGTTTACATACTGATAAGAACATGTGGGAAGTGGACTGGATAGAAAAGAAAACCTTTGACCTCTAGTCAAAACATAGCAAGGGATGTTTTACGAGATTGTGTAGGATGGGACAAGCTAGGTTATTTATTACTGGTTATATACATTCCAACCTAATCCTACGATCAAGATAGTTAGGAAAACCCTGACAATGATGGTCACTTGTAGGTTCATCTGGGGTGCAAGACAGCAATGAGGCATGTTGTCTAACAAAGTGGTCTTTGTTAGAAAGGAACTGTCTCGGTAGATGTCTTCTTTTTGCTGAGTTGTCAGCTGCGTCTTGTCTGACCAAGCCGTAACTTTTCTCTTCTGTGGTACGTCATAAAAACAGCAAGGCCAAACAGCAAGCATATATTGCAGTACTATTGCGGTAAAGCATTGATTAGAGAACGCATGATAACATATATATAGATTTTTCTAACAGCCTGCGTGGACTGAACCCTATAAATTGGTGGAGCGCATCTCACATGCAAAGGAGATACGTGGTATCATCTGTCCCAGTGTGCCCCAGTGAAAGGGTTCCTGCAAGGAACCAGATCCGCCATCGACAGTGTCCCCGCCCCCAGTTCAAACAGAGGCAGAATAATCCTCTTCCCCCTTAGTGGCCAGGTAGTCCACCCTGAGCCACTGAAGACAACGACCATGCGGCAGATATTTCCAAGTTCTCCCCGGACGGTGCAGAGCTGCGAAGGGGGTGAGAATTGTGCTCACCCTCCACCAGTGGGCGTGCCAAGCCCCCAACGGCTGAACAATCACGAGCAATTTTTATCTTGAACTATTGTTATTGATAACATTCTGGTCGCCTAAGGCAGAGGGAGCATGTGACTCTTTTCCTGCATTAATCAGGTTTTTCAATCACATGCTAAATTTGGACTGGAGTATTGAGGGAAAAACCTCATCTTCACTGGAAATTATTCCTGTCATTGTATTTTCTTACTTATGTTTGATTGATCGGGGTTGGCATAATCATATAATAAAACAGGAGGGATATGTTAGGGTTTACAGATTATCTTCATCGTATGATTGTTAGAATGTAACCTGTAATAATTAACCTAGCTTGTCCTGTCTTAACAAAAGTAGTAGAACAAAGTGCTAAGATCTTTTGAACTGATTGACTAGCTCAGTGCTTCTCAAATAGTGGGGCGCCCCCCCCTTGGGGGGCGCGGTGCTATTCCTGGGGGGGCGCGTGTGACCCTGGGGAACAGGCTTTTTTTTTGGCAGTACTAGAATAAAGTGTAATTGCGAATCTTCACAGCAGGGGGCAGTGGCGCTCTCATTGTTACTTCTGTGACGTTTGCGACAGTGCAACATTTTACGACTTACAAGACAAGTTAGGATAGTCACGGTGGGGAAGGGGGGGGCGCGAATAGTTTTCTTCTTGCTAGGGGGGGGCGTAACAGAAAATAATTGAGAAGCACTGGACTAGCTGCAGAGGAAGTAATCAAAGTTGCCTTGTTTACACAACGTTGTAAAAGACCCCCTGCTATGCAGACCAGGGGCTTCAACCCCATCCTGTCCACTCTCACCTCCACTCTCACCCCCACTCTGTTTCTCTCAATAAAAATGCTCCTGCAAGAGACCTGAGTCAGACCTCATTCGATCATCGCTGTACGCACAGCGACAAATGGACTCTCCACCTGCAGGTGTCTAAAAGGACTTACTTGTCTCCCGTGTGGTTTCTTGCAAAATAAGTTAGAGTGAGTGCCACCCTAACACGGTCCAAGGTGCTGGAATAATGGTCGAGGTTCTTCTGAGGCGTGGGTTTAAATCCCACCACTGTCACTTTCATCAGTTCTGCTCTATGGGGCTTGTTGCAGTTCCCCTAAAGTTTCTATTTTTGGAACTGCGCATAGGAACAAATACTAAAGCCGCACAAGTAGTAAATAGCTGTAGCGCAAGGGACCGACTGTCACGATTTATCTCCGTTCGTTTCCTTGTTTTAATGTTGCCATGGTTTCTGTTCACGTCGCCCCTCCCCTCCTGTGTCTGCTCACAATCTATGTAATTGCCATCACCTGCCTCTCGTTACCTGTCTTGTATTTAAGTCCTGTCTGCGTGTCACTCCCCGTCAAATTGTTCTCGTCCACCATGCATGTCTTTTTTGTTTCTAGTCTCCAGTCTGTTCTGTTCTAGTCTTGTCCCTAGTCAAGCCTCTAGTCCAGGGGTCACCAACACGGTGCCCGCGGGCACCAGGTGGCCCGTGAGGACCGCATGATTCACCCGCAGGACTGTTCTAAAATTAGCTCAAATAGCGGCACTTGTCAGTGAGCTGCATCTATTTATTTTACAGTCAAACCTCGGTTTTCGAAAGTCTTGGTTCTCGAACATATCGGAATTCGAACAAAGAATTCGCGATTTTTTGCTTCGGTTGTCAAATAAAATTCAGCTGTCGAGATGAGCCGGGAGAACCCGAGAAAACCCGACCGCGCGGCCCGGATGGGGACTGACTCCGTTGTTATTGTATTTTTGTTACTTTGAGGATTATATTAACCTCTAATCATCCCTCCAAAGAAAGCAAGTGGGAGCAGTAAAGCCATCCTAAAACACAAAGACGCTCTTAAAGCAATGCGGCAGTGAGCGCCCGGCGCGCTGCTGTTGCGCGATCGGACCAAATTAAGCTCCCGGCGCACTGAGGTCTACTTAAATTTTGGAAAGTACATCAGGACTTTAAAAATATCCTCTAAATTTTAGCGACGGCTCTGTCACAATAATGCGACCAGCTTGGTGCAGTTGCGCGGTGGGCGACGCGCTACGGTTGCGCGTTCGTCGGTGCGCTGCAGTTGCGCGATCGGACAAATATGCGCAAATAAAAAAAAAGCTTAAAAAAGGCGTTGTTTTTTTTGTCTTGAAACGGAATAAATATTTTTCCATTATTTGTAATGGGAAAAATAGAGTTGGAAATCGACCGATTCGCTTCTCGAACCGCCTTCTGGAGCGGATTGTGGTCAAAAACCAAGGTTTGACTGTATTTTTGCTATTCTTGTTAAAATCACTTACACGTGAACTGGAAATGACAATAATAACAACACATAGTAAAAGCCAAATTGAGCAAATTGGCTATTTCAGAAGTGTGTGTCAAACTGGTAGCCCTTTGCCTTAATCTGTACCCAGGAAGTAGGTCTCGGTTTAAGAAAGGTTGGTGACCCCTGTTCTAGTCTATCTTTTGAGGTCTTCAATAAACCCTGGTCCAAGCTGCATTTGGTCGCCCAGCTCCATTCACTTCATGACACCAACTTGCTATTTTTTATCAGAAATCCTGCAAAGTTCTTTGCGAAATATCAATCTTTGCCTTTCATGTTCATCGGGACTACCCGTTTAATAGGTACCTACACTGTAGACGTCTATTTTAGGTCTTTAAATCGACGTAATTTAGACGTCTATAAAATAACCTAAAATAGACGTCTATTAGGCGACAGAAATAACCAATTCACATGTACGGATCAACATGCTTGTTAAACACAAATCCAAACAACTTCTGTACATTATTTATAAGACTTACAGCTGAATCAGACATTAAAATTTCGAAATATGATCATGTTTAATGTTTTTAATTTAGGTGTATATTTTAGGTCTATAACATGACCAATTTTTGACGTCTAAATTGGGTCTTTACGAGACCAGACGTCTATGGCTGACAGGGTTATTATGATTACCGTTTTTTTCCATGTATAATGCGCCCCCATGTATAATACGCTCCCTAAAAATGGCATGTTGATGCTGGAAAAAAGCCTGTACCCATGTATAATACGCACCCAAATTTTGACTCCTACTTAAGTCCGTAAACGTAGAATTATTTCAGAAAAAACATCATCTGTGGGAACAACCGGATGTTATTCTGCTATAACTCAATAAGTGCAAACTCAATAGCGAAGAAATGTTTCGGATTTGTGTAGGGTACATTGTGACAGCAAACGAGCAGGTGATCGAGCAAGCATCTGATACGAGAGCATTGAGTTCGTATGGAGCGTGTTTGAAGTGAACAGCAGAGAAGAAAGCGCATCTGTGATGGCGGCCTCCGTATGATATCCGGATAAAAAAATAAATAAAAAAATGTATCCATGTATAATGCGCACCCCAGATTTTAGGACAATAAATTAGTTAAATTTTGCGCATTATACATGGAAAAAAATGGTATTATTATTTTAATAAATATCCATCCATCCATCCATTATCTGTACCGCTTGTCCCCACGGGGGTCACGGGCGTGCTGGAGCCTTTCCCAGCAGTCATCGGGCAGTAGGCGGCGGACACCCTGAACTGGTCGCCAGCCAATCGCAGGGCACACAGAGACGAACAACCATTCACACTCGCACTCACACCTGGGGACAATTTGGAGTGCTCAATTGGCCTACCAAGAATGTTTTTGGGATGTGGGAGGAAACCGGAGTGCCCGGAGAAAACCCTGACGCGAGAACATGCAAACTCCACACAGGAAGGGCTGGAAGTGGAATCAAACCCGCACCCTCCTAACTGTGAGGCGCTCGTGCTAACCAGTGCCCCACCGAGCCGCATTTTTTTTTATGTTTATTATATTGTTTAATAATAGAATATAACTAAAAATGTTTTAATAAACATTTATGTTAAAACTTGTCTGGTGTTTTATTTCTTGTTTTTATATTGCCAAACAAAACATGAAAATCAGACATTTGGTTAACTGCTTTATATGACATATATAAATATATTATATTGTGAGGTGTATTTCTTAGTTGTGTGTGTTATTGAAAGTAAAAAAAAAAACGGATCAGTAGGGGGGGACGATTCGTTGAACAATTCGTTTGAACGAATCTTTTGAGTGAACTGAATCTAAAGATTCAGTGCACATCACTAGCTTGAACGCCTTCTGGCTAGTGTTGGTTCGTTCATGAACAGTTTGTTCCAAAGAATGAATGTTTCCAGTGAACGTGAGTGAACGGATTACTACCTGAAATAATTCGTTCTTTTTGCAGTTCATATGACTTCAACCAACACGCAATAACGTAACTTATCCAACACAGTAGGTGTTGGTAATGCGCATTGAAGCCAGTGCCACCCTACCGTAAAACAAAACAAAGAAAAATGACATAACTTCCCGTTCACAAACGAGTCAGTGACTGAAGTGAACTGCATTTCTCGATCAGCGAGAAAACGAATCAATGAGTGAGTGAGTGAATTGCCTTTCCCGTTCATTGCGAGAACGGATCAGTGAGTGAACGAGTCAGTGAGTGTACTGCCTTCCCGTGCATCAACGGATCAATCAGTGAACGTGTTGCGTCTCCTGGTGTGAACAATTCAGTGAGTGAACGTGAACTATGTAAGCCAGTTAAAAGTCAGTGAATATAGTTTATGATTTGCCAAGGACAGAAAAAACCCACTCACTGAAACACCACTTCTTTCGTCCTCGTTTCCTCCAAGCTATGGGCTTATGTGCAAGCGCATGAAGAGACAGCGGGGAGATTATGTTTCTCTTTGGGAAATCTTTTTTTTTAAATATTAACAGTAGTTTTTGGATAACGTGTATGCATATACACGTCTAAATATTGCTATCTAATCTGTCTACTACAATTTAACATTAGGTTGCAGGTTTAGGTGGCACCCACCTTTGCACGGATCTTCAACCGTTCCCTGGAGCGCTGTGAGGTGCCCTTGTGCTCCAAGAGCTCCACCATCGTTCCAGTGGCCAAGAAGCCCGCCATCACAGGTTTGAATGACTATAGACCTGTCGCTCTGACATCTGTGGAAATGAAATCTTTTGAGAGGTTAGTGCTGAACCACCTGAGGGATGTCACGGGCCCCCTGCTTGACCCCCTCCAGTTTGCCTACCGGGCAAATAGGTCGGTGGATGATGCGGTCAACATGGGACTGACTGCACTACATCCTGCACCACCTGGACACCCCAGGAACGTACGCCAGGATCCTGTTTGTGGACTTCAGCTCGGCTTTCAACACCATCGCTCCTAACATCCTCCAACAGAAGCTCATCCAGCTCGCGGTGCCTGCCTCCACCTGTTAGTGCACAGGTGTCAAACTCAAGGCCAGGGGGCCAGATACGGCCCGCCTGTAAGGGATCAGACAGTACAGCCAAGTGCGTAGCGACAGAGACTTTATTGGGGGGGGGGGGATGGGAACAGCTGGCGCTGGAGCGGCGATCTGGCTGGGGTGGACAAGCAATTCTGCGGTATTTCCGAATTGTTAAGCGAGTCAGTTTCTCAGGGACTGTGAGCGAAGCAGCATCACGGGACAGACACTCGGGTCTGCGCCGGCGGCGCTGATATAGCGCTGTCCATGAGCCCGTGGCAGGTGGCGGCGATTCCACTGACAGGGGGGGCATGGTCTTGCCACGTCATTTTATGTGGCCCAAGAAGACAAATTGTGTATCAAATTCGTGTGTCATTACTAGAATTGCAAATTGCCTTCACTTTTAATAATATCTTTTGTTTTTAATATTTGACCAGTTTTTACTCGTCTGATTTGAAAACAATTTATTTGTCAATTTGTTTTATAGCTTTTACTGTATATAATATGAGGTGCTCATACATTTATTTATTTGGGTTGACAGTCATAATGAAAGAAGCTATGACTACAATGCGCCCCGCGAAAAAAATGAGTTTAACACCTCTGTGTTAGTGGATCACCAGCTTCCTGACCAACAGCAGACAGCGTGTGAGACTGGGGAGCATCACATCTGACACCCGGACCACCAATACTGGCGCCCCTCAGGGGTGCGTCCTCTCCCCACTGCTCTTCTCTCTCTACACCAACGATTTATCCTCAGGAGACTCTCCTGTGAAGCTCCTGAAGTATGCAGACGACACCATTCTCATCGGACTGATCCGGGACGGTGACGAGACTGCGTACAGACAGGAGGTGGAGCGGCTGGTCCACGGGTGCAGCCAAAACCACCTGGAGCTGTGCCCGCTCAAGACCATGGGGATGACAGTGGACTTCAGGCGAGACCCTTCACCACTTTCACCCCTTACTATCCGCAGTAATACTAATCTCTCCACAGACACCTTCAAGTTCCTGGGAACCACAATCTCTTGGGACCTGAAATGGACCGGCCACATAGACTCTGTTAAGAAGAAGGCCCAGCAGAGGCTGTACTTCCTGAGACAGCTCAAGAAGTTCAACCTGCTGAAGACCTTCTACACTGCCATCATCCAGTCTGTCCTCTGCACCTCCATCACTGTATGGTTTGGATCGGCCTCCAAACAAGACAAGCACAGACTGCAACGGACAATCAGGACTGCAGAAAAGATCATTGGAATCAACCTCCCATCTATCCAAGACTTGTACCTGTCCAGGACCAGGAAACGTGCAAGTAACATCTCTAGAGACCCTTCTCACCCAGGTTTCAGTATGTTTGAATTACTCCCCTCCGGACGGCGTTATAGAGCTCTGTACGCCAAAACCAGCAGACACAGAGACAGCTTCTTCCCCCAGGCTGTTGCTCTGATGAACTCACACAACTCTTAGAGTCTCAGAGTCATTGCTGTGCAATACAGGGAAATGTACTTTCGGCAGTTTGCAAACATATTTGATTGAGGCTGCGTTAGACTTATATATAACCACATCAATATAATTTTCAGTAGTAGTGTGCTTGTGTAGTCGCATGATGGGCGGTTAGGAATGTGGAGGCAACTGCATGAACTTATTGTCTCCAAAGTATTGTGGAACCGGATGTCCAGACATGGAGGACATCTTACAAGGACATCTCGCCGGTGAGGAACGCGAATAACAACTCGTCTTGGTGGTCCAGACCCAACCGCCTACAACTGAGACCAGACACCTGCGCTGAGCAGCAGAAAAACACCCAAACGAGGAGGAGATGACCATCAACCAATCACCACACAATATTTTGGATGCTTGAATATTCATATTGTGCGTCCTTAAAACTGGGCAACCCGGAAGAATGTGTTGTCTCTCGATGGTCACAAAGACACACGAGTTTTTGATGTTAAGGACCCGGAGACCCAGGCGCCTGTATTAGTTTGCTTTGTCAGGATTAAACAATTGTTAAATTCGGCCTAATTGATCTACTGGTCTTCTCTTTGACAGAACGAACTCGCAAAATTGTTAGGTGCGACAGTGTGTGGATTTGGACATAACTCTTGTGTTAAGTGTTGATCGCAATTTGGAGTCAGATCAATAACTAAAATCCGTAGCCTAACAATTTCTTGGTGACCTCCGACGTGGTGTCAAGAGAAGGGTACCGTGTATAATGCGCGAAATTTAACTAATTTATTGTCCTAAAATCTGGGGTGCGCATTATACATGGGTACAATTTTTTTTTTATTTTATTTTATTTTTTTAAGAAAATCATGGTACAACAAAACCAACAACAGGACTGACCGACAAAGACGTGGAACAAAAAGACAGGGTGACATTACCAAAGACAGGAACAGAAACCAAACAGACATCATGACAGTAACACATGCAATGATCCGACGGTGAGCGAGGGGGACTTAAATACAAAACACGTTACATTGATTGAGGAGACACAGGACGGGAGGGGCGACACGAACAGAAACTATGGCAACCTAGACACATAGCAAAACTGGGGACGAGACATGACAAATCTCCCTCGAAATCAAACTTGAAATCACCTTTCTTCTTGTTTGTTGTCAATCGCGCATCGCATTCAGCCATCCTGCCCAACACACTTAGTCAGTAAAATTCATAATTGACGACACATCGTTTGATGCGATGGTGCAATCCTTGATGGTGTGTTATTGTCAAATATTGTTTGTTTTTTAATCTCCATCGCGGACCGGACGTCATACGGAGGCAGTACGACTGCGCATGCGCACTATGGATCCGATGCGCAGAACGGATGCGCAAGACACGTCAGCTATATAAAGAGCGAGAGTTGTTTTCTTCCTATTAGTTTCAATTCACAGTTTAATTAGCAGTTTCAATCAGCAAATAACAAAATGCGAATTACAGGTAATATTTTATTTCACAACACTTTGCCTTGTTTCTTTCGTCTCTGCTGTTCACTTCAAACACGCTCCATACGACCGCAATGCTCTCGTATCAGACGCTTGCTCGATCACCTGCTCGTTTGCTGTCAAAATGTACCCTACACAAATCTGAAACATTTGTTGCGGCTCCGAGTCACGACGAGGGGCAAGTTTTGGTTTCCAAGGGTGTTTTTATTCCTCTTCAACGTCTCTCCCATACAGAGTCGCCTTTTTCAGGTCTGCACGCCTTTTTCACATACCCGCACTGATCGCGGTGGTGCCTTTACGGGCAGTCGGAGAAATCAACGGCAACAAAAAAATTACATCCAGCCTAGTTAAGACCATACCAAAGACTATAAAAATGGGACCCATTGCCTCACTGCGTGTGTGACGATCATTGGGACTTAAAAATCATAAAAATTGGGTGCGTATTACACCTGGGTACAGGCTTTTTTCCAGCATCAACATGCCATTTTTAGGGTGCGTATTATACATGGGGGCGCATTATACACGGAAAAAAACGGTATTCAGTCAGCAAAATAAACCTGACAGAAATTGGGGGCTCGTTCCGGGATCTCTACAGACCTAGACCAGCAGGACTCTTCGACACAGGCGAAAATCCTTGGCCGAGGTAAACAAAAGCCCTTTGATGGGACTGTTTCGATCAGTCCGGCTGGACACCGGAAGGGTTGACGAGATCATCCGAGGAAGAGAACCAGCAGATCGTGAGTAGGAATATTGATTCTACTAAAAAGGAATGAATGAGCGGTGACAAGAGGTCACTTAAAACGAGCAGTGACAAGAGGTCACTTAAAACCTTGAAAATTCTAGACCCGATCAAGTGCAATTAGAAACAGTTAAATTTCGCAGGGGCGTGTGGAGCCCCCTAACTTATAGGTAGTTAAATTCCACGGGAGGGCGGACTCCTCTGTTTTTCTAATAAAGTACAGGCAAATAGGAGCAGTTAAATTCCGCAGGGGCGTGGTGGAGCCCCCTAACTTACAGGTTAGTTAAATTCCGCAGTGGGAAGGTGGACTCCTCTGTTATTCCTAAAAGGCGATAAAAAGCGCGCGTGGTGTGTTTGTGTACGGTTTGACTGAGAGTGATCTCATTAGAGCTCTCCTCTATATAAACACACAGGATTGTGAACAGTGGCTTTGTGTGGATGCAGAGGCAAGAACTCTCCGCTCCATTCGGGGAGGTGAAAGGAGTGTGCGCGTGGGCCTGTGCTATGCTCGTGTGGGCGGTGGGCCGGCATCATGATTGTTGCAGGAAATGGCCAGCCTGTGACCAATCAACATTGATGCCGCGCCCCCCCCCCCCTCGCGCGGGGGGTGCTATGGCTGCGGGCGTGGCAGGGACACTGTGAGTTTCTAAGAGAATGTTTGAAGCAGAGTGATGCTTAAGGATGATGTGACAACATTTGCATGAACGATAAAAGGCACTGATGAGATAAAAAAAAAGGTATAATTGTTAGGGTGGTGTTCACTCTAACTTATTTTGCAAGGACCACACTGGAGACAAGTTAGTCGTTTTAGACACCTGCAGGCGGAGAGTTCACTCGTCGCTGTGCTCTCAGCGATAGTCGAATGAAATCTGACTCAGGCCTCGTCAGGCGCTTATTTATTGAGAGAAACAAAGTGGGGTTGCAAGTGGGGGTTTGGGAATACACAGGTTGGGCTGGAGACGCCCCCCTCCTGATCAAGGCATAGCAGGGGACCTTTTACGACGTTCTGTAAACAAAGCAACTTTGATTGCTTCCTCTGCAGCTAGTCAATAAGTTGAAATGATCTTAGCACTTTGGTAAACTAATCTTGTCTAGACAGGACAAACTAGTTAAATTATTACAGGTTATATTCCAGCATAATCATACGATGAAGATATTCTGCAAACCCTAACAATAATCAAAACGTCAAAATAGCGGATGATGTTTGCGCAGCGTTGTTTGTTGGTATTGTTTGTGAGCTGTGTCTCTGCTGTAAGTTTTTGTGTTGTCTGTGTGCTGTCTGTAACGTACTGGCGCCACCTGTGAGAGGACCACGCCCCCCTATCAGCGCAATCGCCGCCACCTGCCACAGGCTCAGAGACAGCGCTATATCAACGCCGCCAGCGCAGACCCGAGTGTCCGTCTGTCGCATGATATTGCTTCGCTCTCCGGTCCACGACAAACTGGCGTCCATGAGGAATCGAAGAGACCGCAGAACAGCTTATTCTTCCCAGCCTGATCGCCGATCCAGCGCCAGCTCCAGCTACTCCCACCTTACCCCCCCGCCCGCAATAAAGTCTCTATCGCTACGCACTTGGCTGTACTGTCCAATCCCTTACAGTACAGACGGACCACATTATGCAGCCAGCGAACGAAGAGACGGCATTCGCCCGACTGGAGCGAGCCGAGACCGCCATTAGAAGCCTATCCGCCGACATCCGGAACCTGATCGAGGTGGGCCAATGGCAACACCAACAGCAGCAGGAAATGGCCCAAGCCCTCCAGAGTTTGTCGGTGGCTGCGCCCCCGGCTGTCACGGCACCCCCGCCCCGCCCGTCGACCGAGGCCAGGAGGCTCGTGGACGTTCCGGAGCTCCGCCTCGGCAACATCGAAAAATTCAGCGGAGATCCCAAACACGTGAGGGCGTTCGAGACTAAGTGCCGTATTGGTCTCCAGCCTGTCACGTTTGCATCGGAGGCTGCCAAAGTCGGGTTCACCCTAACCCACCTCACGGACAAGGCGTGGCTGTGGGTGCTGGCCGAATACGGAGGAGTTGCTCTGCCTGTTCGACCTGGGCTCTGCCGCCGAAGACGCCGCCGAGGAACTGGCGACGCTGCGTCAAGGTAGCCGATCGGTCGCAGATTACGCCCTCAAGTTCCAGACCCTGGCCGGCAGCAGCGGGTGGAACGAGCCGGCGCTCACCAGCACGTTCCTCATCAGTCTCGCGGAGTACATGAAGGACGAGCTAGTTTCCCGCGATCGGCCGCAAACCCTGAAGGACGCGATGAACTTGGCGGCCCGAGTAGACCGGCGGATCCGGACGCGGCGGCGCGATCAGGAGCGGAGCTCCCTGCGAAACCCGCCAGCCGCACCACCCGCCGAGCCCATGGATCTGGGAGGGGGGTCATCGAGTGACGGGGTGCCCGTCAGGAGGCCGGGGCTCACGCGGCGTGGGGGGATCCGAATGAGCTCGACCAGCACAGGCTCTCCCAGTCCCAGTACGCTCACGTTACAGGCACGTGTCCAGCTCGTGGCGGGCGACCGGAACGTGGCTGCCCTGGTGGATTCCGGGGCGGAGGGTAACCTCATGGACAGTTGCCTGGCACGCCAGTGGGGGATTAACTTCCTGCCTCTGAGCCCGTCCATTCCCGCACGCGCCATCGATGGCCGTCTGATCGGCAAGGTGGCCTTCGTGACAGAGCCAGTTAAGGTACTGCTCTCCGGCAATCACCACGAGACCATCCAGTTTTTTCTTCTTCCCCTCCCAGGACAGCAGCTCATCCTGGGGCACCCTTGGCTGCGGCAGCACAACCCGGTACTGGACTGGGAGGTGGGGGTGGTTCGGCAGTGGAGCGAACGCTGCCTTCGGACGTCCCTGAGGGCGGCCACCTGCCTGCTCGGTGGAGCCCCGCCCAGGTACAGCCCCGACATCTCCACCGTACCGGCAGTTTATCACGAACTCAAAGAGGTATTACGATTGCGCCATCGACCTGCTGCCCGGCACCTTCCCCCCCAAGGGACGCGTCTACTCCCTGTCCGCTCCTGAGTGCCGGGCCATGGAGGAATACATCCGGGAGTCCCTGGCGGCCGGCATCATACGGCCGTCCTCATCACCTGCGGGAGCGGGGTTCTTCTTCTGGAGAAGAAGGAGGGCACGCTCCGCCCGTGCATCGATTACCGGGGAATATACGCGATAACCGTTAAGAACCGATACCCCCTGCCCCTTCTGTCTTCCGCCTTCGAGTGCCTTCAGGGTGCCACCGTCTTCACTAAGCTGGATCTTTGCAACGCCTACCACCTGATTCGCATCCGGGAGGGAGACAAGTGGAAGACGGCTTTCAACACCCCGAGCAGCCACTACGAGTACTTGGTGGTTTCGTTTGGGCTCACCAATGCCCCAGCGGTTTTCCAGTCCTTAATAAACGACGTGCTACGAGACATGCTGGACAAGTTCGTGTTCGTTTATTTGGACGACATCCTCATCTTCTCCCGCTCGTTCCCCGAACACATCAAGCATGTTCGGACGGTGCTACGCCGCCTCCTGGAAAATTCGCTCTACGTGAAGGCAGAGAAGTGCGAGTTCCACGCCTCCTCTGTCAAGTTCCTCGGCTACGTGGTGCGCGAGGGATCCGTCGAGATGGACCCAGAGAAAGTGCAAGCGGTCACGTCATTCCCTGTCCCCGAGACACTCAAGCGGCTGCAACAATTCTTGGGGTTCGCGAACTTCTATTGCCGTTTCATCCGTGGGTACAGCACGGTGGCCGCGCCCCTCACCGCCCTCACCAGCCCCGCCTCCCCGTACAAATGGACGGAACGGGCAGAACAGGCGTTTCAGGAGCTCAAGTTCACGTCCGCTCCCATCCTCCGAGTCCCCGACCCTGACCGTCAGTTTGTGGTCGAGGTGGACGCCTTGAACGTGGGTGTTGGGGCGGTGCTGTCCCAACGCAGCTGCCAGGACGATCGCCTCCACCCGTGCACCTTTTTTTCTCGCCGCTTGTCGGCCTCGGAGTGGAACTATGACATCGGCAACCGGGAGCTCCTCGCCATCAAGTTGGCCTTGGAGGAGTGTCGGCATTAGCTGGAGGGCGCCACCACGCCGTTCATCGTCTGGACCGACCACCGCAACCTGGAGTACCTGAGATCGGCCAAGAGGCTGAACGCGAGGCAAGCACGGTGGGCTCTTTGACCGGTTTGAGTTCTCTCTCTCCTACAGGCCGGGTTCCCGCAACGCGAAGGCGGATGCCCTGTCGCGTTCGTTTCCTGGCGGGGAGGAGGGACGAGGTCCGCCTCCCACTATTCTCCCGAGCTCGGTGCGGGTGGCGGCGCTGTCATGGGAGATTGAACGCCAAGTGGAAGCCGCATCACGCGATCAACCCGGCCCCAGCAACTGCCCGGAAGGTCGCCTGTTCGTCTCTGAGGCCCTGCGCTCGTCCGTGCTGCAATGGGCACACGACTCACGCCTGGCCTGTCATCCCGGAGCTGCGCGCACGAGGTACGTGGTGGCGCAGCGTTTCTGGTGGCCCACCTGGCAAGTGGACACCAGCGATTACGTCAGAGCCTGCTCAATATGTAACCGCTGTAAGACCTCTACTCGTCCTGCGGCCGGGCTACTCCAACCCTTGCCGGTTCCCCGGCGTCCCTGGTCTCACCTGTCCATCGACTTTGTCACGGGCCTTCCCCCCTCAGAGGGGAACACGGTGGTCTTCACGGTGGTTGACCGGTTCAGCAAAATGACGCACTTCATTCCTCTGCCTAAGCTTCCGTCTGCGAAGCAGACTGCGTCCATCATAGTGCGGGAGGTGTTTCGTTACCACGGCCTCCCACAGGACATTGTGTCAGACCGTGGCCCGCAGTTCGCGTCCACCTTCTGGGCGGAGTTCTGCCGACTCCTCGGCGCTACGGCCAGCCTCACGTCGGGGTTTCACCCTCAGTCCAATGGTCAAGCGGAGCGTCTGAACCAGGAGCTGGGCAGGTCCCTCCGATGCATGGCCGCCGGGGACCAGTGTGGGTGGGTCCAACAGCTTCCTTGGGTGGAGTACGCCCACAATTCCCTCCCCAGCTCGGCTACTGGACTGTCGCACTTCCACTGCGTCTTCGGGTACCAGCCACCCTTGTTCGCCCACCAGGAACGTGACACGGCGTGCCCGTCGGCCCAGGCTTGTGTCCGCCGTTGTCGTCGTGCCTGGGCGAGGGCCCGGACCGCTCTTCTCCGCTCTGTTTCAGGCTACGCCCACCAGGCAAACAAGCGCCGGTCGCCGGCTCCGGAGTACAGAGTGGGCCAGCGGGTGTGGCTCTCGACGCAGGATTTGCCGCAGCGAACGGGATCCCGCAAGCTGGCGCCGCGCTTTGTTGGACCGTTTGCCATCCAGAAGGTGATCAGCCCGCCCGCCGTCCGTCTTCTCCTTCCGGAGTCCATGAAGGTACACCCCACGTTCCACGTGTCCCGTGTGCGGTCCGTCTTTGAGAGCGCATTGGCGCCGGCGCCCGTGCCACCGCCCCAGCTCGTCGAGAGGGGCCCGGCTTACGCCGTCCGCTCCCTGCTCCGATCGCGGCGGCGCGGTCATGCCTTCCAATACCTGGTGGATTGGGAGGGCTATGACGACGCCCACCGCTCCTGGGTCCCGAGCCGCTGGATCCTCGACCGTTCGCTCATCACGGAGTTCCATCGCTGTCACCCGGGCCAACCGGGCCCCCGAGGGCCGAGGGCAGTTGAGGGGCCTAGGGGTAAGGGCCCGAGGCGGCCTTGTCCGCCGCTGCCGGAGTCTTCTGGCCCCGCGTCCGTCGATCCTGCGTCTGACGAGGAATCGGATGTTTTGACGAAGTACTAACCGCCTGGTCGTACGGGGGGTCCTTTGGTCTTTTTTGTGTTTTAGTGCTCTGGGGACGTCGGGAGCCGTCCCTTGTGGGGGGGGGGGGGTTCTGTCACGTACCGGCGCCACCTGTGACAGGACCACGCCCCCCTATCAGCGGAATCGGCGTCACCTGCCACAAGCTCAGGGACAGCGCTATATCAACGCCGCCAGCGCTATATCAACGCCGCCAGCGCAGACCCGAGTGTCCGTCTGTCGCATGACATTGCTTCGCTCTCCCGTCCACGACAAACTGGCGTCCATGAGGAATCGAAGAGACCGCAGAACAGCTTGTTCTTCACAGCCTGATCGCCAATCCAGCGCCAGCTCCAGCTACTCCCACCTTACCCCCCGCCCGCAATAAAGTCTCTATCGCTACGCACTTGGCTGTACTGTCCAATCCCTTACACTGTCAGTGTTATGTGTTAAAATTGGCTCATGTAGGTGCACAAAAGAATTTGCTAGACTGTAGTCTATCTAATTTGCACCGCAAAACAAAAGCAACTTTGTAAAAATAAGAAGAGAAGAAAGGCAAGCAATTTTTTTTTTTGTGGGCAGAAACTGGTCCACACTGCATTAATGCCTAGCCCTGATGAAACAAAACTTGAGAGATGGAAAGAACTTGGATGAAGCAAAATTATTAAATAACATTTCAAAGCTAAATTTAGAAGAAATAGTCGATTGGTTGTGTTAAGACTACACAAGTTTTTACATTTGAGAATAAGAGAGTGATTGAGTTAATTAAAGTTAAGAAACAACAACAATTAACTATTACCGTTTTTTTCCGTGTATAGTGCGCAAAATTTACCTAATTTATTGTCCTAAAATCTGGGGTGCGTATTATACATTGGTACAAAGAAAAGAAATTTAAATTTTTTTTTTTTTAAATTTTTTTTTTTTTTAAAGAAAGTCATGGTACAACAAAACCAACAACAGGACTGACCGACAAAGTCGTGGAACAAAAAGACAGGGTGACATTACCAAAGACAGGAACAGAATGACAGTAACACATGCAATGATCCAACGGTGAGCGAGGGGCAGACAGGACTTAAATACAAAACACGTTACATCGATTGAGGTGACACAGGAAGAGAGGGGCGACGCGAACAGAAACTATGGCAACCTAGACACATAGCAAAACTGGGGACGAGACATGACAAATCTCCCCCGAAATAAAACTCACCTTTCTTCTTGTTTGTTGTCAATCGCGCATCGCATTCAGCCATCCTGGCCAACACACTTAGTAAGTAAAATACATAATTGACGACACATCGTTTGATGCGATGGTGCAATCCTTGATGGTGTGTTGTCAAATATTGTTTGTTTTTAATCTCCATCGCGGACCGGACGTCATACGGAGGCCGCCATTACAGATGCGCAGAACGGATGCGCAAGACACGTCAGCTATATTAAGAGCGAGAGTTGTTTTCTTCCTATTAGTTTCAATTCACAGTTTAATTAGCAGTTTCAATCAGCAAACAACAAAATGCGTATTACAGGTAAAATTTTATTTCACAACACTTTGCCTTGTTCCTTTGGTCTCTGCTGTTCATCCTAAAACACAAAGGCGCTCTTTAAGCAATGCGACAGTGAGCGCCCGGCGCGCTGCGGTTGCGCGACCGCACCAAATTAAGCTCCCTGCGCAGTGCGCACTGAGGTCCACTTAAATTTTAGAAAGTACATCAGGACTTTAAAAATATCTTCTAAATTTCAGCGACGGCTCTGTCACAATAATGCTACCAGCGCGGTGCAGTTGGGCGGTCGGCGGCGTGCTACGGTTAAGCGTTCTCTCTCGCGCTCTCTCTCTTGCTCTCGCAGACACGCGCACACACGCACATGCGCACACACGCAAACCGGATATCATACGGAGGCCGCCATTACAGATGCGCAAGACACGTCAGCTATATAAAGAGTGAGAGTTCAGTTCTCTACCTAAATCCGTATTACAGGTAATATTTTATTTCACAACACTTTGCCTTGTTCCTTTCGTCTCTGCTGTTCACTTCAAACACGCTCCATACGACCGCAATGCTCTTGTATCAGACGCTCGCTCGATCACCTGCTAGTTTGCTGTCTGTCACAATGTACCCTACACAAATCCGAAACATTTGTTGCGGCTCCGAGTCACGACGAGGGGCAAGTTTTGGTTTCCAAGGGTGTTTTTATTCCTCTTCAACGTCTCTCCCATACAGAGCCGCCTCTTTCCCGTGTGCGCACGGAGCGCGGTGGTGCGTTTACGGGCAGTCGGAGAAATCAACGCCAACAAAAAAAATTACATCCAGCCTAGTTAAGACCATACCAAAGACTATAAAAATGGGACCCATTGCCTCCCTGCGTGTGTGACGATCATTGGGACTTAAAAAAAAAAAAAATTAAAAATTAAAATTTTTTTTTAAAAAAAAATGGGTACAAGCTTTTTTCCAGCATCAGCATGCCATTTTTAGGGGTGCGTACTATACATGGGGGCGCACTATACACGGAAAAAAACGGTATATTAATTTATTGGCAGTTATTTTGTTGATTTTTATTTATTTATTTTTCTCGATTAGTGGATTGGGTTGTCACCTTGAGAAAAGAAAAATTAGGATGGGGAACACCAGTTGAGACAACCGGTTACACACGCAGAACGTGTGCACTGGGACACTGAGAAGCATTTTGAAAGGTGTGTCAAATTAAATGAAGATGAAATCATATGTAGTAATACAACACTTTACTACATATGGATTCTCTAAATCATACAATTGAGTAAAATAAAACATACATTTTGATTTTTATTCAAATTGCTAAGATTCTTGTGATAAACAATGAGAAAATGATTGAAAAGAAACTACAACTAAGCTAGTTGTGGAAGCAGTCCAATTGCCACGAAAAATAGCTATATGCACGTGTGCAGTGTACACACACGGGACTGATAAGGTGTCGAGGTAACCAGCTTGCGGACAGAACCGCAAAACAATAGCGCAAAAGACACTTCAAATTTTATACACGCAAGAAGCAGATTAAATCACTGACACAATTTTAAAGATGTGCAGCGACAAAGTCCATCGACTGAAATTCAATTGTTAGAAAAATGTATATATATGTTATCATGCGTTCTCTAATCAATGCCTTACTGCAATATTACTGCAATATATGCTTGCTGTTTGGCCTTGCTGTTTTTATGATGTACCACAGAAGGACAGTTCCTTTCTAACAAAGACCACTTTGTTAGACAACATGCCTCATTGCTGTCTTGCACCCCAGATGAACCTCCAAGTGACCATTAAAGTCAGGGTTTTTCCTAACTATCTTTATTGTAGGATTAGGTTGGAATGTATACAACCAGTAATAAATAACTTAGCTTGTTGCATCCTACACAATGTCGTAAAACTTCCCTTGCTATGTTTTAACTATAGGTCAAAGGTTTTTTCTTCTGTATCCAGTCCACTAAACTCCTCTTCCCAGATGTTCTTATCAGTATGTAAACATCTAGTGTCTCACACTGTGGGTAGGGCAAATCCAAATAAAAAGAGCGGGAGTGCCTACAGATTTTTAGTGTGTGTAGAGATTGTCTCAAGCTATCTGTACTGCACTCCTCGCGAGAAAAGACTTAATATTCTGTCTCAATTGTGGTTTGTTTGCTGTTGCTCTTCTATTCACTTATTCAGTCAGGGAAATAAACCTGACAGAAATTGGGGGCTCGTTCCGGGATCTCGACACACCTGGCGGGTCCAGCGGACTCTTCGACGCAGGCGAAAATCCTCGGCCGAGGTAAACAAAAGCCCTTTGACGGGACTGTCTCGATCAGTCCGGCTGGACACCGGGAGGGTTGACGAGATCTTCCGAGGAAGAGAATCAGCAGACCGTGAGTAGGAATATTAATTCTACTAAATAGAAACAGTTAAATTCCGCAGGGGCGGATGTGGAGCCCCCTAGCTTTCAAGCTAGTTAAATTCCGCAGCAGGAGGGGCGGACTCCTCTGTTTTTAAAAAAAACAACAAAAAAAAAAACTTGAGAATTCTAGACCCTATCAAGTACAACTATAAACAGTTAAATTCTGCAGGGGCGGATGTGGAGCCCCCTAACGTTTTATGTTAGTTGAATTCCGCAGCAGGAGGGGCAGACTCCTCTGTTCTTAAAAAAAAAAAACGCGCGTGGTATGCTTGTGAACGGTTTGACTGAGAGTGATCTCATTTGAGCGCTCCTCTTAAATAGTAAGCGAAAGTCCCTACCCCGACATGAACTAAAATGCAAAGATTGGAAAATAATTGAAAGGCAGGATCCCAACCGATTAAAAAAAGATTTCGATAAATGGGTTAAAAAATATAAATTTGAGGGACAACCAAATTATTAGGACTTAGAGGTGCCATAAACGAAACAACATAAATAAATCTTAAAGAAATTAAAGAAGGCATCTGATGATGTAGTGTTTTGGGAGAGAGAGAAAGGGAGAGAGAAAGAGAGAGAGAAAGAGAGAGAGAAAGAGAGAGAGAGAAAGAGAGAGGGAAAGAGAGAGAGCTCAGAAAGCACTGTATTGCAGGTAGGAAGATGATGAGACTGGGCCTAACAGTAGGCAGGCAAGAGAAAACCAAAATTTACAGAGTTAGAGAAGAAGGGAGAAGTCTAGAGAAAGTAGAGAAGCACGTAGAGAAAACACATGCTACAAATTCAAAACTAAAGATAATAGCGGGAGGAATACATAAATCATGCCCTCCATGCGGAAAAAGTAGTAATAGACAAACAAAAACGAAAACAAATGAAAGCTTCAAAACACACTTTTCTGGTAGACCAGGATAGTGACACTTTTTACCAAAATGCAGGCAGAGGACAGAAAGGCCAGAGAGGGCGAGCAATGTCTAAAGGAGGCTTTAGAGGCCGAGGAAGAGGAGTTGTGCAACCTCCAATAAAATGCTGGAATTGCGGAGAAAACGGTCACATGGCACGTGACTGCACAAATTAACAGAAACACTATGACTAGGCCAAAATCAAATCAGATCAGGTTTCCATGTAATGAAGTGGGAACCTGGCTGCCAAAATTAAGGAGAAATTAGCTTAAATATAAGGAGATATTTATGTTAAAAGGATAAAGTAAGATAAAGAAACATTGAAGTTAAGATTTGCTAAATAAATAGAAAAGAATTACAAATAGCTTCTAAAAGTGAAATAGAGAATAAATCAGAAAAGTAACACGAACAAAAAGGTGTGTTAGTGGAATCGATGTGTGTTCTATATGCTGTGCGTCATCCTTTTGTGCTGGTGTGTGTGTGCGCGCAGAGGATCCTCATGAATGGGTGTGTGTATGAGTGCGAGTGAGATGCGTGTTCTATGGAAGAAATCAGTAATGGATAATGTTCTGGAGGCTGTTGAGCAATAATAGGGAAATTGAGAAGTGGACGATGATGTGTTTAAGTTGGTTGGAGAAACTAAGATGAGCAGTGTGTGGCAGTAGAGAAAATAAGACGTGTGTGGCAGACAGTGACTAGAATGGTGGCTTGATAGGACGAGAATGAGACAGCAAATGTTGTGTAGAAGGCTGAAAGACGTTGAAGGTGAACATGATGGGGGAGGGCAACAGCAAAGTTGGCCTGCCCTTTGAGAAGGTGAAACTGATAAGCGTGCCTGCGCTTGCGCGTTGTCGCGGGGCGGGGCTGTCCGCGTGGGCCTTTGCTATGCTCGTGTGGGCGGTGGGCCGGCATCATGATTGTTGCAGGAAATGGCCAGCCTGTGACCAATCAACATTGATGCTGCCCCCCCCCCCCTGTGGCTGCAGGCGAAGCAGGGACAGTGGGATTTTCTCAGAGAGTGATGCTTAAGGAAGATGTGACAATATTTGCATGAAGGATAAAAGGCACTGATGAGAAAACAAAAGTATAACCAAAACGTCAAAATAGAGGATGACGTTTGCGCAGCGTTGTTTGTTTGTATTGTTTGTGAGCTGTGTCTCTGCTGTAAGTTTTTGTGTTGTCTGTGTGGTGTCAGTGTTATGTGTTAAAATTGGCTAATGTAGGTGCACAAAAGAATTTGCTAGATTGTAGTCTATATGATTTGCACCGCAAAACAAAAGCAATTTTGTGAAAATAAGAAGAAAAGAAAGGCAAGCAATTTTTTTTTGTGGGCAGAAACTGGTCCACACTGCATTAATGCCTAGCCCTGATGAAACAAAATTTGAAAGATGGAAAGAACTTGCTTTCTGGAATTGGATGAAGCAAAATTATTAGATAACATTTCAAAGCTAAATTTAGAAGAAATAGTCGATTGGTTGTGTAAAGACTACACAAGTTTTTACATTTGAGAATAAGAGAGTGATTGAGTTAGTTAAAGTTAAGAAACAACAACAATTGACTATTATATTAATTTGCTGGCGGTTATTTTGTTGTTTCTTATCTTTATCTTGATTGGTTTGACACCTGGAGGGAGGAAAGGTTAGGATGTGGAACACGGGTTGAGACAACCAGTTACACACGCAAAACATGTGTGCACTGGGACAATGAGAAGCATTTTGAAAGGTGTGTCAAATTAAATGAAGATGAAATCATATGTAGTAATACAACGCTTTACTACATATGGATTCTCTAAATCGTACAATTGAGTAAAATAAAACATACTTTTTGACTTTTGTTCAAATTACTAAGATTCTTGTGATAAACGATGAGAAACTGATTGAAAAGAAACTACAAGAAACTACAACTAAGCTAGTTGTGGAGGCAGTCCAATTGCCACGACAAATAGCTATGTGCACGTGTGCAAGGCACGCACGAGACTGATAACGTGTCAAGAGGTAACAAGCTTGCAGACGGAACCGCATAGCTGCAGTGCAAAAGACGCTTCAAATTTTATACACACAAGAAGCGGATTGAATTACTGAAACATTTTTAAAGATGTGCAGCGACAAAGTCCATAGACTGAAATTCAATCATGGACAAAAAGAGGGGCAAGAGTAGAGAATGGCATCTATAAATGACCAGAAGACAGACCTATCCTACCAAAGAACCTATACCAATTGGCAGCAATATTGAGCCATAGTGCGTGTCACATGGCTCAAGAGGAGGGATAGTGGGGCAGGTCAGTCAGCTTTATACAACATACGGATTTGAAATAATTCGAAATAATAAATAAAACAATTGTAGAGCTTGTTTAACATGTGCTAAACACAATCCACAGGGTTATAATGCCTGGTCATAATAGATGCATTCTCAAAATGGTTTGATTTGGTTTAAACAAAAACACTGAATGCCTTAACAGTGGCAAAAACGTTATGTAAAAATAATAATAATAATAATAATAATACCGAGATATGGGATTTTGAAAATTAGTTCTCGTGACAGAACTGGTATAAAGTGTGAAAATGTGCATGGGAAAAATGGAAGATCATGGACAAAATGTTTAGACCTGGTCAAACTGTACATAAATATTACAAGTACTGTGGGTTTAACCCCGTATGAAAAATTGTTTGGGCGACAATATAGATTACCATGTTTTAAAACCAAGTGGGAAACTAAGGATGATTCAAATTTGGCATTTACATTTTATATTTATAATTAATATTTTAAAGGCAAAAAGAACAAAGCACGTTCTCATTAAGAGCATTGAAAACAAAATGCTGGTGTTCTTCCAAGGGGGAAGGGCCACATTGAATATTGATAATTACATCAACTCCCATTAAAATAGCAGAAAGGTCAGTTGAGGTAGTCCTTGCAAATTACAAAAGGGTAATTTCTTTTGAGGTAACTGTGGTGAATTCTCTTCGATGGTCGGCTGGTCTTCCAAACAAGATGGTGAAAAAGTGGCTGGCTTGGGGAAGGAAAACTTCAGTCACACATGGCTGATTGGGGAAAGATTTTATTCAACCGATGTCAGAGAGAAGTGTCTCGCGCCCTAGCCAAGATGTCGAGTTCCTTTGTCTACTCTCGTCCTAAACCTTATACTCTTGCGCTTCCCTCCACGCGGGAGCGCGCAGATGGGGCTGTTGGCTGACCTATGACCCCGCCGTTGCTCCCCCGTCTCTACATCGTGTGTATCTTAGCAGTTGTTAATGGAAGCCAGATGTGTCTGGCGCCAACGAGTCTACCTTCCTGGACCAAGCCCCAAACAATCCCGCACGAACCTGACTTGAACATGACCTGGTCATACTTAGGCTTACTAGTGAGATGAACATTGCATGATATCATAATAATAATACACTACATAACGTTCAATCGGGAAAAAGTGACCCAAAGGGAGCCTTACCTCTTAGAGAAATGCCGGGAACAAGAAAATGGAACAATGACGTTATTGCATGTAAGATAGCCACATCTTTGTTGCCACTTTGTTAACTTCAGCAACATGGTATTTGTGGGAACTAAGTCATAATGAGTAGGGGAGAGATGAGTGAACAACTTATATTGATCACTCCAAAAAATTTTTTAATTATGCCGCATTGTAGCAATTTAAAAGATCAATTTGACCTTTGCAGGATGATCTGCTGTGTCAGATCTGGACTGCCATGAGAGTATGATGTTTATATGTATACTTTGTCAACAACCGCTGTAGATGTTAACGAATGGGATGAATATATCTAAAGTGAATGTGGATAATTTGTTTCAGGTAACTAGTATAAGAATAAACTGCTAAACGAAACAATTGATTGTTAATGGCAAAACAAGCTGTAAAGACAATTGAATATGTCATGTGTATGGGTTTGCGACCATTGCTTTATGTTCTACCGTCACCATTGATCAAAGATCGTGGGAAGTCTATCACGTCGATTGGATTGTAAGATGTGTGACAGAGCATTCTATATAGTAATATCCATTGAAGAAAGAAAAGAGAAGCCATTGCTTTCAGAGAATGTTGTCATGCCTCGTCCCCAGTTTTGGTTATGTGTCATCGTTTCTGTGTCTGTGTGCTCGCCCCTCCCTTCCTGTGTGCCCTTGTTTAGTGTAATCACACGCACCTGCCTCTCGTTACCTGTGTTGTATTTAAGTTCTGTTTGAGTATCACTCGCGGTCGGAGCATTGTGTGCGTAAGATGTGGACAATGCATGTCTCACGGTCATGGTTTGTTTGGTTCCTGTCTTTTGTGTCACGCTTTGGTCTGTTAGTTGGTTGTTTAGTCACGTCAGTTTGCCGAGTCTTTTTGAGTTTGTTGCAATAAACCCTGGTCCAAGCTGCACTTGGTCGCCCTGCTCCATTTCTCCACTCCGTGACAGCCGTGACAGAATGCTCCGACCATCACAGCGACCAGCGCTTGGACCAGCTCCACCATCAGCTCCCGTCCACGACGCCCGATCCATGCCCGTCGTCTGAGCAGGTTCCAGCGCCATGGGCTTCGCGGCCGCCATCAGAGTTCCTCCCGGTGCGACCGGCTCCGCTGTTCCCATCGGACTTCGCCCATCGGCGACGCCAGACCCGTGGCCGCCGTCGGCCTTCGCTCCAGCGACGCTGGATCCGCGGCCGCCATCGGGATTCCTCCCGCCGCCATCGGCTCGACGGCTGCCATCGGACTTTGCTCCAGCGACGCTGGACCCACGGCCGCCGTTGGTCCTTGTGCCAGCAGCGCCCGAACCTGCGATCATCACCCGACATCTAGGAAGGCAACATGCTTGACTCGTGCCGCTGCGCACAACTCCGCCTCCCCGAATCCCGCCGATTGCGGCATGGACTCTCCGAATGCCGCCGATTGCGGATCTGTTTCCCCGGGTGTCCGCAGATTGCGGTTTTGTTTCCCCGGGTGTCCGCCGATTGCGGTTTTGTTTCCCCGGGTGTCCGCCGATTGCGGTTCCGTTTCCCTGGGTGTCCGCCGATTGCGGTTCCGTTTCCCCGGGTGTCCGCCGATTGCGGTTCCGTTTCCCCGGGTGTCCGCTGATTGCGGTTTTGTTTCCCCGGGTGTCCGCCGATTGCGGCTCTGTTTCCCCGGGCGTCCGCCGATTTCGGTTTTGTTTCCCCGGGTGTCCGCCGAATGCAGTTCCGTTTCCCCGGGTGTCCGCCGAGTGCGGCTCTCTGCCCCTAGTCGCCGCCCGAGTGCGGCTTTCTGCCCCAGTGCGGCTCTCTGCCCCTAGTCGCCGCCCCAGTGCGGCTCTCTGCCCCTAGGCGCCGCCCCTGTGCGGCTCTCTGCCCCTAGTCGCCGCCCCTGTGCGGCTTTCTGCCCCTAGCCGCCCCCCGAGTGCGGCTCTCTGCCCCTAGTCGCCGCCCCAGTGCGGCTCTCTGCCCCTAGTCGCCGCCCCTGTGCGGCTCTCTGCCCCCCCCCCCCCCCCCGCGTGCCGCCGTGGGGGATTGGATTTTTGGGACGTCGGGAGCCGTCCCTTGTGGGGGGGTTCTGTCATGCCTCGTCCCCAGTTTTGGTTAAGTGTCATCGTTTCTGTGTCTGTGTGCTCGCCCCTCCCTTCCTGTGTGCCCTTGTTTAGTGTAATCACACGCACCTGCCTCTCGTTACCTGTGTTGTATTTAAGTTCTGTTTGAGTATCACTCGCGGTCGGAGCATTGTGTGCGTAAGATGTGGACAATGCATGTCTCGCGGTCACGGTTTGTTTGGTTCCTGTCTTTTGTTTCACGCTTTGGTCTGTTAGTCTTGTTAGTTGGTTGTTTAGTCACGTCAGTTTGCCGAGTCTTTTGAGTTTGCTGCAATAAACCCTGGTCCAAGCTGCACTTGGTCGCCCTGCTCCATTTCTCTACTCCGCACCGTGACAAATGTAGTCAAGCTAAATTGTATATGTATCAACATCCCAAGATCTGAAAAAAGAAACTAAAAAAAAAGCTGGTAAAAACCAAAATATCTTTGAATTTGACAGCCGATGATGATCTGACCGAAATTGATGCAATTGGTGTTCCCGGAGGAGTGCCGGATAAGTGTAAGCTGGTGAATCAGATAGCTGGTTTTGAATCCACCCTGTGTTGGGAGTGTACTCTTAACAAAAATGTCGACAGGATCAACTACATCCATTACAACGTGCAGAGGCTTGGAAATTGGACCGAGGCGGGTTTCAGGGCGGTCCACTCCCAACTGGCCGCTACTTCCTCATGGCTTTCCAGAACCGAATGACCCTTGACATGCTACTCTCAAAAGAGGGTGGTGTCTGCGCCATGTTTGGTGAGCAATGCTGCACATTTATTCTAAATGGTACTGCCGCTGATGGAAGCCTGTCCAAGGCCCTTGAGGGCGAGAAAAGACTTAATATTCTGTCTCACTTGTGGTTTATTTGCTGTTGCTCTTCTCTTAATAGTTATTCAGTCAGCGATTTAAACCTGACACATGTATTCAGAGGCGTAGCCAAGGCGGGGCGAGCCGGGGCGGCGCCCCGCTTCGGACTCCCTGCGCCCCGGTTGAAAAAAATCTGGCTTTTTCGATTCATTTTCATGCCGTTTTTTTCTTTCGGTCTTGCGCGAATGTGCTTGCGCTATTCTATGTGCGCGATGTTATCCATTCACCGTTTGCCTCCCCGACCCGGATGTTGTTTTAGCGATAAGCGAACGGCGTGGGTGATAGATTTTTTTTTTCCTGTGGGCGTGCGCCCCTACTGTAAAAATTCCTGGCTACGCCTTTGCATGTATTTACCAATATTCAGAAGATGGACAGTTTATAGTTGCTCCATGTCATGGACAAAAGAAGTTAACATTTGGAGAGATGTGCTTGTTTAGTCTCAATGCTTGGGGAATGATTTTGGTTTGTCCTCGGTTGAGAGGGTATTGGAGAGTCACGGTATATAATTGTTTACCCAGATAACACAGTTGGCAGTGACAAGTCAAGGAAGGTTGAACGATAAATTGAAAGAACCGGCCCCAATCATGGAACCGTTGTGGTACTGTAATGGAACATGGTGCCACACAACAAACATCGTGTCTGAGCATCATTTAAACATCCGGTCCAAAAGACAAGTGACCGGGGTCACTCAGACACACCGGGGACGCTGCGGTCCAATCATTTAAATGGGGGATCCAGGTTTGCATCCCTAAAAACGTGACAGTACAAATTACCATACCGTTTGAAAGTTTGGTAAACGGGCAGATTAGAGGACATGATTATCGGGATTATGATTGGTATTTGACCAACGACTTGGTAAACATGGGTTGGAAAAATCTGGTATGGGACACTAAAGATTGGTCATGGGGGACTAGTGTTCAAGCGAAACAACATCAGCAAATGATAAAAGGGGAAAAAACGCAGACAGGCATCACCTTGTGGGTTAATGCTTCACACGATTTACATTTAGCAAGACGCACAGTAGGGTGCTGGGGTTTCCAGTTAAACATACTATATATGTATGGATACCCGTATTGGCAGATGTTCCTATGTCAAGGTGAGGATGCCAAACAAGAAGTATCTTTGAGTCCCTCAACACAGTGGTCCCTCAACCACCGGGCCGCGGACCGTACCGGTCCGTGGGTCACTTGGTACCGGGCCGCCAAGCCGCACAGAATTTATTTTTTTATCGACGATCAATTAATTCAGGTCAAGACACTCGTCCCGGTCACGTGACATGTTTCCCCAGTCGAGCCCGCAAAGCTGATATGTGGCGACAGGCTAACTAACCAGGCCATGAAGCATTCAAAACTGCTTCAACACATGGACCCCAGGCATCCTGCAATAAAAGACAAACCTTAATCACTTCGGGTGTCATTGTCTCCGATTGCGTCTAGATGGGACCGGCTCGTTTCTGAGAAACAAACTCAGTGCTCCCACTAATTCAACGTAATGGTGAGTTTTATTTTTGTCATTTGTACTTGTTTTTATGTCAGTCGTATCATTTTATTTCATCGTATTTATATATTTATTATAAATGTATTATTTATTCATTTATATAAATGTATTATTTATTTATATAAATGCCGGTCCGCGAAAATATTTCTGACATGTAACCGGTCCGTGGCGCAAAAAAGGTTGGGGACCACTGTATTAGATCACTCACTGTTCGGTTGATTGAGAAAACCGTTGGCCCGTTGTCACCGAATGGCCAATATACCCTCGTGACTCAACATGAGCCGCGGGGGGAAGAAAGGACCGACAGTGTGCTGGTCGCTGCTTGCTAGAGTAACGGGTGATGATAAATGAGGTCATGAGAGGGAATAAAGGGAAATGTGCTTTCGGCAGTTTGCAAACATATTTGATTGAGGCTGCGTTAGACTTATGTATAACCCCATCTATATAATTTTCAGTAGTAGTGTGCTCGTGTAGTCGCATGATGGGCAGTTAGGAATGTGCAGGGAATTGCATGAACTTATTGTCTACAAAGTATTGTGGAACCGGATGTCCAGACAGGGAGGACATCTTACAAGGACATCTCGCCGGTGAGGAACGTGAATAACAACTCGTCTTGGTGGTCCAGACCCAACCGCCCACAACTGAGACCAGACACCTGCGCTGAGCAGCAGAAAAACACCCAAACGAGGAGGAGATGACCATCAACCAATCATCACACAATATTTTGCATACTTGAATATTCATATTGTGCTTCCTTAAAACTGGGCAACCCGGAAGAATGTGTTGTCTCTTGATGGTCACAAAGGCACATGAGTTTTTGATGTTAAGGACCCGGAGACCCAGGCGCCTGTATTAGTTTGCTTTGTCAGGATTAAACAATTGGTAAATTCGGCCTAATTGATCTACTGGTCTTCTCTTTGACAGAACGAACTCGCAAAATTGTTAGGTGTGACAGTGTGTGGATTTGGACATAACAACTCTTGTGTTAAGTGTAGATCGCAATTTGGAGTCAGATCAATAACTAAAATCCGCAGCCTAACAGCAATAACATCCTGCTCTCCACACCTTTTTTGAATTGTCTACACTGTTTGTACTCTGTATCCTAGTCATCCTGGAAGAGTGACCCTCCCATCTGTGGTCTCTTCTCAAGGTTTCTCATTTCCCCTTGTTGGAGTTTTGAGTTTTTCCTTGCCCTCCTGGGAGTTTAAGATCAGGGGATGTTTGAGAATATTTGTCATTTTTAGTCATCACTTTTCACACGTCCTGAGTGTTGTTAGTCACCTAAATGTTGAAAAGAGGCTGTGATGTACCGAAGTCAAATTCCTTGTTTGGCACGCTCAAACATGGCGAATAAAAACTCTTGAATCTTGAAATTGTACTTTTAATTTAAAATTTGGTGCTCGAGTGTTCCATTCCTTATTTTTATTTTTGCGCATGCAAACAGAAAAAGCAGACATTTGTTACAAGTCCGCACATTTTAAAAATGAAAATCAAACACGCGGGACGTGTTGCCACCTTGTGTTGGTGTCCCCCAAAATAACAAATGGAGGCATATTGTGCAATTTCCCGTTTACGACCGAGTGAGTGTTTGCAGCCTTGCTTTTCCCATTCGTCAACGGTAGGCATATTGTGCAATTTCCCATTTACGACCGAGTGAGTGTCTGCTGCCTTGCCATTCCATTCATCAACGGATCAGTGTGTGTGGCGTCATGACGTCATCACGCAGCCAAATCAATATCAACATTTAACATAAAGATCCTGAAAATACATAGATTGTAAATTCTGTTACACTCGAGTGTAGAGTTGTAGCCTTAAACTGTTTTCCTGATTTGGAGGTGTTTTAGAGTAGATGCTTTTGTCGACCTTGTCGTCGTCCTGTATCCAGTCCAAACATCACTACAGCGGCTGCCGTTGCAACTTGCGAAAACTTCAGCCTTTGATCCTGCGGGGGAAATTCGACATGCAGTAGGAGGCGGTAGTGAGCAACACGTCGCCCTGCCTCAGTTTTCGCCTCGCGAGATTTGGCGAGTTTGTCCTTGCTGCTTGCAGGCTCTGGAGCAATGGGCTACTGGGACGTTCCAGAGGGCACAGACTGCGTGCAAAAAACATGGATCACGACCAAGCTGGCCACAACTCTGGGTGAATATTGCTGCACACAGTTAACCGTCTGCGTGAAACTCGACGTGCCGAAAGTCGCTGAGCAGCGAACGTCGCCGAGTCACTTCCCGTTGTCGTTGCTAAAGCTATTGTGTTTGCGATGAGTGATTAATTGAAATCAAAGAGGTGAGTAAAGTACTTGAACTCAGATACAATTAAAGTACTAATCGGAGTTTTAATCGTTTTTATTTATTTTCGAGCTTTGATTATTTTATAAAAAATAATCCGTTTTTGTGCAATAAGGTTAGGTCGTTCTTTCTACAGAGGTACTGCAACATCGAAATAAATTCATTTAAAATAAAGCCCTTTTGGTCATGTATGGCAGTGGTCCCCAACCTTTTTTGCGCCACGGACCGGTTACATGTCAGAAATATTTTCGTGGACCGGCATTTATAGAAATAAATAATGCATTTATATAAATAAATAAATAATAAATTTATAATAAATATATAAATACGATGAAATAAAATGATACGACTGACATAAAAACAAGTACAAACGACAAAAATAAAACTCAGTTTGTTTCTCAGAAACGAGCCGGTCCCATCTAGACGTAATCGGAGACAATGACACCCGAAGTGATTAAGGTTTGTCTTTTATTGCAGGATATTTGGTCTCCATGTGTTGAAGCAGTTTTGAATGCTTCATTGCCTGGTTCGTTAGCCTGTCGCCACATATTAACTTTGCGGGCTCGACTGGGGAAACGTCACGTGACCGGGACGAGTGTCTTGACCTGAATTAATTGATCGTCGATTAAAAAAAAAAAATAAAAAATTCTGTGCGGCTTGGCGGCCCGGTACTAGGTGACCCACGGACCGGTACTGGTCCGCGGCCTGGTGGTTGGGGACCACTGGTTTATGGCAGTGGTCCCCAACCTTTTTTACGCCACGGACCGGTTACATGTCAGAAATATTTTCGCGGACCATCATTTATATAAATAAATAATACATTTATATAAATACATAAATAATGCATTTATAATAAATATATAAGTACGATGAAATAACATGATCTGACTGACATAAAAACAAGTACAAATGCCAAAAATAAAACTCACCATTACGTTGAATTAGTGGGAGCACTGAGTTTGTTTCTCAGAAACGAGCCGGTCCCATCTAGACGTAATCGGAGACAATGACACCCGAAGTGATTAAGGTTTGTTTTTTATTGCAGGATGCTTGGTCTCCATGTGTTGAAGCAGTTTCGAATGATTCATTGCCTGGTTAGTTAGCCTGTCGCCACATATTAGCTTTGCGGGGTCGACTGTGGAAAGATGTCATGTGACCGGGACGAGTGTCTTGACCTGAATTAATTGATCGACGATAATTGTTTTTTTTTTCTGTGCGGCTTGGCGGCCCGGTACCAAGTGACCCACGGACCAGTACCGGTCCGCAGCCCGGTGGTTGGGGACCACTGATGTTTCACCACGATGATAGTTACTTTAACAAGTCAGATAAGTCGTATCTATTTTAGTTTTTGATATGCGTCACTGGTAAAAAAAAAAAAAAAAAAGAGTTTTATATTTGTTTAGTCATTTTGTTGCGTTTTCATGAGCTCGTCTCGCTAACTTTTGCATCCCCAGAGGTATGAAACATCGCTTGTATGTATGTCAGGTGCTGGTGTCTAATGCTCCCGGCTGGCCTCTGTCCCTCCTATTGTTGATAACCAATCAGTTTCAATCAATCAGTCCACATCTCAGATGAGGTTGACTCGACCAAACCAGTTGCACAAGTACAAAGTGACTCAAGTTTGGACACCCAGAATGTGGACTCTTTCTTCATGTATTGTACAGGTGCAAAGTATTTGCACTTGATTAATTCCCACTGCTGGATTAAAATGTGTCTATCTATCCATCCATTATCTGTACCGCTTTGTCCCCACGGGGTATCTTTTAAAAGCCGTTTTGTTCATCTAAAAAAACACGACGTTACAGACAGATGACAAAAACCACAAGATATATGAACAAAGTCAAAGTCAGCTTTATTGTCAATCCCTTCATATGTCAAGACACATAAAGAGACCGAAATTCCGTTTCCTCCATCCCACGGTGACGAGACACAGTACACGATAAACATACAATTAGGCGACACAAAATAAACAATGGCACAATGGTGTTGAAGGCAGAACTGAAGTCCACAAACAGCAATCTCACATACGAGTCCCTTCTCTCCAGGTGGGTGAGGGCCGAGTGGAGGGCAGAGCAGATGGCATCCTCAGAGGACCGTTTGGCTTGGTACGCAAACTGGAAGGGGTCAATGGTGGGGGGGAGAACGGATCGGATGTGCTCCATGACAAGCCGCTCAAAGCACTTCATGATGATGGGCGTAAGTGCCACGGGGCGGTAGTCATTGAAGCAGGACGGAGCGGGTTTCTTCGGCATAGGTACGATGGTGGCAGCTTTGAAACACAAAGGGACGATGGCCTGCTGCACGGAAGTGTTAAAGATGTCCGTGAAGACACCCGTCAGCTCACCAGCGCAGTCCTTCAGCGCTCGACCCAGGATGTTGTCAGGGCCCGCCGCCTTACGGATTTTGATGGCGGCAAGCGCCCTCCTCACGCTGTCGGCGGAGAGGCACAGGGGCAGCTCGTGTGAAGGGGGAGTGGCCTTCAGCGGGCAAGTGCTGTTCTGAGCGTCAAAGCGAGCAAAGAAGCGGTTAAGGTCATTGAACAGACGGACGTCGCCTTCACAGCTCTGCGGCGCGGGCTTGTAATCCGTGATGGTCTGAATGCCCTGCCAAAGGCTCCGTGCGTCCCTGCTGTCCTTGAAGTGGGTGGTAATTTTGCACGAGAACGCCCTCTTTGGTTCTTTGATGCCCCGGGACAGGTTGGCCCTCGCAGTCCTCAAGCCAGCCTCATACCCCGCTCTAAAGGCTTTGTCCCTGGCCCTCAGCAGCCTGAAGACAGTACCTTTACAGGTTAAGATTAGTCGCAAATAAGTGGTGCATCAATGTCCTTGAGCATCCTGCATTGTTTTTACAATAAACTTGAGAGCCTCCCGTTCATTTTCAGTGGAAACAGTGTTGTTGGTCTCCCTTTTTTGCTAGTGCGTCATAGTCTGGAGTAAAATTTGTTGTGGCAATTCATAGGCGAGATCCGAGGTGTTGGTCCGTTTACCTCGATCTGTGACGGGTTGATGTTGACGTTCATGTGGCTGAATGTCACGTCGCGTACGTCGAGCCAAATTGGCTACTCTCTTTTAAACGCTCGGCACTGTGTCCACCTTGCTTTTCCTTGGGCGACTCATTTTAATGGAAGGATTCCAGGGGAAGGTTTGTGGGTGGCTTTAGCACAAAACTGCATCTGAAAGCTCAGCGCGCGAATTACAAAAATGCTGTCATCAAAGCCCACGCTCTAAATTCGGGACTGATACGAATAGAGCGAGAGTGCGCCATGTCCGTACTACTGAGTACGTACACGCACAATTCTGACACGGCTTCGTGTAGTAAATGCGCAGGCGAGCGCTTCGCCATCTACTGGGGAAACGCAGTCATTGCGGGCAAAATGACCCCAAAAAAAAAAGTTTAATAATACAATTTGTTCAGGGTTGGCGGGCCGGATTAAACGGTCCCGTGGGCCGGATGTGGCCCGCGAGCCGTGGTTTGCCCACCCCTGGCATAGCCTGTCAACATAGGGAGCCGTGTGATTACGCAATCCTCGGAGGAGGCTAGACGGGAAGTTGGCTCCTCCGAGCGAATTGTCTTGGGTTTTAAAATAACTATAAAAATTCAGCAATTGTGGTTCAAAATGATACAAAACTATTGAAATTAAAAGGAAAATGACTATTAAAAAAACAATTGAATTTGTTTTTCCCTTTTCATGATGGCAGGGGAGGCGTTTACCTTGGTAATTATGTATCAGGATGCCTTTAGGTGCTACATAACATCGGCAACCACAAAACGTTGGCAAGTAGTATAACATAGCTAATTGCGCTCCCACCCATGTCAAATATTGACAAGTTCCTGGTTGGTTTAGCAGTTTAGAAAAATATTCTATTCCTGTAAAAAAGCTTCCATGTGCTTGCTTTGGGATCAACGAGGAATTCATCTCAGGAAAGTCCCGCAATGCAACCACACGCGACACCTCAAGTTGTCACAATTTTCTCCAGTTCGTGCATCAACACGATCAAACGAGGCTGCTGATGAATGATAAACGAGGCGCACTGGCCACCTTTGAGTTTTACCCAGCATGTAATTTGTGTTTTTCAGGCCTGGTGGGCTCAGCCTACCACATCGTCGCCTTCCAGCCCGAAACTGCAATGGAAGCTGTGCAACGGGCCGGAAACGTCACCGTTACCATGGGTAACCGGCCTGACCGTGGTTGCCATAGTTACTGTACATAAGAAAGCTGAATCATTCCCACAGTTACATTAATACCAGTAGTGTGACCATATGACAGTCCAACGACCAGGTCGACGGCGGCGATCGTCGGCGGCCTTGGAAGAGGCGGCTTTGTAGAGCTGTAGTGTTGCTTTTCAGCTTATTGCAGACGTTTTGTAAAAGCCAGAGTATCTCGGTTCTTCTTCCGACTGAGGGCGCAACAACACATGGATTGGCATATTTTTTATTTCGCCCTCCCCTTTAAAATGCAAACGCGGCCGTTACCTCGGTTATGTGAATGCGGACGTGATTGTTACCATGATTAGCTTCTGCTGCGCTTCACATTCACATTTGGCTCCACTTCATCTTTTTGACGGTTTTGCGTTTCCTTCTCCAGCCGCGATGGGCGCCATCTTTGGGATGGCGACGTGTCTCAGCGCTCAGGCCCGTGAAGCTCCGGACGATCCGCTCAACTATTTCGTAGGCGGCTGCGCTTCCGGTATCTTTCTGGGGGCCAGGAGTAAGTAGTCGGTGTGTGTGTTTCTTTTTAAAAAAAAATAAAAAAATATATAAAATAATATATAATATAATATATAAAAAAAAATATATATATAAAATAATAATTAATAATAATGATAATAATAATTAACCCTGCCCTCCTTCAATGTCCTTACCGTCAATATCGTCCTGACCAGCGGTGGCCCCGAGTGATCTTCAGTGAACTTCAGTTGTTTTGTTGTCTTTTTTTATATATTGTTGTTGGATTTGACTGACTGTGAAGTGCTCACATCTCAGATGGTTCTTAATACCTGCTCAGCTTGTTGTGGATTATTTTATTTTGTCCTTTTTCTCTTGTGCGCGTGTGTGTGTGTGTGTGTGTGTGTGTGTGTGTGTGTGTGTGTGTGTGTGTGTGTGTGTGCGCGCGCCTGCGTGTAGCCCACAGCGCGGCAACGGGCACATCGGCGTGTTTGGCTTTGGGAACGCTGGGCTTCTTTGGCAAAGTGTCCAAGACGGAGGGCTGGAGACTGATGGGACCTCCCAAACTGTGAGCGGTGCAGGAACTTTTTTAAACGCGTCCTCCCGTAAGAGTGCATTCTAAAGAAATAAAGTTGTGTTGTGACAAAGTCGGCCTTGGACATGTCGGCTTGTTTGTTGCCAAATGAGTCGCTTTTATCTCCTCCCACTTTCAACTTTGGGCGTCGACACCCGCTTGATGAGCATGTGTGCCGGTGGCACGTGATGTCTTTGGCACGGTCAAACTCCCAGCAGATTATTTATTAGTTGGATGTTACGCCAAGATGAGGCAGACGAGGCGGAGCGGGGCACTGCAACGACATGTCTGCTGACACGCAAGGTGAGCCCAGATTCTTCGTGTGTGTGTGTGTACGCGTGTGCGTGCGTGTGTAACATAAGTAGATGTATACATACTGTAAATTTGTTTTTAGAACTCATTAATATAACAACTTATAACAAGGTACAAGTGTACATACTGTAAACATGTTTTTAGAACTATTTTATTATAAAAAAAATTATAACAAGGTACAATACTGTAAATACGGTGCCTTGCGAAAGTACCGTTTTTTTCCATGTATAATGCGCCCCCATGTATAATACGCACCCTAAAAATGGCATGTCGATGCTGGAAAAAAGCCTGTACCCATGTATAATACGCACCCGAATTTTGACTCCTACTTAAGTCCGTTAACGTAAAATTATTTCAGAAAAAAGATCATCTTTGGGAACAACCGGATGTTATTCTGCCGGTCAGTATCACTGCGCATGCGCTAGCAAACTCGATAGCGAAGAAATGTGTCGGAATTGTGTAGGGTACATTATGACAGCAAACGAGCAGGTGATCGAGCAAGCGTCTGATACGAGAGCATTGTGTTCGTATGGAGCGTGTTTGAAGGAGCGTATCATCTTCAAGATACTCCTCCTCACCTTCAAAGCCCTTCACCACCTGGCTCCCACTTACCTATCCGACCTCCTTGTCCCCTACTGCCCCAACCGTCCCCTCCGATCCTCCAATACTTCACGTCTGACAGTCCCAAAATCCAAACTCAAATCCTTCGGTGACAGAGCCTTCTCCTGCACATCACCCCGACTCTGGAACTCTCTCCCCCAGTCTGTCTGTGACTCACCCACACTCCCCATATTTAAGTCCCGTCTAAAAACGTACCTCTTCTCCCAAGCTTATGACCTCCCCACCCATAACTGGTTTCCTCCTCTTAAGTTTATCCGATTGTTTCATCCCCGTCCCCCCCCCCCCTCATGTATGTCTTTGCCTTGTTCCCTGTAAGCGTCTTTGGGTTCTTGAAAAGCGCTATACAAATCTAATGAAATATTATTGTTATTATTATTAAGTGAACAGCAGAGAAGAAAGCGCATCTGTATTGGCGGCCTCCGTAACATATCCGGATTAAAAAAATAATAATAATAATTATTTAATATTAAGTGCGAGACAATGAAGTTTACTAGTGGAATGTTTATTTACCATTCTATGTTGCTGAAACAGTTAAAACTGCTAAAAAATGAATTGGTTTACTAAATTGGGTTTTATTTGTGAAATACACATTTGTGTTTAACCTTTCTCTTTTCAAATTACAGCATACCAAATATCAAGATAGAGGTGTTTGTTTCCATATGTGTGTGTGGGGGGGGCGGGGGGGGCTAGGAATTCACTGGGGAGCCAAGGGGGCGCCAGCCTGCAAAAGTTTGGGAACCATTGATTTAAACTTTTTTAACAAATAAAAAACTGAAAAGTGGGGCGTGCAATATTATTCGGCACCCTTGCGTTAATACTTTTTTTTTTTAGTTAGTTTTTTAGTTTATTGTTTAGCACATATTATTATATCAATAACTGTGCAAGGAGGGAGACGAAGCCTAGGGCTTGTAAAGAGCTCCACTCCTTCTATATAATAATACTTTGTAGTGCCACCTTTTGCTACAATTACAGCTGCAAGTCGCTTGGGGTATGTTTCTATCAGTTTTGCACATCGAGCGACTGGAATTCTTGCCCATTCTTCCTTGCAAAACAGCTCGAGCTCAGTGAGGTTCGATGGAGAGCATTTGTGAACAGCAGTCTTCAGCTCTTTCCACAGATTCTCGATTGGATTCAGGTCTGGACTTTGACTTGGCCATTCTAACACCTGGATACGTCTATTTGTGAACCATTCCATTGTAGATTTGGCTTTATGTTTTGGATCATTGTCCTGTTGGAAGATAAATCTCCGTCCCAGTCTCAGGTCTTTTGCAGACTCCAACAGGTTTTCTTCCAGAATGGTCCTGTATTTGGCTCCATCCATCTTCCCATCAATTTTAGCCATCTTCCCTGTCCCTGCTGAAGAAAAGCAGGCCCAAACCATGATGCTGCCAGCACCATGTTTGACAGTGGGGATGGTGTGTTCAGGGTGATGAGCTGTGTTGCTTTTACGCCAAACATATCGTTTTGCATTGTGGCCAAAAAGTTCGATTTTGGTTTAATCTGACCAGAGGACCTTCTTCCACATGTTTCGTGTGTCTCCCAGGTGGCTTGTGGCAAACTTTAAACGAGACTTTTTATGGATATCTTTGAGAAATGGCTTTCTTCTTGCCACTCTTCCATAAAGGCCAGATTTGTGCAGTGCACGACTGATTGTTGTCCTATGGACAGACTCTCCCACCTCAGCTGTAGTTATCTGCAGTTCATCCAGAGTGATCATGGGCCTCTTGGCTGCATCTCTGATCAGTCTTCTCCTTGTTTGAGATGAAAGTTTGGAGGGACGGCCGGGTCTTGGTAGATTTGCAGTCGTCTGATACTCCTTATGTTTGAAGCCTGAAATGTGACGAAATGTTGAAAGGTTCAAGGGGGCCGGATACTTTTGCAAGGCACTGTATGTTTTTAGCACTACTATCATAACTTTTTTTATAAAAAGGTACAAGCGTACACACTGCAATTGTGTGGGCACTCCCTGCCTTCTGCTGGCGTGTGGTCAACTTTCATGCCATAATTCCTAGATTGAGAATTTTTATTTAGATTTTTGCGGGGGTGGGGGGGAATCCGCGATGTAATGAAGCCTCAATAGATGGACCGCGATGTAGTGAGGGATTATTGTGTGATACTTTTTTTTTTTCAACCAGTTATTTATTCTTTTTTACTTTTTTCTACCGTTTTTTTCCGTGTATAGTGCGCAAAATTTACCTAATTTATTGTCCTAAAATCTGGGGTGCGTATTATACATGGGTACAAAGAAAAAAAATTTTTTATTTTTTTTTTTCAATTTCTTTTCTTTTTTTTTTTTTTTTAAAGAAAGTCATGGTACAACAAAACCAACAACAGGACTGACCGACAAAGTCGTGGAACAAAAAGACAGGGTGACATTACCAAAGACAGGAACAGAATGACAGTAACACATGCAATGATCCAACGGTGAGCGAGGGGCAGACAGGACTTAGTTACAAAACACGTTACATCGATTGAGGTGACACAGGAAGAGAGGGGCGACGCGAACAGAAACTATGGCAACCTAGACACATAGCAAAACTGGGGACGAGACATGACAAATCTCCCCCGAAATAAAACTCACCTTCTTGTTTGTTGTCAATCGCGCATCGCATTCAGCCATCCTGGCCAACACACTTAGTCAGTAAAATACATAATTGACGACACATCGTTTGATGCGATTGTGCAATCCTTGAGGGTGTGTTATTGTCAAATATTGTTTGTTTTTAATCTCCATCGCGGACCGGACGTCATACGGAGGCCGCCATTACAGATGCGCAGAACAGATGCGCAAGACACGTCAGCTATATTAAGAGCGAGAGTTGTTTTCTTCCTATTAGTTTCAATTCACAGTTTAATTAGCAGTTTCAATCAGCAAATAACAAAATGCGTATTACAGGTAAAATTTTATTTCACAACACTTTGCCTTGTTCCTTTGGTCTCTGCTGTTCATCCTAAAACACAAAGGCGCTCTTTAAGCAATGCGACAGTGAGCGCCCGGCGCGCTGCGGTTGCGCGACCGCACCAAATTAAGCTCCCTGCGCAGTGCGCACTGAGGTCCACTTAAATTTTAGAAAGTACATCAGGACTTTAAAAATATCTTCTAAATTTCAGCGACGGCTCTGTCACAATAATGCTACCAGCGCGGTGCAGTTGGGCGGTCGGCGGCGTGCTACGGTTGAGAGTTCTCTCTTGCGCTCTCTCTCTCGCTCTCTCTCGCTCTCGCACACACGCGCACACGCGCACACACGCAAACCGGATATCATACGGAGGCCGCCATTACAGATGCGCAGAACGGATGCGCAAGACACGTCAGCTATATAAAGAGTGAGAGTTCAGTTCTCTACCTAAATCCGTATTACAGGTAATATTTTATTTCACAACACTTTGCCTTGTTCCTTTCGTCTCTGCTGTTCACTTCAAACACGCTCCATGGGACCGCAATGCTCTCGTATCAGACGCTTGCTCGATCACCTGCTCGTTTGCTGTCCCGTGCGCGCACGGAGCGCGGTGGTGCGTTTACGGGCAGTCGGAGAAATCATCGCCAACAAAAAAAATTACATCCAGCCTAGTTAAGACCATACCAAAGACTATAAAAATGGGACCCATTGCCTCCCTGCGTGTGTGACGATCATTGGGACTTAAAAAAAAAAAAAAAAAAAAGAAAATTGAATTTTTTTAAAAAAAAAAATCATAAAAATTGGGTGCGTATTATACATGGGTACAAGCTTTTTTCCAGCATCAGCATGCCATTTTTAGGGGTGCGTACTATACATGGGGGCGCACTATACACGGAAAAAAACGGTAATTTGTTGTCACCACACCACAACCAGATGTCACTGGTCTTCCTCTGCTCCTTCCATCACTGCTAGTTGAATTCTGGCATGTCCTGTTAAAGCTTAAAAACAAGTGAATTTGAAAAAAAAAAAAAAAAAACTTTGTATATCACAATTACAAATTGAAACCTACTCACCCATTTCTATTTTACAACATACTCATCCATTTCTATTTTACCACTCCCCCTTTTGACACATTCATCAAATGTGTCATTATGTATCAAAAGGAACCTGCAAAGCGTCTCCTCTCATCACCACACTCATTGTAGTCAGGCCCGCGGAACCTCTAGCTGCCATCTGGGCCCTGGGACTGTCACTCCAAGGCCTTAAAACTTGACTGTCCACCACACACTCGGCAACACAAACAAAAATCATCGCACTCCTGTCAGTGAGCTTATAGCCCTGCTGACAGCGGACATTTGTACACACAAAAACAGATATCAAGTATCAAAATAAAAACAGTCATAAAATGAATCCTGGCGCCCGCGGATCATTTCCTGAAAACCATGTCATCAACAAGTCCATCATAAAAACCAAAAGGGCAAGGCTTAACATATTCTTGTAAATTCAATACAAACTTTCCACAAACGCAATCGTCAACCTGCAAGAACGAAAACAAGTTACGCAAGCAGCGCGCAATCCGCTCCTTGGTTGGTGGCTGTTGCTGGTGCAAAAAAATTAAGTCACACAGAAAAACAAAGCAGAGCGTGCACTTGTCGCAAGCAAGCTCAAGCGTCAAACATTTGGTCACTGTCCACCTAGTCCGTCACCCCGTCGGGTGAGCTCAAAGTCGTCACACGTCAAATCGTCCAAAGTCTTAATGTTCGATACTAGTTCTGTCTTGTCTAACCATATTACTGAAATGGGCCTTCTCCATCGCACTGTTTTGTTGTCGATGGTGCCCCTGAGTAATCCTAAACCCATATTTAGTCCAAAATTAGTCCTGATCAATCGTGCTTTTTCAAATCTGTAGTATCTTTATATTTTTCAGGTGAGAGGAATGTTATCCTTTGCTGTGATCACATCACCCCAACTTTGAATCATGTCAACCATTCACAATACACAAACACCACACCACAAGCACAGACTTGACATTCATACACCATTACAGACAAACTGTCATTCCACAACACACACATAAAAACATACAATATTAAATTGTAAAAAGGAACCGTCCCTACGCAAAATATTCTCCTCAATTAAAATTTCCCTTTCTTATTTTAAATCCAAAACTAATATCTAATTGTCTGTTTTCCTGTCCTCTCATCGTTTGCCAATATGCATAATGCTGGAACATGATTTAACTCCCCATTTAGTTTGGTCACATCTCACACTTAGACTATTTGACACTTTGTGTTGAGCTGTAACTTCAATATTTCCACCTTCCCATATTTCCTCCACTAAACAGTTCCATTTTGCTTTTAGTTTAAATTCATCCCTCCAAATAACTATCTCTGGCAAAGAACCAACAATTTATAGAGCACTCCCTTTTACTGTTACCTTGTTCCCTCTGTCATCTTCTCACAAGCATAACTGACCCTCCTAAAAAAATAATGATACCAAAAATAATGTTTAAAACAATATACACAGCTTCCTTCTGCCACTTACGCTATCACCTTGAAGATTATCGTTCTCATTTTTGTTGATGCCAATTCTTAGAATTAAAAAGAAATGCTTACTTTCGATAATGGAGTCACGCTATATCACAAATTTGGAAAACCTTCCACGCTCCCCCTTTCTACCTATCAAAACCAATTAGGAATATTTTTGTTGTCATGATCATCGTTGTGGCCCTCACACTTATTGTTCCTGTACTTTAAATTGTCAATTTTTGTACATTTGAAGCCCTTTGAGAATTGCTTGTGGGCTATATAAATAAACTTGACTTGCCTTTAACTTTATTATTATTCAACTTCTTCTGCATTCTTCTGCCTATTTTTATTTATTTATTAATTTTTTAGCTTAACTACTTCTGCGAATTCATCTGATTCACTTTCCAATTCACCTTCTTTCACTTTCTAGATTAAAATTTCACATTTTCACTTTCAACATTGTGGTAAGATTTTGCAAAAATTTTTTTTACTCTTCATCTTATGCCTACCTATTCCAAAACTTTCCACTTGTGAAAAATTTCAAATTTTCAACTTTAAAATTCACGCCCAATTTTACAAAATTCTTTCTATAATTTCATCGATTTTCTGACCAATTCAACACGTTCCAAATTTAAACATAATCTTGTAGTATTCCCCGCATTTGTATTCAGCCTCTTCGCCTTCACACATAATTTCTCCAGAAATGACAAATTCTAGTTATTACTGTTAATCCTCCGTGACCCTCGTAAGGACAAGCCGCACCAGTAATGGATGGATGGATGGATGGATGGATGGATGGATGGATGGATGGATGGATGGATGGATGGATGGATGGATGGTTAACCCTAACCATAAGTGCCTATCATAAAGTGTCATTTAAATCAATTGTCGCAAGGGTCATGTCACTGTATTTGTTATTTAAAGCCCTACTGTATCCTTTTTAAAAGTAGTGCCCTGTATTACTATTTTGCTGTCGTATGATTTATCATTATTAGTGCATCTTCACTGTCCATATCTATGTATTTTGTTTTTATCCCCGTTCTAGTGTCAATAAGCAGCCTTATTATTCCCTCTTTTATCAAAACTCCTCAGATATGTCCGCCCCAGCACCCAAACACACTTCCATCCCTTTTGTCCCACACTCCACCGACTTTGTAATGCTTCAGCAGTCTTTAGCAATGTGTCCAGTTTGACTTCATGTGACTCATACAAGTCCTTCGCAGCCTCTCCTCTTAGATTCTCATGATGATGATTCAGGGCTGGATCATCCGCCACTCTCAAATGCGTCCATCTTGTCTTTGTTCTTTCAGTCCATTTTCTTTTTGATCTGCAACTGTGTGTATTCCCGCCAACTGTATGGTTCTTGTCCTGTGAAGAGCTGTGCTTGCCCCCTTCAAGCATGATAGCAGTTCCTGTTGTTCTCCCAAAGGTCAAAGGTGTCTCATGACCAGGGACAGTCCTCTGTTGATTTTGAGACAGCCAGTGGAGTAAGAGGACTCAGTTCAGGAATCGTGCCACGCGCTAGGGAAGAACACACTGGGGCACAAATTTAACAAAACTATCTTTGTGTTATCAGTCTTCCTGTGTAATATTTGTTCCTTACACCCCAAATCTTCCTATTAACATTTTGTATCCTATCAGTGTCGCACACTCATCATCTTACTATCAAGCCGCCCTTATCAAATGCTTTTTTTTCTTCTGAGCAATCCATCCACCCTACCCATTAACACGGCTAAAATCCTCGTTCCAGTGTTTATCATCAAATAAAGTTCCAAAATCCTTTGTAATAAACTGTAATGTAATTTAACAATCTACCAACATGGTTGTATATGCGGTAAATGTTATTGTTCAATCTATAGGTCATACAGCGCCTGTGTTCCAACTATGACACTCCTTCTTGATTTACCATCTCATAAGTTATTGTTGTCAGCAGCGCTAAATGATAGTGCTTGAAAGTGAATGTCTTATCGCCCAATTTAAAAAAAAATGCCACATTTGAGCTAGTATTTATTCATTTATTCATTTGCCATCCTCATGTTAGCTGGCATATGTCAGAATTAAAATGTAATTTTGCTTTCAAGTTTAAGTCTTTCAAAACTGCTATATCCTTACTGCACCGAAATAAACTGTTAAATATATCTTTAAAAACAACCAAAACAATCTATGCTCCTGCACAGACTCTTAAAAGTGGCACCCAAATGCCAGATTACAAATCAAACCTCCTTCTTCACTCTCACACTTTTTGATAAAACAGTCTCAACAGATCTCACAAGCACCCCAGCTATTTGAATGCGATCGTCACCACACCCTTGTCCGCCACGACGAAGCACTAGGTCCCTGACCTATCCTTAGTACGCGCAAGTCCCTGACTTTACCGTACACGTTACACACGTAAATTCCAAACTTATTCACCGTATATGTAACTTAATCCACACGCAAGTTCCAAATTTATTTACCGTATATGTACCTTAACTTCTTGCACACCTTATTTGATCTGAACAACAGTCTCCTCTTAAATTTCCTCTTTCAATTTGCAGAATTTCAACATATAGTAACAGGTATCCTGCTTACCTTATCATTGATGAGCTCAGGGTTTAGGAGACGTCGTACCAGCTCAACGTTGTGCGCTTATTCCTTATTCCCAAACGGTACGCCGACCGGGAGACAGCTGTCCCAGACTAACTGTCCGATGACTTGGACACGAGTTGTCAATAACCCTTCTCTTGACATCACGTTGGGGTCACCAAGAAATTGTTCGGATACGGATTTTAGCTATTGATCTGACTCCAAATTGTGATCAACACTTAACACAAGAATTGTTATGTCCAAATCCACACACTGTCGCATCTAACAATTTTGCGAGTTCGTTCTGTCAAAGAGAAGACCAGTCGATCAATTAGGCCGAATTTACCAATTTTTTAATCCTGACAAAGCAAGCTAATACAGGCGCCTGGGTCTTGGGTCCTTAACACAAAAACTCGTGTGCCTTTGTGACCAGAAAAGACGACACATTCTTCCGGGTTGCCCAGTTTTAAAGAAACACAATATGAATATTCAAGCATGCAAATTATTGTGTGGTGATTGGTCAATGGTCATCTCCTCCTCGTTTGGGTTTTCCCCTGCTCAGCACAGGTGTCTGGACCACAAAGACGAGTTGTTTTTCGCGTTACCCATCGGCCTTGAGATATACTCCCTTTCTGGACATCCTGTTCAACAATACTTTGAAGAAAACAGATTCATGTAGTCTGCACATTCCTTTCCACTTATTAAGCGACCACACTACTACTAGAAATTATATTGATATGATTATATGTGTCTAACGCAGCCTTAATCAAATGTGTTTGCAAACTGCCGAAAGTACATTTCCCTTTAAACATAACCGCAATCGGCGGCAACTCTGGAACATAACTTCAATCGGCGGCAACTCTGAAACACAAACCGCAATTGGCGGCAACTCTGTCAAGTCAAGTTTATTTGTATAGCCCTAAATCACAAGCAGTCTCAAAGGGCTTCACATGGACAAAAATTGACAATTATTCTCAAAGCATCCCCTGATCTTAAACTCCCAAAAGGGAAAGGAAAAACTCAAAAAAGCCCTGCCAGGGGAAAATGAGAAACCTTGAGAAGGGACCACAGATGGAAGGATCCCCCTTTCAGGATCACCAGGTTGAAATGGATGCAGAGAGGGCACAAATGATACAACATGAAAATCAATTAAATAAAAAGTGGATGTCCATGTCATAGCAGAGGGCTGCCGAAGGAGCCCTCAATTGTCCTGGCAGTGTCTTCGAGGAGGTTGAGCTGCAGTTCCCCCATCCTGAATTGGCCATAAAGTAATGAAGGATATAATATTGACGCAATATCACAGCATACTGCAACGTTGAAGCGCCCTCAGTGTTGCCCCCCTTGCATATGTAAGTGCCTGTCGATGCAAAGTCCAGTCCACTGAATGCTCAGTAGTGAATTGCACCGGGATCACTGCCCAGGGCCTGCCATCCATCCACAATCTTTATGTCCACTTCACCGTTCTCAGAGTCCCTTTCCAGGCCCCGGTCAGCGTCCAAGGGTTCTGCAATAATTGAGAGCCACCGCCAGTATTTAACGATGACAACAGCACAAAACCTTGAGTTGCAATGAAAAAAGCAGCAATGCCCAGCGTAGGCCGGAAGTCCTACCGGCCCCCTTCGGTCACCCCTAGTAAACGACATCTCCATAACCAGTCGTCAGCAAACGAAATCTTCACTTTTGGGGTTGATTGGGGCACGGGGACGACTGGTGGTCGTCGTCTCATCGAAGTGCTCAGTAGAACCTCCGAGCGTTCCCGGCATCTACTCCTTATGATCCAGAGGCCCACGTGATCCCTGAAACAAACAAACAAACAAACAAACAATTCCCCCAGGAGTTATGAATTATCCCCCTTATTTCTCGTCGTGCTGTCAGTCTCGCAAGATCCCTCCTGTAGCAGAGTAGCTTCTACCTGTTCAAGTTAGCCTTTCCTGCTGCAGCTTTCACTGTCTGAAGTCCTGTCAATCATTCTTTGCCATCGCTCTTTCCCAATCCAAATCTTAATTTTTCACTCCAAATTTCCTGTTTGTTTCAAATTTTTCTCAGTATTCTCAAATGGGTATCAGTCCTGTCAGTTTTGTTCACCCAATTTGTTTATGTATGTACATTCTCTTTGTCTCCCCTTCAATTCACCTCACTTTTCAAATCAGTAACCCTTTTGAATGGACCTGTAATCTTCCCAAAGTGTTTTAACTATTCAACTCTTTTCAATATTTGTTATGCAAATTAATCCTCTTAAAATGTGTTCCTAAATACTGTCCCTATAATAGCAGCTTTAATGCATTCATATGTTTAGAAATTTTCCCCATTCCTTGTTTCTGGTCCAGTTTCCTATTTTATTTACTTACCTTCCATACATTTGTTGTCTATTGTTTGAGTTTGAGTTTATTAACGCAATATCCAAGACATACAACAAACAGTATTATGGATGCGTGAAAGGTCACCCCAAGCAAGCTATTTAAAGCTTTTAATAGGGGGCCTGGTTTCCCATAAGTATCAGATATTGGCCAGATATCCTTATATTTTGGACAACATACAGATATATAATAGACAATAACAATAAACACACAATAAGGTACAACACACAATAAACATACGACAAGTAATGGATAGTCTCAGTATTCTGGTTACACTGGATTCGATGTAAAGTACATTTGCAATTAATAGATTAACAACAGGACACAGGTGTTCATCCGATTAATAATCAGCACATTAAACATACATTGATAGGAGTTGATTTTTTAGATTTGCTTCGAAGATGGATATTGATTGCAACATTTTTAGTTTTCATCAAGCTCATTCCAAATCTGTGGCCCTCTGCACACAATGCTAAAGCTTGTAGATTTTAGTTTCCGTTTTTTCCCAATGATTAGATTGCTATTCCTGGTGGTGTGGGTGTGGCTGGGAGTACAGATTGGGATGAGTTGACAGAGTTTATGGTTTCGTTTATGGACAGTCTGATACATGACGCAAGCATTCTGGAAATAGTTATGTTCAACAAGCCTCAGAAGATTGTGTTGGTGGAAGATTGTTTTAGTGGGGGCGTTAAACTCAGACTATGTTATGGCACGTATGACCTTTTTCTGAAGTATCTCCAGCTTTTTTAGATGGGTTGGAAATGTGTTACACCATATAATATTGCAGTATTTTAAATGAGGTTCAAATAAGGATTTGTACAGAATAAGAAGTGCAGTGAGTGGGAGATAATGTCTCAATTTGAAGAACAAAGCACCATATTTAGACCGTTTGATTGTGAGATCATCAATATGCTTTTTAAAGTTCAAGAACTCGTCAATGTGGATCCCCAGGAATTTAGTAGAGCTGACTCTTTCAATGTTTTGTCCGTTGATTTTTATGCAAATTTGGTCAATGTCCTTTTTTTTATGGGAGCGGAATACGATGTGGTTTGTTTTATTGACATTTAGGGAGAGTTTGTTGCATTTAAACCATGTGTTTATTTCCGCTAACTCACTATTCATAATTTGTTCAAGTGTATTTGGATTTTTGTGGGAAAGAAACAAGTTTGTATCGTCAGCAAATAATACTTTATGTAGTATGGGTGAAGTATTAACAATGTCATTTATGTATAAGATGAAGAGGAACGGCCCTAAGATGGACCCTTGGGTGTTAGAATAATTCGTTTCGCTGAAGCGCTGGTCGGCCTGAAACCGGAGTTCACATATCTTCGCTCAAGCCAACATATCTGCCAGCTATCCTTAGGGAGTTATTATACTCCCTTCCTTTTCTTATCTGTGAGAGGCCCTCACTAGTTATGAACAGAACACCTTTGTTCTTTGTTAGTTCAAGAGAAGTCCTTTCTCTGTTAATTGTTTTTGTCCGAGACAGTTTTTTAGTTGTCCCATATTTACTCAATGTTTGTTTAAGTAGACTTCATGCAAGTTATCTCACATCTACTTAACGTTTGTTGGAGTGTATGCACGAGAGGTATCTAAATATTTACTCATTATTATTATTGTGTGAAATGTAGCAAGAAAGTCTAGAGCAGGGGTGGGCAAACTTTTTGACTCGCGGGCCGAACTGGGTTCTAAATTTGGACCGGAGGGCCGAACCAGGAGCAGATGGACGTAGTGTTTGTGTGAAGTAATATAAGCGACCTGTAAAGGTCATTGCATAAAATATTTTGGCCTTTAGTAGGTAGTAAAGCATGGATATTCCAAACAAGTTTTTTGAAAACAAATGCATTTATTAACAGCATTAAAAAAAAAAAAAACATCACTAAAAAACTGCTATCAGTGATTCTCATAAAATACGACACTGTTATTATGAATAACAGTCTCCATCACTTCAGTGTCTGCAGGTCAGATTAATGAAAGATGTTTATCTTATGAGATCACATCAAACGGCAAACATTCTGACCAAATATATCATCCAAATAAAGTAATCAAAACGGCAACACGGTGAGGGGTATCTGAAAATAAAAGCAGAGTTTTAACTCACAAACACCTGGTAACAGAGGTGAGGAAATGGGAAACACTTACTTAAAGTAAGCCTTAAGAACTTTACAGGTTAAGATTAGTCGCAAACAGGTGGTGCATCAATGTCCTTGAGCATCCTGCATTGTTTGAAAATGAGAATGGTCGCTAGTTTCAATCCCTGCTATGTGTACAAATCATATTCAAAATGCATTTTTTTACAACAAACTTGAGAGCCTCCCCTTCATTTTCAGTGGGAACAGTGTTGTTGGTCTCCCTTTTTTGCTAGTGCGTCATAGTCTGGAGTAAAATTTGTTGTGGCATTTCTTAGGAGAGATCAGAGGTGTTGGTCCGTTTACCTCGATCTGTGACGGGTTGATGTGGCTGAACGTCACGTCGTGTACGTCGAGCCAAATTGGCCACTCTTTTTTTAAACACTCGGCACTGTGTCCACCTTGCTTTTCCTTGGACGACTCATTTTAATAGAAGGATTCCAGGGGAAGGTTTGTGGGGGGCTTTAGCGTAAAACTGTATCTGAAAGCTCAGCGCGCGAATTACAAGAATGCTGTCGTCACAGCCCACGCTCTAAATTCGGGACTGATACAAATAGAGCGCGAGTGCGCCATGTCCGTACTACTGAGTACGTACACGCACTTGTGAGTGTGCACCGAGCTTTCTGACACGGGTTCCGGTGGTAAATGCGCAGGCGAGCGGGACCCCATCTACTGGGGAAACACAGTCATTGCAGGCAAAATGACTGTCAGGTCTAAATACCATCAGACATTAAACCACACACTGGAAGGAAGAGGAGAAAAGAACCAGAACAGGTTTACTCGCGAGGAGAACGATAGAGAGAGGAAACTCAGTTACAATCTCCATCAATTCTGAGTTCTCCCTCCACGTGCTCCTCTATTTAATGTTTTGGTTGCCCTGGTTACAGAGGTGTTGCTACACTAAAGGGAGGGAAGATTTTGTCTGTAGCAACGTTGATTAGCTAAGGAATGTAGTGTGGTGTGAATTAGCACTTCATTGTCGGCCCGTGACCCCCGCAGAGTTTGTCCATCTGTTCTTCTCCAGTTGTTGGCCGAGTAGTCCGCGAGTGAGATCAGATAACTTCAATTGCCGCTTTCCTGTGGAACAATGCAACTAAACCTTGGCTAGACTTTATCTACTTAGTAAATTAACACGCAATAAGAATGAGTGACTTGTCCTAAACACTCGAACAAACATTGAGTAAATATGGGATAACTTGTAACAATCTATGAACCAAGACTACAGTTAACTAAAAGGAATGAAGTTTCTTTCAAACAAAATAAGAACATTTCGCCTATGCAAATAAGCTCTGCTCATTGTTAGTGAAGGCCTCTTACAGGAACAAAAACACACAGATAACATAAGGACAGGAAGGATACATATGGCTGACAGGGATCAAAAGACATCCCTGTCACTAAAGAGAAAGAACCTAGATAAAAGGAAAGCCATAAACTCGTAAATGACAAGGCTTTACTTAAATTATTCCAACATTTCCCTCCTGTTTATCACATATTTGCTCAATATTTACATCACCAAAAACAACCACTTCTCTCGATTTTCAGTTGTCGGATCACAAGTATGGCATAAATAAGTTTACACCGAAAAAGGATAAATGTTGCGATATTATCATTCGGAAACACACAGATCTGGGAAGAAGTCTGTAAACTCAAGTGCAAAAATTGCATCATCATCATCGTTATCAACATGCTGCCGTTCAGACATTAGGCATACCCGGGCCATCTCGTCGTCCATGGGCGAGATTGCTGTAGTGATAAGACGATTAAACAAAGCACGGTGACATGGAATACAACAACATCCACACAAGGTGAGTATAGCAGTAATTGAGGACACAAGGGCTTTATACTTCCCAAAGGCAGTCATCCACTTGTTGTGCTCTTTCATCCTCGTGTTGAGGGATTGCAAGCTTGCAATCACCTTCGTCAGGCTCCCATCAGGGGCGGTGTCGTTCTGGATGAAAGTGCAGCATTGTTCCCTGAACATTGTGTAGACCCTTCCTTTCCCAGACAACAACATAACAAGAGCATTGCGATTCTGGATTGACATTAGGGAAGGCGTGGCCAGCTGTTCGTGCACTGCCTCAAGTCCCGCTTGTGTCCGTTTGCCCAATTTTTGCATGTTTCAATGGATGTAATTTATCCTGTCAACGTTCTTGTTCATCGTCCACCAGCAGCAAATGGAGGACTCCCATCCCGCTTCAATTTGGTCAATTAATTCTTATTAATCAGGAACTCCTCTGGGGACTCTAATTGCATCAATTTCAGTCAGATCATCGCCGCCTCTCAAATTTAAAGATATTATGTTTTTGTTTTTTCCAGCTTTTTCCCAGATCTTGGCATGTCGGTACATATACAATTTTGGTTGACTACATTCTCTAAAAGCAATGGTTTCTTTTCTTTTTCTTCCATTCAACGGATATTATATAGAACACTCTGTCGCACATTTCACAATCAGTAAACAAACTATCCACATTCATTTTCGGGATATTGATTCCAATCTTTAACATCTACACCAGTTGTTGACAAAGTATTATTTCTTTACATAACGTTTTTGCCACTGTTAAGGCATTCAGTGTTTATTCTGAAGCCAATTCAATCCATTTTGAGAATGCATCTATTATGACCAGGCATTATAACCCTGTGGATTGTGTTAAGCACATGTTAAACAAGCTCTACAAAAAAATTTACGACTGTTTTGAATATGAATCAAATTCATATGTTGTATAAAGCTGACAGAACTGCCCAATTATCCCTCCTCTTGAGCCATGCGACACACAACCATGGCTCAATATTGCTGCCCACTTGTATAGGTTTTTTGGAGGATAGGTCAGTCTTCTGGTCATTTATAGATACCATTCTCCACTCTTGCTCCTCTTTTCGTCCATAATTGAATTTCAGTCAATGGATTTTGTCGCTGCACATCTTTAAAAATGTTTCAGTAATTTAATCTGCTTCTTCTGTGTATAAAATTTGAAGCGTCTTTTGCACTACAGCTATGCAGTTCCGTCTGCAAGCTTGTTACCTCTTGGCACCTTATCAGTCTCGTGTGTGCCCTGCACACGTGCATATAGCGATTTTTCGTGGCAATTGGACTGCTACTAGCTTAGTTGTAGTTTCTTGTAGTTTCTTTTCAATCATTTTCTCATCGTTTATCACAAGAATCTTAGCAATTTGAATAAAAATCAAAATGTACGTTTTATGTAACTCAATAGTACGATTTAGGGAATCCATATGTAGTAAAGTGTTGTATTACTACATATGATTTCATCTCCGTTCAATTTGACACACCTTCCAAAATGCTTCTCAGTGTCCCAGTGCACACATGATTTGCGTGTGTAACTGGTTGTCTAAACCCGTGTTCCACATCCTAATTTTTTCCTTCCTCAAGGTGTCAAACCAATCCACTAATTGGAAAAGATATAAATCAACAAAATAACCGTCAGTAAATTAATATAATAGTTAATTGTTGGTGTTTCTTAACTTCAACTCGATCGCTCTCTTATTCTCAAATGTAAAAACTTAAAAGTCTTGACACAACCAATTGACTATTCCCTTTAAATTTAGCTTCGAAATGTCATTATTTTATCATTTTTCTTCATCCAATTCCAGAAAGCAAGTTCTTTCCATCTCTCAAATTTTGTTTCATCAAGGCTAGGCATTAATTCCTAGCCTTAATGCTAGTTTCTAATTAAGTTTCATTAATATAGTTTCTGCCCATAAACTAATTGCTTGCTTTTTTTTTTTTTTTTTTACTTCCTATTTTTACAAAATCGTTTTTGTTTTGCGGTGCAAATCAGATAGACTACAGACTAATAAATACCTTAGTGCACCTATATTAGCCAATTTCAATTTCAGACACAGCTCACAAACAATACCAACAAACAACGCTGCGCAAACATCATCCTCCTTTGACGTTTTGGTTATACTTTTTTTTTTCATCAGTGCCTTTCATCCTTGATGCAAACATTGTCTTAAGCATCACCCTGCTCCGAATATTCAAACATTCTCTGAGAAACGCACACTTTCTCTGCTTCGTCCGCAGCCATAGCACCCCTCGTGCGAGGGGGGGGCGCAGCATCAATGTTGATTGGTCACAGGGTGGCCATTTCCTGCAACAATCATGATGCCGGCCCACCGCCCACACGAGCATAGCACAGGCCCATGCGGACAGCCCCGCCCCGCGGCTACGCGCAAGCGCAGGCACGCTTATCAGTCTCACCTTCTCAAAGGGCAGGCCAACTTTGCTGTCGCCCCCTTCATCATTATCACATTCGACATTTTTCACTGTCTTCTACACAACATCTGTCGTCTCTTATTCTCGTCCTACCAAGCCACCGTTCTAGTCACTTCCTGCCACACACGTCTTATTTTCTCTACTTCCACACACTGCTCATCTTAGTTTCTCCAACCAACTTAAACACACCATCATCCACTTCTCAATTTCCCTATTATTGCTCAACAGCCTCCAGAACATTCTCCATTACTGATTTCTTCCATAGAACACACATCTCACTCACACTCATACACACACCCATTCATGAGGATCCTCTGCGCGCACACGCACACACACACCATCACAAAAGGATGACGCACAACATATAAGAACACATAGAACGCACTAAGAACACCTTTTTGCTTGTATTACTTGTCAGATTTATTCTCTATTTTACTTTTAGAAGCTATTTGTAATTCCTTTCCATTTATTCTGCAAATTTTAACTTCAGTGTTACTTTATATTACTTTATCCTATTAACACAAATATCTCCTGTATATTTAAGCTAATTTCTCTTTAATTTTGGCAGCCAGGTTCCCACTTCATTACATGGAAATCTGATTTGATTTGATTTTGGCCTAGTCATAACTGTCTTTGTTCATTTGTGCAGTCGCGTGCCATGTGACCGTTTTCCCCGCAACTCCAGCATTCTATTGGAGGTTGCAGAACTCCTCTTCCTCGGCCTCTAAAGCCTTCTCCGTTAGACATTGCTCGCCCTCCCTGGCCTTTCTGTCCTCTGACTGCATTTGAGTAAAAAGTGTCACTTTCCTGGTCTACCGGAAAAGTGTCTTTTGAAGCTTTCATTTGTTTTCGTTTTTGTTTGTCTATTACTACTCTTTCCGCATGGAGGGTGTGATTTATGTATTCCTCCCGCTATGATCTTTAGTTTTGAATTTGTAGCATGTGTTTTCTCTACATGCTTCTCTACTTTCTCTAGACCTCCCCCTTCTTCTCTAGCTCTCTGTAAATTTTGGTTTTCTCTTGCCTGCCTACTGTTAGGCCCAGTCTCATCATCTTCCTACCTGCAATACTGTGCTTTCTGAGCTCTCTCTCTCTCTCTCTCTCTCTCTCTCTCTCTCTCTCTCTCTCTCTCTCTCTCTCTCTCTCTCTCTCTCTCTCTCTCTCTCTCTACTCCATCATCAGATGCCTTCTTTAATTTCTTTAACATTTCTTTTTGTTGTTTCGTTTATGGCACCTCTAAGTCCTAATAATTTGGTCGTTTTTAGTTGTCCCTCAAATTTATATATTTTCTATTTTTTTTAAATCCCTTTATCGAACATTTTTTAAGTCGGTCGGGATCCTGCCTTTCAATTATTTTTCAATCTTTACATTTTTAGAGTATCTCGGATATTAGTTTTACTCTTCCCGGTCCCCATTTTAATCAATTTGGTCCCAACTGTAAAACCATAGGGGTTTCTAAAGTCGGGTGTTTCCAGTGGGATAACGAAAAGATCCTGTGGTGATTCTCACTTCTACCAGCATTCTGGTGGAGAATCCTTGCCCATTGCGTCCACAGAACCACGTTATGTGTTCCCCACTGCTTTAATATGGAATACTATATCTAGTGATACGTATTCCCATTCACACTCTCAATCATACAGTATTGCGTGACTTTCGGTTTAACTTCCTGTTTCCCGCAGACTACGCTAACCCTTTTGAACGGACTTCTCCGCCGGACACCTTTGTCCTTTTATTTAAACGGACCTTTCCGTTTAGTTACTTCTCCGTTGAGTAACTTTTATTTAAACGGACCTTTCCGTTTTGGTACCTTTAGAACGGACCTTTCCGTTCTGTCCTAGGACTTTTATAGGGCACGACGAGCCCTCGGCCGCTCATTCTTTTAAAAAAACAAAACAAACTCACCCTCTGGTTCTCCTCACCTCTGCACCTCGGATTGCCTTCAACCTTTGGATTCCAGCTGGCGGAGCAGACAATCAGCCCTTGAAAAGGATTCTAGGATCCCACCTAGGGAGGTCCTGCCACGCGCAGTCTTTCTGGATCTCCGCTGCCGCCCGCTGGAATCCTCAGGTGTCTTGGCATCCGGCTCGAATAAATGTCAGGTCTAAATACCATCAGACATTAAACCACACACTGGAAGGAAGAGGAGAAAAGAACCAGAACAAGTTTACCCGCGAGGAGAACGATAGAGAGAGGAAACTCAGTTACAATCTCCATCAATTCTGAGTTCTCCCTCCACGTGCTCCTCTATTTAATGTTTTGGTTGCCCTGGTTACAGAGGTGTTGCTACACTAAAGGGAGGGAAGATTTTGTCTGTAGCAACGTTGATTAGCTAAGGAATGTAGTGTGGTGTGAATTAGCACTTCATTGTCGGCCCGTGACCCCCGCAGAGTTTGTCCATCTGTTCTTCTCCAGTTGTTGGCCGAGTAGTCCGCGAGTGAGATCAGATAACTTCAATTGCCGCTTTCCTGTGGAACAATGCAACTAAACCTTGGCTAGACTTTATCTACTTAGTAAATTAACATGCAATAAGAATGAGTGACTTGTCCTAAACACTTGAACAAACATTGAGTAAATATGGGATAACTTGTAACAATCTTTGAACCAAAACTACAGTTAACTAAAAGGAATGAAGTTTCTTTCAACCAAAATAAGAACATTTCGCCTATGCAAATAAGCTCTGCTCATTGTTAGTGAAGGCCTCTTACAGGAACAAAAACACACAGATAACATAAGGACAGGAAGGATACATATGGCTGACAGGGATCAAAATACATCCCTGTCACTAAAGAGAAAGAACCTAGATAAAAGGAAAGCCATAAACTCGTAAATGACCAGGCTTTACTTAAATTATTCCAACAATGACCCAAAAAATGTTTAATAATACAATTTGTTCAGGGTTGGCGGGCCGGATTAAACGGTCCCGTGGGCCGGATGTGGCCCCGGGCCGTAGTTTGCCCACCCCTAGTCTAGAGCATTGTTTTACATAGACAGGGCATCCAGGTTTGGAGATTGCAGCCGGGAACGAGGCTGCCAACCACAGACTCTACATTCCTGGGGTCACGGATCGGCCAAGGACATGCGGCCTCGCACCACACAACATTATTAGCTAGCTAAACAGCGTTGCTACAGTCACACTCTCCCCTTCCTTTAGTGTAGCAACGCCTCGTGTAACCAGGGCAACCCAAAATAAAAAGAGGAGATCGCGTTGGGGGAAGTCCAGAATTGGTGGAGGACTGTGAACTGGGCCTTCTACGTAATTCTCCTCGCGAGCAAAAGGAATACTTGTTGTCTTCTCCTCTTTGTTTCCAGCGTGTAAATAAATGTCTTATGGTATTTAGACCTTACAATGGGTTTGTATGAAGATTTATGGTTGTTAATAGAAACATATTGATGTCTTCCAAACAGATAGCTGCGGAACCAGTCTAACACCAGGCCTCTTATACCATAGTGTTGTAATTTAATTACAAGAATGTCAATCATGATGGTGTCAAAAGCTTTAGACAAGTCCAGAAAAATCCCAATACCATATTCGCCTTTATCGATTGCCATGTAGATTTTATCAGTCAAGTACTGCCATATATGTAGTGTTTTCCTTTCTGAATCCATACTGGGAAGAGGCAATGACGTTTAGTTTGTTTAGATAGCTGTTAAGTTTATTGTAAACTATTGATATTGGTCTGTAGTTGCTAAGATCGTTTTTGTCTCCTGATTTAAAGACCGGTGTGATACGTGCTATTTTTGCTATTTGTGGCACTACTCCAGAGAGTAGAGACAGATTGATGCAATGTGTAAGAGGTGCAGTTATTATATTGGAGATTTTCAGAATTTTACTTAAGATACCATCTGTTCCAGCTGAGTTTGAATTCTTCGTATTCATGATTATTTTATACAGTTCATCGCAGTTAGTTGGATTCAGGAAGAAAGAGCCCAGGTAATTACCTGATAGGTAGTCTTTAAACGAGGCATCCTGAGGCTGACTGATTTTACTGGATATGTTGCTACCAATAGAGACAAAGTAGTTATTGAATTCGTCGGCAAGACTATTATTTCTGATGATGTTTTTTGGCTTCTGTTCAAGACCCTGTTCAGTACTCTCCAAGATTTCTTGGAATCACCCTGTTATTCGTTTATCAAGTCGGCAAAATGATTACTCTTCCGCTTTCTAATAATATGTGTAAGTTTATTTCTATAATTAATACCGTATACATGTATAATGCGCCCCCATGTATAATACACACCCTAAAAATGGCATGTGGATGCTGGAAAAAAGCCTGTACCCATGTATAATACGCACCCAAATTTTGACTTTTTTTTTTTTTTGAAGTCCCAATGATCGTCACACACATCGTGGTGAAATTTGTCCTCTGCATTTGACCCATCCCCGTGTGATTTTGATCCATCTCCTGGGGGAGAGGGGAGCAGTGAGCAGCAAGCAGGGAGGCAATGGGTCCCATTTTTATAGTCTTTGGTATGACCCGGCCGGGTTACTTAAGTCCGTAAACGTAAAATTATTTCAGAAAAAAGATCCTCTTTGGGAACAACCGGATGTTATTCTGCCGGTCAGTATCACTGGGCATGCAGTAGCAAACTCGATAGCGAAGAAATATGTGAGACTCTCAACGTGATCACCAATATTTGAGTGATGTTCCAGTTATTTATCACAATTATTTATTATAATACCGTTTTTTTCCTTGTATAATGCGCGAAATTTAACTAATTTATTGTCCTAAAATCTGGGGTGCGCATTATACATGGGTACAATTTTTTTTTTTTTTTTTTTTTTTTTAAGAAAATCATGGTACAACAAAACCAACAACAGGACTGACCGACAAAGACGTGGAACAAAAAGACAGGGTGACATTACCAAAGACAGGAACAGAAACCAAACAGACATCATGACAGTAACACATGCAATGATCCGACGGTGAGCGAGGGGCAGACAGGACTTAAATACAAAACACGTTACATTGATTGAGGTGACACAGGAAGGGAGGGGCGACGCAAACAGAAACTATGGCAACCTAGACACATAGCAAAACTGGGGACGAGACATGACAAATCTCCCTCGAAATAAAACTTGAAATTACCTTTCTTCTTGTCTGTTGTCAATCGCATCCTGCCCAACACACTTAGTCAGTAAAATTCATAATTGACGACACATCGTTTGATGCGATGGTGCAATCCTTGATGGTGTGTTATTGTCAAATATTGTTTGTTTTTTAATCTCCATCGCGGACCGGACGTCATACGGAGGCAGTATGACTGCGCATGCGCACTATGGATCCGATGCGCAGAACGCATGCGCAAGACACGTCAGCTATATAAAGAGCGAGAGTTGTTTTCTTCCTATTAGTTTCAATTCACAGTTTAATTAGCAGTTTCAATCAGCAAATAACAAAATGCGTATTACAGGTAATATTTTATTTCACAACACTTTGCCTTGTTCCTTTCGTCTCTGCTGTTCACTTCAAACACGCTCCATACGAACACAATGATCTCGTATCAGACGCTCGATCACCTGGTCATTTGCTGTCACAATGTACCCTACACAAATCTGAAACATTTCTTCGCTATCGAGTTTGCTAGCGCATGCGCAGTGATACTGACCGGCAGAATAACATACGGTTGTTCCCAAAGATGATCTTTTTTCTGAAATAATTTTACGTTTACGGACTTAAGTAAGAGTCAAAATTTGGGTGCGTATTATACATGGGTACAGGCTTTTTTACAGCATCGACATGCCATTTTTAGGGTGCGTATTATGCACGGGGGCGCATTATGCATGGAAAAACACGGTACTCTGTAAAAGAAATATGAATGTGGGGGGAAAAAAACACAACTACCTGTAAAATTGTTTTTCCTTGATGCATCTCATGTCAGTCGCACATTTCGAACATGAAGCAATCGCACAGGAACGAACAGTTTTTTTTTTTTTTTACCACCGCTATCAGAGCAGTCTTCCTGAGGGCTTTCTGCACGAGTCACACGAGCACGCATATTGAACGTTGTCATTGTCATTTGTGTAGAGTCTACAACACAAAAAAATATCAACATTGAGGGCAGCCACATCGTAAGCCTTCACTGTTGTCTTTTTTTAATCTACAGTACAGATGTTGAATCGCAACCTGCTGAGTGGCCTAGTGGTAGAGTGTCCGCCCTGAGACTGGAAGGTTGTGGGTTCAAACCCCGGCTGGGTCATACCAAAGACTATAAAAAGAAAAATGGGACCCATTTCCTCCCTGCTTGGCACTCAGCATGACGGGATGGAAATGATCACCAAATGATTCCTGAGCGCGGCACCGCCCTTGCTCACTGCTCCCCTCTCCCCCAGTGGATGGATCAAAATCACACAGGGATGGGTTAAATGCAGAGAACAAATTTCACCACACCCAGATGTGTGTGTGACGATCATTGTGACTTTAATTTGTGACTCTAACCGCCTCCTAACATAAGACTGCTTTGCAATCTGTACGCAAGGAATTATGAACAGTGTCTCAGAAGAGTGGAATTAAGAGTAGACAAAATCACTTGAGGACTTTTTTCTTGTAAATGAAGCAAAAAAGTAACTGAAAATTCAGTAACTTTGACAGTACAGCAATTAAACCAAACAGAACCCTACAGGTTCCATTTGTAAGCTATCAAGAGTGTGTGCGGGGGACATCCAAATTTTTGACTAACCAATTCTAAGCTTAATCATTCTGTCATTCAGTCTTGCATCCTGTTTGTCATTTATTTCCTTGGACATCATGTCTAAGGTCTCTAGATCAGTCATGGGCATCGTCCACTCTCCACATCACATTCTGAACGAGAGTTGAGGCTCCTCAGCCCAGGGATTTCCAGAGGGGGCTCAACGATGACCTTCAGAAGCTCTGAGAATAAAGAGAAATAGAAATAAAATACTCACTTAAATTACTGCAGATATGACCTCTTTTTAAATGACTAATGCCTACAAAAAAAACTCCCTGTCATGGGCGTTTCACTCATTTCCTAGCTGTTGAAGAATGAGGCAAATGTTAGCTGCAAGATTCAAATGAACCATTCTCCAATGATAAACGTTGCCCTGTTTGAAAAAAAAATAGTGCCATTCTGTCTGTGCCTTTGAGTGTGGTGCAAATTAGTTTGACTGTTGTACATATCCAATCATGTTATTTTAAAATAGTACTGAGAAAATTGCTTGCGCTACTAGTTGTTATCCAAATGATGAAAATGTACAGGGTAAACCTGGGTTTTATTTTGCACTTTGACATCCGCCATGGTTTCCGAAGTGTGAAAGTCAAGGCAATGAAAGACATGTCATAAATGCAAGTTCCATATTGAAGTTTGCAATTACAACATACCCTAATTTTCGGACTCTAAGTCGCGTTTCTATTCATAGTTTGGGTGGGGAGGCGACTTATACTCAGGAGCGACTTGTGTTTTTTTTCACAAATTTTTACTTGATCATTAACACATCACTTACTTACAAGTATAGTATACAGTTCTTTGCTCTAAATTAGGGGTGTCCAAACTAACGGTCCAGTTTTTATTGGCCCGCAGCAAATTCTGAAAACATAATTGAATATGGCCCGCACAAGAAGCTTGAGCTCAGCTTCTCAGTTTCCACACTAGATGGAGCCCGGCACACAAAACGTTTAACGTCCCATTAACACCCCCCCGGAAGAGAAGCGAACACGCAGCGTTTGACATCCGATTAAGTCCAATTTGAAGATGGTATGAATTCATCTTAACGGACCTTGGGTTAATCTCAGAAATAATTAAATCTATCTTTGTCTAATCGGCGTTCTCGACCCACGGCAGTAGCCGCAGGGGCGATACCCCTGATGGGGAAAGCCCACCGGCCGAGAGAGAGCGATGCTCTTTGTCCGAACGAACCTTTTATACCAGTCCAGTTCGTGGGTACTATGCCTGCTTGGTCACGTACCAGTTTTTTTCCATATTGTCATAGATTGGCATCAGATGACCCAAATGCTTCCAGAATAGACTGCACCAGCATCTCAGCCGGCCTCAACCGGATTCAACCAGATGAGGTGACCATGTTCTCACGGAAGTAACAATTTTCTCAGGGATGCTTCATTCTGTTTCCCACCCCCAAAACTTGTCAACTGTCCATCAACGTGACATTTGCAAATGTTTTTTTCTCTGACTTGTGTTCCGTCAAACAGCATTTTGTTTAGGCTTCAACTGGATGAACGTGACCGAGGTCACGCTCATATGTGGGACCTCAGTCTTCCACCACTTAGTATCCCATTAACCCTCTCCGCCTCCTCGTCTTTGCTCACATTCATACATTCATATGTAAATGGACATCAATATTACATACATGTTTGATATTGCTAATGGGACGTCAAACGCTTTTTGTGTGGCGGGTTCCATCTAGTGTGGAAACTGAGAAATGCAACAGAGTTGAGCTCAAGCTTCTTGTGCGGGCCATATTCAATTATGTTTTCAGAATTTGCTGCGGGCCAATAAAAACTGCGGCCCGCGGGCCGTAGTTTGGACACCCCTAACCTAGAGAATGTGCTTGCTGTGTGTTGCTGTGCTTCAGAACAAATCTTCATCTAATCGATGACTTTTTAAACTATTAATTTACTATGTTAGGTCAATCTGACTTTGGCACCATCTTCTGGTGTAATTTGGAATGGGAATGGAGGTTTACTGGTTCAACCAACAAATTCCCCTTTACCAATTTTAAGAATAGATGATTTTGAATAACTAACTTTTAAGTAACCCCTACTCAGGCCCCCTTCTTCAGGTCTTCCATGTCAAGCTTTGAAATTTGGAATTTCATCTTAGCCAATTCGTCTTTTACCATCCTATTCACCACATAACTCGAGAAGTGGTACAGGTGTCATTGATGATGTAAGTGGGTCTCCTAAAGAGAGAAATGAACGATCATGTGTCTAACCCAGGGGTGGGCAAACTTTTTGACTCGCGGGCCGAACTGGGTTCTAAATTTGGACCGGAGGGCCGAACCAGGAGCAGATGGACGTACCGTTTTTTTCCGTGTATAGTGCGCCCCCATGTATAATACGCACCCTAAAAATGGCATGCTGATGCTGGAAAAAAGCCTGTACCCATGTATAATACGCACCCAATTTTTATGAATTCTTTTTAATTTTATTTTTTTTTTTTAAGTCCCAATGATCGTCACACACGCAGGGAGGCAATGGGTCCCATTTTTATAGTCTTTGGTATGGTCTTAACTAGGCTGGATGTAATCTTTTTTGTTGGCGTTGATTTCTCCGACTGCCCGTAAATGCACCACCGCGCTCCGTGCGCGCACGGGAAAGAGGCGGCTCTGTATGGGAGAGACGTTGAAGAGGAATAAGAACACCCTTGGAAACCAAAACATGCCCCTCGTCGTGACTCGGAGCCGCAACAAATGTTTCGGATTTGTGTAGGGTACATTGTGACAGACAGCAAACGAGCAGGTGATCGAGCAAGCGTCTGATACGAGAGCATTGCGGTCGCATGGAGCGTGTTTGAAGTGAACAGCAGAGAAGAAAGGAATGATTTGGAGTGACACAAATGGTTTGATAATATTGTTGTTTACGTGATAGTTATTTAAAATATAGTTTATATTTCGTTGTATGGGCCTGTGGAATAATTTGAACTGCAGCGCGGCACACGACATTGTTGACAAAGGACGATCGATGGATTTAATGAATTAGAGTGACACAGATGGTTTTATAAACGTGTTATTTATGTAATAGTTTTTTTTAAATAACTGAATGTTACGTCAGGCCCGTTCTCAGCTCCTCGTTTGTGTTTGTCACGTTAGCATACCGTATCGTTTAGCCATTTGTTGCTCGTTCATGTCTGTTCTTGGTGTTGGATTTTGTCGAATAAATTGCCCCCCAAAATGCGACTTATACTCCGGAGCGACTTATATATGTTTTCTTTTTCCACATTTTTGGGCATTTTATGGCTGGTGCGACTTATACTCCGGAGCGACTTATATATGTTTTTTTTTTTCCACATTTTTGGGCATTTTATGGCTGGTGCGACTTATACTCCGGAGCGACGTATAGTCCGAAAATTACGGTACACTTTTTGCATATGCGCGACAGTAGCTAAGCATACATAACTACATTCAAACCACCAATAACAGATCAATTTCCAAATATAACGCAAGGCAGTTGTGATTACTTGTACTACTTCAAGAATAAATAAATCTGTACCTTGTGGAGTCCGGTCAGTTTTTAATACAGATGCTCCTCTTATCTCCAGGCTTGGAGTCTGAAAAGGGGAAAGGGAAAAAGAAGAGGTTTGATTTGACAATTCACCCATTAACCGCTGTTAATAACATGACACAACACAATTTTAACTTTTGAAGTGATTTTCCTTAGAGTTCCAAGGCCTGTTGAGCGCAAAACAAAGTTAGATGCACACTTTGATGACATCAGAAGATAAACACCTACTTTTTCACGTGCCACTCCTTGAGCTAAATCAAGAGTCACAAATCCATGGGTAAAAAAGGGAAATTACATCTTTGCCATTCCATCATCCAAAAGCTCATCCGGAGTGAATGGTTTTGTAACTTTTTGTACCCTGCGAATAACCCCCTTATCAGTTAATTATCTGATATGTCACCATTGAGGGACTTAATATTAAATTACTTATTGGAACTGGCAGATGGGGTACAGAGCCTGCTCTACCCTCTCTGCGCATCAACTGGTATTGCATTGCACCTGGGACTGGTGCACCTTCTAATGTTGGTCAATTGAAATGCAAATTCAATAAAACACAGCGAGGACCGTTCAGATGCTGTTTGACTCATGAGCACTGCTCAGTTTTTCATGGCGGGCCTTGCACAAGAAAACAAGGCCTTCAAGGACAGCCAGATGGACACTTGGCCGAAGAACATTTGCTCTACTGCTCACGAGTTCCAGTGAGTCAAACCCAGGTTGCGACCATCACCAGAGGCTTGTCACATAAGCTCATTGGCGGTGGCATGCTCCATCATTGAGCCTAAGACCTCTTATGCCCAGTGAGTAGTACACACACACACTTCTAACTCACTAGTACCATCACATCATTCGCCAGTTTACAAATGGCACTGCCATCTAACAGAGAGGATGTAAAATAAGTGGGCGCGTGCCCCGGCCTAAGAAGTCATACTTACTTGACAGGGGAGACAACGTGATCACGAAGGTGGTTCATCCAGCGTGAGGTGTGCCCATTGCACTGAGGGTCGTGTTGACCCCTGTGAGTTCTCCAAATGCAGCAATTTCGACTGCATAGTTTGTAAGAACGGGGAAGTGCGTCCGTGCGCTCCCTGGTTCAGTTGTTAAATACAGAGAGTCCGAAACCAAATGGGACACAAACGCTTGCAAATCCTGTTTCAGGGCCGCAGTAGGCACTTGGCATCTGCATCTTTAATTGAAGTTGAGGATTCTAGGTAATGTGGTCGAGCGCTTTGAAGCACTGAATTAAGGCTCCGGTCTCTCATGAGGAGACCGGAGCCTTAATTCAGTGAAAGAAGGCACACATATTCCATGTGAAACGTAAGTGATGATGTGTCAACTTCCATGTGCATCAATCAACGTGTAGACAGTCTGAACTTCACAATACAGTGCCTTGCGAAAGTATTCGGCCCCCTTAAACCTTTCAACATTGACACGGTCATATGCGGGAATCAAACTCAAGGTGTCGGCACACAAGATGGTCAAGTGCACCCCTACACTGTGGTAGATTGGATCGAGGACTCAGTGCTCAACTGTGTTGGTCTGTCTGTAGTTATCAGACCATAAAGCCACAACATACACCATCAGCGATTCCCGAACCTGAACAGAAACTTTTTTTTTTTTTGCAAACTTTATTTAGCAGAAGCATAGTATAAGAAACATTCAAGTTTTCCTTTGTAGAATGAACATATAAAACCAATGCACAAATTTAAGCTTTCTTTTGTGGAATGAACATAAGACAGATCAAAGCACAATTTTGAAAAAGCAACACAAAACTTAAGATTCAAAAATGTCCCATTTTTATAATCTTTGGTATGGTCTTAACTAGGCTGGATGTAATTTTTTTTGTTGTCGTTGATTTCTCCGACTGCCCGTAAAGGCACCACCGCGATCAGTTGCGGACATGTGAAAAAGGCGTGCGGACGTGAAAAAGGCGGCTCTGTATGGGAGAGACGTTGAAGAGGAATAAAAACACCCTTGGAAACCAAAACTTGCCCCTCGTCGTGACTCGGAGCCGCAACAAATGTTTCGGATTTGTGTAGGGTACATTGTGACAGCAAACGAGCAGGTGATCGAGCAAGCGTCTGATACGAGAGCATTGCGGTCGTATGGAGCGTGTTTCAAGTGAACAGCAGAGACGAAAGGAACAAGGCAAAGTGTTGTGAAATAAAATATTACCTGTAATACGCATTTTGTTATTTGCTGATTGAAGTTGCTAATTAAACTGTGAATTGAAACTAATAGGAAGAAAACAACTCTCGCTCTTTATATAGCTGACGTGTCTTGCGCATCCGTTCTGCGCATCTGTAATGGCGGCCTCCGTATGACATCCGGTTTGCGATGGAGATTAAAAAACAAACAATATTTGACAATAACACACCGTCAAGGATTGCACCATCGCATCAAACGATGTGTCGTCAATTATTTGTGTCCCTCCAAATCATTAAATCCATCGGTCAAATTTCTCGTCCTTTAAGTCATCCTGGTGACAGAGGACATGTCCAGAGGATATGGCGCTTTAAAGCGTTAATCACTTTATTTGTGTCAGGCTCAGAGCAGGGAGAGGACTCGAATGCAGAGTTCAAACAAAGGAATTTATTTCCTCCACGGAAGATAGCACCAGGAACAAAAAGCGCCTCCAGATGAGGGGAAAAAAGGGCAAAAACAAAAGCGCCTCAATACGAGGGAAAAAGGCTGAGAACAGCAAACAAAAGGCGCCTCAAACTGAGGGAAAAAAACGAAGGCAAAATCTCACGAACAAAACAGAGCTTGGGCAAAAAGTCTCTGCTATCTAGGCTTTCATGGGGAATATCTGCAGCTACGGAATCGCTGGTGATCATGACAAGAGAGACGCACTGGCACAAGACAAGGGGAAGACGCAGGCTAAATACACACACGGAAGGGGGAGGACACAGGTGCAGACAATCAGGGCGGACGACACAGGTCTACGTAGTTAGCAAACAGGGAGGTCAAGTGGACGGCCGTGCAGAGGAAGGACCCACGATCTGAAATGTGATGTACAAAATAAATACAGGAAGTGATAACACGACGGACAGGACAAAACAAAACAATCTACAAAACCCGACAGCATGACAATTTGATTTTTTCTCTCTATTTTCCATGTTTTGAATATGCTCAAGATAAAGATATCAAAGCATGTGAAGTGATCAACTATACTAAAAATAACATGTGAAGTGGTCAACTATACTTGTAAGTAAGTGATGTGGAAATGATCAAGTAAAAATTTGTGAAAAAATCATAAGTCGCTCCTGAGTATAAGTCGCCTCCCCACCCAAACTATGAATAGAAACGCGACTTAGAGTCCGAAAATTAGGGTATGTTGTAATTGCAAACTTCAATATGGAACTTGCATTTATGACATGTCTTTCATTGCCTTGACTTTCACACTCCGGAAACCATGGCAGATGTCAAAGTGCAAAATAAAACCCAGGTTTACCCTGTACATTTTCATCATTTGGATAACAACTAGTAGCGCAAGCAATTTTCTCAGTACTATTTTAAAATAACATGATTGGATATGTACAACAGTCAAATTAATTTGCACCACATTCAAAGGCACAGACAGAATGCCACCATTTTTTTTTCAAACAGGGCAACGTTTATCATTGGAGAATGGTTCATTTGAATCTTGCAGCTAACATTTGCTTCATTCTTCAAAAGCTAGGAAATGAGTGAAACGCCCATGACAGGGAGTTTTTTTTGTAGGCATTGGTCATTTAAAAAGAGGTCATATCTGCAGTAATTTAAGTGAGTATTTTATTTCTATTTCTCGTTATTCTCAGAGCTTCTGAAGGTCATCGTTGAGCCCCCTCTGGAAATCCCTGGGCTGAGGATCCTCAACTCTCGTTCAGAATGTGATGTGGAGAGTGGACGATGCCCATGACTGATCTAGAGACCTTAGACATGATGTCCAAGGAAATAAATGACAAACAGGATGCAAGACTGAATGACAGAATGATTAAGCTTAGAATTGGTTAGTCAAAAATTTGGATGTCCCCCGCACACACTCTTGATAGCTTACAAATGGAACCTGTAGGGTTCTGTTTGGTTTAATTGCTGTACTGTCAAAGTTACTGAATTTTCAGTTACTTTTTTGATTCATTTACAAGAAAAAAAGTCCTCAAGTGATTTTGTCTACTCTTAATTCCACTCTTCTGAGACACTGTTCATAATTCCTTGTATACAGATTGCAAAGCAGTCTTATGTTAGGAGGCGGTTAGAGTCACAAATTAAAGTCACAATGATCGTCACACACACATCTGGGTGTGGTGAAATTTGTTCTCTGCATTTAACCCATCCCTGTGTTAGCAGTGAGCAAGTTGCGGTGACGCGCTCAGGAATCCATCCCGTCATGCTGAGTGCCAAGCAGGGAGGAAATGGGTCCCATTTTTCTTTTTATAGTCTTTGGTATGACCTAGCCGGGATTTGAACCCACAACCTTCCAGTCTCAGGGCGGACACTCTACCACTAGGCCACTGAGCAGGTTGTGATTCAAGATCTGTACAGTAGATTAAAAAAAGACAACAGTGAAGGCTTACGATGTGGCTCCCCTCAATGTTGATATTTTCTTCTGTTGTAGACTCTACACAAATGACAACGTTCAATATGCGTGCTCGTGTGACTCGTGCAGAAAGCCCTCAGGAAGACTGCTCTGATAGCGGTGGTAAAAAAAAAAAAAAACTCTGTTCGTTCCTGTGCGATTGCTTCATGTTCGAAATGTGCGACTGACATGAGATGCATCAAGGAAAAACAATTTTACAGGTAGTTGTGTTTTTTTCCCCCCATATTCATATTTCTTTACAGAGTACCGTGTTTTTCCATGCATAATGCGCCCCGTGCATAATACGCACCCTAAAAATGGCATGTCGATGCTGTAAAAAAGCCTGTACCCATGTATAATACGCACCCAAATTTTGACTCTTACTTAAGTCCGTAAACGTAAAATTATTTCAGAAAAAAGATCATCTTTGGGAACAACCGTATGTTATTCTGCCGGTCAGTATCACTGCGCATGCGCTAACAAACTCGATAGCGAAGAAATGTTTCAGAATTGTGTAGGGCAATTACATTACATGTACATTGTGACAGCAAATGACCAGGTGATCGAGCGTCTGATACGAGATCATTGTGTTCGTATGGAGCGTGTTTGAAGTGAAAAGCAGAGACGAAAGGAACAAGGCAAAGTGTTGTGAAATAAAATATTACCTGTAATACGCATTTTGTTATTTGCTGATTGAAACTGCTAATTAAACTGTGAATTGAAACTAATAGGAAGAAAACAACTCTCGCTCTTTATATAGCTGACGTGTCTTGCGCATGCGTTCTGAGCATCGGATCCATAGTGCGCATGCGCAGTCATACTGCCTCCGTATGACGTCCGGTCCGCGATGGAGATTAAAAAACAAACAATATTTGACAATAACACACCATCAAGGATTGCACCATCGCATCAAACGATGTGTCGTCAATTATGAATTTTACTGACTGTGTGTTGGGCAGGATGGCTGAATGCGATGTGCGATTGACAACAGACAAGAAGAAAGGTGATTTCAAGTTTTATTTCGAGGGAGATTTGTCATGTCTCGTCCCCAGTTTTGCTATGTGTCTAGGTTGCCATAGTTTCTGTTTGCGTCGCCCCTCCCTTCCTGTGTCACCTCAATCAATATAACGTGTTTTGTATTTAAGTCCTGTCTGCCCCTCGCTCACCGTCGGATCATTTCATGTGTTACTGTCATGATGTCTGTTTGGTTTCTGTTCCTGTCTTTGGTAATATCACCCTGTCTTTTTGTTCCACGTCTTTGTCGGTCAGTCCTGTTGTTGGTTTTGTTGTACCATGATTTTCTTAAAAAAATAAAATAAAAAATAAATAAATAAAAAATTGTACCCATGTATAATGCGCACCCTAGATTTTAGGACAATAAATTAGTTAAATTTTGCGCATTATACACGGAAAAAAACGGTAGTTAAATTTTGCGCATTATGCACGGGAAACACGGTAATCCCAAGGTCTACAAAGGGTGGTGCCTGATGTACATCAAGTTCATCTTTGTAGAAGCTGTTGGCGACACGCACGGAGGCCACGGATGATGAAACAAGGAACGCAATGGCTTTAAAATTAAAACGGTCTCCAGCGTTGAGTAGCAAAGGGGGCTACCAAAAGCCCACAAGAGTGATGTTATATTGTGTTTTGCCGAGATGGTTGATCTGTTTGATATGTCCTACATAAAATATGTATATATTTATATTGTTACGTAGTACTTTTGTTCTATTAAATAGCCCCCATTTTTTAATACTGTATGTATAGTTTTACATTTTTAAACATATGATTTAAAAACATTGCACATTTATATTTGTGATGGATAATGTTAAAATGATTTATTTAGGTTTGATTATCATTTTGGTTAACACAGGCCATTGTAAGTTTTGTTTGCAAAGCTTTACGTCCATACTTAGTGTCAAATTTACAACAGTAACAGGATTTGCCTTGAGGTAAATTTTACTTTGTTTTGTTATTTTGCCTGTAATTAAGAGTTTGGTTCAATGCCTTTATGCAAATTGTTAATGTGCAGTCACTTGCACTTTTCAGACTGACAAATCTTTTTTTACAGTTAATGTGAATTGTAAAGTTTAATTCATGTTTGAACCTGAAACCTGACGAGAAAACAATAAAGTCGTGTATTTTTCAACAGTTAATCAATTCAGAACCTTCAGAATCAAAATCGAATTGATTTAGGAAATCGGCCATGACAACCAGCTTTAGTCACAATGTTTATTTCAATCAATTGATGAACAAAAAGAAAACCCAAACATTCATACAATTTACAATCTTAAGGGCAAGCGTTTTCTCCCTATTTCGTCTTGTCCCAGAATCGGCTGTACGCGTCCACCTTGAAGTCGTCCTCATAGTCGACCGCGGTCCCTTTTACTGTCTTCTTGACGTCACGCCTCTTCTGGCGACTACGTCGCTGCTCCTCCGACAATGTGGAAAGAACGACCGGCATCTGGCAAAAACACAAACCAAGTGAAAACGCGGAGACAACCGAAGCGGCGTACGGGCGCCGTCGCGCTTACCATGAGGATGCGTCTGGGTTCTCTGTATCGGATGTTGACGGTGGAGCCGTCTGGCCGCACCAGCATCGCCGGGTACAAGCGTTCGTATTTCTGTCGACCGCAGCGCACCACCGACGTCCTGTTGGAGTTGAGGCGAGCGGGCGGCGCGACTGCGAGGGACCTCGCAGAACACCTGAGGAAAAAGTCACAATTACGACGACACCGTCGGCCGCTCAATCCATCTGCTAGTGTATGTTTTGTGTGCGTGTGTCAGTGCACGGTATTACATTGTGTGTGCGCGCGAGCGCGTGTTGGCATCAGAGACTTCACGTGACTTTATGCAGGCTGCTTTGCGTGCTTCAAACCAAGCGAAGAAATTATCAAATATTCAGGGATGAGAATGGCAAATGTGCATGCGTGTGCGTGTGTGCGTGCGCATGCGTGCGCATGCGTCTATCTAGCTATCTATCTATCTATCTATCTATCTATCTATCTATCTATCTATCTATCTATCTATCTATCTATCTATCTATCTATCTATCTATCTATCTATCTATCTATCTATCTATCTATCTATCTATCTATCTCAGGACATGCGGTCAGAGGAGGCATGAAAAGGGGAAAAGCAAATTCAATTGTTTTTAAGTCATTTTCCTTTTAATTTCAATAGTTTTGTATCATTTTGAACTAAAAATCGCTGAATTTTTAGTTATTTTAAAACCGAGGACGATTCGCTGGGAAGAGCCAACTTCCTGCCTAGCCTCCTCTGAGGATTGCATAATCACACGGCTGCCTATGTTGACAGGCTATGCAGTTAGACTGAACTGCTCTGTCTTTATGTCGTTGTCACTGTGGCTATTAGGGGTGTAAATCGCGGGTTTTGTCATGATACGATATATTGATACAAAGAACCACAATACGATATTTGCCGATAGCTTAACGCCTGCTGTGATTGATTCATGATACATCACGATAGTGCTCTACGATCGATATAGAACAATATCCTGATTTATAACAATTCATACGCAAAATCAACAAGGTACTGCAAACTCTATTTAATTAAGAAATTACAAAGTGCTTCCAAACGAATTACTTGAAGCCCAAAGGGGAGCGAATTTCCTCTTCTTCCTGGACACTAGCCATAGCACCAGCCCAGGAGCCGCGTAGTTGTCGGCTCCCCTTTCACGTGCCTGCTCTGCTTACAACATAACACGCCGCGCACTGCTCCCGGAAAGAGGAAGCAAGCAACAATGAACTGGATTTCAAAATAAAGTCACGTCTAATGTCTGAGGTCTAAAACGGGCGATATAGAGCGATGTTTACGTTTAGCATCGATGCCAACAAATCGTAGAGCACTATATCGATGAATCGATGTGTATCGATGAATCGTTACACCCCTAGTGGCTATCAAAGTCAAAGTCTGCTTTATTGTCAACTTCTTCACATGCCGAAACACAAAGAGATCGAAATCCGTAGTTAAGCTGATGTATATAATATCTAGTGTTTTTTGCCATCTGTCTGTAACGTCGTGTTTCTTTAGATCAGGGGTGGGCAATCCCCGAGGGCCGGGTCCTGCATGTTTTCTATGTCACCCTGTTGCAACACACCTGATTCAAATGGTCACATAATTAGCAAGGTCTGCAGAAGCTGGATAACGATCTTGATCATTTGAATCAGGTGTGTTGCATATAAAACATGCAAGACACCGGCCCTCGAGGACCACAATTGCCCACCCCTGCTTTAGATGAACAAAACGGCTTTGAAAAGAGACCTTATGGAGGCTATGAAAAAAAAAGGTTCTCCAGCCTTATGGATCCCGGGATGCCTCATGTGCCTACCTGTAGAATAAGAGATCTCCATTTCAAATTTACAGTGAATAACTGAGGAGCAGTCGTCCATTTGTTTCGTTTTACATTCGTTTTTTTTCCCTTCCATTTTTAGGTTTCTTTTACAATGGAGAATTACATTTCCAAACGATTTTCAACTATGGATTTTCGGTCGAAGCAGGAGGTCATCAGTAAAGGAAGACCAATTCCGTTGTTAAAAGGTTTAATTTGGACAACGGGACTTGGGAGCGTGTCTTTTCAAACTGAGTGGTACGCACGATCGAAAGGAAGTTTTTGATTCCATGTGCCGGCCGTTCACCCCCCTATATAAAAAAAATCCTTTTCTCAACGGATTTACACTATTCACGAAAATACTTTCGACGGAAAAAAACACGGAAATCCGCGGACCCGCGGTAAATTCTCACCCCTGAATATTACAATTTGAAATCAAGCCCTTTCCTCTTGCTGGTTTTTAGGTGACCCTTGCCATCCAATCGTGAATATAACAAAAAAATAAAAAATAAACTCAAAGTAATCTTACCAGATGAACACCTGACGTGTGTTGTTTATCCACGCCATGCTCAGGGAAAGCTTCAAAGGCTTATTAGAATTGGGAAAGACGCTGCCCGAAGGAGCTCGATGTAGTGCATCGACTCCGGTTTTAAGACTGCGACTATTGATGACGTCATGCTACGGCAACTTAAATTGGACAAACTGCACTAAATCCCAATGACGTTTATGTTACGTATTTTTTATGTATGCGTCATTCAAATAGTAAGTGAGAGAATAATGGTACGACTGCAAAATCGATCAATATAATGTAATACTGTGCATCAATAAATTGATTCAGAATGTGTCAGTTTAATTTATTAGGGCTTGACATCGAGGCTTTAGCATAATTGGACATTTGTAACTCAGAGACTAACGGCACTGTAATAATGCAACTTGTAAAAAGCAACTATATTTGTGTTTTTATTTTTTTTTCAATAAAAAAATCTTATTAATAGTGAGAACACAGTGGCAATGTTAACTTATTTTTTCGAATGTCTAATGTAATTTGAGTCTGATAACTTTCTTCAGGGTGTACAGTCTGGGGTTACTTACAGTGCCTTGCGAAAGTATTCTAGCCCCCTTGAACCTTTCAACATTTCGCGACATTTCAGGCTTCAAACAAAGATACAAAAGTTTATTTTTTTTGTCAAGAATCAACAAGTGGGACACAATCGTGAAGTGGAACAAAATTTATTGGTTAATTTAAACTTTTTTAACAAATAAAAAACTGAAAAGTGGGGCGTGCGATATTATTCGGCCCCCTTGCGCCAATACTTTGTAGCGCCACATTTTGCTGCAATTACAGCTGCAAGTCGCTTGGAGTCTATCACTTTTGCACATCGAGAGGCTGTCAAATTCCTTGTTTGGCACTCTCAAACATGGCGAATAAAAACTCTTGAATCTGAGACTATCAAAGAGCAGGTGCATTTATACGGAGACTTGATTACACACAGGTGCATTCTATTTATCATCATCAGTCATTTAGGACAACATTGGATCATTCAAAGACCCTCACTGAACTTCTGGAGTGAGTTTGCTGCACTGAAAGTAAAGGGGCAGAATATTGCACGGCCCACTTTTCAGTTTTTTATTTGTTAAAAAAGTTTAAATTATCCAATAAATTTCGTTCCACTTCACGATTGTGTCCCACTTGTTGATTCTTGACAAAAAATTAAAATTTTATACCTTTATGTTTGAAGCCTGAAATGTTGAAATGCTGAACGGTTCAAGGGGGCCGAATACTTTCGCAAGGCACTGTATTTATTAGACAAATATCAATTCCAATATTTACATTTGACAAAAGAATATATCATTGTGATATAAGGAATCAAAGGCATTAATCTCCCACCATTGAATCAAAACGTTTATCATACAACACTGCCACTTAGATGCTAACTGTTAGCCCATGCGTCTTTGACTCCCCATTGTATGCAGGCATTCAGGTAGCAGAGGCCATATGCCCTTGAAAACCCACAAACTTTTGGTGCTCATGCAGGAATGCGACTGCGCAGGTACTCTAACACGGCGTCCGTTCCCTTGGTCATTATGGCGGCTCGCGGCGTCCGGAAAGGATTGCCCTCAAGACTGAGAGACCTGAACAATATCAACGCAGTCGCGTTTGAGAAACTACCAAGTGCCAAAGCCATCTTAAGAATCGTTCAGAGTGAGCCTCGCATGTGACAAGCCAATGGGAACAGTCAGCCACCTGAGTGTGATGCACAGGCCCAGTTGAGGCGGCACGTTGAGCAGGTCGTTGTTGGACAAGTCCAGCGTGGACAGGCACAGCAGGCCCAGCAAGCGGGCGGGGTCCATGCTCGCCACCTGGTTGTTGGCCAGCAGGATGGTCTCCAGCGACGGCATGTTGTACAAAACCTCTGGGAAGGACTTGAACCTGCAGCACAATCCCGTCAGCTGGCCAGCCGAACCTTTCCGCCTCGGCTTTGATGAGGTTTGCTTACTTGTTGAAGTTGAGGATGAGCGAGTGAAGTCTTGTCAAGTTCTTCAGCGCGGCCGGCAAATGCCTCAGCTGGTTGTTCCTGACGCACGCAGGTACAAGAAGCGGATCAGAAAGATGCAAAATGGAGTTGAAAATGGTGGCATGAAGGCAGACTTGTACCTGAGGTCCAGGTGCAGCAGGTTGGCCAGAGAGCAGAGCGGCTCGCAGCAGCTCAGCCTGTTGAACGCTACATTGAGCTCCGTCAGAGACGCCCGTGTGTCAGCCAGCCTATGCAGAGCCGCTCGCTTTACCAACGCGTCTGACCCCGGGCGCGCCCCCTTCCGCTCACCTCGGTGGCACCTCGCTCAGCAGGTTCTTGCTGAAGTTGGCAGAGGTGACTGTGTGCTCGGCGGCGGCCAGGAACAACTCGTCCGGGATGCGATCAGCCTTCTTGTCACTGAGCGGGCGCACGAGAAGGTCACGGCTGCGGGTTCCAGAGGGCTGTCTCCCGACTTGGCTCACTCACCTGTACACCAGCGACTTGAGCGTTTTGATGTTATCCACGTTGACATCGGCCTGGCTGGGCAGTGTCATGGCGGTTGGCACTTCGCCAGCGCTCTTGGGGTCCTCTGAAAAAGCACACAAGCAGGTCGGAACGCCACAATCGGCGAGCTTGTGTAAATGCGTCAGCAGAATGCGGCAAAGCTGCGAGCGTACCTTTAATTCTCCCTCGGAGGTACTTGAGAAGCTCGTTGGTTCCTTTCTGTGGTCAAGGAAAAGTCCAGTGTCATTTGTTTGCTTGGCGCTCAGCGTTTGTTCAATACACTTTCCTTTCCAAGTACGCTTCATCCAAATTTCAAAAGCCGGTCGGTACATTGAGGCGCCGCCCTCAAACGCTGTCCAATTTTAGGTGGACAGACAAACAGCGCGGAGGCAAAAGCCGAGCTGCCGAGAGGACAAACCGTCAGCAGGCCTCTCCTGATCCCACGCAGAGGATTTCCCTCCAGCAGCAGAATCTTCAGCTCGGGCAGCAGGCCGAGAGCCGCAGGAAGCCTGCCACGCGTGCAGATCTCAGCGGCGCCAGAGTCTGCGAAGCACAGCCGCACGGGCGGAGGCGGGACTCACGTGCCGATGTTGTTGTTAGTGAGGTCGAGACGCGTGAGTGTGCCCAGCGCCGCCAGCTGCTCAGGCAGTGCGCCGATTTGGTTGTCTCGCAGCTCCAGCACGGACAGGACGCCCAAGCCAGCTAGGTGCTCGCCGGACATGCCGGTGATCTGGTTGTTGCCCACGTAAAGCTCCTAGCAAGCAACAGACGGACGGTTCAAATGCGTCAAATTGTGCTTGCCAGCGCAGATGCTCACTCTTGAACCCTCGCTCTTCAGGAAACCGTCTAATAGTGTACATTTTTGACACACACTAAAGCAGGGGTGTCGAAACTTTTTGCAAGGAGGGCCAGATTTAGTAACGTGAAGGGGCCCGGGTGCCAAACGCTGCGTGTTCGCTTCTCTTCCGGGGGGGTGTTAGAAAAAGTGTGTGTGTGTGTGTGTGTGTGTGTGTGTATATATATATATATATAGATTGTGATTGTGATTGTGGCGTTATCATGCGTTCTCTAATCAATGCTTTACCGCAATATATGCTTGCTGTTTGGCCTTGCTGTTTTTATGATGTACCACGGAAGAGAAAAATTACGGCTGGGTCAAGAGAGAGGTTACAGCTGGGTCAGACAGGGCGCAGCTGACAACTCAGCAAAAAGAAGACATCTACCGAGACAGTTCCTTTCTAACAAAGACCACTTTGTTAGACAACATGCCTCATTGCTGTCTTGCACCCCAGATGAACCTCCATGTGACAATTAAAGTCAGGGTTTTCCAAACTATCTTGATCGTAAGATTATGTTGGTGCGTACCCAGCAGGGCTGTGGACTCGGTCGGATTTTTGCACCGAGTCCGGGTCCGAGTCCGGCCTCTTGGCCATGAGTCCGGCTGTCCATTTTTTCTGTTAATTCATGTGATTGCTTAGTCTTTATTCAAGGCTAATTTAGATCAAAATCTAAATAATTACAACAGTTTTGTGATGGCTTTGTCTTTATTAAACGTATAAACGAATACAATAAACAGATACTTTCAAGTTTTAATCATTAATTACAGCATTATAGCTCAGACATTTATCCAAACACAAATAATTAGTGACGACCCCTTATTTGGAAAGCGAAACCCCCCATGTCGTACGGCGTCAGCACTATGTTGTTTTCAATAAAAACATGAAGAACTCACGTTTGCGTCAGTCAATTTTAATTTTTATAAAGGATTATTCTCATTTGATGCCATCCGCGTTCTGCCATTGAAGCAGGGTGCATTCAAAGACCAGTCGTACAGACGGAACACTAATTCACTTCACCAAAACGCAACAATATAATTACGTGAGCTCTTTGCATAAACATCGATGCAAAGAAACTCCTCTTTTTGGGTACAGGCTACAAGGAGTATATATTACAAAGGAGACTTTCTACTTACCGTTTTTTTCCGTGTATAGTGCGCCCCCATGTATAATACGCACCCTAAAAATGGCATGCTGATGCTGGAAAAAAGCCTGTACCCATGTATAATACGCACCCAGTTTTTATGAATTTCTTTTTATGAAATTATTATTATTATTTTTTTAAGTCCCAATGATCGTCACACACGCAGGGAGGCAATGGGTCCCATTTTTATAGTCTTTGGTATGGTCTTAACTAGGCTGGATGTAATTTTTTTTGTTGCCGTTGATTTCTCCGACTGCCGGTAAACGCACCACCGCGCTCCGTGCGCGCACGGGAAAGAGGCGTGCGGACGTGAAAAAGGCGGCTCTGTATGGGAGAGACGTTGAAGAGGAATAAAAACACCCTTGGAAACCAAAACTTGCCCCTCGTCGTGACTCGGAGCCGCAACAAATGTTTCGGATTTGTGTAGGGTACATTGTGACAGACAGCAAACGAGCAGGTGATCGAGCAAGCGTCTGATACGAGAGCATTGCGGTCGTATGGAGCGTGTTTGAAGTGAACAGCAGAGACGAAAGGAACAAGGCAAAGTGTTGTGAAATAAAATATTACCTGTAATACGCATTTTGTTATTTGCTGATTGAAACTGCTAATTAAACTGTGAATTGAAACTAATAGGTGGAGAACTGAACTCTCGCTCTTTATAGAGCTGACGTGTCTTGCGCATCCGTTCTGCGCATCTGTAATGGCGGCCTCCATATGATACCCGGTTTGCGTGTATGCGCGTGTGCGTGTGTGTGCGCGTGTGTGCGAGAGCGAGAGTGCGAGAGAGAACGCTCAACCGTAGCGCGCCGCCGACCGCCCAACTGCACCGCGCTGGTCGCATTATTGTGACAGAGCCGTCGCTGAAATTTAGAAGATATTTTTAAAGTCCTGATGTACTTTCTAAAATCTAAGTGGACCTCAGTGCGCACTGCGCAGGGAGCTTAATTTAGTGCGGTCGCGCAACCGCAGCGCGCCGGGCGCTCACTGTCGCATTGCTTAAAGAGCGCCTTTGTGTTTTAGGATGAACAGCAGAGACGAAAGGAACAAGGCAAAGTGTTGTGAAATAAAATATTACCTGTAATACGCATTTTGTTATTTGCTGATTGAAACTGCTAATTAAACTGTGAATTGAAACTAATAGGAAGAAAACAACTCTCGCTCTTAATATAGCTGACGTGTCTTGCCCATCCGTTCTGCGCATCTGTAATGGCGGCCTCCGTATGACGTCCGGTCCGCGATGGAGATTAAAAACAAACAATATTTGACAATAACACACCATCAAGGATTGCACCATCGCATCAAACGATGTGTCATCGATTATGGATTTTTTTGACTAAGTGTGTTGGGACAGGATGGCTGAATGCGATGCGCGATTGACAACAAACAAGAAAGGTGATTACAAGTTTTATTTCGGGGGAGATTTGTCATGTCTCGTCCCCAGTTTTGCTATGTTTTGCCATAGTTTCTGTTCGCGTCACGTCGCCCCTCTCTTCCTGTGTCACCTCAATCGATGTAACGTGTTTTGTATTTAAGTCCGTCTGCCCCTCGCTCACCGTCGGATCATTGCATGTGTTACTGTCATGATGTCTGTTTGCTTTCTGTTCCTGTCTTTGGTAATGTCACCCTGTCTTTTTGTTCCACGACTTTGTCGGTCAGTCCTGTTGTTGGGTTTGTTTTCTAAAAAAAAAAAAAAATTAAAAGAAAAAAAAAATAAAAAAAATAAATAAAAAATTTAAAAAATTTTTGTACCCATGTATAATGCGCACCCCAGATTTTAGGACAATAAATTCGTTAAATTTTGCGCACTATACACGGAAAAAAACGGTAATTGTGATCATCATTCATCCATCCATCCATTTTATTTTATTACTCAGGTATTTTCAAAGCAAATTAATATTGTTGCATTTATTAATTTGCTTTAACATGACAGCGCAACATAATTAAAAGCTGACACGATAGCAATGTCAAACGTGTTCATTTAAGAAAAAGCCACACGCGTTTTGTGATCAAATCTTTCATAACGAGAATGATTTGAGTGAATTGATTTTACAATTTTTATCCCCCCTCCCCACCATCTGTCACTTTGCTTGGGACAAAAGAAGCCTTCAGAACTGAAATTTCGTCTCAATTATTCATTCAAATCAATTCACTCAAATCATTCTCGTTATGAAAGATTTGATCACAAAACATTTCAGTCTGTACGACTGGTTTTTGAATGCACCCCGCTTCAATGGCAGAACGCGGATGAATTTAAAGACATCAAATGAGAATAATCCTTTATAAAAATTAAAATTGACTGACGCAAACGTGAGTTCTTCATGTTTTTATTGAAAACAACATAGTGCTGACGCCGTACGACGCCGTACGACATCGGTTTTTCGCTATAATTCGGTATAATTCGACGTAGTCCAAACTCACCCAAAGTTAAGGTTTCATGGGAATATTATTGTCATAATTGTCTGGACCATATATGATATTTGTTTAATGGTAGTTATTGATAGATCTTGAAGATGTCAAGTTATAGGTGCATATAGCATGTTCATTGTAAGAGGGGAAGAGATGTTGTGTATTTTGGGCTAACTCAAATTCCGTAGAAAAACCCCGGAAGTGGGATGGGCGCATTCTGTGTTGTAGTGGTACGCCCTGTGAACGCACTGTGAGTAAGGAATAAAGCAGTTATCATTCACGTCGTTGTCCGACCTATTCTTGCTATCTAAGAACCTGGAAAATAGTAAGGATATAACATATATCACGGGTCATTACGGTGAGTTTGGTGGAGTTTTTACTGCTTCTTCCAACTCCTACCGCGCTGACTGTAACCTGACACTCTCTGGCTGCGTCTTGCCTCTTTTTTTTTTTTATTGTCGGACTCGGTGGACTCGGTCAAAATCAGCACTGAGTCCGAGTCCGAGTCCGGCAAAAATGACTGAGTCCGACCGAGTCCGAGTCCCCGAGTCCGAACCGAGTCCACAGCCCTGGTACCCAGTAATAAATAACTTAGCTTGTCTCATCCTACACAAGGTCGTAAAACATCCCTTGCTATGTTTTGACTAGAGGTCAAAGGTTTTCTTTTCTATCCAGTCCACTTCCCACATGTTCTTATCAGTATGTAAACACCTAGTGATTTTTCCTTACGAGGCAAAGCCCACATGCTCCCCCCCCCCCCTTTAGGGGCCTTGTCTCACGATTGTGGGTAGGGCAAATCCAAATAAAAAGAGCGGGAGTGCATACAGATATTTAGTGTAGTGAGATTGTTGTAAGCTATCTGTACTGCACTCCTCGCGAGAAAAGACTTAATATTCTGTCTCACTTGTGGTTTGGTTGCTGTTGCTCTTCTCTTAACAGTTATTCAGTCAGCGAATTAAACCTGACAGGGGGGGTGGGGGTATTGCTAATGGGACGTCAAACGCTACGTGTTCGTAATGGGACGTCAAACGCTTTGTGTGGCGGGCTCCATCTAGTGTTGAAACTGAGAAGTGCAACAGAGTTGAGCTCAAGCTTCTTGGGCGGGCCATATTCAATTATGTTTTCAGAATTTGCTGCGGGCCAATAAAAACTGCGGGCCATAGTTTGGACACCGCTGCACTAAAGTGACCAAATTGTGATTCAACAGGTTTTGGCTCAACGCCAGGGATTGGATGATTTGAAAATTTCATTTTTCAATTTCATATTAATCAAATATTTCACTTTTTTTTTCAAAACCAAAAATAGAAATCTTAATATTTGTATTTTATTTTGACACAGTTTCAAATGTGTAGGCTATGTAATATGGAGATTCAAAACAAAGTTAAGTTTTCTTTGGGGTCATATTTTGAAAACATTTCATTTTGTGGCTTTTCAAGTGTCACCTTGAGCACGGGCGCGTGAAGCAGCGGGAGTTGGCAAAGCTTGTTGTGGCGCAGGTAGAGCTGCTCCAGGGCTGCCATCTGCGAAAGGGTGGCAGGAACGTCGCTCAGCAGGTTGTTGCTACAGTCCAGCAGCTTCACATCTGCAGGGGCAAGAAGCAGACACAATCAATTCCAAAAATGTGCTTTTCATGGTCCGGCTCGGCACCATCCCACCATCGCATTCAGGAGTCTTACTGGTGAGCAGTGACAGGCTGTCGGGCAGACGGCCCAGCTTGTTGCGACACAGGTGGAGCTTCTGCAGGCGGCAGAGGCGGCCTAGGCTTGATGGGAGCTCCGTCAGCCGGTTGTCGGACAGGTCCTGGCGCCCGAGACAAGTGATCAAGCCTCGCCCATTTGAAGCTTTGGCTAGGTTTTCTGCACAACCACAACAACCCACTGCAAAACGGCATCACCATTCGACGTGGGCATTTTGGTGTAACTTGGAAAAAATAAAAATAAAAATCGAGAGCCTCCTTGACGTGAATCTCGTCCAATCGAATCGCCTCTTGATATGGGGCTACTCGTTAGCCCCAAGGACACGTGGCCCCGTGGAAAAAGACAGTAAACGTTCATGTATTTAAAGCTGACTTGGGTGATTATGCTCAATGAGGGTAAAATTATTTTATTTACCCAAATATTAAAAACAAAAGTCACTTTACGGCTGTAATTTGAACACTGATATTGTGGCTTAAGATCATCCTGGCGTCAGAGTCGATCAAATACCAGCCTGTGCCTCAACACAATAAGGAACATTTCAAAATGGTTGGAAGTATTTGTTGACGTCACGAACTCGCGTCTACGATGAACATTACGGACATCGTTGGCGTCCATCGATGAATTCGTGTTTCTCGTGCACATTTTCGGCAAGTGGTTAGCGGGTAGCTACCAGCTCGGTCAGCGCCTCCAGTTGTCCCAGCTCCTCAGAAAGCCCGTCCAGCAGGTTCTGCTGCAGTGTCAGGCTCTGCAGGTTCTTCAGAGTATACACCTCCATTGGCAGTGACCTCAAACGGTTGCGACTACGGCAATGGCACAACACAGATCGCTTAACAAGCGGCGAAGTCCAACGACGAAAGGGTCCTACGCGGCCGGGCACACGACTTACCCGAGTCGCAGCTGCTGAAGTTCCCGCAGTTCCCCCAAGGCGGCCGGCAGCATCTGCAGTTGGTTGTCGTGCAGCTACGACACAGAGAAGCCTCGTTCACGTCATTCAGGCCGCTCGCACAGGGACCAAATGCTTAATCAACCGACACGCCGACAGACTTGATGTATGTGTGGTACAATTGTGATGGTGAGAAAAGAAAATTCAAGTTGTTGAGTGAATGTCGACAGCCGCCGATATTCAACTTGAGTCTTTTTCAATGACATGTTTGTAAATCAATTATTTTGCCATCAATAAGCAGGCAGATAGGCAGGCAGGCAGGCAGGCAGGCAGGCAGGCGGTCCCAAAGTGGTAATGACACAAAGAACGACGAAGGCGCTGTGCGGCCGGCGTACATCGAGCGTGGTGAGCGCAGGCAGCAGTTGGATGTCATCGGACAAGTTTGTGAGACTGTTGGACGCCAGCAGCAGCTTAGTGAGGTCCCTTTGCTCCCACCAGCGCTCTGACGCGCCGAATGACACGTGATGGGCCTCGGCGGGTGTGTCCACATTCAGCCGGTACACGCTCGCCGGAACTGGTATGAGCAAAACATCAACACACACAGACTTGATCAGCTTTCAAGCCCACCGTCTTGCTATTCGAACACTTTAACACAAAGATTATGACAGTCAAACAAATATTTAAAAGTCGGACCACTTTCTCTGTTGCAAAGTTAAATAAGAAGGACGATGTCACTGTACACCAGTTCAATGTTCTGCTAGTAATACAAAAAAGATGTTACTTTCTACAAACATACACACACATATACACGTACACTAAAGAAATGTAAACGAACACTTGGAGCAATACTCCATTGTCCTAAAGGTTAGACCAGCGGTGGGCACACTATGGCCCGCGGGCCAAATCCGGCCCACGGGACCGTTTAATCCGGCCCGCCAACCCTGAACAAATTGTATTATTAAACTTTTTTTTTTTGGTCATTTTGCCTGCAATGACTGCGTTTCCCCAGTAGATGGGGAAGCGCTCGCCTGCGCATTTACTACCGGAAGCGGTGTCAGAAAGCTCGGTGCACACTCACAAGTGCGTGTACGTACTCAGTAGTACGGACATGGCGCACTCGCCCTCTATTTGTATCAGTCCCGAATTTAGAGCGTGGGCTGTGACGACAGCATTCTTGTAATTCGCGCGCTGAGCTTTCAGATGCAGTTTTGCGCTAAAGCCACCCACAGGTGCCCCTCGCTCACCGTCGGATCATTGCATGTGTTACTGTCATGATGTCTGTTTGCTTTCTGTTCCTGTCTTTGGTAATGTCACCCTGTCTTTTTGTTCCACGACTTTGTCGGTCAGTCCTGTTGTCGGTTTTGTTTTCTAAAAAAAAAAAAAAAAAAATTTAAAAAAAAAAAATCAAAAATTTTTTGTACCCATGTATAATGCGCACCCCAGATTTTAGGACAATAAATTCGTTAAATTTTGCGCACTATACACGGAAAAAAACGGTAATTTATTGTCCTAAAATCTGGGGTGCGCATTATACATGGGTACAAAAAAAGAATTATTATTATTATTTTTTTTTAACGAAAGTCATGGTACAACAAAACCAACAACAGGACTGACCGACAAAGTCGTGGAACAAAAAGACAGGGTGACATTACCAAAGACAGGAACAGAAACCACATCATGACAGTAACACATGCAATGATCCGACGGTGAGCGAGGGGCAGACAGGACTTAAATACAAAACACGTTACATCGACTGAGGTGACACAGGAAGAGAGGGGCGACGCGAACAGAAACTATGGCAACCTAGACAGATAGCAAAACTGGGGACGAGACATGACAAATCTACCCCGAAATAAAACTTGAAATCACCTTTCTTCTTGTTTGTTGTCAATCGCGCATCGCAATCAGCCATCCTGCCCAACACACTTAGTAAAATTCATAATTGACGACACATCGTTTGATGCGATGGTGCAATCCTTGATGGTTTGTTATTGTCAAATATTGTTTGATTTTTAATCTCCATCGCGGACCGGACGTCATACGGAGGCCGCCATTACAGATGCGCAGAACGGATGCGCAAGACACGTCAGCTATATTAAGAGTGAGACTTGTTTTCTTCCTATTAGTTTCAATTCACAGTTTAATTAGCAGTTTCAATCAGCAAATAACAAAATGCGTATTACAGGTAATATTTTATTTCACAACACTTTGCCTTGTTCCTTTGGTCTCTGCTGTTCATCCTAAAACACAAAGGCGCTCTTTAAGCAATGCGACAGTGAGCGCCCGGCGCGCTGCGGTTGCGCGACCGCACCAAATTAAGCTCCCTGCGCAGTGCGCACTGAGGTCCACTTAAATTTTAGAAAGTACATCAGGACTTTAAAAATATCTTCTAAATTTCAGCGACGGCTCTGTCACAATAATGCAACCAGCGCGGTGCAGTTGGGCGGTCGGCGGCGCGCTACGATTGAGCGTTCTCTCTCGCTCTCTCTCTCTCGCTCTCTCTCTCGCACTCTCTCTCTCGCTCTCTCTCGCTCACACGCGCACACACGCAAACCGGATATCATACGGAGGCCGCCATTACAGATGCGCAGAACGGATGCGCAAGACACGTCAGCTATATAAAGAGAGAGAGTTCAGTTCTCTACCTAAATCCGTATTACAGGTAATATTTTATTTCACAACACTTTGCCTTGTTCCTTTCTTCTCTGCTGTTCACTTCAAACACGCTCCATGCGACCGCAATGCTCTCGTATCAGACGCTTGCTCGATCACCTGCTCGTTTGCTGTCTGTCACAATGTACCCTACACAAATCCGAAACATTTGTTGCGGCTCCGAGTCACGACGAGGGGCAAGTTTTGGTTTCCAAGGGTGTTTTTATTCCTCTTCAACGTCTCTCCCATACAGAGCCGCCTTTGTCACGTCCGCACGCCTTTTTCACATGCGCGCACGGAGCGCGGTGGTGCGTTTACGGGCAGTCGGTGAAATCAACGGCAACAAAAAAAATTACATCCAGCCTAGTTAAGACCATACCAAAGACTATAAAAATGGGACCCATTGCCTCCCTGCGTGTGTGACGATCATTGGGACTTAAAAAAAAAAAAAAAAATTAAAAAATTCATAAAAATTGGGTGCGTATTATACATGGGTACAGGCTTTTTTTCAGCATCAGCATGCCATTTTTAGGGTGCGTATTATACATGGGGGCGCACTATACACGGAAGACAACGGTACGTCCATCTGCTCCTGGTTCGGCCCTCCGGTCCAAATTTAGAACCCAGTTCGGCCCGCGAGTCAAAAAGTTTGCCCACCCCTGGGTTAGACACATGATCGTTCATTTCTCTCTTTAGGAGACCCACTTACATCATCAATGACACCTGTACCACAGCTCGAGTTATGTGGTGAATAGGATGGTAAAAGATGGTGTGTGAGTGTGTATTGGATTTGGCCCAGACGAATTGGCTAAGATGAAATTCCAAATTTCAAAGCTTGACATGGAAGACCTGAAGAAGGGGGCCTGAGTAGGGGTTACTTAAAAGTTAGTTATTCAAAATCATCTATTCTTAAAATTGGTAAAGGGGAATTTGTTGGTTGAACCAGTAAACCTCCATTCCCATTCCAAATTACACCAGAAGATGGTGCCAAAGTCAGATTGACCTAACATAGTAAATTAATAGTTTAAAAAGTCATCGATTAGATCAGTGCTTCTCAAATAGTGGGGCGCGCCCCCCTTGGGGGGCGCCGTGCTATACCTGGGGGGGCGCGTGTGACCCTGGGGAACAGGCTTTTTTTTTGCAGTACTAGAATAAAGTGTAATTGCGCATCTTCCCAGCAGGGGGCAGTGGCGCTCTCATTGTTACTTCTGTGACGTTTGCGACAGTGCAACATTTTACGATTTACAAGACAAGTTAGGATAGTCACGGTGGGGAGGGGGGGGCGCGAAAAGTTTTCTTCTTGCTAGGGGGGGGGGCGTAACAGAAAATAATTGAGAAGCACTGGATTAGATGAAGATTTGTTCTGAAGCACAGCAACACACAGCAAGCACATTCTCTAGGTTAGGGGTGTCCAAACTACGGCCCGCGGGCCGCAGTTTTTATTGGCCCGCAGCAAATTCTGAAAACATAATTGAATATGGCCCGCACAAGAAGCTTGAGCTCAACTCTGTTGCATTTCTCAGTTTCCACACTAGATGGAACCCGCCACACAAAAAGCGTTTGACGTCCCATTAGCAATATCAAACATGTATGTAATATTGATGTCCATTTACATATGAATGTATGAATGTGAGCAAAGACGAGGAGGCGGAGAGGGTTAATGGGATACTAAGTGGTGGAAGACTGAGGTCCCACATATGAGCGTGACCTCGGTCACGTTCATCCAGTTGAAGCCTAAACAAAATGCTGTTTGACGGAACACAAGTCAGAGAAAAAAACATTTGCAAATGTCACGTTGATGGACAGTTGACAAGTTTTGGGGGTGGGAAACAGAATGAAGCATCCCTGAGAAAATTGTTACTTCCGTGAGAACATGGTCACCTCATCTGGTTGAATCCGGTTGAGGCCGGCTGAGATGCTGGTGCAGTCTATTCTGGAAGCATTTGGGTCATCTGATGCCAATCTATGACAATATGGAAAAAAACTGGTACGTGACCAAGCAGGCATAGTACCCACGAACTGGACTGGTATAAAAGGTTCGTTCGGACAAAGAGCATCGCTCTCTCTCGGCCGGTGGGCTTTCCCCATCAGGGGTATGGCCCCTGCGGCTACTGCCGTGGGTCGAGAACGCCGATTAGACAAAGATAGATTTAATTATTTCTGAGATTAACCCAAGGTCCGTTAAGATGAATTCATACCATCTTCAAATTGGACTTAATCGGATGTCAAACGCTGCGTGTTCGCTTCTCTTCCGGGGGGGTGTTAATGGGACGTTAAACGCTTTGTGTGCCGGGCTCCATCTAGTGTGGAAACTGAGAAGCTGAGCTCAAGCTTCTTGTGCGGGCCATATTCAATTATGTTTCCAGAATTTGCTGCGGGCCAATAAAAACTGGACCGTTAGTTTGGACACCCCTAATTTAGAGCAAAGAACTGTGTAGTCTGCCTGATGCCATTGCCTTTGGTCTTTTCTGTTCCACATGTAGAGTTATGTAGCTTGTTAAGTCAACCATAATATCGGATCGGTATCGGGTATCGACCGATACGCAAAGTCACGGCATCGGTATCGAAACTGAAAAAGTCGGATCGGTGCATCTCTAATTTGTTTATTTATTATTTATTCATCACTCTTATTATTTATTGTTTGTGCCTTCTTATTTTTATTTTGTGTCGTTTACTTGTATGTCTATCGTGTGCTGTGTCTCGTCACTGTGGGATAGAGGAAACGTAATTTCCGTTTCTTTGTGTGTCTTGACATTTGAAGAGATTGACAATAAAGCAGACTTTGACTTTGATATACACATAGACTAAAGGAATGTAAACGAACATTTGGACCAATACTACATTGTCCTAAAGGTTAGACACATGATCGTTCATTTGGGTGGGTCTCTTGTTAGGAGAACCACTTACATCGTTAATGACCCCTGTACCACTGTAACCGACATGTGTACACGAACGTAAAACAGGAAGTCGCCTGAAAACGGCCTTCAAAATAAATCCCCCTACCTCAAATCAAAGCCAGCTGAATAACATAAATAACATGGAGAATTCTTAACACATACTGTAAATATGTTTTTAGAACTCTTATTATAACAATTTTTCTATAACAAGGTACAGTGCCTTGCCAAAGTATTCGGCGCCCTTGAACTTTTCAACATTTCAGGCTTCAAACAAAGATGTAAAATTTTAATTCTTTGTCAAGAATCAACAAGTAGGACACAATCGTGAAGTGGAACGAAATTTATTGGATAATTTAAACTTTTTTAACAAATATAAAACTGAAAAGTGGGGCGTGCAATATTATTCGGCCCCTTTACTTTCAGTGCAGCAAACTCACAGGTTCAGTGAGGATCTTTGAATGATCCAATTTTGTCCTAAATGACTGATGATAAATAGAATGCACCTGTGTGTAATCAAATCTCCGTATAAATGCACCTGCTCTTTGATAGTCTCAGGGTTCTGTTTAAATCGCAGTGAAAACCATAAAGACAAAGGAACACACCAGGCAGGTCCGAGATACTGTTGTGGAGAAGTTTAAAGCCGGATTTGGATACAAAAACATTTCCCAAGCTTTAAACATCTCAAGGAGCACTGTGCAAGCAATTATATTGAAATGGAAGGAGTATCAGACCACTGCAAATCTACCAAGACCCGGCCGTCCCGCCAAACTTTCATCTCAAACAAGGAGAAGACTGATCACAAGTTTAAATTATCCAATAAATTTCGTTCCACTTCACGATTGTGTCCCACTTGTTGATTCTTGACAAAAAATAAAAATTTGATATCTTTGTTTGAAGCCTGAAATGTGGCGAAATGTTGAAAGGTTTAAGGGGGCCGAATACTTTCGCAAGGCACTATATATATATATATATATATATATATATATATATATATATATATATATATATATATATATATATATATATATATATATATATATATATATATATATATATATATATATATATATATATATATATATATATATATAATTTCTGTGTGTGTGTGCGTGTGTGTCTGTGCGTGCGTGTATGTTGGTGTGTATACGTGTATGTTTGTTTGAGAGTGTGCGTTACCGACCTTATCAAGCAGATTGGGTTTGATATACTACGGTTTGCTGCAAATTGATTTTGATGTCGTTTCAGTATGAAATAGAAAGGACACCCGTTGAAAGGAGCACTGAAGACATGAAATCAGTTACAAAATCGTCACTTAGGTTGAAAGCACCTTCGGTGAGACTCCGATTGGTCAGATTTAGCGTTCCGCTCTGCCGGGCCGCCTTGAGGAGTCCATACGGGACGCTAGGCTCACTTTCGGGCGTCCTGAAGCCTCGTACTGAATCCACCTGCTGCGCGCCTCTCAAACGAGACATTCCCTCGCTTGTGTGGTAGTGCTCTTAAAGTCAGCAAGCTTTCTTGTGCATTTGTTTACCTCTACGCCCGGATGCCGATCACTTCCGTCCGCCAACAGCGACTTAAATACGTCACTTCCTGTTGATGCAAAGCGTTACTTCTATTCAGGTTTGACTCTTGTTTTCAACAAGAAAAGTGTGCATACATTGTTATTTTTGGAAGAGATCTTTGGTGTGTCCTTCAACCAAATTGAAACATTTTTTAATCTTAAATTTTGTGTTGCTTTTTCGAAATTGTGCTTTGATCTGTCTTATGTTCATTCCACAAAAGAAAGCTTAAATTTGTGCATTGGTTTTATATGTTCATTCTACAAAAGAAAACTTGAATGTTTCTATACTATCAGGTTCGGGAATCGCTGATGGTGTGTTGTGGCTTTATGCTCTGATAACTACAGACAGACCAACACAGTCGAGCACTGAGTGCTCGATCTAATCTACCACAGTGTAGCGGTGCACTTGACCATCTTGCGCGCCGACACGTTGAGTTCGATTCCCGCATATGACCGTGTCAATGTGTGTGACCAAATAAATACGTAAATAAATAAATAAAGTCGGTCATGTGTGCCGACACCGTGAGTTCGATTCCCGCATATGACGGTGTGTGCGTGTGTGTGTAAAACATTCTGTTCAGGTTAGTGTGATTTTAGCAAAGGAGCTCCTTCAACAGTGATTATAGTAGCGTGATTAATATGATGATAAAGTGCTGTCTTTTGGCGGTATTCTTAGACTTAGAGACTTAGACAGACTTTATTGTCATTTTGTAAACACACAGTGCACACAAAACGAAATTACATTGCATACGGCTCTCAACAAAGGAATTACATATCGGCTGGCCAAAAAGTGACATATCTATATAAATATAAAATAAGATAAGATCCATCCATCCATCCATTTTCTGAACCGCTTAGTCCCAACAGGGGTCGCGGGCGTGCTGGAGCCTATCCCAGCCGTCATCGGGTAGTAGGCGGGGGACACCCTGAACCAGTTGCCAGCCGATTGCAGGGCACACAGAGACAAACAACTATCCGCACTCGCACCTAGGGACAATTTGGAGTCTCCGATCGGCCTACCAAGCATGTTTTTGGGATGTGGGAGGAAACCGGAGTGCCCGGAGAAAACCCACACGCGCCCGGGGAGAACATGCAAACTCCACACAGGGAGGGCCGGAGGTGGAATCGAACCCGCACCCTCCTGACTGTGAGGCGGACGTGCTACCCAGTGCGCAACCGAGCCGCCAATAAGATAAGATAAATAAGATAAATATAAAGTGCAGCAATGAAGGAAACAAAAAATATCTACGAAGTGCGCAGGGGAATGCTAGGTTGACTGTTCAACAGTCTGACGACAGTAGGGAAAAAACTATTGCAGAACCTGGTAGACCTGCAGCGGATGCTGCGAAATCTCTTCCCAGAGGGTAGCAGGGAGAACAGTCCTTGGTGGGGGGGTGATGGGTCACTAATGATATTCCGGGCTCGGGACACGCAGCGCTGGGATGATAAGTCCTGAATGGAGGGAAGAGGAGCCTCGATGATCCTCTCTGCTGTCCTCACCACTCTCCTTACGTTCTTCCAATCGGAGGTGGTGCAACCCCCACACCACACCGAGAGACAGCTCGTCAGAATGCTCTCTATGGTGCGTCGGTAGAACGTCCTCATGATGGGTGGGGGCAGGTGGGCCCTCCTCATCTGCCGCAGGAAGTACAATCGCTTCTGTGCCCTCTTGACCAGTGTTGTGGTGTTCCCAGTCCAGGTGAGGTCGTCTGCGATGTGGACCCCCAGGAATTTAGTACTGCTGACCACCTCCACATCTGAGCTGTTGATGATCAGTGGAGCGTGGTGAGGCCGTTTCTTCCTGAAGTCGACGATGATCTCCTTCGTCTTCTCCACATTCAGGATCAGGCCATTGTCTCTGCACCAGCCCACCAACTGCTCCACCTCCTCTCTGTAGTCCAGGTCGTCGTCATCGCTGATGAGGCCCACCACCGTTGTGTCTTGTCTTAAACACTCATTTTAAGGCCACCACCGGGCACAAAAGCACATCACTTCCATTTGGGTTCCTTCACAACAAATGCATTTAACTGGTGAGTAGCGATCACGGTACAAATTACATAATCACTTTTTCATCATGGGTGATCGAGTTTCTATTAACTCGTCCAGCCACTGCAACAACCGCAGCTGCAATAAAGTCCTGTACATAATTACAACTTATGACCATTCAAAAATAATGCAAACAAAAATAAAACTGTTTTAACTGAAAAAGCAATACAATAAAAATGATGCAAGTATGTTTTTCACCTTTCACAGTGGCAGGTGTTGTCTTAAGTAACAGTCAGAAGTCTCTGTTTCGCTCACAAACGATCAACTCGCGAAAAGACAGGGGTTGCCTTTCGGGCTGTCCGAAATAGTTGTCACGTGGTTGCGACACCTGCGACACGACCGTGCCCCTTCTGTCAGCGGAATCGCCGCCACCTGTCGCGGGCACTTAAATGGGGGCTGAGTGACGTCATCGCTATAAATTAAATGTGTAATATCTACGAAACCGTAGCAGCACAAACGAAACTTTTTGCAGCACAAACCAGCACAAACGAAGCACAAACGAACGGTACCATTTTGGGTCCATTTGGAGTAAAATGGGGGGCTGGGTGACGTCATCGCTATAAAATAAATGTGTAATATCTACGAAACCGTAGCAGCACAAACCAAACGTTTTGCAGCAGAAACCAGCACAAACAAAGCACAAACGAACGGTACCATTTTGGGTTCATTTGGAGCAGATGGGGGGCTGGGTGAACTCTGGATGACCTATAAAATAATCTTTCAAAACTAAAAAACCATAGCAGCACAAACAAAAATTTTTGCAGCACAAACCAGCACAAACGAAGCACAAACGAACGGTACCATTTTGGGTCCATTTGGAGGAAAACAGGGGGCTGGGTGACGTCATCGCTATAAAATAAATGTGTAATATCTACGAAACCGTAGCAGCACGAATGAAACTTTTTGCAGCACAAACCAGCACAAACAAAGCACAAACGAACGGTACCATTTTGGGTTCATTTTGCGCAGATGGGGGTCTGGGTGAACTCTGGATGACCTATAAAGTAATCTTTTATAACTAGAAAACCGTTGCTGCACAAACGAAGTTTTTTACGGCACAAACCAGCACAAACGAAGCACAAACGAAATTTTTCCTTATATTTTGCGTGGGGTGAGGGGCCATCTTTACGCAGGTGTCGCGGGCCCGTTGAGTGCGCTATATCAGCGCAGCCAGCGCAAACCCGCGTGTCAGCCTGTGCCGTGATGCCGCTTCGCTCCCCCGTTCCTGTAAGCCTGACTCACTTGACCGTTTTGGTGCTCCTGCAGAATTGCCTGTATAGTCCGCCAGTCCGTGCTGTCAGTTCCCTTCCCAGAAGTCCACCTGTCCACCCCCCAGCCCGATCGCCGCTCCAGCACCCACTATTCCCCTCCTTCCCCACAATAAAGTCTCTGTCGCTCCGCACTTGGCTGTACTGTCTGCTCCCTTAAAATAATGGCCTTCTGCAACAACTAATAACCAGCTCAGTGGTCTAGTAGTAGAGTGTCCGCCGTGAGACTGGAAGGTTGTGGGTTCGAATCCCGGCCGGGTCATACCAAAGACTTGCCTCCCTGCTTGGCACTCAGCATTAAGGGTTGGAATTGGGGGCTTAGATCACCAAAATGATTCCCAAGCGCGGCACCGCTGCTGCTCACTGCTCTCTTCTCCCCCTCTGATTGTGTGTGTGACAATCATTGGGACTTTAACTTTAACTAATGAGCCGTTTTCAAAATCCTTAATCAAGCATGTCGCGTTGCCTTTAGGGACAGTCTGAAATCATAACCGACCTTCTAACTCTCTTAATACTCGTTTCATGAGGAGCTGTCCGTGATGAGCTGTGCGCTGTTAATAACTAATGTATCAGGTAGTGTTATGATTCACGCCCTGACTGGAAAGCACAACATATTGGTGACCTTTGGTCACCACAGTAAAAGGAAAGATTAGAGGCTTGCCGTGCGTTGTCGGTCTTTGTGCGTGAACAAGCCACTGGGTTACTTTCAGGATGTTTTGGCCTTTCGTCGTCTTGTGCGCGTTGCAGAGTGCAGCGCAGGCCTCAATTCACACAGGTAAAATACTGTTTTTGTTTTGTTTTCCGTTGCCAATTTCAAAACAGATGAGGTCAAATGTTAGACAAATGTTAAAAAGGTTATTTGAATAATGATAATAACATCCATCCATCCATTTTCTGTACCGCTTGGTCCCCAGAGGGGTCGCGGGCGTGCTGGAGCCTATCCCAGCTGTCAACGGGTAGTAGGCGGGGGACATAATAACACATAAATAATAAAATGAATGATTATGAGTAGAGATGCACCGATCCGATATCTGGATCGGATATCGGCCCCGATATCAACAAAATAGATGGATCGGGTATCGGAAAATACAGCCGATCTGTGAGCCGATACTTTCTTTAATCTTTTGGGACGCGGGCTACGTCATCCGTCAGCAGCACGTGTGCCGCATGCCACGAGAGTTTTCTAAACAAACGCAAACATGGAGCGAACGTTCGCTTCTCTTCCCCGGGTTGCTAAGCGGACGTCAAACCCTGCGCGTTCGCTTCTCTTCGGGTTGCTAATGGGACGTCAAAGGCTGCACGTTCGCTTCTCTCCCGAATGGGGGGGGGGGGGGGGTGCTAATCGGATGTCAAACGATGGGTGTTCGCTTCTCTTCCGGGGGGGTGTTAATGGGACAACAAACGCTTTGTGTGGCGGGCTCCATCTAGTGTGGAAACTGAGAAGCTGAGCTCAAGCTTCTTGTGCGGGCCATATTCAATTATGTTTTCAGAATTTGCTGCGGGCCAATAAAAACTGGACCGTTAGTTTGGACACCCCTAATTTAGAGCAAAGAACTGTGTAGTCTGCCTGATGCCATTGCCTTTGGTCTTTTCTGTTCCACATGTAGAGTTATGTAGCTTGTTAAGTCAACCATAATATCGGATCGGTATCGGGTATCGACCGATACGCAAAGCCACGGCATCGGTATCGGTATCGAAACTGAAAAAGTCGGATCGGTGCATCTCTAGTTATGAGTTTTTTGTCGTATCTATGAATCATTATCACTTGTAATCTATTCACCGTTTTTTTCCATATATAATGCGCCCTTATGTATAATACGCACCCTAAAAAGGGCATGTCGATGCTGGAAAAAAGCCTGTACCCAAGTATAATACGCACCCAAATTTTTATTTATTTATTTTTAAAGTCCCAATGATCGCCACACACACATCTGGGTGTGGTGAAATTTGTCCTCTGCATTTGACCCATCTCCGTGTGATTTTAATCCATCCCCTGGGGGAGAGGGGAGCAGTGAGCAGCAGCGGCGCCGCGCTCGGGAATCATTTGGTGATCTAACCCCCCAATTCCAACCCTTAATGCTGAGTGCCAAGCAGGGAGGCAATGGGTCCCAATTTTATTGTCTTTGGTATGACGGGGCCGGGTTACTTAAGTCCGTAACCATAAAATTATTTCAGAAAAAAGATCATCTTTGGGAACAACCGGATGTTATTCTGCCGGTTAGTATCACTGCGCATGCAGTAGCAAACTCGATAGCGAAGAAATATGTGAGACTCTCAACGGAATCACCAATATTTGAGTGATGTTCCAGTTATTTATCACAATTATTTATTATTATAATAATAATATAGATAATCCATCCATCTTCTTCCGCTTATCCGGGGTCGGGTCGCGGGGGCAGCAGCTTCAGGAGGGACTCCCAGACTTCCCTCTCCCCAGCCACTTCATCTAGCTCATCCCGGGGGACCCCAAGGCGTTCCCAGGCCAGCTGAGAGACATACCGTTTTTTTCCGTGTATAGTGCGCAAAATTTAACTAATTTATTGTCCTAAAATCTGGGGTGCATACATGGGTACAAAAAAAAATTTTTTAATTTAATTTAATTTTATTTTTTTAAAGAAAGTCATGGTACAACAAAACCAACAACAGGACTTTGTCGTGGAACAAAAAGACAGGGTGACATTACCAAAGACAGGAACAGAATGACAGTAACACATGCAATGATCCAACGGTGAGCGAGGGGCAGACAGGACTTAAATACAAAACACGTTACATCGATTGAGGTGACACAGGAAGAGAGGGGCGACGCGAACAGAAACTATGGCAACCTAGACACATAGCAAAACTGGGGACGAGACATGACAAATCTCCCCCGAAATAAAACTGTTAGGTCTAAATACCATCAGACATTAAACCACACACTGGAAGGAAGAGGAGAAAAGAACCAGAACAGGTTTACTCGCGAGGAGAACGATAGAGAGAGGAAACTCGGTTACAATCTCCATCAATTCTGAGTTCTCCCTCCACGTGCTCCTCTATTTAATGTTTTGGTTTCCCTGGTTACAGAGGCGTTGCTACACTAAAGGGAGGGGAGATTATGTCTGTAGCAACGCTGATTAGCTAAGGAATGTAGTGTGGTGTGAATTCGCACTTCATTGTCGGCCCGTGACCCCCGCAGAGTTTGTCCATCTGTTCTCCTCCAGTTGTTGGCCGAGTCGTCCGCGAGCGAGATCAGATAACTCCTGTGGAACAATGCAACTAAACCTTGGCTAGACTTTATCTACTTAGTAAATTAACACGTAATAAGAATGAGTGACTTGTCCTAAACACTTTAACAAACATTGAGTAAATATGGGATAACTTGTAACCATCTATGAACCAAACCTACAGTTAACTAAAAGGAATGAAGTTTCTTTCAACCAAATAAGAACATTTCGCCTATGCAAATAAGCTCTGCTCATTGTTAGTGAAGGCCTCTTACAGAAACAAAAAACACAGATAACATAAGGACAGGAAGGATAAAATCCACAGGGATCAAAAGGAATCCCTGTCACTAAAGAGAAAGAACCTAGATGAAAGGAAAGCCATAAACTAATAAATGACAAGGCTTTACTTAAATTATTCCAACATTTCCCTCCTGTTTATCACATATTTGCTCAATATTTACATCACCAAAAACTTCTCTCGATTTTCAGTTGTCGGATCACAAGTATGGCACAAATAAGTTTACACCAAAAAAGGATAAATGTCGCGATATTATCATTCGTAAACACACAGATCTGGGGAAAAGTCTGTGAACTCAAGTGCAAAAATTGCATCATCATCACCGTTATCATCAACATGCTGCCGTTCAGACATTAGGCATACCCGGGCCATCTCGTCGTCCATGGGCGAGATTGCTGTAGTGATAAGACGATTAAACAGAGCACGGAGACATGGAATGTAACAACATCCACACAAGGTGAGTATGGCAGTAATTGAGGACACAAGGGCTTTATACTTCCCAAAAGCAGTCATCCACTTGTTGTGCTCTTTCATCCTCGTGTTGAGGGACAGGCTCCCATCAGGGGCGGTGTCATTCTGGATGAAGGTGCAGCATTGTTCCCTGAACATTGCGCAGACCCTTCCTTTCCCAGACAACAACATAACAAGAGCATTGCGGTTCTGGATTAACTTTAGGGAAGGCGTGGCTAGCTGTTCGCGCACTGCCTCAAGTCCCGCTTGTGTCCGTTTGCCCAATTTCTGCATGTTGCAATGGATGTAATTTATCCTGTCAACGTTCTTGTTCATCGTCCACCAGCAGCAAATGGAGGACTCCCATCCCGCTTCAATTTGGTCAATTAATTCTTATTAATCCGGAACTCCTCTGGGGACTTTAATTGCATCAATTTTAGTCAGATCATCGTCGCCTCTCAAATTTGAAGACATTATATTTTTGTTTTTTTCCAGCTTTTTCCCAGATCTTGGCATGTCGGTACATATATAATTTTGGTTGACTACATTCTCTAAAAGCAATGGTTTCTTTTCTTTTTCTTCCATTCAACGGATATTATATAGAACACTCTGTCGCACATTTCACAATCAGTAAACAAACTATCCACATTCATTTTCGAGATATTGATTCCATTCTTTAACATCTACAGCAGTTGTTGACAAACTATTATTTCTTTACATAACGTTTTTGCCACTGTTAAGGCATTCAGTGTATATTTTGAAGCCAATTCAATCCATTTTTAGAATGCATCTATTATGACCAGGCACTATAACCCTGTGGATTGCGCTAAGCACATGTTAAACCAGCTCGTCAAAAACATTTTTTATAACTGTTTAACTGTTTTGAATATGAATCAAATTCACATGATGTATAAAGCTGACTGAACTGCCCCATTATCCCTCCTCTTGAGCCATGCGACGCACAACCATGGCTCAATATTGCTGCCCACTTGTATAGGTTTTTTGGAGGATAGGTCAGTCTTCTGGTCATTTATAGATACCATTCTCCACTCTTGCTCCTCTTTTCGTCCATAATTGAATTTCAGTCGATGGATTTTGTCGCTGCACATCTTTAAAAATGTTTCAGTAATTTAATCTGCTTCTTCTGTGTATAAAATTTGAATGGTCTTTTGCACTACAGCTATGCAGTTCCGTCTGCAAGCTTGTTACCTCTTGGCACCTTATCAGTCTCGTGTGTGCCCTGCACACGTGCATATAGCTATTTTTCGTGGCAATTGGACTGCTACTAGCTTAGTTGTAGATTCTTTTCAATCATTTTCTCATCGTTTATCACAAGAATCTTAGCAATTTGAATAAAAATCAAAATGTATGTTTTACGTAACTCAATAGTACAATTTAGGGAATCCATATGTAGTAAAGTGTTGTATTACTACATATGATTTCATCTCCATTCAATTTGACACACCTTCCAAAATGCTTCTCAGTGTCCCAGTGCACACATGTTTTGCGTGTGTAACTGGTTGTCTAAACCCGTGTTCCACATCCTAATCTTTCCTTCCTCAAGGTGTCAAACCAATCCACTAATTGGAAAAGATAAAAATCAACAAAATAACCGTCAGTAAATTAGGATAATAGTTAATTGTTGTTGTTTCTTAACGTCAACTCGATCGCTCTCTTATTCTCAAATGTAAAAACTTAAAAGTCTTGACACAACCAATTGACTATACCTTTTAAATTTAGCTTCAAAATGTCATTATTGTATAATTTTTCTTCATCCAATTCCAGAAAGCAAGTTCTTTCCATCTCTCAAGTTTTGTTTCATCAAGGTTAGGCATTAATTCCTAGCCTTAATGCTAGTTTCTAATTAAGTTTCATTAATATAGTTTCTGCCCATAAACTAATTGCTTGCTTTTTTTTACTTCCTATTTTTACAAAATCGTTTTTGTTTTGCGGTGCAAGTCAGATAGACTACAGTGTAGGAAATTCTTTTTTGCACCTATATTAGCCAATTTCCCCCTTTTAACACATAACACCTACACTACACAGACAACACAAAAACAGTAGAGACACAACTCACAAACAATACCAACAAACAACGCTGCGCAAACGTCATCCTCCTCTGACGTTTTGGTTATACTCTTTTTTTTTATCAGTGCCCTTCATCCTTAATGCAAACATTGTCATGTCTTCCTTAAGCATCACCCTGCTCCAAATATTCAAACATTCTCTGAGAAACGCACACTTTCTCTGCTTCGTCCGCAGCCATAGCACCCCTCGTGCGAGGGGGGGCGCGGCATCAATGTTGATTGGTCACAGGCTGGCCATTTCCTGCAACAATCATGATGCCGGCCCACCGCCCACACGAGCATAGCACAGGCCCATGCGGACAGCCCCGCCCCGCGACAACGCGCAAGCGCAGGCACGCTTATCAGTTTCACCTTCTCAAAGGGCAGGCCAACTTTGCCGTTGCCCTCCCCCATCATGTTCACCTTCAACATCTTTCAGTCTTCTACACAACATTTGCTGTCTCATTCTCGTCCTATCAAGCCACCATTCTAGTCACTTCCTGCCAAACACGTCTTATTTTCTCTACTTCCACACACTGCTCATCTTAGTTTCTCCAACCACCTTAAACACACCATCATCCACTTCTCAATTTCCCTATTATTGCTCAACAGCCTCCAGAACATTCTCCATGACTGATTTCTTCCATAGAATACACCTCTCACTCGCACTCATACACACACCCATTCATGAGGATCCTCTGCGCCCACACGCACACACACACCAGCACAAAAGGATGACCCACAACATATAAGAACACACAGAACGCACTAAGAACACTTTTTTTCTCGTATTACTTGTCAGATCTATTCTCTATTTTACTTTTAAAAGCTATTTGTAATTCCTTTCCATTTATTTTGCAAATTTTAACTTAAGTGTTACTTTGTATTACTTTATCCTTTTAACACAAATATCTCCTGTATATTTAAGCTAATTTCTCCTTAATTTTGGCAGCCAGGTTCCCACTTCATTACATGGAAACCTGATCTGATTTGATTTTGGCCTAGTCATAGTGTTTCTGTTAATTTGTGCAGTCACGTGCCATGTGACCGTTTTCTCCGCAATTCCAGCACTTTATTGGAGGTTGCACAACTCCTCTTCCTCGGCCTCTAAAGCCTCCTCTGTTAGACATTGCTCGCCCTCTCTGGCCTTTCTGTCCTCTGCCTGCATTTTGGTAAAAAGTGTCACTATCCTGGTCAACCAGAAAAGTGTCTTTTGAAGCTTTCATTTGTTTTCGTTTTTGTTTGCCTATTACTATTTTTTCCGAATGGAGGGCATGATTTATATATTCCTCCAAAGTTCCGGTGTTCATTCCTATATGATTATTGATCACCCTAATTTGTATTGCAGGCTTGGACCCTACATGGATGGCATTTTTTAATTGCTGCTGATAAGCACCTTGAGGCGCATTATCTTCCACCAGTCCACTGTGTGTTTTAAACACTTTTGTCATGCGCACTCGATACTCATCAAAGGTTTCATTATCATTTTGCTTTGTTCTGCCTATTTCTGTATAATTTGCTTTGATTTCCTTTGACCAATCCATTTCTAGCGGGCTTTTCTGCCTAGTGGCTCTGTCCGTCATCCCATAAGGAGGAGGTGATTCCTCAATTTTGTGTGTGTCATGCATTTGCGGATACAACTTCGCAATGATCTTTAGTTTTGAATTTGTAGCATGTGTTTTCTCTTCTTGCTCTTGTACTGCTTCTAGTTCTCCCTCAAATTCATATTTTTTAACCCATTTATCGAAATTTCTAAGTTGGTCGAGATCCTGCCTTTCAATTATTTTCGAATCGTTACATTTTAGAGTATCTCGGATTTTAGTTTTACTCTTCTCGTTCCCCATTTTAATCAATTTGGTCCCAACTGTAAAACCATAGGGGTTTCTAAAGTTGGGTGTTTCCAGTGGGATAACGAAAAGATCCTGTGGTGATTCTCACTTCTACCAGCGTTCTGGTGGCTGGTGGAGAATCCTTGCCTATTGCGTCCACAGAACCACGTTATGTGTTCCCCACTCCTTTAATATGGAATACTATATCTAGTGATACGTATTCCCATTCACACTCTCAATCATACAGTATTGCGTGACTTTCGGTTTCCCGCGGACTACGCTAACCCTACAAACGGACCTCTCCGCCGGACACCTTTGTCCTTTTATTTAAACGGACCTCTCCGTTTTGTTACCGTTAGAACGGACCTCTCCGTTTTGTAACTTTTCTTGGACACCTCTGTCCTTTTATTTCAACGGACCTCTCCGTTTTGGTACCTTTAGAACGGACCTCTCCGTTCTGTCCTAGGACTTTTATAGGGCACGACGAGCCCTCGGCCGCTCATTCTTTTAATAAAAACCCCAAACAAACTCACCCTCTGGTTCTCCTCACCTCTGCTCCTCGGACTGCCTTCAACCTTTGGATTCCAGCTGGCGGAGCAGACAACCAGCCCTTGAAAAGGATTCTAGGACCCCACCTAGGGAGGTCCTGCCACGCGCAGTCTTTCTGGATCTCCGCTGCTGCCCGCTGGAGTCCTCAGGTGTTTTGGCATCCGGCTCGAAGGACCAAATAAATGTTAGGTCTAAATACCATCAGACATTAAACCACACACTGGAAGGAAGAGGAGAAAAGAACCAGAACAGGTTTACTCGCGAGGAGAACGATAGAGAGAGGAAACTCGGTTACAATCTCCATCAATTCTGAGTTCTCCCTCCACGTGCTCCTCTATTTAATGTTTTGGTTTCCCTGGTTACAGAGGCGTTGCTACACTAAAGGGAGGGGAGATTGTGTCTGTAGCAACGCTGATTAGCTAAGGAATGTAGTGTGGTGTGAATTCGCACTTCATTGTCGGCCCGTGACCCCCGCAGAGTTTGTCCATCTGTTCTCCTCCAGTTGTTGGCCGAGTCGTCCGCGAGCGAGATCAGATAACTCCTGTGGAACAATGCAACTAAACCTTGGCTAGACTTTATCTACTTAGTAAATTAACACGTAATAAGAATGAGTGACTTGTCCTAAACACTTTAACAAACATTGAGTAAATATGGGATAACTTGTAACCATCTATGAACCAAACCTACAGTTAACTAAAAGGAATGAAGTTTCTTTCAACCAAATAAGAACATTTCGCCTATGCAAATAAGCTCTGCTCATTGTTAGTGAAGGCCTCTTACAGAAACAAAAAACACAGATAACATAAGGACAGGAAGGATAAAATCCACAGGGATCAAAAGGAATCCCTGTCACTAAAGAGAAAGAACCTAGATGAAAGGAAAGCCATAAACTAATAAATGACAAGGCTTTACTTAAATTATTCCAACAAAAACTCACCTTTCTTCTTGTTTGTTGTCAATCGCGCATCGCATTCAGCCATCGTGCCCAACACACTTAGTCAAAAAAATCCATAATTGACGACACATCGTTTGATGCGATGGTGCAATCCTTGATGGTGTGTTATTGTCAAATATTGTTTGTTTTTAATCTCCATCGCGGACCGGACGTCATACGGAGGCCGCCATTACAGATGCGCAGAACGTATGCGCAAGACACGTCAGCTATATAAAGAGCGAGAGTTGTTTTCTTCTTATTAGTTTCAATTCACAGTTTAATTAGCAGTTTCAATCAGCAAATAACAAAATGCGTATTACAGGTACCGTTTTTTTCCGTGTATAGTGCGCAATATTTTACTAATTTATTGTCCTAAAATCTGGGGTGCGTATTATACATGGGTACAAAGAAAAAAAAATTTAATTTTTTTTTTTTTTTAATTTTTTTTTTTTTTTTTTTTTTTAAATAAAGTCATGGTACAACAAAACCAACAACAGGACTGACCGACAAAGTCGTGGAACAAAAAGACAGGGTGACATTACCAAAGACAGGAACAGAATGACAGTAACACATGCAATGATCCAACGGTGAGCGAGGGGCAGACAGGACTTAAATACAAAACACGTTACATCGATTGAGGTGACACAGGAAGAGCGGGGTGACACGAACAGAAACTATGGCAACCTATACACATAGCAAAACTGGGGACGAGACATGACAAATCTCCCCCGAAATAAAACTCACCTTTCTTCTTGTTTGTTGTCAATCGCGCATCGCATTCAGCCATCCTGCCCAACACACTTAGTAAAATTCATAATTGACGACACATCGTTTGATGCGATGGTGCAATCCTCGATGGTGTGTTATTGTCAAATATTGTTTGTTTTTTAATCTCCATCGCGGACCGGACGTCATACGGAGGCCGCCATTACAGATGCGCAGAACGGTTGCGCAAGACACGACAGCTATATAAAGAGCGAGAGTTCAGTTCTCCACCTATTAGTTTCAATTCACAGTTTAATTAGCAGTTTCAATCAGCAAATAACAAAATGCGTATTACAGGTAATATTTTATTTCACAACACTTTGCCTTGTTCCTTTCGTCTCTGCTGTTCATTTCAAACACGCTCCATACGACCAGCAATGCTCTTGTATCAGACGCTCGCTCAATCACCTGCTAGTTTGCCGTCTGTCACAATGTACCCTACACAAATCCGAAACATTTGTTGCGGCTCCGAGTCACGACGAGGGGCAAGTTTTGGTTTCCAAGGGTGTTTTTATTCCTCTTCAACGTCTCTCCCATACAGAGCCGCCGTGTGCGCACGGAGCGCGGTGGTGCGTTTAGGGGCAGTCGGAGAAATCAACGCCAACAAAAAAAATGACATCCAGCCTAGTTAAGACCATACCAAAGACTTTAAAAATGGGACCCATTGCCTCCCTGCGTGTGTGACGATCTTTGGGACTTAAAAAAAAATAAAATAAAATAAAATTTAAAAAAAAATTAAAAAAAATTCATAGAAATTGGGTGCGTATTATACATGGGTACAAGCTTTTTTCCAGCATCAGCATGCCATTGTTAGGGGTGCGTACTATACATGGGGGCGCACTATACACGGAAAAAAACGGTAATATTTTATTTCACAACACTTTGCCTTGTTCCTTTCGTCTCTGCTGTTCATTTCAAACATGCTTCATACGACCGCAATGCTCTTGTATCAGACGCTCGCTCGATCACCTGCTAGTTTGCTGTCTGTCACAATGTACCCTACACAAATCCGAAACATTTGTTGCGGCTCCGAGTCACGACGAGGGGCAAGTTTTGGTTTCCAAGGATGTTTTTATTCCTCTTCAACGTCTCTCCCATACAGAGCCGCCTCTTTCCCGTGCGCGCACGGAGCGCGGTGGTGCGTTTACGGGCAGTCGGAGAAATCAACGGCAACAAAAAAAATTACATCCAGCCTAGTTAAGACCATACCAAAGACTATAAAAATGGGACCCATTGCCTCCCTGCGTGTGTGACGATCATTGGGACTTAAAAAAATTCAAGTTAAAAAAGTTAAAATTCATAAAAATTGGGTGCGTATTATACATGGGTACAAGCTTTTTTCCAGCATCAGCATGCCATTCTTAGGGTGCGTACTATACATGGGGGCGCACTACGTAGACACGGAAAAAAACGGTAGTCACTCGTGAACAAGACCCCAAGATACTTAAACTCCTCCACTTGGGCAGGATCTCATCCCCGATCCGGAGAGGGCATTCCACCCTTTTCCGATCGAGGACCATGGATTCGGATTTGGAGGTGCTGACCCTCATCCCGACCGCTTCACACTCGGCTGCGAACCGCTCCAGTGAGAGCTGGAGATCACGGCCTGAAAAAGACAACAGTACCATGTCGTCTGCAAAACGCAGAGACGCGATGCTGAGGTCCCCAAACCGGACACCCTCAACGCCTCGGCTGCGCCTAGAAATTCTGTCCATAAAAATTATGAACAGAATCGGTGACAAAGGGCAGCCTTGGCGGAGTCCAACTCTCACTGGGAACGAATCCGACTTACTGCCGGAAATGCGGACCAAACTCTGGCAACTCTGGTGATACAGGGACCGAACCGCCCTCATCAGTTGGCTCGGTACCCCGTACTCCCGAAGCACCCCCCACAGAACCTCGCGAGGGACACGGCCGAACACCCTCTCCAAGTCCACAAAACACATGTGGACTGGTTGGGCGAACTCCCATGCACCCTCGAGGATCCTGCTGAGGGTGGAGAGCTGGTCCACTGTTCCACGGCCAGGACAAAAACCGCACTGTTCCTCCTGAATCCGAGGTTCGACTTCCCGACGGACCCTCCTCTCCAGCATCCCTGAATAGACCTTACCAGGGAGGCTGAGGAGTGTAATTCCCCTGTAATTGGAACACACCCTCCGGTCCCCCTTCTTAAAGAGGGGAACCACCACCCCAATCTGCCAATCCAGAGGAACTGTCCCCGATGTCCATGCGATGTTGTAGAGACGTGTCAGCCATGACAGCCCCACAACATCCAGAGCCCTTAAGAAATCCGGGCGGATCTCATCCACCCCCGGGGCCTTGCCACAGTTTTTTAACTACTTCAGTGACTTCGACCCCAGAGATCAGAGAGTCCTCTTCAGAGTCCCCAGGCCCTGCTTCCGCAATGGAAGGCGTGTAGGTCACACGACGTCCCGAGTCGAGGTCAGCAGCACACCATTTCCACTGTAAACAGCGTTGACGTTGCACTGCTTCCCCCTCCCGAGACGCCGGATGGTGGACCAGAATTTCCTCGAAGCCGTCCGGAAGTCATTCTCCATGGCCTCGACAAACTCCTCCCACGCCCGGGTTTTTGCCTCAGCAACCGCCGAAGCCGCGTTCCGCTTGGCCATCCGGTACCTGTCAGCTGCCTCCGGAGTCCCGCAGGCCAAAACGGCCCGATAGGACTCCTTCTTCAGCTTGAAGGCATCCCTTACCGCCGGTGTCCACCAGCGGGTTCGGGGATTGCCGCCACGACAGGCACCAATGACCTTACGGCCACAGCTCCGGTCGGCCGCCTCAACAATGGAGGCGCGGAACAAGGTCCACTCTCACTCAATGTCCCCCGCCTCCCCCGGGACGTGGGAAAAACCCTGCCGGAGGTGGGAGTTGAAGCTCTTCCTGACAGGGGATTCCGCCAGACGTTCCCAGCAGACCCTCACAGAGCGTTTGGGTCTGCCAGGTCGGGCCGGCATCTTCCCCCACCATCTGAGCCAACCCACCACCAGGTGGTGATCAGTTGACAGCTCCGCCCCTCTCTTCGCCCGAGTTTCCAAAACATGCGGCCGCAAATCCAATGACACGACTACAAAGTCGATCATCGAACTGCGGCCTAGGGTGTCCTGGTGCCAAGTGCACACATGGATACCCTTATGTTTGAACATGGTGTTCATTATAGAAAATCCGTGTCGAGCACAGAAGTCCAACAATAGAACACCGCTCGGGTTCAGATCGGGGGGGCCGTTCCTCCCAATCGCGCCCTTCCAGGTCTCACTGTCATTGCCCACGTGAGCATTGAAGTCACCCAGTAGAACGATGGAGTCCCCAGAAGGAGCGCTCTCCAGCACTTCCTCCAGGGACTCCAAGAAGGGTGGGTACTCTGAGCTGCCGTTTGGTGCATAGACACAAACAACAGTCAGGACCCGTCCCCCCACCCGAAGGCGGAAGGAGGCTACCCTCTCGTTCACCGGGGTGAACCCCAATGTGCAGGCGCCCAGCCGGGGGGGCAATAAGTATACCCACACCTGGACGCCTCTCACCGTGGGCAACTCCAGAGTGGAAGAGAGTCCAGCCCCTCTCGAGAGGGCTTGTACCGGAACCCAAATTGTGCGTGGAGGCAAGTCCGACTATATCCAGTCTGAACTTCCAGCCAGAGAGGTTACATTCCATGTCCCAAGAGCCAGCTTCTGCAGCCGGGGATCAGCCCGCCAAGGTCCCTGCCTTTGGGCACCGCCCATTTCGCACTGCACCCGACCCCTTTGGCCCCTCCCACAGGTGGTGAGCCCATGGGAAGGGGGACCCACGTTTCCTTTTCGGGCTGTGCCCGGCCGGGCCCCATGAGCGAAGGCCCGGCCACCAGACGCTCGCCTTCGAGCCCCGCCTACAGGCCTGGCTTCAGAGGGGGGCCCCGGTGACCCGCGTCCGGGCGAGGGAAAACGAGATCCATATATTTTGTTTGTCATAAGGGGCTCGTGTGAGCCGTGCTTTGTCTGGCCCCTCACCTAGGACCCGTTTGCCATGGGTGACCCTACCAGGGGCATGAAGCCCCAGACAACATGTCTCCTAGGATCATAGGGGCACGGAAACCCCTCCACCACGATAAGGTGACGACTCACGGAGGGGTAATATATATAATATATATAATAATTGTTTATTATTATTCACAATTGTCATGGTGATCTTTCTGGTGATTTCTTTACTAGGCTTTTGTTGCCGATGATTTCTCCCACTGCCCGTAAAGACACCACCGCGATCAGTTAGGTTAAAATGAAAAGAGAGGAAAATGACGTGCGGACATGTAAAAAAGGCGGATCTGTATGGGAGAGGTAAGTTGAAGAGGAATAAAAACACCCTTGGAAACCAAAACTTGCCCCTCGTCGTGACTCGGAGCCGCAACAAATGTTTCGGATTTGTGTAAGGTACATTGTGACAGCAAACGAGCAGGTGATCGAGCAAACGTCTGATACGAGAGCATTGTGTTCGTATGGAGTGTGTTTGAAGTGAACAGCAGAGAAGAAAGGAACAAGGCAAAGTGTTGGGAAATAAAACATTACCTGTAATACGCATTTTGTTATTTGTTGATTGAAACTGTGAATTGAAACTAATAGGAAGAAAACTGAACTCTCGCTCTTTATATAGCTGACGTGTCTTGCGCATCCGTTCTGCGCATACTGTAATGGCGGCCTCCATATGATATATGGGGTCTGCGATGGAGATTAAAAAACAAACAATATTTGACAATAACACACCATCAAGGATTGCATCATCCCATCAAACGATGTCGTCAATTATGAATTTTACTGACTAAGTGTGTTGGGCAGGATGGCGGAATGCGCTGCGCGATTGACAACAAACAAGAAGAAAGGTGATTTCAAGTTTTATTTCGAGGGAGATTTTCTTCAAAAATTGTTGTACACATGTATAATACGCACCCAAGATTTTAGGACAATAAATTACCGTATTTTCCGCCCTATTAGGCGCACCGGGGTATAAGGCGCACCTTCAACGAACGGCCCATTTTAAAACTTTGTCCATATATAAGGCGCACCGGACTATAAGGCGCATAAAATAGAAGGTTTACTGCAACAAACTGAGGTTGACTAGGGTTGCGGTATGCACCCACTAGCCAATAACCAACGAGCCCTCTGTAAACAATCGCGTTCCTCAAACGATCTCCTATAAAATGATTGGAACTGACTAAAGTTCAATCTAACGCATTGGTACTACTTACCTATGTTTCCCTTCCATATCGATCCGTAGATTTACTCGAAACATTAACGGAGCAGCCTATTTTGACATGAAATAGCCTCGCGCGTATAGCAGCTATCGTTATAGCATTAGCCATCCGCAATTTCCTATGAGCCTCAGCTCGCAATCTCCCATGAGCCTCAGCAAAGTGTAAACAATCACGTTTCTCAAACGTGCTCCTATAAAATGATCAGAGCTGACTAAAGTTCGATCTAACGCATTGGTACTACCCACCTATGTTTCCCTTCCATATCGATCCGTAGATTTACTCGAAACATGAACAGAGCAGCCTATTTTGACATGAAATAGCCTCGCGCGTGTAGCAGCTATCGTTATAGCATTAGCCATCCGCAAAAACCCATGACCCTCAGCTCGCAATCTCCCATGAGCCTCAGCAAAGTGTAAACAATCGTGTTTCTCAAACGAGCTCCTATAAAATGATCAGAACTGACTAAAGTTCGATCTAACGCATTGGTACTACTTACCTATGTTTCCCTTCCATAACGATCTGTAGATTTACTCGAAACATGAACAGAGCAGCCTATTTTGATTAGAAATAGCCTCGCGGGTACAACAGGTATTCGGTGACGCCCCCTGACTACAGTTACCGTAATGTTGGGAAGCGATGCGACTTTGTAATTTACTAGTCGTACTAAAACGTACTAAAACATTTTGGCAGAGCACTGTGTACAACCAGTATGGATCAACAAATTCATCACTTGATCCATATATAAGGCGCACCGGACTATAAGGCGCACTGCAAATTTAGGTTTTTAGGTGCGCCTTATAGGGCGGAAAATACGGTAGTTAAATTTCCCGCATTATACATGGAAAAAACTGTAATATTTTCCTAAACATGCAAAATAGTTCATTTAAACATCCGTCCATCCATCCATCCATCATCCATTTTCTGTACCGCTTGACCCCACCGGGGTCGCGGGCGTGATGGAGCCTATCCCAGCAGTCATTGGGCAGGAGCCTGAACCGGTTGCCTGGCACAGGGCACACAGAGACGAACAACCATCCACACTCGCCCTCACACGTAGGGGCAATTTGGAGTGCTCAATCAGCCTACCCTGCATGTTTTTGGGATGTGGGAGGAAACCGGAGTGCCCGGAGAAAACCCACGCAGGCACAGGGAGAACATGCAAACTCCATACATGGAGGGTTCTTATTTAAACAATATTAGTTAAATTTAAAACATGGAGATAAATGAATACATAGCTGAGAAATTCACATAAGCTTTTTTCCATTACAAAATAGGTGTCATGTTTTTATTTTGCTATTGAAGCTCAGGAATTGTTCCATTTTTAAAAATAAACATTTGTAATGGTTTATTTTAATAATTTTATTCACAATAAATAAATATTGATATCAATAAATACAAATGAATAAATGAAAAAAATAGCCACTATTTTGTTTACATGCCAATTTTATATGCCTAACCCTTTTTTTTTTTTAAAGTAACATGAAGAATGTCTGTTGATTGTACGTCAGGTGTGCGTGCGTCCCCCTCTGGGTCGATGACGCTTCAGCCGTGGCTGAAGGGCCTGATGGCCGTGGTGGTCTTCCTCTTCGTCATCTTTATCTTCCTCATCCTCAACAGGCTGTTGGGCAACGACAGGTTCCGCCCACGCACGCACACACACACACACACACACACTCCTACAGGCATGCGCACACACACACACGCACGCACACGCACACACACGCACGCGCCAACGTCATCAGTAAACAATGAACCTTCACCGCTAGCTTGGACTTGGACCAGTGCTTCAACTAATCAGTTTGAGTTCTTCGATTTAAGAGCTATCATTTGGGCATTTTTTCTTTTCGCTTTGTGTTGCAGGCAAAGAATCGGTTTACGATTTTTTCCCAACCTTGATTTCCTTCTGTCCTTTCTGAGCATGCAGTGAACAGGGTTTTTTATTGGGCAGATAGCAAACATTCATTCACGTTCCAAACCGCTTATCTGGCAAAAAAAAAAAGTGCTTGTGTCAAGCTTTTCTTAAAAACAAAACGTACAGTCAAGAGACTCAGGCATTGTGGATTCAAGCAAATCACTTTACCTTTTACTTTTTGAAGCCACCAATTGCAATACAGAAGACAGATTGCAAAGCAAAACTGGAATGTTGCAACATGTTGCAAAAACATTTCAACTCTTAATAAAAAAAGGCACTGCCCCATTAAAGTCCCATAGGCAGGTAGTGCACGACACAGCAACAAAAGCAGCCAAGAGAAACAACAAGACGATAAAACTTCATCGAGAATTGCGTGCTTGTGGCGACTTTGTGTCGATTGCGACATGACGGCAGCGACTAAGACACGTGTTGTCTTGTGTGACAACAGGAGAGAAGTGGAGGAGGAGGGGGACCAGGAAGATGTGTTGGGCTACCAGGAAAAGGTTGTGGAAGTGCGCCGAGACTACGTGGAAGAAACCAGCTTGTAGGACAAAAGATGATTTCACATCTTTCCTTTCGTCTGCCTTTCGTCACCAAGTCCAGTGGTGTGCTCTCTTCTTTTCCCTTATCTTTTATCCACGTACGTTTTTACGAACGGGAGACAAGACTTGTATCTCAGCTTAAAGTTTAGCCCGGGTTGTTACTGCAAGTTGGGAGGATCTTTGCAGCAGGCACGGGCCTCTGCTGCATTCTTTCCAGGTAATGTTAGAAGATGACTATCAAGACAAACATCTGTTTACTTGTATTTTTTCCACTGATTGCTAATGCTAATCTGTGCTAACATTACAATGTTACTTCATTTTTGGCTATGACGTATTCATGCTTCAAATGCAGCCGTGGTTGTTTTTCATGTGCTCTAAAAATAAAGTTGAGCTGAAAGCATCTCTTGAACCGGGTCTGGCTTGCTGCCAAGTGACTGGCTGGGGAACTCTGCGATTATGGTCAATTCGTTCCGCTATGACACTTGGCTGAATGTCCGGACATAAAAACATCAAAAAGTCCCTTTTCCCCAAACGTCAACTCTCCAACTGAAAATGTGGCGCTGGAGCGCAAACGAGACGGGAAGAGGCCGAGTGCCTCGCTAAGCCACTGCGGTTGGCTGAAGAAATCAATCCCACGTCAACATCCGTCTTCTCGATCTATCCGCAACTGGTGAGTCAAGTTGGCTGGAGTCTTTTGGGAGTTTCTGTCCCAACATTGTCAACTTCAGCCTGACAAAGTCCCTCCTTTGTGCTGGTGTGTGGAAATGATAGCAAAGGAGGCTCTTGATTTTTGCTTCTCTTTTAATGGCGATCAACAACCATAGCCAATATGTGGTCTTTTTCCGCCGCATGAACCCCCGCGAAACTTAGCGATACTCTTACGACATCGAATTACCGTATTGCTTTAACGCAGTGGTTCCCAAAGTGGGCGATAGAAAGATCTGGGGGGGCGGTGAGGAAGAAAGAGGCGGTAGGGGGGCGGCAGTCCGAAGTCGACGTTTGTTTGACGATTTGTACACAACACGTGCAACAGGACGAGTCAGTGGACGACGCTGATGTTGAGAAGCTTATGTCCCTGCACCAAGCACATCCATCCCATTAATATTAAGTGTGAGACAATGAAGGTTACTGGTGGAATGTTTATTTACCATTCTATGTTGGTGAAACAGTTAAAACTGCTAAAAAATAAATTGGTTTACTAAATTGGGTTTTATTTGTGAAATACACATTTGTGTTTAACCTTTCTCTTTTCAAATTGCAGCATACCAAATATCAAGAAAGAGGTGTTTGTTTCCATATGTATCTGTGTGTGTGTGTGTGGGGGGGGGGGGGGGCGCTAGGAATTCACTGGGGAGCCAAGGGGGCGCCAGCCTGCAAAAGTTTGGGAACCATTGCTCTAACGTATGCACAAAACACAGAATTGGCAACATTACAGTCAAACCTCTACATACAAAGTTTAAAATGTTCATGAGGCAAAAATATACTTAAACTCATGTAAATTTAAGACATTTCATACAGTTTGTTCATTGTTATCTGACTCCAGATATGAATGAAAGGCAGAATTTGTGTTTTTAGAGTTGTTCGCATCTGCCTGAGTGGCTTATATTTGGCTATTTTGACATTTGAAAAATAAAGACAATTGTGACGATGAAAATTGTTTTATGTGTGTATTTGCATGAAATTTTTGTAGTTAAAAAATGTCTGAAGAAATGATTGGCCCCCGGGCCCCTTCACTTTATCAAATCTGGCCCTCCTTGTAAAATGTTTGGACACCCCTGGTGTACAGCATATGACTTCAGTTAGTTCCATGTTCACTATAACAGTGGTCCCCAACCTTTTTTGCGCCACGGACCGGTTACATGTCAGAAATATTTTCGCGGACCGGCATTTATATAAATAAATAATACATTTATATAAATAAATAATACATTCATAATAAATATATAAATACGATGAAATAAAATGATACGACTGACATAAAAACAAGTACAAATGACAAAGATAAAACTCACCATTACGTTGAATTAGTGGGAGCACTGAGTTTGTGTCTCAGAAACGAGCCGGTCCCATCTAGACGTAATCGGAGACAATGACACCCGAAGTGATGAAGGTTTGTCTTTTATTGCAGGATGCTTGGTCTCCATGTGTTGAAGCAGTTTTGAATGCTTCATTGCCTGGTTAGTTAGCCTGTCGCCACATATTAGCTTTGCGGGCTCGACTGGGGAAACATGTCACGTGACCGGGACAAGTGTCTTGACTTCAATTAATTGATCGTCGATAAAAAATTGTTTTTTTTTCTGTGCGGCTTGGCGGCCCGGTACCAAGTGACCTACGGACCGGTACCGGTCCGCGGCCCGGTGGTTGGGGACCACTGCACTATAAGCTTGCGAGAAAACCTCCACCGGTCACTCTTCTCAGCAGATTCATTAATTGGGCATTGGCCGGCTGAGGAGATTACTGATTTTTTCCATGTATAATGCGCAAAATTTAACTAATTTATTGTCCTAAAATCTGGGGTGCGCATTATACATGGGTACAATTTTTTATTTTATTTTCTTTATCCGGATATCATACGGAGGCCACCATTACAGATGTGCTTTCTTCTCTGCTGTTCACTTCAAACACGCTCCATACGAACACAATGCTCTCGTATCAGACGCTTGCTCGATCACCTGCTCGTTTGCTGTCACAATGTACCCTACACAAATCTGAAACATTTCTTCGCTATTGAGTTTGCTAGCGCATGCGCAGTGATACTGACCGACAGAATAACTACGGTTGTTGCCAAAGATGATCTTTTTTCTGAAATAATTTTACGTTTACGGATTTAAGTAGGAGTCAACATTTGGGTGCGTATTATACATGGGTACAGGCTTTTTTCCAGCATCAACATGCCATTTTTAGTATTATACATGGGGGCGCATTATACATGGAAAAAAAACGGTATTCACTGTGCGCCCCCCAATCACATAAACAGTGAGTAGGTAAGTACCGTTTTTTTCCGTGTATAATGCGCAAAATTTAACTAATTTATTGTCCTAAAATCTGGGGTGCGCATTATACATGGGTACAAATTTTTTTAAATTTTTTTTTTTTAAGAAAGTCATGGTACAACAAAACCAACAACAGACAACAGGACTGACCGACAAAGACGTGGAACAAAAAGACAGGGTGACATTACCAAAGACAGGAACAGAAACCAAACAGACATCATGACAGTAACACATGCAATGATCCGACGGTGAGCGAGGGGCAGACAGGACTTAAATACAAAACACGTTACATTGATTGAGGTGACACAGGAAGAGAGGGGCGACGCAAACAGAAACTATGGCAACCTAGACCCATAACAAAACTGGGGACGAGACATGACAAATCTCCCTCGAAATTGTTAGGATACGGATTTTAGCTATTGATCTGACTACAAATTGTGATAAACACTTAACACAAGAATTGCTATGTTCTAATCCACACACTGGCGCACCTAACAATTTTGCGAGCGGACATTTGTACACACAAAAACAGACATCAAGTAACAAAATAAAAACAGTCATAGAACGAACCCTGGCACCCGCGGATCATGTCCTGAAAACCATATCATCAACAAGGTCATCATAAAAACCAAAAGGGCAAGGGTCAACATATTCTTGTAAATTCAACTCAAATTTTCCACGAACGCAATCGACAACCTGCAAGAACGAAAACAAGTTACGCAAGCAGCGCGCAATCCGCTCCTCGGCTGGTGGCTGTTGCTGCTGCAAAAAATTAAGTCACACAGAATAACAAAGCAGAGCGTGCACTTGTCGCAAGCAAGCTCAAGCGTCAAACATTTGGTCACTGTCCACCTAGTCCGTCACCCCGTAGGGTGAGCTCAAAGTCGTCACACGTCAAATCGTCCAAAGTCTTTTAATGTTCGATACTAGTTCTGTCTTGTCTAACCATATTACTGAAATGGGCCTTCTCCATCGCACTGTTTTGTTGTCGATGGTGCCCCTAAATAATCCTAAACCCATATTTAGTCCAAAATTAGTCCTGATCAATCGTGTTTTTCAAATCTGTAATATTTTTATATTTTGCAGGTGAGAGGAATGTTATCCTCTGCTGTGATCACATCACCCCAACTTTGAATCATGTCAACCATTCACAATACACAAACACCACACCACAAGCACAGACTTGACATTCATACACCATTACAGACAAACTGTCATTCCACAACACACATAAAAACATACAATATTAAATTGTAAAAAGGAACCGTCCCTACACAAAATATTCTCCTCAATTAAAATTTCCCTTTTTTATTTTAAATCCAAAATTAATATCTAATTGTCTGGTTTCCTGTCCTCTCCTCGTTTGCCAATATGCATAATGCTGGAACATGATTTAACTCCCCATTTAGTTTGCTCACATCTCTCACTTAGACGATTTGACACTTTGTGTTGAGCTGTAACTTCAATATTTCCACATTCCCATATTTCTTCCACTAAGCAGCTCCATTTGGCTTTCAGTTTAAATTCATCCCTCCAAATAACTACCTCTGGCAAAGAACCAATAATTTATAGAGCACTCCCTTTTACTGTTACCTTGTTCCCTCAGTCATCTTCTCACAAGCATAACTGACCCTCCTAAAAAATAATGATACCAAAAATAATGTTCAAAAACAATATACACAGCTTCCTCCTGCCACTTGCGCTATCACCTTGAAGATTATCGTTCTCATTTTTGTTGATGCCAATTCTTAGAATTAAAACAAAATGCTTACTTTTGCTAATAGAGTCACGCTATATCACAAATTTTGAAAACCTTCTTCCACGCTCTCCCTTTCTACCTATCAAAACCAATTAGAAATATTTTTGCTGTCATGATCATCATTGTGTCCCTCACACTTATTGTTCCCGTACTTTAAATTGTCAATTTTTGTACCTTTGAAGCCCTTTGAGACTTGCTTGTGGGCTATATAAATAAACTTGACTTGCCTCGACTTTATCATTATTCAACTTCTTCTGCATTCTTCTGCCTCTTTTTATTTATTTATTCATTTTTTAACTTTACTACTTCTACGAATTCATCTGATTCACTTCATTCCACTTTTGACACATTCCAAATATTCATGCCAAATATTCTAAATATTTACGATTTTCGAGAAATTTACAAATTTAAGCCAATATTTCACCATTCATTCTTCATGGCACATTCAATATTTCTCATTTTCTTCCACATAATTCCTCCAATTAACCTTCTTTCACTTTCCAATTCACCTTCTCTCACTTTCTAGATTAAAATTTCACATTTTCACTTTCAACATTGCGAAATGCGGTAACATTTTGCAAAATTTTTTTTAATTTTTTTTAATTTTTTTTTTTACTGTTCATCTTATGCCTACCTATTCCAAAACTTCCCACTTGTGAAAAATTTCAAATCTTCAACTTTAAAATTCACGCCCAATTTTGCAAAATTCTTTCGATATTTTCATCCATTTTCTGACCAATTCAACACGTTCCAAATTTAAACATAATCTTGTAGCATTCCCCAAATTTGTATTCAGCCTCTTCGCCTTCACACACAATTTCTCCAGAAATTACAAATTCTAGTTATTACTGTTAATCCTCCGTGACCCTCGTAAGGACAAGCCGCACCAGTAATGGATGGATGGATAGATGGTTAATCCTAACCCTAAATGCCTATCATGAAGTGTCATTTAAATCAATTGTTGCAAGGGTCATGTCACTGTATTTGTTATTTAAAGCCCTACTGTATCCTTTTTAAAAGTAGTGCCCTGTATTACTATTTTGCTGTCGTATGATTTATCATTATTAGTGCATCTTCACTGTCCATATCTATGTATTTTGTTTTTATCCCCGTTCTAGTGTCAATAAGAAGCCTTATTATTCCCTCTTTTATCAAAACTCCTCAGATATGTCCGCCCCAGCACCCAAACACACTTCCATCCCTTTTGTCCCACACTCCACCAACTTTGTAATGCTTCCGCAGTCTTTAGCAATGTGTCCAGTTTGACTTCATGTGACTCATGCAAGTCTTTAGCAGCCTCTCCTCTTAGATTCTCATGATGATGATTCAGGCCTGGATCATCTGCCACTCTCAAATACGTCCATCTTCTCTTTTTTCTTTCAGTCCATTTTCTTTTTGATCTGCAACTGTGTGTATTCCCGCCAACTGTATGGTTCTTGTCCTGTGAAAAGCTGTGCTTGCCCCCTTCAAGCATGATAGCAGTTCCTGTTGTTCTCCCAAAGGTGTCTCATGACCAGGGACAGTCCTCTGTTGATTTTGTGGAGTAAGAGGACTCAGTTCAGGAATCGTGCCACGCGCTAGGGAAGAACACACTGGGGCACAAATTTAACAAAACTATCTTTGTGTTATCAGTCTTCCTGTGTAGTATTTGTTCCTTACACCCCAAATCTTCCTATTAACATTTTGTATCCTATCAGTTGCGCACACTCATCATCTTACTATCAAGCCGCCCTTATCAAATGTTTTTTTTCTTCTGAGCAATCCATCCACCCTACCCATTAACACGGCTAAAATCCTCGTTCCAGTGTTTATCATCAAATAAAGTTACAAAATCCTTTGTAATAAACTGTAATGTAATTTAACAATCTACCAACATGGTTGTATATGCGGTGAATGTTATTTTTCAATCTATAGGTCATACAGCCCCTGTGTTCCAACTATGACACTCCTCCTTGATTTACCATCTCATAAGTTATTGTTGTCAGCAGCGCTAAATGATAGTGCTTGAAAGTGAATGTCTTATCGCCCAATTTAAAACAAATGCCACATTTGAGCTAGTATTTATTCATTTGCCATCCTCATGTTAGCTGGCATATGTCAGAATTAAAATGTAATTTTGCTTTCAATTTTAAGTCTTTCAAAACTGCTATATCCTTACTGCACCGAAATAAACTGTTAAATATATCTTTAAAAACAACCAAAACAATCTATGCTCCTGCACAGACTCTTAAAAGTGGCACCCAAATGCCAGATTACAAATCAAACCTCCTCCTTCACTCTCACATTTGTTGATAAAATAGCCTACTTATCTAGACACTGTCATCACCTACTAAATTAATGACCTGCAAATACAATGTTGTTGCTGTGGTCCCTCAAAACATACGACTAAAATTTGGATAATTATTAACCCCCATCAATTGAGCAATTATCTCCTCACTATTTACAAGTTAGCCCCCCTCTCTTCTCTCACTTCTCCTCAACATTGACCTCTCCCGGGGGACCCAGCCCCGCCTTTGCAGTATCCTCGGCACAGCGCCCCTGGACGAGGGGGGGGGGGGGGTGTCAGCGTATCAATGTTGACGTCACAATTTGGCCAGGCCCGCGCGTCCCGCTGGCCCCCACCCTCGCTGGTATGAGCCGAACGGGCCCCCTCCTTTCTTGAACATTCTCTGATCCATCCCATCTTCCTCCTCACACGCCCGCACCCACACATGTGCACATAAACGCACACACACCGAGCGCGCACAGAACCGCACGTACACACACACGCATCCGCACGGCACGCCCGCCAATACACAAAGTGCTCGCACAGAGCTCAGACGAACGATGACAGACTGACACAAACTTTTACAGAGATTACGCACATACACAGAACACACAAACAAAGGGATTTGAATCCATCTCTCATGTAGCTCACGATTTGCGCTTCCACATCAGCATACATTCCACTCAATCTCACTCCATTCATTCCTCTCATCACACACACACTCCCCCCAATTTGGTTGCACATTTTGGATATTTTAGCGGTCTGGTCTCTCACAGGAGGAACTGTTACCACCGGATACTTTTTGAGGAGGCCTCACTTCTCCTCGGGGATCTCAAAAACACCCCAGCTATTTGAATACGGTCGTCACCGCACCCTTGTCCGCCACGACGAAGCGAAACAGAGGAGTCCGCACTCCCACCACAGAATTTAACTGTTTCTAAAAGAACAGAGCAGCCCGCACTCCCACCACGGAATTTAACTGTTTCTAAAAGAACAGAGGAGCCCGCACTCCCACCACGGAATTTAACTGTTTCTAAAAGAACAGAGGAGCCCGCACTCCCACCACGGAATTTAACTGTTTCTAATTGCTTTCACACCTTATTTGATCTGAACGACAGTCTCCTCTTAAATTTCCTCTTTCAATTTGCAGAATTTGGACATATAGTAACAGGTATTCTGTTTACCTTGTCATTGATGAGCTCAGGGTTTAGGAGACGTCGTACCAGCTCAACGTTGTGCGCTTATTCCTTATTCAAACGGTACGCCGACCGGGAGACAGCTGTCCCAGACTAACTGTCCGATGACTTGGACACAGACCACGAGTTTGTCAATTACCCTTCTCTTGACATCACGTCGGGGTCACCAAGAAATTATTAGAATACGGATTTTAGCTATTGATCTGACTCCAAATTGTGATCAACACTTAACACAAGAATTGCTATGTTCTAATCCACACACTGGCGCACCTAACAATTTTGCAAGTTCGTTCTGTCAAAGAGAAGACCAGTAGATCAATCAGACCGAATTTACCAATTGTTTAATCTTGACAAAGCAAGCTAATACAGGCGCCTGGGTCTTGGGTCCTTAACACAAAAACTCGTGTGCCTTCGTGACCAGAAAGACAACACATTCTTCCGGGTTGCCCAGTTTTAAAGAAACACAATATGAATATTCAAACATGCAAAAGATTGTGTGGTGATTGGTCGATGGTCGATGGTCATCTCCTCCTCGTTTGGGTTTTCCCCTGGACCACAAAGACGAGTTGTTATTCGCGTTCCCCATCGGCCTTGAGATGTCCTCCCTGTCTGGACCTCCTGTTCCACAATACTTTGAAGAAAACAAATTCATGTAGCCTGCACATTCCTTTCCACTTATTAAGCGACCACACTACTACTAGATATTATATTGATATGATTATATGTGTCTAACGGAGCCTTAATCAAATGTGTTTGCAAACTGCCGAAAGTACGTTTCCCTTTAAAATCAAACTTGAAATCACCTTTCTTCTTGTTTGTTGTCAATCGCGCATCGCATTCAGCCATCCTGCCCAACACACTTAGTCAGTAAAATTCATAATTGACAACACATCGTTTGATGCGATGGTGCAATCCTTGATGGTGTGTTATTGTCAAATATTGTTTGTTTTTTAATCTCCATCGCGGACCGGACGTCATACGGAGGCAGTATGACTGCGCATGCGCACTATGGATCCGATGCGCAGAACGGATGCGCAAGACACGTCAGCTATATAAAGAGCGAGAGTTGTTTTCTTCCTATTAGTTTCAATTCACAGTTTAATTAGCAGTTTCAATCAGCAAATAACAAAATGCGTATTACAGGTAATATTTTATTTCACAACACTTTGCCTTGTTCCTTTCGTCTCTGCTGTTCACTTCAAACACGCTCCATACGACTGCAATGCTCTCGTATCAGACGCTTGCTCGATCACCTGCTCGTTTGTTGTCTGTCACAATGTACCCTACACAAATCCGAAACATTTGTTGCGGCTCAGAGTCACGACGAGGGTCAAGTTTTGGTTTCCAAGGGTGTTTTTATTCCTCTTCAACGTCTCTCCCATACAGAGCCGCCTTTTTCACATGTCCGCACGCCACTTCCCTCTCTTTTCATCTGATCGCGGTGGTGCCTTTATGGGCAGTCGGAGAAATCAACGCCAACAAAAGAAATACATCCAGCCTATTTAAGACCATACCAAAGACTATAAAAATGGGACCCATTGCCTCCCTGCGTGTGTGACGATCATTGGGACTTAAAAAATAATAATAATAATAATTGAAAAAATAATAATAATAAAAAAAAAAGAAATTGGGTGCGTATTATACATGGGTACAGGCTTTTTTCCAGCATCAACATGCCATTTTTAGGGTGCGTATTATACATGGGGGCGCATTATACACGGAAAAAAACGGTATTGCCTTTGGGGGTTACTGTGCTTTGAATTTGACCTAAACACTGCAATTCGCCCCCTGGGCTACCAAGTGGAATATCAGCAGACTGCAGTCGTGTTTTTTGCACGAGGGAGTCGTAGTTCTGTTCTCGAATGACGTTCACGTCCGCCTCTATGTCAATCTTAAACTCTACTGGTGTAGAGCCCAGTAGCAACTCGACGGCCCATTGCTCTGAAACCCGTCTGGTTTTGTCACTGCCCTCAGAAAATATGGCTGCTGCTGTTGTTGCTTTTCTTCTTCTGTAAACTCATGTTAGATTTAGTCCCAGTTATTTATCTTTAAAGCTCGCTATGCTAACAGTAAATACCAAGAGGCAACCTTCAGAGTTTAACTATTTAATGTATGCCAGAAAGATATACAGCTGTGGAGCCTTCTCTGCGAGATGCGGAAGAAGGTCTAAGGGGAGATTTTGAAGCTGCAACTTCAGACCTGCATGAACTCACTGACACAGTCACATCATACATCAGTTTTTGTGAGGATCTGTGTGTGCAGACTAAGACCTTCTGCACGTACAACAACGACAAACCTTGGTTTACACCGAACCTCAGGAGGCTGCGCAAAGTCAAGGAGGAGACCTACAGGAGCGACGACCGGGACCTGTTCAAGCAGACCAGAAACACACTGAACCGAGAGGTCAGGAAAGCCAGGAGGTGTTACGGGGAGAGCCTGGAGAGACACCTCTCTGCCAATCCTGATCCCTCAACAACGTGGAAAGGTCTGCAGATCATCACGGGCTTCAAGAAAAGAACCCCCCGTCCTGTGGAGAGCCCAAGGCTTGCTAACAAGCTAAACAGGTTCTACTGCAGGTTTGATCGGTCCTCCCACACAACAGGACCTCCTGCAGCAAAATCTACATACTCACCTCCCCACACAACCGCTCTGTCCACACCTCCATTACCGATGACACCTACTCTCTCTCTTGCAGAGGCCGTACCCGCACTCCAGATCCGCGAGGAGGAAGTGCCCCAGATGTTCCGGAGACAAAAGCTGAGGAAGGCACCGGGCCCAGACGGCGTGTTACCTTCCTGCTTGAAAGTCTGTGCTGAGCAGCTGGCGCCCACCTTTGCACGGATCTTCAACCATTCCCTGGAGCTATGTGAGGTGCCCTCGTGCTTCAAGGGCTCCACCATTGTTCCAGTGGCCAAGAAGCCCGCCATCACACATGACTGTAGACCTATCGCTCTGACATCTGTGGTCGTGAAATCTTTCGAGAGGTTAGTGCTAAACCACCTGAAGGATGTCACGGGCCCCCTGCTTGACCCCCTCCAGTTTGCCTACTGGGCAAACAGGTCGGTGGATGATGCGGTCAACATGGGACTGCACTACATCCTGGACCACCTGGACACCCCAGGAACGTACGCCAGGATTCTGTTTGTGGACTTCAGCTCGGCGTTCAACACCATCGCTACTGACTTCCTCCAACAGAAGCTCATCCAGCTTGCGGTGCCTGCCTCCACCTGTCAGTGGATCACCAGCTTCCTGACCAACAGGAGACAGCGTGTGAGGCTGGGGGGCATCACATCTGACACCCGGACCACCAATACTGGAGCCCCTCAGGGGTGCGTCCTCTCCCCACTGCTCTTCTCTCTCTACACCAACGATTTCTCCTCAGGTGACTCTCCTGTGAAGCTCCTGAAGTATGCAGACGACACCACTCTCATCGGACTGATCCAGGACGGTGATGAGACTGCGTACAGACAAGAGGTGGAGCAGCTGGTCCACTGGTGCAGCCAAAACCACCTGGAGCTGAACCCGCTCAAGACCGTGGAGATGACAGTGGACATCAAGCGAGACCCTTCACCACTTTTACCCCTCACTATCCGCGGTAATACTATTCTCTCCACAGACACCTTCAAGTTCCTGGGAACCACAATCTCTCTGGACCTGAAATGGACCGGCCACATAGACTCTGTCCGGAAGAAGGCCCAGCAGAGGCTGTACTTCCTGAGACAGCTCAAGAAGTTCAACCTGCCGCAGGAGCTGCTGAAGACCTTCTCCGCTGCCATCATCCAGTCTGGCCTCTGCACCTCCATCACTGTCTGGTTTGGATCGGCCGCCAAACAAGACAAGCACAGACTGCAACGGACAATCAGGAATGCAGAAAAGATCATTGGAATCAACCTCCCATCTAGCCAAGACTTGTACCAGTCCAGGACCAGGAAACGTGCAAGTAACATCTCTTCAGACCCATCTCACCCAGGTTGCAGTCTGTTTGAACTACTCCCCTCCGGACGGTGTTATTGAGCTCTGTACGCCAAAACCAGTAGACACAGAGACAGCTTCTTCCCCCAGGCTGTTGCTCTGATGAACTCACACCACTCTTAGAGTCTCAGAGTCATTGCTGTGCTACTGTGGTGAATGGTCTTTGTTGTTTCGCTGGTCTCCAAAAAAACACTCGGTGGACGATGGCTGGTCCGGGTAAGGAAGCACTTCGGTGACACCTGGCTCATTGGGAAAATATTTATTCAACCGATGCCAGAGTGATGTCTCTCCAAAAGTTAGAGTGGCCCCAAGAGCAAAGATGTTTCAGCTCTCGACAGCACAGATGTTCGCCCCAAAAAGGCCCTTGCGCTTCTTGCTCTTGCCCCTTGCGCCCTCGCGCGCCTGCTCTTGTCCTTCGCGCCTTTCCGCGCCTTGCGCCCTTGCGCGCCCCTGCGCGCTCGTCGCTCGCCCCTTGCGCCCCTGCGCGCTCCTCTCTATCTGTTCTCCCCCATCATTTGTACCTCGTAAGACAACAGCTGCGGTTCGAGTCTCACTATACTGGTTACTTCCGATGCCCTTAAAAGGGCATGGACATAGGTCTTTCTGGTCACGGACGAATGGCCCTTCCATATTCTAAGTACCTACACATTACTGAAACTAGAGCTTCTCTGTACCGCAAAAATAGCTTAGGGTCTTCTCACTGCTGCAAGGTCGCCATTTAAGGTGACATACAGTGGCGCATAGAATCCAAAATTTACCTCCTTCCCCCCTCCGGGACTTTATAAATGTCCCGAAAACGGTCCAAAAAGAGATGACATCGGTAAACATCCAAAAATAGCTTAGGGTCTTCTCACTGCTGCAAGGTCGCCATTTAAGGTGACCAGTGACGCATAGAATCCAAAATTTACCTCACTACAACATCCTGTTCTCCACACCTTTTTTTGAATTGTCTACACATTGTTTGTACTATTTGTCCTCTCTGCATCCATTGCAGCCTGGTCATCCTGGAAGAGGGACCCTCCCATCTGTGGTCTCTTCTCAAGAGTTCTCATTTCCCCTAGTTGGAGTTTTGAGTTTTTCCTTTCCCTCCTGGGAGTTTAAGAGTTTAAGATTAGGGGAGGTTTGAGAATATTTGTCATTTTTCACATGTCCTGAGTGTTGTTAGTCACCTAAATGTTGAACAGAGGCTGCGATGTACCGAAGTCAAATTCCTTGTTTGGCACGCTCAAACATGGCGAATAAAAAACTCTTGAATGTTGAATCTTGAATTCGATTCTCACACATGACGGTGTGTAGGTGTGAAAAACAACAAAAAAACGAGTCAGTGACGCCATTTGGCACGCTCAAACATGGCAAATAAAAACTCTTGAATCTTGAACTCCCAACACCAAGGTTCCTGCTCTTATACTACTCTGGGCCGCCCTCCTGCAAGGAGGCGACTCTGCCTAGCCTGTGTGATACTGTGTGATCTTGTAGTCTTAACTGAGAGCGACTTCTACATATGTGCAAAGAGTGTCGTAGAGAAGAGAAAGCCAATAAGGCAAGGGAAGGGTTACAGCAATATACGTAGCGGCATAGCTCAAGCTACTTAGCTAATCACATGTGCCAAAGAGACCTATTGTAACACTCATTCACAGATTTTTTTGTTCCCGCAAACTCTGTTCCAGTGTCCTTTTTATTGCATGAGTTGCATTTGGATTTTCTAGCAGCGCAAGTTTCATCATCATTATGCTTTGCTTTCCCACATTTACCACATTCCCCTCTATTTCCCACTCTTTGCGTAGTGCGTTGGTTGGTATAACCGTTGAACTTGTGACCTCACGAACCATACCGGCAGTTTCCCCCTGCATGCTGATTTGGGACGCTACCACTTCACACTGCCTGACTGTCTCAATAGTCAGCGTCAGGTTGTTTGTCAGCTGCAGTCTAAGGCAGTGGTCCCCAACCTTTTTTGCGCCACGGACCGGTTACGTGTCAGAAATATTTACGTGGATCGGCCTTTATATAAATAATACATTTATATAAATAAATAAATAAATAAATAAAATGATACGACTGGCATAAAAACAAGTATAAACCACATAAAAATAAAACTCACCATTACGTTGAATTAGTGGGAGCACTGAGCTTGTTTCTCAGAAACGAGCGGTGTAACAAGTTAACTTGCTCCCATGTTATCTTGCTCCCCGTCTCCAGTTGCGCTCGTTAGGGTAAAGCGTGCACAATCTTGTGTTTCGTGACTGCAGATTCGTCACAAACAATACGGAACTTGCCTGACTGCAAAACTGTTCAGATTCTCAATAAAAACGTTGAACGAAATGTCTAGTTTACATTTCCGACTGGCTACAAGAAATAGCAAACACACAAAAAAAATTAAAAATGGAACAGTCATAAATGGGATTAATCTGTGACGCAAAGTAATAAAGAATGGCTCACTGGCTACCGGCTTAACCGCTACGCTATCATACAGACACTTTAATTGAGGCAAATGATCTTGAATATAGCCAAAACCAAATTACCCGGCGAGTGTACGAGTTGATCTGATGCCTAGTGTGATGCCATGGTAACTTGCTCCTCGGAACACACTTGACATGGTCGCATTCCCAGGTTTCATGCCAACCTCGCAGTAGGGTATTATGCATTTATGATATGATCAACTTTCTAGACACATAAGGAATGGGTCCGAGGACTAAAGCAACGATGTCACCAATGATTGACCTGAATAAAATGATCGTCGATAAGATTTTTTTTTTTTTCTGTGCAGCTTGGCGGCCCGGTACCAAGTGACCCACGGACCGGTACCGGTCCGCGGCCCAATGGTTGGGGATCGCTGGTCTATTCAATGTTATTCAATGTTGTGAAGGTCTCGCTAAGTCCCGCAGGGGTTCATGCGCGGCAAAAGGACCACACACTGACGAAGGTTGTTGATTGCCATTACAGAGAGATGCAAAATACAATAGCCTCCTTTGCCATCATTTATTTACATGGTGTCAGAAGTAAACATAAAGTCCAAATATCACGGTAATAAATTTTACTGTTTTACGATGTACTCATTTAGTTGTTGTCTATATAAAGTGGAACAACAATGCTTTTGTCTGAATTCCTCGTTTTGATACCATCACAGGTCCCTCTTTTCTACTTGTTCTAATGTGCAGCTCAGAGCAAGCCGTTTAGGTGTAGTCTCTTTAAATGCAAATGAGATACTTCACATCCCCCCCCAGGCCGCAAGATGTGCGCCTCCCTTTCCAGTCAACATATTTTTAGCCAAGGTAGTGTTGGATTTTTGGTCCACAATTTAGGGAGTGCGCTATCTGCGCCTCACGGCAAAAGCCATTGCCAATCACCTGTTATCCAATTTACTCAATGCGTGCTTGTTTTATTTCTTCAGATTTAGGAAAATGCTAAGACACAGAAGCAGAAATTAGACTTACACAGGTTGGTTGAGTTCAATCACAATTCTTGTTAAGAAAGCTCTGTTTTCAGGAAAGTACAATACAGCGCTGGACCTTTCATGCGACCATGCTCAAGAGCTGAAAGTCTCCATTCAGAAAAGGCAACGTTCAAGGTTCTTTGGTCAGCTTATATTCAGTTGCACAGGCCGGTGTGGGCCGAGTTTAATGGGTGATGAGTCTTTGGGGTGGGGCAAGTTCGCAGGAGAGTTTGATTCAATAGGAGTGGGTGCTGGTTCGGTGAGAGCTGGTTTTGTGGGGTTGGGTGCTGATTATGGCCGATTCGATGTGTCTGGGGGCTGTTGTTTTCCTTTCTGTCTTTCAGCCTTGATGATCATCTTTGGCCGGGTTCTTGGCTGTCTCCCTCTGGCACCTCTACGGGTTTTATCTCCAAGTGTCCTTCCTGTAAACCATTCTTGCACATACATCCACTTCGCCCACTGTCGCACACCGCCCATTCATCATTCTTTCATCATTCCATTTTGTCCTTTTGTACAGAATTATGTGAGCTTTTGGCTGTGACATCATCAATTTATAATTGTTCCCTGACTATGCAAAGTTTGTACTCACCACTTACCATGTTTTTGTTTGCTTGTTCTTTTGAGACTCCATGTACTTGCTTACGTCATCATATTCTTAGTTTAATCATGCTTCCAACCATATCTTTTCTCTGTTAGGCAAAATATTTCCCTCTGTCCACAGTGTTCAGTAGTAATGAAAAACTGGTGTCTAGCATTAGTCAAAACATAAGATACAATCAAGTACTGAACATTTTTAGACGACTTTGGCAGTGTCCGTGATTTAGAAAATCATCACGCATGCATTAAACAGTTCCTTAAGGGTCATTAAGCTATTCAGGCAATATATCAAAAAACATTTGTTATTTCAAAGTGCTCAGAAATACAAAGAAGATCATAAAGTTATAAAAACCTTTGTCATTACCCCCTTTCAAAAATGTCTAGTTATGTCTGCTTTAATGATTTGGTGTGTAGGTATAATTATATCCTTAAAATGTTTCTTTTATTGATTTAATATGTGAATATACTTGTCTGCTTATGTACTTTATTCAATGACGTTTGAGCATATTTGTTTTTGTAGCTAGCCAGGATCTTTTGTATTTCGACCCTATTCCTTCAGTAGCATTTACTTGTTTTTTGTTTGCCTCATTTAAATGAGGTAGTGTTTACTTGCGCCGCAAACCTTTTGAGTGATTAAAAGATATCAACGACAGACGATTTGTCCATACAACCATACATGACACGTAATAAAATAAATCCCCTCACAATATTTATGAACGTTTTGGAAACAAGCACTGCAGTCAAGCTACGAAATAAGCTAATGCTAGCGTTAGCGAGAAGCTAACGAATGCATTAAACACATTGTGTTACCCAAGAATAAAACAGCACCTTTGATGCAATTTATCTAATACAACTACACAAAATACACCCACCAGAAGTTAAAACATAGAGCTCACAGCTCCAAAATCAGCAGAAAGACAGACGCTAATACTATGAACGTCTTGTAGACAAGCACTGCAGTCAAGCTACGAAGTAAGCTAATGGCGGATAGTGTTGCCTCTTTTCAGTGAACATGAGTGAACGGATCACTTCTTGATCCTTTCATTCATTTTTCGTTCATATGACTTCAACCAACATGCAATAACGTAACTTATCCCACACAGTAGGTGTCGGTAATGCGGATTGAAGCTGGTGCCACCACGCTGTAAAACAAAATGAAGAAGAAAAATCATGTAACTTCCCGTTCACAGACGAGTCAGTGAATTGCATTTCCCGTTCATCATCTGAACGGATCTGTGAGTGAACGACTCAGTGAGTGAGTGATTTGCATTTACCCTTCATTGTGAGAACGGATCAGTGAGTGAACGAGTGCTGACTTTCGAACGAACGAGTTCGCAAACGAGTCAGTGAGTAAACTGCCTATCCGTGCAACAACGGATCAGTCAATGAACGTGTTGCATCCCCTGGCGTGAACAATTCAGTGAATGAACGTGAACTATGTAAGCCAGAATGTAGACTTATGATTTGCCAAGGAAAGAAAGAACCACTCACTGAAACACCACTTCTTTCATGCTCGTTTTCTCCAAACTAATGGCTAACTTTATTGCATGAAGAATGCACCAGTATGCAACAGCGGGGAGATTACTCTTCTCTTTGGGAAATCTTTATTTTATAATACTTACAGTAGTTTTTAAACAACCTGTGTATGCATTTATACGCCTAAATATCTAATCTATCTACTGCAATTTCAAATTAGATTGCTGGTTTGAAATGTACTTTTATTATTATTATTTTAATAAACTTTCATTTTAAAACTTGCCTGGCGTTTGAGTGTTTTATTCCTTGTTTTTCTTTTTGCGCATGAAAACAAAAAAATCTGACATTTGGTTAATACCCTGCATTCTGAATCAATTTTTCTCTTACCAAAGCTTTTCGCCATTATTCCAAAATCCGATAGCGTCTCTGGTATTGTTCAGAGGGGCGGGCCAAATGCGCTGACGGGCCGTTTGTTCAGAGGGCCGGACCAAATGCACTGACGGGCCGTATCCGGCCCGCGGGCCGTAGTTTGGTGACCCCTGCTCTACACCAACGATTTCTCGTGACCCTTCACCACTTTTACCCCTCACTATCCGCAGTAATACTATTCTCTCCACAGACACCTTCAAGTTGCTGAGAACCACAATCTCTCGGGACCTGAAATGGACCGGCCACATAGACTCTGTCCGGAAGAAGGCCCAGCAGAGGCTGTACTTCCTGAGACAGCTCAAGAAGTTCAACCTGCCGCGAGAGCTTCTGAAGACCTTCTACGCTGCCATCATCCAGTCTGTCCTCTGCACCTCCATCAATGTCTGGTTTTGATCGACCTCCAAACAAGACAAGCACAGACTGCAACGGACAATCAGGACTGCAGAAAAGATAATTGGAATCAACCTCCCATCTATCCAAGACTTGTACCTGTCCAGGACCAGGAAACGTGCAAGGAGCATCTCTAAAGACCCTTCTCACCCAGGTTGCAGTCAGTTTGAACTACTCCCCTCTGGACGGCGTTATAGAGCTCGGTATGCCAAAACCAGCAAACACAGAGACAGCTTCTTCCCCCAGGCTGTTGCTCTGATGAACTCACACCACTCTTAGAGTCTCAGAGTCATTACTGTGCAATAACATCCTGCTCTCCACACCTTTTTTGAATTTTTCTACACTGTTTGTACTATGTGTCCCCTCTGCATCCATTGCAGCCTGGTCATCCTGGATAAGGGACCTTCCCATCTGTGGTCCCTCTCAAGGTTTCTCATTTCCCCTAGCTGGAGTTTTGAGTTTTTCCTTGCCCTTTTGGGAGCTTAAGATCAGGGGATGTTTGAGAATATTTGCCATTTTTCACATGTCCTGAGTGTTGTTAGTTACCTAAATGTTGAATAGAGGGTGTGATTTACCGAAGTCAAATTCCTTGTTTGGCACGCTCAAACATGGCGAATAAAAAACTCTTGAATGTTGAATCTTGAATTCGATTCTCGCACATGACGGTGTGTAGGTGTGAAAAACAACAAAAAAACCGAGTCAGTGACGCCATTTCCCGTTCACGAACGAGTCAGTGACGCAATTTCCGTTCACGACCGAGTGAGTGACTGTTGCCTTGCCTTTCCCCTTCAACAACGGATGAGTGTGTGGTGAGGGGAGGGGGGAGAGGGCGCGAACGATTTGGTGAACGATTCTTTTGAACAAAACCTTTGAGTGAACTGATTCTAAAAATTTAGTAATGCGGAATTTGCGAATCCGCCATGTTTATTACCGTTTTTTTTCATGTATAATGCGTGAAATCTAACTAATTTATTGTCCTAAAATCTTGGGTGCGTATTATACATGGGTACAACAATTTTTGAAGAAAATCTCCCTCGAAATAAAACTTGAAATCACCTTTCTTCTTGTTTGTTGTCAATCGCGCAGCGCATTCAGCCACCCTGCCCAACGCACTTACTCAGTAAAATTCATAATTGACGACACATCGTTTGATAGTGTGTTATTGTCAAATATTGTTTGTTTTATATATCATACGGATATCATACGGAGGCCGCCATGACAGTATGCGCAGAACGGATGCGCAAGACACGTCAAATGCGCATCGCATTCAGCCATCCTTCCCAACACACTTAGTCAGTAAAATTCATAATTGACGACGCATCGTTTGATGGGATGATGCAATCCTTGATGGTGTGTTATTGTCAAATATTGTTTGTTTTTTAATCTCCATCGCAGACCCCATATATCATATGGAGGCCGCCATTACAGTATGCGCAGAACGGTTGCGCCAGACACGTCAGCTATATAAAGAGCGAGAGTTCAGTTTTCTTCCTATTAGTTTCAATTCACAGTTTCAATCAACTAATAACAAAATGCGTATTACAGGTAATATTTATTTTCACAACACTTTGCCTTGTTCCTTTCTTCTCTGCTGTTCACTTCAAACACGCTCCATACGAACACAATGCTCTCGTATCAGACGCTTGCTCGATAACCTGCTCGTTTGCTGTCACAATGTACCCTACATTTGTTGCGGCTCCGAGTCACGACGAGGGGCAAGTTTTGGTTTCCAAGGGTGTTTTTATTCGTCTTCAACGTCTCTCCCATACAGAGCCACCTTTTTCACATGTCCCCACGTCACTTTACTCTCTTTTCATCTGATCGCGGTAATGCCTTTACGGGCAGTCGGAGAAATCAATGCCAACAAAAAACAAATACATCCAGCCTAGTTAAGACCATACCAAAGACTATAAAAATGGGACCCATTGCCTCCCTGCGTGTGTGACGATCATTGGGACTTTAAAAAAAAAAAAATTGGGTGCGTATTATACATGGGTACAGGCTTTTTTCCAGCATCAACATGCCATTTTTAGGGTGCGTATTATACATGGGGGCGCATTATACACGGAAAAAACGGTAAGTTGTCTCTCCTAGTCAAAAGTCGTCATAGTTCGACTTTTGAAGGGGGAGTGGCCCCCAAATAGAAACAGCAAAGGAAAAGTAAAATAAAAATAGAAAAAATAAATAAAAAATGAAAAAGTGAACTGTAACTAACAGTAACAGTGAACAGAAGCCCGAAGGAATGTGGCTCGTGACGGGACAGATTGTCTGGGACATCGCTGATGGCCATCACAATAAAAGAATAGTAGAAAGTCCCATAAAACGTGGACTTGAGTTTGGCGACAGAGCCGATGGAGGATAGAAATTTTAGCTGTGTGAATGAGGCGAAAACACAGATACGATTGAACACTGTTGCGACAAGAGGCAGCCACCCGCTTAGCCCCCAGACGGTTAAAATTCCTGGGACAAGCCGGGACACTGCAGTCGCACCTAATGGCCGTACGGGCCAAGTGCGGTTGTCGAGATGTTCGGCGGACGTACAAGTCTCTGTCAAAGTCAAATGAAAAAGGGAGGCTTACGCTGACCGCGTTTGGCAAATAGGAAAAGTGCGCAGCCTTGGCATCCGTAACTGTGAGCATGAATGTGGAAGTGACCCGGTCAGACCCTTTTTTAAGGGTGTCGAAGTGGTCCGGCCAGACCCAGTTATGGGTGCCGAGATCCGGTCAGATTTTTAAGGGTACAGAGGAAAAGGAAGCGCGCGTAAGCCACGTCGTTTGGAAACTGATCGAATTAGAAGTGTTTGTGGGTTACAAGGCTCCTCGATTTAAACGCTGGTGCAAGGAAAATACAGGTAAACCCGGTGGGCTGTCATTTTTCGAATACCGAGGCAGCTGGTGCGTTTTTGCGACAACGGTCCGATCCCGATTTGTCGAGGCGTACTGTAATAGCATGCACGTCTGTCAAAGTTCGATAAATTTGAGCCTGCGACAAAATTGCTATTGGACGAAGGTTTTGTGAGGCTGCTGTGTGAAAATGGAAAACGTGGAAAAGAGGCCTCTGGGGGGTTTAAAATTGATATACCATGTGAAAAAAGTAATTTGTGTGCACACCTGACTTAAATTCTGCAGAATAAAGGGGAAATATACAGCGCTTTTAGAAATAAAACTAAACGAAACAAAAGTTAAGTAAGACCTGCGTATTTGTCAGTGCATCTGCTCTGATGACATTTAAAATGACTAAACTGCTCAGCAGCAGTTGGAAAGAAGCAAAATGTGGAAATGGATTCGAATCCCGTTGTATGTCTTCTGTGTCCGTGTGTAATCTTTGTGAACTCTGTCGGCTTAATGTTGTCTGTTTGAGCTTCCGAATGAATGGACACTTGAAGTGCGTGCGTGTGTGTGGTTATGCTCATGAGCGCGCATGGGTGTGAGCGCGTGCTTGTAGAAGCAGCAAAAGGAACGGATAGGATGGTGTGCTCTCGTTGCTTTGGGGCGGGTGCCCGCCTGCGCTGCACGCGCGGGGAGGGGGATCCGTCCCCCTGGGCGGCAGGGTGGCCAACCTGTACCTGCCCACTGTGTTTCAGGCTGGCCCCTCCCCGCGTGGGTGACGTCGGGGCGGTGCGAACGGCTGGAGTTGTGCCCATTTTAGAGGCCTGCGCGGCCAGCAGCGAAAGGAACTGTTAGAGTGGTGCTCACTCTAACTTATTTTGCAAGAACCACTCGGAGACAAGTTAGTCGTTTTAGACACCTGCAGGTGGGGAGTTCACTCGTCGCTGTGCTTACAGCGATGGTCGAATGAAGTCTGACTCTCGCTTCCCACAAGAACATCTTTATTAAGAGAAAAAGGGTGGGGGTGACAGTGGACTAAATAAACAAGTTAAAGCTCTTGACCTCTAGATTAGCAGAGCAGGGGATGTTTTACGACATTGTGTAAAATGGGACAAGCTAAGTTATTTATTACCGGTTACATACCAACATAAGCATAAAACTAATCTACCTAAGTTATTTATTACCGGTTACATACATTCCAACATAATCATAGATCAAGATAGTTTGGAAAACTCTGACATATCCCTCCTGTTTTATCATATGATTATGTGAACCCGATCAACCCAACATAAGTAAGAAAATATAAAGATGAATAGTAAAAATAAGAAAAACAATAATAAAAAAGATCAATAAAAAAACTGAGATGACAGCGGACGGGTTGGGAACGTGTAGGGTGAAACACGACAAAAACAACAACCAATGATAGCAATAACTTCCAGTGAGGATGAGGTTTTTCCTCAATACTCCAGTTCAAACGGTTGTGAGATCTAAAAACCTGCTGGCCGACGTTAAATTGCAGGAAAAGTCTCACACGGTCCCTCTGCCTTAGGCGACCAGAATGCTATCAATAAAAAATGAAAATAAAGCCACGATCCGTTCTGAATGAAGCAGGTCCAATGGCGCAGCCATGTTGGCAGGAGAGCCCTTGTGCCTTGAAGTGGCTCTCCCATCCTGGCACACAGCGGTGATGTCCAAAGCTCCCATCCAGTTTCCTCCTGGAGAGCAGTTGTGGTGAATGCATTCGTGGGTCTTGTTTTCTTGGCTGAAACACGTGTAGTCCATTCCAAGTAGCCTTTTTGTTCAGGCCACTTGTAGCATCTGTCGTCCTCCAACAGCATTGGGATTAATCCAAAAGAGTTTGATCACAGATTCATTTCTGCGAGTCCAGGGCGGTAGGGGTAGCGTCACTGACTGTGACAGCACCGTGTTGATATCCAACTCCTCCCATGGAAGCCATACACTTCGCTTCAGTGACATTCATTGCTTTGGCCTCCAAGTGAACTTGTGTGGAGCAAGGGGAGTTTTTGAACACACACATAACATCCCTCCTGTGTGTGCGCTCTCACAGTGACCTTCACATACCCGTACCAAGTGTTGGTTTCGTATGGGTTTCTGGGGTCCCATGACCAGTCCTCAAAGTTCTCACCGTGTGACCATCGTTTTTTCACGGTCAACATTGACACTTGGTCTGTTCAGATGTGTCCATAGACTATAGCATGCTCCAACCACAACGCAGCAGAGGATCCACCTGGCACGTGGAGACCCGTTGCTACTAAGATGACTGGAACACCGAGACATACCCCCGCCTAGCGGAGTTGGGATCGTTGTTCGCAGACTTTGCCACCGGCCCGAAATGAGGGGTCCAGCACTCCTTGTAGCTTGCAGTGGCTAAGGGGAATCCAGCTGGGTCGTTCAGCGATCTTCACTGCAGTGGGGGTAGTCAGCAAGACTTGGAATGGTCCCTCCCACTATGGCTGGCCCAGTTCTTTCCTTTGATGACCCTGATGTAGACCCAGTCTCCTGGATTGATGGGGTTGTCGACCTGTGAGGAGGAAAGATCAGGCGGCTGTAAATTTGCATTGGACATATCTTTCAGTTTGAGGGACCTGATCATATAATCTGCCAAGGACTGTTCTTCAACTGCCCTTTTGCAACTCTTGTAGTCAATTGTAATGCCCTTTTTAACGAGGCAGATGGGAGTGTTTGAAACAAGAGTTTGAGCACTTCCTAATGATTCCTCCTAACCAAAGACCGTTCATGACAGGGGCTTTCCCATTTATTGCCTCCTGTCTTAAAGGAGATTCCCTTATCCATGCCGTCTTCTTCCTAACACGTTCGCACCCACACAGGTTGTGCACATAAACGCACACACACCGAGCGTGCACCCAAGGCTCAGACAAACGACAACAGCCTGACACAACTTTACAGAGATTACGCACGAACACAGAACACAGACAAAGGGATTCTATACATCCCTCATGTAGCTTCTTTTGATAGAACCTCCTATTGGTAACTGTATAGCGGACTGTTCTGCATATAATCCCTTACTCAACTCCCTTGCTTTTACTTTTCCATGTCGGTGCAGTCGTAAGTGATCCCTTTTGCAGTCATTGTCTTGTTAACTGTCGTCTTGTGCGACTCCTATGCATGATTGTGTGAAAGTCAAAAATTTAACGTATCCAACTTTCTGACCACCCAAACTCCACTGTGGTGCAACGAACTTACTATTTTATTGAGTAGGTACATTGAGCAACCTAGCTTCCTCTTGACTGAATTCACTTTAGTCCAAATGTCCTATTCTAAAATTTATCTAACTCAATTTCTACTTCTTATGCCTGATGAGCCAAAACATCAGATCTCGCTCTTGTTTCTCACCGTTTTAGCCTATTTGTTTTGTCCAATCTGTTCAATCTCTGACCATGATGCTTCTCTCTGTAGCTCTACGCATTATTAAATTTTTATCGAATCTCCTCAGTTCTGTCAAACTCAGTGCACAATGAAGCTCCTGTCCACTTTGACCCAAGCCCCACCAAGTTTAGCCACGCCACAGCAAGGAGTGCGATTTGGCCGTCGGCCACTTCATGTCCATGTGTCTTCTGCTGCAAGTTGGTGTTCTTTTGTTGTTGCTTGAGAGCCAACCCATCCATCACTCTCGAATGAGTCCATTGTTCAAATGAGTCCATTTTCAACATTGTGAGTTCCTCCGCTTCTCACTGTCTTTTCTCGTCTCCGAGGACGTCGTCTTTCCTCCGGAGTGTACTTGCCCCCCTCCAAGCACAACAACAGTCTTTCTCTGTCCTTGCCAAAGGTCAAAGGTGCCTCAAAACCAGGCACCGTTTTGTAGATGTCCACGGCTGCAGGCAGAGTCTCGGGATTGAGTTTCAGGGATCCTGGCACTGAGAGTGACAGACTGGGACATCAAACTTGTAACCAAATGTAGCTGCTGCTAGTAACGCTTGTTTACCAAACTTCAAATTCTCCTAGTAACAGCGATCTCGTCTTTATATTGTAAGTCCTGCAACTCATCCTATTTTCGAGCTACGTTTCATCTATAGTTCCAATTTAATGGGACAGCACATTGTGTTTTCAGTATCATTATTCAAAATTAACGCATCGAGGTCTGCGTTCGACATCTAGCCCTGATCTATGTCTTGATCTCTCAAACGTCAAACTTGCTCAAAAATGTGACTTAGAATATGGTGCTGTGAATTTCCAATCTCCCTGATCAAATTGGATCCCGCTTCTTAGTTCTTCTTTCTCATGCTCCTGTTAGCCTGCAATTGTCCAAATCAATAATGTTGTTGTCTTTCTTTTGAACCTCTAAATCTCTCGTGTTGCTAACCTATCTACACCAGGAAGGGTCTTAAAGAAAGGACCAACAGATTAATCCCAATATCTCCTCATTATTTATGAGTTAGCCTCCCTTTCCTCACTCGGGTGCATATCTTTAGTTTTAGTTAGTTTTAGTTTATTGTTTAGCACATATTATTATATCAATAACTGTGCAAGGAGGGAGACGAAGCCTAGGGCTTGTAAAGAGCTCCACTCCTTCTTGTCAGTTGTTAATGGAAACCAGATGTCTCGTGCCAATGAGATCATGGACCAAGGCCCAAACAATCCTGCACGAACCTGACCCGAAACATGACCATGATCACACTTAGGCTTACTAGTGAGATATACATTGCATGATACCAGAATAGAAATTTACCACAGTATGACACCAAATGTATTAGAAAATCCATATGTCGTAAAGTGTTGTATTATTACTATCTTCCACTATCTGTCCTATTCACTCCCTCCTTCTGAGGCTTGGCAAAGCCCATGCCTCACACCTTGACAAACTTTTTGGGAGAATGTGTTTTTTACTACATATGATTCCATCATCAATTAATTTGACTTACTTTCCAAAACGCTTCTCAATTTCTCAGTTCACACATCTTCTGCATGTGTTACTGGTTCTCCAGTTTTTTCTCTAGTTAATTATCAATCCAAAAGCTACGTTTTTCTTTTTAGCATTTAATTTACCCAAAATCACTCTTTCAGCAAAGTCGCTCTACTAAGTTTCCATAGTAGTCGCCAACAACTTCAACCATTCAACCCGTATTTTCTTTTCATTCAGGGAATCATTCATCAATGCTCATTGTTAGGGTGGTGCTCACTCTAACTTATTTTGCAAGGACCACACTGGAGACAAGTTAGTCGTTTTAGACACCTGCAGTCGGAGAGTTCACTCGTCGCTGTGCTCTCAGCGATAGTCGAATGAAATCTCACTCAGGCCTCGTCAGGCGCTTATTTATTGAGAGAAACAAAGTGGGGTTTGCAAGTGGGGGTTTGGGAATACACAGGTTGGGCTGGAGACGCCCCCCCTGCTGATCAAGGCATAGCAGGGGGCCTTTTACGACTTTCTGTAAACAAAGCACCTTTGATTGCTTCCTCTGAGTTTAGTCAATCAGTGGTAAACTAATTTGTCTAGACAGGACAAACTAATTAACTTATTACAGGTTACATTCCAACATAATCATACGATGAAGATATTCTGCAAACCCTAACATATCCCTCCTGTTTTATCATATGATTATGTCAAACCTGAACAATCAACCATAAGTAAGAAAATGAAATCAATGAAATGAAAACAATAACTTCCAGTGAGGTTTTTCCCTCAATACTCCAGTCCAAAGTATGTGCAACTCAAAAAACCTGCGGCCAGATTAAGTGCAGGAAAAGAGTTACACGGTCCCTCTGCCTTAGGTGACCAGACTGTTATCAATAAAAAAGGAAAAAGAAAAACACAGAAACGGTACATCAGGGGTCACCAAACTACGGCCCGCGGGCCGGATACGGCCCACGGGACAGTTTAATCCGGCCCGCCAACCCTGAACAAATTGTATTATTAAACTTTTTTTTTTTTTTTGCTCATTTTGCCTGCAATGACTGCGTTTGCCCAGTAGATGGGGAAGCGCTCGCCTGCGCATTTACTACCGGAAGCCGTGTCAGAAAGCTCGGTGCACACTCACAAGTGCGTGTACGTACGGACATGGCGCACTCGCGCTCTATTTGTATCAGTCCCGAATTTAGAGCGTGGGCTGTGACGACAGCATTCTTGTAATTTGCGCGCTGAGCTTTCAGATGCAGTTTTGCGCTAAAGCCACCCACAAAACTTCCCCTGGAATCCTTCCATTAAAATGAGTGGCCCGAAGAAAAGAAGTGAGTGCCGAATGTTAAAAAAGAGTGGCCAATTTGGCTCGACGTACGCGACGTGACGTTCAGCCACATGAACGTCAACATCTACCCGTCAAAGATCGAGGTAAACGGACCAACACCTCGGATCTCGCCTAAGAATTGCCACAACAAATTTTACTCCAGACTATGACGCACTAGCAAACTTTAACAAAAAAGACAGCGGTGTCGACAAGCCTACTGGAACCTACAAAAGGATTATAAGGGAGGAACACAAGAACTTTAAGAGACTGCTCATATGTGTCAGAGAGGTTCTGCTCTGACAACTGAGCTGAACTTTTATCTGTTAAGATTGTGCATGGCACAACAGAAAGTTAATGTTCCATGGTTTTCTTTCTATGAAGAACCCAGAGAGAGTTATTTAGTTATTATTTATTTCCTGTTTTTTCTGTGAAGAACTCAGAGAGGGTTATTTAGTTATTATTTATTTCATTAATACGTAGTGTTATTATTTGTTTCCTGACTTTTTTTCTGTATAGAACCTGGAAAGGGTTATTAAATAACCGTTATTTGGTTATGTGTGGCTTTCTGGAAAACAATAAATTTTTTAAGCTCCCCTACGATCGTCACACTTTTTCTGTTACAAACTGACACCGGCCCGCCATCAGAGAAGGGAAAGGTTATGTGGCCCTCACAGGAAAAAGTTTGGGGACCCCTGCGGTACATCATTGAATCCATCACTTGCAAGGCATTTTCGATGGTCAAATCATCAAGTTTCCGTAAAGCAATGCCAAGTCAAACAGCATCTACGCAATCCACGTTTTGAATTAGGGGTCCAGCACTCCTTGTAGCTTGCAGTGGCTGAGGTGAATCCAGCTGGGCCGTTCAGCGATCTTTACTGCAGTGGGGGTAGTCAGCAAGGCTTGAAATGGTCCCTCCCACCGTGGGCTGGCCCAGTTCTTTCTTTTGATGACTTTGATGTAGACCCAGTCTCCTGGCTTGATGGTGTTGTCGACCTGTGAGGATGACAGAGCAGGCGGCAGTAAATTTGCATTTGACACCTCTGTCAGTCTGAGCGTTCTGACCATGAAATCTGCCAAAGACTGTTCTTCATCTGCCTTTTGTAAATCTGCATGGAGCACAGGTAGTCTATATGGCCTCCCGTGGATGATTTCGAAAGGTGTTAGCCCTTCTGAAGTGGGAGTAATTCTCATATAGAGCTTTACTAAGTCTAGGCACTCTGGCCAAGGTCTGCCTGTTGTTTCCATGCATTTCTTCAACCTGCTTTTGATAGTATAGTTTGCTCGTTCAACCAGACCAGCGCTGGCAGGGTGATAAGAGCAGTGGTTTTTTAACGTTATCCCAAGGTGTACAGCCATGTTCTGTACCACTTGGTTCACAAAATGTGGACCATTATCACTGTAAATGGTTTGGGGAATGCCATGAGTCGGTATGATGGCTTTGCAAATGGCTTTTGCCACTGTTAAGGCATCTGCATGTTTAGATGGAACTATTTCCACCCATTTGGAAAATGCATCAATCATCACTAGGCAGTATTTGTGAGGTCCACTTTGTGTGAGCTCAATAAAATCCATGTGCATGATTTGAAATGGGTACGACGGTTTTGGAAATGAGCCTCTCTTAGGTCTCATGTTTCCTTGTGGATTATGTTTCACACAAACGGGACATGCTTTACAAAAATTTTTTAAGTAAACATCCAAACCAAAGGTAGTGAATTGTTGATGTATGATGGACCTCATCCCCCCTGTCGACACATGGCACGGCCCATGCGTCGCTATTGCTGCTGCCTCAAAAAGTGATTTAGGTAAAACAGGTTTGTCATTGATGCGGAGGATACTATCTGTATCCGCTATTGCACCTTTTGTCGTCCACATTCGTTTTTCCACCATTGGAGCATTGCCCTGCATATCTGTCAGTATAGTCTTATCTATGAGTTGCGTGTCCTCTGAATCTATTAAAAAAAATTCATGGCCATGTTTCCCTGCCGCTGCTTCCTTAGCAATCCTTTCTGCTAACCTGTTTCCATTCGAGGCTTCATCTGTGCCTGTGGTGTGAGCAGCACATTTACACACAGCTAGTTTAGCAGGTAAATGAATGGCCTGTAACAAGTCTTTTAACAAGGAGGCATGGGTAACCGGCTTACCAGTTGATGTTGTCATCCCCCTGCGCTCCCATTGTTTTGCAAAATAGAACAGAGTAGAAAACGCATACTGACTGTCTGTGTATACAGTGACTTCCTTATCTTCCGCCAATTCACAAGCTCTTGTTAGTGCAATCAGCTCAGCCGCCTGCGCTGACCTGTTGTATGGAAGCTTCTCTGCTTCAACAATTTGGTCTGGCAATCTCACAATTACATACCCACTTTGATTGTTCCCTCTAGGATCCTTTGAACATGACCCATCCACAAACCACTTTTCCCCTTCGTCAAGTGGTGTGTCAATTAAATCTTGTCTGGGCAGCTGTAGATGTTCTGTAGCATCCAAACAGTTATGTGGTGTACCATCCCCCGGCAACGGAATCAACGTTGCTGGGTTAAGGACTGTGCACCTCTTTATCACAATGTGTGGTTGTGACAGAAGCGTAGCAGTGTAGGATAGGTGTCTGGCAGGTGACAAAAAGTTCATCTTGCTTTGCAGTAGCAACACGTCTACAGCATGTGGAACTAGCAACTCCATTTTGTGAAAGAGCACCACATCTGCAGATTGTCTCACTGCAAGCGCTGCCGCGCATACTGCTTGGACACAGTCTGGCAAGGATAGAGCCACTGGATCCAATTTTTTCGAATAAAATGCAATTGGCCGTAGTTTGCTGCCATGGCTCTGCAGCAACACTGAAGTCATAAAACCATTCCTGCAGTCTGCTGTTTGTACAAAGGTTTTACTGTAGTCTGGCAAGATAAGAGATGTGGTTTCCATCAGAGCCTGTTTCAGCACTACAAAAGCATCGTCTGCTTCCGGAGTCCACATTAATTTTTCTGTCATTGCCATGGGGACTCCATGCGCAATATCTAACAGCGGTTGCGTCTTTTCCGCATAATGTGGCATCCATGCTCTGCAGTAATTGCAGAGCCCCAAAAATGACATAATTTGTTTATTCGTCTCCGGTTTTGGTGCATCTGCAATGATTTGCTTCCTGGCCTTTTGTATCTGTCTTCCAGAAGCTGTCAACGTGTGACCTAAATAGTTCACTTCCTGTCTGACCCATTGGAGTTTGTTCTTGTTCACTTTATTCCCTGTTTTGCAGAGATAGCGTAACAGTGCTACGGAGTCTTCCCTGCAAGCAGCTTCAGTTTCAGAGGCCACCAGGAGATCATCTACATAAACTAGAAGTTGGCTTTTGTTTGACATCTGAAAATCAGCCAAACAGGCCATGAAAGCTTGCATGAAAATAGTTGGACTATCAGCAAATCCCTGTGGCAATCTGGTGTACGTATAACTTTGCCCTTTAAAGGTGAACGCAAACCAGAACTGTGAGTCTGGGTGAATTGGCACCGAGAAAAACGCATTGCTAAGATCAATTACCGTGAAAAACTTCTGGGTAGGTTTCAAAGTGTTCAGAAGTGTGTGTGGGTCAGGCACATTAGGTGCTCTTGTCTGTACTGCATCATTCACTGCTCGTAAATCTTGTATCATTCGCCAATCAATTTTATTGGCCTTTCGAACTGGAAAAATAGGGGTGTTGCAAGGAGAATCCGAGCACTTCCTAATGATTCCTCCTGCCAAAAGATCATTTATAACAGGGGCAATCCCGTTTATTGCCTCCTGTTTTAAAGGATATTGCTTAACTCTTGGACGCCACTCTGATCTTGGTTTGATCTGCACTGGCGGAATGGATGTTAACTGTCCTACATCAGATGGCCCCTTTGTCCACAGCTCGTCAGGAAGCCCAGCCAATTCCCCCTCCTCCTTTTCATTCAAACAAATGTTAACTAGTCAGGGACGCGCACACGCGCCTGCCCTACCAACACCTACTTCACACACAGTTCGCTTCCACATGTCACAACTGGTACTGTAGCTCCACCCATCACCTTTATCCTCATAATCAGTGACAGAATCAGCAAGTTTAATCCGGCAACCCACATCTGCCCATGTTATATTGTGAGGTTTAAACAATGGAATGTGGGGTACAGCTTGTATTTCAACTTGTATTTGTCATCCTGAGGAGCGGGCAGAAGCACAGCAGCAGCTGCAAATGACCTGCGATCAGTGTACAGAGCAGTGATTGTTAAAGTTACTTCTGTGTCACTGAGAAAACTTTCAATATAGCCATCATGTGGGTCAGTGAGGATGTTCATGGTGACATGTAAGTCATCACAAGTCATTTCCGATTCAGGTCGTGTCAATTGTTTTCGGGTTTCACTCAGCAAATCGCCTGGTAGCTTGGGATTCTGTTCAGCGGAGACGTCATAGGAACAGAAAATCCGCTCACCTGCCTGTGCAGCATATGAGTCCACATCTCTCACTCTACATGCTCGCATACCATCCTTTACTGGAATTATTGCAATTCCCAACCTAGTCATCAGATCCCGTCCCAGAAGGTTTATGGGACATTTTGGGGATAGCACAATCGAGACTGAAGCTATGACTCCCGTTTCATCATCTCTCACTACAACTGGATTGGAGATACTCTCCTTGTGTACCTGCCCATCAGCAGATTTTACCCAAATAGTATTTTGGGAGGCCTTTAGATTTGGGACTTTAGTTTTTATTACGGTCTTACACTCTCCGGTATCACACAAAAACTCTACTTCACTTCCTCCAATGTTTAAGGTAACATATGGTTTTTCTTTTAATGCATTCAAAATGTCCCATGCTGCATGGACATCTACTATCTCTTCCTCTGTAGGAGGACAAGAGCTCACAGGGGGGCAATCTAGTCATGCTGAGAATTTGGCTTTTCCTCTGCCATTTCCTCTGCCATTTCCTCCACCCTTTGATTGATATTGTTTTGCAAAACGACACGATCTTGCCAAGTGTCCTCGTCTACCACAGTTCCAACAGGTCTCTGAATCTGGTGGGGGTTTTGAATTATATGGAGGCCTGCGACCTTGTTGGCCTCTACCTCTTCCTCTTGCCTGCTGGGACCCATGAAAGAAGACTGATGTATCTTCATCTAGGTCAACATCATCATCATCGCCTAGATGAAATACATCAGAACTTTTGCCTCTTTTGATCACTTTCTCAGCATGTCTGGCCCATTGCATAGTTGTTGTCACACTTGCAACATCTACTTCCACCAAATGTTTCCTCACCCAGTTGCCGATTTCAGGGCGGAAATTAGTAAGGAGCGCATTTTTAAGCTGTTGCTGATAAGCACTCTCAGCTGCATCATTGAATGGGATGCCACTATGCACCCTGAACTCTTTTTCAAATCTTAAGCGAAGATCATCAGTATCTTCCCCAGGCTTCTGTTTAATTCCTGCCAAATGACCATAATTCGCTCGCCTTCGAAATATAGTTCTCACTCTTTGCACAAGATCATTCCATTGTGCTGCATACTCCCCTACCAATTGATTTCCCCCACCGGGATAGGGAAAAGGCCCTTGATTATTTCTACCTGTATAATGACCTCTAACCTTTGCCCAGTCTTTTCCCAAAGAAGACATTGCAGCTTCTCCTGCCTGATGTCCATTCAGTCTATAAGAATGTATGATCCCAGCCATGTCTTCTGCCCATTTATCTGGGTCTTCAGCAACAGGGGTAACCCCTTCAACTGCTTTTCTTGCCTCTTCCAAAGTCCATGGCCGAAAAACATACGTATGTGGAGGTTGGCCTTCCCCTACAATAGGGTTTGGCACCTGTATCATTGGGCACACATCAACATTGTCCAAATTTTGGGAAAACCTAGCAGCAGTGGTCAAACTTCTTGTTTGTACAGGACTTCTAGCAATGTGACACTGACTTTTCTTTCTGTTATATGGGGGAGGGTGCAGGTCTGTTAAACCTGGATACAAGTTTTGCATACGAGCGGAAGATCTCTCTTGCTCCGCTTGAGCTGCATTTCCAGCTGCGGCCGGAGCCGTGGCCGGGACAGTGCACCTGCGCACTGTGGCCTCGTTGTCTTCCGGCCTGACAAACATAGATCCAGCCTCATCACTTCTCAACTTTCTATCTTTCGTCTTTTGGATTTGTTCTCTTCTCTCTTGTGAAACACTCAACCACATTCTAGCACAAACCAATTCCTTCTCTTTACTACTCTTTTTCAGTCCCTTTGACTTCCTCTTCACACTCTCCTCTAAGACATCAACCACTACCTTCCAGACTTCCACTTTCAACTTTGCTTCTACTCCAAACTTTTTCTTCCACTTTGGCATGTATTGCATACAATTACGAAATCTACTCGCCATGTACTTCTCATCTCTTTCAAGAGCTAGGGATCTACCGTTCTTATTTCCCATCTTACTTCGGTTTTCTAGGTTTATACAATTTTTTATTTCTTTTTCTTCTTTTCTTTACTTTGAGGATCCTCAATGCAGGTTTAAATTGACCTCTGACCAAATTCTCTCTGCAGTCAATTTATCCTACCAGTCGCACACTCAACCACACAACTTTCATGCAAACAGCTTGGAAAAACAGACAAAAAAAAGAGAATCTACGCCCTTCTTCAATTAGGAAAAAGAAACTCCCTTTTCTTAGCCCGTTCCTTCCACTGGGACTAGAATCCCAGCTGTTTCGTAGCTTGGAAACACCAAAGCCGTATCTCATAACTCGGACAAACCGAAGATGTATCTCATAGCCAGGACAAACCAAAGCCGTATATCATAACTCGGACAAACCAAAGCCGTATCTCATAGCTCGGACAAACCAAAGCTGTATCTCATAACTCGGACAAACCAAAGCTGTATCTCATAGCTCGGACAAACCAAAGCTGTATCTCACAGCTCGGACAAACCAAAGCTGTATCTCATAGCTCGGACAAACCAAAGCTGTATCTCATAGCTCGGACAAACCAAAGCCGTATCTGCGCTTTTTTTCTATGACTTACTTGTCTCCCTTGGTCCGCTGCGCTGCCGGGTTCCCGTCAATCCACTTCTGACAGACGAAGGCAGACCTAAGATGCTGGCCCAGCGAAGAACTTCCTTCCCAGGTCTTTCGTTACCAGGTCCTCCAATGGACGCTGGCCTGTCGACAATGCAGCACGTCCTCCTCCGTCAGCCAGATGGCGGGTATGAGGGTCCCGGGTTTCGGCACCAAAAATGTTAGGGTGGTGCTCACTCTAACTTATTTTGCAAGGACCACACTGGAGACAAGTTAGTCGTTTTAGACACCTGCAGGCGGAGAGTTCACTCGTCGCTGTGCTCTCGGCGATAGTCGAATGAAATCTCACTCAGGCCTCGTCAGGCGCTTATTTATTGAGAGAAACAAAGTGGGGTTTGCAAGTGGGGGTTTGGGAATACACAGGTTGGGCTGGAGACGCCCCCCCTGCTGATCAAGGCATAGCAGGGGGCCTTTTACGACTTTCTGTAAACAAAGCACCTTTGATTGCTTCCTCTGAGTTTAGTCAATCAGTGGTAAACTAATTTGTCTAGACAGGACAAACTAATTAACTTATTACAGGTTACATTCCAACATAATCATACGATGAAGATATTCTGCAAACCCTAACACTCATTTACATCTCACACACAGTTTCCAAAAAGGAGTCTTTCCATCACATTGGTCCCAATTTATCCAAGCTCACCACACAACATTCATATACAACTCAGGGTTCCTGATAGAACAATCCACCAATCCAAAAAAAAACTACTCATAAAAACTACTAGCAAATTAATCTGATTTTTTTCTTAGTTTTTAAATTTAAAGAACTCAATCTCCCAGATTTAGCTCACATATAGCAGTTTGTATAAGTTTATAACACCATCAATCAATTATTCCTATTAAATGTAGCATTGCAATGTCTTAAATTCACAATTTTGCTTCTTCCAATTCCTGAAAGCATGTTCTCTCATTTTTTTCAAATTTCTCATGAGGGCTCGACACTTAACATGCACTAGTGTGGATCAATTTCTGCTCACAAACACATTTCTCTCTTTTCCTCTCATTTTTATATTTCCAAATCGTTTCTGTTCTGTGGTGCAAATTGAATAAACCACAGTCTAGCAAATTTCTTTACACTAAAAGTTTAGCCAATCTTCATCATTTTAACACATGCACAGCTCTCGCGTGCGTAAGGTAGGTCCCAGCACCAATGATTCGTCACAGGCTGGCCATTTCCTATGGTCGATCATGAGCTGCTCCCTCCCACGCACATGAGGACAGCACATTCTAACTTTTTATTTATCTTCTAGAAGCAAGTTGCATTTATTTACCACTTGATTTGCAAATTTTAACTTTTGTGTACACACACAATTTGATCTCTGGTCATTTGTCATTGGGCATACAAACAGCATTGTCATACTTCTTGTATGGACAGGAGCGCTAATAGTAAAAAAAAAATGTTCCAATAATCTAACAATGACATGTTTTGCTGTCATAATGGCATCTATTCTTCTCCGTATTAGCATGAGGGGTCAAAGTGGAGGAAGCTTGTCATGCTGTAAATGTGACTTTTCCTCTGCCACTTCCTCCGCCCTTTGATTGGTACAGTTTTACACGACGACACACTCTTGCCAAGTGTCCCCGTTCCCCACAATTCCAACAGTCCAAATTTGATGTCGAGTTTGAATTGAATGGCGGCCTGCAGCCTTGTTGGTCTCTAACTCTTCCTCTGCCCCTTTGGGAACTTTGGAAGATGACCGTTGTATCTTCATCTAGATCACTACCATCATCATCTAGATGAAATACATCAGAACTTTTGCCTTTTTGGATCACTTTTTTAGCATGTCTGGCCCACTGCATAGTCGTATACAAGTTTTGCACACGAGCGGAATGCCTCTCTTGCTCTTCTGCTTGAGCTGCGGGTGGAGCCGTGGCCGGGACAGTGCGCCTGTATTGTATACAATAAAGAAATCTACTCGCCATGAACTTCTCATCTCCTTCAAGAGCTAAAGATTTATCGTTCCTTTTTCCCCATCTTAATTTTAGTAGTTCTAGTTTTTTTTTCAATCTTTTTTTTCTCTGAGGATCCTCAATGCATGTCTAAATTGACCTTCCAACAAATTACTAGCCTGTGTTATTGCCGTCGATCAATGCTAGAACTGCTTTTTAGTCAATTTATCCTACCAGTCACACTCAACCACACAACTTTCATGCAAACAGCTTGGAAAAACGGACAAAAAAACAAACAAACAAACAAACAAACAAACAAACAAACAAACAAACAAACAAAAAAAGAGTCTACGCCCTTCTTCAATTAAGAAAAAGAAGCTCTGTTTTTGCTTAGCCCGTTCCTTCCACTGGGACAAGAATCCCAGCTGTTTCTTAGCTTGGAAAAACCAAAGACGTATCTCTCATAGCTCGGACAAACCAAAGCCGTATATCTCGTGCACCTTTAATTTTTTACGCGTTTCATAGCTCGAACAAATCAAAGCCGTATCTCATAGCTTGGAGAAACCAAAGCCGTACCTCATAGCTCGGACAAACCGAAGCCGTATCAGCGCTTTTTTTTCTTTAACTTACGTGTCTCCTGGTTCGTTGCACTGCCGGGTCCCGTCAATCCACCTCTGTCAGACGAAGGTAGACTTAAGATGCTGGCCCAGCGAAGAAGTTCTTTTCCCAGGACTTTCTTTTCCAGGTCCTCCTAATGGACGCTGGCTTGTCGACAATGCAGCACGTCTTCCTCCGTCAGACAGATGGCGGGTATGAGGGATCCCGGGTTTCGGCACCAAAATGTTAGAGTGGTGCTCACTTGTGCAGCATATGAGTCTACATCTCTCACTCTACATGCTCGCATGCCATCCTTTACTGGAATTATTGCAATTCCCAACCGAGTCATCAGATCTCGTCCCAGCAGGTTTATGGGACATTTTGGGGATAGAACAATCGAGACTGAAGCTATGACTCCTGTTTCATCATCTCTCACTACAACTGGATTGGAGATACTCTCCTTGTGTACCTGCCCATCAGCAGATTTCACCCAAATTGTATTTTGGGAGGCCTTCAGATTAGGGACTTTAGTTTTTATTACGGTTTTACAAGCTCCGGTATCACACAAAAACTCAACTTCACTTCCTCCAATGTTTAAGGTAACATATGGTTTTTCTTTTAATGCACTCAGAATGTCCCATGCTGTATGGACATCTACTATTTCTTCCTCTGTAGGAGCACAAGAGGTCATAGGGGGGCAATCTAGTCATGCTGAGAATTTGGCTTTCCCTCTGCCCCTTCCTCCACCCCTTGATTGGTTTTGTTTTTTTCTAAAACACTCTTTTGACCAGTGTCCACGTTTCCCACAGTTCCAACAGTTGTCAGAATCTTGTGGGGGTTTTGAATTGTATGGTGGCCTTCGACCTTGTTGGCCTCTACCTCCTCTGCCCCTCTGGGACCCTTGGAAGAAGACTGTTGTATCTTCATCTAGGTCATTAACGTCTAGATGAAATACATCAGAACTTTTGCCTTTTTTTATCACTTTTTCAGCATGTCTGGCCCATTGCATAGTTGTTGTCACACTTGCAATATCTACTTCCACCAAATGTTTCCTCACCCAGTTGCCTATTTCAGGGCGGAAATTAGTAAGGAGCGCATTTTTAAGCTGTTGCTGATAAGCACTCTCAGCTGCATCATTGAATGGGATGCCACTATGCACCCTGAATTCTTTTTCAAATCTCAAGCGAAAATCATCAGTATCTTCCCCAGGCTTCTGTTTTATTCCTGCCAAATGACCATAATTCGCTCGTCTTTGAAATATTGTTCGCACTCTTTGCACAAGATCATTCCATTGTGCTGCATACTCCCCTCCCAATTGATTTCCCTCAACGGGATAGGGAAAAGGCCCTTGATTATTTCTACCTGTGTAATTTCCTCTAACCTTTGCCCAGTCTTTTCCCAAGGAAGACATTGCAGCTTCTCCTGCCTCATGTCCATTCAGTCTATAGGAATGTATGATGCCAGCCATGTCTTCTGCCCATTTTTCTGGGTCTTCAGCAACAGGGGTAACCCCTTCAACTGCTTTCCTTGCCTCTTCCAAAGTCCATGGCCGAAAAACATATGTATGTGGAGGTTGGCCTTCCCCTACAATAGGGTTTGGCACTTGGATCATTGGGCACACATCAACATTGTCTAAATTTTGGGAAAATCTAGCAGCAGTGGTCAAACTTCTTGTTTGTACAGGGCTTCTAATCATTTGACCCTGACCTTTTTTGCTGTTATATGGGGGAGGGCGCAGGTCTGTTAAGCTTGGATACAAGTTTTGCGCACAAGCGGACAGCCTCTCTTGCTCCTCTGCTTGCGCTGTATCCGGGACAGTGCGCCTGCGCACTGTGGCCTCATTGTCTTCCGGCCTGACAAACATGGTCGCAGCCTCATCACTTTTCATCTTTCTATCTTTTGTCTTTTGGAGTTGTTCTCTTCTCTCTTGTGAAGCATTCAACCATATTTTAGCACAAATCAGTTCTTTCTCTTTTCTTTTCTTTTTCAGTCCCTCTGACTTCCTGTTCACGCTCTTCTCCAAGACCTCAACCACTATCTTCCACACTTCAACTTTCAACCTCCCTTCTACTCCATACTTTTTCTTCCACTTCGGCATGTATTGCATACAATTAACAAATTTACTCGCCATGTACTTCTCATCTCCGTCAAGAGCTAGGGATTTACAGTTTTTATTTCCCATCTTAATTTGGTATTTTAGGTTTATACAATTTTTTTTTTTTTTTTTAATTTATTCTTTTTCTTTGAGGATCCTCAATGCAAGTTTAAATTGACCTTTGAACAATTACTAGCCTGTATTATTTTCGTGGATCAATGCTAGAACTGCTATTTAGTCAATTTATCCTACCAGTCACACTTTCTCAACCACACAAATTTCTTATCCCTGCCAACGCGAAGTCCTCTTTTAAAAATAAAAGAGCTGCTTCATCCGGATAGGGGACTCTACAACACCCCTTCCTTCCCTGGGAACTAAAGACAACCGTCCAGTTACCCAGCCCTGCCAACGCGAAGTTGTCCCCTTAGAACAGCGGTTGTCAAATCAGGGTACACGGAGGTACGTGAGATTTGACAAAAATATTTTGAAAACCACTGCTCCAGAAGAGCCACTTCATCCAGAGGGGGACTCTACAACACCCCCTCCTTCCACAAGACTTCTTATCTTCTGTCTTGCCTATTTTTATTCCTGTGCACTTTTACGCGTTTCACAACAACACAATCCCACAACTTTAGGGCTTTAACTTACTTGTCTCCTTGGTTCGCTGTTCAGCCGGATCCCGTCAATCCACATCTGTCAGACGAAGGCAGACTTAAGATGCTGGCCCAGCGAAGAATTTCCTTCCTAGGTCTTTCTGTACCAGGTCCGGCTAAATGGACGCTGGCCCGTCGACGGTGTACAGCGTGTCGTCCTCCGTCAGCCAGATGGCGGGTATGAGGGATCCCGGGTTTCAGCACCAAAATGTTAGGGTGGTGCTCACTCTAACTTATTTTGCGAGAACCACTCGGAGACAAGTTAGTCGTTTTAGACACCTGCAGGTGGAGAGTTCACTCGTCGCTGTGCTTACAGCGATGGTCGAATGAAGTCTGACTCTCGCTTCCCACAAGAGCATCTTTATTAAGAGAAAAAGGGTGGGGGTGACAGTGGACTGAATAAACAAGTTAAAGCTCTTGACCTCTAGATTAGCAGAGGAGGGGATGTTTTACGACATTGTGTAAAATGGGACAAGCTAAGTTATTTATTACCGGTTACATACCAACATAAGCATAAAACTAATCTACCTAAGTTATTTATTACCGGTTACATACATTCCAACATAATCATAGATCAAGATAGTTTGGAAAACCCTGACAGGAACTATGACAAAATGATGGAAGACGGAATGCTGAAGGAGCAAAAGAATGCCTGACCAACTGGAGAAATAGGAGCATGCGTGTGTTAACCAATACGACACCAATATAGATATATCTAAAGAAAAACATGCTGGGACGACAGCAAGCGGTGGCAGAAGAGTGTGGCCCCCTCGTAAATTATGGGGGACCCCTCTAAGGCCAGCTGACGCTCCTTTTAGCAGTCTGAGAGGAATAGGAAATTGGATCTGAAGAAAAGCTCAACTTATTAATTTAAATTGCTGAAAGGATGACAAAATTGAAAACAAATTATTGATACTCGTTTCTTTGGGGCTCTCCTCAATACTTCAGATTTTCTAGTTACATAAAAAAACCTGAGACGGCGGATACATCCGTTGTCTCCAGGAGCACATAGAGACACAGCATGAACTTAGAGTTAATGACAGCCGTCTAACAGGTGGAGTAGGAGCATGCGAGGGCTAACCCTTGGCCTTTGATGTAGTGGCGGAGAATTAAAAATTCAAGATAGTCCAGTAATATCGGTAAGTGAGCATAACACCAATAATACTGAGGTCAAACCAGAGATGATGCTATGTTTGGAACATGACTTAATTATGAATAATGTACATTCTGTATGCAAAATTGGGAAACTTTATCTGAAATTGGAGGCTCAAATCAGGAAAGGTGGAAAGATGATAGAGAGGATTGCATAAAATCAAAGGCAGGAAAACAAACAATAAAATGTAGCCTGAAATTAGGATGAGCTTCTGGAAATCACAGTATAATTGAGAGAAATCACAGTTAATACTTGAAATTTTTAAGTTTGGGGTAATCTGCCACTTTAAAATTGTTCAAATAAGGTCCATCACAATACAGCCGAGAGGTCATGAAGGAAAGGCAACGTTTTTCTCAAATATATTAAATTGTTGTTAATAGGAGAATTGGAAGTTTGATTAACAAAAGGTATTAGGTAATTAATGGCTAATTGGAAGACAATATTTAAGTTTGGTTTCCCAGTCTGTCTTTTCCAGTATCCAGCAGTGAACCTGAAACTCGATCCCGAGACTCCACCGACAGCTGAGAACAACAAGAAAACGGTGCATGGCTCTGAGGCACCTTTGACCTTTTGCAAGAGCAAAGAAGGACTATATTTGTGCTTGCGGGGAGCACAGGGCTCCGGAGGAAAACGACATCCTCTGAGGCGAGAGTGAAGAAACTTACGAGATGTGAATGGACTCAGTTGAAAATGGATTCATCCGAGAGTGAGGAATGAGTTGGCTCGGAGGCTACAACTAAAGACAACAACTTGACAATGAGGTGCGGCGAAAGACCCATGAGACCTGAAATGTGCAACAAGCAAACTGGACTCCTTGCTGAAGCGTAATCAAACTTGGTGGGCTTGGGTCGAAGTGAATGGAAGCTTGCTTGGGCACTGAACTTGACACAACTGAGGAGTCTTGATAAAAGATGAATAAATAAATCAGGAACAAAATGTATAGTGTTACAGAAAAAGAAAAAGCATCATAATCAGAGGATCAATTTGAATAAAACAGATAGGGTAAATTGTACGAAATAAGAGTAGGATCACATTTAGCCCATCCAGCTTAACAATTAGACATAGAGTCATTGACAAATTGGAGATGAAAATATTACATTAGGACCCAATAGGATGCAGTCAAGAGGTGGCTAGATTGTGCAATGGACCTGATTATTATTAATTAATAAAATTAGAAGTTAATTACACCTCACGGGGAATTCTGGTGTCAGAAAGTCCAATAAGTTAAAGGAATAACAGCCATGGAAACTTTTGACAGTTAAGAATAATGCGGCATAAGAGTCACACAAAATGACAGTTAACGAGATGACAAATGTGATAGGACTTGAATAACAAATGTATTGATATGACAAAGTGGGAACACCATAGTGAAGTCGACTGTCGGAGGGACCCTTTTGAGTATCTTTACCCAGCGGTTCGATCAGAATGATTGATTAGGATAAAATTATTTAAGGACCATCTGAGGCTGCTTCTTTCCCCATGCTCACCCTTGAACAGGCTCAGCAGTAGAAATAACTGAATTTTTTAGGCATTTAATTGAAAAAAGTGAGGTACGATTGTATGAAATATTTAATTGAGAAGAACATCCAGAAATGAAGTGTTACCTTCAATATTCACTGATTGCCTACTCACTTACACATACTAAATTTGTTTGGTGTGGAATGAGAGCTGAGCGATGAAGGTGACTGAATTGGCACTTGTGTGGTTAAGAATGTGTATGTGTGTCTGGGACAGGGTGAAAGGCCAAAGTATTTTGGAGTTGGGGTGAAAGGGTCACAGTTGACGGTAAGATTCCTCTCACATGAGACTGGAACACCCAAGTTTGATGAGTGATGAGTTGTAACCTTAACCAACAGCTGATGGTTAATCAGAGGCACCATGAACAACAAAATAGTTCATGGAGAAGGCCCATTTCAGCAACACGAATGGACAAGACAGGACTAATATCAAACACTAGGACAATGGACGATATGACATGACAGACTTGGACTCATGGGATGACTGACTATGTGGATGACAACCGAACATTTGAAACTTAAGCTTGCTTGTGGCAAGAGCAAGCTTTGCTTTGTTTCTGTGCGTCACTTGACTTATTGCAGCATCAACCACCAGCTAAGGAGCAGATTGCTGGTTGTTTTATAACTTGTAATAATTTTGCAGGTTGGCGATTGCAGTCTTGGAGAGTTTATATTGAATGCACGTGAAAATGTCAACCCTAACCCTTTTGATTTTTGTGATGATTGATGATTTTCAGGACAGAATCCCCGGGCGCCATGATTCGTTGTGTGTCTATTTTTTATTTTGATACTTGATGCCTGTGTAGTTTTTGTGAGCACAAGGGTCCGCTGTCAGCAGGGCTGTATGCTCACTGGCAGGAGTGTGATGATTTTTGTTTGTGTTGCCGAGTGTGGGGTGAACAGTCAATTTTCAGGAACTTGGGGATGACGGTTCTGGATGAGTGAAAGGTTCGACAAACTGGCTGCAAGGCATATGATGATGCGGTAGGACGTTTTGCCGGTTCCTTTTTGAATGCCTGATGACACATTGAGTGAATGTGTCAGAGGGGAGAGTTACATTTAAATGAGTAAGTAGATATAAAAGCTATTTGTGACATTCAATGTTTTTTCGGATTCAATTATTTTTGAGGCTTTAACAGGACGTGCCAGAATTCAACAGGCAGTGATGGAAGGAGCAGAAGAAGCAGCTCGAAAGGAAAGGAGTTAATGGGAGACAACAATCTGGAATGGATGCAAAGCGTGGTAACAATCTAGCGACAGTAACGGTTAAAGTGTCAACGGAAAAGCACGAATGATGACAAATCATACAGCTAATAGGGATTAGACTGCAGCGCAATAGACAACAAATGTTTGGAAGGTAACGAAATAAAATAGGAAACTGGACCAGAAACAAGGAATAGGGATAATTTCTTAACATATGAATGCATTAAAGCTGCTAATGAAGGGAAAGTATTTAAGAACACATTTTAAGAGGGTTAATTTGCATAACAGATGTTGAAAAGAGTTGAATAGTTAAATCATTTTGCGGAGATTACAGTTCCATTCAAAAGGGCGACTGATTTGAACAGTAAGGTGACTTGAAGGGGAGACAAAGATAATTTACATAAACAAATTGGGTGAACAAAACTGACAGGACTGTTGCCCATTTGAGAATACTGAGAAATATTTGAATCAAAGAGAAAATTTGGAGTAAAACTTAAGATTTGGACTGGGAAAGAGCGATTGCAAAGACTGATTGACAGGACTTCAGACAGTGACAGCTGCAGCAGGAAAGACTAACTTGAACAGGCAGAAGTTACTCTGCTACAGGAGGGATCTTGCGAGACTGACGACGAGAAATAAGGGGGATTATTCATAACTCCTAGGGGGAGTGTTTGTTTGTTTGTTTGTTTGTTTGTTTGTTTGTTTGTTTGTTTGTTTCAGGAGTCATGTGGGCCTCTGGATCATAGGAGTAGATGCCAAGAACGCCTCGGAGGTTCTACTGAGCACTTCGATGAGACGACGACCACCAGTCGTCCCCGTGCCCCAATCAAACCCAAAAGTGAAGATTTTGTTTGCTGACGACTGGTTATGGAGATGTCGTTTACTAGGGGTGACCGAAGGGGGCCGGGAGAACTTCCGGCCTACGCTGGGCATTGCTGCTTTTTTCATTGCAACTCAAGGTTTTGTGGTGTTGTCATCGTTAAATACTGGCAGTGGCTCCCGATTATTGCAGAACATGTGGACGCTGACTGGGGCCTGGAAAGAGACTCTGAGGACGGTGAAGTGGACATAAAGATTTTGGATGGACGGCAGGCCCTGAGCAGTGATCCCAGCGCAAATTCACTACTGAGCATTCAGTGGACTGGACTTTGCATCGACAGGCACTTACATATGCAAGGGGGGCAACACTGAGGGCGTTTCAACGTTTCAGTATACTGTGATATTGCGTCAATATTGTATCATTCATTACCACATGCCACATGATGACCGCATGGCGCATTACTTTATCTCATTCCTTTACCTTGTCACATGTTAACATTATGACAATGCAGTTTGACTGTTTAGCGATCGGTGAACTTGTCATTTCTTTTCCTTACTGTTTTGTGAGCTCATACTGTTTTGTGGGTTGTGATGTGTGCCAGGACTCCTTGTACCTGGCTGACGCCAGGTGGAGGGAATCACTGAAGATATTAGAAAGGGCCTCCCTCTTTTTCCGTGTCATTAGACGGGCAAGGTTTTTTCTCGAGGGAGGGCCGACAACTTTTTGAGGTTTCTAACAGACCACACCAAATTCATTACTTCGCAAATTATCGACGGTATTGAGATATTACCTAAGGGGGTGGTTATCGTCATTTGGATAATGTGGACTTCAATTTTCTTTATTTGTGGTACCTGAGAGGCCTCAGATTGCTGTCAGGGAGCAATTGGATACCTAAGTAGTTTGAGCTTTCCTAGTTAAAATAACCTTAAGTAGCATGCCTCGAGCGTGATATAGGCTGTGCAGGTATAGGCCAAATTGTAGACATGATCAGAAAGTTTGGTTGGGTGACGATTTTTGGGTGTTTACCGATGTCATCTCTTTTTGGACCGTTTTCGGGACATTTATAAAGTCCCGGAGAGGGGAATGAGGTAAATTTTGCATTCTGTATGTCACCTTAAATGGCGACCTTGCAGCAGTGAGAAGACCCTAAGCTATTTTTGCGGTACAGAGAAGCTCTAGTTTCAGTAATGTGTAGGTACTTAGAATATGGAAGGGCCATTCGTCCGTGACCAGAAAGACCTATGTCCATGCCCTTTTAAGGGCATCGGAAGTAACCAGTAGAGTGAGACTCGAACCGCAGCTGTTGTCTTACGAGGTACAAATGATGGGGGAGAACAGATAGAGGGGCGCGCAAGGGGCGCAAGGGGCAAGAGCAAGAAGCGCGACAGCTTTTTTGGGGCGAACATCCGTCGAGAGCTGAAACATCTTTGCTTTTGGGGCCACTCAAACTTTAGGAGAGACTTCACTCTGACGTGGGTTGAATAAAAATCTTTTCCCAATCAGCCGTGTGTCACTGGAGTGCTTGGCCGGGACAGCCATTGTCCACCGAGTGTTTTTTTCGGAGACCAGCGAAACAACAAAGACCATTCACCACAACACCTACACACTGATCCGTTGGCAACAGTCTCTCACTCGGTCGTGAACGGTAAGTTGAGTCACTGACTCGTTCGTGAACGGGAAATCACGTCACTGACTCGTAAAGTCCCGCCTATCACTTGCTGCTGATTGGTCGTTCGCGAAGTTTAACGAATGAGTGACAGACAGCATTTCCAGCCGACTTGCGTTATGCCGACATTGATGTTTTAATTTTTTTGACGGCTGGGATAGGCTCCAGCACGCCCGTGACCCCCGTGGGGACTAAGCGGTTCAGAAAATGGATGGATGGATGGATAATAATAATAATAAAAGTACATCTCAAACCAGCAATCTAATGTGAAACTGCAGTTGATTTATTAGATAACAACATTTAGGCATATATATAGGCATACACGTTATTTAAAACCTACTAGAAGTAAATCCTGAATCTACATTCTGGCATACATAGTTCACGCCAGGAGACGCAACATGTTGACTGACTGATCCAGTGATGCACGGGAAGGCAGTTCACCGATTGACTCGTTCGCGAACAAGAAAGTCAGGATTCATTCCCTCACTGATCCATTCTCACGATGAACTGGAAATACGAATCACTCATTCACTGATTCGTTCACTCACAGATTCGTTCGTTGGTGAACGGGAAATGCAATTCACTAGTTCGTGAAGGTGAAGTTACGTCATTTTCTTCTTCGTTTTGTTTTACGGCGAGGTGGCACCAGCTTCAATGGGCATTACCGACACCTACTGGTTGAAGTCATATGAACTGAAAAAAGAACGATTTGTTCACTCTCGTTCACTGAAAGGATTCGTTCTTTCGAACGAATCGTTCACTCACGAGCCAACACTAATGGGCGGGTATACACGTGGCATCAGATCAACTCGTACCCTCGCCGGGTAATTTGGTTTTGGCTATATTCAAGATACCGTTTTTTTCCATGTATAATGCGCAAAATTTAACTAATTTATTGTCCTAAAATCTGGGGTGCGCATTATACATGGGTACAAAAAAAAATAAAAATAATTACATTTTTATTTTATTTTTTTTAATCCGGATATAATACAGAGGCCGCCATTACAGATGCGCTTTCTTCTCTGCAAACACGCTCCATACAAACACAATGCTCTCGTATCAGACACTTGCTCGATCACCTGCTCGTTTGCTGTCACAATGTACCCTACACAAATCCGAAACATTTCTTCGCTATCGAGTTTGCTAGCACATGCGCAGTGATACTGACCGGCAGAATAACATCCGGTTGCTCCCAAAGATGATATTTTTTCTGAAATAATTTTACTTTTACGGACTTAAGTAGGAGTCAAAATTTGGGTGCGTATAATACATGGGTACAGACTTTTTTCCAGCATCAACATGCCATTTTTAGGGTGCGTATTATACATGGGGGCGCATTATACATGGGAAAAAAACGGTAATTTGTCTTGGCTTAAGTGACTGTACGATAGGGGCGCGGTGCTATTCCTGGGGGGGCGCGTTTTTGGCAGTACTAGAATAAAGTGTAATTGCGCGTTTACTACAGCAGGGGGCAGTGGCGCTCTCATTGTTACTTCTGTCACGTTTGCGACAGTGACTTTTACGACTTACAAGACAAGTTAGGATAGTCACGGTGGGGAGGGGGGGCGCGAATAGTTTTCTTCTTGCTGGGGGGGCGTAACAGAAAATAATTGAGAAGCACTGGGTTAAATAAAGGTTAACCTAAAAAAAAAAAAAAAAAAAAAGTGAACCCTGAACTTTGAACCCGCGGTGACCCCGCGGTGACCCCGTGGTGACCCCGTGGTGACCCCTGGGTGACCTTTGAACCCTGAACTTTCAACTCTAGTTAAAAATCGAAAATGTGCACATGACCCCGTGAACTTTGAACCGACCTTTGACCCCTGGGTGAACTTTGAACCGTAAACTTTGACCTTTGACCCCTAGCTAATTACGTTTTTTTTTTTTTTTTTTAAACCGGCATAGCAGAACGATCCATGGTCTTCAGATGCCGCGCTGTCGCCATCTCCTGGTCAGTTAGTGAAATGCTTTTGCTGATGTTTTTTTTTCTCTCAATTAAAACAAATCAATTAGCCAGTTGGTTTTCTTTATTTAATATCTATTATCAGACAAAACCAAATGGTGAATCAGTCACCTAGGCTATAGCAGAACAAACAATCCATGGTCTTCAGATGCCACGCTGTCGCCATCTCCTGGTCAGCTAGTGAAATGCTTTTGCTGTTTTTTTTCACTCTCAATTAAAACAAATCAATCAGCCAGTTGGCTTTCTTTATTTAATATCTGATATCAGACAAAACCAAATTGTGAATCAGTCACCTAGGCTATAGCAGAACAAACAATCCAATGTCTTCAGATGCCACGTTGTCGCCATCTCCTGGTCAGCTAGTGAAATGCTTTTGCTGTTTTTTTTCCCTCTCAATTAAAACAAATCAATCAGCCAGTTGGTTTTCTATATTTAATATCTGATATCAGACAAAACCAAATTGTGAATCAGTCACCTAGGCTATAGCAGAACAAACAATCCATGGTCTTCAGATGCCACGCTGTCGCCATCTCCTGGTCAGCTAGTGAAATGCTTTTGCTGTTTTTTTTTCCTCTCAATTAAAACAAATCAATCAGCCAGTTGGTTTTCTTTATTTAATCTCTGATATCAGACAAAACCAAATTGTGAATCAGTCACCTAGGCCAGTGCTTCTCAAATAGTGGGGCGCGCCCCCCTTGGGGGGCGCGGTGCTATTCCTGGGGGGGCGCGTGTGACCCTGGGGAACAGGTTTTTTTTTTGGCAGTACTATAATAAAGTGTAATTGTGCGTTTACTACAGCAGGGGGCAGTGGCGCTCTCATTGTTACTTCTGTCACGTTTGCGACAGTGCAACATTTTACGACTTACAAGACAAGTTAGGATAGTCACGGTGGGGAGGGGGGGCGCGAATAGTTTTCTTCTTGCTAGGGGGGGGCGTAACAGAAAATAATTGAGAAGCACTGGGTTAAGCCGATAGCCCAGGGGTGGCCAACCAGTCAGAGACTAAGAGCCTTATTTTTTACTGTGTCATCGCAAAGAGCCACATCATACACATGAGCACACATGAACACACACACACACACAAACACGCACACGCAGACGCACACACACACACACACACACTGAAGGAATGGGGTCGAAACACAAAAAGTCCTGCCTCGCTACAAAAACAGATATGCTCAAACCTCATTGAATAAAGTACATAAACAGAAAAGTATATTCACATATTAAATCAATAAAAGAAACATTTTAAGCATATAATTATACTTACACACCAAATCAATAAAGAAGACATAACTAGACATTTTTGATAGGTGGTAATGACAAAGGTTTTTATAACTTTATGATCTGATATATATTTCTGAGCACTTTGAAATAACAAATGTTTTTGATATATTGCCTAACTATCTTAATGACCCTTAAGGAACTGTGTAATGCATGCCTGATGTTTTTTCTCTAAATCATGGACACGGCCAGAGTCGTCTTGACCGTTCAGTAGTTGATTATATCTTGTGTTTTGACTATGTGTTTTGACTATAAACGTCATATGTCGCCTAATGCGAGACGCCAGCTTTTCGATTACTACTGAACGCTCTGCACAGAGGGAAATATTTTGCCTAACAAAGAAAAGATATGGTTGGAAGCATGATTAAACTAAGAATATAATGACGTAAGCAAAGACATGGAGTATCAAAAGAACAAACTTTGCATAGTCAGGGAACATTAATAGATTAATGATGTCACAGCCAAAAAGCTCACAAAATTTCGTACAGAATGACAAAATTGAAAGAATGACGAATGGATGAGGTGCGACAGTGTATGTGCAAGGGTGGAGGAGAATGTTTACAGGAACGTCACTTGGAGATAAAGACCACCAGGTGCCAGAGTGAGTCGGCCAAGGACTCGGCCAAAGATGATCGCTAAGGCCGAAAAGACGGGATGGGAGACAACAGCTCCCACACACACTGAATCTCCCATAATCAGCACCCACTCCCATTGAATCAAACTCTACTGCGAACTTGCCCCACCCCAAAGACTCATCACCCATCACACTCGGCCCACACCGGCCTGTGCAACTGAATATAAGCTGACCAAGGAACCTTGAACGTGGCCTTTTCTGAATGGAAACTTTCTGCTCTTGAAGGGCCCAGCGCTGTATTGTACTTTCCATGAAAACAGAGCTTTCTTAACAAGAATTGTGATTGAACTCAACCAACGTGTGTAAGTCTAATTTCTGCTTCAGTGTCTGAGCATTTTCCTACATCTGAAGAAATTAAACGAGCACGCAGTGAGTAAATTGGATAACAGGTGATTGGCAATGGCTTTTGCCGTTAGGCGCAGATAGCGCGCTCCCTAAATTATGGACCAAATCCAACGACACACACCCCTCTGCTCAGCCAAATTTATTGTGTGACATTATTACCGTTTTTTTCTATGTATAATGTACCCCCATGTATAATACGCACCCAAATGTTGACTCTACTACTTAAGTCCATAAACATAAAATTATTTCAGAAAAAAGATCATCTTTGGGAACAACCGGTTGTTATTCTGTCGGTCAGTATCACTGCGCATGCGCTAGCGAACTCAATAGCGAAGAAATGTTTCGGATTTGTGTAGGGTACATTGTGACAGCAAACGAGCAGGTGATCGAGCAAGCGTCTGATACGAGAGCATTGTGTTCGTATGGAGCGTGTTTGAAGTGAAGAGCAGAGAAGAAAGGAACAAGGCAAAGTGTTGTGAAATAAAGTATTACCTGTAATACGCATTTAGGTAGAGAACCGAACTCTCGCTCTTTATATAGCTGACGTGTCCAAAAAAATATATATATATAATAATAATAATAATAATAATTGTACCCCAGATAAATTAGTAGTTATATTTTGCGCATTATACATGGAAAAAAATGGTATGTCACGCACCAACATGATAATGACAAATTGACTCCTACAGTACTAAAACCATAGACCAAAGAACACATTGAGAGCGTCCTCTCCAGCTGTATTGCTGTTTGGGGTGGTAGCTGCACTGACTACAACATGAAGGCCCTGCAGCGCATAGTGAACACGGCTGGTAAGATTATTGGTGCTTCACTCCCCTCCTTGAAAGACATTTACACCTCCCATCTCACCAGTAAGGCGACCACAATTGTGAGTGATGTGAGTCACCCCGCTCACTCTTTGTTTGATCTTCTGCCCTCTGGGAAGAGGTACAGGAGCCTGCGCTCTCGCACCACCAGACTCACCAACAGCTTCATACTGTTGCGCATAGTGAACACGGCTGGTAAGATTATTGGTGCTTCACTCCCCTCCTTGAAAGACATTTACACCTCCCATCTCACCAGTAAGGCGACCACGATTGTGAGTGATGTGAGTCACCCCGCTCACTCTTTGTTTGATCATCTGCCCTCTGGGAAGAGGTACAGGAGCCTGCGCTCTCGCACCACCAGACTCACCAACAGCTTCATACTCCAGGCTGTTAGGATCCTGAACTCTCTCCCCCTTTCTGCGTAGCGTCCTGTACTTTGCGCTATGCTTACTGTCTGCTGTATGCACACTGGCTCAGTTTTGCTCCTCTTATTTATTGTGTTATTTGTTTATTATTTATTCATCACTCATATTATTTATTTATTATTTATTATTTATTGTTTGTGCCTTGTTTTTATTTTGTGTCGTCTACTTGTATGTCTATCGTGTACTATGTCTCGTCACCGTGGGATAGAGGAAACGGAATTTCGGTTTCTTTGTGTGTCTTGACATATGAAGGGATTGACAATAAAACAGACTTTGACTTTGACATTTTCAACAATGAACACTGTGTGCATTGTCTCACACAGACAAACTCTCAGTTCAACAAATTCCACAAACAAAAACATAATACGTTTTTTCACTTACTATGTGTGGTGGGACAGACAATTCGTTTTAGTTTGTCGTTTTCAGGAGACAAGATTTCAATAACTTCACTGAGGCTTTTTTTAACGAACTCCACTTCATTGTATGGCTTTTTAGCCCGTGCAATGTTCCAAGCCAGTTGAAACAATGCAAGTGTGACAGACTCTGAGTGCTTCGTAATTTTTTTGAAAAACTGTACCTATTTTTCTGCCTGACTTTTCAAAGTGTCCAAACTTGTGCTTGCGAAATTCAGTCCCTTTTGCAAAGTCCTTATCGATATTGGCATGAAGTGAGCTGAAGTGGCGCTGAACATTTGAAGCTTTTAAATGCGCTAATGACGTCCGACATACGTATCAGGCAGAATGACTTGCCATTGCGTTCAACAAAAAACAACTTTAACTCTGTTAAAAACGTCCTATGTTCATCGTCATATATTCGTTTAGGTGTGCATTTCTTCCTTGCCATTTTGGCCGGGTTGGCCACCCCTGGCTTACTGTTGAGCTCGAAGGGTTTTGTTCTTCTTCGGCCATGTTCTCTTAATAATGCACACACTTGGTTGGTTGATTACTTTTCCCGTTTATTTTATTGTCCGCAACACAGGAGGGCAAACATATTCGCACATCGCGTTTTGCATGCCGTTCACGCTACATAACCCGGAACAGGAAGTGAAGTCTTCCATGATCACCAAAACAAAATCACCTCCAAAATAAAACGACAATTAAGAAGAACATCTTTTCACAACAAAAGATAAACCAACACATTCACTCAGGAGAACATAAATCCAACACTTACAATGTTCCCTCTAAGCTGCGCGCACATTCTCAGCGCACATTCTCAACGCACAATAAAATCTATCCAGCGCATAAACAACATCCCACTACCTTAATTAATTAATTAATATAAATGTATTATTTATTAGGGGTGTAAATCGCGGATTTTGTCACGATACGATATCATATCGATACAAAGAAACACTATACGTTATTTGCCGATATGTTGAAGCCTGTTGTGATTCATTCACGATACATCACAATATAGTTCTCTACGATCGATATAGGACAATATCCTGATTTATAACAATTCATACGCAAAATCAACAAGGTACTGCAAACTCTTTACTTAGGAATTTACAAAGTGCTTCCAAACGAATGACTTGAAGCCCAAAGGCGAGCGAATTTCCTCGTCTTCTTGGACACTAGCCATAGCACCAGCCCAGGAGCCGCGTAGTTATCGGCTCCCCTTTCACGTGCCTGCTCTGCTCACAACACAACACGCCGCGCACTGCTCCCGGAAAGAGGAAGCAAGCAACAATGAACTGGATTTCAAAATAAAGTCGCGTCTAATGTCCGAGGTCAAAAACGGGCGATATAGATCGATGTTTACGTTTAGCATCGATGTCAACAAATTGTAGAGCATTATATCGATTAATCGATGTGTATCGATGAATCGTTACACCCCTATTATTCATATAAAGGCCGGTCCGCGAAAATATTTCTGACACGTAACCGGTCGGTGGCGCAAAAAAGGTTGGGGACCACTGGAATAGAGTATTGCTCTAACCCAGGGGTGTCCAAACTTTTTGCAAGGAGGGCCAGATTTGATAAAGTGAAGGGGCCCGGGGGCCAATAGTTTTTACGGACATTTTTTAACTACAAAGATTTCATGCAAATACACACTGTTATAAAACAAATTTCATTGTCCAAATTGTCTTTTTTTTATTCCAAAAAAACCCAAATATAAGCCACTCAGGCAGATGTGAACAACTAAAAAATAAATTCTGCCTTTCATTCATATCTGAAGAGTCTGATAACATTGAACACACTGTATGAAACACCTTAAATTTACATGAGTTTAAAATTATTTTTGCCTCATGAACAATTTAAACAGGAGTTATAAGTAATGCAAAGTTGTCTGTTATTATTAAAACAAAACAAGTGAATTTTGCTCTTGTCATTTACAATATCTTTCAGAAAGTAATAGTTTGTGTCACGTCTACAGGTCTATAACATCAACAGTATTAACATGGCCACTTTGTAATATTTAATATTAAGTAATGTTTACTTTTTTGATTTACACAGAATTGGCAACATTACATTACATGTGTGTGTAGGGGTCACACAAATGTTCTCACCTCTTCTTCTGTCTGCTGCCCGCCAGTTTTTCATCACGGCTTTGTTATCGCTCGCGTGTTAAGTTCCTTCTGTGCGACGACCAGCAGAGGGAGGCAGGAAGGCTCTCGTGGGAAAAGGCTGAGTCAGCAGCTCGCATGTACGTGCGCGCACACGGGCACTGCATGCCGATCATTAAGCCCCCCAGGCCCAGTGCAACGTCGACATTAAAACGAAATTATGACCAAAATCTAAGTATTATTGTGATACAAGACCAATATGGCCGACTTCCCCATCACTTTGCAGCTGCCTGTGTGTGTGTGTGTGTGTGTGTGTGCGTGTGTGTGCGCGCGTGTGTCTGTGTGCGTGTGTGTGTGCGCGCGCGCGTTGTTACAATGGACATGAACACTAAATTTTATACGTTTTGGCAACGGGGACTCTTTTTTAACTTTCGAGTCTTGGTTTCCTACAATAATTTTGTCTAACTGTGAAGTCTTCTTTATGCATGTTCAAGGTGAGCTGCTGTCCATGCGCAGCAAATAAACGTCTTATTGTTATTATTTTGTTTTATTTAAGATACACAACTGTATGAAACGTCAGTTTCAGTGATAATACAACAAGCTCGTGTTACATTCTGGGGCAAAAACTCAATACCGAAGTCTATTTATTATGATTGTTGGTAGGGATGTTATGCTGGGTTGTGTGACGTCATGACGCGAGGGGGGCCAGTTGAATACATACAGAGAGAGACTGGAACAACAGCTGTCGTCTTGGGTCTCATTCATATACGTACATATATTACGCACAAACAATTGTTATTACTAATGGGCCAAGGGACAGGGGGCGGGTTCCTTGGCGGAGGTAAACCCAAAAGGTGAACGTGGCTCCATCGTGATCTGCCGCAGCCTGCCGGGAGAGGGAGGGGGCGAGCGGGCGGGCGAGCGAGCGGCGAGCGCGAGGGAGGGAGGAGGAGGAGGAGGAGGAGGAGGAGGAGGAGGAGGAGGAGGAGGAGGAGGAGGAGGAGGAGGAGGAGGAGGAGGAGGAGGAGGAGGAGGAGGAGGAGGAGGAGGAGGAGGAGGGATGGCTGTTCGAGGCTCGACGCGGGACGGTTGCGCTCCTGGATTTTACCCCGCTGGCACGGAGCTGCTGTCCGCCGTGAATATGGAATGAGAAAGGCGGCTGGAGATGGGCCGCCTTTAACATTGGCTTCAACATTCTCAGTCGGCGGCTCGGTTCGGACATGGTAGGACAACAACAACTGCAACAACAACAACACCAAGCAAAAGCGGTTCCGCTCGCTGCCGTTTTGAGTCCCGAACGCGGCGTGCCCAGAAAAGGCCAGGAGCCGAGTGAGGAAATTCATTTGGCACAAAACTTGTGCTGCTGCTTTTCCTTTCTCTGTTCCAAATGTCCCATGTTTAGTTCTGGAACAGCCTCGGTGTGACGTATGACGTTGGTGAGTCCACTGCCAAACTTCATTCAAAATTCAAGCTAAATCCAGAAAATGTGGACACTGGCAGATACTCGTGTCTTTTAGAAAATTACCGCTCGAGCGCCCTAAACATTCACGCTGTGAACTACAATTCGGTTGAGTAATAAATAGAAAGCGACACGAAACGTTTTGCGTTTGAAAAGTGTAACTCTTAGAGTTGAGTTGCCTCTGAAGGGCTTCCTTTAGAGAGCGGAAGTTAGCCTTCGACATTAAGGTAAAAACTTGTTATATTGTCCTCAACAGGCTTTTAGAGCGTCCAGCGTTGACGCCGAATTTGTCCGAACGCCACCAAAAAGGGGAACATTGAGTGCTTCCTGCGGGACACGACACCATTTTGCCACAGATCTCGCTCAACTGGGAGTGTTGGCTTATCGCTAGGGAGTTTGGCGTGAGGGCTTTGGGCGCTTGTGTCGCCCGCCGAGCTCCATCGCCGCCGCACCGCCACGCGGCGAGACAAACGCCGCTCGCAAGGGCGCTCGGCGCCGGCGGACCCGCGTGTGCCTGGGGCGACTGGCCGGCCGGGACGGCGCAAGGCCAAGTTCAACTTCCTCCAGGCGGCGGAGCGCGCGCGTTCGCGTCATGTTACTCAGCAGAAAATGGCCGCAGTCGGACACGGCGGGCCGAGGGACTAAAGTGTGGCCGACAGAGGGCCTCCGGTCCCGGCGAGCAGTTGCGCAGAGCGCCGCTCGGGCTGCGGTCCCAGTGCTAGCCTTGGTTTGCAAATTCAAGGAGTAGCGCAGGAGAGCCTAGCGTCAGTTATTATTGTGACAGCTGATGGGCGAGAAGATACAAAGTGATCCAAGTGTTGATTTGAAAGCTCACTTTGAACTCTCCAGCAGACACCACTGACCTACTTGACGGCTCAGCTCACATTTGTGTTTAACTCACATTTGTGTTACTGTTTTGTAAGTGGAATAGGTCCACTTGCTGCTAACAGTCGAAGGGTGCGGCCGAGGGTCCGATGTCCCTTTCATGTCTGGGTGCCGATCGTGGTCTACGGCGGCTCCTTGCAAGTGGTATCATTTTGTGTTTGTCATTTTGACTGGCGCTAAAAGAAAGAGTCCATCCTCATTTGAGGGGGCTCACCTTACCAGGGCACGAGTGGAACTCAGTCGTGCTGCCGTTTTACTTCAGCGTATTTGAGGGCTCAAACTATGATGTTGTCTTCTCTTGCTGCTAATTCTAAAATTAGAAAAGGGTACAGTCGGTTGCTCGAAGGAGCAAAACCAGGACCTTAAAGGAGAGCCCTTTGCCGGCTTCTACGACTCGCCTTTTCTTTTCCCTCACCACTTTTGAGACGCGTCCGAGTCATTCGGGAATGCCGAGCGGGCTTGTCGCCTCGGTTCGCGCCGGCGAGAGCGACTCGGTGCATTTGCGGCCGCATGGTCATTTGTGCTCCCCCCGCGTTTGTTTTCAGGACGAGTTCCACCCCTTCATTGAGGCGCTCCTGCCGCAGGTGCGCGCCTTCGCCTACACGTGGTTCAACCTGCAGGCCAGGAAGAGAAAGTACTTCAAGAAGCACGAGAAGAGGATGACCAAAGACGAAGAGCGGGCCGTTAAGGAAGAGCTCCTCGGCGAGAAGGCAGAGGTGCGTTGGGGGCACTCTTGCACGTGCAGGGTGCGCTCGCGTTAAAAGTATGCGCATACTCGGGACTAACAGATTTGACCTTTTTACATTCAGTTAGAACATCAAATACTTTTCAAATTTTACTGTTTTGTTTTTAAAAAGGAGCGAAGAGTAAAATACACCAATTGTTCATTAATTTATTAGTCATTTGTCCATCATCTGAATCTGAATCATTCAATTCATTGTAAGTAATACCAATTTTAAAACGAGTAAGATTTTTTTTTATATCAAAAGAAATAATTTTACCACTTATGCTACTTCTAGTACACATGTTTTTCCCCCATCTTTGAATTGCTTGCCTTGTCTGACCTTGTTTAACGTGATGATGTGATTTTGGGACAGGCACCGTGGTGTGTAATGCTAATCGTGTCCACGAGAGGGGGCCCGGATTTTATTGTTCATCGAACTAGCAAGCCGCTGCTGTTGTGTGCTCCCTATAATTTAGCACCGCAGTAGACAGAAGAGAGGGACTGAGCCGCCAGAAGATTCTGAAAGTCCACGTACAATTGACGCCCTTTATCATACAATTGAGAAAAGAAAAGACAAAAAAAATAAGATTGTTTGGAAAAAACAAATTGCTCCATAAACCAGGTTATAGCACCAAGAAGCATTTTGCCCCACCGCCCAAAAAATAACTCAGTTGCGAACTTCGGTGAACATCGGCCTCTTAGCAGCTTAGTTATCGTAGTTTAGGTCAGGTACGCTGGCGTCCGCATGAAATCCAGTGACGTGACCAGCTCCGTAGAGTGTCCACCCTGAGACTGGAAGGTTGTGGGTTCAAACCCTGGCCGGCTCATACCAAAGACTATAAAAATGGGACCCATTCCCTATCTGCTTGGCACTCAGCATTAAGGGTTGGAATTGGGGAGTTAGATCACCAAATGATTCCCGAGCGCAGCACCACTGCTGCTCACTGCTCCCCTCTCCCCCAGGGGATGGATCAAAATCACACGCGAATGGGTTAAATCAGTGCTTCTCAATTATTTTCTGTTACGCCCCCCCCTAGCAAGAAGAAAACTATTCGCGCCCCCCCTCCCCACCGTGACTATCCTAACTTGTCTTGTAAGTCGTAAAATGTTGCACTGTCGCAAACGTGACAGAAGTAACAATGAGAGCATCACTGCCCCCTGCTGTAGTAAACGCGCAATTACACTTTATTCTAGTACTGCCCAAAAAAAAGCCTGTTCCCCAGGGTCACACGCGCCCCCCCAGGAATAGCACCGCGCCCCCCAAGGGGGGCGCGCCCCACTATTTGAGAAGCACTGGGTTAAATGCAGAGGACAAATTTCTCCACACCCAGATGTGTGTGTGACAATCATTGGGACTTTACCTTAACTTAAGTCTTGCCCCTGTTGTTTTGGTGGCAGGTGAAGCAGAAGTGGGCCAGTCGCCTTCTGGCTAAACTGCGGAAAGACATCCGTCCAGAATGTCGAGAGGACTTTGCCATGTCGGTGACGGGCAAGAAGGCGGCCTGCTGCGTCCTGTCCAACCCTGACCAGAAAGGCAAAATGCGACGCATCGACTGCCTCAGACAGGCCGACAAGGTTGGGGAGATGGGGCGTGGGTAGGTGGGGGGCTAATCGTTCGAGTCGCTTGCCTGCCCCTTTTGGCCCCACAGGTGTGGCGGCTGGACCTGGTGATGGTGATCCTGTTCAAGGGGATCCCGCTGGAGAGCACGGACGGCGAGCGTCTGGTCAAGGGTGGCCAGTGTGCCAACCCGCTGCTGTGCGTGCAGCCCGGACACATCTCCGTCTCCGTCAAGGAGCTCGACCTTTACCTGGCCTACTACGTCCATCACAAAGGCAAGTACGCTTCTGCTTTCGGATCATGGGTCCTGGCGCGAGCTACAAAGTCCGCTCGTAACTTGCAGTTGTCCCGTCGCTAACCGCAAGACGCTTTGTTGCGAAATGCGCCACAGTATAGAAATAGAGTTGTCTACGGCTCACGTCACACAACATTCTTTTTCTTTGTGTGTGCGCAGAGGAGGGGAGCAGTCCCGCTCGGACGGCATCCGATCAGGAGGACGGTCGCGGCACCGCGACGGGTAACCCTGCGCATAGTATACCGTGACCGCCGTACTTTCGTGGACTTGGCTAACTGTCCCGCTGCGGTCCATGTTGCAGATGGTCCCGAGTTCCGAGACGCCTTTGTGACCTCTGGAGTTTTCAACGTCACCGAGCTGGTGCGGGTGTCCAGAAGTAAGTCAGCTCTCACGCGACCTGCGCTTTTTGTGCACACGCTTCGTTCAGCCTCACCGCATTCAGTGAACCATTTTACCACTCGCCACCGACCCAAAATGACATCAAGGTGCCGGCCGGGTGGGCTCAGTTTGCCAACGTCGCACGACCAAACCTAGAAAGCGGGTCGTTACCCCGGCGTTTTCATATTGAGTTGTCGGGGGGGGGGGGGGGGGTGGGGTTGGTTACATGAGATAAAACATTGACGGGTCACTGTCGCCTGCGGGTTCCTTTGTAGCTCCCGTCGTCTCAGGGGTGGCGCCGAGTTTCTCCATTGGCGAGCTTCAAGGCCACCTGGCCTATGATCTCAACCACGCAATCCCCCAGTCCGTCAACATGCGCCGCTCGCTCACCAGCACCTCGTCTGGCGGGTAAGCACACGCACTACACACGCACACGACCTCCCCCCCCCCCAATTAAAAGACGTGGGTGTGCGCAGGAGCAAGCGGCATAAATCGGGCTCCGTGGAGGAGGAGGTGAACAGTCCAGGAGGAGAATATTACCACTCGCCGTCCTCCCCGGCCAGCAGTTCCAGAAACTGGACGGACGACATGGAAGGAGGTAAAGCAAAAGGAATGCGAGCGTGTGCATCGTTTTGACCTCGGTCAATGCATGCGTGTGTAAGGTGTGTCTCCTCCAGTGAAGAAGGCCGAGCTGGATAGTCCTTCAGCGCGGGAGGACTCGCCCAGGTCCTTCACTCAGCATCATCGGCCTGTCATCGCAGTGCACAGCGGTCGGTGACGCAGAGAGCCAGCCTGCACCCAAAATCAAAAAATGCCAAACTGATGACGCCGTGCGCGTGTTTGCGTGTGTGTGGTGGTCCAGGCCTGTCCCGCGCTCACCCGTCGCAGTCTTTGCACTTTGCCTCCTCGTCCTACTTCCCGCACGGAGCCATCCGTTACCCTCCTCACTTAGGCCAGGACCCACTGAAGGATCTGGTCTCTCTGGCCTGTGAGCCCGCCAATCAAAGCTCGGTGAGCCTATCTCGCTTTCATTTTCAGGTCTTGGTCTCGGTCTTGACCCTGAGCACTGTTTGTGTTTGCAGCATAATGGCAGCAACCAGCTCAAAGCAAGCGACCACTACCTGTCCTCTCAGATGCTGGCGCCCGGCCTGGGGCCGTCGTCCTTGGGTCGGCCCGCCGACGTCAAGCCCGCCAGCACCTCCTCGGATGCGGCCACGAGCTCGCCCACGTCACCAAGTATGTGCTTCGGAGCCCAAGCGGCTGCTCGTTTTACAGAATTCCGTTTGCGTTCTCGGCCATTCCAGCCTGTTGACGTTTAACAAGTTTTAACACAGCAAAAACAACCACCACATTTGACCCTTTTTCTTGCCCACAAATTGCTTGGCTCTGTCAAGCTGCAGATTCCTATTCTCCTAAATTGATATGCCCCAAATTTCAAACAAAAAACCCAAATTGAACATTTCTACTTCTCATTGAATGATCTGATTCATTCCGATTTCAAACCGTTTAGCTTATTCCAGTGGCGTCAACAACTCAAATTCTCGCGAAAAACCTCGAATTGCAGTCTTGACCATCTTCATGTTGCAAGTTGCACATTTGTTGTCCGATTTTAACATTTGAAAGTGTTTGGCTCCTTGGGCGTCATTTCAGGTCATTGTGCATTTTCCTGCCCCATTGGCTGGTTTGTCCTTCCTACGTTGTTTTTGCGGAAAGCGCGGCGTCTGGTGAAAACGAGCAACCCTTTGCCACTTGGTAGAACGGTTGCTTGTGCTGCCACTAAACCGGGCCCGTACACTGATAATGTCATTGCAACAGCGTACTCGGCTCCCGGAACCCCGGGGACGCCCCCCGCCGCTCGTTCTTCCTTTGTGGGCATCGCGCCTCGAGACCCCGGTGGACTCTACCAAGCCCAGGTTGGTCCCGACCTCGCTGCACACTCGTACTGAGTCTTACAAAGTCCATCTGCTGTGGGCACCCGGCGTCGAATTGGACATCGAGCGACACATCGGCACGTTAAACGTACGTTTGTTGGCTGCGACTGATTTGACTCGCATGTCACGGCACCGGCGTGTTCTAATTTGTTACCCTGTGCTGTGTGTGGTTAAACTCGATCAGATTTCTCGTGATATTGTTAAGCCATGGGACAGAATTTTGTGTCTGTGTGCGTGTGTGTGTGTGTCTGTGTGTGTGTCTGTGTGTGTGTGTTTCAGTCTTGGTATCTGGGCAACTGAAACACACGGTGATCTCGTCTCCGTGCGCTCACACCGCCCCTAACTCCAGCCTAACATTCTGTGGGGGGCCATTTACGCTATCCGGTTTCCGGGCCTAGTGCGGGTGCGGGCCCACTGAGGGCCACTCGGACTGCAAACGGCTTTTGAGAACCGGTCGCCGCAAGAATTTGCCGGCAAAGGACGTCAATCCAGCCTTTAAGCCCGCCCCTCCCTGCAGGTGCTGCTTATTATCATATATGCAAATAAGCCTTGCTCTTTTTTTCCTCTATTCCACAAAAGACTTGGACAAGCGAGAGAAAGCGAGACTGTCTTTTCATTCAAACTTGGTGTTTGCACTTTTCCCCCTTCCCTTCTTCATCGTCCCCACAAAGAACAAAAAGAAAGAGGAGAAAAAGAATGACTCGGATTGACAATCTGCGTGGGCGTGAAAGCGTGATGTCGTTCTCAAGTACGCTTTGATAGACACGAGTGCGGGGCGCTCTTTTGGAGGCGAGCAAGCATCACTTAGGCGGTGAAGAAGGACGCCCATGAAGGACAATCTCATTGGGAGATGCGATTTTTGGCCGGGCGCTGTCCAAATGCTGAATAGCGACTCACTCACTCTTGCGTCACTGCGACGAAGCCTTGCTGTGAAGACATGTAAAAAGGATTTGGAGCCATGGCCTATACAAGCAATGGGGAATGCTCTCGCTCTCTCTCTCTCTCTCTCTCTCTCTCTCTCTCTCTCTCTCTCTCTCTCTCTCTCTCTCTCTGTCTCTGTCTGTCTCTGTCTCTGTCTCTGTCTCTGTCTCTGTCTCTGTCTCTGTCTCTGTCTCTGTCTCTGTCTCTGTCTCTGTGTCTGTGTCTGTGTCTGTGTCTGTGTCTGTCTCTGTCTGTCTCTCTCTCTGTCTCTGTCTGTCTCTCTCTCTGTCTCTCTCTCTGTCTCTGTCTCTCTCTCTCTGTGTCTCTCTCTCTGTGTCTCTCTCTCTGTGTCTCTCTCTCTTTCTTTTTTTTTGCCCAGCCCAAGACTTCCACTGGGAGTCCTTGCCATCCCTCCAGCCCTGCTCGCCAGACCGTTTTGAAAGTCTGTTTTGCACGATATGTCCGAAAAACACGGAATGTGCCTTGCCTTCCTTTGGTTCAACAAGAAGAATGACACATTTTGCAAATGTAGGAAAAACATCTCCCGTACCGCTGCAAGAAAAGCAAACAAAAAAGTTGCATGCCAGATTGCTTGACGCTACGTCGCCTCGCGGGTCGGCAAAGGGTCACTTGGACGTATTCAAAGCAAGTTGATCACTGAGCATACCTTCCACATCCACTAGCGACGAAATCTGCAATATGTAGAGCACATGAAATCCTTTTTTTTTTTTTTTTAAACACTATCATCTGCCTTGAAAGAGTCAAAGGACACTTCAGCCCAGTAAAAGAAACTTTTCAAGGTATTTCAAGGCCTGTTTCCGCTCACGATCAAGAAGCGGACAACTATCATATCACATCAGTTTGAGGAAAGGAACTCATGCGAGCGTCATATCGTATAGACTCTATACGATAGACTCCCACTTGAAGTTGACTGCAAAAAGCACAAAGGAAAAGAGACTGGAACTTTGCATCTTTAAACACCAAAGTGTTCAACCAAAACGTTTGAAGGCATTGCTAACGTCCTGCTCTAACGGAAATCAGTATGAAGGAATAGAAAACTTTGCAAGTTGGTGGCAAACGCAAACTAGCAAAAAGCTTTGTGTGTCCTCGAACTTGCCATCGGTGCCCATTGCCTTTAGCAGCAACAAGAGGAGCCGGGTTGCATGGCAGCATGGTGCGTCGGCTGACAACAACACAGGTGAACTCCCGCTCATTATCTCATTCATTGTACATGCTTGCTATGGCACCAATAACCATGTGGGGGACAGCCACCAGAGACACAAAAATCCACCCCCCTCCCCACAAAAAAAAAAAACTGACCGATCAACCACCTACTTAACTGATCTGCCAACCAATCAATTGGTGATTCTACAAAAAAAACAACCAATGAGTCATCGGTTAACCAACCAAACAGCAAATCAATCGACCTATTGACAAATGAAGCAATTGACTAGTCCCCCAGCCAATCGACCAATCAATTGCCCAAACAGCCAACCAACAGCAACTAACTATAAGCTACTAACCCCAATAATGATCAACCTACCCACCAGCTAATCAATTGACTAACCAACTGAGCAATCAACCAGTGGGCTAATCAAGTAACCGATCAAAGAAATGAGTAACCTACAAAACAACCAACAGACGCACTGACAAATCAACGACAACCATTGCACAAGCAGCCAACGACTCGACTATTTAACTAACCAACCAACGATTGACCAACCTAAAAGTCAACCAACTGATGACCTCACTAATTTACCAACTGTAGCCAGTCTGATCCCCGTTGAAGTAAAAGTGCCCCAATTACCACATGTAGAAAACCTTTTTTCCGTAATTTGAGAGCTAATAGACAAAATATCAAACATCAAAATGGTTTTCATGATAAACTGGGATTAAGACAAAAGAGACAATACAATCAAGTGATCCGACATTCAAGATAGCTGCCTTTTAAAGATGTACATAATTTGACTCCCATTTGTAGAAGCAACTTATTCGAAGCTGTATTTTCCGGACTATAAGTCGTGCAGAGTATAAATCGCACCAGCCATAAGATACATAATAAAGACGAAAAATACATAATCGCACTGGAGTATAAATTGCATTTATGGGGGAAATTTATTTGACAAAATCCAACAAGAACAGACATGAATAACCAACAACAAGCTGAACTGTATAGTATGCTAACGTTACATAAACACATGAACGGGTAAATGGGAACGTGCCTGATGTAACATTAAGAGTTATTCAAATAACTATAGCATAAATAACATGCTAACTAGTTTATTGAACCATCCGCGTCACTCAATCACTCATTAAATCCAACGAAACCTTCATCCTTGGTGTCACTTATAAACAACTCCGCTAACCCCGGGAGTACAAGATGCAGCGCTTCCTCTTGTACGTAGCTTACGTCAGACTCATCGTCAGTTGCAGTTCCAAATATTCCACAGGCCTAGAGCGCCCTCATGCGGTTTAATGTGAAAATAACGTGAGGTTATATAATAATGTGTTAATAAGTTTACATATAAGCCGCTCCTGAGTATAAGTCGCACCCAAACTATGAAAAAAACGGATTAAATACGGTACTTTCTTTCCCCAAGCACAGCCTCCAATTTACACTCTAAAAAGAAAAACGTCGCAGGCCTGATCGCAACCCGTCCAGTAGGTGGCGTCCTCGCCAAAGGAATTAATCGATGTACTCACAGTTCAGAAGACCCGCAGCAGGGACCGTGACGTGGTGCTCCAGTGAAGCAAAAGTATACCTGCGACAAGCATCAACCCTCTGTAATCCAAATTCCTTGGATGGTGCTTCTTCGCGCCTCTGACGCGGCTCCCTCCATTAGCCAGCTAGCAAGCTATAAGCGCGGCTAGCTGTAGCTAACTAGCTGGTTGACGCTTGACCTGCAAAGGTAATAAGAACATATTACCCAATGTGTACAAGCGTCCCGGAGTTTAGAGTGTCGCCTTCTTGGCTACACGTCACCACTTGATTACTAGAAGAATGTTCTTCAACATTGATCACCTTTTGATAATCACTTTGGTCCGCACCCTTTCTCCTCTGTCTCTTTCTCCTTCACTGATTGGCTCTGCATCTTCTTTGATGATAACTGAGACGGGTCAATCAAAGGAAATTACGGATATAATAAAGGTTAAATAGGCAAGTATTTTTTGAAATACAATGAATTATTTACAAATGTTTAATCCAACAAAACACTTCTATATTTATGTTACACATATTAATCACTTTGTCAATTTATTTTTTTAAATACTACTAATACTTTTTAAAAACAAAATAGTCATAAATTGTTCAGACATCATCAGCCCAAAATACTGACCAACTAACCAGTAAAATAATTAACTTACCATCCAATGACTTAACTCATCAACTGACCAGTTGACTGTTCAACTGACCAAACAGTCACATGACAGTCTGACTGACCAATTGACCAACCAGCCCGTGAGCAGACTAATCAACCAAGCAACCAATTGCCCTACAAAGTCAACAAACCAATCAAGTACAGACTAAATAAGTAATCTGTCAGTTGACCAACTCAAAGAAAGAAAATTAGCCAACCAACCAGATTTGAAGGCAGTGAAGAAGCCTTTTGGATTTCTGCTGGAACTTCCTGTCAACTTGTCATCTGGACGCTGCCCTTTGTGATTTTCGGTGCCACCACAACATCTGGAACACTTAACGGATGCAAAGCGAAGCTGGCCTTGCGCATAAAAGGAACCTTTCGCCGTTGACGCTTGACTTTATTGGACGGGCAGTCGTGGAAGGGTCTACTCACTTTGAAATCAGCTCATCTTTACTCTAACGCTACAGCGCTTAATTGAGAGCTGACACTTTAGTTGCACTCGACACTCCAGACAACAAGGGGCGGTGAGGGAAACGTGTGCTGCTACTGCTGCTACGCTATAGCTAAGCGAAGCGGTGAATGACAGCATGGGCCGGCCTGAGCTCCGATGGGCCGTTTGTTTTTTATTATTTTGCATGTGCCCTTATTAAGTTTATCCAATGATGAAACACACACGTGTCTAAATACTGAATGTATATGAAATGTTTAACCAACCAGTGGCCAAGCCACATGCGCGCGATCGTGATGCTTAAGATGCTAAAGCTAGCCTCTGCCAGGAGGATAAAGTTTTTCTTTGCAAAGGAACAAAAATGAGCGAGTGAAATGTGAGAGCAAAAAAGACCAAAGCCATGCAAATTGTATTACAAGGACATTTTCGTTCAAGTTTTGATTCCCTCAAAGGGCTTTTTTTGTCGCCCCCTCTCAAACCAAAGGTGACCATTGTGTTCATTTAGCCGAATGTTCTTTGCTTTCCATGCGTGCGATGCCATCTTGATATCAAACTTGAAAATTACATTTTGTGAAGGTAGGAAGAAGGGAAGCTGCCACGCAGAAGGAAAACAATGCAAAGGCTGTGGGTTTTGCGGTTACAAGCTAAATGAATAGCTTGAGCATTTAGCATTCATAGCTGCTTCTTGTTTTTCAACCAAATGTCATTTGTGTCTTGCGGTATCATTTTAGGCGGGCGAGCCACGATGCATGTGCTTTAGCAAACATGGAAATGATGCAATTTGCTGGATTGAGCTCAGTCCGTGTGGTGACGGCACTTGGCATTGTTTCCGTACGACTAGCATGGAACGCTAACACGTCTATTACGCTAAACTTTTTGGTGTTTTGCAAACAACAAAAAAATTATTTCAGTTGGTTTTCATCGTGTTTCCATTTGGATTGTTTTTGGAAGGCCGCCCACCCATGCGCCCACCCATCCGTTTTCAGGCCGCACAATAGCAGCGCAAGCAAAAAGCCAAGCTAGCGGCTCGTCACCATTGCAAAACAACACCATCCGCTTCACACTTGAATGTCAGATTGCAATGTTCACTTTTTGGTGGTAAGTCATCACGTTCAAATGGAATAAGTTTGTCTTCCGCTTAAGTCGATAGCAGTCTTTTACTGAGGAATCAAATTTACTCACTCCGTAACTAGCGTTACAACAAGGCCAAGCGCTAAAATGGATTCAAAATTTTGAACGGACTTTGCATCCGGCAGTTGGAAGAAATTGCTTCCGTTTGTTTTGCTTCATGTGGAATTCACACACATTCCTCAACGTTGTGACTTATCACATTCCATCTTGAAACTTTTTTTTCCTAGTGTGGTAGCAACGTGCTTAACATGTGTGCATCTTCCCCACTCTCTTTCCTTAATAAAAAAAAAAAAAGCGAATGCAAAATTTTTCATATCAACCCTTATTTATTTGCATGCCACGTCAATCGTAAAATGAGGAAGTGACATCATCCCAACATGTTCAGTTCTTGCATTTGGGCGATGCTGATGGATTCCTTTCTTTGAGTATGTTTGCCTATGCAAAAATAAAGAAGCTAAATCACAACGCCTCACACTCGTATTCTTAGGCGTGGCAATGGCAGGCCAAGCGAGCATGGCCATAGTCAAGTGGTCGTCTTCCAACCGGCCAAGACACAGAAGCCCTACTTACTCTCGATGGGCCGTTCGGCATTTAGATCACAGGAGGAAAAGCCATTCTTGCGTCAGGGGTGAGCATAAACCAGACCAGACTAGTTCTAATGGGTTTTTTAATGAAGTTGGAGCGCACTGACTGGGCGGTGGGCCTTTTCGGGCCTTTACGCTTGCGCGTACGGTACGGCAAGCGGGAAAGGACAAATCTGGTGGATGGCCGGCTCGCGGGTGCTCAGCTGCGCCCTGCAGGCCGACTCTTCCAAACTTTGGTGGAACAAGGGCCCGCACGTGGGCTCCTCCTCGCCGTCCGCGAGCGGCTCGCTATTCTGGGGGTGACAAAGAGCCACAGTGAGGCGCGCGGTAGTACCACTTCTGCTCTAGGTGGAGACTTACTTTGGGGAGATACAATTCGCACCGGAGTTCCCCCACTTCTGTGTTGCTGTTCGAGTAGGAGGTCTCGCAAAAGACGTGGTGCTTCAAAAGGAAGTAAAACCATCAGTCCATAGAAGGATGGACGAGCCCGCCGCCATCAATACAACAACAGCAACAAGACGTCGCCTCATTTCGCGTCATATGCGGGCTCAGTTTGGCCTTTGCCAAACAAGCCAACCGACTCCGCTGCTGTGGTTTAACGCCGCTACAAGTTGCCCCGCCTCAACAGACAATGCAATGCACACATTTTGGTTCTTACAAAATCATCTTTGGCGAATAAGATGGCTTCTGCCCATGGCCTCTCGAGGTCGGCCGAGTCTAAGTGCACCTTTAGCTCTCGGAATGTGTTCGCCATTAGCATTAGTGCAAAAGCTAACTCACAGCTCTGTCCGGGCAGCGCGGCGTGCAGGCCTCATGCATAATCTTAGAATCTTTGGGGCAGGTGGTCTCTACCAGGGCGATTTTGGGATAGGTCCTCATACCGCTGCTCGGGATGTACTGGAAGAACATAAACCATGATGAGAAAGACGTACGCTGCTGCGCCGCCAAAGAGAAAGCCATGGAAAGTCGGAATTCACCCCGCTTGTCAGACTGGAAATTTCCATCAGGGCAAAGTAATGCTGGTGGTTGCTCTCACGGTTAAACTTCTTCACCGCCTCCTCCACCGCCTTGACACCCGTCTCATCATTCAGAGGCAGCAGCACCGGGCAGTCAGGACAAATCATCGCCATCTCTGCGTTGCTGAGTTCTGCGCGCATGTCAATGGGAGAAAAGCACGTTGCGGCAGAGAGCGTCGGCCGGGCCTGGTCTGGGCTCTCTTTAGGCTTTCAGCCCCAGAGGGACTTTTTCCTGCCCTGATGCAACTTCCATTTGTGATATTGCATTGTGGAACAAAATGAACGGAAATGTCTGTGTTTCACCTTTGGTCAAATTAGTTTGGGATCAGGCAGGGACAAAAAATTGCCGGCAGTTTGTTTTCAATCATTGTTGACCTGGTTTGGTGACACAATTGTGATTGGTGACTGTGGCCACACCTCCCATCACGTTCAACTTGCTGCTACAGTTGGCGACTGCGCCCTAGAGTCCGCGCGCAAACACACACGCACACACAGGCTGTGAGCGCATGTGAGCGACCAGCACGATACGACACGATGCCTGCTCTGTACCCGTTCCGACTGCATCATGAAGTCGCACTGGTCTTCCAGTTTGGGGTTGGTGATGTGACAGTCGCTCTGCTTCAGCTCCATGTTGATGTCAACGTGGCAGCCTCCCTCCACCTGCGCGCACAGACAAACAAAGAAATCCATGAACGTGTGCTATATGTAAACGTGTTCTGTTTGGAAGATTTATTTTCGGTGAGAACAACGGCAATGCGTGCCAACGCAAAGCGTCCTTTTGAACCGGCGCCGGGCTCACTGCTTGGTATTTGCTGCTGCGGACTTCCTGCAGCTTAAACTTGAAGCCGTGCTTGTGATGCTCGTTGATGTGTCGAACAGCCAAGTTGGCCGCCGCCGTCGCACTGTCCTCGCCGCACGTCACCTCTGCCGGCGCCCCCAGGAGGCCCGCAGGGGCCAGGGCGCAGCACATCACAACAGCCAACAGGCGAGCCACCATTGCCGCAATGAAAACGAGGATGAGGAAGAATCGCCGCCAGTGCATTCGGGATGAGCCGACGGCGTGCTTTTAAGGCCCTTGGAGAGGAGGCAGTCGGTGACAGAAGAGGCGGAATGGGGACAAACAAACACAGACTTTGCCCACCCTAACCGTCGCGAGGGGCTCTGCTGACCAATCGCAGAGGAGGAAATGGGTCACGTCCGTGCTCAAGACCTTCAGCTGTCCTAACAGCAATCATCAGGAAAATCAATCCGAGCATGCAAACAGACTTTGTGTTGACTCGGCAGTCACGGGGAATGTTAGACAAAAGGTCAACACAAGGACTAACAAACCAGCACCGGTAGAAGAAAAGTCACAGTTTAAGGAAATCATTCAAAGGAATAATAATAGGCTGAGTCTCAGCCAGATACCTAAACCCGCTATCCTCTATCACCCAGAAACTTAAAAGGCAAACCCTTTTGCACATATCGGAATGTTTGTCCCGATTCCAATTGAGTCTACGTGCACGCAAATTTTCTTTCACCTTCTCATCGAAACCTCCGTTGTTCACGTGGTTCACCTAATTTGGCTTCAAAATAGCATATTTGCTCAAAAGCTGAGTTGGTTTCTTGACTGTTAGTGGGAGGGAGCAGGCGGACAGCTCCAGGAAGGCCAAATGAGGACAAACAAATTCAGGCTTTAACTGTCTTGAGCGACGGGCTCCGACGACCAATCGCAGCTCAGGGGACCGGGTCACGTGCGTGCCCGGGAATTGTTACGAAAATCAATCTGAGCACACAAAGTCACAGACATTTTGGTGACCCAGTAGTCACGGGGCAAAGTTAAGAAGTAAAAATAAACATTTTGAGAATTGCTTTGTTTCTCTTGAACGGCTCCAGCGCACCTGCGAGTCTGGCGAGAACAAGCTGTGCAGATAGTGGACAAACGGATGGTCAGAAAATGTGAGCGAGATGTGTTTTACTTTGGAAAAGAAATGCCAATTTTTGGCTGGTGTGTGACCAGATGAGCAAACCAACGTACGCCGGCTTCTACAAAGTTGGGCTAACTGGGACGGTCCCAGACTGCGGATAGGCAACAAACAATTGGCGGACATTCGGACTGTGCCTCCCAGCCAGCATTTGGGTGTTAACCGCATGTTCTTTTTTGCATAATATTTTATTTCTTCACTCGTTTTAGTCGGTTAAACATTAAAGATGTGCCTTTTACTTCTGCCCAATTCTTTTTGAAGCGTAAAACAAATTGGACGCAACTTTGTATACATGCCTTCAATTAGCTCAAAATCAGGCGGATGTGTTGATATAGTATTTATATCGTATTTTCCGGACTATAAGTTGCAGTTTTTTTCATAGTTTGGCCGGGGGTGCGACTTATACTCAGAAGTGAATTATGCGTGAAATTATCCATCCATCCATTATCTGTAACCAGGGCTGTGGACTCGGTCGGATTTTTGCTCCGAGTCCGAGTCCGGCCTCTTGATCATGAGTCCGAGTCCGGCTGTCCATTTTTTCTGTTAATTCATGTGACTGCTTAGTCTTTATTCAAGGCTAATTTAGATCAAAATCTAAATAATTACAACAGTTTTGTGATGGCTTTGTCTTTATTAAACAAATAAACGAATACAATAAACAGATACTTTCAAGTTTTAATCATTAATTACACCATTATAGCTCAGAAATTTATCTAAACACAAATAATTAGTGACGACCCCTTATTTGGGAAGCGAAAAACCCATGTCGTACGGCGTCAGCACTATGTTGTTTTCAACAAAAACATGAAGAACTCACGTTTGCGTCAGTCAATTTTAATTTTTATAAAGGATTATTCTCATTTGATGTCTTTAAATTCATCCGCGTTCTGCCATTGAAGCAGGGTGCATTCAAAGACCAGTCGTACAGACGGAACACTCATTCACTTCACCAAAACGCAACAATATAATTACGTGAGCTCTTTGCATAAACCTCGATGGAAAGAAACTCCTCTTTTTGGGTACAGGCTACAAGGAGTATATATTACAAAGGAGACTTTATACTTAATTGTGATCATCATTCATCCATCCATCCATCCATTTTATTTTATTACTCAGGTATTTTCAAAGCAAATTAATATTGTTGCATTTATTAATTTGCTTTAACACAGTGCTTCTCAAATAGTGGGGCGCGCCCCCCAAGGGGGGCGCGGTGCTATTCCTGGGGGGGCGCGTGTGACCCTGGGGAACAGGCTTTTTTTTTGGCAGTACTAGAATAAAGTGTAATTGCGAATCTTCACAGCAGGGGGCAGTGGCGCTCTCATTGTTACTACTGTGACGTTTGCGACAGTGCAACATTTTACGACTTACAAGACAAGTTAGGATAGTCACGGTGGGGAAGGGGGGGCGCGAATAGTTTTCTTCTTGCTAGGGGGGGGCGTAACAGAAAATAATTGAGAAGCACTGCTTTAACATGACACGATGGCAATTTCAAACGTGTTCATTTAAGAAAAAGCCACACGTTTTGTGATCAAATCTTTCATAACGAGAATGATTTGAGTGAATTGATTTTACAATTTTTTTACACTTTGCTTGGGACAAAAGGAGCCTTCAGAACTGAAATTTCTTCTAAATTATTCATTCAAATCAATTCACTCAAATCATTCTCGTTATGAAAGATTTGATCACAAAACGTTTCCGTCTGTACGACTAGTCTTTGAATGCACCCCGCTTCAATGGCAGAACGCAGATGAATTTAAAGACATCAAATGAGAATAATCCTTTATAAAAATTTAAATTGACTGACGCAAACGTGAGTTCTTCATGTTTTTATTGAAAACAACATAGTGCTGACGCCGTACAACAGCGTACGACATCGTTTTTTCGCTATAATTCGGTATAATTCGAGGTAGTCCGCCCTCACCCAAAGTTAAGGTTTCATGGGAATATTATTGTCATAATTGTCTGGACCATATATGATAATTGTTTAATGGTAGTTATTGATAGATCTTGAAGATGTCAAGTTATAGGTGCATAAGACTATGTTGGTCGCATTCATGCATATAGCACGTTCATTGTAAGAGGGGAAGAGATGTTGTATATTTTGGGCGAACTCAAATTCCGTAGTAGAAAAACCCCGGAAGTGGGATGGGCGCATTCTGTGTTGTTGTGGTACGCCCTGTGAACGCACTGTGAGTAAGGAATAAAGCAGTTATCATTCACGTCGTTGTCCGACCTATTCTTGCTATCTAAGAACCTGGAAAATAGTAAGGCTATAACATATATCACGGGTCATTACGACGAGTTTGGTGGAGTTTTTACTGCTTCTTCCAACTCCTACCGCGCTGACTGTAACCTGACACTCTCTGGCTGCGCCTTGCCTCTTTTTTTTATTGTCGGACTCGGTGGACTCGGTCAAAATCAGCACCGAGTCCGGCAAAAATGACCGAGTCCCCGAGTCCGAACCGAGTCCACAGCCCTGTCTGTAACGCTTGTCCCCATGGGGGTCGCGGGCGTGCTGGAGCCTATCCCAGCGGTCATCAAGCAGTAGGCGGGGGACACCATAAACTTGTTGGTAGCCAATCGCAGGGCACACAGAGACGAACAACCATCCACACTCGTACTCACACCTACGGGAATTTGGAGTGCTCAGTCAGCCTGACATGCATGTTTTTGCGATGTGGGAAGAAACCAAAGGACCCGCAGAAAACCCACACAGGCACGGGGAGCACATGCAAACTCCACACAGGGAGGGCCAGAGGTGGAATCGACCCCGCACCCGTCTAACTGTGAGCCGGACGTGCTAACCAGTGCTCCACCGAGCCACCCATTCATACATTGGTCGAATAAAATCTTTTTCCAATCAGCCGTGTGTACAGATGTTTTTCCCACCTCGCGCTAACCACCATCAACAGAGTGTTCCCAGAGGAACAGCTGACCAAATTTTGCCCACTCGACCTTTTATGCGAGAGACAGTTTGCCTGTTTTATGTTTGCAAGTGGAGAAAGCCATCATGACCCCTGTGTGGTACGGATGTGCTTGACAGCAGTCTAACTTTTGTCTTTTGCAAGGGACTGTTTATTGAGAGAAAGCAGGGTGAGGGTGAGAGTGAACAGGTTTTGGGGGTCACCTCTGCAAACTGGTTAATCAGTGCAGAGGGTCTTAGCTCTTCCTTTTCAAAGGTTGGGAAAACAGATACTAGCGGAGCATTTTAGATAGCTAACTATGCAAGAATGTTTCCAAATCATATGGAAGGTTTCAACAACTGCAAGAAAGTGGAAAGTTTTAACGAGTTTACAAAGTGAATGATTCTAGTCAACATTCCAACATAATCATATGATAAAAATTATTTGTCAACCCTAACATTTCCCTCCTGTTTATCATGTGATTCTGTTTCCCCAATCAATAAACATAAGCAAGAAAATATAATTAAAACCAGAAACAGTATATCACTTGCGAAGCATTTTTGATGGTCAAATCATTAAGTTTCTGTAATACATGTTTGGCTACACAGCATCATCACAATCATCATAATCTTCATTCTGCAGCGTGTTATAGTCATCACATTTGACATTCCTAATACGTATGTTGCATTTGTACTTCTGCTATGGTAGAGGACACAGACCTTGTTACAGCAGACTTCAAACATGGGATAACACAGGTTGTAAATAAGTACAACAAGCACAGGAGTCACAAATTTCAACAGCAGTTGCCACCAGGTGCCAGAGGTTGGAAAGAAATCCCATTGTTGTGGGACTTTGTCCTCTGACGTGGCCTGCTCTTCAGTGAGTTCATGGCTTCATTTATCATTTTCTCTTGGTATGTAAGTCCCAATAATGTAGCCTACACCAGTGGTGTTAGGGTGGTGGTCACTCTAACTTATTTTGCAAGAACCACTCGGAGACAAGTTAGTCGTTTTGGGCACCTGCAGGTGGAGAGTTCACTCGTCGCTGTTGTCACAGCGATGGTCGAATGAAGTCTGACTCAGGCCTCGTCAGGCGCTTATTTATTGAGAGAAACAAAGTGGGGTTGCAAGTGGGGGTTTGGGAATACACAGGTTGGGGTGAAGCAGCCGGTCCCTGCTGATCAAAGCATAGCAGGGGACCTTTTACGACGTTCTGTAAACAAAGCAACTTTGATTGCTTCCTCTGCAGCTAGTCAATAAGTTGAAATGATCTTAGCACTTTGGTAAACTAATTTTGTCTAGACAGGACAAACTAGTTAAATTATTACAGGTTATATTCCAACATAATCATACGATGAAGATATTCTGCAAACCCTAACATATCCCTCCTGTTTTATCATATGATTATGTCAACCTCGATCAATCAAACGCAAGTAAGAAAATACAATGAAAGCAATAACTTCCAGTGAAGGTGAGGTTTTCCCACAATACTCCAGTCCAAAGTATGTGCAACTCAAAAAACCTGCGGCCAGATTATGTGCAGGAAAAGAGTTACACGGTCCCTCTGCCTTAGGCAACCAGACTGTTATCAATCAAGATAAAAATTGCTCGTGATTGTTCAGCCGTTGGGGGCTTGGCACGCCCACTGGTGGAGGGTGAGCACGATTCTCACCCCCTTCGCAGATCTGCTCCGTCCGGGGAGAACTCGGGAATGTCTGCTGCGTGGTCGTCGTCTTCAGTGGCTCAGGGTGGACTACCTGGCCACCAAGGGGGAAGAGGATTATTCTGCCTCTGTATGAACTGGGGCGGGGACTGTCGATGGCTGGTCTGGTTCCTTGCAGGAACCCCTCACTGGGGCGCACTGGGACAGACGATACCACGATCCTCCTTTGCCGGCCAGCCGGACGGCATGTGAGATGCGCTCCACCAATTTATAGGGTCCAGTCGACGCAGGCTCCGTCCCCCTCCTTCTTGGGAACGTTGGGGTGATCTGGACCTGGATCCGCCACCGAAAGGACAGCAGCACGTCCGGAAAACAGCAAAAAAACAGCACCTTTTCCGCAACCTTTGCATTAGTCATTTGAGATGTTCTGCTCCTCTCATCACCGTTTTGGTTGCCCTGGTTACAGAGGCGTTGCTACACCAAAGGGAGGGAAGATTGTGTCTGTAGCAACGTTGATTAGCTAAGGAATGTAGTGTGGTGTGAACTAGCACTTCATTGTCGGCCCGTGACCCCCGCAGAGTTTGTCCATCTGTTCTTCTCCAGTTGTTGGCCGCGAATGAGATCAGATAACTTCTATTGCCGCTTTCCTGTGGAACAATGCAACTAGACCTTTGCTAGACTTTATATATGGCTGACAGGGATCAAAAGACATCCCTGTCACTAAAGAGGAAGAACGTAGATAAAAGGAAAGCCATAAACTCGTAAAGACAAGGCCTACAGGTCTGGCAGGCCAAGGCTTCACTTAAATTATTCCAACATTTCCCTCCTGTTTATCACACATTTGCTAAATTTCTAAATTACCAAAAACAACCACTTCTCTTGATTTTCAGTTGTCGGATCACAAGTATGCGCCCAAATATTTCCACCAGAGAGGATAAATGTTGCGACATCATTATTCGGAAACACACAGATCTGAGAAAAAGTCTGCAAACTCAAGTGCAAAAATTGCATCATCATCATCGTTATCATCAACATGTTGCTGTTCAGACATTAGGCATCCCCGGGCCATCTCGTCGTCCATGGGCGAGATTGCTGTAGTGATAAGATGATTAAACAGAGCACGGAGACATGGAATACAACAACATCCACACAAGGTGAGTATAGCAGTAATTGAGGACACAAGGGCTTTATACTTCCCAAAAGCAGTCATCCACTTGTTGTGCTCTTTCATCCTCGTGTTGAGGGCTTGCAAGTTTGCAATCATCTTCGTCAGGCTTCCATCAGGGGCGATGTCATTCCGGATGAAAGGTGCAGCATTGTTCCCTGAACATTGCGCAGACCCTTCCTTCCCCAGACAACAACATAACAAGAGCATTGCGGTTCTGGATTGACATTAGGGAAGGCGTGGCTAGCTGTTCGTGCACTGCCTCAAGTCCCGCTTGTGTCCGTTTGCCCAATTTCTGCATGTTGCAATGGATGTAATTTATCCTGTCAATGTTCTTGTTCATCGTCCACCAGCAGCAAATGGAGGACTCCCATCCCGCTCCAATTTGGTCAATTAATTCTTATTAATCAGCTCCTCTGGGGACTTTAATTGCATCAATTTTAGTCAGATCATCGTCGCCTCTCAAATTTAAAGACATTATATTTTTGTTTTTTCCAGCTTTTTCCCAGATCTTGGCATGTCGGTACATATACAATTTTGGTTGACTACATTCTTTAAAAGCAATGGTTTCTTTTCTTTTTCTTCCATTCAACGGATATTATATAGAACACTCTGTCGCACATTTCCACAATCAGTAAACAAACTATCCACATTCATTTTTGAGATATTGATTCCATTCTTTAACATCTACAGCAGTTGTTGACAAACTATTATTTCTTTACATAACGTTTTTGCCACTGTTAAGGCATTCAGTGTTTATTTTGAAGCCAATTCAATCCATTTTTAGAATGCATCTATTATGACCAGGCATTATAACCCTGTGGATCGTGTTAAGCACATGTTAAACAAGCTCTACAAAAAAAAAATTATAAACGTTTTGAATATGAATCAAATTCATATGTTGTATAAAGCTGACTGAACTGCCCTTCCATCCCCCCTGTTGAGCCAGGTGTCAACGGCACGTGACAACACCATGGCTCAATACAGCTGCCCATTTGTATCGTTTCCTTCCCTTTCTCAACGTGACAACCCAATCCACCAATCGAATAACAAAAAAATAAAAAAAATAAAAAAATAACTGCTGATAAAATAATATAATAGTTAACTGTTGTAGTTCCATAACTTTAACAAACTCAATCGCTCTCTTATTCTCAAATTTTAAATTTAGCTTTGAAATGTCGGTATTTCATAATTGTACATCATCTAATTCCAGAAAGCAAGTTCTTTCCATCTCTCAAATTTTGTCTAACCAAGGCTAGGCACTAAAGGAGCGTGGACCAGTTACTGCCCATAAACAAATTGCTCGCTTTTTATTTTTTATTTTTTATTTTTCCTTCCTATCTTAACAAAATCGGTTTTGTTTTGCGTTGCAAATCAGATAGACTACAGATAAATAAATTCTGTAGTGCACCTATATTAGCGAATTTCATTCTTTTAACACATAACACAACACACAGACAACACAAAAACAGCAGAGACAGAGCTCACAAACAACACCAACAAACAACGCTGCGCAGACGTCATCCTCTATTTTGACGTGTTGGTTATACTTTTTCTTTTTCTTTTTTCTTTCCTCAGTGCCTTTTATTCTTCGTGCAACTATTGTCACACCTTCCCTAGGCATCACCCTGCTTCAACATCACTTGCCACCACGCACTCAGCACACCCCTGGAGTGGGTACGACCCCACTCCGCGCGCAGCCACAGCAAGGGAACAAGAGGGGGGGGCCCGGCATTTTCATACTGATTTATCCCAGCCTGGCCAGTACTGGGACAATCAATGCCGCTGTCCCCCACCCGCGCCAACCCAGCAAACAGCTACCCGCAGAGTCCAGAGCCCCACACCTACATCAGTCTCCCCCACAATCAAATTACAATATCAATCACCACAGGAGCCGGCTCCCACACCCTTTTCACACCACAATACCACACTCCCCCCTCCACAGTCCAGTCTAAGTGGAGACAATGGACGGCAGGAAGGCACAGGTGAGACACCGAAGGAGCAAGCTCCAGCAGTCCTCCCACTAACCAATTACAACATACAACAAAAGCACAAATCACTTATGTCAGTTTGGGAGGATCACAACAGCCAAACGTTACAAATGACAAACCACAAGACACAGGTCTGGGAACCACATCAACGACCGCCAAACGCAAATGCCGGGTCAAGGACTGTTCTTCGTCTGTTCTTTGCAACTCCTGTCAAAAGCAACCTTTATTGTTCTTTCGTTTGTATTTGCTCGGGTTTTTTATTTCCCTTCCTAGCATCTAACTTACTCAAAATAGTTCTCCCTTCAAAGTCGCTCAACTACTTGCCCATAGCAGTCTCCAACAACTTCAACCATTCAACCTGTATTTTCCCTTCAGTCGGGCATTCAGTCATCAATGCTCATTTGCATCTCTCACACAGTCTCCAAAAAGGAGTCTTTCCATCACATTGGTCCCAATTCATCCAAGCACTCCACACAACATTCACATACCATTTTCAATTCAAGGTTCCTGATAGAACAATCCACTAATCCCAAAAAAAACTCAATACAATAAAAACGGCTGGCAAATTAATTAAATCAAGCTTTTTCTTTGTTTTCAAATTTAAAGAACTCAATCTCTCAGATTCAGCTTGCATATAGAAGATCGTATAATCTTACAACACAACCAATCAATAATTTCTATTAAATGTAGCATACAATATCTCTGTATTAGCATGAGCGGTCAAAAAAGGGGGGGGGGAAGCTTGACATGTTGAAAATTTGGCTTTTCCTCTGCCTCTTCCTCCACCCTTTGATTGGTATTGTTTTGCACGACGACACGCTCTCGCCAAGCGGCCCCGTTTCCCACAGTTCCAACAGTCCAAATTTGAGCTGGAGTTTGAATTGAATGGCGGCCTGCCGCCTTGTTGGTCTCTAATGCAGGTTTAAATTGACCTTCCACCAAATTCTCTCTGCAGTCAATTTATCCTACCAGTCGCACACTCTCAACCACACAACATTCATGCAAACAGCTTGGAACAACGGACAAAAAAAAGAATCCACGCCCTTCTTCACTTAAGAAAAAGAAGCTCTGTTCTTTTTCTTAGCCCGTTCCTTCCACTGGGACTTGAAACCCCAGCTGTTTCATAGCTTGGAAACACCAAAGCCGTATCTCATAGCTTGGAAACACCAAAGCCGTATCTCATAGCTTGGAAACACCAAAGCCGTATCTCATAGCTCGGACAAACCAAAGCCGTATCTGCGCTTTTTTCTATGACTTACTTGTCTCCCTTGGTCCGCTGCAATGTGGGACCCCGTCAAACCACCTCTGACAGACGAAGGCAGACCTAAGATGCTGGCCCAGCGAAGAAATTCTCTTCCCAGGACTTTCTTTTCCAGGTCCCCATAAAGGACGCTGGCTTGTCGACAATGCAGCACGTCCTCCTCCGTCAGCCAGATGGCGGGTATGAGGGTCCCGGGTTTCGGCACCAAAAATGTTAGGGTGGTGGTCACTCTAACTTATTTTGCAAGAACCACTCGGAGACAAGTTAGTCGTTTTGGGCACCTGCAGGTGGAGAGTTCACTCGTCGCTGTTGTCACAGCGATGGTCGAATGAAGTCTGACTCAGGCCTCGTCAGGCGCTTATTTATTGAGAGAAACAAAGTGGGGTTGCAAGTGGGGGTTTGGGAATACACAGGTTGGGGTGAAGCAGCCGGTCCCTGCTGATCAAAGCATAGCAGGGGACCTTTTACGACGTTCTGTAAACAAAGCAACTTTGATTGCTTCCTCTGCAGCTAGTCAATAAGTTGAAATGATCTTAGCACTTTGGTAAACTAATTTTGTCTAGACAGGACAAACTAGTTAAATTATTACAGGTTATATTCCAACATAATCATACGATGAAGATATTCTGCAAACCCTAACAAGTGGTCCCCTACCTTTTTTGCGCCATGGACTGGTTACATGTCAGAAATAATTTTGCGAACCTGCCTTTCTATAAATAAATAATACAGTTATATAAATAAATACATTTATAATAAATATATAAATACGATGAAATACAATGATACGACTCGCATAAAAACAAGTTTAAATGACAAAGATAAAACTCACCATTACGTTAAATTAGTGGGAGCACTGAGCTTGTTTCTCAGAAACGAGCCGGTCCCATCTAGGCGTAATCGGAGACAATGACACCCGAAGTGGTTAAGGTTTGTCTCTTAATGCAGGATGCTTGGTCTCCATGTGCCGAAGCAGTTTTGAAGGCTTCATTGCCTCGTTAGCTAGCCTGTCGCCACATATTATGCAGAGTGGGCTTGACGCGTCAGAGTCGCCTGTGGCGATTAATTCATTTTTTAAGTAGGACTCCAGGAATTTTCTTTTAAATGCAGCTTTCCTTTTCTTAGAATTTGTAGCCTCTTCTTCCGTCTCCTCTGGCCTTTTTTCCCTTTCTGAAGAAGCTTTCTAAACATCTCTGTTTCTTCCTCATATTTGCTTGCTTCGCGGGCTCGACTGAGGTTACATGTCATGTGACCGAGACGAGCGTCTTGACCTGAACCGACAGATGTAATTGAGAAAGAATCCCAAATTTTTAATTATTTTTCAAAATAAATTTTTACTCATTTTTGCTAGATTTGCAGCAAGGCTGTGGACTCTGACTCGGGGACTCTGACTCGTCGGATTCGGTCATTTTTGCCGGACTCGGACTCGGTGCTGATTTTGACCGAGTCCACCAATAAAAAAAATACGTTCAATTTTATTTTCATCATGCTGCTGAGAATGCGCGTAGGAATACTGTCCACAGCCCTGCTTGCTTGTTATGAAGACAAATTTAGTTGTTGCGTCCGCGCCCGCGCCTGCCAGCCTGCGTGCGTGCGTGCACGTACAAGACCCACAGTGCCCCGCGCGCAGCCAAGATGGAAGAACCCGGGAGCAGCGAGAGAACAATGTTTTGCCTCTAGATTTGGGGGGGAAACGGAGCGTAAATTACGAGCAATGCGGCCACGTTGAGTTGCACTTAGGCTAATGTTTACATTACGTACCAATGTCAAGGACGATTATGTCACCCAGCTTATATCATTGATGTGTTTCGATAGTTGTGGGGTCGTCACTAATTATTTGTGTTTAGATAAATGTCTGAGCTATAATGGTGTAATTAATGATTAAAACTTGAAAGTATCTGTTTATTGTATTAGTTTATATGTTTAATAAAGACAAAGCCATCACAAAACTGTTGTAATTATTTAGATTTTGATCTAAATTAGCCTGGAATAAAGACTAAGCAGTCACATGAATTAACAGAAAAAATGGACAGCCGGACTCGGACTCGTGGTCAAGAGGCCGGACTTGGACTCGGTGCAAAAATCCGATCGAGTCCACAGCCCTGCTTTGCAAGCTCGACTGGGGAAACATGTCACGTGACCGGGACGAGCGTCTTGACCTGAATGAATTGATCGTCGATAAAAAAATATATTTAAAAAAAGAATTCTGTGCGGCTAGGCGGCCTGGTACCAAGTGACCCACTGACCGGTACCGGTTCGCGGACCGGGGGTTGGGGACCCCTGGCGTACACCACCTTGTGCTGCAGACATCAAGTCCAGGACCATCGTGTTTTGCAAGACCATTGGTCTGAATCTGTTTTGTCCTTTCATCACCCTGCAGCGAGAGATTCACAAAAGATTGAAAACGAAAGTTGTGTTTCTATGAAGAGTGATTGTTTTTGTCAGGTCTAAGTACCATAAGACATTATTTTATACACTGAAACAAGAGGAGAAGACAACCAGTATTCCTTTTGCTTGCGAGGAGAATTACGTAGAAAGCTGAGTTACAGTCCTCCACCAATTCTGGACTCCTCTTCCGCTATCTCCCCTTTTTATTATAGGTTGCCCTGGTTACAAGAGGCGTTGCTACACTAAAGGGAGGGGAAATTGTGACTGTAGCAACGCTGTTTAGCTAACTAATTGTCAGGCTCAGAGCAGGGAGAGGACTCGAATGCACAGTTAAAAAAATCAAGGAGTTTATTTCCTTCACGGGCGACTCAGTGTTCCCACCTGGGCGGCCACCGCCGCTCTGAAGTCTTCTTGTGCTTTCCAGATCTCATGGACATCAACTCCCAGGGCATCTACCTGCTGCTGGTGTTTGACTAGCTTCGACGCCTGGGAGCGCACTGCGGCGGCCAGCTGTTCCGACTCTGCCGAGTCCATGTCTGGCCAGTGCGTAATGTCAAGCTCAGAGCAGGGAGAGGACTCGAATGCAGAGTTAAAAAAAAAAATCAAGGAATTTATTTCCTTCACGGACGTCAGCTCCAATAACAAAAGGCGCCTCACAATGAGGGAAAAAGGGCAAAAACAAAAGCGCCTCAACACGAGGGAAAAAGGGCAAAAACAAAAGCGCCTCAACACGAGGGAAAAAAGGCCTGAGAACAGCAAACAAAAGGCGCCTCAAACTGAGGGAAAAACGAAGGCAAAATCTCACGGGCAAAGCACAGAGCTTGGGCAAAAAGTCTCTGCTATCAAGGCTTTCACGGAGAATAGCTGTGGCTATGGGGTCGCTGGTCATCATGACTAGCAAGACACACTGGCACAAGACAAGGGGAAGACACAGGCTAAATACACACACGGAAGGGGGAGGACACAGGTACAGACAATCAGGGCGGACGACACAGGTGTACGTATTTATCAAAACAGGGAGGTCAAGTGGACGGTAGTGCAGAGGAAGTGCAGAGGTCGTGTACAAAATAAAACAGGAAGTGATAACATGAAGGACAGGACAAAACAATCTACAAAACCCGACAGTATGACACTAATAATGTTGTGTGGTGCGAGGCCGCATGGCCTTGGCCGATCTGTGACCCCAGGAATGCAGAGTCTGTTCTTAGGTGGTTGGCAGCCTCGTTCTCGGCTGCGATCTCCAAACCTGGATGCCGTGTCCCTGTAAAACAATGCTCTAGACCAGTGGTCACCAAACTAGGGTTTAATCCGGCCCGCCAACCCTGAACAAATTGTATTATTAAACTTTTTTTTTTTTTGGTCATTTTGCCTGCAATGACTGCGTTTTCCCAGTAGATGGGGAAGCGCTCGCCTGCGCATTTACTACCGGAAGCCGTGTCAGAAAGCTCGGTGAACACTGACAAGTGCGTGTACTCGCACTCGCGCTCTATTTGTATCAGTCCCGAATTTAGAGCGTGGGCTGTGACAACAGCATTCTTGTAATTCGCACGCTGAGCTTTCAGATGCAGTTTTGTGCTAAAGCCACCCACAAACCTTCCCCTGGAATCCTTCCAGTAAAATGAGTCGCCCAAGGAAAAGCAAGGTGGACACAGTGCCGAGCGTTTAAAAGAGAGTGGCCAATTTGGCTCGACGTACGCGACGTGACGTTCAGCCACATGAACGTCAACATCAACCCGTCACAGATCGAGGTAAACGGACCAACACCTCGGATCTCGCCTAAGAATTGCCACAACAAATTTTACTCCAGACTATGACGCACTAGCAAACTTTAACAAAAAAGACAGCGGTGTCTACAAGCCTACTGGAACCTACAAAAGGATTATAAGGAAGGAACACAAGAACTTTAAGAGACTGCTCATATGTGTCAGAGAGATTCTGCTCTGACAACTGAGCTGAACTTTTATCTGTTAAGATTGTGCATGGCACAACAGAAAGTTAATGCTCCATGCCTTTTTTTTCTATGAAGAACCCAGAGAGAGTTCTTTAGTTATTATTTATTTCCTGTTTTTTTCTGTGAAGAACTCAGAGAGGGTTATTTAGTTATTATTTATTTCATTAATAGTGTTATTATTTGTTTCCTGACTTTTTTTCTGTAAAGAACCTGGAAAGGGTTATTAAATAACCGTTATTTGGTTATGTGTGGCTTTCTGGAAAACAATTTTTTTAAGCTCCCCTACGATTGTCACACTTTTTCTGTTACAAACTGACACCGGCCCCCCATCAGAGAAGGGAAACGTTATGTGGCCCTCACAGGAAAAAGTTTGGGGACCCCTGCTCTCGACTTTCTTGCTACGTTTCACACAATAATAATAATGAGTAAATAATCAGATGCATGAAGTCTACTTAAACATTGAGTAAATATGGGATAACTTAAAAACTGTCCCGGTCAACAACAATTCATGAATAGAAACTACAAGGTATAAAAGAGAAAGAACTTCTCTTGAACTAAACAAAGAACAAAGGTGTTCTGTTCATAACTAGTGAGGGCCTCTAACAGATAAGAAAAGGAAGGGAGTATAAGAACTCCCTAAAACTAGACAGATAAGTTGGCTTGACCGAAGATATGAGACCTCCGGTTCAGGCCGACCAGCGCTTCTGCAAAACAAATTATTCTAACATTTCCCGCCTGTTTATCACACGCCTGTTTGCTCAAATCCTCACATCACCATAAACAACCACTTCTCTCGATTTTCAGTTGTCGGATCACACTTATGAAAACAAATATGTTTACACTCAAAGGATAAATGTCGCGTCGTCATCATTCAGAATCCCATGGATCGGGGAAAAAGTCTGGTAACACAGATGCAGGTTTTATTTGCCATCAACATCATCATGTTGCCGTTCAGACATTAGGTACATCTGAGCAATATTACTGTAGTGATGAGACGATTAAACAGAGCACGAAGACACGGTATGCAACATCCATACAAGGTGAGCATAGCAGCAAACTCCAACTGATGGTAAAATTGAGGACACAAAGGCTTTATACTTTCCAAAAGCAGTCATCCACTTGTAGTGCTCTTTCATCCTCGTTTTGAGGGATTCCAGGCCTGCAATCCCTCAAAACGAGGTGCAGCTCTCCGAACATTGCGCCGACCCCTCCTTTCTCAGACAACAACATAACAAGAACATTGCGGTTCTGGATTGACATTAGGGAAGGCATGGCTAGCTGTTCGTGCACTGCCTCAAGCCCCGCTTGTGTCCGTTTGCCCAATTTCTGCATGTTGTAATGAATGTAATTTATCCTGTCTCCGTTCTTGTTCATCGCTCACCAGCAGCAAATGGAGGACTCCCATCCCGTTGCAATTTGGTTAATTAATTCTTATTAATCAGGAACTCCTCTAGGGACTGCAATTGCATCAATTTCAGTCAGATCATCGTCACAAATTTAAAGATGTTTTGGTTTTTACCAGCTTTTTTCCTAGATCTTGGCATGTTGATACATATACAATTTCGCTTGACTACAATCTCTGAAAGCAATGGCTTTTTTTTTCTTTTTCCTTAATGGATATTATATAGAATGCTCTGTCACACATTTCACAATCCAGTAGACGTGACAGATTTCACACAATCTTTGGTCAATGGCAACGGTACAACATAAAGGATCGGTCGCAAACCCATACATATGACATATTAAATTTTTGTTTCTGTCTTTGCAGCTTGTTTTGCCATTAGCAATGAATTGTTTCGTTTTTCAGTTACTCTTATAGTTACCTGAAACAAATTATCCACATTCATTTTAGATATACCGTTTTTTTCCATGTATAATGCGCCCCCATGTATAATACGCACTAGGGGTGTAACGATACATCGATACACATCGATTAATCGATATAATGCTCTACGATTTATTGGCATCGATGCTAAACGTAAACATCGATTTATATCGCCGTGTTTGACCTCGGACAGTAGACGCGACTTTATTTTGAAATCCAGTTCATTGTTGCTTGCTTCCTCTTTCCGGGAGCGCACTGCGCGTGTTGTGTTGTGAGCAGAGCACGCACGTGAAAGGGGAGTCGACAACTAGTACGCGGCTCCTGGGCTGGTGCTATGGCTAGTGTCCAAAAAGACGAGGAAATTTGCTCCCCTTTAGGCTTCAAGTCATTCGTTTGGAAGCACTTTGGCTTCCAAAGAAAAGATGGCTCAACGGACAAGACACGTGCAGATTGTAAATCCTGCCATGCAGTGATCAAATATTCAGGGAGCACAAATCTCGCCGCACATTTAAAGAAAAAACAGGACATCAAAGTTCAGTGTTAAAATAAGCACTTTGTATACTACAATACTCTTGTAATTTCCTAAATAAAGAGTTTGCAGTACCTTGTTGATTTTGCGTATAAATTGTTATAAATCAGGTTATTGTTCTATATTTTTTATTAAAAAAAAAAAATCGATCGTAGAGCACTATATCGCGATATATCGTGAATGAATCGCAGCAGGCTTTAGGATATCGGCAAATATCGTATCGTAGTTCTTTGTATCGATATTATATCGTATCGTGACAAAACCCGCGATCTACACCCCTAATACGCACCCTAAAAATGGCATGTCAATGCTGGAAAAAAGCCTGTTCCCATGTATAATACGCACCCAAATTTTGACTCCTACTTAAGATGGCGGCGCGTGCATACGCAGCGACCTCTCTCTGTCCCGCCCAAACGGTGTTTTGTCCGTCTAATGAGTGTTTGTCCGGCAGTTTTTTTTGTTCGTCTCGTCGTACTGAGTCGCGCTACAAGTACGGCAGGCAGGTTCTGCTTGACATCGGCAATAGCGAGTTTTGTCGAGTTCTGGACTTTGATGCGGGAACATCAAAGGAGCTCGGACTGCTACGTCCTGAAGCGTCGCCGGGCTCGTCTGCTATTCCTCCCCCGGTTGGGAAGCGTCGAAAGCGGTGTGCGAGGAGGCTGAAGAGGGGCAAACGCGGGGGCGTCCGGGCCAGGCTGGCGGCCAGCCCTGCTCGCCCGGCCGTGCCTTCCATTCTTCTGGCGAATGTTCGATCGCTGGACAACAAAATGGATCACATTCGCCTGCTGCAATCTACAAACCGGACAGTGCGGGACTGCTGTGTGCTCGTGTTCACTGAGACTTGGTTGACTGTCAACATTCCGGACTCTGCCGTACATCTGGAGCGGCTAGCGTGCTATCGGGCGGACCGGGCCATTGTACAAGGGGGGAAATCTCGTGGAGGTGGAATGGTGCCGGGACTCTGTAGTGGTATGCAAGCACTGCTCGCCACTGGCGGAGTTCGTGATCATTAAGTGCCGTCCTTTTTACCTGCCAAGGGAATTTACCGCGATTCTGCTAGTCGCGGTTTACATCCCGCCTTCCAACATCGAAGGCGACAGGGTCGCGGCTCTTAGTGAACTGTACCAGGCTGTCAGTGAACAAGAGACAGCGCACCCTGACGGTTTCACCATCTTCGCTGGGGATTTTAATCATGCTAACCTGAAGTCTGTTTTTCCGAGGCTTCACCAGCATGTTAATTTTCCTACGCGTGGCGACAGCTTCCTGGACCGGGTCTACTCTTCGCATAAAGGAGCTTTCAAAGCCGCCCCCCTCCCCCATCTTGGACTTTCTGACCATATCACTGTTATGCTTTTGCCCGCATACAGACAAATGGTGAGAGCGTCCAGGCCGGTTCGCAAGCAGGTACGGGTGTGGCCTGAGGGTGCTTCTGATGCACTGCGTGACTGCTTTGGCTGTACTGACTGGAACATGTTTAGGAGGGCTGCCACTTGCGACGATCGGACAGACATTGAGGAGTATACTGACTCTGTTTCCTCCTACATCAGGAAGTGTATTGATGATGTGACTCTCTCGAAATCCATCGTCACTCGGGCTAATCGGAAGCCATGGCTGACAGGGGCTGTCTTCAGGCTGCTGAGGGCCAGGGACAAGGCCTTTAGAGCAGGGGATGAGGCTGGCTTGAGGACTGCGAGGGCCGACCTGTCCCGGGGCATCAAAGAAGCAAAGAGGGCGTTCTCGTGCAAAATTACCGCCCACTTCAAGGACAGCGGGGACGCACGGAGCCTCTGGCAGGGCATTCAGACCATCACGGATTACAAGCCCGCGCCGCAGAGCTGTGAAGGCGACGTCCGTCTGCTCAATGACCTCAACCGCTTCTTTGCTCGCTTCGACGCTCAGAACAGCACTTGCCCGCTGAAGGCCACTCCCCCTTCACACGAGCTGCCCCTGTGCCTCTCCGCCGACAGCGTGAGGAGGGCGCTTGCCGCCATCAACATCCGTAAGGCGGCGGGCCCTGACAACATCCCGGGTCGGGCGCTGAAGGACTGCGCTGGTGAGCTGACGGATGTCTTCACCGACATCTTTAACACTTCCCTGCAGCAGGCCATCGTCCCGTCGTGTTTCAAAGCTGCCACCATCGTACCTGTGCCGAAGAAACACGCTCCGTCCTGCTTCAATGACTACCGCCCCGTGGCACTTACGCCCATCATCATGAAGTGCTTTGAGCGGCTTGTCATGGAGCACATCCGGTCCGTTCTCCCGCCCACCATTGACCCCTTCCAGTTTGCGTACCGTGCCAAGCGGTCTTCAGAGGATGCCATCTGCTCTGCCCTCCACTCGGCCCTCACCCACCTGGAGAGGAGGGACTCGTATGTGAGATTGCTGTTTGTGGACTTCAGTTCTGCCTTCAACACCATTGTGCCACAACGCCTCATCAGCAAACTTGACGCGCTGGGCCTCAGTACCTACCTCTGCAACTGGCTACTGGACTTCCTCTGTCAGAGGCCACAGGTAGTACGTGTTGGCGACAAAATCTCCGCCAGCATCACGCTGAGCACGGGGGCCCCCCAAGGCTGCGTGCTCAGTCCGCTGCTCTTCACCCTCCTGACGCATGACTGCACTGCAACCTACAGCGACAACCGTATCGTGAAGTTTGCTGACGACACGACTCTGGTGGGTCTCATCACCAAGGGAGACGAGACTCAATACAGGCTGGAGGTTGACCTTCTGACCACGTGGTGCAGGGACAACAACCTCCTGCTGAACGTCGACAAGACCAAGGAGATTGTTGTGGACTTCCGGAAGGGTCACACCCAACACCTGCCGCTGACCATCGACGGTGCTGTGGTGGAGCGAGTGAGCAGCGCCAAGTTCCTGGGGGTGCACATCAGTGAGGATCTCTCCTGGTCCGCCAACACCGCATCACTGGCAAAGAAAGCCCAGCGCCGCCTGTACTTCCTGCGGAAACTTAGGCGAGCGAGCGCTCCTCCGGCCGTCATGACTGCATTTTACCGCGGCACCATTGAGAGCGTCCTCTCCAGCTGTATTGCTGTTTGGGGTGGCGGCTGCACTGACTACAACTTGATGGCCCTGCAGCGCATAGTGAACACTGCTGGTAAGATTGCTGGTGCTTCGCTCCCCTCCTTGAAGGACATTTACACCTCCCATCTCACCCGCAAGGCGACCACGATTGTGAGTGATGCGAGTCACCCCGCTCACTCTTTGTTCGAGCTTCTGCCCTCTGGGAAGAGGTACAGAAGCCTGCGCTCCCGCACCTCCAGACTCTCAAACAGCTTCATGCTCCAGGCTGTTAGGATCCTGAACTCGCTCCCCCGTTCTGCGTAGCGTCCTGTACTTTTACTGTCTGGACTGTCTGAATGCACACTGGCTCTTATTATTTATTATTTGTTATTACTCTTATTTATTGTTTGTGCCCTTTTGTTTATGATGTTTTTTACTTTTGCGCTATGCTTGCTGGCTCCGTTATTTATTGTGTTATCTGTTTATTTATTATTTATTCATCACTCTTACTATTGATTGGTAGAATTTTTGCCTTCTTGTTTTTATATTGTGTCGCGTACATGTATGTCTATCGTGTTATGTGTCTCGTCACCGTGGGATAGAGAAAAACGTAATTTCGGTCTCTTTGTGTGTTGTGACATGTGGGGAGATTGACAATAAAGCTGACTTTGACTTTGAAAAAGTCCGTAAACGTAAAATTATTTCAGAAAAAAGATCATCTTTGGGAACAACCGGATGTTATTCTGCCGGTCAGTATCACTGCGCATGCGCTAGCAAACTCGATAGCGAAGAAATGTTTCGGATTTGTGTAGGGTACATTGTGACAGCAAACGAGCAGGTGATCGAGCAAGCGTCTGATACGAGAGCATTGTGTTCGTATGGAGCGTGTTTGAAGTGAACAGCAGAGAAGAAAGCGCATCTGTAATGGCGGCCTCCGTATCATATCCAGATAAAAAAAAAAAAAAATTTTTTTTTTTGTACCCATGTATAATGCGCACCCCAGATTTTAGGACAATAAATTAGTTAAATTTTGCGCATTATACATGGAAAAAAACGGTATTCATCCCATTTTTTAACATCTACAGCGGTTGTTGACAAAGTACACATATAAACATCATACTTTCATGGCAGTCCAGATCCGACACAGCAGATCATCCTGCAAAGGTCAAATTGATCTTTTAAATTGCTACAATGCAGCATAATATTTTGGGAGTGATCTATATAAGTTGCTCACTCATCTCTCTCCTACTCATTATGACTTAGTTCCCACAAATACCACATTGCTGAAGTTAACAAAATGGCAACAAAGATAGCCACCCAACATGCAATAACGTCATTGTTCCATTTTCTTGTTCACGGCATTTCTCTAAGAGGTAAGGCTTCCTTTGGGTCACTTTTTCCGATTGAACGTTACCTCAAAAGAAATGACCCTTTTGTAATTTGCTAGGACCACCTCAACTGACCTTTCTGCTATTTTAATGGCAGTTGACGTAATTATCAATATTCAATGTAGCCCTTCCCCCTTGGAAGAACACCAGTGTTTCGTTTTCAATGCTCTTAATGAGAACGTGCTTTGTTGTTTTTGCCTTTAAAATATTTTTTTCATGTAATCTGCCAAATTGTAATCATCCTTAGTTTCCCACTTGGTTTTAAAACATGGTAATCTATATTGTCGCCCAAACAATTTTTCACACGGGGTTAAACCCACAGTACTTGTAATATCTATGTACAGTTTGACCAGGTCTAAACATTTTGTCCATTATCTTCCAGTTTCTTCCATGCACTTCTTCACACTTTATACTAATCCTGCACTTCGGCGATGGTGTGCACAATGATTTTTAAGTCTTTATGGAACATTGTGCTTATTCTCCTCATTACTTGATTTACAAAGTGTCCCCCATTATCATGAGAATTTATCTCCGAAATCCCATATCTCGGTATTATTTCTTTACATAACGTTTTTGCCACTGTTAAGGCATTCAGTGTTTTTGTTGAAACCAATTCAAACCATTTTGAGAATGCATCTATTATGACCAGCCAGTATAACCCTGTGGATTGTGTAAAAATTTTGATTTGAAAATGTTTTGAATATGAATCAAATCCGTATGTTGTATAAAGGTGACTGACCTCCCCCACTATCCCTCCTCTTGAGCACTATGGCTCAATATTACCCATTTGTATAGGTTCTTTGGTAGGATAGGTCTGTCTTCTGGTCATTTATAGATGCCATTCTCTACTCTTGCCCCTCTTTTCGTCCATAATTGAATTTCAGTCTATGGACTTTGTTGCTGCACATATTTAAAAATGTGTTAGTGATTTAATCTGCTTCTTGCGTGTCTAAAATTTGAAGTGTCTTTTGCGCTGCTGTTTTGCGGTTCTGTCTGCAAGCTTGTTACCTCTTGACACCTTATCAGTCTCGTGTGTGTGCACTGCACACGTGCATATATAGCTACTGCTTCCACAACTAGCTTAGCAAGTAAATGGATGGCCTCCCCGAATGGGGAGAGACTCAGCTAGCAAATGATTAGACATTTTCACATGATTTCATCATCATTTATTTTGACACACCTTTTAACACACGCATGCTCCGATTTCTCCAGTTGGTCAGGCATTCTTTTGCTCCTTCAGCATTCCGTCTTCCATCATTTTGTCATAGTTCCTCTCGCTGCTGGCAGAGCAGGCCCCTAAAATGGTTGGCCACCCTGCCGCCGAGGGGGCCGGATCCCCCTCCCCGCGCGTTCAGCGCAGGCGGGCCCGCGCCCCAAAGCAACGAGAGCACACCATCCTATCCGTTTCTGTTGCTGCTTCTACAAGCACGCGCTCACACCCATGCGCACTCATGAGCACAACCACACACACGCACGCACTCACGAGCACGTACACACACACTCACTCACGGACACGCACACTTACTTACGGGGCCCCACACACACCCATAAATACACGCTTCAAGCGTCCATTCATGCGCAAGCTCAAACAGACAACATTAAGCTGACAGAGTTCACAAAGATTACACACGGACACAGAAGACATACAACGGGATTCGAATCCAGTCCACATTTTGCTTCTTTCCAACTGCTGCTGAGCAGTTTGGTCATTTTAATTGTCATCAGAGCAGATGCACTGACAAATACGCACGTCTTACTTAACTTTTGTTTCGTTTCGTTTCGTTCCTAATAGCGCTGTATATTTTCCCTTTATTATGCAGAATCTAACTTAAGTGTGCACACAAATTACTTTTCTCTCATGGTATACCAATATTAAACCCCCCAGAGGCCTCTTTTCCACGTCTTCCATTTTCACACAGAAGCCGCACAAAACCTTCGTCCAATAGCCGTTTGTCGCAGGCTCAAATTTCATTGAACTTTGATAGCTGTGGATGCTATTACAGTGTGCCTCGACAGCCCGGAATCGAACCGCGTCTCGGAATCACACCGGCTTATCTGGATATTTGAGTCCGTCCGAGCTCAAAGGGACTGTTGCACCAGCGTTTAAATCCAGGAGCTTTGTAACCCACAAACACTTCTAATTCGATCAGTTTCCAAACGACGTGGCTTACGCGCGCTTTATTTTCTTCGGTACCCTTAAAAATCTGACCGGGTCTGGCCGGACCACCTCGGCACCCTTAAAAAAAAGGTCTGACCGGGTCACTTCCACATTCATGCTCACAGTTACGGATGCCAAGGCTGCACACTTTTCCTATTTGCCAAACGCGGTCAGCGCAAGCCTCCCTTTTTTGGGCTACCATGGCCGCCGAACATCTCGACAACCGCACTTGGCCCGTACGACCATTAGGTGCGACTGCAGTGTCCCGGCTTGTCCCAGGAATTTTAACCGTCTGGGGGCTAAGTGGGTGGCTGTCTCTTGTCGCAACAGTGTTCAATCGTATCTGTGTTTTCGCCTCATTCACACAGCTAAAATTTCTATCCTCCATCGGATCTGTTGCCAAACTCAAGTCCACGTTTTATGGGACTTTCTGCTATTCTTTTATTGTGACGGCCAACAGCAATGTCATAAGACATCCTGTCCCGTCACGAGCCACATTCCTTCGGGCTTTTCTTTTTCATCATTCTCCCCAGACATGTCACTCTCTCCGCTGTGCACATTCCCCATTAAGTTTTAAGTTACTGTTCACTTTTTATTTGTTATTTTTTTCGTTTATTTTTTCTATTTTTATTTTACTTTTCCTTTGCTGTTTCTATTTGGGGGCCACTCCCCCTTCAAAAGTCGAATTATGACGACTTTTGACTAGGATAGACAACTTACTCCCGGAACAGCTCATGGCGACATCAGATTCAGTTGTAACTGCCCCGCTCAAGGAGCTCATGCCAAACAAGGAATTTGACATCGGTAAAAACACACCCTCTGTTCAACATTTAGTTGACTAACAACACTCAGGACATGTGAATAATGGAAAAAACAGTGTAGACAAATTCAAAAAGGTGTGAAGAGCAGGATGTTATTGCACAGTAATGGCTCTGAGACTCTATGAGTGGTGTGTTCATCAGAGCAACAGCCTGGGGGAAGAAGCTTTCTCTGTGTCTGCTGGTTTTTGGCGTACCGAGCTCTATAACACCGTCCGGAGGGGAGTAGTTCAAACAGACTGCAACCTGGGTGAGAAGGGTCTGTAGAGATGTTCCTTGCACGTTTCCTGGGGGGCTCCAGTATTGGTGGTCTGGGTGTCATTGGAAAAGATTCCAATGATCTTTTCTGCAGTTCTGATTGTCCGTTGTAGTCTGTGCTTGTCTTGTTTGGAGGCCGATCCCAACCAGACAGTGATGGAGGTGCAGAGGACAGACTGGATGATGGCAGTGTAGAAGGTCTTCAGAAGCTCTCGCGGCAGGTTGAACTTCTTGAGCTGTCTCAGGAAGTATAGCCTCTGCTGGGCCTTCTTCCTAACAGAGTCTATGTGGCCAGTCCATTTCAAGTCCCGAGAGATTGTGGTCCCCAGGAACTTGAAGGTGTCTGTGGAGAGAATAGTATTACTGCGGATAGTGAGGGGTAAAAGTGATGAAGGGTCTCGCCTGAAATCCACTGTCATCTCCATGGTCTTGAGCGGGTTCAGCTCCAGATGGTTTTGGCTGCACCAGTGGACCAGCCACTCCACCTTCTTTCTGTACGCAGTCTCATCACCGTCCTGGATTAGTCCGATGAGAGTGGTGTCGTCTGCATACTTCAGGAGCTTCACAGGAGAGTCACCTGAGGAGAAATCATTGGTGTAGAGAGAGAAGAGCAGTGGGGAGAGGACGCACCTCTGAGGGGCTCCAGTATTGGTGGTCTGGGTGTCAGATGTGATGCCCCCCAGCCTCACGCTGTTTCCTGTTGGTCAGGAAGCTGGTGATCCACTGACAGTTGGAGGCAGGCCCCGCAAGATGGATTAGCTTCTGTTGGAGGAGGTCAGGAGCGATGGTGTTGCACGCCGAGCTGAAGTCCACGAACAGGATCCTGGCGTACGTTCCTGGGGTGTCCAGGTGCTGCAGGATGTAGTCCAGTCCCATGTTGACCGCATCATCCACTGACCTGTTTGCCCGGTAGGCAAACTAGAGGGGGTCAAGCAGGGTGTTAGGGTTTGCAGAATATCTTCATCGTATGATTATGTTGGATTGTAACCTGTAATAATTTAATTAGTTTGTCCTGTCTATACAAAATTAGTTTACCACTGATTGACTAAACGCAGAGGAAGCAATCAAAGTTGCTTTGTTTACAGAAAGTCGTAAAAGGCCCCCTGCTATGCTTTGATCAGCAGGGGACCGTCTTCACCTTATCCTGTGTGTTCCCACACCCCCAGTTTCAACCCCACTCTGTTTCTCTCAATAAATAAGCACCTGACGAGGCCTGAGTCAGACTTCATTCGACCATCGCTGTAAGCACAGCGACGAGTGAACTCTCCGCCTGCAGGTGTCTAAAATGACTTGCTTGACTCCTGTGGTTCTTGCAAAATAAGTTAGAGTGAGCACCACCCTAACATTTTTGGTGCTCGGGACCCTCATACCCGCCATCTGGCTGACGGAGGAGGACGTGCTGCATTGTCGACAAGCCAGCGTCCTTTAGGGGGACCTGGAAAAGAAAGTCCTGGGAAGAGAATTTCTTCGCTGGGCCAGCATCTTAAGTCTGCCTTCGTCTGCCAGAGGTGGATTGACGGGTTCCCGCAATGCAACGGACCAGGGGTCAGGTAAGTTAAAAAATTGTGTGGTTGTGAAACGCGTAAAGGGTGCACGGGAGACAGCTTGGGTTCAAGTCCCAGTGGAAGGAACGGGCTAAGAAAAAACAGAGCTTCTTTTTCTTAATTGAAGGAGGGCGTAGATTATTTTTTTTGTCCGTTCTTCCAAGCTGTGTTGGAAGGTTTTCTGGCTTGGGTTAGAGTCCCAGTGGAAGGAACGTGCTAAGAAACACGGAGCTTCTTTTTTGTTAGTCAAAGAAGAGTGTAGATTTTTCTTTGTACGTTTTTCTGGCCAAAGAACAGCTTGGGTTCAAGTCCCAGTGGAAGGAACGGGCTAAGAAAAAACAGAGCTTCTTTTTCTTGATTGAAGGAGGGCGTAGATTCTTTTTTTTTGTCCGTTCTTCCAAGCTGTGTTGGAGGGTTTTACACCCATCTTGGATAGGCCTAAAAATAAAAAGCGTTGGTGTTTGTGTTGTTGAGAGAGTGCGATTGGTACGATAAATTGACTGCAGAGAGAATTTGGTGAGAGGTCAATTTAAACCTGCATTGAGGATCCTCAAAGAAAAGAAAAAAAAGAAATAAAAAATTGTATAAACCTAAAAAACCGAATTAAGATGGGAAATAAGAACGGTAAATCCCTAGCTCTTGAAGGAGATGAGAAGTACATGGCAGGTAAATTTCTTAATTGTATGCAATACATGCCAAAGTGGAAGAAAAAGTAGTAGAAGCAAAGTTGAAAGTGGAAGTCTGGAAGATAGTGGTTGATGTTTTGGAGGAGAGTGTTAATAGGAAGTCAAAGGGACTGAAAAAGAAAAGTAAAGAGAAAGAATTGATTTGTGCTAGAATGTGGTTGAATGCTTCGCAAGAGAGAAGAGAACAAATCCAAAAGACAAAAGATAGAAAGTTGAGAAGTGATGGGGCTGCGTCTATGTTTGTCAGGCCGGAGGAAAATGAGTGCAGGCGCACTGTCCCGGCCACGGCTCCAGCCGCAGCTGGAAGTACAGCTCAAGCGGAGCAAGAGGGATCTTCCGTTCGTAAGCAAAACTTGTATCCAGGTTTAACAGACCTGCACCCTCCCCCATATAACAGGAAAAAAATCAGTGTCACATTGCTAGAAGTCCTGTACAAACAAGAAGTTTGACCACTGCTGCTAGGTTTTTCCAAAATTTGGACAATGTTGATGTGTGCCCAATGATACAGGTGCCAAACCCTATTGTAGGGGAAGGCCAACCTCCACATACGTATGTTTTTCGGCCATGGACTTTGGAAGAGGCAAGAAAAGCAGTTGAAGGGGTTACCCCTGTTGCTGAAGACCCAGATATATGGGCAGAAGACATGGCTGGAATCATACATTCCTATAGACTGAATGGGCATGAGGCAGGAGAAGCTGCAATGTCTTCTTTGGGAAAAGACTGGGCAAAGGTTAGAGGTCATTATACAGGTAGAAATAATCAAGGGCCTTTTCCCTATCCCGGTGAGGGAAATCAATTGGTAGGGGAGTATGCAGCACAATGGAATGATCTTGTGCAAAGAGTGAGAACTATATTTCGAAGACGAGCGGATTATGGTCATTTGGCAGGAATTATACAGAAGCCTGGGGAAGATACTGATGATTTTCGCTTAAGATTTGAAAAAGAATTCAGGGTGCATAGTGGCATCCCATTCAATGATGCAGCTGAGAGTGCTTATCAGCAACAGCTTAAGAATGCGCTCCTTAGCAATTTCCGCCCTGAAATCGGCAACTGGGTGAGAAAACATTTGGTGGAAGTAGATGTTGCAAGTGTGACAACAACTATGCAATGGGCCAGACATGCTGAAAAAGTGATCAGAAGAGGCAAAAGTTCTGATGTATTTCATCTAGGCGATGATGATGATGTTGACCTACATGAAGATACAACAGTCTTCTTTCATGGGTCCCAGCAGGCCAGAGGAAGAGGTAGAGGCCAACAAGGTCGCAGGCCTCCGCATAATTCAAAACCCCCACCAGATTCAGAGACCTGTTGGAACTGTGGGGGACGAGGACACTTCGCAAGAGAGTGTCGTCGGGCAAAACGACACCAATCAAAGGGTGGAGGAAGGGGCAGAGGAAAAGCCAAATTCTCAGCATGACTAGATTGCCCCCCCTGTAATCTCTTGTCCTCCTACGGAGGAAGAGATAGTAGATGTCCATGCAGCATGGGACATTTTGAATGCATTGAAAGAAAAACCATATGTTACCTTAAACATTGGAGGAAGTGAGGTAGAGTTTTTGTGTGATACCGGAGCGTGTAAAACCGTAATAAAAACTAAAGTCCCAAATCTAAAGGCCTCCCAAAATACTATTTGGGTAAAATCAGCTGATGGGCAGGTACACAAGGAGAGTATCTCCAATCCAGTTGTAGTGAGAGATGATGAAACGGGAGTCATAGCTTCAGTCTCGATTGTGCTATCCCCAAAATGTCCCATAAACCTTCTGGGACGAGATCTGATGACTAGATTGGGAATTGCAATAATTCCAGTAAAGGATGGCATGCGAGCATGTAGAGTGAGAGATGCGGACTCATATGCTGCACAAGCAGGTGAGCGGATTTTCTGTTCCTATGACGTCTCCGCTGAACAGAATCCCAAGCTACCAGGCGATTTGCTGAGTGAAACCCGAAAACAATTGACACGACCTGAATCAGAAATGCCTTGTAATCAATTACATGTCACCATGAATATCCTCACTGACCCACATGATGACTATATTGAAAGTTTTCTCAGTGACACAGAAGTAACTTTAACAATCACTGCTCTGTACACTGATCGCAGGTCATTTGCAGCTGCTGCTGTGCTTCTGCCCGCTCCTCAGGATGACAAATACAAGTTGTCGGCTGTACCCCACATTTCATTGTTTAAACCTCACAGTATAACATGGGCAGATGTGGGTTGCCGGATTAAACTTGCTGATTCTGTCACTGATTATGAGGATAAAGGTGATGGGTGGAGCTACAGTACCAGTTGTGACATGTGGAAGCGAACTGTGTGTGAAGTAGGTGTTGGTGGGGCAGGCGCGTATGCGCGTCCCTGACTAGTTAACATTTGTTTGAATGAAAAGGAGGAGGGGGAATTGGCTGGGCTTCCTGACAAGCTGTGGACAAAGGGGCCATCTGATGTAGGACAGTTAACATCCATTCCGCCAGTGCAGATCAAACCAAGATCAGAGTGGCGTCCAAGAGTTAAGCAATATCCTTTAAAACAGGAGGCAATAAACGGGATTGCCCCTGTTATAAATGATCTTTTGTCAGGAGGAATTATTAGGAAGTGCTCGGATTCTCCTTGCAACACCCCTATTTTTCCAGTTCGAAAGGCCAATAAAATTGATTGGCGAATGATACAAGATTTACGAGCAGTGAATGATGCAGTGCAGACAAGAGCACCTAATGTGCCTGACCCACACACACTTCTGAACACTTTGAAACCTACTCAGAAGTTTTTCACGGTAATTGATCTTAGTAATGCATTTTTCTCGGTGCCAATTCACCCAGACTCACAGTTCTGGTTTGCGTTCACCTTTAAAGGGCAAAGTTATACGTACACCAGATTGCCACAGGGATTTGCTGATAGTCCAACTATTTTTATGCAAGCTATCATGGCCTGTTTGGCTGATTTTCAGATGTCAAACAAAAGCCAACTTCTAGTTTATGTAGATGATCTCCTGGTGGCCTCTGAAACTGAAGCTGCTTGCAGGGAAGACTCCTTAGCATTGTTACGCTATCTCTGCAAAACAGGGAATAAGGTGAACAAGAACAAACTCCAATGGGTCAGACAGGAAGTGAACTATTTAGGTCACACGTTGACAGCTTCGGGAAGACAGATACGGAAAACCAGAAAGCAAATCATTGCAGATGCACCAAAACCGGAGACGAATAAACAAATTATGTCATTTTTGGGGCTCTGCAATTACTGCAGAGCATGGATGCCACATTATGCGGAAAAGACGCAACCGCTGTTAGATATTGCGCATGGAGTCCCCATGGCAATGACAGAAAAATTAATGTGGACTCCGGAAGCAGACGATGCTTTTGTAGTGCTGAAACAGGCTCTGATGGAAACCACATCTCTTATCTTGCCAGACTACAGTAAAACCTTTGTACAAACAGCAGACTGCAGGAATGGTTTTATGACTTCAGTGTTGCTGCAGAGCCATGGCAGCAAACTACGGCCAATTGCATTTTATTCGAAAAAATTGGATCCAGTGGCTCTATCCTTGCCAGACTGTGTCCAAGCAGTATGCGCGGCAGCGCTTGCAGTGAGACAATCTGCAGATGTGGTGCTCTTTCACAAAATGGAGTTGCTAGTTCCACATGCTGTAGACGTGTTGCTACTGCAAAGCAAGATGAACTTTTTGTCACCTGCCAGACACCTATCCTACACTGCTACGCTTCTGTCACAACCACACATTGTGATAAAGAGGTGCACAGTCCTTAACCCAGCAACGTTGATTCCGTTGCCGGGGGATGGTACACCACATAACTGTTTGGATGCTACAGAACATCTACAGCTGCCCAGACAAGATTTAATTGACACACCACTTGACGAAGGGGAAAAGTGGTTTGTGGATGGGTCATGTTCAAAGGATCCTAGAGGGAACAATCAAAGTGGGTATGTAATTGTGAGATTGCCAGACCAAATTGTTGAAGCAGAGAAGCTTCCATACAACAGGTCAGCGCAGGCGGCTGAGCTGATTGCACTAACAAGAGCTTGTGAATTGGCGGAAGATAAGGAAGTCACTGTATACACAGACAGTCAGTATGCGTTTTCTACTCTGTTCTATTTTGCAAAACAATGGGAGCGCAGGGGGATGACAACATCAACTGGTAAGCCGGTTACCCATGCCTCCTTGTTGAAAGACTTGTTACAGGCCATTCATTTACCTGCTAAACTAGCTGTGTGTAAATGTGCTGCTCACACCACAGGCACAGATGAAGCCTCAAATGGAAACAGATTAGCAGACAGAATTGCTAAAGAAGCAGCGGCAGGGAAACATGGCCATGAATTTTTTTTCAATAGATTCAGAGGACACGCAACTCATAGATAAGACTATACTGACAGATATGCAGGGCAATGCTCCAATGGTGGAAAAAAGAATGTGGACAACAAAAGGTGCGATAGCGGATACGGATAATATCCTCCGCATCAATGACAAACCTGTTTACCTAAATCACTTTTTAAGGCAGCAGCAATTGCGACGCATGGGCCTTGCCATGTGTCGACAGGTGGGATGAGGTCCATCATACATCAACAATTCACTACCTTTGGTTTGGATGTTTACTTAAAATGTTTTTGTAAAGCATGTCCCGTTTGTGTGAAACATAATCCACAAGGAAACATGAGACCTAAGAGAGGCTCATTTCCAAAACCGTCTTACCCATTTCAAATCATGCACATGGATTTTATTGAGCTCACACAAAGTGGACCTCACAAATACTGCCTAGTGATGATTGATGCATTTTCCAAATGGGTGGAAATAGTTCCATCTAAACATGCAGATGCCTTAACAGTGGCAAAAGCCATTTGCAAAGCCATCATACCGACTCATGGCATTCCCCAAACCATTTACAGTGATAATGGTCCACATTTTGTGAACCAAGTGGTACAGAACATGGCTGTACACCTTGGGATAACGTTAAAAAACCACTGCGCTTATCACCCTTCCAGCGCTGGCCTGGTTGAACGAGCAAACTATACTATCAAAAGCAGGTTGAAGAAATGCATGGAAACAACAGGCAGACCTTGGCCAGAGTGCCTAAACTTAGTGAAGCTCTATATGAGAATTACTCCCACTTCAGAAGGGCTAACACCGTTTGAAATCGTCCACGGGAGGCCATATAGACTACCTGTGTTCCATGCAGATTTACAAAAGGCAGATGAAGAACAGTCTTTGGCAGATTACATGGTCAGAACGCTCAGACTGACAGAGGTGTCAAATGCAAATTTACTGCCGCCTGATCTTTCATCCTCACAGGTCGACAACACCATCAAGCCAGGAGATTGGGTCTACATCAAAGTCATCAAAAGAAAGAACTGGGCCAGCCCACGGTGGGAGGGACCATTCCAAGCCTTGCTGACTACCCCCACTGCAGTAAAGATCGCTGAACGGCCCAGCTGGATTCACCTCAGCCACTGCAAGCTACAAGGAGTGCTGGAACCCTAATTTGGAGTGGTTGGGAAGCCTGATTTCAAACTAGCCTCATCGTCTAGGGTTAGACGTCTCAATGTTGGTGAAGAGAACAACAACACCCACTCCGCTAGGCGAGGGTATGCCTCGGAGTCCCTGTCATCCAAGTAGCAACGGGGCTCCATATGCCAGGTGGATCCTCTGCTGCGTTGTGGTTGGAGCGTGCTATGGTCTATGGACTCAACTGAACAGACCAAGTGACAATGTTGACCGTGGAAGACGATGGTCACACGATGAGAACTTTGAGGACTGGTCATGGGACCCCAGAAACCCATACGAAACCAACACTTGGTACTGCTACGTCAAATTCACTGTGAGGTCGCACACACAGGAGGGTTGCTATGTTTGTTCCAAACTTCCTCCTTCCTCTACACAAGTTCACTTGGAGGCCAGAGCAATGAATGTCACTGAAGCGAAATGCATGGCATCCATGGGAGGAGTTGGATATCAACACCAGGATGTCACAGTCAGTGATGCCGACCCTTCCCGCCCTGGACATGCAGAAGGTACCTGTGATCAGCTTTTCTGGACAAATCTCAATGTGACTGTTAAAGGACAAACATTGCCGCAGGTCGCCTACACAGAGCGGCCGCCTGGAGTGAACTATACGTGTTACATCCAAGGAATCGGGACCCACAAATGCATTGACAGTGACTGCTCTCCAGGAGGGAACTGAATGGGAGCTCTGGACATCGCCACCGAGTGTCAGGATAAGAGAGCCATTTCAGGTGGTGATGGCTCTCCGACCAACATGGCTGCACCATCGAACGGAACATACTTCATACGGAATGGCTGGTGGCTTTGTGGTCACAAGGTTTATCCGATGCTGCCCGCCAACTGGACAGGAGTGTGTGCACCAGTGTGGGTGACGGACCACACCTACAGGATACAACATCGTCAACTGACGACAGCACACAACTCTTCTGGACGTCGACGCAGGGCGATTACAACCTTTGACCCCCATGACCCTGTCTGGGGTGCGAATGTTCCGGACGACCATAAAATATGGCCTGTCGGAAACAAAGTTGTTCATGCACTTTTTCCTTGGATCGGAGTTGGAAAACAATCTCTCTTCATCGAGACACTGAACTATCGTTTTCAGTCCTTTGTGAACCTCTCACTGCAAGTCGATGATGGACAGAATAGAGAGATCCAGGCTATTAGACTAATGGTCTTGCAAAACAGGATGGTTCTGGACTTGTTAACGGCAGCACAAGGTGGTGTGTGCCACGTCATTGGGACTTCCTGTTGCACATACATTCCAGGAGATAACGACACGCACATCAAGGAAGCCATGAACTCATTGAGGAGTTTACAGCAGGCCATGTCGGAGGACAAAATCCCACGTCAATGGGATTTCTTTTCATGGCTATTCTCTGGCGCCTGGTGGCAGTTGCTGTTGAAACTTTTGGCTCCTGTGCTTGCTGTGCTGGTATTGTTGTGCTTGTTTACGACCTGTGTTATCCCGTGTTTGAAGTCTGCTGTGACAAGGTTTGTGTCTTCTACCGTGGCACAAGTACATATACAGCTTCTTAGAGATGACGGATGTGATAACTATGATGTGGTGCAAAACGTGGATTGCGTAGATGCTGTTTGACTCAGCATTGTTTTACGGAAACTTGATGATTTGACCATCGAAAATGCCTTGCAAGTGATGGATTCAATGATGTACCGTTTCTGTGTTTTTCTTTTTCTTTTTTTTATTGATAACAGTCTGGTCGCCTAAGGCAGAGGGACCGTGTAACTCTTTTCCTGCATTTAATCTGGCCGCAGGTTTTTTAAGTTGCACATACTTTGGACTGGAGTGTTGTGGGAAAACCTCACCTTCACTGGAAGTTATTGCTTTCATTGTATTTTCTTACTTATGCTTGATTGTTCAGGTTGACATAATCATATGATAAAACAGGAGGGATATGTTAGGGTTTGCAGAATATCTTCATCGTATGATTATGTTGGAATGTAACCTGTAATAATTTAATTAGTTTGTCCTGTCTAGACAAAATTAGTTTACCACTGATTGACTAAACGCAGAGGAAGCAATCAAAGTTGCTTTGTTTACAGAAAGTCCTAAAAGGCCCCCTGCTATGCTTTGATCAGCAGGGGACCGTCTTCACCTTATCCTGTGTGTTCCCACACCCCCACTTTCAACCCCACTCTGTTTCTCTCAATAAATAAGCACCTGACGAGGCCTGAGTCAGACTTCATTCGACCATCGCTGTAAGCACAGCGACGAGTGAACTCTCCGCCTGCAGGTGTCTAAAATGACTTGCTTGACTCCTGTGTGGTTCTTGCAAAATAAGTTAGAGTGAGCACCACCCTAACACAGGGGGTCCGTGACCTCCTTCAGGTGGTTCAGCACTAACCTCTCGAAAGATTTCATGACCACAGATGTCAGTGCGACGGGTCTATAGTCATTCAAACCTGTGATGGCGGGCTTCTTGGCCACTGGAACGATGGTGGAGCTCTTGAAGCACGAGGGCACCTCACACAGCTCCAGAGAACGGTTGAAGATCCGTGCAAAGGTGGGCGCCAGCTGCTCAGCGCAGACTTTCAAGCAGGAAGGTGACACGCCGTCTGGGCCTGGTGCCTTCCTGGTCTTTTGTCTCCGGAACATCTGGCGCACTTCCTCCTCGCGGACCTGGAGTGCGGGTGCGGCCTCTGCAAGAGAGTGAGTGGGTGACAACGATGATAGAGGTGTGAACAGACCAGTTGTGGGGAGAGGTGAGTATGTAGATTGTGCTGCAGGAAGTCCCGTTGTGTGGGAGGACCGATCAAACCGGCAGTAGAACTTGTTTAGCTGGCTAGCAAGCCTTGGTCTCTCTACAGGACGGTGGGATCGTTTCTTGTAGCCCGTGATGCTCTGCAGACCTTTCCACACCGTTGAGGGATCAGGATTGGCAGAGAGGTGTCTCTTCAGGTTCTCCCCATAACACCTCCTGGCTTTCCTGACCTCTCGGTTCAGTGTGTTTCTGGTCTGCCTGAACAGGTTGCGGTCGCCGCTCCTGTAGGCCTCCTCCTTGACTTTGCGCAGCCTCCTGAGGTTCGGTGTAAACCAAGGTTTGTCGTTGTTGTACGTGCAGAAGGTCTTAGTCTGCACACACAGATCCTCACAAAAACTGATGATGTGATGTGACAGTGTCAGTGAGTTCATGCAAGTCTGAAGTTGCAGCTTCGAAAGCTCCCCAATTGGTGCAGTCAAAGCAGGCTTGGAGGTCCTGCTTGACTCCACTGTCCACTTCCTCACAGTCCTCACCACAGGCTTAGTAGTTTTTAGTTTCTGCCTGTAGGCCGGGATCAGATGAACTAGACAGTGGTCCGAAAGTCCTAAAGCTGCACGAGGCGCAGAGTGGTATGCATCCTTGATCACGGTGTAGCAGTGGTCCAGAGTCTGTGCCCCTCTGGTGGGGCACGTTGCGTGCTGTCTGTATCAGGGGAGTTTGTGTGCGAGGTTCGCCCTGTTAAGATCACCCAGAGCAATGATTAGTGAGTTTGGTAGAAGTTTCTCTATGTCTGTTACCTGGTCAGCCAGCATCTGCGTGGCTTCACTCGCACGTGCGTGTGGTGGGATGTAAACTCCCGCCATGACGATCGAGGAGAACTCCCGTGGTGAATAGAACGGCCGGCAGTTTATGAAAAGTGTTTCTAGGAGAGGGCTGCAAAACTCTTTCAACACCGTGACATCAGTACACCAACGTTCATTAATGTAGAAACAGAGACCACCTCCCTTTGATTTTCCGGAGAGCTCCGCGCTGGGATCTGCTCGCTTTAGCCTGAACCCGGCTAGCTCCACGTCGTGGTGGGGGGTTCCTTCGCTAAGCCACGTTTCCACAAAGCACAGCGCGGCGCATCTGCTGAAGTCCGTGTTCCTTGAAGTGAGGAGCAGCAGTTCATCCATCTTGTTCGCCAGGGAGCGGACATTCGCCAGATGAATTGACGGTAGGGCAGAACGGAACCCTCTCTGCCTCAGCCTTACGAGTGCTCCGGCTCGTTTTCCGCGCCGCCGTCGTCGCGCTAGCTTGAACACCACTGCCGCTCCGGCTAGAATCTTGGATGTGACACGTATAGTTCATTCCAGGTGTCCTTTTTGTATAGGGCACTTGTGGTATTGTTTGTCTTTTAACAGTCACATTGAGATTTAAGCAGAAGAGCTGATCAAACGTTCTCTCTGCGATTCCAGGGCTGTAGGGGTCCGTATCAATGACGGTGACAGCACGGTGTTGATATCCAACTCCTCCCATATAGGCCATACATTTCGCTTCAGTGACGTTCATCACTTTGGCCTCTAGGTGAACTTGCGTGGAGGAAAGGGGCAGTTTGGAACACACATAGCACCCCTCTTGTGTGTGGGATCTCACAGTGAATTTAACATACCGGTACTAGGTGTTGGTTTCCTGTGGGTTTTTGGGCTCCCATAACCAGTCCCCATGGTTTCGTCATGTGACCATCTTCTTCTTCGGTTGACCTTGTCAATGGGTCTATTCAGATGAGCCAATAGACCATAGCACACTACAACCACAACGCAGCAGAGGATCCACCTGGCTTGTGGAGTCCCAATTGCTACCAGGTTGGCAGAGACACCAGAACATCCCATCGCCCGTCAGTGGGGATCGTTGGTTGCTTCACTGACGTTGAGACACCCAACCCTAAACGACAGAGCCCCTTTGTAGTCAGCCTTCCCCACCACTCCGAAATTAGGGGTCCAGCACTCTCTGTAACTTGCAGTGGCTGAGGTGAATCCAGCTGGGCCTTTCTGCAATCTTCACTGCGGTGGGGGTAGTCAACAAGACTTGGAATGGTCCCTCCCACCGTGGGCTGGCACAGTTTTTCTTTTTGACGACCTTGATGTAGACCTCGTCTCCTGGGTTGATGGGATTGTCAACTTACGGGGAAGGAACATCATACGGCAGTAAATTTGCATTTGACACATCTTTCAGTTTGAGCGTTCGTGTAATCTGCTAAGGACTGTTCTTCGCCTGTCGTCTGTAATCGGTTCCCATTTGAGACTTGGTCCGTGCCTGTGGTGTGTGGCACATTTACGCAACTAGTGTAACAGTGTGGATGGCCTTCTTGAAGGGGGAGAGACTCATCTGGCAAACTATTAGACATTTTCACTCTCTTGTAGTTTCTTTAGATCGATAGGTAGTTTAAAAAGTTTGAGAAAAAATTTAACTTAATGGTATGACTCTACACAGCGATTGGCTGGCAACCGGTTCAGGGTGTCCCCCGCCTACTGCCCGATGACCGGTGGGATAGGCTCCAGCACGCCCACCACCCCCATGGGGACAAAGTGGTCCAGAAAAGGGAGGGAGGGAGGGAGGGAGGGAGGGAGGGAGGGAGGGAGGGAGGGAGGGATGGATGGATGGATGGATGGATGGATGGATGGATGGATGGATGGATGGATGGATGGATGGATGGATGGATGGATGGATGGATGGATGGATGGATGGACAAAGGACTTGCTGATGCCCAGCTGTGCCTTGCAAGCAAAACCTTCCGGACTTTGATGGAACAACAGTCCACATGTGAGCTCCAGCACGTCCACTGAACCAGTGACAGACTTCTGCATGTGGAACAAAAAGCAAAGCTTGAGTCGCTTTGTGTGCAACATGTGCCATGTGCATGCAGACTTACCTGCGGAGGATACAATTCACATGAAGGTTCTCCAGTTTGCTGTAGCCTGTTGTAATAAGTGGCTTTGCAAAAGAAGCGACTCTAAAAGAACAAAAATCTGTCACTATAGCAGTGCTTCTCAATCATTCTGTGATGCCCCCCAGGGAGAAAAAAAAACATTTTGCGTCCCACCCATGTTATTAACATTAAAGAAATAAAAAATAAATAAAAAAGAAAGATCAACTTACAATAAAGAATAACTTTATTAATAACATTGTTTTTAGTCTGTAACAGAACAGATTCAAAGTGCATCACTTTGCCTGAAATCAAAAAATAAATTAGTTATTCAAACTATAAACATTCTTGACCAACTGCCATTTTATGCTGAAAGAAATATAATACAATAATAATAAACATGCATTATATTAAATTACCGTAATTTCCGGACTATAAACCACACCGGACTATAAGCCGCACCAGTTAAAATTCAGGGATATTTTAGTTTTCTTCTTATATAAGCCGCACCGGACTATAAGCCGCACGTGCACACGCGTTTTTTACAAAGAAAGACAGTTCACAGAAAGCCTTTTTAAAGTTTTAATAACATACTTTAACATGTCTTTCTAAATATTGCCTGTGACGCAGTAGTAGTACCGCAGCAACACGGAAGTGTGCACGCGAGTTATTAACAAAGAAAGACTGGACACAGAAAGCTTTTTTAAAATTTTAATAACATACCTTAACATTTCTTTCCAAACGCTTCCTGTGACGCGGCAGTAATACCGCAACAACACGGAAGTAACACAAGACTAATAGGGCTGGATTAAAAAAAACATACCGGTAAAAGTCACTGAGACGCGGCGGTAACACAGCAGCAACACGGTAGTACAGCACCAACAGGGCTCGTTAAAAAACATACAAGTAAAAAAAGAGCTTCATCGTCTTCATCTTCCTCCTGTGCACTGAAACCATCGAAGTCTTCCTCATCAGTGTCCGATTGGAATAGGGTTAGATATCCTTCGCCTCACACTTTCTCAGTCTCTCTTTTGTCATCGCTTTTATACATTTCTTCGAGTGTGATGAGGGTCTGTTTATGCTTATGTTATTTTATTCAGGCACGAAGCGCTAAATTACATTAAACTAGCGAGCGACACGTATAGCTCTAGAGTAGACGGGACCACGAAATAAAGAAAAGGGTGGCGCAACACAACGTCATCAACATCGACTGCCTTTAGCTTAAAAGCGGCATCCTATGCATTTCTTTTGTCCCCCATAATGACTGTTTGTGTATAAAAGCTTCCTTTCAGTAATGTCCGTCTTGATCTCGTTCTGTCTCTTCTTCTTCTGTCAAGGAGGGCTGCCACTTGCAACGATCGGACAGACATTGAGGAGTATACTGACTCTGTTTCCTTCTACATCAGGAAGTGCATTGATGATGTGACTCACTCAAAATCCATCGTCACTCGGGCTAACCGGAAGCCATGGCTGACGGGGGCTGTCTTCAGGCTGCTGAGGGCCAGGGACAAAGCCTTTAGAGCGGGGGATGAGGCTGGCTTGAGGACTGCGAGGGCCGACCTGTCCCGGGGCATCAAAGAAGCGAAGAGGGCGTTCTCTTGCAAAATTACCGCCCACTTCAAGGACAGCAGGGATGCACGGAGCCTTTGGCAGGGCATTCAGACTATCACGGACTACAAGCCCGCGCCGCAGAGCTGTGTAGGAGACGTCCGTCTGCTCAATGACCTTAACCGCTTCTTTGCTCGCTTCGACGCTCAGAACAGCACTTGCCCGCTGAAGGCCACTCCCGCTTCACACAAGCTGCCCCTGTGCCTCTCCGCCGACAGCGTGAGGAGGTCTCTTGCCGCTATCAACATCCGTAAGGCGGCGGGTCCTGACGACATCCCGGGTCGAGCGCTGAAGGACTGCGCTGGTGAGCTGACGGATGTCTTCACAGACATCTTTAACACTTCCCTGCAGCAGGCCATCGTCCCGCCGTGTTTCGAAGCTGCCACCATCGTACCTGTGCCGAAGAAACCTGCTCCGTCCTGCTTCAATGACTACCGCCCCGTGGCACTTACGCCCATCATCATGAAGTGCTTTGAGCGGCTTGTCATGGAGCACATCCGTTCCGTTCTCCCCCCCCACCATTGACCCCTTCCAGTTTGCCTACCGAGCCAAACGGTCCTCTGAGGATGCCATCTGCTCTGCCCTCCACTAGGCCCTCACCCACCTGGAGAGAAGGGACTCGTATGTGAGATTGCTGTTTGTGGACTTCAGTTCTGCCTTCAACACCATTGTGCCACAACGTCTCATCAGCAAACTTGACAAGCTGGGCCTCAGTACCTACCTCTGCAACTGGCTACTGGACTTCCTCTGTCAGAGGCCACAGGTGGTACGTGTTGGCGACAAAATCTCCGCCAGCATCACGCTGAGCACAGGGGCCCCCCAAGGCTGCGTGCTCAGTCCGCTACTCTTCACCCTCCTGACGCATGACTGCACTGCAGCCCACAGTGACAACCGCATAGTGAAGTTTGCTGACGACACGACTCTGGTGGGTCTCATCACCAAGGGAGACGAGACTCAATACACGCTGGAGGTTGACCTTCTGACCACGTGGTGCAGGGACAACAACCTCCTGCTGAACGTCGACAAGACCAAGGAGATTGTTGTTGACGTCCGGAAGGGTCACACCCAACACCTGCCGCTGACCATCGACGGTGCTGTGGTGGAGAGAGTGAGCAGCGCCAGGTTCCTGGGGGTGCACATAAGTGAGGATCTCTCCTGGTCCACCAACACCGCATCACTGGCAAAGAAGGCCCAGCGCCGCCTGTACTTCCTGCGGAAACTCAGGCGAGCGAGCGCTCCTCCGGCCGTCATGACTACATTTTACCGTGGCACCATTGAGAGCGTCCTCTCCAGCTGTATTGCTGTTTGGGGTGGCGGCTGCACTGACTAAACTTGAAGGCCCTGCAGCGCATCGTGAACACGGCTGGTAAGATCATTGGTGCTTCACTCCCCTCCTTGAAAGGCATTTACATCTCCCATCTCACCCGCAAGGCGACCACGATTGTGAGTGATGTGAGTCACCCCGCTCACTCTTTGTTTGATCTTCTGCCCTCTGGGAAGAGGTATAGGAGCCTGTGCTCCCGCACCACCAGACTCAACAACAGCTTCATACTCCAGGCTGTTAGGATCCTGAACTCGCTTCCCCTTTCTGCGTAGCGTCCTGTACTTTTGCGCTATGCTTACTGTATGCACACTGGCTCCGTTTTGCTCCTCTTATTTATTGTGTTATCTGCTTATTTATTATTTATTCATCACTCTTATTATTTATTGTTTGTGCCTTCTTGTTTTTATATTATGTCGTTTACTTGTATGTCTATCGTGTAATATGTCTCGTCACCATGGGACAGAGAAAACGTAATTTCGGTTTCTTTGTGTGTCTTGACATGTGAAGAGATTGACAATAAAACTGACTTTGACTTTGACTTTTGTGTGAATTATACGGCACTATTCGCCTATCAAAACACAAAAGCACGTCTTCGGCGCATTATCTCTTCTTCGTCTGTCTCGCTCTTGCTTCCTGCTAGAGCGCCCCCTGGAGGCCATAAAAATCCATGAATACGCCGCGCCGCCGTTGTTGGTTTTTTTCTTCAAGATACCGCAGTGTATAAAAGTGATCAAGTCATCACAAAAATCATGAAAAAAATCATTATATAAGCCGCACCTGACTATAAACCGCAAAGTTCAAAATTTTGGAAAAAAGTTGCGGCTTATAGTCCAGAAATTACGTTAAATCAAAGTAATCAGCAACATTAACTCAGGAGCACAATATATACCTAAAACATTTTAACCTACAAAACAAAAATGAATAAAACAACGTGCTGTTTTTTTTAATCAAAATGAGGCAACATGACGGAGCCATATCCACGGCTGCAGGTAGTATCAATAAGCTCTTATGCAATGGTGTTGTTGTTGTTTTTGGACTGAGCAATTTGGTACGCTGCTTTATATGATGCTTACAGTGCTTGCTGATTGACTGAAGTAGCATTCACAAAGTGGGATGCTTACAGTGCTTGCTGATTACCGTTTTTTTCCGTGTATAGTGCGCAATATTTTACTAATTTATTGTCCTAAAATCTGGGGTGCGTATTATACATGGGTACAAAGAAAAAAAAAAATTTTTTTTTTTTTTTAATTTTTTTTTTTTTTTTTTTTAAATAAAGTCATGGTACAACAAAACCAACAACAGGACTGACCGACAAAGTCGTGGAACAAAAAGACAGGGTGACATTACCAAAGACAGGAACAGAATGACAGTAACACATGCAATGATCCAACGGTGAGCGAGGGGCAGACAGGACTTAAATACAAAACACGTTACATCGACTGAGGTGACACAGGAAGAGCGGGGTGACACGAACAGAAACTATGGCAACCTAGACACATAGCAAAACTGGGGACGAGACATGACAAATCTCCCCCGAAATAAAACTCACCTTTCTTCTTGTTTGTTGTCAATCGCGCATCGCATTCAGCCATCCTGCCCAACACACTTAGTAAAATTCATAATTGACGACACATCGTTTGATGCGATGGTGCAATCCTCGATGGTGTGTTATTGTCAAATATTGTTTGTTTTTTAATCTCCATCGCGGACCGGACGTCATACGGAGGCCGCCATTACAGATGCGCAGAACGGTTGCGCAAGACACGTCAGCTATATAAAGAGCGAGAGTTCAGTTCTCCACCTATTAGTTTCAATTCACAGTTTAATTAGCAGTTTCAATCAGCAAATAACAAAATGCGTATTACAGGTAATATTTTATTTCACAACACTTTGCCTTGTTCCTTTCGTCTCTGCTGTTCATTTCAAACACGCTCCATACGACCGCAATGCTCTTGTATCAGACGCTCGCTCGATCACCTGCTAGTTTGCCGTCTGCCACAATGTACCCTACACAAATCCGAAACATTTGTTGCGGCTCCGAGTCACGACGAGGGGCAAGTTTTGGTTTCCAAGGGTGTTTTTATTCCTCTTCAACGTCTCTCCCATACAGAGCCGCCGTGTGCGCACGGAGCGCGGTGGTGCGTTTAGGGGCAGTCGGAGAAATCAACGCCAACAAAAAAAATGACATCCAGCCTAGTTAAGACCATACCAAAGACTTTAAAAATGGGACCCATTGCCTCCCTGCGTGTGTGACGATCTTTGGGACTTAAAAAAAAAAAAAAAAAAATTAAAAAATTTTTTAAAAAAATTCATAAAAATTGGGTGCGTATTATACATGGGTACAAGCTTTTTTCCAGCATCAGCATGCCATTGTTAGGGGTGCGTACTATACATGGGGGCGCACTATACATGGAAAAAAACGGTAACTGAAGTAGCATTCACAAAGTGGGATGACTGTTGGCAATATTCAGCCCGTTTTCACTGAAAAACCTCAAGCACATCTTATCAGCGTTTTGATCACATTACCCCAATATTAGCCAACTTACATTGGCTCTCGGTCCATTTAAGATGTGACTTCAAGGTTCTTCTATTAACCTATAAATCACTGCATGGCTTAACGCCTTCATATCTCGTCGACCTAGTTGTTCCTTATGTTCCGTCTCGTAACCTTCGTTCGCAAAACGCTAGTCTTTTAGCAACACCGAGGGCCAAGAAAATGTCTGCAGGGTCTAGAGCATTTTCTATTCGGGCTCCAGAGCTTTGGAATGCCCTACCAATGGATATTAGAATATTATTAGACTATATTGAATAATGTAAATCAGGGGTCTCAAACTCCAGTCCTCGGGGGCCGCATTCCTACGTTTTCCAAGTTTCCCTCGTTAAACACACCTGATTCAATTATCAGGCTCCTGCAGAACGTGAGGATGAACTGATCATTTGAATCAGGTGTGTTTAACGAGGGAAACTTGGAAAACATGTAGGAATGCGGCCCCCGAGGACTGGGGTTTGAGACCCCCGATGTAAATAACAGCAACATTTTGTTGGTGGGAGACTTTGTTTTATTGTTTGAAGAGCAAAGTCATTCATTTTTAGGAGAAACACTGTAGTCAGTCTTCGGTATCTTTTTCCCATTTGCTTCATTTAAAAAAATGTTAATGCATCCATTTTCAAAACAATCACCATCCCGGTGAGGGTCAGCTGACATCGGGCCGAAGGAAGAGTACACTCCGAACTGGTTGCAGGGCACCAATAAAACATTTGCCCCGTAAAATTCCTCTCAGAATGTGAAGTCATTTTCTTTGTTCCTCAATTTCTTTTATGAAACATTTTCATGTTTGACATGTCCCTCAATTTCCTTCATCTATGTATATCTAACTCACAGTATTTGCAGCAAATAATTTTTTTGCCAAGTTAAGATTAAAAAAAAGATTAAAGTCCCAATGATCGTCACACACACATCTGGGTGTGGTGAAATGTGTCCTCTGCATTAAACCCATCCCCGTGTGATTTTAATCCATCCCCTGAGTGAGAGGGGAGCAGTGAGCAGCAGTGAGCAGCAGCGGTGCCGCGCTCGGGAATCATTTGGTGTTTTAACCCCCCCAATCCCAACCCTTAATACTGAGTGCCAAGCAGGGAGGCAATGGGTCCCATTTTTATAGTCTTTGGTATGACCCACAACCTTCCAGTCTCAGGGCGGACACTCTACCACTAGGCCACTGAGCTGGTTAAGTTTATTTATATAGCCCTAAATCACAGACAAGTCTCAAAAACCTTCACATGTGCAAAAATTGGCAATTATTCTCAACATCCCCTGATCTTAACTCCCAGGAGGGCAAGGAAAAACTCAAAAACCCCTACTGGGGAAAAATGAGAAACCTTGAGAAGAGACCACAGATGGGAGGATCCCCCTTCCAGGATGACCAGGCTGCAATGGATGCAGAGAGGGCAATACATCCTACCACCAATTTCACTGAAATAATGCTCGATAGTAACTTCCTAAACCCAGGGTGCACCTGGCGTATGTTTTTCAAAGAAATCTTCCCCCTCCCTCCGGAGAAGACAGGATTAATTTTTTGGAGAAAGTGTTTGAGTAACTTTTTGGGGGGAACCACCAAATTTAAGATAAAAAAAAAAAAACCTCATCATTGATGACTTTATTTTAAGAATGTCCTTGCCCAAACACTGAAAAATCAAAAATCAAAACAAAAAAAAATCACAGTTAAGACTTGCAATTTCAAGTTTGAGCGCAACTGCCCTGCAGTTCAGGCAGGCGGCGCTTCACTCCGTCTGGCTGCGGCCAAGCTCCTGGTACCGCAAGCGGTACAAGCAGTAATGCTGAAAGACAAAGACCACGTCAAAGACTACCGAGAAGAAGCCCAGGCCGAACTTAGTGGGGTCTCCGAAGATCAGGCGCCACTCGTCTGTACACAAGAAAAGAAGCATCAGGGGACTTTGACGGAGCCGACATCGAGAAGGCGGACATGGGGAGGGAGGGGCCCTGACCGTTGTTGTAGGAATCTAAGGTCATCTGTGAGATGCTGAGCAGGCCGCCGCTGAAGTCCAGCAGCACGGTACCGATGCTCCAGCCCTCCGTGCTCTGCCGCCGGTAGTTCATGAAGGCCTGATGGAAAGGTGACATGTCAAAAACAAACAACCGGGATGCAGACCCAGCTGGATCTCGATTCCTTGTTCCATGAAATGTTCTGGCGATTTACGCTGCTAGGGAAGACGGCGGACAGGAGGTGGGGGTGGCGGCAAACCGACCTGCGGCACATACTTGACCAGCGTGACGGCCAGCTTGATGTAGGAGAAGAAGTAGAGGTAGTCCAACCAGCTGAGGCGTCCAAAGAGAGTCAGGAAGAAGGTGGCGCCGGCAAAGGACCAGCCCATCAGCAGTAGGAGGCGGGCCGTCCATGACACCCTCTGGGCCCCGCTCTGCAAGACAAAATCCAGTGTCACAAGATCCGCCATCATGTCTCGATTTCCCTCTTGCACAGAAACCAGTCAAGACGCAGAGACACTGTATGCCACATCAGAAGATCGACCTTTGCCTTCGGCGCAGAGTTGGCAAGATGGCACAGGGTTCCGGCCACACTCGAGAAGAGAATTTGTGGAAAGCGAAGCAGCCGGCGTACCTCGTAGATGGCAGCCTGCCCAACAAAGAGCAGACAGAGCAGGAAGGCGTGCAGGCTGAAGAACACATCATTGGCCTTGACGGGGTTGATGCCGTTTGGGTTTGTCTGCAGGTACTCCTCCTGGCGAAGAGGAAGCGACGTGCAAAAATGACATGATGTGCGGTTTGATGACACGTGATGTGATGACATCACGTCACCTTAATAGGCCCCGCCCAGAAGAGGCCAATGTTGAAGACGCTGTAGGCAAAGAAGCCCGTCAGGTTGAGTGCCAAGAAGTCGAAGTTGAGGCCCACCACGCTGGAATGATATCAGGTCAAAGGTCACATCACACACAGGCCATTTGCGTGAGTTGTTACGTCATCGTGTGTCATGTCACACGCTTGTGTTGTGTCCCGCAGTCATGTCGTGCCACATCCCCAGTCATGCACGGTGACGGTCGGTCACACCTTTTGCGCCTCCAGTTCTCCCAGGCTTGTGGGTAGAAGGACACGGACCACGCCAGAAAGTAGAGCCAGCCCACGGCCTCGCTGAGCAGCGCCAAGGCGTTGCTGCGGACCACCAGGAAGTGCAGACGGGGTCCCGAGCTGCCGAGACACGGGAGCCGGCATCATAAGACGCCGCTGCCACCTACACTGACGCCACTCACCCGAAGCCGTCTGTGCTGTTGCTCAGCAGGTACGCTGTCACTTGTCCAGCTGCGTGGGCCGTTGCCGTGAACTTGACCGAGGTGGCACCGACAGGCAGCGTCACCTAATGGACGGCGGCAGCAGCGGTGCAAGATGGTGGGTCACTGAGTCTTGTCGGCGGCGACGCGGGACTTACCCGCTCCGGCAGCCCAACGATGGCTGACGAGTTGCTCTTGGAGCTGTAGGTGACATTCAGACGGACGACCAGTGGCTGCGGTAGCGCCGCACTGCAAACACACCCAAGCCAGTCACACGCCTGCCACTAGAGGGCGTGATGCTAAAATGTGCAGTCAATATGTTCTCGTTCAACATTTCTGTGTTTTGCTGCAAATAAATGCAATTGCCATCAGAAAATATTCATGTTTGTTATCAAGAACAGGGGGTTTCAACTGGTTTAATCCAAGGGACCACCATTATCACCAAAAAGAAACTTGGGGACTACTGCTTTGGCAGAATATTATGTTATGTTGCACAGGAGGATAGCACTATACATGCTATTTATTTGCATTTGTATGTCTATTTTTGGGAATATCAGCTACCTTTGACATATTCTTTATAGGTAAATGATTGATAAAATTAGCTGGGAAATAAATCAAGTCTAAATAACAAATAAATTTTGTTTTGAAAAACGTTACTATTTTCCATTTCCAATTTCGTGGACCACCTGCCACAACGGACCACTAGAGGGCCACGGATACGGTTGACAATCCCTGATCTAGAGCAGTGGTCCCCAACCACCGGTACGCGGACCGGTCCCGGTCCGTGGGTCACTTGGTACCGGGCCGCCAAGCCGCACAGAAAAAAAAAAAGATCGACGATCAATTAATTCAGGTCAAGACACTCGTCCCGGTCACGTGACATGTTTCGCCAGTCGAGCCCGCAAAGCTAATATGTGGCGACAGGCTAACTAACCAGGCAATGAAGCATTCAAAACTGCTTCAACACATGGAGACCAAGCATCCAGCAATAAAAGACAAACCTTAATCACTTCGGGTGTCATTGTCTCCAATTACGTCTAGATGGGACCGGCTCGTTTCTGAGAAACAAACTCAGTGCTCCCACTAATTTAACGTAATGGTGAGTTTTATTTTTGTCATTTGTACTTGATTTTATGTCAGTCGTATAATTTTATTTCATCGTATTTATATATTTATTATAAATGTCTTATTTATTATTTTATATAAATGTATCATTTATTTCAGTGGCGTAGCCAAGCCGGGGCGGCGCCCCGGTTAGGACTCCCTGCGCCCCGGTTGGAGAAAAAAAATCAAGCTTTTTCGATTCTTCATTTTCATGCCGTTTTTTTCTTTCGGTCTTGCGCGAATGTGCTTGCGCTATTCTATGTGCGGGATGTTATCCATTCACCGTTTGCCTTCCGGACCCGGATGTTGTTTTAGCGATCAGCGAACGGCGTGGGTGATGTTCGATTTTTTTTCCTGTGGGCTACGCCACTGATTTATTTATATAAATGCCGGTCCGCGAAAATATTTCTGACATGTAACCGGTCCGTGGCGCAAAAAAGGTTGGGGACCACTGATCTAGAGAATTGGAATCATTTCAATCAAACCAAACTTTCCACATCCAATTTTGGAACATTTCATCGACTCGCCTTAGACACAGAAGCAGGAACGATTTGGAGAGAGGCTGCGGCTACATCGGCATAGGGGTTCTGAGAAAATTATTTCTAAATATATTTGAGAATGTCAATGCAGGGCGACACAGATTTCTGTTTGTCAGCAATCTACTAACGGAAGCGCTCGACTTGTTTATCTGAGACGTCTCGCCAGGAATCCAAAAAAACGAGCAAAACTCTTTGACCAACAGGAAAACGGTTGGTCGCCTTCGTCCAGGATGAGCGGCCATCTCCAAAGCTATCCTTTCCCGTTGGCGTACACTTGCTGATGCGCACCTCACCTGGAAGCAATAGTCAGGTTGCCACTAGTGCCTTCTTGGAGCGTAACCTCCTCCGGAACAGACAGCAAGACGAGTGACTCTGCAGCACAGACACCAGATGACAAGACATCACGCGTACGCTCGTTTTAACACCGCTCTTCAAGGGGAAAACGCAGAATGCCTAGTCACCTGAAGTGTCGACTGGCAGCAAGAACAGCAGTAACAGCTCCTGCGGGAGCCACATCTCTGCGCTGCAAAACGCGCGCACACACCCAACAAACAAACAAACAAACAAACAAACAAACAAACAAACAAGAAAACAAACTCATTAAACGTTCCAAAGTCAGCACACATCTAACACCAACTTAAAAGACAAAACGATCGTAAGTCAGGTGTCTCTCGAAAAGAAACAACACAAATCTACAGCCAGTGCTAGAGGTGAAAGTTTGGGCGAACGCGGCTCGGCTCCATAAAGGCATCCGATAGAAACCATCCTTCCCCACACAACGATTCATGTCAGAAAACATATATAAAAACACTTTTACAAGTAAAGATGAGTCGGCAGATTGTTGATATTTCCAAGCTAGCGACGCGCGTCAACTCACTATAGGGAAGACGTTCCCTAATGCGTTCGGAAGTCACATGTAGGGATGGGCGGATCGATACCAAAATATCGATATATCGATCCAGGCTGCTCATTTTTGAGTATCGATCTCCCTAGCTAAAATATCGATACTTACAATTATTTAATTATATTTTTCCTCATTTTTTTTCTGCTCCAATTTGACGACTTGCACTCATGCTAGCACTACTTTTCCTTCCGCCTGCTGCACCGGCGTGTCCTGCTCTGCTCTGCTCCCGCCCCCTTTTCTCACAATCCAAGCCCTCCTCCTCCGCCCCCCGTTCCAATCCAAACAAACACAAACAAGCATGGCCACGGCGGCGGCCCAGTCCGAACGCAAGAGAAGTCTGGTTTGGGGATATTATATTTTACTTAATAACAACGAGGCAAAATGTGAAATATGTCACAAAACAATTAAATATTGTGGCAACACCACAAACTTGACAAAACATTTAAGCAAAATTCACCCCACGGTTAATGAAGAGCTGCAGTTGAAACGTGCCGCAGACACTAAGGCAGCGACGGAAAACCCTGCAGCCACACCGAGGCTAAGGTACCAAAGTACCTTAGAAGCAGCGTTTCAGAAAGGCAAGACATATCCAGGTATCAGGTACTAACCAAAAATCGTAAGCATTTGTGGTTGATGTGCTATTTGAAGCAATAATTACTACGCTTTAGTCAGTCATTTATAAATAAAGTTTTCCCCTTTTCAATTTGTGGTCGAACGCCATACGTTTTATTTGTAACTCCACTTCCTATAAACAACACTAAAGTATTACAATATTAAATGTAAGTATCCAGTGGCTTTACAAATTGATAGTTTTGCTGCTCATGACGATTAAGCGCTGCATCTCTGTTGGTACCATGTCTCTTTTTAGATTATACTAAAAGACAAAACTTTTTCCCAACAACAGAGAGAGAAAAGTAAAGAATAGCTCCTTTTTATTAAAGTTATACTATTAATATGCATCTTCCACTAATGCACTAATGTCTAAAAAGGTTAATAATTCATGTACATGACGTAATACTTTTTTCTATAAAATTCAATAGATGACTCTCCAAGAGCAAGAATGCCACTGCATTTAATTATTTATAAATATTTTTTTTGGCGGGAAATTACACTTCCGGTATCGATATCGGATCGAATATCGGGTATTTTGGGTAGGAAATACTTGGTATCGGATCGATTCCAAAATCATTGGTATCGCTCATCCCTAGTCACATGATAGTTTAAAAAAAAAGAACGGGAAGAACAAGAAGAAGAAAGGTCGGGACGTTTACGCGGATTCGATGCTCCCTTACATACGCGTTTTGGCATTGACTAAAAGAAAAGTCATCCTCATGATTTTGAAATTAACACCTGGTTACAAAGTCCACTACAGTACCAATACACGATCTGTGACCCTCACGCAATCTGAGACGCGCATGCGCAAAGGTCAGCCCGCTTGGCTCTCACTACGGCAAATGACTACGCAACGGTGTAAAACAGTGACCGCCAACCGGTTGTCCACGGCCCTCTAGTGGTCAGTGGCAATATTGCAGGTGGCCCGCGAAATTGGAAATGGAAAATAATCGTAACGTTTTAAACAAAAAATAATAATTTCTTATTTATACTTGATTTATTTTCCAGATAACGATTTCTCCTCAGGTGACTCTCCTGTGAAGCTCTGAAGTATGCAGACGACACCACTCTCGTCGCACTGATCCAGGACGATGATGAGACTGCGTACAGACAGGAGGTGGAGCGGCTGGTCCACTGGTGCAGCCAAAACCACCTGGAGTTGAACCCGCTCAAGACCGTGGAGATGACAGTGGACTTCAGGCGAGACCCTTCACTACTTTCACCCCTCACTATCCACAGTAATACTATTCTCTCCACAGACACCTTCAAGTTCCTGGGAACAACAATCTCTCGGGACCTGAAATGGACCGGCCACATAGACTCTTTCCGGAAGAAGGCACAGCAGAGGCTGTACTTCCTGAGACAGCTCAAGAAGTTCAACCTGCCGCGGGAGCTGCTGAAGGCCTTCTACACTGCCATCATCCAGTCTGTCCTCTGCACCTCCATCACTGTCTGGTTTGGATCGGCCTCCAAACAAGACAAGCACAGACTACAACGGACAATCAGGACTGCAGAAAAGATCATTGGAATCAAACTCCCATCTATCCAAGACTTACCGTTTTTTTTCGTGTATAATGCGCCCCCATGTATAATACGCACCCTAAAAATGGCATGTTGATGCTGAAAAAAAGCCTGTACCCATGTATAATACGCACCCAATTTTTTTAATTTAAAAAAAAAAAAAAATTAATTTCTTTTTTTTTTTAAGTCCCAATGATCGTCACACACGCAAGGAGGCAATGGGTCCCATTTTTATGGTCTTTGGTATGGTCTTAACTAGGCTGGATGTAATTTTTTTTGTTGGCGTTGAATTCTCCGACTGCCCGTAAAGGCACCACTGCGCTCAGTGCGCACATTTGAAAAAGGCGTGCGGACGTGAAAAAGGCGGCTCTGTATGGGAGAGACGTTGAAGAGGAATAAAAACACCCTTGGAAACCAAAACTTGTCCCTCGTCGTGACTCGGAGCCACAACAAATGTTTCAGATTTGTGTAGGGTACATTGTGACAGACAGCAAACGAGCAGGTGATCGAGCAAGCCTTGTCTGATACGAGAGCATTGCGGTCGTATGGAGCGTGTTTGAAGTGAACAGCAGAGACGAAAGGAACAAGGCAAAGTGTTGTGAAATAAAATATTACCTATAATACGCATTTTGTTATTTGCTGATTGAAACTGCTAATTAAACTGTGAATTGAAACTAATAGGAAGAAAACAACTCTCGCTCTTTATATAGCTGACGTGTCTTGCGCATCCGTTCTGCGCATCGGATCCATAGTGCGCATGCGCAGTCATACTGCCTCCGTATGACGTCCGGTCCGCGATGGAGATTAAAAAACAAACAATATTTGACAATAACACACCATCAAGGATTGCACCATCGCATCAAACGATGTGTCGTCAATTATGTATTTTACTGACTAAGTGTGTTGGGCAGGATGGCTGAATGCGATGCGCGATTGACAACAAACAAGAACAAAGGTGATTTCAAGTTTGATTTCGAGGGAGATTTGTCATGTCTCGTCCCCAGTTTTACTACGTGTCTAGGTTGCCATAGTTTCTGTTCGCGTCGCCCCTCTCTTCCTGTGTCACCTCAATCAATGTAACGTGTTTTGTATTTAAGTCCTTTCTGCCCCTCGCTCACCGTCGGATCATTGCATGTAATACTGTCATGATGTCTGTTTGGTTCTGTTCCTGTCTTTGGTAATGTCTTTTTGTTCCACGTCTTTGTCGGTCAGTCCTGTTGTTGGTTTTGTTGTACCATGACTTTCTTAAAAAAATAAATAAATAAATAAATTAAAAAAAAAAAAAAAAAAAAAATTAAAAATAAAATAAAATAAAAATTTGTACCCATGTATAATGCGCACCCCAGATTTGAGGACAATAAATTACCGTTTTTTCCGTGTATAGTGCGCCCCCATGTATAATACGCACCCTAAAAATGGCATGCTGATGCTGGAAAAAAGCCTGTACCCATGTATAATACGCACCCAATTTTTATGAATTTTTAAAATTTTTATTTATTTATTTTTTTATTTATTTTTTTTAAGTCCCAATGATCATCACACACGCAGGGAGGCAATGGGTCCCATTTTTATAGTCTTTGGTATGGTCTTAACTAGGCTGGATGTAATTTTTTTGTTGGCGTTGATTTCTCCGACTGCCCGTAAACGCACCACCGCGCTCCGTGCGCGGACGGGAAAGAGGCGTGCCGGGCGCTCACTGTCGCATTGCTTAAAGAGTGCCTTTGTGTTTTAGGATGAACAGCAGAGACCAAAGGAACAAGGCAGTGTTGTGAAATAAAATATTACCTGTAATACGCATTTTGTTATTTGCTGATTGAAACTGCTAATTAAACTGTGAATTGAAACTAATAGGGAGAAAACAACTCGCTCTTTATATAGCTGACGTGTCTTGCGCAGCCGTTCTGTGCATTTTATTTCACAACACTTTGCCTTGTTCCTTTGGTCTCTGCTGTTCATCCTAAAACACAAAGGCACTCTTTAAGCAATGCGACAGTGAGCGCCCGGCACGCCTCTTTCCCGTGCGCGCACGGAGCGCGGTGGTGCGTTTACGGGCAGTCGGAGAAATCAACGCCAACAAAAAAAATTACATCCAGCCTAGTTAAGACCATACCAAAGACTATAAAAATGGGACCCATTGCCTCCCTGCGCGTGTGACGATCATTGGGACTTAAAAAAAAAAAAAAAAAAATTACATTTTTTTTTGTACCCATTTATAATGCGCACCCCAGATTTTAGGACAATAAATTAGTTAAATTTTGCGCACTATACACGGAAAAAAACGGTAGTTAAATTTTGCGCATTATACACGGAAAAAAACGGTACTCCCCTCCGGACGGCGTTATAGAGCTCTGTACGACAAAACCAGCAGACACAGAGACAGCTTCTTCCGCCAGGCTGTTGCTCTGATGAACTCACACCACTCTTAGAGTCTCAGAGTCATTGCTGTGCAATAACATCCTGCTCTCCACACCTTTTTTGAATTGTCTACACTGTTTGTACTATGTATCCTCTCTGCATCCATTGCAGCCTGGTCACCCTGGAAGAGGGACCCTCCCATCTGTGGTCTCTTCTCAAGGTTTCTAATTTCCCCTAGCTGGAGTTTTGAGTTTTTCCTTGCCCTCCTGGGAGTTTAAGATCAGGGGATGTTTGAGAATATTTGTCATTTTTCACATGTCCTGAGTGTTGTTAGTCACCTAAATGTTGAACAGAGCCTGCGATGTACCGAAATCAAATTCCTTGTTTGGCACGCTCAAACATGGCGAATAAAAACTCTTGAGTCTTGAATCATTTACCCATCCAATTTATATAAAATGTAGCTGAGATTCACAAAAATAGACATACAGATGCAACTAAATAGACTGTACAGCGCTATCCTCGTTCGGTGCAAAATAAAATAATATTCCACCAAAGCAGTGGTTCCCGAGTTGCTTCTTGGTGATAATGGCGGTCCCTTGGACTAAACCAGTTGAAAACCCCAAGTGTACGATAATAAGAGATATGACATGAAAAGCAATATAATTGCTTTTTATTTGTTTTTATTTTGGGATCTTTTTTTTTGTTCATAAATAATCTAATAGTGATAGGCTCTAGACCAGGGGTGGGCAAACTTTTTGACTCGCGGGCCGAACTGGGTTCTAAATTTGGACCGGAGGGCCGAACCAGGAGCAGATGGACGTAGTGTTTGTGTGAATTAATATAAGCGACCTGTAAAGGTCATTGCATAAAAGATTTTGGCCTTTAGTAGGTAGTAAAGCATGGATATTCCAAACAAGTTTTTTGAAAACAAATGCATTTATTAACAGCATTAAAAAATAATAATAATAATTCACTAAAAAACTGCTATCAGTGATTCTCATAAAATACGAGACTGTTATTATGAATAACTGTTATTATGAATAACAGTCTCCATCACTTCAGTGCCTGCAGGTCAGATTAATGAAAGATCTTATGAGATCACATCAAACGGCAAACATTCTGACCAAATATATTATCTTGAAGAATCGGTGAACGCATACATCCAAATAAAGTAATCAAAACGGCAACACGGTGAGGGGTATCTGAAAATCAGAGCAGAGTTTTAACTCACAAACACCTTGTAACAGAGGTGAGGAAACGAGAAACACTTCCTTAAAGTAAGCCTTAAGAACTTTACAGGTTAAGATTAGTCGCAAACAAGTGGTGCATCAATGTCCTTGAGCATCCTGCATTGTTTGAAAACGAGAATGGTCGCTAGTTTCAATCCCTGCGATGTGTACAAATCATATTCAAAATGCCTCCCCTTCATTTTCAGTGGGAACAGTGTTGTTGGTCTCCCTTTTTTGCTAGTGCGTCATAGTCTGGAGTAAAATTTGTTGTGGCAATTCTTAGGCGAGATCCGAGGTGTTGGTCCATTTACCTCGATCTGTGACGGGTTGATGTTGACGTTCATGTGGCTGAACGTCACGTCGCGTACGTCGAGCCAAATTGGCCACTCTCTTTTAAATGCTCGGCACTGTGTCCACCTTGGGCGACTCATTTTAATGGAAGGATTCCAGGGGAAGGTTTGTGGGTGGCTTTAGCGCAAAACTGCATCTGAAAGCTCAGCGCGCGAATTACAAGAATGCTGTCGTCACAGCCCACGCTCTAAATTCGGGACTGATACAAATAGAGCGCGAGTGCGCCAACTCCGTACTACTGAGTACGTATACGCACTTGAGTGTGCACCGAGCTTTCTGACACGGCTTCCGGTAGTAAATGCGCAGGCGAGCGCTTCCCCCATCTACTGGGGAAACGCAGTCATTGCAGGCAAAATGACCAAAAAAAAAAAGTTTAATAATACAATTTTTTTCAGGGTTGGCGGGCCGGATTAAACGGTCCCGTGGGCCGGATGTGGCCCGCGGGCCGTAGTTTGCCCACCCCTGCTCTAGACCAGTGGTCACCAAACTACGGCTCGCGGGTTGGATACGGCCCACGGGACCGTTTAATCCGGCCCGCCAACCCTGAACAAATTGTATTATTAAAATTTTTTTTGGGGTCATTTTGCCTGCAATGACTGCGTTTCCCCAGTAGATGGGGAAGCGCTCGCCTGCGCATTTACTACCGGAAGCCGTGTCAGAAAGCTCAGTGAACACTCACAAGTGCGTGTACGGACATGGCGCACTCGCGCTCTATTTGTATCAGTCCCAAATTTAGAGCGTGGGCTGTGACGACAGCATTCTTGTAATTCGCGCGCTGAGCTTTCAGATGCAGTTTTGCGCTAAAGCAGTGCTTCTCAATTATTTTCTGTTACGCCCCCCCCCTAGCAAGAAGAAATCTATTCGCGCCCCCCCTCCCCACCGTGACTATCCTAACTTGTCTTGTAAGTCGTAAAATGTTGCACTGTCGCAAACGTGACAGAAGTAACAATGAGAGCGCCACTGCCCCCTGCTGTAGTAAACCCGCAATTACACTTTATTCTAGTACTGCCAAAAAAAAAGCCTGTTCCCCAGGGTCACACGCGCCCCCCCAGGAATAGCACCGCGCCCCCCAAGGGGGGCGCGCCCCACTATTTGAGAAGCACTGCGCTAAAGCCACCCACAAACCTTCCCCTGGAATCCTTCCGTTAAAATGAGTCGCCCAAGGAAAAGCAAGGTGGACACAGTGCCGCGCGTTTAAAAGAGAGTGGCCAATTTGGCTCGACGTACGCAACGTGATGTTCAGCCACATGAACGACAACATCTACCCGTCACAGATCGAGGTAAACGGACCAACACCTCGGATCTCGCCTAAGAATTGCCACAACAAATTTTACTCCAGACTATGACGCACTATCAAACTTTAACAAAAAAGACAGCGGTGTCTACAAGCCTACTGGAACCTATAAAAGGATTATAAGGAAGGAACACAAGAACTTTAAGAGACTGCTCATATGTGTCAGAGAGGTTCTGCTCTGAGCTGAACTTTTATCTGTTAAGATTGTGCATGGCACAACAGAAAGTTAATGTTCCATGTTTTTTTTTCTATGAAGAACCCAGAGAGAGTTATTTAGATTTCAATAACGTCACTGAGGCATCTTTTAACGAACTCCACTTCATTGTATGGCTTTTTAGCCCGTGCAATGTTCCAAGCCAGTTGAAACAATGCAAGTGTGACAGTCTCTGAGTGCCTGACTTTTCAAAGTGTCCAAACTTGTGCTTGCGAAATTCAGTCCCTTTTGCAAAGTCCTTATCGATATTGGCATGAAGTGAGCTGAAGTGCCGCTGAACATTTGAAGCTTTTAAATGCGCTAATGACGTCCGACATATCAGGCAGAATGGCTTGCCATTGCGTTCAACAAAAAACAACATTAACTCAAAAACGTCCTGTGTTCATCGTCATATATTCGTTTAGCTGTGCATTTTTTCCTTGCCATTTTGGCCAGGTTGGCCACCCCTGGTTTAGCGTCTTGTCAGCTTTTCTGGACCTAATGGGCCCCCGTTGTCACAGTCGCCATTCATTAAAAAGCCAGCAAAACCAATCGCTCTGCCCTGTGTTCATCGTCATATATTCGTTTAGCTGTGCATTTTTTCCTTGCCATTTGGAGAGCGAAATTGACACTCCTCAAATGAGTTTCTCCCTCCTCCTTTGCGAGATTTCACCTCACGCGCATGCGCGTTTGACCAAAATACCATATTGAACTCAAGCGAAGCAAATACGCACGAAAAATAAACACAAATGTTGATATGAACGTAAAAGAGCCGTACGAAACCAGCCAAAGAGCCGCATGCGGCTCGCGAACCGCGGGTTGTCCACCCCTGTACTATGTCATCAAATCAGTGTCAGTTGAGTCTGTCAACTAGGTTGCCTGTAGTATGTTTAAAGTCCAGCAGATGTCAGCACTCAGTGACACAGTATCAATAAAGTTTGGCAATGTGTCGAAACGCCTCATCGACCCATCACTCGTGATAGGAGTACTTCAAGGAAAACATACCTGATGTTCAAATTCACAGGCTGCGTGTACACGTACACGCACACACAAAACAGGCGAGTATAGTGGTATAGTGACTATACCATCAGTCATCCCCGCCTCAAAGGCGGATTTCAGGTTACATGACGCCATTTCCAGAGCAACCCAACGGCACGTCACTTGACACACTAATGCAGCCTTAAAACTGGCCTTCATTTCCATGGCGACGGGCTTGTTTATTTTTATTACTTTTTAAATTATTTACTTAGGAACTCAGAACATGTAAACACAACTGCCAGTAGGTGTCAAACATAGAGCCTAAGAAATAAAGCACTCAAATACAAGGTTTGTGTGCTTTAGAATTTGTGGATTGACCAATCGTTATACTAAAATTAGGTTTCTGGTTAATGTATTGACATTTATGAACATGCCATTTAGCCAGCAGTATCTCTGAAATGTTTATTTGTTCAGATTGGTTGCATGGGTAACACTTAAGCATTTTTGATTGACTCGTTTCTTTTGACTCCGTTGAAAAAGAATATATTTGTGACGGCGGCTTCATAGACTTTTGTGACGCCCACATTGCTGCAGTCTCTACTACAGTAATGGAAATACAGTGTAAATAAACTGCTTGACATGCCCACTCGCCCATGCTGTCGGAAACAAAACTGAAAAAGCTCTTGGACGCACGTTTCGATAAATCGAAAGGCATACGCTTTGCAGAGATATTACTGAAAGAAGACTTGGGGGAGCGAAAACGACAGTGGCCGCTGGTGGAGCAAGCAAGAAGAGCTGGGGTATAGGCCTACTTTCGAGACCCCTACGCTTACATAGAAGGACGTCGTGTTGGAGACGATGAACAGCAGTTGGGATAGAATATGAATCTTTAATGGTGGAGGACGGGCCTACGTTCGAGGCCCCTACGTTTACATAGAAGGTTGTCGTGTTTGAGAAGGTGGACAGCAGTTGGGATAAAATATGAAACTTTAATGGTGAAGGACATTAGTGCAGTTTAAGAGCTAAGGTTGAGAGTTCTTTTTCTTCCAGGTAGAAGTAAATTCCTAACGGTTTAGTGTGTGTGTGTTTCTTTTAATTGTTTTTTTTATCATTCATGTTTAATGTTAGGACTATTTTTGGTTCATTGAATGTTCGGGGCTTAAGAGCGCTGGTTAAAAGGAAAGCTTTATTTTTATTTTGTAAAGGGCAAAAATTCAACTGTCTTTTTTTTGCAAGAAACTCAGTCTACAGAGGCAGATGATTCGTTCTGGTCCAATCAATGGGGAGGCAAACTCTTGTTCAGTCATGGCTCGTCAAGATCTGCAGGAGTAGCTGTTTGTTTCAACAACTTTCCTGGTGGAGTCATCACACATTAGACTGACAAGGAAGGACACTGCTTGGCAGTTGTGGCAGAGATTGATGGTATAATTTTGATTTTGTTGAATGTATATGGATACAATGACTCAAAATGAGGAAATGATGAACAGTTTATTATAGGTGATTGGTGAACTTAAAAGTCATTATCTGATTGATAAAGTCATATGCAGTAGAGACTGGAACATCACCCCAGACGAATGGCTAGATAGGTGGCCTGAGAGAACTGGGAAACCCCAATATAATTCGATAATTAATAAGTTTATGATGAATAATAATCTTAGGCAGGGGTGTCCAAACTTTTTGCAAGGAGTGCCAGATTTGATAAAGTGAAGAGGCCTGGAGGCCAATAGTTTTTGTGGACATTTTTTAACTACAAAACTAATTTCATTGTCACAATTGTCTTTGTTTTTGAAATGACAAAATAACCAAATATAAGCCACTCAGGGAGATGTGAACAACTCTTAAAACACAAATTCTGCCTTTTATTCATATCTGAATAGTCAAATTACATTGAACAAACTGTATGAAATAACTTAAATTTACATGAGTTTAAAATTATTTTTGCCTCATGAACATTTTAAACAGGAGCTATCAGTAATGCAAAGTTTTCTGTTATTAAAACTTAGAACAAGTGAATTCTGCTTTATCCTGTGAGAATGAAGCTAACGGATTGTGATGTAAACTACCGTTTTTTTCGTGTATAATGCGCGAAATTTAACTAATTTATTGTCCTAAAATCTGGGGTGCGCATTAAACATGGGTAAAAAATTTTTTAATTTTTTATTTTTTAAGAAAATCATGGTACAACAAAACCAACAACAGGACTGACTGACAAAGACGTAGAACAAAAAGACAGGGTGACATTACCAAAGACAGGAACAGAAGCCGAACAGACATCATGACAGTAACACATGCAATGATCCGACGGTGAGCGCGGGGCAGACAGGACTTAAATACAAAACACGTTACATTGATTGAGGTGACACAGGAAGGGAGGGGCGACGCGAACAGAAACTATGGCAACCTAGTTACATAGCAAAACTGGGGACGAGACATGACAAATCTCCCTCGAAATAAAACTTGAAATCACCTTTCTTCTTGTTTGTTGTCAATTACGCATCGCATTCAGCCATCCTGCCCAACACAGTCAGTAAAATTCATAATTGACGACACATCGTTTGATGCGATGGTGCAATCCTTGATGGTGTGTTATTGTCAAATATTGTTTGTTTTTTAATCTCCATCGCGGACCGGACGTCATACCGAGGCAGTGTCACTGCGCATGCGCACTATGGATCCGATGCGAATAGTCCTCTTCTCTTCTTGACTGACAATGAACGTGATAGTTTAATACAATCAGCAAATAACAACAGAAGAACGGATGCGGAACGGATGCGCAAGACACGTCAGCTATATAAAGAGCGAGAGTTGTTTTCTTCCTATTAGTTTCAATTCACAGTTTAATTAGCAGTTTCAATCAGCAAATAACAAAATACGTATTACAGGTAATATTTTATTTCACAACACTTTGCCTTGTTCCTTTCGTCTCTGCTGTTCACTTCAAACACGCTCCATACGACCGCAATGCTCTCGTATCAGACGCTTGCTCGATCACCTGCTCGTTTGCTGTTTGTCACAATGTACCCTACACAAATCCGAAACATATGTTGCGGCTCCGAGTCACGACGAGGGGCAAGTTTTGGTTTCCAAGGGTGTTTTTATTCCTCTTCAACGTCTCTCCCATACAGAGCCGCCTTTTTCACATGTCCGCACGCCACTTCCCTCTCTTTTCATCTGATCGCGGTGGTGCCTTTATGGCAGTCGGAGAAATCAACGCCAACAAAAAAAATACATCCAGCCTATTTAAGACCATACCAAAGACTATAAAAATGGGACCCATTGCCTCCCTGCGTGTGTGACGATCATTGGGACTTAAAAAAAAAATTAAAAATTAAAAAAAATAATAATAATAAATTGGGTGCGTATTATACATGGGTACAGGCTTTTTTCCAGCATCAACATGCCATTTTTAGAGTGCGTATTATACATGGAAAAAACGGTACACTCTTAATTTGACCAGTAGAGGGGGGTGTACCGTTCCTGGAGGTACTGCAATACCAGGTCGATGCGTGGAGTGGACGGAGCAAGCCCCTATTCCATGTCCCTGTGCCATAAATCAATCTAATATATGGTCCCCGAATAGAGAACGTGTGAGATATTAAGCTGATAAGAACAGATACTACACTTGATCTTAGCCAAAAGGCCGAGAAGCGATAACCAAAAGTGGGGCTGAGAAAACTACTTAAATAAAGAGACTACCAATTCAAGTTACGGTTTGAATATATTGATTCATACTAATGCCACGTACCGACCACCGTATCAAACCTCAACTATTAACAGTTTGGAATGACAATGCGTCACCGGGCTGTTTTCAACTTGTGCATCGGTTGCAGACTTTCGTGTGTTCGCGGAGGTTCAGAGTCACGTGACAGATAAGAACAGATACTACACTTGATCTTAGCCAAAAGGCCGAGAAGCGATAACCAAAAGTGGGACTGAGAAAACTACTTAAATAAAGAGACTACCAATTCAAGTTACGGTTTGAATATATTGACTCATACTAATGCCACGTACCGACCACCGTAACAAACCTCAACTATTAACAGTTTGGAATGATAATGCGTCACCGGGCTGTTTTCAACTTGTGCATCGGTTGCAGACTTTCGTGTGTTCGCGGAGGTTTAGTGTCACGTGGTTCACGTTGACCCAATAGAATAACGATGAACTGAGCTCCTGATGGGAATAGCTTTTAATGACCAACAAAACGAATTAGTCATTCGCCAAAAACAATCCGATCTTTGGATACATTTCGGGACCGAAGGCACAATAGCTGTTTGATGAACATTTTGACGGAACAAAAACCACGCAGCACAAAAACACGCGGCCCACTTCGCCAAACTACTTCCTATTTCCTGCTGTGGCAATCTACATTAACCCTCGAACGCAGTGGAGGTGAATTGCATTCCAATCCATGCCAGCATTTCTTAACACTCATTTGAGGAAATTACGATCGTCTTTTGTTTCCCGATTTGTGTTGAATAAAAATCTGAAATCATTTGAAAATAACACAAAGAAATCGGATCATTTCCCGTTCTCTCATACCAAAAGTACACGGACCAAGACATACAACTGTTTATACGTTCAAAACTCACACTCAAAATAGTTGCCCAATCGATAGGTGACGCTGTTTGAAATATCAGGTATCCATAATCCTGTGGGCCAACAATGTTTCAAGGAAAAAACACATTGATGAACACAACATACTCGTTTAGACTGTCTATTTAGGTTGAGTCCTTCTAAGTGTAGTAAATCTATGAACGTTTATTGTTTGTATTAGAAGGAATGGTTGCTGCAATTTCAGCGTGAGACCGACTGTTAATCTGGTGAGACCAGCAATGGGGTGCCCCGTTTTGCCCCGACTCTGTAGTTCTCTTGTTTCTCTTCAGATCGCATAAATCTTTCGCCTTTTACTAAAGATTTCCGTGGGGAGGAATAACAAGAGCCTAGGTCAATTTTTTTGATGCTCTGCCAAAGCGGAGCTACCTAATGCTGTTAAAGAAAACATCAATCACGAAAAATAACATCATGAGGCATTAAGAAATGCCTATAGTAGCCAAACGATCAACATCGTAGACACGTTTCAGTTCATCCACCGGCCGTGAGCACTGATGACGAATACTTTGTGTAAGGAAGGGATGGGTTCCTATGATATATTATACTGGATCGCTGAATAGAGCTCGCATCGGGTGACCGGTCAGAATCACACAGATGTCTTCCCTCAATTTCTTTATTGCTTCACAGCTGATTTATTGCAACATAGCTTTGCAGGTATGTAGGGTTTGTGTATGTGTGGTTCTTAGAGAAACAGAAATAAACACCACAATGAGTACAACTATGGTTCCAATACAATATACATTAATAACATGAACGAGTTTGCATTCTACTTTACTATCTAATCATTTCCAACGTGGAATAAACATGTCCAAATAGGCATTAGGCCTGCTGAAATGACTATTTGGCTGTTCAACTGACGCCATACATGAAACAGGGAAAGTGTATGCCATCTGCAGAGCAATAGCTCCCTCTATTGGTCGCAAGAACGCATTACAGTATGTGGCACCCAGAAGTTTGGGTCACGTGACCGCTACTGCAAGTGAACGGGAGTATGGCCCGAACCAATTAACCATAACAAACCATGTGTAGAACAGTACTTTAGCCTTTATGCTACACATAGGAGACGAACTAATGCTACAAGTAATGGCAACTGAAAGACTGTTTATATAATCGCGGAAACATGCACTTCGTAAACATAGCAAATCGAGGCCTACAAGGCAAGGCAAAGCCTAAGCTACACGTTGGCATGGCCGCACACAGGAATCTACACTAACAGTATACACGTTCACAATGGTTATTATTGAACATAATACAGCCTCTTACTTGCCAAAGACGCACATAAACGGACAGCTGTGAGTACAAGGTTGGATTACTTACTTGGCGCTGTTAGAGCGGGGTCTTCAGTAGAATTACTACAGCGTATTATCGCAAGCCCGAACTGTACGCTGATTGGCTGAACGTTAGTTGAAGCGATGCGTCATCAGCAGGGAGAGAGAAAGTCACAGTAAAGGGTGTCATACTTGGCGTCCACAAGGGGGCCTTTTTTACAGCCGCCCCCAGATTTCAGTAGGAAATCTGCATAAGAAGAAAAGGCTCCAACTCAAGTCCTGTTGTTAGTTGTCCGGCAGCTCTGGAAGAGGGATGAGTCGAGCCGCAGGACGGGTGTATGTTCTCTCTCTTCGGCAGCTCGCACCTTACCATCAAGGCTTGGGATGATGCTGGTCACTTTGCCCACTGGCCACAGTGAGCGAGGAAGTTGAGGGTCAAGGATGAGAACCGTCTGGCCGATTTGCAGGTCTGGGTATTCTGCGTTCCACTTTTGCCGGACCTGGAGACTGGGCAGGTAGAATCGGATGAACCGCTTCCAGAAGTGGTCGGCCAACTGTTGGCAATGGCGCCAACGCTTGCTGCTCAGGGTCTCGGAAGCTGGGTATACCACCTGTGGGAGAGAGGCATCTGGACGACCAATGAGCAAGGAGTTGGGGGTCACTGGATCGGGATCGGCTATATCAGCAGAAGTGTAGCCTAATGGTTTGGCGTTCAGAATCCCTTCAATCTCTACTAGCAGAGTTCTCAGAACTTCTTCAGGTACAAGCTGTGCTCCAAGTGTGACCTGAAGAGCTTGCTTCACAGAGCGTATCTCACGCTCCCAGCAACCACCAAAGTGGGGGGCATTAGGTGGATTGAACCGCCAAGAGATTTGCTGAAAAGCAAGTTGAGCTTGAAGGCCTGGTGTAAGTTCAGTGAATGCTTCGCGTAGCTCTCGTTCACCACCTCTGAAATTAGTCCTTTGGTCTGAGATCAGCTCAAAAGGTTTTCCCCTTCGAGCGATGAATCGTCTCAGGGCCATGAGGAAAGAGTCTGCGGATCGACTGGAGAGGAGATCAATATGTACTGCCCGGATGGTCATGCATTTGAAGATTACTCCCCAGCGCTTTTCACTTCTCCTACCAATCTTCACAGTGTATGGGCCGAAGCAGTCCACTCCTGTTGAGTAGAATGCAGGCTTGAAAAGCCGGACTCTGGGAGGTGGTAGGTCCGCCATCTTAGGGATCTGTGGCTTTCCACACCATTTCTGACACCCTGGGCACTTGCGCTGGAAGCGGCGGATGGCTTCTCGGCCACCTGGAATCTAGTACTTCCGGCGCATTTCCGAAAATACCCTCTCTGGACCAGGATGATGCAAACGATAATCGTACTCCTGAATGAGCAGATGGGTGATAGGGTGTTTGCCATCAAGAACTATTGGGTGCACAGTTTCTGATTCGAGCTGGTTGCTGTGGCGCAGACGACCACCCACACGTATGAGCTTGTCATTGTGGTCGAACTCAGGGGCCAGGGTGAGAAGACGGCTGCTCTTGGGGATAGATTTTCCTGATTGTAGCTGGGCATAATCAGTGGGGAAACTGTCCAGTTGTACCTGTTGTAGCAGAGACAGCTGGGCTTGGTGGTAGTCATCAGCGGTGGCATCGCCTGAAGCCGCCCAGTGCAGTCTGACTTGTAGACGCCAGGAGATTTCTGAAAGATGAGAACTGTGTTGCGTCAGGTACCTGACTAGGTGTAGCAGTAGTGAGGCCACAGAATGGAGATTTCTTAAGTTCTTCACTCTGCTCTGGCCCAGTTTGGAGCTGAGGGGCTTGTGGCCATTTGTCTGCATTGCACCACAGGAACGTTGGACCTTGGCCCCAGCGGCTATCCGTAGTTAAGGTGTGGAGAGGCTTGCCACGCGTGATGTCATCTGCAGGGTTCTCTGCGGACTCTACATAGCGCCATGTATCACCCTTTGTGAGATCTTGAATCTCTGCCACCCGTGTGCCGACAAACACTTTGAATCTACATGACTCTGACTGGAGCCATGTGAGCACGGTGGTAGAATCAGCCCAGAGCACCACACACTGAATGGGAAGTGTGAGTTCAGATTTGAGGAGTTGTGCCATCTGCGCTCCAGTCAGGGCGGCGCACAACTCCAAGCGTGGAATCGACTGCTGCTTCTTTGGAGCAACTCTGGATCTTGCAGTGATGAAGGCCACCTGAACTACGCCACAAGGGTTCTCAGTTCTGAGGTATGCCACGGAGCCATAGGCTTGCTCTGAGGCATCGCAGAACACATGCACTTCACGCTTGCAGATAGAAGAGTCCAACTCTGTGCTAGTGTAACATCTTGGAAGGGCTATACTTTGTAGGTGCTGTAACTCCTCCTCCCACTCTCTCCATGCGGCAAGCAGATGATCAGGGAGAGAAGGGTCATCCCAGTCACGCCTTTTATCCCACAAGTGTTGGATGACGACCTTGGCTCTTGTGGTGTAAGGTACAAGGAAGCCGAGAGGGTCATACTGGCTTGCCAGTACCTTGTAAATGGAACGCATAGTGACGGGATTTCCTGTAGTCACGGTGGCTCGACATTTGAACGACAGCGTGTCCTTCTGACAGTCCCACTGCAGGCCCAGTGCTGACTCGTCTGATCCTGGGTGACCTTGGGTGATCCACTTCTCGGCACTGACTGATCTGATCTCGGCAGGAAGTTGATGGATGGTTTCGGGGTGAGTGTTGGCCCATTGACGTAGCTCAAAGCCCCCTTCAGCAAGCAGAGTCTGCAACTTGTCAATGATGGACTTGGCTTCTTCAGCTGAAGACACACTTTGAAGACAGTTGTCCACATAGAAGTGCCTCAGTACTGAGTCTTGGACTGCATCGGTGGGTTGAGTGTGGTCGGTGACATGTCTCTGCAGGGCATATGTAGCGCAGCAGGGGCTACAGGTTGTCCCGAAGGGGAGCACTTTCCACTGGTAGATGGCGGGCTGCTCGTCACGCTTGAGGTCTCTCCATAAGAAGCAGAGGAGAGGCTGGTCTTGCGGAAGAAGCCTGGCCTGGTGGAACATCCCTCTTATGTCACTGCTGAATGCCACACAATGTTCTCTGAATCGCAGGAGAACTGAGAGGAGAGGTGGGCCAAGGGTTGGACCGGGAACTAGGAGTTTGTTGAGGTCAACCCCATCGTACTGGAAAGAACAATTAAAAACCACTCTGTGTTTGCCGTTGTGCTCAACCAGATGGTGGGGAATATACCAGCTGCTCGAGGTGTTCTCTGTACCTTGTGGTAGTTTTTTCACATAGCCAGCTTGTTCGAGCCTGTGGATTTCAGCGTTGTAGACTTGAGCTATGTCAAGTGTCTTTGCCAGTCTTCGTTCAGTGTTCCTGAGCAGGGGAAGCACTGCCTCCTTTGGTGCACACAGGTTGGGAAAGTTTTTCACACGGAGGAGGGGAGTGGCGTAACGGTGAACACCATCAACTTCTATGCGCACAGTGTATTTATCCAAGCATTCAAGGGCTTCTTTGTCCTGCCGAGACCTCGTGCTGGCCTTTTCATTGCGCCACGGAAGGACGTCCAGTTGCCATAATCTCTCAACGTGCTGATAGATGTCTGCTGGTGGAGCTCCAAAGGAGGTGAAAAGGCAGCGCTGTTCAGCGAGGTATTGTTTCAAGTTGTGGGTCGGACCTTGCAGGGTCCATCCAAGCCTGGTACGGACAGCAACTGGTGCACCGGGAGAACCGAAGATGACTGGTTCAACTGGAGTCACCAAGTGGGGGTGGTCTGAGCCAATAAGCAGCAGTGGGGCGATGTCTGTGAACGATGGGATAGGCAGTTGCTTCAAATGCCTGTATTTACTCTGCAGTGCTTTGACTGGGTACGTGTGCTGGCCAAGTCCCAGAGCGGGTGCAGTGAAGGCTCTCTCGATGTTGAACACCATAGCTGGGGAACTGGCTGGAGAGATGGTGAAGGAAACAGCCGCCCCATGAAGCATCTGCAGCTCCTGCCTGACTGTGCGCAGCGGCAGGACTTCAGGTTGACCCTCGATACCAAGGTGTTGTGCTGCTGGCTGAAGGAGCAAGGTGCGCTCTGAACCATCATCCAGTACGGCGTAGGTCTCCAAAGCTTGGTCACCAAAGCGGAGGATAACTTTGCTGATCTTGAGAAGTACGCGTGGGCCCTGTGGTGGCTTGCCGATGAACAGCACTTGTTCTGATGTTGGTGCTGCTGAGGGTTTGCTCTCGTTGGGTTTAGCCTGGTCCAATTTCTTCTCCGCTTTACTTGTCTTGACTGGACTTCTCTCATTAACCTCATGGAGGACGAGGAGGTGTCTGCGGTTGCATGTTTTACAACCCATTTTTAGATCACATTCAGCTGATCTGTGTTCTCTGCCGCACCGCCAACATCGATTGTTGTCTTGAACCCAGTTACTCTTCTGGGTGGCAGATAGGATCTTGAAGTTTGTGCAGTTATTCAAGGTGTGCTTATCATTGTCAGAGAATGCACATAACCTCTTTGGTACCTGGCTGATTGGAGCAGATTTGGCAGTCTCTTCGTCGGGTTTGGGTTCCGCACCCAACATGAGGACTGAGGTCTTTGGTGACGGCTTCAAGTTACTCCTACAGTCTTTGTCTTTCCTTTTGGGGCCAGTGTCCTTCCTGTTGCGATATTGTGCGATGTCCTCCTGGATCTGAAGCTCATACTCCAACCAATCTGCTAAATCCAGGAGAGTGGGGATTGGAATGCGGAGCGGATGAATATAACATCTGAAACTGTGTGTAAATCAAAGTGCAGTAATGCAAAAGATAAACATAATATAAGAAAAGGACAAAAATTGCACAAAGTAGCACAGACAGATTCTGACAGTTCAAGTGAGGAAGAATTGGCTTGTTTAGGGCTGTGTGCTACAGAAGAGAATGACAGTGATGTGATTTGGCTGACACCAAAAATTAATGGAGTGCCATTAAAAATGGCACCAGTGTAAAACTGAAAACATACACAGGAGAAAAGGTTGCACCACTGGGAAAACTCAAAGTGAAAGTGAAATACAAAAACCAAAAGTGCAATCTTGAGCTGTTCGTCCTTAAAGAGGGAGGTGTACCACTATTTGGTCGTAGATGGCTACGACAAATCAAGCTTAACTGGCATGAAATAAAGTCCATGCACATAGCCTCCAAACAGCTCACAGACATGAAGTTAACTGAGATACTGGATAAACATGCACATGTGTTCAGCGAAGGCATAGGAACAATGAAACACATCAAAGCACGTCTCGAGCTGGAAGAAGGTGCAAAAGCAAAGTTTCATAAAGCACGCCCTGTTCCATATGCGCTACGCCCAAAAGTTGAAGCTGAGCTGCAAAATCTCATGGATCAAGGGATATTATCCAAAGTGGACTGGTCTGAGTGGGCTACACCAATCGTACCTGTTGCAAAAAAATCTTCAGACAAAGTGCGCATTTGTGGTGGTTTCAAAGTAACTGTTAACCCTGTCATGCATGCAGACCAGTATCCACTCCCTCGCATCGATGACATTTTTGCATCTCTAGCAAATGGGGAGCACTTCACAAAGATTGACCTCGCACAAGCATATCTACAGATGGAAATGGATGAAAGTTCACGCAAGTACCTCACCATAAATACTCACAAAGGACTATACCAATACAACCGGCTCGTATTTGGTATTACAAGTGCCCCTGCCATATGGCAACGTGCAATGGACCAAGTGCTACAAGGAATCCCAGGTACTCAATGTTACTTGGATGATATTATTGTTACTGGTTGGGACAAAGATTCACACTTGCAAAACTTGAATGCAGTTCTAACAAAACTGGAGGAATATGGTCTAAAAGCAAACAAAAAGAAATGTGAGTTTTTCAAGGAGTCCATTGAGTATTGTGGACACAAAATAGACAAGCACGGACTTCACAAAACGCAGGACAAAATTGAAGCTGTAGTAAAATCTCCACAACCAGAAAATGTCAGCCAGTTACGCTCATTTCTTGGCCTTGTTAACTATTATCACAAGTTTTTGCCAAACCTTTCCACTGTGCTGCACCCACTGAATGCACTACTGCACCAAAATGCAAAGTGGGACTGGACTAAAGACTGTGAACAGGCATTTACAAAGGCAAAGGAACTCATTATTTCAGACAAGGTGCTCACACACTTTGATCCAAAGCTTCCCCTATGTCTAGCCTGTGACGCTTCGCCTTATGGCATTGGTGCAGTTCTATCTCACAAAATGACTGATGGCTCTGAACACCCCATTGCCTTTGCATCACGCTCTTTATCACCAGCAGAGCGTAATTATGCACAGATTGACAGAGAAGCTTTAAGCTTAGTGTGGGGTGTTAAAAGTTTAACCAATACCTGTATGGAAAACACTTCATGCTGATTACAGATCACCAGCTTCTTGTTTCCATTTTCAGTCCAAAGAAAGGTGTTCCTGCTATGGCTGCCGCTCATTTACAACGTTGGGCTCTCTTTCTTGGAGCACACACCTATACCATTGAATATAAAGGGACAAAACTACACGGAAATGCAGATGGTCTCCCTCGCCTTCCTCAACCACTGACAGAGAAGGCTACTGATCCTGCTTTAAATCTTCACGCTGCAGATGGAACCACTTCCGGTGACTTGCGCTCAAGTAAGCAAAGAAACAAGAAACGACCCTCTGCTATCTCGAGTGTATGACTTAACTGTTAATGGCTGGCCAATGCATGCAGATACTGAACTTAAGGACTATTTCACCAGAAAAGACCAACTTACTGTGTCCCAAGGATGTGTCCTGTGGGGGTCACGCGTTGTTGTACCTCCCAAACTGCGATCCAAAGTTCTAAACTCGCTGCATGATGGGCACATGGGGGTAGTTAAGATGAAAAGTCTTGCTAGAAGTTATGTGTGGTAGCCTGGCCTTGACAACCAACTTGAAACTCTGGTCAAAACATGCAGAGGTTGTCACCAGACTCAACGCTCACCTCAGATTGCCCCTGTCCACACTTGGGAATGGCCTGTTGCCCCATGGCAACGCATTCACATTGACTATGCTGGACCTTTCATGGATCACGTTCCTTATTGTGGTCGACGCTCATTCAAAATGGCCCGAGGTTTTCACTGTAAGGAAAGCAACTACAACTGTAACAGTGAACCAGTTACAGATGCTTTTTGCTCGTACAGGATACCCTCTTCAGCTTGTAAGTGACAATGGTACCCAGTTTACTAGTGAGGAGTTTCAGATCTTCCTGAAAAGCAACGGAATAAAACACCTTACTTCTGCTCCTCACCACCCTGCAACGAATGGACTTGCTGAACGTTTTGTGCAAACTTTCAAACAGTCGATGAAAGCCAGTAGGAGGGAGGAAGTTCCACTACAGCAGAAAATCGCCAACTTTCTGCTAGCCTACAGAAACACTCCACATACTACTACTGGACAGTCACCTGCAATATTGTTCATGGGAAGAAACTTAAGATCTCGTTTAGATCTCCTGAAACCTGACATCCGAGAACATGTTTCAAACAGACAATGTTCAGCAACTCAATTACAAAGGAAACTAAGATCATTTGACATCGGACAAAAAGTATTGGCAAGAGACTATCGTAACCAAGGCGACAAGTGGCAACATGCGGAAATTTTGACACAAACTGGACCACTCTCATATACAGTGAGTGTTGAGCCTAATGTCGTCTGGCGCAGACATGTTGATCAACTTTTGGACGCATCACCTGGAAACGCCGCTACTCAAACTACAACACCTACTGTCCCACAAAACCCTAAGGACAGTACTCCAGCTTCTGTCCACACCAGAGATAATGGACATACACAAACCAATGACAAACCTACCTGATCCTCCTGGACGCAGATATCCTGAGAGGGTTCGCAAACCACCAGACAGACTTGATTTATAAATGTTGAAAGGAAACAAATGTTCTTTAAAAGAAAAAAAAAAAAGTTGTTAATATTTGATGTTGAAAATTGTTGTGAATTTTGAAATGCCTCTAAAAAGAAAAGTATACACTTAATAGCACATAGAAACATAGTACTTATATTTTTTTTATTTGATGATTATTGGTGCATCAAAGCTGGAAGAGAGGAATTGTTATGTATTGACTTGGAAGTGTTGTTTCTCGTTTGCATATTGCATTGTTTGGTATGCTCTACTTTTTGTTGCCCCTCTCCATGCGGTGTGGAGGTGTGTTGGGTCAGCGGATGAATATCATTGTGATGAGGCTTGTTAAGGAAATAAAAACACTAACAAAAGTAACGTGAATCGGTGCTCTTTACAAAGGTTATGTAAGAGAATAAACAACAGAAGGGAATTGGAACCGAACGCTATGAGCAGCAGAGCAAGCGTGGACTCAACGACACGTTTTAGGTGTTCCACGGAGTCGCCATCAAGTGGTGCGTTTTATACTTGGCGGGAACGCGCTAAATCATTATTTAGTTATCATTCACAAATGGACCAGGGGAGAGCGCAAACGCAGTCCCCCGCTAGCAGAAACTATGCGGTCGAGATTCCCACATTTGGGGAATTCGCAGGGGTCAGCACATCCAGAGTGCAATGGCTGAGCTTCACCCTGGGTGAACCACCTTCTTGAACATGGTATCACCCCTGCCAGGTAAGTATGAGTTGTACAAGTCGCCGGGGCCGACCTCTTTACTGTGCACACCACCTTCAGTCAGAGGCTAACTTGCTACAAAAGTTTGAGCACACATATTCAGTGGATGAGACAGCATTCGTAGAACTGTTAACATAAAACACCTTTAGTTATTACAAAACCAAAACATTATAAACTAAGTAAAAAATACATTCAAAAACATTACGGTCATGCTTTGCTTCTTTTTCTACTGCCTTTGTTCACCTCCTTTTTCTTAGAGTCGCCATCTAGTGGTGATGGCAGCATCCATAATAAATGAAGTAAAAACATGCCCATCATGCCAATGCATCTCTTTTCACCTGAGAACCCTAAAACGGTCTGAATTTGTATTTATTGCAAATCTCCAACATTATTTTATTGATTATATTTTAGAACGGTTACGTATATCCTTGCTGCCGCTCAAGTCGAGCCGTCATGAACTTGATCAAACCCCCATCAAGAGGTCATTGACTTTCTGCTTTATCCTGTGAGAATGAATTGCGATGCCTTCCTGAATAAACTACTCTTGATTTGACCAGTAGAGGGGGGTGCACCGTTCCTGGAGGTACTGCAATACCAGGTCAATGCATGGAGTGGACGGAGCAAGCCCCTATTCCATGTCCCTGTGCCATAAATCAATCTAATATATGGTCCCCGAATAGAGAACGTGTGAGATATTAAGCTGATAAGAACAGATACTACACTTGATCTTAGCCAAAAGGCCGAGAAGCGATAACCAAAGTGCGTCTGAGAAAACTACTTAAATAAAGAGACTACCAATTCAAGTTACGGTTTGAATATATTGACTCATACTAATGCCACGTACCGACCACCGTAACAAACCTCAACTATTAACAGTTTGGAATGATAATGCGTCACCGGGCTGTTTTCAACCTGTGCATCGGTTGCAGACTTTCGTGTGTTCGCGGAGGTTTAGTGTCACGTGGTTCACGTTGACCCAATAGAATAACGATGAACTGAGCTCCTGATGGGAATAGCTTTTAATGACCAACAAAACGAATTAGTCATTCGCCAAAAACAATCCGATACATTTCGGGACGGAAGGCACAATAGCTGTTCATTTTGACGGAACAAAAACCACGCAGCAAAAAAACACGCGGCCCACTTCGCCAAACTACTTCCTATTTCCTGCTGTGGCAATCTACATTAACCCTCGAACGCAGTGGAGGTGAATTGCATTCCAATCCATGCCAGCATTTCTTGACACTCATTTGAGGAAATTACGATCGTCTTTTGTTTCCCCGATTTGTGTTGAATAAAAATCTGAAATCATTTGAAAATAACACACGGAAATCGGATCATTTCCCGTTCTCTCATACCAAAAGTACACGGACCAAGACATACAACTGTTTATACGTTCAAAACTCACACTCAAAATAGTTGCCCAATCGATAGGTGACGCTGTTTGAAATATCAGGTATCCATAATCCTGTGGGCCAACAATGTTTCAAGGAAAAAACACGTTGATGAACACAACATACTCGTTTATTTAGACTGTCTATTTAGGTTGAGTCCTTCTAAGTGTAGTAAATCTATGAACGTCTATTGTTTGTATTAGAAGGAATGGTTGCTGCAATTTCAGCGTGAGACCGCCTGTTAATCTGGTGAGACCAGCAATGGGGTGGCCCGTTTTGCCCAGACTCCGTAGATCTGTTAGAAAAACTAGTTTTGCTGAAGCGCTGGTCGGCCTGAAACCGAAGGTCACGTGTCTTCGCTCAAGTCAACATATGTGCCGGCTAGCCTTGGGGAGTCCTTATACTCCCTTCCTTGTCTTATTTGCGAGAGGCCCTCACTAGTTATGAACAGAACACCTTTGTTCCTTGTTAGTTCAAGAGAAGTCCTTTCTCTGTTAATTGCTTTTGTCCGAGACAGTTTTTAGTTATCCCATATTTACTCAAATTTAGTTTAAGTAGACTTCATGCAAGTTATCTCACATCTACTTAACGTTTACTGGAGTGTATGCACAAGAGGGACACGGCATCCAGGTTTGGAGATTGCAGCCGAGAATGAGGCTGCCAACCATTTAAGAACAGACTCTGCATTCCTGGGGTCACGGATCGGCCAAGGCCATGTGGCCTCGCACCACACAACATTATTAGCTAGCTGAACAGCGTTGCTACAGTCACACTCGCCCCTCCCTTTAGTGTAGCAACGCCTCTTGTAACCAGGGCAACCCAATATAAAAAGAGGAGATGACGGTAGGGCAGGTCAGAATTGGTGGAGGACTGTGAACTGGGCCCTCTACCTAATTCTCCTCGCGAGCAAAAGAATACTGGTTGTCTTCTCCTCTTTGTTTCCAGTTTGTAAATAAATGTCTGATGGTATTTAGACCTGACATTTTATTGGTCCTTCGAGCCGGATGCCAATACACCTGAGGATTCCAGCGGGCGTCAGCAGAGATCCAGAAAGACTGCGCGCGGCAGGACCTCCCTAGGTGGGGTCCTAGAATCCTTTTCAAGGGCTGGCTGTCTGCTCGTCAGCTGGGATCTAAAGGTTGAAGGCAATCCGAGGTGCAGAGGTGAAGAGAACCAGAGGGTGAGTTTATTTTTGTTTAAAAGTGTGGTGCGGCCGAGGGCTTGTCATGCCCTGTAAAACCCTAGGTGTGTAATTAGGACAACGGAAGTCCACAGACCCTGCATAACTGAAAATCCGTGTAGGACAGCGATGTCCAAGTAAGTAGGTTGCGGAGCTACAGAAAAGCTGAAAATGAAAATTCCGTTCAAATAAAAGGACACAGTCGTCCGACGGAGAAATCCGTTCAAAAGGGTTAGAGTAGTCCGCGGGAAGTTAAACCGAAAGTCACGCAAAACTGTGTGAATGAGAGTGTGAATGAGAATACATATCACTAGATATAGTATTCCATATTAAAGCAGTGGGGAACACATAACGTGGTTCTGTGGACGCAATAGGCAAGGATTCTCCACCAGAACGCTGGTAGAAGTGAGAATCACCACAGGATCTTTTCGTTATCCCACTGGGAACACCCGACTTTAGAAACCCCTATGGTTTTACAGTTGGGACCAAATTGATTAAAATGGGGAACGGGAAGAGTAAAACTACCGTTTTTTTCCGTGTATAGTGCGCCCCCATGTATAGTACGCACCCCTAACAATGGCATGCTGATGCTGGAAAAAAGCTTGTACCCATGTATAATACGCACCCAATTTTTATGAATTTTTTTTAATTTTTTTTTTAATTTTTTTTTTTTTTTTTTTTTTTTTTTTAAGTCCCAAAGATCGTCACACACGCAGGGAGGCAATGGGTCCCATTTTTAAAGTCTTTGGTATGGTCTTAACTAGGCTGGATGTCATTTTTTTTGTTGGCGTTGATTTCTCCGACTGCCCCTAAACGCACCACCGCGCTCCGTGCGCACACGGCGGCTCTGTATGGGAGAGACGTTGAAGAGGAATAAAAACACCCTTGGAAACCAAAACTTGCCCCTCGTCGTGACTCGGAGCCGCAATAAATGTTTCGGATTTGTGTAGGGTACATTGTGACAGACGGCAAACTAGCAGGTGATCGAGCGAGCGTCTGATACAAGAGCATTGCGGTCGTATGGAGCGTGTTTGAAATGAACAGCAGAGACGAAAGGAACAAGGCAAAGTGTTGTGAAATAAAATATTACCTGTAATACGCATTTTGTTATTTGCTGATTGAAACTGCTAATTAAACTGTGAAATGAAACTAATAGGTGGAGAACTGAACTCTCGCTCTTTATATAGCTGACGTGTCTTGCGCAACCGTTCTGCGCATCTGTAATGGCGGCCTCCGTATGACGTCCGGTCCGCGATGGAGATTAAAAAACAAACAATATTTGACAATAACACACCATCGAGGATTGCACCATCGCATCAAACGATGTGTCGTCAATTATGAATTTTACTAAGTGTGTTGGGCAGGATGGCTGAATGCGATGCGCGATTGACAACAAACAAGAAGAAAGGTGAGTTTTATTTCGGGGGAGATTTGTCATGTCTCGTCCCCAGTTTTGCTATGTGTCTAGGTTGCCATAGTTTCTGTTCGTGTCACCCCGCTCTTCCTGTGTCACCTCAATCGATGTAACGTGTTTTGTATTTAAGTCCTGTCTGCCCCTCGCTCACCGTTGGATCATTGCATGTGTTACTGTCATTCTGTTCCTGTCTTTGGTAATGTCACCCTGTCTTTTTGTTCCACGACTTTGTCGGTCAGTCCTGTTGTTGGTTTTGTTGTACCATGACTTTATTTAAAAAAAAAAAAAAAAAAAAATTAAATTTTTTTTTCTTTGTACCCATGTATAATACGCACCCCAGATTTTAGGACAATAAATTAGTAAAATATTGCGCACTATACACGGAAAAAAACGGTAATATCCGAGATACTCTAAAATGTAACGATTGGAAAATAATTGAAAGGCAGGATCCCGACCAACTTAGAAATTTCGATAAATGGGTTAAAAAATATCAATTTGAGGGACAACCAAATTATTAGGACTTAGAGGTGCCATAAACGAAACAACATAAATAAATCTTAAAGAAATTAAAGAAGGCATCTGATGATGTAGTGTTTTGGGAGAGAGAGAGAAAGAGAGAAAGAGAAAGAGAGAGAGAGAGAGAGAGAGAGAAAGAGAGAGAGAGAGAAAGAGAGAGAGAAAGAGAGAGAAAGAGAGAAAGAGAGAGAGCTCAGAAAGCACTGTATTGCAGGTAGGAAGATGATGAGACTGGGCCTAACAGTAGGCAGGCAAGAGAAAAACAAAATTTACAGAATTAGAGAAGAAGGGAGAAGTCTAGAGAAAGTAGAGAAGCGCGTAGAGAAAACACATGCTCCAAATTCAAAACTAAAGATCATAGCGGGAGGAATACGTCAATCACGCCCTCCATGCAGAAAGAGTAGTAATAGACAAACAAAAACGAAAACAAATGAAAGCTTCAAAAGACACTTTTCTGGTAGACCAGGATAGTAACGCTTTTTACCAAAATGCAGGCAGAAGACAGAAAGGCCAGAGAGGGCGAGCAATACCCAACAGAGAAGGCTTTAGAGGCCGAGGAAGAGGAGTTGTGCAACCTCCAATAGAATGCTGGAGTTGCGGGGAAAACGGTCACATGGCACGTGACTGCACAAATGAACAAAGACAGTTATGACTAGGCCAAAATCAAATCAGATTTCCATGTAATGAAGTGGTAACCTGGCTGCCAAAATTAAAGAGAAATTAGCTTAAATATACAGGAGATATTTGTGTTAAAAGGATAAAGTAATATAAAGTAACACTGAAGTTAAAATTTGCAAAATAAATGGAAAAGAATTACAAATAGCTTCTAAAAGTAAATAGAGAATAAATCTGACAAGTAATACGAGCAAAAAGGTGTTCTTACTGCGTTTTATGTGTTATATGTTGTGCGTCATCCTTTTGTGCTGGTGTGTGTGTGCGTGTGCATGCAGAGGATCCTCATGAATGGGTATGAGTGCGAGTGAGATGTGTGTTCTATGGAAGAAATCAGTAATGGAGAATGTTCTGGAGGCTGTTGAGCAATAATAGGGAAATTGAGAAGTGGACAATGATGTGTTTAAGTTGGTTGGAGAAACTGAGATGAGCAAGGTGTGTGCAATAGAGAAAATAAGGCGTGTGTGGCAGAGAGTTACGAGAATGGTGGCTTGATAGGATGGGAATAAGAGACAGCAAATGTTGTGTAGAAGACTGAAAGATGTTGAAGGTGAACATGATGGGGGAGGGCAACAGCAAAGTTGGCCTGCCCTTTGAGAAGGTGAAACTGATAAGCGTGCCTGCGCTCGCGCGTTGTCGCGGGGCGGGGCTGTCCACGTGGGCCTTTGCTATGCTCGTGTGGGCATCATGGTTGTTGCAGGAAATGGCCAGCCTGTGACCAATCAACATTGATGCTGCCCCCCCCCACACACACGAGGGGTGCTATGGCTGCGGGCAGGGCAGGGACAGTGTGATTTTCTCAGAGAGTGATGCTTATCCTTATTTAGATGAAGGATAAAAGGCACTGATGAGATAAAAAATAAATAAATAAAAAGGTATAATCAAAACGTCAAAATAGAGGATAACGTTTGCGCAGCGTTGTGTGTTGGTATTGTTGGTGAGCTGTGTCTCTGCTGTAAGTTTTTGTGTTGTCTGTGTGCTGTCAGTGTTGTGTGTCAAAAGGATGAAATTGGCTAATGTAGGTGCACAAAAGAATTGATTTGCACCGCAAAACAAAAGCAATTTTGAAAAGAATAAGAAGAGAAGAAAGGCAAGCAATTTTTTGTGGGCAGAAACTGGTCCACACTGCATTAATGCCTAGCCCTGATGAAACAAAATTTGAGAGATGGAAAGAACTTGCTTTCTGGAATTGGATGAAGCAAAATTATTAAATAACAACATTTCAAAGCTAAATTTAGAAGAAATAGTCGATTGGTTGTGTCAAGACCACACAAGTTTTTACATTTGAGAATAAGGGAGTGATTGAGTTAGTTAAAGTTAAGAAACAAGAATTGACTATTATATTAATTTACTGGTGGTTATTTTGTTGCTTTTTATCTTTATCTTGATTGGTTTGACACCTGGAGGGAGGAAAGATTAGGATGTGGAACACGGTTTGTGTGCATGTGTGCACTGGGAGGCATTTTGAAAGGTGTGTCAAAATTAAATGAAGATGAAATCATATGTAGTAATACAACACTTTACTACATATGGATTCTCTAAATCGTACTATTGAGTAAAATAAAACATACATTTAGATTTTTATTTTTTTTACTAAGATTCTTGTGATAAACGATGAGAAACTGATTGAAAAGAAACTACAAGAAACTACAACTAAGCTAGTTGTGGAAGCAATCCAATTGCCACAAAAAGTAGCTATATGCACGTGTGCAGGGCACACACACAAGAAGCTGATTAAATTCAAGAGGTAACAAGCTTGCAGACGGAACCGCATAGCTGTGGTGCAAGAGATGCTTCAAATTTTATACACACAAGAAGCAGATTAAATTCCTGAAACATTTTTAAAGATGTGCAGCAACAAAGTCCATAGACTGAAATTCAATCATGGACAAAAAGAGGGGCAAGAGTAGAGAATGGCATCTATAAATGACCAGAAGACAGACCTATCCTACCAAAGAACCTATACCAATTGGCAGCAATATTGAGCCATAGTGCGTGTCACATGGCTCAAGAGGAGGGATAGTGGGGCAGGTCAGTCAGCTTTATACAACATACGGATTTGATTCATATTCCAAACATTTTAAAAACAAATTTTTTTTGTAGAGCTTGTTTAACATCCGCTAAACACAATACACAGGGTTATACTGCCTGGTCATAATAGATGCATTCTCAAAATGGTTTGAATTGGCTTCAACAAAAACACTGAATCCCTTAACAGTGGCAAAAACGTTATGTAAAGAAATAATACCGAGATATGGGATTTCGGAAATTAATTCTCGTGACAGAACTGGTATAAAGTGTGAAAATGTGCATGGAAAAAATAGAAGATCATGGACAAAATGTTTAGACCTGGTCAAACTGTACTTAAATATTACAAGTACTGTGGGTTTAACCCCGTATGAAAAATTGTTTGGGCAACAATTTTTAATACCATGTTTTAAAACCAAGTGGGAAACTAAGGATGATTTAAATTTGGCATTTACATTTTAGATTTATAATTAATATTTTAAAGGCAAAAAGAACAAAGCACGTTCTCATTAAGAACATTGAAAACAAAACACTGGTGTTCTTCCAAGGGGGAAGGGCCACATTGAATATTGATAATTACGTCAACTGCCATTAAAATAGCAGAAAGGTCAGTTGAGGTGGTCCTTGCAAATTACAAAAGGGTAATTTCTTTTGAGGTAACGTTCAATCGGAAAAAGTGACCTAAAGGGAGCCTTACCTCTTAGAGAAATGCCGGGAACAAGAAAATGGAACAATGGCGGTATTGCATGTAAGGTGGCTATCTTTGCTGCCACTTTGTTAACTTCAGCAATATGATATTTGTGGGAACCAAGTCATAATGAGTAGGGGAGAGATGAGTGAACAACTTATATTGATCACTCCAAAAAAAATATATATATATATATGCCGCATTGTAGCGATTTAAAAGATCAATTTGACCTTTGCAGGATGATCTGCTGTGTCAGATCTAGACTGCCATGAAAGTATGATGTTTATATGTGTACTTTGTCAACAATCGCTGTAGATGTTAATGAATGGAATAAATATATCTAAAGTGAATGTGGATAATTTGTTTCAGGTAACTAGTATAAGAGTAAACTGCTAAACGAAACAATTGATTGCTAATGGCAAAACAAGCTGTAAAGACAAACAAAAATTGAATATGTCATATGTATGGGTTTGTGACCATTGCTTTATGTTGTACCGTCACCATTGATAAAAGATTGTGTGAAATCTATCACGTCTATTGGATTATGAAATGTGTGACAGAGCATTCTTTATAGTAATATCCATTGAAAAAAGAAAAAAGAAGCCATTGCTTTCAGAGAATGTAGTCAAGCTAAATTGTATATGTATCAACATCCCAAGATCTGAAAAAAGAAAAGAAAAAGAAAAAGCTGGTAAAAACCAAAATATCTTTGAATTTGACAGCCGACGATGATCTGACCGAAATTGATGCAATTGGTGTTCCCAGAGGAGTACCGGATAAGTGTAAGCTGGTGAATCAGATAGCAGCTGGTTTTCAATCCACCCTGTGTTGGTGGTGTACTCTTAACAAAAATGTCGACAGGATCAACTACATCCATTACAACGTGCAGAGGCTTGGAAATTGGACCGAGGCGGGTTTCAGGGCGGTCCACTCCCAACTGGCCGCGACTTCCCTCATGGCTTTCCAGAACCGAATGGCCCTTGACATGCTACTCTCAAAAGAGGGTGGTGTCTGCGCCATGTTTGGTGAGCAATGCTGCACATTTATTCCAAATAATACTGCCGCTGATGGAAGCCTGTCCCAGGCCCTTGAGGGCCTGAGGACCTTGAATGGGAAAATGAGGGAACACAGCGGAGTGAACACGGAGGTTTGGAACGACTGGCTAAACGTGTTCGGAAAGTACCGTATCCTGGTTTCCTCGGTCCTAGTCTCCCTTGCCGTGTTTTCTGCTGTTTTGACCTTGCGTGGATGTTGTTGTATTCCGTGTCTCCGGTCTCTAATTAACAGATTAATTACAACTGCTATCTCTCCAGCAGCTGAGACTTTTCCATTGCTCCAAGGGGAAGACTTTACGACTGACGAGGGTTGTCGCTCTGGCGATGGCTCCATCTTTGAAGTTCCTGTGGTAAACCTGTCCGATTTGTTTCCCGACTCTGACGTTGATTATTAAGGCTCATTTTCCTCCCGGGGGTAAATTTGTTCTCATGAAATGTGATCCGACAACTGAAAATCGAGAGGTGGTTGTTTACAGTGATGTGAGGATTTGAGCAAATATGTGATAAACAGGAGGGAAATGTTAGAATAATTAGTTTTGCTGAAGCGCTGGTCGGCCTGAAACCGAAGGTCACATATCTTCGCTCAAGTCAACATATGTGCCGGCTAGCCTTGGGCAGTCCTTATACTCCCTTCCTTGTCTTATCTGCGAGAGGCCCTCACTAGTTATGAACAGAACACCTTTGTTCCTTGTTAGTTCAAGAGAAGTCCTTTCTCTGTTAATTGCTTTTGTCCGAGACAGTTTTTAGCTATCCCATATTTACTCAAATTTAGTTTAAGTAGACTTCATGCAAGTTATCTCACATCTACTTAACGTTTACTGGATCACTCTTGTTTCTCTTCAGATCGTATAAATCTTTCGCCTTTTACTAAAGATTTAGTAAGGAGGAATAACAAGAGCCTATGTCAATTTTTTTGATGCTCTGCCAAAGCGGAGCTACCTAATGCTGTTAAAGAAAACATCAATCACGAAAAGTAACATCATGAGGCTTTTAGAAATGCCTATAGTAACCAAACGATCAACATCGTAGACACGTTTCAGTTCATCCACCGACTTTGTATTGTCCATCGGTCCATTTTCTGTACCGCTTGGCCCCACGGGGGGTCGCGGGCGTGCTGGAGCCAATCCCAGCAGTCATCGGGCAGTAGGCGGGAGACACCTTCAAACGTTTGCCGGTCAATCACAGGGCACACAGAGACGAAAAACCGTCCGCACTCGCACCTATGGGCAATTTGGAGCGCTCAATGGGCCTATCATGCATGTTTGGGGGAAATGGAAGGAAACCAGAGTGGAGAACGTGCACAATGCAAACAAAGAGGTCGGGGAAGGGAGTTGGAACCGAATGTTATGAGCAGCAGAGCAAGCGTGGATTCAATGACACGTTTTAAGTCCAAACACTTCCACGGAGTCGCCATCAAGTGGTGCGTTTTATACTTGGCCGGAACGCACTAAATCATTATTTCGTTACCATTCACAATTGGACCAGGGGAGAGCGCGAACGCAGTCCCCCGCTAACAGAAATTATGCGGTCGAGATTCCCACATTTGCTACAAGTGTGAGCACACATATTCAGTGGATGAGACAGCATTCGTAGAACTGTTAACATAGTACACCTTTAGTTATTACAAAACCAAAACATTATAAATTAAGTAAAAAATACATTCAAAAACATTACGTTCATGCTTTGCTTCTTTTTCTACTGCCTCCACGCCTTTGTTCACCTCCTTTTTCTTAGAGTCGCCATCTAGTGGTGATGGCAGCATCCATAATAAATGAAGTAAAAACATGCCCATCATGCCAATGCATCTCTTTTCACCTGAGAACCCTAAAACGGTCTGAATTTGTAATTATTGAAAATCTCCAACATTATTTTATTGATTATATTTTAGAACGGTTACGTATATCCTTGCTGCCGCTCAAGTCGAGCCGTCATGAACTTGGAATCAAATCCCCATCAAGAGGTTATTGACTTTCTGCTTTATCCTGTGAGAATGAAGCTAACGGATTGCGATGCCTTCCTGGATAAACTATTCTTGATTTGACCAGTAGAGCAGGGTGCACCGTTCCTGAAGGTACTGCAATACCAGGTCGATGCGTGGAGTGGACGGAGAAAGTGCCTATTCCATCTCCCTGTTCCAATAATCAATTTAATATATGGTCCCCGGATAGGAGACATATTAGATATTAAACTGATAATAACAGATAATACACTTGATCTTAGCCAAAAGGCCGAGAAGCGATGACCAAGAGTGGGTCTGAGAAAACTACTTAAATAAAGAGACTACCAATTCAAGTTACGGTTTGAATATATTGACTCATACTAATGCCACGTACCGACCACCGTAACAAACCTCAACTATTAACTGTTTGGAATGATAATGCGTCACCGGGCTGTTTTCAACCTGTGCATCGGTTGCAGACTTTCGTGTGTTCGCGGAGGTTTAGTGTCACGTGGTTCACGTTGACCCAATAGAATAACGATGAACTGAGCTCCTGATGGGAATAGCTTTTAATGACCAACAAAACGAATTAGTCATTCGCCAAAAACAATCTGATCTTTGGATACATTTCGGGACCGAAGGCACAATAGCTGTTTGATGAACATTTTGACGGAACAAAAACCACGCAGCAAAAAAACACGCGGCCCACTTTGCCAAACTACTTCCTATTTCCTGCTGTGGCAATTTACATTAACCCTCGAACGCAGTGGAGTTGAATTGCATTCCAATCCATGCCAGCATTTCGTAACACTCATTTGAGGAAATCACGATCGTCTTTTGTTTCCCGATTTGTGTTGAATAAAAATCTGAAATCATTTGAATATAACACAGGGAAATCGGATCATTTCCCGTTCTCTCATACCAAAAGTACACGGACCAAGACATACAACTGTTTATACGTTCAAAACTCACACTCAAAATAGTTGCCCAATCGATAGGTGACGCTGTTTGAAATATCAGGTATCCATAATCCTGTGGGCCAACAATGTTTCAAGAAAAAAACACATTGATGAACACAACATACTCGTTTAGACTGTCTATTTAGGTTGAGTCCTTCTAAGTGTAGTAAATCTATGAACGTCTATTGTTTGTATTAGAAGGAATGGTTGCTGCAATTTCAGCGTGAGACCGCCTGTTAATCTGGTGAGACCAGCAATGGGGTGGCCCGTTTTGCCCCGACTCCGTAGATCACTCGTTTCTCTTCAGATCGTATATGTCGTTATGTGCGCCGAAGCAAGCACCATACGTTCAGAGTAGTTTAATAAACTCACACGAGGATTCAGAGAACAAAACCTATCACTTGGTTGCGTTACATCCGGGGAGCCAGAGCAGCTTCTTCGTCTAAGCTACGGTAGCCGTGCGGGACATTCATTTATCCTCTCCTTTTAGAACATTGCCTCTATAAAAAAATATTGTTAACTAAAAAACTGTAATATACAAATGTGACATGACAGTCTAACAATAAACAATTCTGCGTAAAACTGGCAGCATAAAATTTACTGAATTAACAAATTATTCCTCTTGGAAATGCACGAAGGTACACTTGGTAATAATAAGTATGTAAACAACCTTAGAGCTTAACTTTTTTTCTTCTTTTTTTTCTTCAAAACGCAACTAACAAACATGCAGTTCAATCCTTGTACTTCGGATTCGGCTTAGAAATCCGACCTGAGCGAGTCACATAAGCAGAACAATCGTGTGACACTCGGGTGGGCACGTCAGCTGGAGATGTTGTTGATTGCTCATTGGTGGAGTAGTGAGCAGATGGCTGAGAGAAGTGAGACGGTCGGGCATGTGGACTGGATAGAAGAGGGTCTGGCGTACTCGGAACCGGTGGTTGAGAGTGATGGTCGGAGTCGGCGTGCAAAGGTGGGGTTGGTTCAGCAACAGGAAGGATGTGACGGCGATTCCTCCTGTAGATACCTCCGTTGGATTCAACGATGTAGGAGCGCGGCTCTTTGCAAGCCTGAACCACTTTCCCGAGGCGGTCATATCCCTCTGCAGTCTGTAACCGGACAATTTGTCCTCTCACAAGTGGCACCAGAGGGCGACTTGTTGCATCATAGTACTGCTTTTGAACAAGTCTTTTCCTTTGAAGCTGAGTAGCAACTTGTCCTGCACCCTTTATTGTAGGCACAAGCAGATTGTTGACAGGAAAGGTAGAACGTGTCTGGCGAGACATGAGACGCTGTGCAGCTGATCCAAGCGTGTTGTCTCGAGGAATGTTCCTGAGGTTGAGCAGGTTGAGAAAAACATCTGTTCCATCTCGGTGTGACTTTTCCATGAGCTGTTTGGCACTGCGGACGGCACGCTCGGCTAATCCATTTGACTGCGGGTATCCGGGACTGCTGGCAACGTGAGTAATGTCCCACTGTTTGGAAAAGTCACGGAATCGTTGGCTTGTGTACTGTTTGCCATTATCAGAAATCAGTGTATGGGGTGCTCCATGAACAGAAAAATGTCTCTTTAGCTTTTTTATCACTGTAGCTGAAGACAAATCACAAAGCAGATCAATTTCGAACCATCCCGAGTAAGAGTCTACAAGGACTGAATACTGTTGATCATGCCATTCAAAAATGTCCGTTGCGACCGTAGACCATGGCAGGGTAGTGACAGGATGAGCTTTCAGCGGTTCCTTTTGCTGGTGTGGTCGTGTGCTATTGCATACAGCACAAGACAGTAGTACTTTTGTGATGTCCGTGTTCATGTTGGGCCAAAACACTGTACTTCTGGCTCTACATTTAGTTGATTCAAGGCCTGGGTGACCTCTATGCATAATTTGGATGTACTCTTGTTGCAGTGAGATTGGTATGACAGGTCTGTGTCCTTTAACAACAATACCTTCTTCCACTACCAACTCGTCTCTGTATGGAAAGTATGGGCGGACAGAGAGCGGTGCCTGACGTTCTTTGTTAGGCCATCCATTCTGGATCACATTGCTAAGAGTTTGAAGCACTTGGTCACTGGCAGTGTGTGTTCTCAGCTCTTCAAGCCTGGCTGTCAAGATAAAACTGACTGACATGACTTCAAACGAGCTGTGAGCACTGGATAATTCAGAAACTTTACCGTTTGGGGCTCTTGACAGGGTGTCGGAAAGGTACATTTGCTTGCCCTTTTTATAAACCAAGGTGATGTCAAAAGCTTGTAGACGAAGTAGCATCCTCTGCAGACGAGCTGGAGCTGTGAGGATCGGCTTCTTCAGTATAGTGACCAGAGGTTGGTGGTCTGTTTCAATGACAGTGTGCTTGCCATAGATGTAGTCCTTAAACTTAGTGCATGCAAAAACAACAGCAAGGAGTTCTTTTTCAATTTGCGCATAACGGGTTTCTGTATCTGACAATGTGCGAGATGCATACGCAATTGGCTTTCCATCTTGTAAACATGCTGCACCCAACCCATAACGAGATGCATCACATGTTAGCATCACAGATTTCCCTACATCAAAATAAGAAAGGACAGGTGAGCTGGATAGACATGACTTCAATTTCTCAAGATTCGGGATGAACTTCCCCAGGTAGTTCACCATGCCCAGGAATCGTTGCACAGCTAGGGCATCTTGCGGGACCGGCATCTCCGTGATGGCTTCTGTTTTCGTTGGATCGGCTTTCAGACCTTCTTTTGTGAATATGTGACCAACATAGCAGACTTGGTCGAGCCGAAACTTGCACTTTTGAGAGTTGAGTCTAAGTTTGATCTCTTGTGCACGATCCAATATTTTCTTCAGATTAGCATCATGTTCTGCAGCATCGCGACCTCCCACAGTTATGTCATCGACTATGACAGCACATGGGTAACCGGCAAACAGTTGTTCCATTGAGCTTTGGAAAACTTCACTTGCTGAGTTAATGCCAAATGGCATGCGGAGAAATCGGTAGCGCCCAAAAGGTGTGCTGAATGTTGTCAACATGGATGACTTTTGATCTAGCTTTATTTGCCAAAAGGAGTTCTTGGCATCAAGCACCGAAAACAGGGTGGCACCTGACATTTTGCTGGCTACGTCTTCCACACTACGCATCGGATAGTGGGGTCTCTTTAAAGCAGTGTTTATGTCTTTGGGGTTAATGCACAGTCGTATCTCTTCTTTGTCTTTCTTGTGTGCAGCTACCATCGATGAAACCCAGTCCGTGGGCTCAGAGACGGGGCAGATGACTCCTTTGCTTGTCATGTTATCAAGTTCAGCTTTAACGCGGGCCTGCATCGCCAAGGGGACACGGTGCGCTGGACGCACGACTGGCTGTACAGCTGGATCTACTGCCATGGAGTAGGTGATTGGCAGTTCTCCTAATTCATCGCTGAACACATCTTTGTATTTCTCTTTGATATTTTTTGACAAAGTCTGTAATAGTCTCCGTACCGACCTGGTGCACGTGAGGGCTGAATGTGACAAGTCCGAGACGCATACATGCACGAAATCCCAAAAGTGTAATAACATCACGCTCCACGAGGAAGAAGGGTAGCGTGTGTTGCTGTTCATCCAAGTAGCATGACAGTGAGACAAGACCTGCAGTTTCGATCTTGCTGCCGCCATAAGCCACTAGATTTGTAGACTTGCCACAGGGAATAATGTTCCCCTCTGAGAGTTGTACAAACATGTCCTTAGCCATTACATTACATTTCGCTCCAGTGTCAATCTTCATTTCGATGGGTTTCCCGTGCACATGCAGAGTGACAAACCCTTCATCTCTATTTTTCATATGTGCATTGATAGTGTCCACAGAAATTCCATCTACATAGTATGTATCATCATCAGCGGTGTATTCTTTTTCTTGCTCGACCTCCACGTGATACACTGGTCTTCTAGTGGAGCTTTTCTTTGTGAAACTCTTTCTTTCTGTGTTGTGATACGCTGGCTTTGACTTGCAGCAATCCTTGAAATGATTCATCTTTCCACATTTGTGACATTTCAAGCCAAACGCTGGACATTTATCCCTTTGCGCTGGGTGGCTGCCTCCACAATGATTACAAGTAGTGATGTTCTTTGAATCATAATGATTTGCTTTCTTATTTCTTGACCTGTACTGCCCTCTACTGGAGCTTTGTTGTAGCGCATCCACAGGGTTTACTTGCAGAGTTAATGCTTTTGTGTTTTCCTCGGTCATTTCATAAATACGGCAGATAGAAATTGCTTTAGCGAGGGACAAGTCACTATCATGTAGCAGAGCCTTTCTTAAACTGTCGTTGTTGATGCCACACACGATTCTATCACAAATCAATTCGTCTGTGAGCTCTGCAAAGTGGCGACTTTTTGCCTTTATTTTCAAATCACTGATGAAAGATTCAATAGTCTCACCTTGCTTCTGATTTCGAGTGTGAAACTTGTGCCTTTCCATCGTCTTGTTGTGTTGTGGATTGCACATTTCTCGAAATTTTCGTTTGAGACATGTGGGGTCTTCCCGAGACTCGGCCGGGACCATGACGGCTCCATTTTCTCTTGGCGCTCTAACTTCCGCAGCGTATACAAATGAACGCTCCCGTTCAATGGCTTCTGCTCCTGCAAGGTTGAGGAGGATGCACACTTTTGTCTTGGCAGGTTTATCCGCGTGTGCAGCCTCGATAAAAATGTCATATTCTCTTTCAAAAATACGCCAATTCTCGGCAACGTCTCCTTCAAAAACAAGCGGGCCAGGCCTGCGGAACCCTTCCGCCATAGTCAGCCTTCACTTAATTCCTTTCGCACTTCGGAGCACGGCGAAGAAAAAAAACACCACTCAATACACAGAGGGCAGGTCCGAGACGTCTTCTGACACCATGTCGTTATGTGCGTCGAAGCAAGCACCATACGTTCAGAGGACAGCAGTTTAATAAACTCACACGAGGATTCGGAGAACAAAACCTATCACTTGGTTGCGTTACATCCAGGGAGCCAGAGCAGCTTCTTCGTCTAAGCTACGGTAGCCGTGCGGGACATTCTTTTAGCACAATACACAATCATGCAATTATCTACAGTATAAATCTTTCGCCTTTTACTAAAGATTTCCGTGGGGAGGAATAACAAGAGCCTATGTCAATTTTTTTGATGCTTTGCCAAAGCGGAGCTACCTAATGCTGTTAAAGAAAACATCAATCACGAAAAATAACATCATGTTTGCCTATAGTAGCCAAACAATCAACATCGTAGACACGTTTCAGTTCATCCACCGGGCGTGAGCACTGATGACGAATACTTTGTATTGTCCATCGATCCATTTTCTGTACTGCTTGTCCCCACGGGGGGTCGCGGGCGTGCAGGAGCCAATCCCAGCAGTCATCGGGCAGTAGGCGGGGGACACCTTGAAACGTTTGCCAGTCAATCGCAGGGCACACAGAGACGAAAAACCGTCCGCACTCGCACCTACGGGCAATTTGGAGCGCTCAATGGGCCTATCATGCATGTTTGGGGGAAATGGAAGGAAACCAGAGTGGAGAACGTGCACAATGCAAACAAAGGGGTCAGGGAAGGGAGTTGGAACCGAACGCTATGAGCAGCAGAGCAAGCGTGGACTCAACGACACGTTTTAAGTGTAAACACTTCCACGGAGTCGCCATCAAGTGGTGCGTTTTATACTTGGCCGGAACGCGCTAAATCATTATTTCGTTACTATTCACAATTGGACCAGGGGAGAGCGCGAACGCAGTCCCCCACTAACAGAAATTATGCAGTCAAGATTCCCACATTTGAGGAATTCGCAGGGGTCAGCACATCCGGAGTGCAATGGCTGAGCCTCACCCTGGGTGAACCACCTTCTTGAACATGGTATCGCCCCTGCCAGGTAAGTATGAGTCATACAAGTCGCCGGGGCCGACGTCTTTACCGCGCAAACCACCTTCAGTCAGAGGCTAACTTGCTACAAAAGTGTGAGCACACATATTCAGTAGATGAGACAGCATTCGTAGAACTGTTAACATAGTACACCTTTAGTTATTACAAAACCAAAACATTATAAATTAAGTAAAAAATACATTCAAAAACATTACGTTCATGCTTTGCTTCTTTTTCTACTGCCTCCACGCCTTTGTTCACCTCCAAAAAGGAGTCGCCATCTAGTGGTGATGGCAGCATCCATAATAAATGAAGTAAAAACATGCCCATCATCCCAATGCATCTCTTTTCACCTGAGAACCCTAAAACGGTCTGAATTTGTATTTATTGAAAATCTCCAACATTATTTTATTGATTATATTTTAGAACGGCTACGTATATCCTTGCTGCCGCTCAAGTCGAGCCGTCATAAACTTGGAATCAAACCCCCATCAAGAGGTTATTGACTTTCTGCTTTATCCTTTGAGAATGAAGCTAACGGATTGCGATGGCTTCCTAATTAAACTATTCTTGATCTGACCAATAGAGGGGGGTGCACCATTCCTGGAGGTATTGCAAAACCAGGTCGATGCGTGGAGTGGACGGAGAAAGCCCCTATCCCACATCCCTGTTCCAAAAAACAATTTAATATATGGTCCCCGGATAAAGAACGTATCAGATATTTATCTCATAGCACAGATACTACACTTGATCTTAGCCAGAAGGCCGAGAAGCGGTAACCAAATGTGGGTCTGAGAAAACTATTTAAATAAAGAGACTACCAATTCAAGTTACGGTTTGAATATATTGACTCATACTAATGCCACGTACCGACAACCGTAACAAACTTCAACTATTAACAGTTTGGAATGATAATGCGTCACCGGGCTGTTTTCAACCTGTGCATCGGTTGCAGACTTTCGTGTGTTCGCGGAGGTTTAGTGTCACGTGGTTCACGTTGACCCAATAGAATAACGATGAACTGAGCTCCTGATGGGAATAGCTTTTAATGACCAACAAAACAAATTAGTCATTTGCCAAAAACAATCCGATCTTTGTTTTGCCCCGACTCCGTAGTTCACTCTTGTTTCTCTTCAGATCGTATAAAGCTTTCGCCTTTTACTAAAGATTTCCGTGGGGAGGAACAACAAGAGCCTATGTTAATTTTTTTATGCTCTGCGAAAGCGGAGCTACCTAATGCTGTTAAAGAGTGATTGAAAACATCAATCACGAGAAATAACATCATTAGTTATTGAATAAATAGACTGTACAGCGCTATCCTCGTTAGGTGCAAAATAAAATAATATTCCACCAAAGCAGTGGTTCCCGAGTTGCTTCTTGGTGATAATGGCGGTCCCTTGGACTAAACCAGTTGAAAACCCCTGGTGTACGATAGTAAGAGATATGACATGATAAGCAACATAATCGCCTTTTATTAGTTATTATTTTGGGATCTCTTTTTTTGTTCACAAATAATCTAATAGTGATAGGCTCTAGTGTTGCCGGACCCCCGGCAACACCGATGCGTCGGCGCATGTGTCGCGCTCATAGAGGGAAGCCCTGTGTCTGTGCGCGTATCGCTTCAAGAAAGTCACGTGACCGCAACAGCAGCAATATCGCCTGTCAAGGAAGCGCATTGTCAACGGGATGGATCTGCAAAAACAATATCTGATCTTTTGCGGTTCAACGTGGAAGTTATCAAGAATTATGGAGCAGCCCCAAGTCAGATACTGGGACAATCAAAAGACCCATTACACTGCACTCCAGCCTCATCTGTGCTGTGTGAGCGGATGTTTTCAACGGCTGGAGAAATTGTGTCCAAAAAGCACAACAGGCTAAATTTCTAAACATTGGGAAATAAAAATTTGTACAAAACAAATCCCAGTGCACAAGCATCCTCTTTCACAACACGTTCACTTTGATTTTCATGTTATGATGCATGATCACATTATTGATTGACTGTAACGAAAAAGGAAAATATATTTTAAATTTAAATGAATATGTAAAAGAATACAATATAAAATATATTTACTTAAATTAATTAATGTATATACTAGGTCAGGGGTGCCCAACCAGTCAGAGACTAAGAGCCACATTTTTTCCTGAGTCATCGCAAAGAGCCACATCATACACATGAGCACACATGAACACCCCCCCCCCACACACACACACACACAAACACGGACACACACACACACACACACCTCTGCTCAGCCAAATTTAGTGTGTGAGATTATTATGTCACGCACCAACATGATAATGACAAATTGACTCCTACAGTACTAAAACCACAGACCACATTTTCAACAATGAACATTGTGTGCATTGTCTCACACAGACAAACTCTCAGTTCAACAAATTCCACAAACAAAAACACAAGTTTTTTCACTTACTATGTGTGGCGGGACAGACCATTCGTTTTAGTTTGTCGTTTTCAGGAGACAAGATTTCAATCACGTCACTGAGGCATCTTTTAACGAACTCCGCTTCATTGTATGGCTTTTTAGCCCGTGCAATGTTCCAAGCCAGTTGAAAGTTTCAACTTGCAGGGCTGAAAGTTGAAACAATGCAAGTGTGACAGTCTCTGAGTGCTTCGTAATTTTTTTGAAAAACTGTACCTACTTTTCTGCCTGACTTTTCAAAGTGTTCAAACTTGTGCTTGCGAAATTCAGTCCCTTTTGCAAAGTCCTTATCGATATTGGCGTGAAGTGAGCTGAAGTGGCGCTGAACATTTGAAGCTTTTAAATGCGCTAATGACGTCCGACATATCAGGCAGAATGGCTTGCCATTGCGTTCAACAAAAAACAACTTTAACTCTGTTAAAAACGTCCTGTGTTCATCGTCATATATTCGTTTAGCTGTGCATTTTTTCCTTGCCATTTTGGCCGGGTTGGCCACCCCTTGTTTAGCGTCTTGTCAGCTTTTCTGGACCTAATGGGCCCCCGTAGTCACAGTCGCCATTCATTAAAAAGCCAGCAAAACCAATCGCTCTGCCCTGTGTTCATCGTCATATATTCGTTTAGCTGTGCATTTTTTCCTTGCCATTTTGAGAGCGAGATTGACACTCCTCAAATGGGTTTCTCCCTCCTCCTTTGCGGGATTTCACCTCACGCGCATGCGCGTTTGACCAAAATACCATATTGAACTCAAGCGAAGCAAATACGCACGAAAAATAAACACAAATGTTGATATGAACGTAAAAGCCGTATGAAACCATGCCAAAGAGCCGCATGTGGCTCGCGAACCGCGGGTTGGCCACCTTTGTACTAGGTCATCCAATCAGTGTCAGTTGAGTCTGTCAACTAGGTTGCCTGTAGTATGTTTAAAGTCCAGCAGATGTCAGCACTCAGTGACACAGTATCAATAAAGTTTGGCAATGTGTCGAAACGCCTCATCGACCCATCACTCGTGATAGGAGTACTTCAAGGAAAACATACCTGATGTTCAAATTCACAGGCTGCGTGTACACGTACACGCACACACAAAACAGGCGAGTATAGTGGTATAGTGACTATACCATCAGTCATCCCCGCCTCAAAGGCGGTTTTCAGGTTACATGACGCCATTTCCGGAGCAACCCAACGGCACGTCACTTGACACACTAATGCAGCCTTAAAACTGGCCTTCATTTCCATGGCGACGGGCTTGTTTCTTTTTATTACTTTTTAAATTATTTACATAGGAACTCAGAACATGTAAACACAACTGCTAGTAGGTGTCAAACATAGAGCCTAAGAAATAAAGCACTCAAATACAAGGTTTGTGTGCTTTAGAATTTATGGATTGACCAATCGTTATACTAAAATTAGGTTTCTGGTTAATGTATCGACATTTATGAACATGCCATTTAGCCAGCAGTATCTTTGAAATGTTTATTTGTTCAGATTTGTTGCATGGGTAACATTTTTGATTGACTCGTTTCTTTTGACTCCGTTGAAAAAGAATATATTTGTGACGGCGGCTTCATAGACTTTTGTGACGCCCACATTGCTGCAGTCTCTACTACAGTAATGTAAATACAGTGTAAATAAACTGCTTGACACGCCCACTCGCCCATGCTGTCGGAAACAAAAATGAAAAAGCTCTTGGACGCACGTTTCGATAAATCGAAAGGCATACGCTTTGCAGAGATGTTACTGAAAGAAGACTTGGGGGAGCGAAAACGACAGTGGCCGTTGGTGGAGCAAGCAAGAAGAGCTGGGGAATAGGCCTACTTTCGAGGCTCCTACGCTTACATAGAAGGACGTCGTGTTGGAGACGATGAACAGCAGTTGGGATAGAATATGAATCTTTAATGGTGGAGGACGGGCCTACGTTCGAGGCCCCTACGTTTACATAGAAGGTTGTCGTGTTTGAGAAGGTGGACAGCAGTTGGGATAAAATATGAAACTTTAATGGTGAAGGACATTAGTGCAGTTTAAGAGCTAAGGTTGAGAGTTCTTTTTTTCTTCCAGGTAGAAGTAAATTCCTACGGTTTAGTGTGTGTGTATTTCTTTTAATTGTTTTTTTATCATTCATGTTTAATGTTATAGGACTATTTTTGGTTCATTGAATGTTTGGGGCTTAAGAGCGCTGGTTAAAAGGAACGCTATATTTTTGTAAAGGGCAAAAATTCAACTGTCTTTTTTTTGCACGAGACTCACTCTACAGAGGCAGATGATTCGTTCTGGTCCAATCAATGGGGAGGCAAACTCTTGTTCAGTCATGGCTCGTCAAGATCTGCAAGAGTGGCTGTTTGTTTCAACAACTTTCTTGGTGGAGTAATCACACATTAGACTGACAAGGAAGGACACTGGTTGGCAGTTGTGGCAGAGATTGATGGTATAATTTTGATTTTGTTGAATGTATATGGATACAGCAATGACTCAAAATGAGGAAATGATGAACAGTTTATTATAGGTGATTGGTGAACTTAAAAGTCATTATCTGATTGATAAAGTCATATGCGGTGGAGACTGGAACATCACCCCAGACGAATGGCTAAATAGGTGGCCTGAGAGAACTGGGAAACCCCAATATAATTTGATAATTAATAAGCTTGTGATGAATAATAATCTTAGGCAGGGGTGTCCAAACTTTTTGCAAGGAGTGAAGAGGCCTGGAGGCCAATAGTTTTTTTGGCCATTTTTTAACTGCAAAACTAATTTCATTGTCACAATTGTCTTTGTTTTTGAAATGACAAAATAACCAAATATAAGCCACTCAGGCAGATGTGAACAACTCTTAAAACACAAATTCTGCCTTTCATTCATATCTGAATAGTCAAATAACATTGAACAAACTGTATGAAATAACTTAAATTTACATGAGTTTAAAATTATTTTTGCCTCATGAACATTTTAAACAGGAGCTATAAGTAATGCAACGTTTTCTGTATAGAACAAGTGAATTTTGCTCGTCATTTACAATATCTTTCAGAAAGTAATAGTTCGTTTCACGCCTACAGGTTCATAACATCAACAGTATTAACATGGCCACTTGGTAGCTTGCTTGAGTCATATTTACTAACAGCCCCGCGTGAAGAATCGCTGTTGTGATGCCACTTCAGCTTGGAGTTGCTTCAGCGCGGTCACTCCCTGTTAGCTTGTATTATAGTTTCAAGTTTCATGATTTTTTTTAAATCAGTTTGACAGTACAGGTGGGCCATAAATAATACATTATAGACCGAAGCTGCGGGCCGTATGAAATCTGACCGGGGCCCGGATTTGGCCGGCGGGCCGGACTTTGGACACACCTGATTTTAGGGGATACACGGAGGGAAAAGAACTCGGGAATAAGAGAATTTTCATGGTTTAAACCAGTGGCCCCGAACCTTTTTTGTGCCACGGACCGGTTACATGTCGGAAATATGTTCGCGCACCGGCATTTATATAAATAAATCAGCGGCGTAGCCCACAGGAAAAAAAATCGAACATCACCCACGCCGTTCGTTGATCGCTAAAACAACATCCGGGTCCAGGAGGCAAACGGTTAATGGATAACATCGCGCACATAGAATAGCGCAAGCACTTTCGCGCAAGAACGAAAGAAAAAAAACGGCATGAAAATGAAGAATCGAAAAAGCTCGATTTTTTTTAACCGGGGCGCAGCGTTCGACGTCCCATTAGCAAGGAAGAGAACCGAAAAAAATATTGGCACCCGGGCCCCTTCACGTTACTAAATATGGCCCTCCTTGCAAAAAGTTTGGACACCCCTAGTGTAGGGGTACACTTGCCTGACTTGTGTGCCGACACTGAGTTCGAGTCCCGCGTATGACGTTGTGATTGTGCGTGACAAAAAAAAAGTTCTCGTGTTGTTGTGAACTCAAATATCGCGAGAATTCAGCTTCCACTTGCTCCGCCCCTGTAAGACACTGGACTTCCCCGGCGGCATACGCACGCAAGACAACGCCCACCTCTGCGAATTAAGGTGCAATTTTCTAATTTCCCAGCGGATGTTTGCTTTTTGTGCGCGCCAAAGTGTTGTCAGAATGTGACGTTAAAAATATTATTTAAGAAAAGCCTGCAAATTGTTTTGACCAGGGTAAGATTTCTCCCAGTTCCCTCTTTTTCTTGGGTGGGCCATCATTTCCTTTCATTACAATTTGGAAAGATGGCACCACTGTAGCCTAGATTGGAATTAAAGTTTGACATGTACAAAATAAAAACTTTAAACAGCATCTTTTTTCAGTACTTTTCAACAGCACGCTGACTAAAGATGCTTCCAAATGGACAAAATCCAATTACTTTATTTTCCAACGACTCAACACGGACATGAAAACATTCTGATTAGACATCACGCTACATCCCGCTTGTCTATTACAAACTAGCACGAAAAACAGATGCGGCAAAGTGCCGCGTCACCGCGGTGTACCTAAACGCATCCGTTGCCCTGCATGGGTGCAGGTTTGAGTGTATTTTGCGCTCGCTGGGTGTGTGTTTGCGCGCGTGTGTGTGTTGTGTGTATGACACGGACTTGCGCCAAGATGCTCGTGTACGCTGACACTTTCGGGGTGTTAAAATGAATTCGAAGCACCGCTTGGTACTCATTAAGATGGCCGACCTCCATACAATATATACAAAAATATAAAATGTAAATAAAAAAAATACAAACAAATTCTCTTTTGGACGTTAAGAAGGGAGGACTGAGGTTAGGACGTCATGTCGGTTGCTGTCTACTTATCCGTCTTCTGCTTCTTCCGCTCCACTTCGTCCTGTTTACGACAACAACGGCAACAAACGGCTCAGCGATGCGGGACACGCCCCTTTGACGGATGTCAGCTGGATCTAACCAGATTCTGCTTCTTTGGGTAACATTAGGCGAATGGTCGCGCAAGCCGTTCAGGAGCGCGATGTTCCCATCTCTCGCTCACCTCGTCATCTTCATCGTCATCGGCGTCATCCTCGGCTGTTCTTTTCCCCGTGGGTGTGACCAGGTCGTCGTCTTCGTCATCCTCTTCCTCATCTGGACATGCACACGCAGTGTTGGGAAAGTTCATTTTCGACATGAACTCGTTTTTGTTCGCGTATGTGATACTGCTGCGCACCCTCTCCATCCTCCTCTTCCTCGTCCCCCACATCGTCGTCGTCGTCCTCCGCCTCATTGTCCTGCTCCCCGTTCTCCTCATCCTGACATACACACGCACGCACAGTGAGGGTGACACTGAGAGAGGAAGATGGTGATGAAGAGGAGCCGCTCTCACAGTTTTTCCATTGGCGGTGGTTTCGTCGCCGTTCTTCTCCTCCACCGTTTTCTTCTCCTTCAGCTCCTGAAAGGCCATAAACACACATATACACTTAGCGAGCCTCAGATGGCCTTTTCTGTCACCAACACCTGAACGCACCTCAGATGTCCACAAACACTTGGACGCAACATTAATTTCCCTCAACTCATTCATGTGAACTTGAACGCAACAGTTGTGTTCGCCGACAGCTTTTTATCCACTTGAATGTATTGTTGCGCATGCGCACACACAAACACATGCAAGTACAGTACATCATTCATAAAGTAAACATGTGCTTCGCTTCCTGGATTAGGAGGGTGACCGGAGGTTTCCTGTTTAGGGGAGAGGTTGGGCTCCCACTCCCATGCCGAGGCTCAGATCGGCTACATGCTTCCAGTCCCTCCCACTGGGTTTAGGATGCTGAAAGATATCACCTGCCACCAACAGTCTCTTCACACTAGAATGTGTAAACAACAGTTGTGACATTTTCTGAAATTGCTGGTAATCACACCACGTTCTTATTCAATATTAGAAATTTTTTAAACTCCCCAATTCCGCTTTATTTTGCTCCTTCTCAATCCATCGTGACAACGAACGGCGCCCCCGTGTGGAGTCAAAGGTAAAATCCACCGAGGAGACGTCAATCAAATCTCTTGCGACCCCCAAAACACTCCCGGTACATCTTTATCCGCCAGACAGAATGCTGCGTCCTGTTGTGAGAGCACGCGCGGCTCGGTTGAGCTCCGTGGTGGCACCGACGCGTCCGGCCCCCCCGGGCCCCTCGCTCCGATGGCTCCTCCCTGCCTATCGCCTTGCCAGAGGCCGCCGCCACTGTGAGGCGGCGGGGGAGGACAGAAGCTCTGGGAGCAAAACACCTCCAAGCCCAATACACGCCTCCGTTCATGCACAGAAGCGACATTTGGATGAGCTTTATTTTCAAATAAAGTGCGGTTTGAATCGAAAGAGAAAGCGTCGCGCGTCTTCTTATTGCGCGTGTTCACTTTAAGAGACGCTGACCGCCAAATCCGCTCTCAATTCCCACGTAACGCGCCGGTGACACGCGCACGCGCACTTTATCATCATCTTTGGGATTTATGTCGAATCCAAATGCTTAACACATTTGCGAGATGCTGCAAGAGGTAAAGAACGCGCGCACGCGACCGTGTGCGCGCGCACGCGCTTGTCCTGCAGCCTGATCTTGATTAATCAAGCGTGCGCGTGCGCGTCTCACCTTGGCGCTCAGCTCCCCGCCGCTCTCCACTTTGCTGTCCGCCATCTTCGTCTTGATGTCTGTCTGGTTAACAAACAAGAATGGCCGTCGAGCAGATTAGCAGCAAGACGAGGGTGAGGAGATGAAGATTTCCAATTTCCACTTGAGACGGAGCGGTACTCCTCAGCAGCGCGTGTACCCGCCCTCTCTTAGTGCCGCGCGCGTTTTTATAACCCAGGTGGGCGGGGCCTGGCGAACGGCGGACGCGCCCATTGGTCGAGCGCACTTCGCTCAAACTGGGCTGCCGATTGGACGCCACCAAACAATGGACGCGCCTCCCTTGTAGCCCAAAAAGTGTGCCACCCACGCACGCGCACACGCATTGGCCCGCACGCAGCCGCCTTGCAAAAACACTAACGTGTGACTAAAAAAAACCCCTCATGTTCACGCGCTTGGCGGCACTAATCCCATAATAATCACAGCCCATAAGCGTTTGTTCACACTACGATGAGGTTTATGGCTCGACGTGGGCGCATTTTTGCATGTATGCAAATTCAAGTGTGTTTTTTGTTTCGATTGTTGCAACTTGATTTGCGAAATAACGACTTTTTGAGTCACATGCCCTCACCGACAAGATGACACGAGAAGAAACAAGAACACGTCTCAGGCCGCCCAAGAAATCCCACTGCGCCTCCACTGCAAGCTGTACGGCAACTAACACTTTTGCTGACGACTTCGTTACTCATGTAACGTGCTGCAACACTAACCAAACCAGACTACTGTGGTCTCAAATCGTATTGCGAGCGTGGTTCTACTGTGGTGCTTAAATGGGTTGCCTCGAGTTGTATTTGGAAATAGTATTTCACAATAAGCGTTTGTGTGTGCGCGCATGTGTGCGTGCGTGAGTGTCTGTGTGCGTATACGTGTGTGTGTACGCGCGCGCGCATGTGCGAGGAAAAAGTAGGACAGGCGTGAGGGCGGGGGTGTACCGGAGAAGCTATGGTAAGACACGACAGACTGAGCATCAAGTGTCCACAAAACCTCACAAGAAGGAGAAAATATCGTGTGGAAACTGTGGAAATATATGGTTGTTAATTCGGCAAAATTTTGTTTGCTAACAAACGACGACAGTCGATGGCTTGTTGCTTTATTTCCCTCACCAAGATGGCGGCTGTGACTATTGCTCGGTCCCTCACCAAGATGTCCACCCGCCTCGCCCGTGTGGCGTTAAAGCTTTGTCCAGCGGCTCGTTACTGGCCGGTCTGCTGAAGCGAACATAAGGCTGACGCTTTGCGTAGGGTGAGTGGTCGACGCCGTCGTCAATCAACAGCAAACTTGGTCGTGGGTGGGAACTTCGGGGCGAAGGAAATCCTGTACCAGAAGGAGCCCGTATTCATGAACGACCTTGCCTTGATTTTACGCGATAAACTCCAACATTGAAAGTTAATTGACAATATGGTGACCAAGGTAAAGCGGAGCAAACTCTATATCGGTACGTAAGTCACATCAACATTGAGCTGTGCTGGCGTCAATGGGGCTTCCAGCCTTTTCCAGTCGTACAGCAGGGGGTAGCATACTTTAGTCGCCACGTCAAAAATCGGTAGTACAAGACGACCAATCAAGTTTGGACAAGGTTTCTTATTTCATTATTTTCGTCAGAAAAAATGGTGTCCAAATTGTTGCGCCGATTTCCCACGTAGTGGTACTTACATTTGAATTAGTTTTATGAGCAAACTTCAAATTCAAACCTAATTTTTTTTACTCATTGATTTTCAGCAATCACATTTTTGTTGCAGTTCTAATACATAAAGCATTGTAAAATATGTGAACGTAAAAAACGTGAATGATAGGAAATAGTTTTGTATTGGTTACCCTTTGAGTTAAAAGAGGGCGTGGGTTCGATTGGCGTCAGGAGCCCGTGCTCGGCCTGTGATTTTGCATTTGTCTCTTAAATAAACGACTGAAAAGACAGCGGCGACCGGCTCTGAACAGCTGCTCAACAGTTCTTTTCCTCACTTCCTTTGAGCGTATCTTACTCTTTCCTGTAATTTCTATTTGGGCTTGTGACACAAAGCAACAAAAATAAACCAAGCTCCTCAATTAAAACAAAAGTGTACACTGATATATTTAAAAAATATATTTTTCTGAATTTTTACATGTTCTGAGGGACGACATCAAAGCAGTTGGGAGTGTTGCGATTCGAGCACTTCATTTCATTGCAAGTTGTAATGAATCGATGCAAAACGTCACGTGGAAGGGGAGGGCCAGACAGAAACAGATATACTTTTTTTCCTGAGCTGAAAAATGGAAAAAGTGGAGCAATGTGAAGGGTGAAAAGACGAGGAGGAGGAGGAGAAGAAAAGTACTGCAGAGAGGCAAGCCCGAAAGCCCGGAGCGAATCTCGACTATCAACTGGCCCTGGACTGGCCAGCAAATAGCAAGTACAACGTGACATCAGTGACACCATTTAAGGTTTTGACTATGGCAACAATAGTCCAAATCAGGTCCCAAAGACAAACCTTGGTTTGTCCTTCTAGAAAGCGCCCGATCAAAACACATTAGTGGCGGAAACTCCAAGTGCAAAGAACCTTTTGTGTGTTTTGACTGCACCTTTAGTGTGTTTTGACTGCACCTTTAGTTAGCGCTGATAAACAGCACCTTCTTCTTGCACTTGAGAGGTCTAGAAACTTGGTGCAGCACGGACGATTTTCGACTAGCAATTGCAGAAATATTTCAGCATTTCTGGAGCTTCAGGGGTGAAGATGGACAAATGGTCTTGGTGTGAGTCTGTACAAAGGTTTTGGCTTGACTTTCATCAATGGGCTTGTTTGTTACTCTTACTATCTCTGATGAAAAATAATTTTTCATAACGGTAAATTTGATTTTTTATTATTTTGTTGGCCAAACAATGTATACACAAATGCCACCTCCTTAAAGCAAAATCCAACATTCTGCATTGGAAGAAGGATCTGAAATCCTACAACATTTTGTTAAAACTTATTAACACAAAGAATGCTGTAAAACTGACCTCATTTATTGAAAGGCTGTTTCTGTAAGATGCTTGCTCTGGCTGTATACTCTTAGGATATAAGATGGACTTGCCCTGTAATTAGTTTTTTTCTCTCCTGGTTTTGTGGATGTCTTTTTTTTGTTTTTGTCTGTTTGTAGTTGTAGATGTTATTATACCTAATGTGTTAAACAATGACAGATGGTCAGTGCTATGTCAAGTTGTCTGATGAAAGTCTAATAGAAAGCGGAAGAATCGGAAGCGGAAGGAGGAGCAGACAAGGTGAACGAGTTTTGTGCGTGTTCGGACATGTTGAGCCAAATTCCAGCGAGGCCTGTCGAGGCGCTTCCTACTACTCGTTGTGCTTGAACAACTGGATTTGGGTTGGCCTAGCTGGCACACAACCCGAGTCAGCAAACGAGTTAGATTTATATACAGTCTGCGTGCAATTGACGCCCATTATAATTTTATTGCATGGGGGGGGAAAAATATTTTTTGTAAACGTTCCGAATCCTTGAAGACGTCAGACACGTTGGGAAGTCTTCTGACCTTTTCATTTGTCAATATGAGCAAACTTAGATTTAATCATTCAATGCTTTCCTTTCTTGTGTCTTCGATTTATTGAAACCTGTGCATGAAAGCTTTGTATTTTTCAAAACGATGACATGAAATGCTCTTCCATTAGATGACAGAGTGAACTGAGACGAGATGGTTTTCTGAGTCGTCCTATTGCAGCGACGTTAAAGTTAGATGTTGGGAAGCAACACATTCATGACAATCACACAATCAATAACTGCCACCGTGAAAATCAGGAGTGCTAATTGCTTGAGTCACGCACGCGGCGGGAGGACCTCATCACATGCACGTTGCAACAGAAAACGGGCAGCTGATACGCTTAAACTGACGTCCTAACAGAGATGTTGCATGCTAATCTCCAAGGAGGTCAAATTTCCATTTACAAACGCACGCAGGAGCGATTGCGTGGCGCTATCAACGACGTCACCGGCATCTTGTCACAATGAGAAAAACAAAACTAAAGAAAAACAAAATCAACTTGTTCCCGACTTTTGTTTGGTGTCCACCAGCTGTCCGCAGCGTCCGCGAGTGCCCATCGGTCGGTCGCGATGAACACGACGGCCTCTTCATCACTTCTTCAGGCCCAACGATAAACTGAAACAGGAATTAGTGGTCAGATGAAGCAAATTAGTTTCCATCAAAGTAGTAAAATGTCAGCAGGTCGTGCAGACGCAACAGCAGCAAAGCTTTTCAATCGAATGCAAAGCAGCCCAGCAGCCGCAATGTGCGCTCTCGCCCGCTTTGCTCACTCACCGGGCCGTTGGTGGGTCATGAATTTAGTGAATGAAGTTCAAGACAGATCCAGGTGCAAAACGTTTGACTTGAGTCAAAGTAAAAGTAGCCGATTGGGAATGCTGATGCACGTGAAGCCCTTTGCAACTTGTCTGAGACTCAGGGCAGCAGAAAGAAACAAGGACTTGATCCCAAGTCAAACTTGATCAAGTTCACTCAATATAGGTTCACTCACTATAGTTGGAAAATAAACAAAACGGCACAAATGTATTCCCTTTTCTTGTCATAAAATTTGGATCATGTTCCAATTTTTTGAGGGACAAGAAAAACTATTACAGACCATTAAAACTGTTGGCAAACGTGTTTGCGAACTAGGACAAAGCCTGCCCAAAAACAATCTTTGCTACGTGTGCACGCACACTCACAAACCATCCCCGCTCAGATGCAGCCTTCAAACATAGGAAAAGAAAAAATACAGAAATTGATTCAAGTACAATAAATGACTTAAGTACAGTACCAAAGTACACCCGCCCTCGCCTCAAAAAGGAACGACCGTTTGGAACAGGAGAATGGCGACCCCAAGTGGACGGAAGCAAACTATTGTTTTCATCTAATTCCAGTTTCATCAATCAATGGGATATTCTGTACAAGAGTCAATTCTGAAACTATTCAGCCCGAGTAGGAGGCGAGACGCAAAGTTCCAACAGCAATCGGTGCGTCGCTTTTTTTGTCGACGTGGAATCTCTTTTGGTGGAACACAATGGAAAGGAGCTAGCGGAGCAGGCGGCTCCGACGACAATCAGTCGGACAGTTTCATTCTTTCCGTTAAGTCGAGTTGCGGTACAAATGGGCGCAGCAGTTACAAGATCACGAAATGAGCCAGGCATGGCCGAAGGGGTCACGGTGCTCACGTTCAAAGACGCGCTACGCATGTAACGAGGGACATTTGGGGCACTCACTTGTCAAACAAGGCCTGGTTCTGCAAGTTGAGGACCAAACTTTCAGCATTCAGGTACACTTTGTTCTGAGACGTCGACACCTGCGGGACCACATCGGCGTTAACATCAGTGCAGGAACTGACATCGCCTCAGTTATTAGACATGAAGGTCTTTTCATAATTTAATGTGTTGGCTCATCTCTGGCACGTAGACTGAGTAGATGCGCAATTACACTTTATTCTAGTACTGCCAAAAAAAAAGCCTGTTCCCCAGGGTCACACGCGCCCCCCCAGGTATAGCACCTTGGGGGGCGCGCCCCACGATTTGAGAAGCACTGCTATAAGCGCTCCAAAGTTCTGCCTGTAAATCTTCCCTGTGCTGTTGTTGGCATTAAAGGCCTAAAACTTAGGAGGGAGGAGAAGTTCTTTAATTCAGTCTGTGTGTTTTTGGGTTGACTCGCCTATTCAAAAATTTTTCTGCCAAACTTGGGAAGCGCTGTGAGAAAATCCCTCTTGGCCAGGCCCAACTAAGCTTCCTCCCCCTCCCCTCGATGATGGCGGTCACCAGCATGCTCATGGCCGTGATCTTAATTGTCAATGGTGTCAAGAGCACCTTCCTTGACCTTGTCAAAGTCATCATTGCATTTCTCGTCATTGTCGCCGTCCTAACACTGAGATAAAAGGCGAGCGAGTGAGTGACCGACCGTCTTGGCGATGGTCTGAGCGGCTCGGATGCGCCTCAGCTTCAGGTAGCCGGGATTCTTGGTGATGGCTTGGCCAAGCTGAAACACAGAAATTCAGAGGTGGGCGGGTTGCTTTCATGCTCGCCACATGGCCCACATTGCTGCTCCATGGCCGACTTGTCTCGGCGTATTCAAGACAACTGGAAGCGCACATTTTGGGCAGAAAATTGGCCAACAGACTGCCTCGGTACAATCGGTCGCTCTGCGTCCGTTGTTGACGCTTTGTGGCAGCTGCTGGGAACGCGCCGTATAAAGAAATCTCCCATGGATTCTTTGTTGCAAAAATCTGCGTATTTTTTACCATCTTGGCCGCCTCGGCTTCTCCTTCGGCCTGGATGATCTTCTGCCGCTGGTCTTGTTTGGCTTTCTCCACGTAGAACTGAGCCCTCTGCGCCTCTTGCTGAGCTGCGCACACGGAGACACGGCGTTCGACTCACTTGTGAAACGCAACACCGGTGTGAAGCTCAAGAGAAGAGAACGGATTAGGGGTGTAACGATTCATCGATACACATCGATTAATCGATATAATGCTCTACGATTTATTGGCATCGATGCTAAACGTAAACATCGATTTATATCGCCGTGTTTGACCTCGGACATTAGACGCGACTTTATTTTGAAATCCAGTTCATTGTTGCTTGCTTCCTCTTTCCGGGAGCAGTGAGCGGCGTGTTGTGTTGTGAGCAGAACAGGTATGTGAAAGGGGAGTCGACAACTAGTACGCGGCTCCTGGGCTGGTGCTATGGGTAGTGTCCAAAAAGACGAGGACATTTGCTCCCCTTTAGGCTTCAAGTCATTCGTTTGGAAGCACTTTGGATTCCAAAGAAAAGATGGCTCAACGGGCAAGACACGTGCAGTTTGTAAATCCTGCCATGCGGTGATCAAATATTCAGGGACCACAAATCTCTATATTCATATTTAAAGAAAAAACTCGACATCAAAGTTCAGTGTTAAAATAAGCACTTTGTATACTACAATACTCTTGTAATTTCCTAAATAAAAAGTTTGCACTACCTTGTTGATTTTGCGTATAAATTGTTATAAATCAGGATACTGTTCTATATTTTTTATTAAAAAAAAAAAAGCCGATCGTAGCGCACTATATCGCGATGTATCGTGAATGAATCACAGCAGGCTTTAAGATATCGGCAAATATCGTATCGTGGTTCTTTGTATCGATATGATATCATATCGTGACAAAACCCGCGTTTTACACCCCTAGAACGGATGGATGAATGGTCACAATTTAAAAAACTCTTGGTTTGAATGCTCGGTGGCGGAAGCGCACAATTGTCAACAAATGTCAATTCATCAACAGTTGTGAGCTAAACAATGTTGAAATTTGCCCTCCAACACGCTCAACGATGGCACCGCATGCACAAGCAAAAATGGCAAGAAACTTTCCCTAAAGGCGAAGAGCCCGACTTCTCAGCGGCCTTTAAAGCCAATAACGCCCGACTTACCGAGCAGAGTGCGAGCCAGTCTTACTAGCGTCTTTCTAGCGTCTTTAGCGGCCATTGAAAGTTCGTACTGCGGCGCGGAGCGGCCATTGAGTGCACTAAGTGGCTTGAAAGGGTCTCCCTCCCTCCCTCTTCCAAAATTTGTGCGCAACGTCAAAGTGACACTTTTCTTATGTCAGAGTTTTTGTGTGGCATCAAATGTGTTTTGGGTGTCCGGAAAGGATGACCGGATCTTCGTAATTTCTTCTTATATATTAATATATAATATTTATATATGAATAAATATTGCTTTGCTTTTGGTCTGATGTGAATGATGCTCCTCTTTAGTTTGGTTAATGTCAAGTCATGACCCTTTTCTTGAACCCCAAGAAAGGGCCAGCGAGCGCTTCTTTAGTTTGTGGCGAATCGCCTCTGATGTTTTTTTTTTGGTTCACTTTCCCAAAGCAAAGGGCATAGATTCCTTACCGACTTGCTTGGCCTCGACGGCGGCGGTGTACTGGCTGCTGAAGCTCAGCTCGGTGATGGCCACGTCGTCTAGGATGATGTTGAAGTCTTTGGCGCGTTCAAAGAGCTCCCTGCGCACCAACAGCGACACCTGCGCAAGCACAAGCTCACCGTGGGTGCCCGCGGACGGCCGACTTCCGTTTTCGGCCAGCCGGAAGACGAGCGTACCTGCGCTCTTTGCGTGATGAGCTGGGACGCGTTGAACTTGGCCACCACCGACTTGAGGACCTCGTTGACGATGGAGGGCAGCACCCGCTCATCGTAGTCCTTGCCCAGACGCTGGTACATGGCAGGTAGATTGGATGCCATCGGACGCGACAGCACCCTAACTGCTATGTTCACCATCTGCAGGTCTAATCGGCACGACCAGCATAGTCATCGGGGGTGCACCTTTCAAAACGTCTCGCATCTGCTTACGTTGTCTGGCAAAAACGTCACCTCGCCGCCACGTGACAGACTTGGACAGATGCGGTGGGGTTTGGGTTACCTTTGCTACCAGTCAGTGAGGAGATCTTCCTGGGTCGGGCTCTGATGTCATAGATGATGGGGTACTGGAACCACGGGATCCTAACACACACAGGGCGCACCTAAGCTCAGTGCCTATTGCAAAAATAATTAAGACTGAAAATGAAAACTCTTAGCAAAAAAAAAAAAAAATTTAATTAAAATTATGTTGCTAAAACAAGAACCGGAGTAAAAATGCCCTTTTCCATTTTTGTCAATTTTCATACATGAGCTTTAAATCTATTTCCGTACTGATTTACAACCGGAGCTGAAGACGAAAATTGGTGAAACTATTTACTTTACTTACTACTTACCTTTAGTTTACTTTACTATGGAATACCGCATGACTTTTTTTTTTATCTTGCGCTCGACCCAAGCTACATAAAAATCTAATTGTAAAACTAATAAAAACTCAAATAATTTTGGGAAAAATCTGAGAAACCACAAAGGCTTAGAGCAGGCTTGGCCAACCCGCGGCTCCCGAGCCGCATGCGGCTCTTAAGCCTGGTTTCATGCGGCTCTTTTACATTCATATCAACATTTTTATTTGTGTTTTTTTTTTTTTTTTTGGTGCGCGTTCACTTTGCTTGAGTTGAATATGGTATTATCGTCAAACACGCATGCGGCGAAATTCCACAAAGCAGGAGGGGCAAACCCATTCGAGTAACCAATTAGTGTCAATTTCGCTCTCAAAATGGCGGGGGAAAAATCCATAGCTAAACGAAAATATGAAGTTGAACACAGGACGTTTTTAAACAGAGTGGGAAGTTTATATTTTTTTGTTGAACGTAATGGCAAGCCATTCTGCCTGATATGTCAGATGACATAAGCGCATTCCAAAGCTTCAAATCTTCAGCGCCACTTCAGCTCACTCCATGCTAACATCGATAATGACTTTCGCAAGAGCAAGTTGGACACTTTGAAAAGTTAGGCAGAAAAACAGGTACAGTTTTTCCCCAAAATTACGAAACACTCAGAGACTGTCACGCCTGCATCGTATCAACTGGCTTGGAACATTGCACGGGCTAAATAGCCATACATCATTGTAAGGGTAGTTCGTTAAAAATGCCTCAGTGACGTTGTTGAAATCTTGTCTCCTGAAAACGACAAACTAAAACGAATGGTATCAGACATCCACATAAAAGAATTACTTCGAGTGGCAACAACAGAATACAAGCCAGATTAGAAGAGGATTGTTCAAGGCAAGGAATGCCAGAAGTTGTACTAAGGAACATACATAGTAAGTGAAAAAACGTTATTGGAAATTATGTTTTTGTTTGTGGACTTTGTTGAACTAAAAGTTTGTGTGTGCGAGACAGTGCACACAATGTTCATTGTTGAAAATGACTGGCCTGTGGTCTTGGTACTGCATGAGTCAATTTCTGTTATTATCATGTTGGTGTGTGTGTGTGTGACATGATAATGTCACACAATAAATTTGGCGGAGCAGAGGTGTGTGTGATGGGGTGATGTTCATGTGTGCCCATGTGTATGATGTGGCTCTTTGCTGTAACACCGTAAAGAATGTGGCTCTTAGTCTGACTGGTTGGCCACCCCTACCCCTGGCTTATAGGCTTGCTCTAAAAATGAGCTGAAACTAAGCGAATTTTAAAAAACAAAAAGTAAAAGAGAAACTATCGAAATGAAATCCAAAACAATTCTAACAGAGGCACAATACAAACAGGCGAGGTCCAAGTTACGCGGACCCGTCACCTGAAATGAAGGCCCTCGGCCAGCACAGTGTCCATCTGCATGCCGCCGATCCTGTTGAACACCACCGCTCGGTGACCGCCCTCCACTGTGAGCAGAAATGCGGTCCAGAAATTAGCGCAGCTGGAGCAATTTCATCATGGTACAAGCACTACAAAGGTTCTCAACATATTCCAATTGTACAAGTTAATAAAAGAGGGAAATAGGACTTATTTACTGACTGTGAGAACTTTGCCACATCTGCTCAACAAAGTTGATGCTCCATTTATAAATTCATGTCAATGCGTACCAGTGTACGTGGCTTCTTTGACGCCGTACGCCAAGGCGCCAGCGCCAAGCAGCAGTTTGATTCCAAGTCCGGCGCCCCTACCGCCGGACGAGCCTGCCATGCGACCCATCAGGTCTCGGAGATTCTGGACCAACCGCTGCAATAGAACGGCAATCGGTACAAAGCAACATGGGTACATCATCATTTAAATTTGAGTCGGGATAAAAAAAAAAAGTGAAAAGTAGACAGAAAGAATTTGCAATAGATGGGTATAACAAGAAATATCTGATGGGAAATACATAAACATTAGATAAATGGATGAATAGAAAAAAAAACTTGAGAAAATATTCGTTAAAAAAGAAAATTAGAGAAGACAAAAGTACAAAATTACATTTACAATTATATATATTGGATGCAAAATACACAAACAAAGAATAGCCCCAAGACAAGATAACGTGAGCGCACATCTAAAAATTTGGGAGTACAAAATCGGCATAACGGGGTAAGTCGAGACGTTGCTGAATGTCATCGGAAGAGAGAGCAACAGCATATTTTTGTTACGTTATATAAACTTATATACTTTCCATATTTTTATACTGTTATACTTATGTGAATCAAGGTGTACATATTCCTATTAATTTATATATTTTATCATGTCAATTGTAAATACTTATTAATTTATACACACATTTTCCATTACACATAAGGCACAGCTCAATAACTTCATGACACATAGATACAAAACATTCAGTAGATAAGACAAAGATACAAAACATTCAGTAGATAAGACAAATATCTGCTTTTTCCTTCTTTTCCCCTCCCCTTTCTACTCTTCCTTCTTATTCCTGCTTGTGGACACTATAGATAAAGCCTTCTGACCAGAACGATGAGGTTGTCGTTTTATCTGCTGAAGTGCATTGTGTACCGACTACCGTAAAGCAACCCAAGCTCTTGCAAATAAAGAACCAACTATTATTCCACATCTTTGTTTTCCTTGCTCAACAGCGGACATCTTTAACAAAACACAACACATCTTTGATAGTCTTCTGATACGTCTTCAACTGTGTGTTAAGACTTTTCAAGACAAATCCGTGATCAACATGACCTTGATCGAAAACCCCTCGAAAGTTTGCACATCGCGCTGGTTAGCATAGTCGCATGCTAGCTAGCGTGTAGGCTAGTTAATTGATCCCTTACTTTTTCAGAGGAGGTTCTGGTTTAAACACACGATTGTTAGACCTTCACACGCGGAATCCCTCCCCAATAAGCAACAATTCACGTCAGTACGCGAAGGTTGTAAGTTGTAACTCTTACATTGGGCTCCTTGCTCGCCATGCTGCTTTGCGTCACTCGACAGCGATAAGAAGCGAAGGTCGACACTTAGTGTTGGCTCGTGAGTGAACGATTCGTTCAAAAATAACGAATCCTTTCAGTGAACGAGAGTGAACTTCCTAAGGTGATTCGTTCTTTTTTCAAGTCATATGACTTCAACCAGTAGGTGTCGGTAATGCGCATTGAAGCTGGTGCCACCTCGCCATAAAACAAAACGAAGAAGAAAAATGACGTAACTTCCCGTTCACGAACGAGTCGTGAATTGCATTTCCCGTTCACCAACGAACGAATCTGTAAGTGAACGAGTCAGTGATTCGCATTTCCAGTTCATCGCGAGAACGTATCAGTGAGGGAACGAGTCCTGACTTTCCCGTTCGCGAACGAGTCAATGAGTGAAATGCCTTCGCGTGCATCAACGGATCTGTCAGTGAACAATTGTTATGTATTGACTTGGAAGTGTTGTTTCTCGTTTGCATATTGCATTGTTTGGTATGCTCTACTTTTTGTTGCCCTTCTCCGTGCGGTGTGGAGGTGTGATTGGTCAGCGGATGAATATCATTGTGATGAGGCTTGTTCAGGAAATAAAAACACGCTAACAAAAGTAACGTGAATCTGTGCTCTTTACAAAGGTTATGTAAGAGAATAAACATAACAAAATTGGCGACGAGACTTAAAAAGGACCCTACAAATGCGGAGGTGGACCGGACACAAGTGAATAGTGCTTCATGGACTTGGTTGTGTGGACGTAAGTTTCGTCTGCTCGCCCCGAATTCTGCTCTGATCAAGCAAGCCGGAGGTGAGGACGGGTGTCGCTCAGGACCAAGGTAAAAGTGAACGGACGCCAAGAAAAGTGAAAAAAAAATAATAAAATGTCCGGAATCTTGGGAAATATGGACATATTTGACAGTTCGGTAGAAGACTGGACAACTTATGTGGAAAGAGTTGAGCAGTACTGCCTAGCTAATGAGATACAGGACGAAAGAAAAGTAGCTGTCCTACTCAGTGTCATGGGCGCCAAAATGTATAACTTACTCCGCAGCCTGGTCGCCCCAGCTAAACCGGCAGACAAAACATTTGATGAAATAATGCAGATAATGAAAAGTCATCTAAACCCAGCTCCATTGGTGATTGCTGAGCGCTTTAGATTTCACAAGAGAAACCAGTCAAGGACGGAGACGGTGTCAGAGTACATCGCAGAACTGAGGAAACTGGCCGAACACTGTCAGTTCAGAGACGGACTTTCAGATGCTCTGAGGGACAGGTTCGTGTGCGGGCTGCACAACGAGAGCATTCAGAAACGGCTTTTGACGGAGGACAAACTCACCTTGCAACGAGCAGTGGAAATAGCTGTTTCAGCGGAGACAGCAGCAAGGGATGCGACGGAGCTTCAAGGTAAAAACGCAGCCACAAGCTCTGTGTTTAAACTGCACACCAAACGGCATAATACCAAAGCAAAGCCCTGTTTCAGATGCGGTAAACAGTCACATGACCCCGCAGAGTGTTGTTTTAAGGATAAAGACTGCCGACAATGTGATAGAAGAGGGCACATACAGAAGATGTGTAAATTAAAGTACAGTAATGCAAAAGATAAACACAATATAAGAAAAGGACAAAAATTGCACAAAGTAGCACAGACAGATTCTGACAGTTCAAGTGAGGAAGAATTGGCTTGTTTAGGGCTGTGTGCTACAGAAGAGAATGACGGTGATGTGATTTGGCTGACACCAAAAATTAATGGAGTGCCATTAAAAATGGAACTGGACACAGGGTCAGCACTGTCGATCATATCATTCAACGACTACAAGAAAATGTTCCCAGACACTAAACTGTCACGCACCAGTGTAAAACTGAAGACATACACAGGAGAAAAGGTTGCACCACTGGGAAAACTCAAAGTGAAAGTGAAATACAGAAACCAAAAGTGCAATCTTGAGCTGTTCGTCCTTAAAGAGGGAGGTGTACCACTATTTGGTCGTAGATGGCTACGACAAATCAAGCTTAACTGGCATGAAATAAAGTCCATGCACATAGCCTCCAAACAGCTCACAGACATGAAGTTAACTGAGATACTGGATAAACATGCACATGTGTTCAGCGAAGGCATAGGAACAATGAAACACATCAAAGCACGTCTCGAGCTGGAAGAAGGTGCAAAAGCAAAGTTTCATAAAGCACGCCCTGTTCCATATGCGCTACGCCCAAAAGTTGAAGCTGAGCTGCAAAATCTCATGGATCAAGGAATAGTATCCAAAGTGGACTGGTCTGAGTGGGCTACACCAATCGTACCTGTTGCCAAGAAATCTTCAGACAAAGTGCGCATTTGTGGTGATTTCAAAGTAACTGTTAACCCTGTCATGCATGCAGACCAGTATCCACTCCCTCGCATCGATGACATTTTTGCATCTCTAGCAAATGGTGAGCACTTCACAAAGATTGACCTCGCACAAGCATATCTACAGATGGAAATGGATGAAAGTTCACGCAAGTACCTCACCATAAATACTCACAAAGGACTATACCAATACAACCGGCTTGTATTTGGTATTACAAGTGCCCCTGCGATATGGCAACGTGCAATGGACCAAGTGCTACAAGGAATCCCAGGTACTCAATGTTACTTGGATGATATTATTGTTACTGGTTGGGACAAAGATTCACACTTGCAAAACTTGAATGCAGTTCTAACAAAACTGGAAGAATATGGTCTAAAAGCAAACAAAAAGAAATGTGAGTTTTTCAAGGAGTCCATTGAGTATTGTGGACACAAAATAGACAAGCACGGACTTCACAAAACGCAAGACAAAATTGAAGCTGTAGTAAAATCTCCACAACCAGAAAATGTCAGCCAGTTACGCTCATTTCTTGGCCTTGTTAACTATTATCACAAGTTTTTGCCAAACCTTTCCACTGTGCTGCACCCACTGAATGCACTACTGCACCAAAAGGCAAAGTGGGACTGGACTAAAGACTGTGAACAGGCATTTACAAAGGCAAAGGAACTCATTATTTCAGACAAGGTGCTCACACACTTTGATCCAAAGCTTCCCCTATGTCTAGCCTGTGACGCTTCACCTTATGGCATTGGTGCAGTTCTATCTCACAAAATGACTGATGGCTCTGAACGCCCCATTGCCTTTGCATCACGCTCTTTATCACCAGCAGAGCGTAATTATGCACAGATTGACAGAGAAGCTTTAAGCTTAGTGTGGGGTGTTAAGAAGTTTAACCAATACCTGTATGGAAAACACTTCATGCTGATTACAGATCACCAGCCTCTTGTTTCCATTTTCAGTCCAAAGAAAGGTGTTCCTGCTATGGCTGCCGCTCGTTTACAACGTTGGGCTCTCTTTCTTGGAGCACACACCTATACCATAGACTATAAAGGGACGAAACTACACGGAAATGCAGATGGTCTCTCTCGCCTTCCTCAACCACTGACAGAGAAGGCTACTGATCCTGCTTTAAATCTTCACATGCTGCAAATGGAACCACTTCCGGTGACTTGCGCTCAAATAAGCAAAGAAACAAGAAACGACCCTCTGCTATCTCGAGTGTATGACTTAACTGTTAATGGCTGGCCAATGCATGCAGATACTGAACTTAAGGACTATTTCACCAGAAAAGACCAACTTACTGTGTCCCAAGGATGTGTCCTGTGGGGGTCACGCGTTGTTGTACCTCCCAAACTGCGATCCAAAGTTCTAAACTCGCTGCATGATGGGCACATGGGGGTAGTTAAGATGAAGAGTCTTGCTAGAAGTTATGTGTGGTGGCCTGGCCTTGACAACCAAATTGAAACTCTGGTCAAAACATGCAGAGGATGTCACCAGACTCAGCGCTCACCTCAGATTGCCCCTGTCCACACTTGGGAATGGCCTGTTGCCCCATGGCAACGCGTTCACATTGACTATGCTGGACCTTTCATGGATCACATGTTCCTTATTGTGGTCGACGCTCATTCGAAATGGCCCGAGGTTTTCACTGTAAAGAAAGCAACTACAACTGTAACAGTGAACCAGTTACAGATGCTTTTTGCACGTACAGGATACCCTCTTCAGCTTGTAAGTGACAATGGTACCCAGTTTACTAGTGAGGAGTTTCAGATCTTCCTGAAAAGCAACGGAATAAAACACCTTACTTCTGCTCCTCACCACCCTGCGACGAATGGACTTGCTGAACGTTTTGTACAAACTTTCAAACAGTCGATGAAAGCCAGTAGGAGGGAGGAAGTTCCACTACAGCAGAAAATCGCCAACTTTCTGCTAGCCTACAGAAACACTCCACATACTACTACTGGACAGTCACCTGCAATGTTGTTCATGGGAAGAAACCTAAGATCTCGTTTAGATCTCCTGAAACCGGACATCCGAGAACATGTTTCAAACAGACAATGTTCACCAACTCAATTACAAAGGAAACTAAGATCATTTGACATCGGACAAAAAGTATTGGCAAGAGACTATCGTAACCAAGGCGACAAATGGCAACATGCGGAAATTTTGACACAAACTGGACCACTCTCATATACAGTGAGTGTTGAGCCTAATGTCGTCTGGCGCAGACATGTTGATCAACTTTTGGACGCATCACCTGGAAATGCCGCTACTCAAACTACCACACCTACTGTCCCACAAAACCCTAAGGACAGTACTCCAGCCTCTGACATCACCCCTGAGGAAAACATGTCCACACCGGAGATAATGGACATACACAAACCAATGACAAACCTACCTGATCCTCCTGGACGCAGATATCCTGAGAGGGTTCGCAAACCACCAGACAGACTTGATTTATAAATGTTGAAAGGAAACAAATGTTCTTTAAAAGAAAAAAAAAAAAAAAGTTGTTAATATTTGATGTTGAAAATTGTTGTGAATTTTGAAATGCCTCTAAAAAGAAAAGTATACACTTAATAGCACATAGAAACATAGTACTTATATTTTTTTTATTTGATGATTATTGGTGCATCAAAGCTGGAAGAGAGGAATTGTTATGTATTGACTTGGAAGTGTTGTTTCTCGTTTGCATATTGCATTGTTTGGTATGCTCTACTTTTTGTTGCCCTTCTCCGTGCGGTGTGGAGGTGTGATTGGTCAGCGGATGAATATCATTGTGATGAGGCTTGTTCAGGAAATAAAAACACGCTAACAAAAGTAACGTGAATCTGTGCTCTTTACAAAGGTTATGTAAGAGAATAAACATAACAACATGTTGCTTCTCCTGGCGTGAACTATGTAAGTCAGAATGTAGATTTACGATTTACTCATAGTAGTTTTTAAATAACGTGTGTGCATATCCAGTGATCCCTCGCTACTTTGCGTTTCATTTATCGTGGCTTCACTACATTTTTTTCCAAATTACAAGACCATTTAAAAGTCAAAATAAGACTTCTAAATTGAGGAAACGTGTCTAAATTTTACGACAATGTAGTATTCCTGCAAATGTTCGTTTAAATTTCTTTAGAGGTCTGTTTTCGCGTGTTAGCACGATCGCAAATTAGCATCTTTCCGCTAACTCGTTAGCCTGCCCAGTACTTCTTGTTGGTGACCGTACTTCGCGGAGTTCACTTATCGCGGGTGGTTTTTGGAACCAATTATCCGCGATAAACGAGGGATTGCTGTATACGCCTAAATATTGTTATCCAATATATCTACTGCAATTTCACATTAGATTGCTGGTTTGAAATTTACTTTTATTATTATTATTATTATTATTATTATTTTAATTAAAAATTATGTTAAAACTTGTCTGGTGTTTTATTCCTTATTTTTATATTCGCCAATCAAAACAAAAATCAGACATTTGGTTACCTGCTTTATATTACATATACAAATATATTATATTGTGAGGTGTATTTCTTAGTTGTGTGTGTTACTGAAGTAAAAAAAAAAAAAAAAAAAAAAAACGGATCATTGGGGGTGAACAATTCGTTTGAACGAATCTTTTTGAGTAAACTGATTCTAAAGATTCAGTTCACTTAAAATAACTGGAATGCACTACGCTAGTCGACACACAGCGGCCGCTTTACAACAGCACCAAGCACGTTAGTCGAACAAAAGTCCGTGATTGGCCGACAGCAAAGGTGTCACGCTGAACTAGGCACTTGTTAGGAGAAACTATGACGTAATTTTGTCGTCGTCCCGGTCTTTTTTCTTCTTCTCCGGGTTGAGAAATCGCAGCGCCTTTGTGAGAAAGTAAAGACAGCGCCGTGTTGTGCTCGATTTGGGTCCCCCGTGAGGATTTGTTTCCCCTGCCGCGCCTTATTTGGAAAGCTAAAAACCGTTGCCGTAAGGCGTCGTACGACGTCAGCACTATGTTGTTTTAAATAAAAACATGAAAAACACACGTTTGCATCAGTTAGTTTTAATTTTTAAAAATGATCATTCATTTAATTTCTTTAAGTTCATTTGTATTCTGCCGCTGAAGCGAGGTGCGTTCAAAGACCAATCGTACAGCAGTTAAAGTTAAAGTCCCAGTAATCGTCACACACACATCTGGGTGTGGTGAAATTTGTCCTCTGCATTTAACCCAGTGCTTCTCAAATAGTGGGGCGCGCCCCGGGGGCGCGGTGCTATTCCTGGGGGGGCGCGTGTGACCCTGGGGAACAGGCTTTTTTTTTGGCAGTACTAGAATAAAGTGTAATTGCGCGTTTAGTACAGCAGGGGGCAGTGGCGCTCTCATTGTTACTTCTGTCACGTTTGCGACAGTGCAACATTTTACGACTTACAAGACAAGTTAGGATAGTCACGGTGGGGAGGGGGGGCGCGAATAGTTTTCTTCTTGCTAGGGGCGGGCGTAACAGAAAATAATTGAGAAGCACTGATTTAACTAGGGATGCACCGAAATAAAAATTCTTGGCCGAAACCGAAAACCAAAAATGAGGAAACCAAGGCCGAAAACCGAAAACCGAAAACCGAAACACCGAAAGAAATGTCAGTTATTAGAACCACAGCATTTATGGCTACATGTGTACTAACCTCACTAAAATCAAGGCATTGCAATAAACCAGTTACGAAAGTATGAAAATATTTATTTAGCACTGACAACAATGCACAATATAAATTAAAATTCAAAAATAAAATAAAATGTTTAACTTGACCCAACTCATGTGTACATTAAATAATAATTTACAGGCTTATAACTGACTGTAAAATTAAATATGTTCTCTTATAAAAACACAGAGAACTTTCTTGCCTTTTCAAAAACGTCCCCCACAGACGGAGTGGGCGTGCTCGGTGTCAGTTTCCTTTTCTGTGTCGCCTTCTTCTCATATTCAGAATGGCGATCGGGATGTTTGGATTTCAGGTGGTGAATTAAACCCGACATGGAGAAACTTTTTGCAGATGCACCCCTTTCAGCATTGCATGTTTTGCAAATCGCTATCCGTGGGTCTTTCTCTGAGATAGTGAAATCAGTCCACACCGCAGACTTATCCCGTTTTCCCGCGTGCTGGCTGCGCTGTTTGCTCACGTCATCACAAGTTTCGGCCGTGTTGTTTCGGTGATTTAGGTCTTTCGGCCAAAAACCGAAAATGCACTTTTGGGTCATTTTCGGCCGAAAATTTTCGGTGGCCGAATTTTCGGTGCATCCCTAGATTTAACCCATCCCCATGTGATTTTAATCCATCCCCTGGGGCAGAAGGGAGCAGTGAGCAGCAGCGGTGCCGCGCTCGGGAATCATTTGGTGATCTAACCCCCCAATTCTAACCCTTAATGCTGAGTGCCAAGCAGGGAGGCAATGGGTCCCATTTTTATAGTCTTTGGTATGACCCGGCCAGGGTTTGAACCCACAACCTTCCAGTCTCAAGGCGGACACTCTAGCACTAGGTCACTGAGCTGGAGGAATACTCAATCACGTCACCAAAAAGCAACGATATAATTACGTGAGCTCTTTGCATAAACCTCGACGCAATGGAGGTCCACTTTTTGGGGAGCATTACATGCTACAAGGGGTATATATTACAAAGGAGACCTAATACTTAATTGTGATCATCATTCATCCATTTTCATTATTCAGGTACAGTGGAGCCTTGGTTATTGACCACAATCCGTTCCAGAAGGCTGTTTGAGAAGTGAATCATTCGAATTTTGAATCTTGTTTTCTCATTACAAATAATGGAAAAAAATTAATCCGTTCCAAGCAAAAAAACAAAACAAAAAAAACACCTTTTTAAAGTTGCTTTTTAAACCTTACGCTTAATTGCTGTTTGGGGTGGCGGCTACACTGACGACAACTTGAAGGCCCTGCAGCGCATAGTGAACACGGCTGGTAAGATTATTGGTGCTTCACTCCCCTCCTTGAAAGACATTTACATCTCCCATCTCACCCGCAAGGCGACCAGGATTGTGAGTGATGTGAGTCACCCCGCTCACTCTTTGTTTGATCTTCTGCCCTCTGGGAAGAGGTATAGCAGCCTGCGCTCCCGCACCACCAGACTCAACAACAGCTTCATACTCCAGGCTGTTAGGATCCTGAACTCGCTTCCCCTTTCTGCGTAGCGTCCTGTACTTTTGCGCGATGCTTACTCTCTGCTGTATGCACACTGGCTCCGTTTTGCTCCTCTTATTTATTCTGTTACTTATTCATCACTCTTATTATTTATTGTTTGTGCCTTCTTGTTTTATATTGTGTCGTTTACTTGTATGTCTATCGTGTAGTATGTCTTGTCACCGTGGGATAGAGAAAACGTAATTTCGGTTACTTTGTGTGTCTTGACATGTGAAGAGATTGACAATAAAGCTGACTTTGACTTTGAATTGTGGTCATCATTCCTCCATTTTTATTACTAATGTATTTTCAAAGCAAATTAATATTGTTGCATTTATTAATTTGCTTTAAAATGAAAGTGCATTATAAATGCGGACACTATAGCAATGTCAAACGTATTCATTTAAGAAAAAACCACACACATTTTGTGATGAAATTTTTCATAACGATAATGATTTGAGTGAATTGATTTGAATGAATGGTTGAGAAGAAATTTCAGTTCTCAAGGCTCCTTTTGTCCCAAGCAAAGTGACAGGTGAGGGGAGGGGGTGATAAAAATAAAAATTGTAACAGGAACTCTATAAAAATGCCAACCCTTGAGGATTTGTGCCCCCCTCCCATTTTGAAAACGGCGAGTCCTGGACTCCAACTGGCTTTTTTTCTGTCCTCCTGGGGGTCTGTTCAGGTAGTGTGGCAAATTTGAACAGGTTGCCTCATTTCTAGCCCAAGTTACAGGGGGAGAACAGATCCTCACGGCGGCCCCGTGTATGTCCCCCCCCCCCCCCCCCATTTAAAACGGTGTATATGTAAATAAATGATTTGTGCACTGATAATTTTACAACAGGGGTGTCAAACGTACCGCCAGTGGGTTCAGTCTGGCCCGCAGGATAAATCTGCATTATCAAAGAAGAATAAACTGTGTTTTAGTCAGTTCTATCGCTTTACCCGCTTTTTTGTTGACCCTGGCACCCTCTTCAGTGAAATGTCTTTGTCAAAAAAGAGAAAAGTGGACACAGAGTGTCGGATTTTTCAAGAAAAATGGACCTCTTCCTATATGTTCAGGGAGGTGAATGGGAAACCCGTGTGCCTGGTGTGCATGCAGCAAGTTTCTGTGCTTAAGGAATACAATATTCGGCGCCACTATGAAACTCAGCATGGAGAAAAATACAACAGCTTGCACGGAGAACTGAGAAGACAAAAGGTAAATGAAATGCTGGTGGGTCTGAGGAAACAGCAATCTGTTTTCACCCGGAGCCGAGAGGTCAGTGATGCTGCGGTGAAAGCCAGCTACGTAATTGCTAGCCAAATAGCATTAGCGTCACAGCCATACTGTGATGGGGAGTTCGTCAAAAACTGTATGTTGAAGGCTGCCGAAATTGTGTGTCCTGAGAAGCGACAAGCTTTTGCCAATATTAGCTTGACGGGAAATACCGTGGCAGACAGGATTTCGGAACTATCGGCAAACTTGGACAGCCAACTGAAACGCAAATGGGAGTCATTTCTGGCATTTTCCATTGCAATTGATGAGAGTACTGATGTTACGGACGTCGCTCAATTGGCCATATTCATTCGTGGAGTTGACGAGACTTTGACTGTCACAGAAGAGTTTCTCGAGTTGGTGCCGATGACCGACACCACAACAGCTGATGACATTTTCCGCTCCGTTGTTGGAGCGCTGGACAGAGTCGGGGCGGACTGGTCCCGCGCCGTAAGCCTGCCTACTGATGGTGCGCCGTCAATGATCGGGAAAAAGGCAGGGGTTGTGACAAAGTTCAGAGAGAAAGTACAAGCCGCAAATGGAAGAGGTGATTTTTTGACATTTCATTGCATTTTGCATCAGGAAGCATTATGTTGCAAGTCGCTAAAAATGGATTACATCATGGAGGTGGTTGTCCAAACTGTTAATTTCATCCGAGCCAGAGGTCTCAATCATCGTCAGTTTGACAGCTTTCTCAGTGACTGTGTGGTGAATTCTCTTCGATGGTCCGCTGGTCTTCCAAACAAAATGGTGAAAAAGTGGCTGGCTCGGGAAGGAAAACTTCAGTCACACACGGCTGATTGGGGAAAGATTTTATTCAACCGATGTCAGAGAGAAGTGTCTCGCGCCCTAGCCAAGATGTCGAGTCCCCTTGTCTACTCTCGCCCTAAAACTTATACTCTTGCGCTTCGCTTTACGCATTGTTTACTTGTGTGTCTATCGTGTAATATGTCTTGTCACCGTGGGATAGGGAAAACATTATTTCGATGTCTTTGTGTGTCTCGGCATGTGAAGATGTTGACAATAAAGCAGACTTTGACTTTGAGCGCTCACATGGGGCTGTTGGCTGACCTATGACCCCGCAGTCCGCCTCCCTAAGTCTACACGGTGCGTATCTTAGCAGTTGTTAATGGAAACCAGATGTGTCTGGCGCCAATGAGCCTACCTTCTTGGACCAAGCCCCAAACAATCCCACACGAACCTGACCCGGTCACACTTAGGCTTAAACATCAAACATCTACCGGTCCAAAACCAGTCCGATGTGCATCATAAGAATGAGACAACAGTTTGGTAGAATCAGTTTTACTCATCAATTTCTCCAGCTCGTGTAAAAGTATATCTGGGTGTATATTTCCAGTCATTTCTCCAGCTCGTGTAAAAGTAGATATGGATGTATATTTCCAGTATTTTCTTGTAACGCTCACGATTTCCTTTTTGTTTAGTCAAAAGTGCCTCTGTCGGCTCTAGTGACCTCTGGTGACTACTCATCGCTGCCCCGTGTGTAATTTGATGGCTTGGTGATAAAATACTGCCTTCACAATTGGCAATTGCGTTGGCTGTGTGGGGTGTTGGCTAAAATATACACGGATCAGCTTTCAATAAGAGTGGTAGCATGTTAAATGTGTGCAGCACGTATTTAATTGCGCTGTGAATTTTTTTTGGGGGGGGGGGTCTTTGGTGTTTGAGGTGTGCCACAGCTTTCTTGCTCATTTGGAAATTATGAACAAGACGCGGCTGCCATTTAGGTGTCATCATTGCAAGCTTCCCCAACTTCACAATGGGGGAACATTTGCATGCTTTGGGCAGGAGCGGCGCTCATGGGAAGAAACCTAAAAGCCATCGAGCATCGGCGTCTTCATCGCTGTCATCCATGGCGAGAGGAGCGGCAGGACGACGGCTCCAGCTTTAGCCTGTCAGCGGCGGTGCCTCACAGATGAAGGCGTGCTGCGCGTCTGCGTTGCAGTAGGCGGACGTCCAACGAGAGGAGCTCTTCGCCAGCAAGCATGGCGACGACCCCGAAAGACCTGACGCAAACGCAACGTCATTTCCAGCGCCAAACACGCTTGCTCGAAAGCCGACTGGCGAGCCCACTTACCTCGGTGCGTTGGCGCCATCTCGATGCGGCCCATCCAAAAGGATTTCCTGCCGACAAATCTCCAGAGCCAGCCCAGTTCTCGCCTGGAGCGGACGCTCGGCAGGCTGCTGTTAGACCTGTCAATAATTGGCACAATGAATCATGGAGGGATGTGACTGCAGGTTTCAGGCGCTGGCTGAGCTCGGCGCCTCACAGGAGGGAGCAGGCGCGCTCGGCGCTGGCCCAGCTGCCGAGGAACGAGCTGGCCAGGTAACAGCACCCGCCGTGGTGAGTCCAGCCCTCTTGGCAGCGGCTACCCAGCGACCTCCCCATCTGAACAACACAAACTGGCTACTGAGCAATCGCCAGACGACAACAACAAGTCTCATTGTAGGATAGCAGGCGTACTTTGCGTTGGTGTGAGTCCGCCTTCGTGTCATCTGTCACAGGGGCTGTTCCTGGATGGTGCTCATCGGTGGCGCTATCTGCTGGCAGTGCCAGTGCCACTGCCTCCTCCAACCGTAGGGAAGTCAGACTGTGGAACTGATTGAGGACAGTTGGTCAGGTTAGGGTTCCGAATGTTAGCCAAATTCGGATTCTTCTAATTCTGATTCGTGTCCTCTTTTGATGGTGGTTCTCATCTTTTTCTGTTCTGGTTCAAACGCTTGATTGTACCGTATTTTCCAGTTGTTTTCATAGTTTGGCCAGGGGTGCGACTTATACTCAGGAGTGACTTGCGTGAAATTATTGACACATTGTATCCTGTCACATGTTATTTTCACACTGAACCGCATGAGGGCGCTCTAGGCCTGTGGAATAATTGTAACTGCAACTGACAATGAGTCTGACGAAAGCGACGTAGAAGAGGAAGCGCTGCATCTTCTACTTCTGGAGTTAGCGGTTGTTTAAAATTGACAGGATGAAGATTTCATACCAGGCATGTTCACAGTTCGTTGTTTGTCTCGTATAACGTTACAATTATTCAGCCTTTTGTTGCCTCTATTCTATTTTTATTTTAAATTGCCTTTCAAGAGGGCATGTCTGTTCTTGGTGTTGGATTTTATCAAATTAATTTCTCCCAAAAATGCGACTTATACTTATACATATGGCTGGTACGACGTATAGTCCGGATAATACGGTGGTTCTGATTATTTTTAGTTTCTGAATTTGCTTCCGGTGTTTTTCTGAATCTTGTATTGATTTGGACTCTTGTTCTGATTTTGTTTCATGCTTTCAATCCTGGCTGTGGATGTTTTTTGTCCAATTCTTATCATGTTGTGATTCTTGGTCTTGTTCTATTCTGCTTCTTATAGTGGATCTGATTCTGGAACCTTTTTGTGGTCCCAACTAACTGTTTTCGATTTTGGTTGTGGATTTGATGTGGCTTTTTTTTCTTCTGGTCCTTGTGATTCAGTATCTTGTCCCGGTTCCTGTTTTTATTATTGTTTTGCTTCTTGATCTATTTAGTTTTTTCTTCTGATCCTTATTCTGAGTTTGGTTTTTGTCTAGGTCCTGTTCCTATTTTAGCTTCTTTAGTCAACGTTCGGTCTTACCGTCCAAACTTTCTGGTCCGGCTTTGCGCTCGCTGACAGCACCTTAGCACATGGAAGATGTGTGATTCAACCATTTAGTCATTCCCTACATGTGGATTTTACATTGTGGCCTATATATTGGACCAAGATAGTTCCTCAAAATTCAGGTCTACCTACCTTGAGTCCAGCATTGCCGGCATTTCTGGCGACTTCTTTGTGTGTGTGTGGGGGGTGCCCTTGGTCCTGCAGTTCTTCCTGGCCGTGGTCATCCGTAAAGGGTCGGCGGTTCGGGACGTCGCCTCGGGGAGGGTGGGTGGTCTCCCACAGAAGCTCCGCCTCCACATCCAGCATGCCGTCGTCCTCTGCCGGAAGGAGTGTGGCAATCGCCAGAGGAGGTGTGGCAACCATCGGAGGGGGAGTGGCCTTGGCAGTTTGTTCTATGCTGAGGTTGCAACGTCCTGCCGGGCAGGGACAGGAACATGACGACAGGAATAGGACACATGATCCTTATGAGCAGAAAAAATCATGTGCCTCTTTCTGATAAGGAACATGTTCAGTCTTACAGTTAACAAAATGTTACGGCTGGCATGTTCCTGCTAATGTCTGTCAGGAACAACAACAACGTAAGGTCAACAGGAATAAGACCATGCTGATCCTAACATTGATGGAAAGTAACAGGAACATGACATTGATGCCGAGGACAGAAAGACATTTGTTATGCTCAATGTAAACTTACAATTCCGAAGGTGTTGAGGACAAACGTGCACGAGCTCACCTCCTCTGGGGTCAATTATTTCCACCTTGGCTGAGGTCGTCTGTCCCAAGACGGCATTCTTGGGGTTCCTCAACGTGACCGTGAAGTTCTCGTCATTCTCCTCCAGGCCATCGGCTTCCAGGTAAAGGTTCCACGTTTTCCTGTCCACTCCTACAAGGAGGGCGTGGATGGGTTACCCAACAGCTATGAGTCAGGTATTCACGCAAGGGTCACCTTCTGGTCTCACCTGGATCGAACTGTATCAGTCCGGCTGTGCTGTGTGTAAAGTCTCTACCCGCTTTGGCAGTCCCGTCCTGTGCCTGCAAGGAGTCACCGTGTATGCTCCCTGTGACACTTTTTTTTTTTTGTCCGTGGTGCATTTTATACCTGGATGGCCACGTAGGCCGGGTCGGCACTCTTCCCACGTCGTTGAATCTGGATCTGGAGCATTCCCGCCGTCTCGCACGTCCGAAAACAGCTGGCTGTCAACTCGATTCGGGACCAGGAAAGGTTCAGCCTGCATCCGACGCGCGACTCGTTACGCTAGTCATCTGAGACTGAAGTGCGCTGTTCACTATGCTAGTTGCTAGTCACATGACACCACCACACCTAGCAGGCTCCTGTCTTGGACATTTTTCTCTGGAAATCAGCAGGACCCCGTATAAGAAAAATAGTCATCCGCATCATCATTTTTTCCCTTACCCCATTTCTGAATCCTATTTTGGTATTCTAACAATTTTCAAAGAAGCCAATTTTTTAAAATTCGGAACTCTGCTAATACGAAGAAGGTAATTGTAGCAATTAGCATCGCAACAGACACATAAATGGGCTACACTACATTTGCGGCACGGCGACGTTCCCTGCCAGGTCGCTTAGTCGGAACAGGAAGCCGTCTTCTGTCACGTCTACGTCGGCAGGCACCACGTAGACCAGCGAGCGGCCCTCTACATCTCGCTGTGAGAAACGGCCTTGGACGTAAGCTCCTGGAAGCATGGGGGTGAGGACGCCCGTGGGGAAGCAAGCCGCCAGTGAGTCGGGTCACGTCGCAACTTGGCTCAAGCAAATCACATGTCGAGTGGCACCAACTTGCTCAGCAGTCACAACATAGTATGGCAGCCCTCTTACCAGTGCGGATGTTCTCCAGGTGGCCAAAGCGGGGCGGTGTGATAACGGCAAACTGGAGCCGATCAGGCGGACTGTGAGTGTCGGCGGCCCGCAGATGCTTGGACGTGATCAACAGTGCCCGGCGGCCGTCGCTCAGCTGGACCACCTCGCTGGGGTGACCCAAGGCGGTCAGGAAGGGAGCCGAGCGGTCTGCATGCTCCACCTAAGCGCAGAAACAGGGAGTCAGCAGAGTTCTGAGGCATAGATTTGCAGGTTGCTCACCAGCTGTCTTTGTTTTTTGTTAGCCAGGTCAGATACATAATTGGTTGATTTTTGTTGCAGTTGTGCTCAGAAGCCACTGGGTCGCGCTAATCACAATTGTTTGGACTGCCTATTTTGAGCTTACTTTTTCTTTTTATGTCAGGATTCAAGGACTGAGGAATGAACCCGTTTTATGCCTGGATTTGGCTCTCAAACAAGGGCTATGGCATCAGTCCACGGTTAAAATTAAAGCTATGGCTAAACATTCAAGTTTGGGACATTTACTTTCATTTTTGCTGAATTTTCAAGTCTTCATTGATGGTGATTCGATTGCAACCGAAGTGATCATAGCTTACGTGTATGTGAAAGACAGACGGCTTCGTCCTCAACTGCCCGTATTTCAAGTAGCCCCGGTTGCGGCCGTCGCCAGGCAGGAAGTGGAAGCTGTCGTTGAGCGGCCGGCTCGTCGGGTCGGCGCCCAGGTTATGCCGGTAAGCCAGTTGGCGCCCATCCACGTCCGCCTGGGTGAAGCCCGCCTGCATCAGGAGCCTGGGTGCGGAGCCGAGCGGGATGCCCCGCAGCAGCAGGCGTCCGTATCGCGGCAGCCGGGTCAGCGTGAAGGTGAGCTCGGAGGCAGACGCCTGAGCATCGCTGAGCCGCAGGTGCTCGGCGGTGATGGCTGCCATGCTGCCGTCTTGCACGCGCATGCCCACGTTGACTTCCAACGTCGGCGGGATGCGGTCTACCTCTTCGATGGACAAATGCACGCTGCCGACTTGTGTCCGCTCACCGTTGCTCACCACAAAACTGACGCACGAAACAAAGTTGGCGGGGAAAAAAGGTCAACAACTCTTTGGACCAGACCAATCGCGTGCAAAACACACAAACATGCTGCACTCGTCACACACAAACGTGCACTAACACACTTGCCCTGGACCTAACCCAGACACACATATACAACACACGCACAAATACAAATACACTCGCGCACAATGACAAACATGAAGACTCATGTCCAACACACATATACGACGACACGTGTACATAACGACGTGTGCCAGACAAAACCACATACAAATACGCCACAAAACCACACACCCACATCTGCAGAAAAAAACACACATGCAAACACACAATCACGCAGCAAATATCACTCTTGCAAAACATACAGACAAAACGACATGCACATCCAAACGAACTACATGCACGTCCAAACGAACTGAGTGTCCACACACATCTATGCACACAGATGCAGCCAGCACAATCTGTCCCTCCGCCCTGGAGCCAATCAGCTGACAAAGCGCCACAAGTTTCAAAATCCTGGGCCAGCAAACGCACACGCAGACGCATTGGCACGCGCATCGCGGTGCAACATCTGTCAGTGGCGTTGGCCATGGATGTTTGGCACGCCGGCGTGCCAGCGTTGTTGTTGTCGCTCTCCTAATGGCGACCATTCATCACCCGTTGTCATGCCAACACACACGCACGCATTCTTTTTGGCTATGATGGGTTTGCGCTTGTGCCGCTAAACGTGCAGCCGGTTGGCATGTCGTCTTTGGCATCTTGTTGCCAAACACGGCAAGCCGGCACTCTCTGGTGTCCCAAATGGGCCCCCCCCTCATCCAAGCTTCCCAACATGCAAAGTCCGCCACCTGCCAAATTGGCGCCCGCCGCTCGTACATCAACAGAAAAGCCTTCTTTTCTCGGATGCTTGACGGTGCGAGGCGTCCCCTCCCTCACTAACCTGAAGGTGTCGCTGCGTTGCAGTTGTCCGTTGTTGTGCGTGTAGCAGACGCGCTGCGCGGCCACATCCATTTGCGTGAAGGTGTCGAGCGGCATGCCAGGTTGCATTACGGCGTGCAGCAGGCCGTGGCGCGGCGTCACCGTCACCGTGTAGCGCAGCCGATTGGGGCGCCCACCGCCGTCCCACGCCCGCAGGAAGTCGGTGTTCAGGACCACGCGCTCTCCCGCCCTTACGCGCACCTCGCCCGTCCACACAAAGATGTCGCCTGAGAAAGCAAACCGGGACACAAACGAGAAAGCGCAGAAGCGAGCGCATGAGGATTTACTTGAAGTGGATTTTGATAATGCAAACAACCACATTGATTAAAATGCGGAAGCAAGTGACAAAGTCAACTCCGAAGTGCCAAAAGAAGAACGTCAAGCAGCCAAAAGCTGAATGACATCCGGGTGATGTCATCACAGGAAGGTCACGGTGGTTGGCGCGTGGAGACATGTGGCCTGTCAATAATTGAGCACCCCCCCCAAGTGCCTGCCAGAAGTGTCCAGGTGGTCCCGAGGTGTTGTCTCGGCCGTGTTCACCCGACTGGCAAAGTGGGCACGTCCGCGTCGGTCGCAATCAATAATAGATGAGACGTTGCCCGCGTGCCAAGCCGCCATGTTTGGCACACTCGCCCGCTGTGGAGTGCGACCGCCTCCGAGACTAAACGGCGCCAACCCGGACACATCAAGACCGGGGGGGCCGAAGAAATGAAAAGAGGAAAGTCAACAAGAAAGCGCACGAGGCAGCCACTTGAAGTAAACGAGGACACAAATGAAGTAAAAGAGAAGGAATCAAACAAGCCGCAATGAGGCCAACACAAGGAGGTGCACGAAGAAGCAAACACAAGCAGGTAAAAGCAGGTAAAAGCATCACGCAGGCGGGGCAAAGCGGGGAGCGAAGGGGACAACGTCAAGCAAAAAACAGGTCGTCAATGAACCCAAGGTGGACGATAAGAAACGGCTTCCGCGAAGCGCTTCTGACCTTTGTGGGTGGCGCTGATGTTGATAGAAAAGGTGTGGAGCGAGCTTTGGTGTTCCAGGTCGCTGAGGCTGAAGCTGAAGCCGTCGTGACCTTTGAACCCGGCCGCGTCGGCGCGCTCGCCAGGCATGTAGCTCAGCCGGTTCGCGTCCACGTCATCCTGAGTGAAGTTCTGACCCGCCCCCAGCTCCATCGGGCCCGTCTCGCTCTGACCACCGGGAAGAACGTTGCCCACCGAGAAGCCAACGAGGGGAGGAGCCAAGGAGGAAGCCAAATTGGAGGAAGAGCAAAAGAGGAAGCAACATAAGCAAGGACAACATAAGCAAGAGCAACATTAGCATCACCTCCAACTGCAGCTTTCCCAAGCGTGGCGTGGCGTGTAGCAGGTAGAAGAGTTTATGGGCTGGCGTGTCGGCGTCCTCGGCCTGAAGGACCACGGCGGAGAGCCGCCGCCGCACGCCAGGCTCCACCTCTGCCCCGGCATTCCTGAAACGAGAAGACGTCGACAGTTAGCGGAAGGTGCCGCAAAGTCACACGTGAACGCAAACAGCCTCAGGTTCGGGTGTTCATGTCAGGCAAAATTTGCTCAATTTCTCAGTCGGTCCTAGAGGGAATGGTGCTTTTGCAGTTCACAATCAGAGCGGCAAACAAAGTGAGAGACAATTTAAGGGTGTATTCAGAACAGAAAAGTTCTTTAGTCCGCTTGTTTGGTCCAGACCAAAAGCGGACTTAATTTTTTTCGTTTGGTGCGGTTCCAATTCAGACTGTATATTTTGTAAGGTAAGTATACACATCCACGCTTGTGACGATCTGTGCTGCCATTGGACAGCAATGACCAGAGCGGCACAGAGAGTACAGACCCGGAAATTGAGGAAAACATGAGTCCTGCTCTGCATATTTGTGCAGTTGGTTCGGATCTTCGCTGTTTGTATTCACACCTGAAGCAAATTGCACCAGAGTACATTTGGAAGCGAACAGAGACCACTTGAAAAAGTGAGTCTTGGTCTGTTTCTTTAATCCGCACCAGGATTTGTTTGCGTGTATTCACACCTGCACAAAAGGTACGGACCAGCGTTACAATCGAAACGCTTTAAATGGACCAAACAGTCAGGTCTGAATACACCCTAAAACAAAAGACGAGCAATTGGTACGCAAAGCAAACAAGAATGACACAAAGCAAGACAGAAGTGAAACAAACACAAAGAAAACAAGCACGTAAAATAACACGCGGTAACGATTTCAGGAGCTTGGATTTTCCCCCTCGTGACAGCAAATGAGCAGCTGGACGGACGGAGCAGGTCGCAGCATTGGTGTGACAGCAGGTTCCTCGCGGGGGCGCCTGCTGGTGTCGCGGGAGGGGAGAGCGGGTGGGGGGGGGGGGGGTGGCTTACACGACAAAACGTCTGTCTGCGTCTTCACTCGGAAGTAAAAGCCACGCAGGAACGCAGCCGCTGCCTTCGTCCTGCAGGAAGCGGCAGCGGACATCTGCCAAGCGCACGCGTTCCTTCGCGTTTGTTCCGCCTGCTCGCGCTGCCACGCTGCCGCTGCCGCCCGGGTCCGGAGGGGTTCCTAACAGGGGGCGGGGTTGATGGGGGGTGACGTGCAAGCCAGTGAAGGGTGCAAATTCATCACTCATTCAAATGAAAACAGTTTGAGCGCTCACGCACTCAAGCAGAGCGACCCGCCACATGTCCGCCCCCACGACGGCGACTTCCCGCCAGCTCACCGATAATGACGTTGTTTCGCATGGTGGCACGGGTACAACTTTGAAACATTCCACGTGCTCCCCGTGACATGAGCGCCTCAAAAAAAGCAAGCATGTACCACCAAGGAATCAAATAAGGAAGAACAGCAATGCACAAACCACGTTAAGCAAAGGAGAAAAATCTAGCCAATGAGGCCGCGTGGAAAGTAAATCGAGACACAAACGAGACCGGCGGGAGGCCACGTACAACCCGTCTGCCTCCTGTTTCGAAAGAAATTTCACATTTTGCGCATACTTGAGGAGGTGGGGCGGGTGGTCGTCAACGGGCATCACGGTAACGGTGGCGGTAGCACTGAGTGAGTGGACGCCATCTGTCAGTCGCAGAGTCAGCCGGTCATCCAGGCTCTCCGAGTCATCGTGCGCGTACCACAGGTGCATGCCTCAATGAACAGGGCAAATGCTCCGTCAGCAACAAGAAGCTTTTGCCACTTGAGGAACGGCAGGAAGGGGCGGGGCCTACCCTGGCGCAGCTGCCGCAGGGTGAAGGACATGACGGCGATGGCGGAAGCGCGGGCCTCTTCTCCAGGGCGGGAGACGCTCATCTTCAGGCTGCCGTGCGCCGGCGCCGCTGTCAGGCTGAAGGTCAGCTCATCCGGGGGGGCATCCAGGTCAAAGGCGTCCAGGAGGGACGGTGTCAACTCCCGCGTGCCCCCCTCCTTCACCTGGACACAACGCCTCACTCAATATGGCGCAGGTGTGACATGCACATGGTGACGTACTGTAAAGTTGGCGAGATGCAGCGACGGCGCCTCATCATTGGTGGGCTTGATGATGATGTCGACGGGGACAGAGGCAGAGTGATGCAACCCATCACTCACACCAATGAGCAATCGGTCCGCCGTGGGCTCCGCCCCTTTGTGCTCTGATTGGACGTAGTTGACGAAGCCCGACGTCAACTCGTCCAGCTTGAATGATTCTGCCGAAACTCCAAAAAGGTTTTTGACATGCACGAGAATGCAATTGTGCCGATCACGCTTGCTGACCTACGGCAATTCCCGCATTGCTCTTTTCGGACCCGGCTGCTGGCTGAACGTTCTCCAGGAAGCCGTGCAGGGGCTTGGCATCCAGGTGAAAGGTCAGCTGCTCTGGAGTGCTATCGGGGTCTGAGGCCCCCAGGATGGCTCCGCGCAGGCACGCCCTCAAACCCTCGTCCACCTGCAACGCGGACGCTCCTGCAGCACACACACGCCCGCCCGTGCACATGCTCGCTGGCGCATGCCCATCAACAAAAACACGCTCGAAGCGCTCTTGGCTCGTATTCCCGCAAGGACCATTGTCTTCCCCAAAGGAAGGGAAGCTTCCCAGTATGCAGAGCATGCTTGGCACAGAAAGGTGTCGGCGTCCTTCATCGACGCTGACGAGCAGCTCGCAGGCACACGTACACAAACTCACCCAGGACCACGCTGGGAACTTTGTTGTTGACTGGAAGCAGCGTGATGTTGAGGTCGTACACGGGGAGCGTGCCATGCAGAGGTATGGGCGGTGCGTCACGGTGGCAACAGCCGTCCGTCCCGCCCTCGTTGCCGTCGGAGATGATGAGTGTGACAGTGTCGGATGTGGAGGCGGGGCCAATCTCGCCACCTGAACACTCCGACAGGAAGTTGCACAGTCGAGAGCAGCCGGGCTGGTGGCTAAGCTCTTGCGCATTAGCTTAGCATGAAGGTTTAGCTTAAGTGCGTTAGCTTGAACAACATTGGCCAACGTCAGCGTGATGATGAGAATGATGAAACTCAAGTGCATTGGCTTAGCAATGTTAACTAAAATTAACCTGAAGAAGTAGCTGCTGTGTGGTAGTTTAGCAACATTAGCCCAAGACAACATCATGATGCAGCTCGAGTGGATCGGCTTAGCAATGTTAGCTATTTAACATGAGCACAAGCAAACCTTCGATAAATTTAACACAGTAACATCACGATATCATGTATGCCACCTTAACAACGTTAGCTGAATTGAGTGCACCGGAGCAGTCAAGCGTGTTAGCTTATCATCATTAGGTAACGTTAGCATTGGTACGCCTTACCCGTGTGCACGTAGAACACGTGACCCTGCAGGAGGTCCATCTGGGTGAACTTGTCCACGGGAAGTCCCGCACTGTGCAGCTCGCCCCTGGTGGGCTTCCGCGCCAACATGAAGATCAGCTCTGCATCCTCGCTGTCGTGGTCAGTGGCCGCCACATAGTCGGCAGTCAGCTGGACGCGGCCGCCCTCGGGGCAGCGCAGCTCGCCCCGCAGGCCCGCGTTCAGCTGCGGAGGTACGTCATTCACGGGCACCACCTGACGGAGCAAAGGTTGACACCAGCTATGTCATGTTAAATTTGAATAGACGACACAAATGGACACAAACGATTGTCAGAGTCACATGAGCAAGTTGGGAGTTTTACTGGATTATTGACACAAGATTAATTTTGTTGATTGTTCTCATCAAATTTTGAAAAAAAACATTCAGAAAAAACCGTTCACAATACACACGTGGATGAGCAGGTCCAGCAAGACAGCGTTGACGCCATCCGTTACGCGAAGTCCGGCGTCGTCCTGTGTGCTCTCCGAGTCGTCATGGATGTACCTGCGACGCGGATTGCACCGGTAAAATGGAGGCTATGAGGCGGTCTCGAAGGGGGGGGGGAGCGTCACCTGACGGCGAGTCCTCTGAGATCGGCCAGCGTGAATGAGTCGCCAGGTCGCAGGCTCCGTCCACGCAATTCCAGTCGACCGCAGCGCGGTGAGCGCTCAAGCGCCACCTTGAGGTTCGATTGGCGGGTGTCGCTGTCGCGCACCAGCACGTGCTCGTCCGTCACGAACACCGTCCCGCCTTCCTCCACGCGCAGCAGGTTGCTGAAAGCCTGAGCGCACGTGCCACACACGCCCGTCAACAAAGCGCGAGCCGAGTGGGCGAGCACCAAGGTAACGTTGTGGTGACCTCGGGTGGCCGGTCGTCGACGGGCGTGACGGTGATGTTGAAGTCGAGGCCGGAGAGGGCGCCACCACGACGGTCGCTGACAGTGAAGATAAATCGGACGTCGAGTGGGTCAGGGCCGATGTCCTCCAGCGGTGGCATGTACGCCACCTTCAGGTGGTCGACCGCGTGCTGCCACGAGCCACAACGCGCGGTCAGCACTCGGGCCCACCGCTCGGCCGCCCTTCCGCGCACCCACCTGTGTGAAGGACTTGAGCGCCGGCGCCGTGGGATCCCGCCGCAGGGCGGCGGCGCCGTCTACAAAGATGAGGCGGCCGGCGTCCATCAAACTGTGCACGCATGGCAAAAGCATCGCTTGAGCTGAAGGTCTGACGAAGCCCATTGTGGCACGCGCGACGCCTGTACCCGGGATGCGTCGGGCTGTGACAGGGCAGGGTGACGGTGTAGGTGAGGTCAGCGTGCGGGTGTTCGGGGTGGCTGAAGCACAGGTGTGCACGGGTGACAAAGGCCACTTGAGTCTCCTTCAGCGTCAGGTGACGCACGCTGCCTCCGGACTCCACCGGGAGCTCGTCCTCCATGGGGAACACCACCACTGACACCATCTGCGGGGCAGGACACGGAGGAGTCGCTCAGCGAGTCGGGAGCGAGCCAGTGGGTGGGCCCCCAACTAACGTAAGCTTCCGAGAGGTTGGGCGGCACGTGCGAGTCGGCCAGCGTGACATCAAAGGAGTCCTCAAAGATTTCGTCTCCGAAGTGTTGGTAGAAGATCAGACCCTGAGTCAACTCGCGCTGGAGGAAAAACGTGACTGGAAGGCCTGTCAACGTCAACGGACAGAATAGCGCATGCATTCACAAAGGCAAACACACATACGTACACAAACGCAGAGTCAAAAACACACACACTCACCGGAGTTGCGTGGGTCGGCTCTGGAGACAAGCCGGCCGGCCCTGGGGGGGGTGTCCACCCTGAAGAGGATGCGGTCGTCGGGCGAGTCCGGGTCGGAAGCTAAGAGGGCGGCTGGGCCCAGCCTGAGGGCGCCACCCTCGGGCACCTCCAGCGCCACATTGTTGACCAGGGAAGGCGGCATGTCGTCGCGTGGCAGGATGTTGATGGGGAACTTATAGCGCAGGCTATGGCGCCCGTCGCTGATGCGGAAGACCACATGGTCGCGGGTGCTCTCACCGTCCGAGTGCTCGTAGGCCACCACGCCCTCGCGCAGGTCTCGCACACCGAATGCAAACGCCTTCACACCTGCCGTGCCGCAGGAGGAACGGGACAGCGTTGATATGTCGCTGCCCCATCGCGTAGGCCCTTCTGTCATCACGGCCACGCGTCATCATTGCGATAAGCGCCATCGCTGTCAATCGACATTGTGCCACAACGATGACATCATCATGCAATTGTGACACCATTGCGATATCAATCTGTCATCGTCACGTCAATCCATCAACGCTCATCCTGACAGCCACTAATGAGCGAGAATGGTCGCATCTTTCTCACGGTTCGCTCTCGGCCCACTTGGCAATCTCGGCACTTCCTGGCTCAGCATAACAACAAAAATGGGCGGCGTGCCGCGTAGCGGGCACAGAGCAACACGCTAACGCTAACAGCAGGCTGCGTGTCGTCGTCAGCGCCCGCGCTTTGATTCAATTAGCGAGCGCCACGCGAACCTACCAGACGCAATTGGAGGGGTTGCCGCCACGTGGTGTCCGTCCCGGCGGCCGCGCACGTGCCAGGACAGAAGGCTTGGGTCACGTGACAGATTGGGGCACGGGCGCTCGCCAGCCGCTCACTCGTTAGCGGCACCACCGAGGGGACACAGGCGGCCGGTCAGCGCGAGAGGCAAGGCGCTAATTGGGCCCGAAGGTGGTGCCGGGCGCGGGACTGGCCCGCCGCTATTTGGCCCAAGCCGTCTGTCGCACGTGCCACGCCAAAAGCAAATCACTTTGATGCTTTTAACCCAAAAAGTAAGCTTGTTACTCACACGAAAGAGTTTCTCAGGTCGTTTAAACGATGATTGATGAGAAACTCATCCTTCTTAACATTTGAATTTCAATGAAAACCTATCGGAAAGACAACCATTACGTTTTCAGCCATATGGAATTTTTTCATTTTTAAAAACCTCTTAGGATGTACCATGATGTCATCATTGTGATGTTTAATTCTGTTCGCTGGCGCACGCGGGTGTGAAGGAAGTGTTGTTAATTGGTCCCAAAGGTGTGATTGGGCCCAGCGCCCGAAAGGGAGGGGCGCCCGTGGTCGGGACGGGAACACAGGCGGGCTGGCGTCCAATTGACCGAAGGCGTCGTACGCTGCCCGCCGTTCCAATGAAGACGGGACGACGCCGCAGCAAAACTTGACAAATTTTGGAAAAATCCACTTGGCCGCTTTGACTTTCCGCCACTGACAGTAAGAGAAGTTGCTGGTCAATGTGGAAGAAGATGAGGATGATTATGCCCGCAGGCAACTCGCATGTCGTTTAGCACGCACGGCGAGCAATCTGCTGGGCCCCACCACCCATGGTCGCCCAGTTCCACGGGTGCGCATGCATGCATACTCACTTCGGCAGCCATTTTGTGGCCAGGTCATAAGAGCGCTCACCTCTCACAATGAGGCACCCATGCACGGGCCCATCCACAGCAACCAGGACGACATCGTCGAGGTTGTCGCGGTCCACGATCTGCAGCTCCTCCCACGTGATGGCTCGCGATTGACCCTCCAGCAGGTCTAAACCTGAGCGGAGGCCGAAGGGCTATGTGTGAGCTGACGGACAGGGGCCGATATGCGCTCGTGGCCTACCCGTGTTCCAGGAGACCCGGGGCGCGTCGGTCTCCGCTGCCCTGATGGACACGTGGACAACAATGGGCGGACTGAAAGCGTCGGAAGTGTCAATGGCCCGGAACTCCATCTGGTACAAAAAGCAGAAGCGTTCCTGAGCCAGCGAGAACAACACTCAAGCAAAAAAGCGCATGTTAGGAAAAGCTAGCACTGCGGCTAGCACGCTAGCAAGTACAATTTGTATTTAAAGTGTATTTATAAGTGTCGACTGCATTTTCTATGTAGATGAGTGACATTCACGGCTGCTGATTAATCAGATTTACAAGTTTAGCAGCCAAACATTGTGGCGGCATACGTACATGGCCAGTAAATTAGCAGCCGGACAAAAATAAAAGACATCCAGCCAACATAAATCAGCATTCGATTTCTCCGAATGAATTATATTGCTTTTGTCATTAGACATTTTAGCCACTAACATTTTGACTCAGGTTTTTCAATGAGCCAACTTCAGAAGCTAATGCTGAAGCTGATGTTGGAGGGAAGGAGTATGTACTGTTTTTTTCCATGTATAATGCGCAAAATTTAACTAATTTATTGTCCTAAAATCTGGGGTGCGCATTATACATGGGTCCAAAAAAAAAAAAAAAAAAATGTTTTTCTTTTTTTTTTTTATCCGGATATGATACGGAGGCCCCCATTACAGATGCGCTTTCTTCTCTGCTGTTCACTTCAAACACGCTCCATACGAACACAATGCTCTCGTATCAGACGCTTGCTCGATGACCTGCTCGTTTGCTGTCACAATGTACCCTACACAAATCCGAAACTTTTCTTCGCTATTGAGTTTGCTAGCGCATGCGCAGTGATACTGACCTGCAGAATCTTTGTTCCCAAAGATGATCTTTTTTCTGAAATAGTTTTACGTTTACGGACTTAAGTAGGAGTCAAAATTTGGGTGCGTATTATGCATGGGTACATGCTTTTTTCCAGCATCAACATGCCATTTTTAGGGTGCGTATTATACATGGAAAAAACCGGTATACCTTTCGTCTATTTCTTACATCTTGGTCTTATAAAAGAAATGTATTTTATTTTGTAGTGGCTAACATTTGGGCACAAGTTAGCCAAAATTAGCACGATATCATTCGCAGAACCAAAGCAAAGTTGGTGTTGAAGAGAGCCACAGGGAGGATGCCATTTGAAAGTGATAGCTTAGCGGTAGTACCTGAAAGTTGTCGCGCGCGGGGCGGCTGCTGTTGGGCGGCTGGTAGGCCATCTTAAGGTCGTGGAGGTCGGACCAGCTGAATGAGCCGACTGGCTTGCTATGCTCGTCCAGGTGGGTGATGTAGCCTCGGGGGGGTGGGATGGTCACGTTAAACGCCAAACCGTCTTTGGGGCCCTCGGGGTCTTCAGCGTCCAGTGTGGCGGTGGTGATGGGCGTCAGGACAAACTGGTCCACTTCCAGGATGAAGGACGCCATGAAGGTGGCCCGCGGCGGCTGGTTTGGCGTTGCCCCGACGATCTGGACAGGCAGCCACAGAGACTGCGTCTTGACGAAGGGGGGAGCGCAAAAATGTGTTATTGCACATACAGAACACTGTGAAGGAAGAACTTTTTGGAGCGCTCGGAATGCCAAAGTGTCACTTCCTGACTGCCAACAAAGGTGCAACAACGTTAACGCTTCTCTTGAATTGTTAGCGTTGACCGAGTGCAAATACACTGCTAGCAGGAGGAGCTTTGGATCCCGCAGGCAAAAACGTCCCAGAGTAAGAAAGCAGTCATCTTGGAAATTGAGGCCAGTCCAGTCTTGACGCGCTGTGAGCTAACCTCCAGCAGAGCCCTGGTCTCCTGCTCCCTCAGCTCCACGCTGATGGCGATGTAGTCAAGGTCGGGCGAGGGCGGGCTTAAGTGTCGGTACTTGAGGCCCGAACTCAGGAAGTCATGGCAGGTGGTCTTCAGGAAATGGACTTCCTTGGTGCCCGACGCGCAGGCTCGGTTGCCCGGGCAAAGCGCTGCCGCGTCACGACCTGGACGCAAAGCACATCCAAGCACGTTGATGGCACTCGGGGAACTTCAACATTCAAGTATGACAAGAAGGACGTCCCATCGCTTTGGAGATAACTGTCAAATGAGTCAGTCCGACCGTGGGAGGAAGTGGGGGGGCTTGGGAATCAGCCCCATACCTTTCCTCTGGAGGGCATCGTCGTCCCGCACCAGCTGGCCGGCGGTCAGCACTCCGGCGGCAGTGACCAATTGCACGGTGCACGCTGCACCGTGCCGGCTTCTGATGTTGACGACCGAGCGGTCAATGGCATTGGAGAGCGCATAAAAGTTGGGAACATACAGGGAGGTCGGGCCCAAGTCTACCAGGCCGGGCGACCGGTCCACCACGCGAACCCGCAGGACCGCTCTCTCCACTCTCGTCTCTGACAAGCCCAGCCTGCAACACATTCGTCACTTCTCGCAAGGGTGTCTCCGACGTTTTCGTGAAGTTACGAGACGTTGAAGGAACAGATAAGGTCATCTGCGCAATCCGAGGTCTCTTCTTCTCAGGAACGGCACAGGCTCTGAATCGGGGCTTCATTTGGGACACCCACTCTCGCTCGGGACGGGATTGGCACATTTGCCAACATCGCTAGCTAAAAGTAACTTGGAGCGGACGGCAGGTACTGACCTGTAGACCCGCAGTAGAACTTGGTCGCTGTCCAGCAGAGGACTTCCGTTGTGCTGGTACACGACCTCATCCGGCAGGAAGTCGCAGTCAAACACCTAATGGCAGCGAGACAAGACCAGAGCAATACTGACAACAAGCGGCTGCAAAACGCAGAGCCGGGCGACGGCAGAAAGCCGACCTGCGGCATGATGCGGCCCACCCGCTGCGTGAGCGGCTGGTTGAGGGCCACCTCCACCTTGCAGTGCGCGTCGGGCTCCGTCCGGATCTGCAGCATCTCCTTGCCCAGGAAGGCCGAGCGCCCCCTGGCCACCTCCATGCCGGCGTTCACCTCCACGATGGCACCGGCGGTCGCTCCCGCCAGCAGTAGCAGCAGTAGCACCAGCAGCGGCGGCGGCGACGCGCTCGTGGCGGCCATCTTGGAACCGCGGTGGGCAGCACCACGGACGTTACTCGCTTGACAGGCTTCCTGTCAGACAGCTCATCACTGTTGTCGCTGATGGTTTATGGCTAATTTGACATGATTGCTAATTTGTGTGCTTTGACAGAGACATGCTTGAATGGTCACTAATAGTCGTGTTTGTGCTTTTTGAAGAAGGCAAATTCAAGAGACTAACACGACCACAAAGAAAAAAAACGGCGGGACAACTAAAGACACCGCAAGGACAACAGTGAGCCCTCAAGAAAAGCGAGACAAAAGATGGCAAGAGCACCAGAACAATGTGATTCCCCCCCCCCCCTTTTTGTCCTTTTGTTATGCACCTTCTCAACACTTGACTGCCACATTTTGGCCCTCGTGTCAGTCATCTTGTTTTTCACGTTGGCTAACTTTGTCAATTTGTCACATTTTGTCTCTTGGCTCCACTTGCTTGGTCACTGCATAGCTTTGTTTTTCACTTCTCCCAACTTGACGCCAGCCTTCTTCTCACACGACCTCGATTCTCTCAGCTCTATTGTCATCTTACCACTTGGCCTTTCTGGCTTCACACAGCTTTATTCGGTCATTATCAATTCATCTCAGTGTATTGGTCAGAAGTTTGACACGTGACACGACGCCTTTGTTTGTACTTAGCGACGTGACGCGGACGCCAGCAGCATGTGGACGACTGCTTTGCACAGCAGGAGGCAAGGAAGCGGTAGTCCACGCCAACTTGGCGCCACGCCAAGAATGCTCGCGGTCGCTTACCTGTCTGTCGTTGCTGTGATTGGCTCGCGCGCGTGCACGAACGAGCAGCGGGTGCTTCTCGATCCCGACTGACAAAAGTCAACAAGGCCTAGCGAGCCGCTCGTTCCTCGTTTAGCGAGTCCCTAAGCAGACAGGAAGTCGGAGCTCAAACTTTAACTTGCGCGCGCACACACACGCGCACACATACGCCTCTGCTGGGCCCCCTCTGTTCCTCCTTCTGCACATTCCACTTGTATCCAGATGATTTTTCCACTTTGGGCCACTACACGTACACGACGTGCACGTATTCTACACAGCAAATTCAAAAGTGTTAGATTTTCAGCAATAGAAATCTAGTCAATTTATCTGTTGTTTATGTCATTATAACTCCAAGATGATAATTCCTCAAAAAGAGTGAGTTTTAATTCAGAGAGTAAATCGTCATGCATGCTGTTAGAGTGGTGCTCTCTAACTTATTTTGCAAGAACCACTCGGAGACAAGTTAGTCGTTTTAGACACCTGCAGGTGGAGAGTTCACTCGTCGCTGTGCTTACAGCGATGGTCGAATGAAGTCTGACTCTCGCTTCCCACAAGAGCATCTTTATTACGAGAAAAAGGGTAGGGGTGACAGTGGACTGAATAAACAAGTTAAAGCTGTTGACCTCTAGATTAGCAGAGCAGGGGATGTTTTACGACATTGTGTAAGATGGGACAAGCTAAGTGGTTTATTACCGGTTACATACATTCCAACATAATCATAGATCAAGATAGTTTGGAAAACCCTGACATATCTCTCCTGTTTTATCATATGATTATGTGAACCCGATCACTCAAACATAAGTAAGAAAATATAAAGAAGAATAGTAAAAATAAGAAAAACAATAATAAAAAAGATCAATAAAAAAACTGAGATGACAGCGGACGGGTTGGGGAACGCGTAGGGTGAAACATGACAAAAACAACAACCAATGATAGCAACAATCTCCAGTGAAGATGAGATCTTTCCTCAATACTCAAGTTCAAACTTATTGTGTGATCTAAAAACCTGCTGGCCGATGTTAATATGCAGGAAAAGTCTCACACGGTCCCTCTGCCTTAGGCGACCAGAATGCTATCAATAAAAAAAGATAAATAAAGCCACGATCCGTTCCGAATGAAGTAGGTCCCGTCCAATGGTGCAGCCATGTTGGCAGGAGAGCCCTTACGCCTTGAAATGGCTCTCCCATCCTGGCACACAGCGGTGATGTCCAAAGCTCCCATCCAGTTCCCTCCTGGAGAGCAGTTGTCGTGAATGCATTCGTGGGTCTTGTTTTCTTGGATGAAACGCGTGTAGTCCATTCCAGGTAGCGTTCTGGTTTAGGCCACTTGTGGCATCTGTCGTCCTCCAACAGTCACATTGGGATTAATCCAAAAGAGTTTGATCACAGATTCATTCCTGCGAGTCCAGGGCGGTAGGGGTAGCGTCACTGACTGTGACAGCACAGTGTTGATATCCAACTCCTCCCATGGATGCCATACCTTTCGCTTCAGTGACATTCATCGCTTTGGCTTCCAAGTGAACTTGTGTGGAGCAAGGGGAGTTTTTGAACACACACATAACATCCCACCTGTGTGTGCGCTCTCACAGTGACCTTCACATACCGGTACCAAGCCTTGGTTTCGTATGGGTTTCTGGGGTCTCATGACCAGTCCTCAAAGTTCTCATCGTGTGACCATCGTTTTCCACGGTCAACATTATCACTTGGTCTGTACAGATGTGTCCATAGACCATAGCATGCTCCAACCACAACGCAGCAGAGGATCCACCTGTCATGTGGAGCCCCGTTGCTACTAAGATGACAGGAACACCGAGACATACCCCCGCCTAGCGGAGTTGGGATCGTAGTTCGCAGACTTCGCCACCGCCCCGAAATGAGGGGTCCAGCACTCCTTGTAGCTTGCAGTGGCTAAGGTGAATCCAGCTGGGTCGTTCAGCGATCTTCACTGCGGTGGGGGTAGTCAGCAAGACTTGGAATGGTCCCTCCCACCATGGCTGGCCCAGTTCTTTCCTTTGATGACCCTGATGTAGACCCAGGCTCCTGGATTGATGGGGTTGTCGACCTGTGAGGAGGAAAGATCAGGCGGCAGTAAATTTGCATTGGACATATCTTTCGGTTTGAGGGACCTGTTCATATAATCTGCCAAGGACTGTTCTTCATCTGCCCTTTGTAACTCTTGTAGTCAATTGTAATGCCCTTTTTAACGAGGCAGATAGGAGTGTTTGAAAGAAGAGTTTGAGCACTTCCTAATGATTCCTCCTAACCAAAGACCGTTCATGACAGGGGCTTTCCCATTTATTGCCTCCTGTCTTAAAGGAGATTCCCTTATCCATGCCGTCTTCTTCCTAACACGTTCGCACCCACACATGTTGTGCACATAAACGCACACACACCGAGCGCGCACCCAAGGCTCAGACAAACGACAACAGCCTGACACAACTTTACAGAGATTACGCACGAACACAGAACACAGACAAAGGGATTCTATACATCTCTCATGTAGCTCCTTTTGATAGAACCTCCTATTGGTAACTGTATAGCGGACTGTTCTGCATATAATCCCTTACTCAACTCCCTTGCTTCTACTTTTCCATGTCGGTGCAGTCGTAAGTGATCCCTATTGCAGTCATTGTCTTGTTAACTGTCGCCTTGTGCGACTCCTATGCATGATTGTGTGAAAGTAAAAAATTGAACGTATCCAACTTTCTGACCACCCAAACTCCACTGTGGTGCAACGAACTTACTATTTTATTGAGTAGGTACATTGAGCAACCTAGCTTCCTCTTGACTGAATTCACTTTAGTCCAAATGTCCTATTCTAAAATTTATCTAACTCAATTTCTACTTCTTATGCCTGATGAGCCAAAACATCAGATCTCGCTCTTGTTTCTCACCGTTTTAGCCTATTTGTTTTGTCCAATCTGTTCAATCTCTGACCATGATGCTTCTCTCTGTAGCTCTACGCATTATTAAATTTTTATCAAATCTCCCCAGTTCTGTCAAACTCAGTGCACAATGAAGCTCCTGTCCACTTTGACTCAAGCCCCACCAAGTTCAGCCACGCCACAGCAAGGAGTGCGATTTGGCTGTCGGCCACTTCATGTCCATGTGTCTTCTGCTGCAAATTGGTGTTCTTTTGTTGTTGCTTCAGAGCCAACCCATCCATCACTCTCGAATGAGTCCATTGTTCAAATGAGTCCATTTTCAACATTGTGAGTTCCTCCGCTTCTCACTGTCTTTTCTCGTCCCCAAGGATGTCGTCTTTCCTCCGGAGTGTACTTGCCCCCCTCCAAGCACAACAACAGTCTTTAGTTTAGTTTAGTTTAGTTTATTGTTTAGCACATATTATTATGCCTAGGGCTTGTAAAGAGCTCCACTCCTTCTAACCCCCCAATTCCAACCCTTAATGCTGAGTGCCAAGCAGGGAGCCAATGGGTCCCATTTTTACAGTCTTTGGTATGACCCGGCCGGGGTTTGAACCCACAACCTTCCAGTCTCAGGGCGGACACTCTAACCACTAGGCCACTGAGCTGGTCAATCGTGTATTTATTAAAAAGTTGAAATTCTATCTATGGCAAGTTGAGCTCTGAGCGATTTCTTTCTCTGTCCTTGCCAAAGGTCAAAGGTGCCTCAAAGCCAGGCACCGTTTTGTAGACGTCCACAGCTGCAGGCAGTCTCGGGATCGAGTTTCAGGGATCCTGGCCCTGAGAGTGACAGACTGGGACATCAAACTTGTAACCAAGTGTAGCTGCTGCTAGTAACGTTTGTTTACCAAACTTCAAATTCTCCTAGTAACAGCGATCTCGTCTTTATATTATAAGTCCTGCAACTCATCCTATTTTCGAGCTACCTTCTGTCTATAGTTCCAATTTAATGAGACAGTACATTGTCTTCAGTATCATTATTCAAAATTAACTCAACGAGGTCTGCGTTCCACATGTAGCCCTGATCTATGTCTTGACCTCTCAAACGTTATTATCTGTGTCATGCTTGCTCAAAAATGTGACTTAGAATATGGTGCTGGGAATTTCCAATCTCCCTGATCAAATTGGATCCCGCTTCTTAGTTCTTCTTTCTCATGCTCCTGTTAGCCTGCAATTGTCCAAATCAATAATGTTGTTGTCTTTCTTTTGAACCTCTAAATCTCTCGTGTTGCTAACCTATCTACACCAGGAAGGGTCTTGAAGAAAGGACCAACAGATTACTCCCAATATCTCCTCATTATTTATGAGTTAGCCTCCCTTTCCTCACTCGGGTGCATATCTTGTCAGTTGTTAATGGAAACCAGATGTCTCGTGCCAATGAGATCATGGACTAAGGCCCAAACAATCCCGCACGAACCTGACCCGAAACATGACCGGGTCACACTTAGGCTTACTAGTGAGATATACATTGCATGATACCAGAATAGAAATTTACCACAGTATGACACCAAATGTATTAGAAAATTCATATGTGTTGTATTATTACTATCTTCCACTATCTGTCCTATTCACTCCCTCCTTCTGAGGCTTGGCAACGCCCATGCATCACACCTTCACAAACGTTTTGGGAGAATGTGTTCTTTACTACATATGATCCCATCATTTAATTTGACTTTCTTTCCAAAACGCTTATCAATTTCCCAGTTAACACATCTTCTGCATGCGTTACTGGTTCTCCAGTTTTTCTCTAGTTAATTATTAATCCAAAAGCTATGTTTTTCATTTTAGCATTCAACACTCAAAACCACTCTTTCAGCAAAGTCGCTCTACTAATTTTCCATAGTAGTCGCCAACAGCTTCAACCATTCAACCTGTATTTTCCTATCATTCAAGGCAATCATTCATCAATGCTCATTTGCATCTCACACAAAGTCTCCAAAAAGGAGTCTTTCCATCACATTGGTCTCAATGCATCCAAGCTCACCACACAACATTCATATACCATTTTCAACTCAAGGTTCCTGATAGAACAATCCACCAATCCAAAAAAAAAACCTCAACTCATAAAAACTACTGGCAAATTAATCTGAATTTTTCCTTTGTTTTTAAATTTAAAGAACTCAATCTCTCAGATTTAGCTCGCATGTAGAAGTTTGTATAATTTTATAACACCATCAATCAATTATTCCTATTAAATGTAGCATTGCAATGTCTTAAATTCACAATTTTGCTTCTTCCAATTCCTGAAAGCATGTACTGTCATTTTTTTTTCTTTCAAATTTCTCATGAGGGCTCGACACTTAACATGCACTAGTGTGGATCAATTTCTGCTCGCGAGCACATTTTTCTCTTTTCCTCTCATTTTTATCTTTCCAAATCGTTTCTGTTCTGCGGTGCAAATTGGATAGACCACAGTCTAGCAAATTTCTTTACACTAAAAGTTTAGCCAATCTTCATCATTTTAACACACATGCACAGCTCTCGCGCACGTAGGGCAGGTCCCAGCACCAATGATTCGTCACAGGCTGGCCATTTACTGTGGTCGATCATGAGCTAGTCCCTCCCACGCACACAAGGACAGTACATTCTAATTTTTTATTTATCTTCAAGTTGCATTCATTTACCACTTGATTTGCAAATTCTAACTTTAGTGTACACACACAATTTGATCTCTGGTCATTTGTCATTGGGCATACAAACAGCATTGTCATACTTCTTGTATGGACAGGAGCTCTAATAATCCAAAATAAATGTTCCAATAATCTAACAATGACATGTTTTGCTGTCATAATAGCATCTATTCTTCTCCGTATTAGCATGAGGGGTCAAAGTGGAGGAATCTTGTCATGCTGTAAATGTGGCTTTTCCTCTGCCACTTCCTCCGCCCTTTGATTGGTACAGTTTTACACGACGACACACTCTTGCCAAGTGTCCCCGTTCCCCATAATTTCAACAGTCCAAATTCGATGTAGAGTTTGAATTGAATGGCGGCCTGCGGCCTTGTTGGACTCTAACTCTTCCTCTGCCCCTTTGGGAACTTTGGAAGATCACCGTTGTATCTTCATCTAGATCACTACCATCATCATCTAGATGAAATACATCAGAACTTTTGCCTTTTTGGATCACTTTTTTAGCATGTCTGGCCCACTGCATAGTCGTTGTATACAAGTTTTGCACACGAGCGGAATGCCTCTCTTGCTCTTCTGCTTGAGCTGCGGCTGGAGCCGTGGCCGGGACAGTGCGCCTGCGCACTGTGGCCTCATTGTCTTCCGGAATGACAAACATAGTCGCAGCACTTTTCAACTTTCTGTCTTTTGTCTTTTGGATTTATTCTCTTCTCTCTTGTGAAGCTTTCAACCACAGTCTAGCACAATTCAACTCTCAACTTCCCTTCTACTCCATACTTTTTCTTCCACATTGGCATGTATTGCATACAATTAAGAAATCTACTCACCATGAACTTCTCATCACCTTCAAGAGCAAGAGATTTATCGTTCCTTTTTCCCATCTTAATTTTAGTAGTTCTAGTTTTTCCAATTTTTTTTTCCTTCTTTGAGGATCCTCAATGCAGGTTTAAATTGACCTTTCAACAGATTACTAGCCTGTGTTATTGCCTTGGATCAATGCTAGAACTGCTTTTTAGTCAATTTATCCCAACAGTCACACTCTCTCAACCACACAAATTTCTTATCCCTGCCTACGCGAAGTCCTCTTTTTTTTTTTTTTTTTTTAAAAAAAAGAGCTGCTTCATCCGGAGAGGGGACTCTACAACACCCTTTCCTTCCCTGGGAACTAAAGACAACAGTCTTGTTACCCAGCCCTGCCAACGCGAAGTCCTCTTTTAAAAAAAAAGAGCTGCTTCATCCGGAAAGGGGACGCTACAACACCCCTTCCTTCCCTGGGAACTAAAGACAACAGTCCTGTTACCCAGCCCTGCCAACGCAAAGTTGTACCCCTTAGAACAGTGGTTGTCAAATGAGGGTACACGGAGGTACGTGAGATTTTACAAAAATATATAAAACAGTTTGAAAACCACTGCTCCAGAAGAGCCACTTCATCCGGAGGGGGACTCTACAACACCCCCTCCTTCCACAAGACTTAAAATCTTCTGTCTTGCCTATTTTTTATGTTTTCCCTGTGCAGTTTTACTTTTTCGCCTTTCACAACACAATCACACAACTTTAGGGCTTTAACTTACTTGACCTCTGGTTCGTTGCATTGCCGGGTCCCTTCAATCCACTTCCGTCAGACGAAGGTAGACTTAAGATGCTGGCCCAGCGAAGAAGTTCTCTTCCCAGGACTTTCTTTTCCAGATCCTCCTAATGGACGCTGGCTTGTCGACAATGCAGCACGTCTTCTTCCGTCAACCAGATGGCGGGTATGAGGGATCCCGGGTTTCGGCACCAAAATGTTAGAGTGGTGCTCACTCTAACTTATTTTGCAAGAACCACTCGGAGACAAGTTAGTCGTTTTAGACACCTGCAGGCGGAGAGTTCACTCGTCGCTGTGCTTACAACGATGGTCGAATGAAGTCTGACTCTCGCTTCCCACAAGAGCATCTTTATCAGTGCTTCTCAATTATTTTCTGTTACGCCCCCCCCTAGCAAGAAGAAAACTATTCGCGCCCCCCCTCCCCACCGTGACTATCCTAACTTGTCTTGTAAGTCGTAAAATGTTGCACTGTCGCAAACGTGACAGAAGTAACAATGAGAGCGCCACTGCCCCCTGCTGTAGTAAACGCGCAATTACACTTTATTCTAGTACTGCCAAAAAAAAAAGCCTGTTCCCCAGGGTCACACGCGCCCCCCCAGGAATAGCACCGCGCCCCCCAAGGGGGGCGCGCCCCACTATTTGAGAATCACTGATCTTTATTAAGAGAAAAAGGGTGGGTGTGACAGTGGACTGAATAAACAAGTTAAAGCTGTTGACCTCTAGATTAGCAGAGCAGGGGATGTTTTACGACATTGTGTAAAATGGGACAAGCTAAGCCTCTACACTAATACCTGTCCAGGTTGGGTGTCCCACCTGAAGATTAAAGCTTCTGCTGGTATTGCTCTTAGGGTCACTGAGGCATGCAAACCCCCTGACCACAATAAAGGGGCAATCTCTCAGGGGGGGGAAACATATAATATGAATGTTATATTAACTATTATTTGAGTTGTCGTTAATCATTAGTTAATCATTAATCAATAAAGCAGACTTTGACTTTGATATCACGAGTTTGGTGGAGTTTTTACTGCTTCTTCCAAGTCCTACAGCGCTGACTGTAACTTGACACTCTGGCTGCGTCTTGCCTCATTTGCATACTCACAGTAATTGGATGTTTACGGAAGGGCTGTGGACTCGGTCGGATTTTTGCACCGAGGCCGAGTCCGAGGCCGAGTCCGAGTCCGGCCTCTTGACCACGAGTCCGAGTCCGGCTGTCCATTTTTTCTGTTAATTCATGTGATTGCTTAGGTTTTATTCAAGGCTAATTTAGATCAAAATCTAAATAATTACAACAGTTTTGTGATGGCTTTGTCTTTATTAAACATATAAACGAATACAATAAACAGATACTTTCAAGTAGGGGTGTAACGATTCATCGATACACATCGATTAATCGATATAATGCTCTACGATTTATTGGCATCGATGCTAAACATAAACATCGATTTATATCGCCGTGTTTGACCTCGGACATTAGACGCGAATTTATTTTGAAATCCAGTTCATTGTTGCTTGCTTCCTCTTTCCGGGAGCAGTGCGCGGCGTTGTTGTGTTGTGAGCAGAGCAGGCACGTGAAAGGGTAGTCCACAACTAGTACGCAGCTCCTGGGCTGGTGCTATGGCTAGTGTCCAAAAAGACGAGGAAATTTGCTCCCCTTTAGGCTTCAAGTCATTCGTTTGGAAGTACTTTGGATTCCAAAGAAAAGATGGCTCAACGGACAAGACACGTGCAGTTTGTAAATCCTGCCTTGCGGTAATCAAATATTCAGGGAGCACAAATATCGCCGCACATTTAAAGAAACAACACGACATCAAAGTTCAGTGTTAAAATAAGCACTTTGTATACTACAATACTCTTGTAATTTCCTAAATAAAGAGTTTGCAGTACCTTGTTGATTTTGCGTATGAATTGTTATAAATCAGGATATTGTTCTATATTTTTTATTTAAAAAAAAAAAATCGAGAGTTTTGTTAGAGAGTTATGTTAGTTTACCAAGTCTGTGTTTTGAGTTCCTCCAATGAACTCTGGTCCAAGCTGCACTTGGTCGCCCTGCTCCTTTCCACACTCCATCCGTGACAAGATTTTCTTCAAAAATTGTTGTACCATGATTTTCTTGAAAAAATAAATAAAAATTAAAAAAATTTTTACCCATGTATAATGCGCACCCCAGATTTTAAGACAATAAATTAGTTAAATTTTGCGCATTATACATGGAAAAAAACGGTAAATTTTGCGCATTATACATGGAAAAAAACGGTAATTCTTTTCACTTCTCATGTGGAATTCTTTCCCATTCTGGCTTGATGAACCGCTTCAGTTGTTCAACAGTCCGGGGTCTTCCTTGTCGTATTTTACGCTTCATAATGCGCCACACATTTTCAATGGGAGACAGGTCTGGACTGCAAGCGGGCCAGGGGAGAACCTGGACTCTTTTATTTCGAAGCCACGCTGTTGTAACACGCGGAGAATGTGGCTTGGCATTATCTTGCTGAAATAAACAGCGGCGTCCATGAAAAAGACGTCGCTTGGATGGCAGCATATGTTGCTCCAAAATATGTATGCACTTTTCAGCATTTATGTTGCCTTCACAGAAAAGTCACCCATGCCATGGGAACTAATGCACCCCCATACCATCACAGATGCTGGCTTTTGAACGTGACTCGGAGCCGCAACAAATGTTTCGGATTTGTGTAGGGTACATTGTGACAGCAAACGAGCAGGTGATCGAGCAAGCGTCTGATACGAGAGCATTGCGTTTGTATGGAGCGTGTTTGAAGTGAACAGCAGAGACGAAAGGAACAAGGCAAAGTGTTGTGAAATAAAATATTACCTGTGATACGTATTTTGTTATTTGCTGATTGTATTAAACTATCACATTCATTGTCAGTCAAGAAGAGAAGAGGACTATTCGCATCGGATCCATAGTGTGCATGCGCAGTGATACTGCCTCCGCATGACGTCCAGTCCGCGATGGAGATTAAAAACCAAACAATATTTGACAATAACACAGGTTTCTGTTGCTGTCTTTGGTAATATCACCCTTTCTTTTTGTTCCACGTCTTTGTCGGTCAGTCCTGTTGTTGGTTTTGTTAGAGAGTTATGTTAGTTTACTAAGTCTGTGTTTTGAGTTCCTCCAATGAACCGTGGTCCAAGCTGCACTTGGTCGCCCTGCTCCTTTCCACACTCCATCCGTGACAAGATTTTCTTCAAAAATTGTTGTACCATGATTTTCTTCAAAAAAAAATATATATATATTTTTTTTTTTTTTGAAAAAATTAAAATTAAAAATTGTATTTTAAGACAATAAATTAGTTAAATTTTGCGCATTATACATGGAAAAAAACACGTTTTGTTTTCGGGCGATGCCCGGCCGGGCCCCTTGAGGGAAGGCCCGGCCACCAGGGGCTCGCTTTCGAGCCCCACCTCCGGGCCTGGCTCCAGAGGGGGGCCCCGGTGACCTGCGTCCGGGGAAGGGAAAACAAAGTCTATTTGTGTTTTTCATCATAAGGGGCTTGGGTTTAAAATTTAAATCCATTAAATATGAAATATTAAACCATATACCAGGATGGAGGTTGTATAAATAATGAACAGAGATTGTACTGCTTTGTTTTAAACAACCATTGATCCGGGTGAAGTGTGGTTATTTCTGAAACCTGATTGTCGCGGCGAACGGCAGCTGACTGAGCGTGCGCATGCTACTCACCTGCGTCAATCGAGGCTATCAGAGCGTGTGCGCGACTCACCTGAATGTAATCAAGGACCCCAGAAGGAAAGACCTAATGGGCAAAAAAGATCACCTCCAGCAGCACGGGAATACAAACCAAACACAGAAAAGTACCAAAAAGAAACAAAAGATCGGAACAGACAGCCGGTAAGCTCACAAATCCTCCTTGTTGCCAATACAAATGACTTGCTGCGCTGATTGGGCATTGAGACGGGGGGGAAGAGAATGTGCGTGTGATGCATGGACTTTGTGGCGGAGGCCAGAGAGAATCTCATGCGCATCCAGAAAAAGGCATTCGTCGCTGCCCTGACCCGAACTGGAGCAAAGAAGGAACCCAAGCTGAAACCAACCTTAAGCTCCGCCGATCTGCACAGGCCTTCATTCAGGGCTGCAGTCACAAACCTGATGAAAATCCCGCGGTTCAGCAGCCTAACCAAACTGCTAAAGTCGCTCGCACTGGTCTGGAGGGTAGCAAAGAAGTTTCTCCATAGCAGAGCCCAGGGAAAAACCAAAGTGGGAGGCAGTCCCATTGGCTGGGACAGTCACTGTTGCAGAGAGAGAGGACGCCTTCCGAGACCTCTGCCTTGCAGCACAAGAAGGAGCCATTTTTACCAGCACCACAACAGACCGGCAGCCAGTGGGCTGTTGCTGTGCGGTGGCAGGATCCAGCACTTCAGTGAAGACAGCCGGGCTGTTCCACTGATCCCCTTCAACACTTGGCTGGGGACTCTACTGGCACGCCAAAGTCACCAGGAAGGCCATGAAGGAGTTGCTGGAACCCTGCTCAGGATGCGTCAGAAGGCTTGCATTGTGCAAGACAGGAGGCTGGCTCAACAAGTCGTATCATATGACTATTAAATATTCTATTAAATTCATCATATGGTTAAATTGTATTTTGATATTTAATGAAATTACATGAATGCATTTAAAACAGTCTATTTTTCAATAAGTATTTAAAGTAAAAACGTCCATCCATCCATCTTCTTCCGCTTATCCGGGGTCGGGTCGCGGGGGCAGCAGCTTCAGGAGGGACTCCCAGACTTCCCTCTCCCCAGCCACTTCCTCTAGCTCATCCCGGGGGATCCCAAGGCGTTCCCAGGCCAGCTGAGAGACATAGTCTCTCCAGCGCGTCCTGGGTCGTCCCCGGGGTCTCCTACCGGTGGGACATGCCCGGAACACCTCCCCAGGGAGGCGTCCAGGAGGCATCCTGATGAGATGCCCAAGCCACCTCATCTGGCTCCTCTCAACGTGGAGGAGCAGCGACTCTACTCCGAGTCTCTCCCGGATGACCGAACTTCTCACCCTATCTCTAAGGGAGAGCCCGGACATCCTGCGGAGAAAACTCATTTCGGCCGCCTGTATCCCGGATCTCGTTCTTTCGGTCACGACCCATAGCTCGTGACCATAGGTGAGGGTAGGAGCGTAAATCGACCGGTAAATTGAGAGCTTTGCCTTTTGGCTCAGCTCTCTCTTTACCACGACGGACCGGTACAAAGTCCGCATTACTGCCGACGCTGCACCGATCCGCCTGTCGATCTCGCGCTCCATCCGCCCCTCACTCGTGAACAACACCCCAAGATACTTAAACTCCTCCACTTGGGGCAGGATCTCATCCCCGATCCGGAGAGGGCATTCCACCCTTTTCCGATCGAGGACCATGGACTCGGATTTGGAGGTGCTGACCCTCATCCCGACCGCTTCACACTCGGCTGCGAACCGCTCCAGTGAGAGCTGGAGATCACGGCCTGAAGAAGCCAACAGCACCACGTCGTCTGCAAAAAGCAGAGACGCGATGCTGAGGTCCCCAAACCGGACACCCTCAACGCCTCGGCTGCGCCTAGAAATTCTGTCCATAAAAACTATGAACAGAATCGGTGACAAAGGGCAGCCTTGGCGGAGTCCAACCCTCAGTGAGAACGAATCCGACTTACTGCCGGAAATGCGGACCAAACTCTGGCATCGTTGATACAGGGACCGAACCGCCCTTATCAGTTGGCTCGGTACCCCGTACTCCCGAAGCACCCCCAACAGAACCTCCCGAGGGACACGGTCAAACGCCTTTTCCAAGTCCACAAAACACATGTGGACTGGTTGGGCGAACTCCCATGCACCCTCGAGGATCCTGCTGAGGGTGAAGAGCTGGTCCACAGTTCCACGGCCAGGACGAAAGCCACACTGTTCCTCCTGAATCCGAGGTTCGACCTCCCGACGGACCCTCCTCTCCAGCACCCCTGAATAGACCTTACCAGGGAGGCTGAGGAGTGAAATTCCCCTGTAATTGGAACACACCCTCCGGTCCCCCTTCTTAAAGAGGGGAACCACCACCCCAGTCTGCCAATCCAGAGGCACTGTCCCCGATGTCCACGCGATGTTGTAGAGACGTGTCAGCCATGACAGCCCCACAACATCCAGAGCCCTTAAGAAATCCGGGCGGATCTCATCCACCCCCGGGGCCCTGCCACCGAGGAGTTTTTTAACTACCTCGGTGACTTTGACCCCAGAGATTGGAGAGTCCACCTCAGAGTCCCCAGGCCCCGCTTCCACAATGGAAGGCGTGTCGGTGGAATTGAGGAGGTCTTCGAAGTATTCTCCCCACCGACACACGACGTCCCGAGTCGAGGTCAGCAGCACGCCATCTCCACTGTAAACAGTGTTGACGTTGCACTGCTTCCCCCTCCTGAGATGCCGGATGGTGGACCAGAATTTCCTCGAAGCCGTCCGGAAGTCATTCTCCATGGCCTCGCCAAACTCCTCCCACGTCCGGGTTTTTGCCTCAGCAACCGCCGAAGCCGCGTTCCGCTTGGCCATCCGGTACCTGTCAGCTGCCTCCAGAGTCCCGCACGCCAAAACGGCCCGATAGGACTCCTTCTTCAGCTTGACGGCATCCCTTACCGCCGGTGTCCACCAGCGGGTTCGGGGATTGCCGCCACGACAGGCCCAATGACCTTACGGCCACAGCTCCGGTCGGCCGCCTCAACAATGGAGGCGCGGAACAAGGTCCACTCGGACTCAATGTCCCCCGCCTCCCCCGGGACGTGTGAATAGCTCTGCCGGAGGTGGGAGTTGAAGCTCTTCCTGACAGGGGATTCAACCAGACGTTCCCAGCAGACCCTCACAGAGCGTTTGGGTCTGCCAGGTCGGACCGGCATCTTCCCCCACCATCGAAGCCAACCCACCACCAGGTGGTGATCAGTTGACAGCTCCGCCCCTCTCTTCGCCCGAGTGTCCAAAACATGCGGCCGCAAATCCGATGACACGACTACAAAGTCGATCATCGAACTGCGGCCTAGGGTGTCCTGGTGCCAAGTGCACACATGGACACCCTTATGTTTGAACATGGTGTTCATTATAGAAAATCCGTGTCGAGCACAGAAGTCCAACAATAGAACACCGCTCGGGTTCAGATCGGGGGGGCCGTTCCTCCCAATCACGCCCTTCCAGGTCTCACTGTCATTGCCCACGTGAGCATTGAAGTCACCCAGTAGAACGATGGAGTCCCCAGAAGGAGCGCTCTCCAGCACTTCCTCCAGGGACTCCAAGAAGGGTGGGTATTCTGAGCTGCCGTTTGGTGCATAGACACAAACAACAGTCAGGACCCGTCCCCCCACCCGAAGGCGGAGGGAGGGTACCCTCTCGTTCACCGGGGTGAACCCCAATGTGCAGGCGCCCAGCCGGGGGGCAATAAGTATACCCACACCTGCTCGACGCCTCTCACCGTGGGCAACTCCAGAGTGGAAGAGAGTCCAGCCCCTCTCGAGAGGGCTTGAACCGGAACCCAAACTGTGCGTGGAGGCAAGTCCAACTATATCTAGTCGTAACTTTTCTGCCTCGCACACCAGCTCGGGCTCCTTTCCAGCCAGAGAGGTGACATTCCATGTCCCAAGAGCCAGCTTCTGCAGCCGGGGATCAGACCGCCAAGGTCCCTGCCTTTGGCCGCCCAGCTCGCACTGCACCCGACCCCTTTGGCCCCTCCCACAGGTGGTGAGCCCATGGGAAGGGGGACCCACATTTCCTTTTCGGGTGACCCGCGTCCGGGCGAGGGAAATCTGTTTCCATATATATTCATCATCATAAGGGGCTTTTTGAGCCGTGCTTTGTCTGGCCCCTCACCTAGGACCCGTTTGCCATGGGTGACCCTACCAGGAGCATGAAGCCCCAGACAACATGGCTCCTAGGATCATAGGGGCATGCAAACCCCTCCACCACGATAAGGTGACGACTCATGGAGGTAAAAACGTTCCATAGATATTTTCTGTGTATCTGATTTTACAAATACCTAACTTGCTAACTGCTAAGTACAACTGAGACCACCCCTACAACAAACGATTGACAAGTTGTAAGAAAATCACGGGTGAAGAAAATAAATGGAAAAAATGGAACAACCTGAACAAATTGTATTATTAAACATTTTTTTGGGTCATTTTGCCTGCAATGACTGCGTTCCCCCAGTAGATGGGGAACGGCTCGCCTGCGCATTTACTACCGAAAGCCGTGTCAGAAAGCTCGGTGCACACTCACAAGTGCGTGTACGTACTCGGTAGTACGGACATGGCGCACTCGCGCTCTATTTGTATCAGTCCCGAATTTAGAGCGTGGGCTGTGACGACAGCATTCTTGTGATTCGCGCGCTGAGCTTTCAGATACAGTTTTACGCTAAAGCCACCCACAAACCTTCCCATAGAATCCTTCTATTAAAATGAGTCGCTCAAGGAAAAGCAAGGTGGACACAGTGCCGAGTGTTTAAAAAAGAGTGGCCAATTTGGCTCGACGTACACGACGTGACGTTCAGCCACATGAACGTCAACATCAACCCGTCACAGATCGAGGTAAACGGACCAACACCTCGGATCTCTCCTAAGAATTGCCACAACAAATTTTACTCCAGACTATGACGCACTAGCAAAAAAGGGAGACCAACAACACTGTTCCCACTGAAAACGAAGGGGAGGCTCTCAAGTTTGTTGTAAAAAAATGCATTTTGAATATGATTTGTACACATAGCAGGGACCAGCGACCATTCTCGTTTTCAAACAATGCAGGATGCTCAAGGACATTGATGCACCACCTGTTTGCGACTAATCTTAATCTGTAAAGTTCTTAAGGCTTACTTTAAGGAAGTGTTTCCCGTTTCCTCACCTCTGTTACCAGGTGTTTGTGAGTTAAAACTCTGCTCTGATTTTCAGATACCCCTCACCGTGCTAATGGGACGTCAAACGCTGCCCGTTCGTTTCTCTTCCAGGGGGGTGCTAATGGGACGTCAAACGCTGCACATTCGCTTCTCTTCTGAGGGGGGGGGGCTGCTAATAGGACGTCAAACGCTGCGCGTTCGCTTCTCTTCGGGGGGGGCTGGGGTGCTAATGGGACGTCAAACGCTTTGTGTGGCGGGCTCCATCTAGTGTGGAAACTGAGAAGTGCAACAGAGTTGAGTTCAAGCTTCTTGTGCGAGCCAGATTCAATTATGTTTTCAGAATTTGCTGCAGGCCAATAAAAACTGGACTGCGGCCCGCGAGCCGTAGTTTGGAGACCCCTACACTACGTCCATCTGCTCCTGGTTCGGCCCTCCGGTCCAAATTTAGAACCCAGTTCGGCCCGCGAGTCAAAAGGTTTGCCCACCCCTGGTATAGGCACATGTTTGGTCGTAAGGACGTGAGAGCAGGTGTGTGTAGTGTACATGGGTGAGTCTTTGGGTGTGTGAATGTGATTCTTGTGTGTGATTATTGTATGAAGCATGTAAAGGGTGTGTGGGGTGTGTGTGTGTATGTGCAGTGAATGTGCAGTGAATGGTTCTGCAACAGACAGAAATACAGCACGTAATTCAACGCTCAACTTCTGACGTCACACAACACTAGTAGACGACACATTACATAACTGCACGTAATGGTTCCGCTATACTAAATAACCATAAATGAAATACTCTCAGCAACACACCAAACATAAGTCATCGAGACAACTAAATACATTTGCTGGCGACCTTTAGTCGCCGTGCCGCTGCGTAACGGCTACTCGTACGATGCGAGGCAAATTTAAAGGAGTGCGCGAAGCTATCAATCAAACGGCGCACAGATGAAACAAACCGCGGTCAGACAAACGGCACAACAGTAGACAGTAGTAACAATGAAATGTACATACTCACTTTGTGTCAAAGACGCACACGATCACAGCAACGAACTCAGTCGATACCAGCAACCTTTAACTTACTGCTGTGCACAAGCTCCAACAATCGCGATAAGCTGAGGTAATTTACGCGAGACTTAAGGTGTGGTGACGTAACTTTTTTAACATCAACATAGGAACACTTCTAACAGCTATTTTTATTTTTCTTCTTTGTGACAGGCTTTGGCCTGGGAAGCTAAGTTCAGCATTTGTGTTAAAGATATCTGCCATATCTTGTGAATGGGTATAATGTCTAGACCCCGAATGTAAGACGACCCCCACTTTTTCAGTCTTATTTCAATGCAAAAACTACTGTCTTATTTTCGGCCCAAAACGGTACTTTCACCTTTATATTTTGGTTCATGTAGCCTGATGAAAATTAATGAGATTTCTCTCTGCATGTGCATTCACATGTAACATTGAAAGAAATGGAATATTGTGTTTCAATGTCTATTAAGATACTAAAAGTTGACGGAACACATTTTGTTTTGAAGGGCTGCTGTGTCTTAACAAGGAAAGACTGATGTGCTTATGGATGAAGATGACTTGTACTTGTGAACATTGAACTTGGAAAAGAATGCATTACATAAATGCACACTTCAATGAAATAGGGCACCTGTCAGTGTCCGGGGTGGCATACTTCTTTTGTCCACAGGGAGCAACCGTGAGCAGAGTGCAGTGTGCACAGGTGTGGCTCATCAGGCTCGTTAAAGGAGGGCTCTTAAGGAGCATGCTGTCAACTGCTCGTCGCCTGAGTGTCCCTTCAGTATGCTCACCTCCACGGTTGCGCTCACCTCCACGGTTGCGCTCACCTCCACGGTTGCGCTCACCTCCACGGTTGCGCTCACCTCCACGGTTGCGCTCACCTCCACGGTTGCGCTCACCTCCACGGTTGCGCTCACCTCCACGGTTGCGCTCACCTCCACGGTTGCGCTCACCTCCACGGTTGCGCTCACCTCCACGGTTGCGCTCACCTCCACGGTTGCGCTCACCTCCACGGTTGCGCTCACCTCCACGGTTGCGCTCACCTCCACGGTTGTGCCTCTCGCTCCATGCTCATAGATCTCGCCTTGTTCATCGACGCCATGTTGTTCAGGTCTGCAGTAAGATCTCCGCCACAGCCACGTTGAATTCTCTGACCAAGTCTTGTGTATCCTGCTCGTAGATTACCTCCACCGATCACCGCCAAGATCCACCCCGTTCTGGTTGAACTCCACACGCTCTGCCACTGCTGCTCCCGCTCCGTGCTCATGGCTCAGATCCTCACGCTCTACCTCCACTGCAGCTCCTCCAATAAACACTTCTCACTCATTCTGGACGTCTGAGTTGGTTTTTCTGCATGTCGGTCAAATCAATCGCTAAAACGATGACAGCACCATACAAAAGAACACTTACCTTATTTGGGGAAATGAGATCAAAATATTCCCACACTGGGGAATGTTTTCGTTTTCTCGCAGGCTCCATGAAAACAGTTCGATTGCAAAGAATCTCGTACTGTAGCACAGAAATTCGAATTGCACGGGTAGGACACGGGACGTGTTGCCGCTTTTATGTCAGCCAATCACGGCAGCCGACGAAGCCTCGTCTGTCACCGATGACGTCACCGCTCCATAATGCTACATGCCTCGATACGCGCTCCACTAAACACTTCCTGGGTTACTCAATACACGCTCCAAAGCATCGGACCCCAACATCCCACTACTAGGGATGGGCGATACCAATGATTTTGGAATCGATCCGATAGCAAGTACCGTTTTTTTCCGTGTATAGTGCGCAAAATTTAACTAATTTATTGTCCTAAAATCTGGGGTGCGCATTATACATGGGTACAAAAAAAAAATTTACATTTTTTTTTTTTTTAATTTAATTTTTTTTTTTTTTTTTTTTTTAAGTCCCTGTTGTATCGTGGCCGTAATGACGCGCACACTCTCCAAGTTTAGAGGACGGTTTAATAAGAACGGCACACACAGTACAAGCACATGTTTCTCTCTTGTACAACTTCTTCTGTCTAACATCAATCCTCGGTAGTCAACTCTAGGCGAGTGCGCCCTCTACTGGGTAAAAGTAGAAGTATCACATTGGCAGCAAATAAGCACTGAAATAATACTTATACCAACCAACATTACCAAATCAATACACCACATCTCCCCCACATTTAAGCAAAAACAACATGTGTTATACACTCAATAAAACATAAACAGAAAAATTACTTAATGTAACTCAGTATGACTTTTTTTTTTTTTAATAACATTCTACTTTAAGGAACAAAGTCTTTGAGGTGAACAGGGGTATGTCTCTCTCTACTAGAACGTCTCAACTCTGTCTGTGGTGGTACAACCTTTTCATCCTGGGTATTGGTAGCAGGTAGCAACTCTGACACCTTCTCTGAATTAGAACTCAGTTCTAACATCTGTGGTTTATTTATTTCCGGTAGTGGAATCTTTGCAACAGTCTCTGGAAAAAATACTAAGCTTTTCTCCTTCTCAACCGTTGTCTCGAGATTGGATAATCTTGCTCTTACTTGATCTACATGCCTTTTCACAACTTGACCAGTACCAACACTAACGGTATAGGAAAGGGGTCCTGAAGTGTTTTGGATAACCCCAGGAATCCATTTCGGTCCATAGGAATAGTTCCTGATGAGTACGTCCTCTCCTGACGTAAACCCTCTCTGCTTACTCCGTGTGTCATGATTTTCTTTCTGTTTAAGTTGCTTTTGTTGCACTTTGGTTTTCATATCCGGAACAACCAAATCCAGGGCGGACCTTAGTCTGCGTGACATCATGAGTTCGGCAGGTGATAAGCCTGTTGTTGCGTGAGGTGTGATCCGGTAGCTAAACAAGAATCTTGATAACCTTGTTTGTATTGTCCCTTCTTTCATCTTCTTCATCCCCTCTTTAAAAGTTTGAACTGCTCTCTCTGCGAGTCCATTTGAGGATGGGTGAAAAGGAGCGGATCTCACATGACTGATACCATTTTGCTTCATGAACGCTTCAAACTCAGCACTTGTGAAGCAAGTTCCATTGTCGGACACCAGCATTTTTGGTATTCCAAAATTACTAAAGCTCTGTCTGAGTTTCTCGATTGTGACTAAGGATGTGCATGTTTTTGTAGGGTAAACATCCAACCACTTTGAATGTGCATCCACAATTACGAGAAACATTTCTCCTAGAAAAGGTCCTGCATAGTCCACATGAATCCTTGACCATGGTGATTCAGGCCATTCCCACGGGTGTAGAGGAGCAGAAGCAGGTGCTTTTTGATGTGCCTGACATTCGTGACATGCTTGAACCGTTCTCTCTACATCCTGATCCATTCCCGGCCACCACATGTATGATCTTGCCAAACCTTTCATTTTAGTCATTCCTGTGTGAGTGATGTAACATTTTTAACATCCTACCTCTTCCTTTGGCAGGGATGACCACTCGAGCTCCCCAGAGAACACAGCCATCTCTAACACCGAGCTCCAATTTTCTCTGGTGGAAAGCTTTCAGATTTGGATCGGTTTCTGTGGGCCACCCTTTCAGGATGTATTCATGAACTTGTGATAAAACAGTGTCTTTTGCCGTCCAGCTCTTTATCTGCTTTGCATCTATCAATGTCTCATCCAACATGTCCATCATAAGTACTTGCTCAGTACTCTCCTCTTTCCTTAACTTGACAGGAACTGGCATCCTGCTCAAGGCATCTGTATTTGCATGATGTTTGCCTGGTTTGTAGACAATGTTGTATTTGTATGCACTCAACTTCACACCCCACCGCTGCACTCTAGGTGATCCCATCCTCGTCGCCAAGAATATGTTGTATCGTGGCCGTAATGACGCGCACACTCTCCAAGTTTAGAGGACGGTTTAATAAGAACGGCACACACAGTACAAGCACATGTTTCTCTCTTGTACAACTTCTTCTGTCTAACATCAATCCTCGGTAGTCAACTCTAGGCGAGTGCGCCCTCTACTGGGTAAAAGTAGAAGTATCACATTGGCAGCAAATAAGCACTGAAATAATACTTATACCAACCAACATTACCAAATCAATACACCACAGTCCCAATGATCGTCACACACGCAGGGAGGCAATGGGTCCCATTTGCAATGTAAGTCTTTGGTATGGTCTTAACTAGGCTGGATGTAATTTTTTTTGTTGGCGTTGATTTCTCCGAATGCCCGAAAACGCACCACCGAGACGTTGAAGAGGAATAAAAACACCCTTGGAAACCAAAACTTGCCCCTCGTCGTGACTCGGAGCCGCAACAAATGTTTCGGATTTGTGTAGGGTACATTGTGACAGACAGCAAACGAGCAGGTGATGGAGCAAGCCTTGTCTGATACGAGAGCATTGCGCTCGTATGGAGCGTGTTTGAAGTGAACAGCAGAGACGAAAGGAACAAGGCGAAGTGTTGTGAAATAAAATATTACCTGTAATACGGATTTAGGTAGAGAACTGAACTCTCGCTCTTTATATAGCTGACGTGTCTTGCGCATCCGTTCTGCGCATCTGTAATGGCGGCGTCCGTATGATATCCGGTTTGCGTGTGTGCGCGTGTGTGCGAGAGCGAGAAAGAGCGAGAGCGAGAGAGAGCGCGAGAGAGAGAGTGCGAGAGAACGCTCAACCGTAGCGCGCCGCCGACCGCCCAACTGCACCACGCTGGTCGCATTATTGTGACAGAGCCGTCGCTGACATTTAGAAGATATTTTTAAAGTCCTGATGTACTTTCTAAAATTTAAGTGGACCTCAGTGCGCACTGCGCAGGGAGCTTGATTTGGTGCGGTCGCGCAACCGCAGCGCGCCGGGCGCTCACTGTCGCATTGCTTAAAGAGCGCCTTTGTGTTTTAGGATGAACAGCAGAGACCAAAGGAACAAGGCAAAGTGTTGTGAAATAAAATATTACCTGTAATACGAATTTTGTTATTTGCTGATTGAAACTGCTAATTAAACTGTGAATTGAAACTAATAGGAAGAAAAGAACTCTCGCTCTTTATATAGCTGACGTGTCTTGCGCATCCGTTCTGTGCATTTTATTTCACAACACTTTGCCTTGTTCCTTTCTTCTCTGCTGTTCACTTCAAACACGCTCCATGCGACCGCAATGCTCTCGTATCAGACGCTTGCTCGATCACCTGCTCGTTTGCAGTCTGTCACAATGTACCCTACACAAATCCGAAACATTTGTTGCGGCTCCGAGTCACGACGAGGGGCATGTTTTGGTTTCCAAGGGTGTTTTTATTCCTCTTCAACGTCTCTCCCATACAGAGCCGCCTCTTTCCCGTGAGCGCACGGAGCGCGGTGGTGCGTTTATGGGCAGTCGGAGAAATCAACGCCAACAAAAAAAATTACATCCAGCCTAGTTAAGACCATACCAAAGACTATAAAAATGGGACCCATTGCCTCCCTGCGTGTGTGACGATCATTGGGACTTAAAAAAAAAAAAAAAAAAAAAAAATTTAAAAATTGGGTGCGTATTATACATGGGTACAGGCTTTTTTCCAGCATCAGCATGCCATTTTTAGGGTGCGTATTATGCATGGGGGCGCACTATACACGGAAAAAAACGGTATTTCCTACCCAAAATACCCGATATTCGATCCGATATCGATACCGGAAGTGTAATTTCCCGCCAAAAAAAACAATTTAAATGCAGTGGCATTCTTGCTCTTGGAGAGTCATCTATTGAATTTTGTAGAAAAAAGTATTACGTCATGTACATGAATTTTAGACATTAGTGCATTAGTGGAAGATGCATATTAATAGTATAACTTTAATAAAAAGGAGCTATTCTTTACTTTTTTCTCTCTCTCTCTCTCTGTTGTTGAGAAAAAGTTTTGTCTTTTAGTATAATCTAAAAAGAGACATGGTACCAACAGAGATGCAGGGCTTAATCGTCATGAGCAGCAAAACTATCAATTTGTAAAGCCACTGGATACTTACATTTAATATTGTAATACTTTAGTGTTGTTTATAGGAAGTGGAGTTACAAATAAAACATATGGCGTTCGACCACAAATTGAAAAGGGGAAAACTTTATTTATAAATGACTGACTAAAGCGTAGTAATTATTGCTTCAAATAGCACATCAACCACAAATGCTTACGATTTTTGGTTAGCACCTGATACCTGGATATGTCTTGCCTTTCTGAAACGCTGCTTCTAAGGTACTTTGGTACCTTAGCCTCGGTGTGGCTGCAGGGTTTTCCGTCGCTGCCTTAGTGTCTGCGGCACGTTTCAACTGCAGCTCTTCATGAACCGTGGGGTGAATTTTGCTTAAATGTTTTGTCAAGTTTGTGGTGTTGCCACAATATTTAATTGTTTTGTGACATATTTCACATTTTGCCTCGTTGTTATTAAGTAAAATATAATATCCCCAAACCAGACTTCTCTTGTGTTCGGACTGGGCCGCCGCCGTGGCCATGCTTGTTTGTGTTTGTTTGGATTGGAACGGGGAGCGGAGGAGGAGGGCTTGGCTTGTGAGAAAAGGGGGCGGGAGCAGAGCAGAGCAGGACACGCCGGTGCAGCAGGCGGAAGGAAAAGTAGTGCTAGCATGAGTGCAAGTCGTCAAATTGGAGCAGAAAAAAATGAGGAAAAATATAATTAAATAATTGTAAGTATCGATATTTTAGCTAGGGAGATCGATATTCAAAAATGAGCCGCCTGGATCGATATATCGATATTTTGGTATCGATCCGCCCATCCCTACCCACTACCACTCACCCGTCCTTGACCACGCTCTGATCGCCGCTTGCCTCGACTACCTGCTTGCCCCAGACCACGACTACGCGCTGCGCTCTTCTGCCCGGCGCGCTTGGTTAGCTGCTCTCTCCGCCAGGTTGGTTATTGCCGTCAGCCAGCCCGCCAGCGAAGTTGACTCCTTCCTGTTGGAATAATTTAGCAGTAAAGCCTTGGCCTGCCAGAAATGGAGCCTCATATTTTACGAGTTGAACTCCTTCTCTAAGTTCTTCTTATCTTGTTCCATGGATGTCCTTTGACCCCCTATCATTTTTATGTATCCTTCCTGTCCTTCTCTTATCTTTCTGTTTTGTTTCTGTAAGAGGCCTTCACTAGCGATGAGCAGAGCTCCTTTGCACAGGCAAAATGTTCTTTGTATAGTTCAAAGGAACTTCTTTCCTTTTTGTTGACTGTAGCTTTGATTCCTAGATTGTTGTTGATCGGAACAGTTTTTCTTTGTGTTATATACCTATATCTAAGTGTTACATACAGTTTGAAGTAGTTGCATATGAGTTATCCCATATTTACTCAATGTTTGTTTAAGGAACTGCATACCAGTTATCCCACATTTACTTAATGTGTGTTGAAGTGTTTAGGGCTAGTTATTCATTATTATTGTGTGTTGTGTTAGTTTACCAAGAAGATAAACTTAGCAAAGGTTTAGTTGCATTGTTCCACAGGAAAGCGGCATTCAACGTGCTTCAAGTTATCTGATCACAGTCAAGGATGAGTCAGCCAACCATGGAGAAGACAGCCGGTTGAGGAAACAGGACAGACTCTGCAATTCCAGTGCTGGGGTCACGGGCCGACAATTAAATCCTGAATCACACCACACTACATTCCTTAGATAGGCACCGCTGCTACAGTTCCAAACCCCCTCCCTTTAGTGTAGCAACGCTTCTGTAACCAGGGCAACCGAAATATTAAAAAGAGTACGCAGAGTAAGGACTCAGAATTGATGGAGATTGTAACTGAGCTACCTTTCTTTATTTTTCTCCTCGCGAATAAACCTATCCTGGTTGTCTTCTCCTCTTTGTTATGGTACTTAGACCTGACAATTCCCCCCGATTGCCGTGACGCCAGCTTGACGCCTCGGGTGTCATGGAGACCCCCTGTCGCTCCACTCTGCCTGTCGCCCACCCGGGACCCTGTCCTCGGCAGCCAGTGCTCCATGAACACTCCTCCCGCCCAGCCAGGCGGGCCTGAACCTATGGAGATAGGACGCACCTCGTTCTTCCCAGAGGAGTGTTGGAGACACCTCAGAGCTCGGCTATGCCTATACTGCGGGGGGTGAGGGCCACAGGGTGACCTCTTGCCAGAGGAGAGCCAGGAGCACCCGCCTAGCAGGGATCCGCTTGGGATCTCTTTGCTTGCCCCCTCACACCTGTTGCACACCTGTCACACTTCAGACTCGCTCTTCGCTTCCAGCCAGTCCCCTTCTCTTGGTCCTCTGCTTCATCACCCCGTAGGCTGCAGCCGCGGGTCCGGTCTCGTCGTCAGCCGCAGTCTCTGGTCCAGTCTCCTCCTCGGCTGCTTTTGCCACATCCGCAGCCTGGCTTCACTCCGACAGGTATTGCGGCCTCGCATTTGAACAGATCGTCCAATAGAGAGACATTTAGTCCCTGTGCCGGCCTAAGGGCCGGCGCCTCCTGATTCCGCGGCTGAGGATGGGGAATTGTCAGTGGTGCCACCTGATGACTGCGCTTGGGAGACGTGTTCATCAGATGACTCTGACTTGTCGGACTGGTATTGACGCGCGTCAGAGTTCCCCTTTGTCCCGGGCATTCACCGGTTCCCGATCGGCTGCCCAGCCACACCAGCCAAGCCGGCAGTCCAGCTTTCCACTTCCCCTTCTCAATAAAGATTCGTGCTGCATTTGGTCGACCTGTTTCCGTTCATGACAATAACACTAAATAGTGTAATTTAACACTACACACTAGTGTAGGGGTGTCCAAACTACGGCCCGCGGGCCAACTGCGGCCCGCGGTCCGGTTTTTATTGGCCCGCAGCAAATTTTGAAAACATAATTGAATATGGCCCGCACAAGAAGCTTGAGCTCAACTCTGTTGCACTTCTCAGTTTCTCAATGGAGCCCGCCACACAAATGAAATCAAGCGAAGAAAAACTTTTACCGCGAGTAATGTCCGCGCATTTACTCAAAAGTCAAAGTCAGCTTTATTGTCAATCTCTCCACATGTCACAACACACAAAGAAACCGAAATTACGTTTTCTCTATCCCACGGTGACGAGACATATTACTCCCGGGAGCCGTGTCAGAAAGCTCAGTGCACACCCACAAGTGCGTGTGCGTACTCTTGTAGTAAGTAGTAATTTCATCTATCAGTGCCGAATTTCGAGTGTCGGCTGTGAAGTCAATATTCTCGTAATTCGCGCGCTGAGTTTTCAGATACAGTTTTACGCTAATGCTACCCACAAACCTTCCCCTGGAATCCTTCCATTAAAATGAGTGGCCCGAAGAAAAGAAAGGTGCACACTGAGTGCCGAATGTTAAAAAAGAGTGGACAATTTGGCTCGACCTACGTGTGTGAGAAGACGTTCAGCCACATGAACGTCAACAAAGCCCGTCACAGATCTAGGTTAACGGACCGACACCTGGGCTCTATCCTAAGAATTACCACAACAAATTTTACTCCAGACTATGAGGCACTAGCAAAAAAGGGAAACCAACAATACTATTGATTCTTTTATTACTTTATTTAGATGTATTCTTTCACTGATTCTTCAAGATGATGAATTTCGTCAGAATGTTTGCCGTTGGATGTGATTTCGCCTCATTAGATAAACATATTTCATAAATCTGACCTGTAGGCGCTGAAGTGATGGAAAATGTTATTCATCATAACAGTGGCGTATTTGATAAGAATCACTGATAGTAGTTTTTTGGTGAAATATTTTTTTAATGCTGTTAATAAATGCATTTGTTTTCAAAAAGCTTTTTTTTTATTATCCATGCTTTAGTATCTACTAAAAGTAAAAACCTTTTATACAATGACCTTTACATGTCATTTATATTACTTTACACAAACACTACATCCATCTGCTCCTGGTTCGGCCCCCCGGTCAAAATTTAGAACCCAATTCGGCCCGCAAGTCAAAAAGTTTGGCCACTCCTGCACTAGTGTAATGTAAAATCAACACTGACCAGTTGTAGTGTTAAATGTCAACTACCACCCGGGTTGTTTTAACTCCCATTTAAATAACACTTTTAAAAGTGTTGTTTTAACTAGATTTAGTGTGGACCAAGGTAGACACTTTTGAAGTGTTAAATTCAACTCCATAGGTGTTGAAATATCCCTGAGTCCTGACGGTTTTGCTGTGTTGTCAGAAGTGTGTTGTACTTGCTGAAATAAACAAACTCATAAAAAAAAAAACGAAGCCAGGTGAGCAAGATGAAAGGAAGGAAAATCTTCGTTCTGGAAGCGAGGCGGCACAGCACAGGCGGGATGTGGCGAGGTCGCTGTTCCCAAAGTGGGGGTTGTTCGGGGTCGGGTGTTTACCCGGGATGCCGCTCCGCAAAATGTTCCCGTGCGCGGCCGCGTGCACGTTCCTTCTGTCGCGTCGTGTCGGTTGCGGGTCAACGACGGCGGAGAATGAATTCCAGGCTGACAGGGGCTCGCGGGTATCGGAGCGGGCGCGGCGCCAAGCCAACGCGGGCGCGGCGCCAAGCGGCGCAGTGGCCACGCGAAGGCCAACAGTCACAAGGCATCGCGACGCGCACGCCACACCGGAGGCAGAGGAGAGGGACCGCCGACGCGCTTCCAAAGCGAGAGAGACACTTTGACCTCGCCTGCCGCCTCATCAGCGAGCGGTACCCACATCATTTGTGTTATCGCGTTAGCGCACCCTCCACAGTTTGGAAAGGGACTCAACTGGACCAAAGTCAACCTCCAACAACTCTCCTTTTTCCAAGCATGCAAGCAGATTGAAACTGTGGGCAAAGAAAGTTTTTTTTTAGCTCAGTATGTGTTAGCTTGTGAGCATGATTTTGGATGTGACAGAAGCAGGAAGGTTTTCTTTGGTCGTGCCCAAGTTTGAAGACGACTTCTTGTGGCAGTCTGCCCCTGTTCACATGTTAGCGTGGCCAATTTGCAGACTTGATTCCACCAAACAAAACTTGACAAAACCATGAGAAAAGATGAGTTGAAACAGGTTTTTCATAGCAGATGAAACCGTTGGCATGTTGCATGAGCATGTTTACTGCCCTCGCGTGAAGTTGGACGTGGCGGCTCCCTCCCACAATGGGGGGGTTAAGCCATGACAGGCAGGAATGTTTTCACGGCATTTACAGCCCTTTGTTTTTTGGATGGTCTTTCGACACAAGTTTAGTTGACACATTCAAACACAATTCATGTTTTGAATTTGACCGAACAAGAAAGGACAAAAATGTTGCACAGTGTACGGACCCCTCCGCGTGCGTCCCTGAACTTAATTTCACATTTTGTTTGACTTGTCGAAAAGGGAAGCAGGAAGCAATTCTCCCGTCCAGGTTAGAACCAAGGGTTACACTGCCAGACACGTCCACAATCTACATTGCTACAGTACTACCTATAATACTACCATAAGAAAACAGAAATTTGACCAGGATAACATATGTTTTTAATACAGCAATAACAAATAAAGTGGAAATTTGAATATTATTTGAATACGGCAATGATTTAAATACAGCAATAACAAATAAACTGGACATTTGAATTTGATTTGAATACAGCAATAACAAATAAAATGGAAGTTTGCATAACAATTGATATCATTTTTTTAATACAGCAATGTCAAGTTGATTTAGTTACATGTTTTAACAGTCTGAATACAACAGTGACAGTTTTATAAATTTCGAGAGAATTGGAGTCACAATCCCGAAGGCACGCCGGGCAACGTCCCCAGCAAAAGGTGGCACTTGCATCGACTGATGACAGGTAATCTTCTCCCATGCTGGCCTCCTGTAGCTTAACAATTTTCTTATTGAGTTCAGACATCTCAAGATGAAGCATTGTCATCATCCGGCCTCTCTGCTCTCAGCCCTCAGGTTGCAAGGCGGGAAGTCAATTTCCAAGGACGTCAGACTTTGTTCCTTTCAACTTATTTTACAGGTGCAACGCCATGAGGGTCAATGTCGAGTGGAGATAGTCTGGTCGATTACACCAGTGTTTCCCCGTGAGAGCTGTTCAGCTGTGGCGTTGGAAATTGTCCAATATTAATTACGGAGAGCATTGTAAACAGGATCGCCAAACCACTGGTTAGTTAGCGCAAAACCTGATCAGCCACTTACTAATCGCATGCGCGTGGGGAATCGGGGAATCTTGAGATTTCATGTTGTGTGGGTCTGATTTTGCAGCATTGGCACATATTCAGCTTATTTATGTGGTGCTGTATGCTTTTGATAGCAGTGACGCTCTGATGGCCACGGTGCATTTGCGAACTGACGGAAATCCATGCATGCATTTCGACCGGAGAACCTTGATTGTGCATTTTTCACCAACATAAATAAAGTACACAGTCAAGTCGTGATACCTTCACTATGATAACTACTCAGCTGCTGCCAGAACAGCAGCGTGTCTTTAAACATGACTTTGTTCTTATTGTCACAAATAGGACCAGCAAATAGCGCTAGTCTAAAACAGTAAACGCAGTCATGCTGATTCTTTTAGATTTTAATCACAATCACAATACCTTACACTGTCAAAACTGTCACTGTTATTAGAAAAAAAGAAATACAATTACTGTTTTTTTCCATGTATAATGCGCCCCCATGTATAATACGCACCCTAAAAATGGCATGTCAATGCTGGAAAAAAGCCTGTACCCATGTATAATTTACCCCATAATACACCCCAATTTTATTTTTATTTATTTATTTATTTATTTTAAGTCCCAATGATCGTCACACACGCATCTGGGTGTGGTGAAATTTGTCCTCTGCATTTGACCCATCCCCGTGTGATTTTGATCCATCCCCTGGCGGAGAGGGGAGCAGTGAGCAGCAGCGGCGCCGCGCTCGGGAATCATTTGGTGATCTAACCCCCCAATTCCAACTGGGGACGGAGAGGGACGGAACAGAATAGTAGACACCGACAAGGAGGAACACACGAGCAGGGCTTAAATACACAGGGTAACAAGAGGAAGCAGTTGACAGACAATACAGTAACGAAAAGGGTGTGGCCGAGGGAAGTGCAGGCCGAGCGTGCTCGGCACGGGCGTGACAGTTTTGTTCTGCAAAGTTTGTCCATTTCATTATCAATCGATTTCAAGCTTGGACTTAAGTTGTAGCTTGCCTGCTAGTCCTTCGTTTTCGCTACATGACTACCGTTTTTTTCCGTGTATAATGTGCCCCCATGTATAATACGCACCCTAAAAATGGCATGTTGATGCTGGAAAAAAGCCTGTACCCATGTATAATACGCACCCAATTTTTTTTTATTTTTTTTTAAGTCCCAATGATCGTCACACACGCAGGGAGGCAATGGGTCCGATTTTTATAGTCTTTGGTATGGTCTTAACTAGGCTGGATGTATTTTTTTTGTTGGCGTTGATTTCTCCGACTGCCCGTAAAGGCACCACCGCGATCAGTTCGGTTCAAATGAAAAGTGCGGACATGTGAAAAAGGCATGTATGGGAGAGAAGTTGAAGAGGAATAAAAACACCCTTGGAAACCAAAACTTGCCCCTCGTCGTGACTCGGAGCCACAACAGATGTTTTGGATTTGTGTAGGGTACATTGTGACAGCAAACGAGCAGGTGATCGAGCAAGCGTCTGATACGAGAGCATTGCGTTCGTATGGAGCGTGTTTGAAGTGAACAGCAGAGACGAAAGGAACAAGGCAAAGTGTTGCGAAATAAAATATTACCTGTAATAGGCATTTTGTTATTTGCTGATTGTTTTAAATTATCACATTCATTGTCAGTCAAGAAGAGAAGAGGACTATTCACATCGGATCCATAGTGCGCATGCGCAGTGATACTGCCTCCGTATGACGTCCAGTCCGCGATGGAGATTAAAAAACAAACAATATTTGACAATAACACAGGTTTCTGTTCCTGTCTTTGGTAATGCCACCCTGTCTTTTGTTCCACGTCTTTGTCGGTCAGTCCTGTTGTTGGTTTTGTTAGAGAGTTATGTTAGTTTACCAAGTCTGTGTTTTGAGTTCCTCCAATGAACCCTGGTCCAAGCTGCACTTGGTCGGCCTGCTCCTTTCCACACTCCATCAGTGACAAGATTTTCTTCAAAAAATGTTGTACCATGATTTTCTTAAAAAAAAAATATATATATATTTTAAATCTTTTTTTTTTTAAATTGTACCCATGTATAATGCGCACCCCAGATTTTATGACAATGAATTAGTTACATTTTGCGCATTATACATGGAAAAAACGGTAAAAAACAATACATTTTTTTACTTTTTTTATTCAATTATTCAGCTCTGTTTGTCCGTTCTTCTGTTTTTGCCAAGCTATTTAGGACAACACACAATAATGTTGAGTAAATATGGGAGAACATATACAATTACTTCAACAGATAATCACATCATTCATTTTATATTGTTGGTTGATATTTTCTACTCTGTTGGTGAGAATTTTTATCAGCTGGTCTGTCTTGGCATTCTCAGTTTTGAGAAATCCAATTTCGTCCATCTTGGTTTCTAATCCAATCAATGGAGTCACCATTTCCATAATACTCTTCTTAATATCTGATCTCCCCTCCAGTCTCTTGAAGAGTATCCAGAGTTGTCTGCACATCTTTTTCCCCAAGGTTTTCCTGATTTTTTATTTCTTCCAAAGCATCGGCCGGTCCCTGATCCTTTTTGGCCCCTTGCTATAAAAAAAAAAAAAATTCTTCTACTCCTGCCTTGAACAAGTAAAGCTGTTTTATGTTAAAGGACACACATCATGAAAAATTGAGTTTTCTTGCTTTTAAAATCATTTTTTTGTGTATCAGGAATATCCAGGAGTGTAGAAAATCGTAAGATATCCCTCCACGTGCTGCAGAGATACTGTTGTGATTGTTTTGCTCTTTTTTACTTTCTATTACGTTTATTGACGTCTACTACATCACATCCGTTGGGGTGAGTCAAACCAAACAAGGTTTAGTTTAGTTTAGTTTATTGTTTAGCACATATTATTATATCAATAACTGTGCAAGAGGGAGCCGAAGCCTAGGGCTTGTAAAGAGCTCCACTCCTTCTAACCCGCAATTCCAACCCTTAATGCTGAGTGCCAAGCAGGGAGGCAATGGGTCCCATTTTTACAGTCTTTGGTATGACCCGGCCGCGGTTTGAACCCACAACCTTCCAGTCTCAGTGCGGACACTCTAACCACTAGGCCACTGAGATGGTAATGGTGTGTCGCCAAACGGGAATCCGAGTATACCGTTTTTTTCCGTGTATAGTGCGCAAAATTTAACCAATTTATTGTCCTAAAATCTGGGGTGCGCATTATACATGGGTACAAAAAAAAAAAAAAAAAAAATTTTTTTAATTTTTTTTTTTTTTTTTTTAAGTCCCAATGATCGTCACACACGCAGGGAGGCAATGGGTCCCATTTTTATAGTCTTTGGTATGGTCTTATCTAGGCTGGATGTAATTTTTTTTGTTGGCGTTGATTTCTCCGACTGCCCGTAAACGCACCACCGCGCTTCGTGCGCGCACGGGACAGCAAACGAGCAGGTGATCGAGCAAGCGTCTGATACGAGAGCATTGCGGTCGCATGGAGCGTGTTTGAAGTGAACAGCAGAGAAGAAAGGCAAAGTGTTGTGAAATAAAATGCACAGAACGGATGCGCAAGACACGTCAGCAATATAAAGAGCGAGAGTTGTTTTCTTCCTATTAGTTTCAATTCACAGTTTAATTAGCAGTTTCAATCAGCAAATAACAAAATGCGTATTACAGGTAATATTTTATTTCACAACACTTTGCCTTGTTCCTTTGGTCTCTGCTGTTCATCCTAAAACACAAAGGCGCTCTTTAAGCAATGCGACAGTGAGCGCCCGGCGCGCTGCGGTTGCGCGACCGCACCAAATTAAGCTCCCTGCGCAGTGCGCACTGAGGTCCACTTAAATTTTAGAAAGTACATCAGGACTTTAAAAATATCTTCTAAATTTCAGCGACGGCTCTGTCACAATAATCGACCAGCCCGGTGCAGTTGGGCGGTCGGCGGCGCGCTACGGTTGAGCGTTCTCTCGCGCGCTCTCTCTCTCTCTCTCGCTCTCTCTCGCTCTCGCACACACGCAAACCGGATATCATACGGAGGCCGCCATTACAGATGCGCAGAACGGATGAGCAAGACACGTCAGCTATATAAAGAGCGAGAGTTCAGTTCTCTACCTAAATCTGTATTACAGGTAATATTTTATTTCACAACACTTTGCCTTGTTCCTTTCTTCTCTGCTGTTCACTTCAAACACGCTCCATGCGCACGGAGCGCGGTGGTGCGTTTACGGGCAGTCGGAGAAATCAACGCCAACAAAAAAAATTACATCCAGCCTAGTTAAGACCATACCAAAGACTATAAAAATGGGACCCATTGCCTCCCTGCGTGTGTGACGATCATTGGGACTTAAAAATAAATAAATAAATAAATTAAAAAAATTTTTTTTAAAAATTCATAAAAATTGGGTGTGTATTATACATGGGTACAAGCTTTTTTCCAGCATCAGCATGCCATTTTTAGGGGTGCGTACTATACATGGGGGCGCACTATACACGGAAAAAACGGTAAGTAGAATCCGCCTTGTTCATTACTCGGTGAGACTTTTGCAGTCCAAACAACTCAAGGATGCCGAAGTGGAGAGATCAAAATGTTCCGTTGTTGGATGAATTAATCCACACATATCAGCACATCAGAACCTCAAAGTGCCTGGTCAAATTTCATTTTTCAAGCAGTGTTCTCACGTCTGTGGGGAAAGTCCTGCTTGTTAAGGAGTGTTTCAGAAATCTTTAGTCTGTATAGAGAAGGATTTGCCGAAAGACTTCATTTCGTTGATGGTTCAGTTCCTTCAATCTATTGAAACGACGGACACAATAAAGCGGTAAGTTTGAGATGACACAAAAATAATAAACTTTAATAATATTTTCCGCAGGCGGCTCGGTGGTGCACTGGGTAGCACGTCCGCCTCACAGTTAGGAGGGTGCGGGTTCGTTTCCACCTCCGGCCCTCCCTGCGTGGAGTTTGCATGTTCTCCCCGGGCCCGCGTGGGTTTTCTCCGGGCACTCTGGTTTCCTCCCACAACCCAAAAACATGCTTGGTAGGCCGACTGAGCACTCCAAATTGTCCCTAGGTGCGAGTGCGTATGGTTGTTTGTCTCTGTGTGCCCTGTGATTGGCTGGCAACTGGTTCAGGGTGTCCCCCGCCTACTGCCCGATGACGGCTGGGATAGGCTCCAGCACGGCCGCGACCCCCGTGGGGACTAAGCGGTACGGAAAATGGATGGATGGATGGAATATTGTCCGCACTTGTTTTTATAGCATTAGCGTCAGTCTTTCTGCTGAAGTTGGAGCTGTGCGGTGTTTTCACTTCTTGTGGGTGTATTTTGAGTAGTTGTATCAGATGAATTGCAGAGAAGGTGCTGTATTATTCTTGGGTAACGCAATGTGTTAAATGCATTCTGTTGGATTTTGGTCCACAATTTGGGAAGCGCGCTATCCGCGCCTCATGGCAAAAGCCATAGCCAATCACCTGTTATCCAATTTACTCCCTGCGTGCTCGTTTTATTTCTTCAGTTTTAGGAAAAGGCTAAGACACCGAAACAAAATTTAGACTTACACAGGTTGGTTGAGTTCAATCACAATTCTTGTTAAGAAAGCTCTGTTTTGAGGAAAGTACAATACAGCGCTGGGCCTTTCGTGCAATCATGCTCAAGAACAGAAAGTCTCCATTCAGAAAAGGCAACGTTCAAGGTTTTATGGTCAGCTTATATTCAGTTGCACATGCCAGTGTGGGCCGAGTTTGATGGGTGATGAGTCAGGGGGTGTGGCAAGTTCGCAGGAGAGTTTGATTCCATGGGAGTGGATGCTGGTTCAGTGAGATCTGGTTCCGTGGGGCTGGGTGCTGATTATGGGCGATTCGGTGTGTGTGGGGGCTGTTGTTCTCCATCCCGTCTTGGCCATCATCTTTGGCCGCGTTCTTGGTTGTTTTCCTCCTGCCGCTCTTCCTCTGGCACATCTACTGGTTTTATCTCCAAGTGTCCTTTTCGTGTAAACCATTCTTGTACATACATCCACTTCGTCCACTGTCATACACCGCCCATTCATCATTCTTTCAATTTTGTACTGAATTATGTGAGCTTTTGGCTGTGACATCATCAATTTAATAATATTCTCTGACTATGCAAAGTTTGTACTCACCACTTACCATGTTTTTGTTTGTTTGTTCTTTTGATACTCCATGTATTTGCTTGCGTCATCATATTCTTAGTTTAATCATGCTTCCAACCATATCTTTTCTTTGTTAGGCAAAATATTTCCCTATGTCCAGAACGTTCAGTAGTAATCGAAAACTGGCGTCTAGCATTAGTCAAAACATAAGACATGATCAAGTACTGAACATTTTTAGACGACTTTGGTAGTGTCCGTGATTTAGAAAATCATCAGGCATGCATTAAACAGTTCCTTAAGGGTCATTAAGCTATTCAGGCAATATATCAAAAAACATTTATTTCAAAGTGCTCAGAAATACATATCTAGGGGTGTAACGATTCATCGATACACATCGATGAATCGATATAATGCTCTACGATTTATTGGCATCGATGCTAAACGTAAACATCGATTTATATTGCCGTGTTTGACCTCGCACATTAGACGCGACTTTATTTTGAAATCCAGTTCATTGTTGCTTGCTTCCTCTTTCCGGGAGCAGTGCGCACGGCGTTGTTGTGTTGTGAGCAGAGCAGGCACGTGAAAGGGGAGTCGACAACTAGTACGCGGCTCCTGGGCTGGTCCTATGGCTAGTGTCCAAAAAGACGAGGAAATTTGCTCCCCTTTAGGCTTCAAGTCATTCGTTTGGAAGCACTTTGGATTCCAAAGAAAAGATGGCTCAACGGACAAGACACGGAATACAACAACATCCACACAAGGTCAAAACAGCAGAAAAAACGGCAAGGGAGACTAGGACCGAGGACACCAGGGTACGGTACTTTCCGAACACGTTTAGCCAGTCGTTCCAAACCTCCGTGTTCACTTGAGGTAAATTTTGGATTCTATGCGTCACTGTATGTCACCTTAAATGGCGACCTTGCAGCAGTGAGAAGACCCTAAGCTATTTTTGCGGTACACAGAAGATCTAGTTTCAGCAATGTGTAGGTGCTTAGAATATGGAAGGGCCATTCGTCCGTGACCAGGAATACCTTTGTCCATGCACTTTTAAGGGCATCGGAAGTAACCAATAGAGTGAGACTCGGACCGCAGCTGTTGTCTTACGAGGTACAAATGATGGGGGAGAACAGATAGAAGGGGGGTCAAGAACGCGAAGAGGAGAGCGCGAAGAGCAAGGGGCGCGCAAGGCGCAGGGGCGCAAGGGGCAAGAGCAAGAAGCGCGAGGGCCTTTTTGGGGCGAACATCTGTGCTGTCAAGAGCTGAAACATCTTTGCTCTTGGGGCCACCCTAACTTTTGGAGAGACATCACTTTGACATCGGTTGAATAAATCTTTTCCCAATCAGCCGTGTGTCACCGAAGTGCTTCCTTACCCGGACCAGCCATCGTCCACTGAGTGTTTTTTTGGAGACCAGCGAAACAACAAAGACCATTCACCACATTTTTGGCGTCACGAACAGGATTCGTGTTCCCCCGGGGAATTCCTGCCCGCTTCCTGAGCGAGAATCCAGCGGTCGACCAGCGGCTGTCATTAAGGTGAGATGCTTCGCCCACAGTTGCCGCGATATGCTCGGTTCTTGGACAGGTGGGGAGTCGGCCCCTTGAGGGGGGCAGTTACAACCGAATCTGATGTGGCCATGAGCTGTCTCGGGAGTAAGTTGTCTCTCCCAGTCAAAAAGTCGTCATAATTCGACTTTCGAAGGGGGAGTGGCCCCAAATAGAAGCAGCAAAGGAAAAATAAAATAAAAAATAGAAAATAAACAAAAAATAAGAAATAAAAAGTGAACAGTAACTTAGAACTTAATGGGGAATGTGCACAGTGGAGTGAGTGACATGTCTGGTGAGAATGATGAATGATGAAAAAGAAAAAAGCCCGAAGTAGTGTGGCTCGTGACGGGACAGGTTGTCAGGGACATCGCTGTTGACCGTCACAATAAAAGAATGGTAGAAAGTCCCATAAAACGTGGACTTTAGTTTGGCGACAGATCCGATGGAGGATAGAAATTTTAGCTGTGTGAATGAGGCGAAAACACAGATACGATTGAACACTGTTGCGACAGGAAACGACCCGCCCCAGATGCAGTTCCTGGAAAAGCCGAGACACTGCAGTCGCACTCAGTGGCCGTACGGGCCAAGTGCGCACCTGTGGAGAGTTTCGGTGGCCGGGTTAGTCTCCGTCAAAAGTCCGACAAAAAAGGGAGGCTTGCGCTGACCGCGTTTGGCAAATAGGAAAAGTGCGCAGCCTTGGCATCCGTAACTGTGAGCATGAATGTGGAAGTGACCCGGTCAGACCCTTTTTTAAGGGTGCCGAAGTGGTCCGGCCAGACCCAGTTATGGGTGCCGAGATCCGGTCAGATTTAAGGGTACCGAGGAAAATAAAGCGCGCGTAAGCCACGTCGTTTGGACACTGATCGAATTAGAAGTGTGTGGGGGTTACAAGGCTCCTCGATTTAAACGCTGGTGCAAGAAAATGGCAGAGTAAACTCGGTGGGCTGTCATTTTTGAATACCGAGGCACCACCCATTGTAGACCTTGGGATTACTCTGTAAAAGAAATATGAAGATGGGAAAAAAAAAAAACTACCTGTGAAATAGTTTTTCCTTGATGTATGTCATGTCAGTCGCACATTTCGAACATAGAGCAATCGCACAGGAATGAGCAGAAAAGTTTCTTTATTTATTTATTTAGCAGCGCTATCAGAGCAGTCTTCCTGAGGGCCCTCTGCATGAGTCACACGAGCACACATATTGAACGTTGTCATTGTCATTTGTGTAGAGTCTACAATAGAAAAAAATGTCACCATTGAGCGCAGCCACCACATCGTAAGCCTTCACTGTTGTCTTCTTTTAATCTACAGTACAGATGTCAAACTAATCATGCCTGTCCATGGTCTTCATGCAGGTCTTAAAATCAGCAGCCTCCTCACACAAGACTGCTTTGCAATCTGTATACAGGGAATTATGAAGTGTCTCAGAAGAGTGGAATTAAGACTAGACGAAATTGAATTGAGGACTTTTTTTCTTGTAAATCAAGCAAAAAATAACTGTAGTCAGTAGGGGTGTAAATCGTGGGTTTTGTCACGATACGATATCATATAGATACAAAGAAGCACCATACAATATTTGCCGATATCTTAAAGCCTGCTGTGATTCATTCACGATACATCACGATATAGTGCTCTACGATCGATATCGAACAATATCCTGATTTATAACAATTCATACGCAAAATCAACAAGGTACTTGTCAGGTTTATTTCGCTGACTGAATAAGTGAATAGAAGAGCAAAAGCAAACAAACCACAAGTGAGACAGAATATTAAGTCTTTTCTCGCGAGGAGTGCAGTACAGATAGCTTGAGACAATCTCTACACACACTAAAAATCTGTAGGCACTCCCGCTCTTTTTATTTGGATTTGCCCTACCCACAGTGTGAGACACTAGGTGTTTACATACTGATAAGAACATCTGGGAAGAGGAGTTTGAGTGGACTGGATACAGAAGAAAAACCCTTTGACCTCTAGTTAAAACATAGCAAGGGAAGTTTTACGACATTGTGTAGGATGCAACAAGCTGTTATTTATTACTGGTTATATACATTCCAACCTAATCCTACGATAAAGATAGTTAGGAAAACCCTGACTTTAATGGTCACTTGGAGGTTCATCTGGGGTGCAGGACAGCAATGAGGCATGTTGTCTAACAAAGTGGTCTTTGTTAGAAAGGAACTGTCCTTCTGTGGTACATCATAAAAACAGCAAGGCCAAACAGCAAGCATATATTGCAGTAATATTGCAGTAAGGCATTGAGTAGAGAACGCATGATAACATATATATACATTTTTCTAACAATTCCCTCCTGTTTATCATAAGTTCTCAGAGACCATCTTATCACCTAAAAGTGGCCATCTCAAAAAGATTTTCAGCCGTAGGATCACAATTCATAAGAACAAATCTAAACCCGGGAGGAGATCGAACCTTAATAATCAATGTCAGAGTCGGGAAACAAATCGGACAGGTTTACCACAGGAGCTTCACAGATGGGGCCATCGCCAGAGCGACAACCCTCGTCAGTCGCAAAGTCTTCCCCTTGGAGCAACGGAAAAGTCTCAGCTGCTGGAGAGATAGCAGTTGTAATTAACCTGTTAATTAGAGACCGTAGACACGGAATACAACAACATCCACACAAGGTCAAAACAGCAGAAAAAACGGCAAGGGAGACTAGGACCGAGGACACCAGGGTACGGTACTTTCCGAACACGTTTAGCCAGTCGTTCCAAACCTCCGTGTTCACTTGAGGTAAATTTTGGATTCTATGCGTCACTGTATGTCACCTTAAATGGCGACCTTGCAGCAGTGAGAAGACCCTAAGCTATTTTTGCGGTACACAGAAGATCTAGTTTCAGCAATGTGTAGGTGCTTAGAATATGGAAGGGCCATTCGTCCGTGACCAGGAATACCTTTGTCCATGCACTTTTAAGGGCATCGGAAGTAACCAATAGAGTGAGACTCGGACCGCAGCTGTTGTCTTACGAGGTACAAATGATGGGGGAGAACAGATAGAAGGGGGGTCAAGAACGCGAAGAGGAGAGCGCGAAGAGCAAGGGGCGCGCAAGGCGCAGGGGCGCAAGGGGCAAGAGCAAGAAGCGCGAGGGCCTTTTTGGGGCGAACATCTGAGCTGTCAAGAGCTGAAACATCTTTGCTCTTGGGGCCACCCTAACTTTTGGAGAGACATCACTTTGACATCGGTTGAATAAATCTATTCCCAATCAGCCGTGTGTCACCGAAGTGCTTCCTTACCCGGACCAGCCATCGTCCACTGAGTGTTTTTTTGGAGACCAGCGAAACAACAAAGACCATTCACCACATTTTTGGCGTCACGAACAGGATTCGTGTTCCCCCGGGGAATTCCTGCCCGCTTCCTGAGCGAGAATCCAGCGGTCGACCAGCGGCTGTCATTAAGGTGAGATGCTTCGCCCACAGTTGCCGCGATATGCTCGGTTCTTGGACAGGTGGGGGGTCGGCCCCTTGAGGGGGGCAGTTACAACCGAATCTGATGTGGCCATGAGCTGTCTCGGGAGTAAGTTGTCTCTCCCAGTCAAAAAGTCGTCATAATTCGACTTTCGAAGGGGGAGTGGCCCCAAATAGAAGCAGCAAAGGAAAAATAAAATAAAAAATAGAAAATAAATAAAAAATAAGAAATAAAAAGTGAACAGTAACTTAGAACTTAATGGGGAATGTGCACAGTGGAGTGAGTGACATGTCTGGTGAGAATGATGAATGATGAAAAAGAAAAAAGCCCGAAGTAGTGTGGCTCGTGACGGGACAGGTTGTCAGGGACATCGCTGTTGACCGTCACAATAAAAGAATGGTAGAAAGTCCCATAAAACGTGGACTTTAGTTTGGCGACAGATCCGATGGAGGATAGAAATTTTAGCTGTGTGAATGAGGCGAAAACACAGATACGATTGAACACTGTTGCGACAGGAAACGACCCGCCCCAGATGCAGTTCCTGGAAAAGCCGAGACACTGCAGTCGCACTCAGTGGCCGTACGGGCCAAGTGCGCACCTGTGGAGAGTTTCGGTGGCCGGGTTAGTCTCCGTCAAAAGTCCGACAAAAAAGGGAGGCTTGCGCTGACCGCGTTTGGCAAATAGGAAAAGTGCGCAGCCTTGGCATCCGTAACTGTGAGCATGAATGTGGAAGTGACCCGGTCAGACCCTTTTTTAAGGGTGCCGAAGTGGTCCGGCCAGACCCAGTTATGGGTGCCGAGATCCGGTCAGATTTAAGGGTACCGAGGAAAATAAAGCGCGCGTAAGCCACGTCGTTTGGACACTGATCGAATTAGAAGTGTGTGGGGGTTACAAGGCTCCTCGATTTAAACGCTGGTGCAAGAAAATGGCAGAGTAAACTCGGTGGGCTGTCATTTTTGAATACCGAGGTAGCTGGTGCGTTATCGCGGCAACGGTCCGATCCCGATTTGTCGAGGCGCACTGTAATAGCATGCACGTCTGTCAAAGTTTGATAAATTTGAGCCGGCGACAAAACCGCTATTGGACGAAGGTTTTGTGCGGCTGCTGTGTGAAAAATGGAAAACGTGGAAAAGAGGCCTCTGGGGGGTTTAGTAGTGATATAAAAAGTAATTTGTGTGCACACTTAAGTTAAATTCCGCAGAAGAAAAGGGAAATATACAGCGCTATTAGAAACGAAACGAAACGACACAAAAGTTAAGTAAGACGTGCGTATTTGTCAGTGCATCTGCTCTGATGACAGTTAAAATGACCAAACTGCTCAACAGCAGTTGGAAAGAAGCAAAATGTGGAATGGATTCGAATCCCGTTGTATGTCTTTTGTGTCCGTGTGTAATTTTTGTGAACTCTGTCAGCTTAATGTTGTCTGTTTGAGCTTCTGAATGAATGGACGCTTGAAGTGTGTATTTGTTGGGCCCCGTAAGTGTGCGTGTGTGTGTGTATACGTGTGTGCGTGCGTGTGTGCGTGCGTAAATGGGTGTGTGTGCGTGCGTGCTTGTGCGTGCGTGTGTGTGGTTATGCTCATGAGCGCGCATGGGTGTGAGCGCGTGCTTGTAGAAGCAGCAAAAGGAATGGATAGGATGGTGTGCTCTCGTTGCTTTGGGCGCGTGCCCACCTGCGCTGCACGCGCGGGGAGAGGGATCCAGCCCCCTGGGCGGCAGGGTGGCCAACCTGTACCTGCCCACTGTGTTTCAGGCTGGCCCCTCCCCGCGCGGGTGACGTCGGGGCGGTGCGAACGGCTGGAGTTGTGCCCATTTTAGGGGCCTGCGTGGCCAGCAGCGAGAGAAACTATGATAGAATGGTGGAAGACGGAATGCTGAAGGAGCAAAAGAATGCATGACCAACTGGAGAAATAGGAGCATGCGTGTGTTAACCAATACGACACCAATATAGATGTATCCAAAGAAAAACATGCTGGGACGACAGCAAGCGGTGGCAGAAGAGTGTGGCCCCCTCGTAAATAATGGGGGACCCCTCTAAGGCCAGCTGACGCTCCTTTTAGCATTCTGAGAGGAATAGGAAATTGGATCTGACGAAAAGCTCAACTTATTAATTTAAATTGCTGAAAGGATGACAAAATTGAAAACAAATTATTGATACTCGTTTCTTTGGGGCTCTCCTCAATACTTCAGATTTTCTGTTACATAAAAAACCTGAGACGGCGGATACATCCGTTGTCTCATGGAGGACATAGAGACACAGCATGAACTTAGAATTAATGTTTAACAGCCGTCTAACAGGTGGAGTAGGAGCATGCGAGGGCTAACCACTACAACACAAATATAGGTGAATTGAGTGTCTAAAGAAAACTCAACCGGTCAACACTAATTTATGAGAACAAGAGCGGTATCAAGTCCTCACTTGCACAGCAGCAGCTGGAATTAAAGGAATTTTCTGGATTTAGACATAGGACTGAATTGTATGCATGGAGAGCCTGCTCGTAAATTGCGTTGGCCCGACAAGGCTGACCATTGCCCACTGTAACAAGACGCACAGGTCAAAAGCAGCAAGTTCAAAATAGAGGAGGAGATGCCAACGAGGAGAGATTGGATTTGGTAGTAATCTGTTGGTTCTTTTAATATTCTTGTAAAAATATGCTCGGTACAAATAAATTAGCGATAAGACCAATTTAGAAGTCCAAAAGTAAGAAACTCAAATGAAAATCACATTCTAGATTCGAATAATAGAGCCTAACTGGAGCATGGGAAAAGTGAACAGCTGAGAAATGGCCTTCGATGTAGTGGCGGAGAATTAAAAATTCAAGATAGTCCAGTAATATCGGTAAGTGAGCATAACACCAATAATACTGAGGTCAAACCGGAGATGATGCTATGTTTGGAACATGACTTAATTATGAATAATGTACATTCTGTACGCAAAATTGGGAAACTTTATCTGAAATTGAAGGCTCAAATCAGCAAAGGTGAAAAGATGATAGAGAGGATTGCATAAAATCAAAGGCAGGAAAACAAACAATAGAATGTAGCCTGAAATTAGGATGAGCTTCTGGAAATCACAGTATAATTGAGAGAAATCACAGTTAAGACTTGAAATTTTAAGTTTGGGGTAATCTGCCACTTTAAAATTGTTCCCATAAGGTCCATCACAATACAGCCGAGAGCTCATGAAGGAAAGGCAACGTTTTTCTCAAATATATTAAATTGTTGTTAATAGGAGAATTGGAAGTTTGATTAACAAAAGGTACTAGGTAATTAATGGCTAATTGGAAGACGATATTTAAGTTTGGTTTCCCAGTCTGTCTTTTCCAGTATCCAGCAGTGACCCTGAAACTCGATCCCGAGACTCCACCGACAGCTGAGAACAACAAGAAAACGGTGCATGGCTCTGAGGCACCTTTGACCTTTTGCAAGAGCAAAGAAGGACTATATTTGTGCTTGGGGGGAGCACAACGGAGGAAAACGACATCCTCTGAGGCGAGAGTGAAGAAACTTACAAGATGTGAATGGACTCAGTTGAAAATGGACTCATCCGAAAGTGAGGAATGAGTTGGCTCTGAGGCTACAACTAAAGACAACAACTTGACAATGAGGTGCGGCGAAAGAACCATGAGACATGAAATGTGCAACAAGCGAACTGGACTCCTTGCTGGGGCGTAATCAATACTTGGTGGGGCTTGAGTCGAAGTGAATGGAAGCTTGCTTGGGCACTGAACTTGACACAACTGAGGAGTCTTGATAAAAGATAAATAAATAAATCAGGAACAAAAGGTGTAGTGTTACAGAAAAAGGGAAAGGATCATAATCAGAGGATAAATTTCGATAAAACAGGCCAAATTGTATGAAGTAAGAGTAGGATCACATTTAGTCCACCCAGCTTAACAATTAGACATAGAGTCATTGACAAATTGGAGATGAAAATAGGACATTAGGACCCAATAGGATGCAGTCAAGAGGTGGCTAAATTGTACAATGGACCTGATTATTATCAATTAATAAAATTAGAAGTTAATTACACCTCACGGGGAATTCTGGTGTCAGAAAGTCAAGGAATAACAGCCATGGAAACTTTTGACAGTTAAGAATAATGCGGCATAAGAGTCACACAAAATGACAGTTAACGAGATGACAAACGTGATAGGACTCAAATAACAAATGCATTGACAAGGCAAAGTGAAAACACCATAGGGGAGTAGACTGTCGGAGGGACCCTTTTGAGTATCTTTACCCAGCGGTTCGATCAGAATGATTGATTAGGATAAAATTATTTAAGGACCATCTGAGGCTGCTTCTTTCCCCATGCTCACCCTTGAACAGGCTCAGCAGTAGAAATAACTGAATTTGTTAGGCATTTAATTGACAGTTTTACGGTAAAAGTGAGGAACGATTGTATGAAATATTTAATCGAGAAGATCATCCAGAAATGAAGTGTTACCTTCAATATTCACTGATTGCCTACTCACTTACACATACTAAATTTGTTTGGTGTGGAATGAGAGCTGAGCGATGAAGGTGACTGAATTGGCACTTGTGTGGTTAAGAATGTGTATGTGTGTCTGGGACAGGGTGAAAGGCCAAAGTATTTTGGAGTTGGGGTGAAAGGGTCACAGTTGAGGGTAAGATTCCTCTCACATGAGACTGGAACACCCAAGTTTGATGAGTGATGAGTTGTAACCTTAACCAACAGCTGATGGTTAATCAGAGGCACCATGAACAACAAAATAGTTCATGGAGAAGGCCCATTTCAGCAACACGAATGGACAAGACAGGACTAATATCAAACACTAGGACAATGGACTATATGACATGACAGACTTGGACTCATGGGACGACTGACTATGTGGATGACAACCAAACATTTGAAACTTAAGCTTGCTTGTGGCAAGTGCAAGCTTTGCTTTGTTTCTGTGCGTCACTTGACTTATTGCAGCATCAACCACCAGCCAAGGAGCAGATTGCTGGCTGTTTTATAACTTGTAATAATTTTGCAGGTTGGCGATTGCAGTCTTGGAGAGTTTATATTGAATTCACGTGAAAATGTTAACCCTAACCCTTTTGATTTTTGTGATGATTGAGGATTTTCAGGACAGAATCCCCGGGCGCCGTGATTCGTTGTGTGTCTATGTTTTATTTTGATACTCTATGCCTGTGTACTTTTTGTGAGCACAAGGGTCCGCTGTCAGCAGGGCTGTATGCTCACTGGCAGGAGTGCGATGATTGTTGTTTTGTTGCCGAGTGTGGGGTGAACAGTCAATTTTCAGGAACTTGGGGATGACGGTTCTGGATGAGTGAAAGGTTCGACAAACTGGCTGCAGGACGTATGATGATGCGGTAGGACGTTTTGGCGGTTCCTTTTTGAATGCCTGATGACACATTGAGTGAATGTGTCAGAGGGGGGGAGTTACATTTAAATGAGTAAGTAGATATAAAAGCTATTTGCGACATTCAATGTTTTTTCGGATTCAATTATTTTTGAGGCTTTAACAGGACGTGCCAGAATTCAACAGGCAGTGATGGAAGGAGCAGGAGAAGCAGCTCGAAAGGAAAGGAGTTAATGGGAGACAACAATCTGGAATGGATGCAAAGCGTGGTAACAATCTAGCGACAGTAACGGTTAAAGTGTTTCAACGGAAAAGCACGAATGATGACAAATCATACAGCTGATAGGGATTAGACTGCAGCGCAATAGACAACAAATGTTTCAAATGTAATTAAATAAAATAGGAAACTGGACCAGAAACAAGCAATAGGGATAATTTCTTAACATATGAATGCATTAAAGCTGCTAATGAAGGGAAAGTATTTAAGAACACATTTTAAGAGGGTTAATTTGCATAACAAATGTTGAAAAGAGTTGAATAGTTAAATCATTTTGGGAAGATTACAGGTTCATTCAAAAGGGCGACTGATTTGAACAGTAAGATGACTTGAAGGGGAGACAAAGATAATGTACATAAACAAATTGGGTGAACAAAATTGACAGGACTGATGCCCATTTGAGAATACTGAGAAAATTTTGAATCAAAGAGAAAATTTGGAGTAAAAAGTAATATTTGGACTGGGAAAAAGCAATTGCAAAGACTGGTTGACAGGACTTCCGACAGGGACAGCTGCAGCAGGAAAGACTAACTTGAACAGGCAGAAGTTACTCTGCTACAGGACGGATCTTGCGAGACCGACAACACGACGAGAAATAAGGGGGATTATTCATAACTCCTAGGGGGAGTGTTTGTTTGTTTGTTTGTTTGTTTGTTTGTTTGTTTGTTTGTTTGTTTGTTTGTTTGTTTGTTTGTTTGTTTGTTTGTTTGTTTGTTTCAGGGATCACGTGGGCCTCTGGATCATAGGAGTAGATGCCGAGAACGCTCGGAGGTTCTACTGAGCACTTCGATGAGACGACGACCACCAGTCGTCCCCGTGCCCCAATCAACCCCAAAAGAGAAGATTTAGTTTGCAGACGACGGTTATGGAGATGTCGTCTACTGGGGGTGACCGAAGGGGGCCGGGAGGATTTCCGGCCTACGCTGGGCATAGCTGCTTTTTTCATTGCAACTCAAGGTTTTGTGCTGTTGTCATCGTTAAATACTGGCAGTGGATCCCGATTATTGCAGACCCCGTGGACGCTGACCGGGGCCTGGAAAGAGACTCTGAGGACGGTGAAGTGGACAAAGATTTTGGATGGACGGCAGGCCCTGAGCAGTGATCCCGGGGCAAATTCACTACTGAGCATTCAGTGGACTGGACTTTGCATCGACAGGCACTTACATATGCAAGGGGGGCAACACTGAGGGCGCTTCAACGTTTCAGTATGCTGTGATATTGCGTCAATATTTTATCAATCAGTACTTTATCTGATGACTACATGCTGCAATTACTTTATCTTATTCATTTAACTTTTCACATGTTAACATTGACAATGCAGTTTGACTGTTTAGCGGTCGGTGAACTTGTCATTTCTTTTCCTTCTGTTTTGTGAGCTCATACTGTTTTGTGGATTGTGATATGTGCCAAGACTCCTTGTACCTGGCTGACGCCAGGTGGAAGGAATCACTGAGGATGTTAGAAAAGGCCTCCCTCTTTTTCCGTGTCATTAGACTGGCATGGTTTTTTCTCGAGGGAGGGCCGGCAACTTTTTGAGGTTTCTAACGGACCACACCAAATTCATTGCTTCATTAATTATCGACGGTATTGAGATATTACCTAAGGGGGGTGGTTATCGTCATTTGAATAATGTGGACTTCAATTTTCTTTATTTGTGGTTCCTGAGAGGCCTCAGATTGCTGTCAGGGAGCAATTGGATACCAAAGTAGTTTGAGCTTTCCTAGTTAAAATAACCTTAAGTAGCATGCCTCGAGCGTGATATAGGCTGTGCAGGTATAGGCCAAATTGTAGACGTGATCAGAAAATTTGGTTGGGTGAAGATTTTTGGATGTTTACCGATGTCATCTCTTTTTGGACCGTTTTCGGGACATTTATAAAGTCCCGGAGGGGGGAATGAGGTAAATTTTGGATTCTATGCGTCACTGTATGTCACCTTAAATGGCGACCTTGCAGCAGTGAGAAGACCCTAAGCTATTTTTGCGGTACACAGAAGATCTAGTTTCAGCAATGTGTAGGTGCTTAGAATATGGAAGGGCCATTCGTCCGTGACCAGGAATACCTTTGTCCATGCACTTTTAAGGGCATCGGAAGTAACCAATAGAGTGAGACTCGGACCGCAGCTGTTGTCTTACGAGGTACAAATGATGGGGGAGAACAGATAGAAGGGGGGTCAAGAACGCGAAGAGGAGAGCGCGAAGAGCAAGGGGCGCGCAAGGCGCAGGGGCACAAGGGGCAAGAGCAAGAAGCGCGAGGGCCTTTTTGGGGCGAACATCTGTGCTGTCAAGAGCTGAAACATCTTTGCTCTTGGGGCCACCCTAACTTTTGGAGAGACATCACTTTGACATCGGTTGAATAAATCTTTTCCCAATCAGCCGTGTGTCACCGAAGTGCTTCCTTACCCGGACCAGCCATCGTCCACTGAGTGTTTTTTTGGAGACCAGCGAAACAACAAAGACCATTCACCACACACTCCACTGTGTTCCTTCATTTTCCCATTCAAGGTCCTCAGGCCCTCAAGGGCCTGGGACAGGCTTCCATCAGCGGCAGTACCATTTGGAATAAATGTGCAGCATTGCTCACCAAACATGGCGCAGACACCACCCTCTTTTGAGAGTAGCATGTCAAGGGCCATTTGGTTCTGGAAAGCCATGAGGGAAGTAGCGGCCAGTTGGGAGTGGACCGCCCTGAAACCCGCCTCGGTCCAATTTCCAAGCCTCTGCACGTTGTAATGGATGTAGTTGATCCTGTCGACATTTTTGTTAAGAGTACACCACCAACACAGGGTGGATTCAAAACCAGCTATCTGATTCACCAGCTTACACTTATCCGGCACTCCTCCGGGAACACCAATTGCATCAATTTCGGTCAGATCATCATCGGCTGTCAAATTCAAAGATATTCTGGTTTTTACCAGCTTTTTTTTCCTTTTCTTTTTTCAGATCTTGGGATGTTGATACATATACAATTTAGCTTGACTACATTCTCTGAAAGCAATGGCTTCTTTTTTCTTTCTTCAATGGATATTACTATATAGAATGCTCTGTCACACATCTTACAATCCAATCGACGTGATAGACTTCACACGATCTTTGATCATCGGTGACGGTAGAACATAAAGCAATGGTCGCAAACCCATACACATGACATATTCAATTGTCTTTACAGCTTGTTTTGCCATTAACAATCAATTGTTTCGTTTAGCAGTTTATTCTTATACTAGTTACCTGAAACAAATTATCCACATTCACTTTAGATATATTCATCCCATTCGTTAACATCTACAGCGGTTGTTGACAAAGTATACATATAAACATCATACTCTCATGGCAGTGCAGATCTGACACAGCAGATCATCCTGCAAAGGTCAAATTGATCTTTTAAATTGCTACAATGCAGCATAATTAAAAAAAAATGTTTTTGGAGTGATCAATATAAGTTGTTCACTCATCTCTCCCCTACTCATTATGACTTAGTTCCCGCAAATACCATATTGCTGAAGTTAACAAAGTGGCAACAAAGATAGCCACCTTACATGCAATAACGTCATTGTTCCATTTTCTTGTTCCCGGCATTTCTCTAAGAGGTAAGGCTCCCTTTGGGTCACTTTTTCCCGATTGAACGTTACCTCAAAAGAAATTACCCTTTTTTAATTTGCTAGGACCACCTCAACTGGCCTTTCTGCTATTTTAATGGCAGTTGACGTAATTATCAATATTCAATGTGGCCCTTCCCCCTTGGAAGAACACCAGTGTTTTGTTTTCACTGCTCTTAATGAGAACGTGCTTTGTTCTTTTTGCCTTTAAAATATTAATTATAAATATAAAATGTAAATGCCAAATTTAAATCATCCTTAGTTTCCCACTTGGTTTTAAAACATGGTAATCTATATTGTCGCCCAAACAATTTTTCATACGGGGTTAAACCCACAGTACTTGTAACATTTATGTACAGTTTGACCAGGTCTAAACATTTTGTCCATGATCTTCCATTTTTCCCATGCACATTTTCACACTTTATACCAGTTCTGTCACGAGAATTAATTTTCAAAATCCCATATCTCGGTATTATTATTATTATTATTATTTTTACATAAAGTTTTTGCCACTGTTAAGGCATTCAGTGTTTTTGTTTAAACCAAATCAAACCATTTTGAGAATGCATCTATTATGACCAGGCATTATAACCCTGTGGATTGTGTTTAGCACATGTTAAACAAGCTCTACAATTGTTTTATTCATTTTTTTTTTTTTTGAAAATGTTTTGGATATGAATCAAATCCGTATGTTGTATAAAGCTGACTGACCTGCCCCACTATCCCTCCTCTTGAGCCATGTGACACGCACTATGGCTCAATATTGCTGCCAATTGGTATAGGTTCTTTGGTAGGATAGGTCTGTCTTCTGGTCATTTATAGATGCCATTCTCTACTCTTGCCCCTCTTTTTGTCCATGATTGAATTTCAATCTATGGACTTTGTCGCTGCACATCTTTAAAAATGTTTCAGTAATTCAATCCGCTTCTTGTGTGTATAAAATTTGAAGCGTCTTTTGCACTGCAGCTATGCGGTTCCGTCTGCAAGCTTGTTACCTCTTGACACCTTATCAGTCTCGTGCGTGCCCTGCACACGTGCACATAGCTAATTGTCGTGGCAATTGGACTGCTTCCACAACTAGCTTAGTTGTAGTTTCTTGTAGTTTCTTTTCAATCAGTTTCTCATCGTTTATCACAAGAATCTTAGTAATTTGAACAAAAGTCAAAAAGTATGTTTTATTTTACTCAATTGTACGATTTAGAGAATCCATATGTAGTAAAGCGTTGTATTACTACATATGATTTCATCTTCATTTAATTTTGACACACCTTTCAAAATGCTTCTCAGTGTCCCAGTGCACACATGTTTTGCGTGTGTAACTGGTTGTCTCAACCCGTGTTCCACATCCTAACCTTTCCTCCCTCCAGGTGTCAAACCAATCAAGATAAAGATAAAAACTAACAAAATAACCGCCAGTAAATTAATATAATAGACAATTCTTGTTGTTTCTTAACTTTAACTAATTCAATCACTCTCTTATCCTCAAATGCAAAAACTTGTGTAGTCTTTACACAACCAATCGACTATTTCTTCTAAATTTAGCTTTGAAATGTTATTTAATAATTTTGCTTCATCCAATTCCAGAAAGGAAGTTCTTTCCATCTCTCAAATTTTGTTTTATCAGGGCTAGGCATTAATGCAGTGTGGACCAGTTTCTGCCCACAAAAAAAATTGCTTGCCTTTCTTTTCTTCTTATTTTCACAAAATTGCTTTTGTTTTGCGGTGCAAATCATATAGACTACAATCTAGCAAATTCTTTTGTGCACCTACATTAGCCAATTTTAACACATAACACTGACAGCACACAGACAACACAAAAACTTACAGCAGAGACACAGCTCACAAACAATACAAACAAACAACGCTGCGCAAACGTCATCCTCTATTTTGACGTTTTGGTTATACTTTTGTTTTCTCCTCAGTGCCTTTTATCCTTCATGCAAATATTGTCACATCTTCCTTAAGCATCACTCTCTGAGGAAATCACACTGTCCCAGCCCCGCCCGCAGCCATAGCACCCCTCGTGCGAGGGGGGGGCGTAGCATCAATGTTGATTGGTCACAGGCTGGCCATTTCCTGCAACAACCATGATGCCGGCCCACCGCCCACACGAGCATAGCAAAGGCCCACGCGGACAGCCCCGCCCCGCGACAACGCGCGAGCGCAGGCACGCTTATCAGTTCCACCTTCTCAAAAGGCAGGCCAACTTTGCTGTTGCCCTCCCCCATCATGTTCACCTTCAACATCTTTCAGTCTTTTACACAACATTTGCTGTCTCTTGTTCCCATCCTATCAAGCCACCGTTCTCGTAACTCTCTGCCACACACGCCTTATTTTCTCTATTGCACACACCTTGCTCATCTCAGTTTCTCCAACCAACTTAAACACACCATCATCCACTTCTCAATTTCCCTAGTATTGCTCAACAGTCTCCAGAACATTCTCCATTACTGATTTCCTCCATTACTGATTTCTTCCATAGAACACACATCTCACTCGCACTCATACACACACCCATTCATGAGGATCCTCTGCGCGCACACGCACACACACACACACCAGCACAAAAGAATGACGCACAACAAATAGAACACACATCGATCCCACTAACACACCTTTTTGTTTGTCTTACTTTTCAGATTTATTCTCTATTTCACTTTTAGAAGCTATTTGTAATTCTTTTCTATTTATTTAGCAAATTTAACTTCAGTGTTACTTTATATTACTTTATCCTTTTAACACAAATATCTCCTGTATATTTAAGCTAATTTCTCTTTAATTTTGGCAGCCAGGTTCCCACTTCATTACATGGAAACCTGATTTGATTTGACTTTGGCCTAGTCATAACTGTCTTTGGTAATTTATGCAGTCGCGTGCCATGTGACCGTTTTCCCCGCAACTCCAGCATTCTATTGGAGTTTGCACAACTCCTCTTCCTCGGCCTCTAAAGCCTTCTCTGTTGGGTATTGCTCGCCCTCTCTGGCCTTTCTGTCCTCTGCCTGCATTTTGGTAAAAAGTGTCACTATCCTGGTCTACCAAAAAAGTGTTTTTTGAAGCTTTCATTTGTTTTCGTTTTTGTTTGTCTATTACTACTCTTTCTGCATGGAGGGCGTGATTTATGTATTCCTCCCGCTATGATCTTTAGTTTTGAATTTGTAGCATGTGTTTTCTCTACGTGCTTCTCTACTTTCTCTAGACTTCTCCCTTCTTCTCTAACTCTGTAATTTTGGTTTTCTCTTGCCTGCCTACTGTTAGGCCCAGTCTCATCATCTTCCTACCTGCAATACAGTGCTTTCTGAGCTCTCTCTTTCCTTCTCTCTTTCTCTCTCTCTCTGTCTCTCTCTCCCAAAACACTACATCATCAGATGCCTTCTTTAATTTCTTTAAGATTTATTTATGTTGTTTCGTTTATGGTACCTCTAAGTCCTAATAATTTGGTTGTCCCTCAAATTTATATTTTTTAACCCATTTATAGTTCATGTCGGGGTAGGGACTTTCGCTTACTATTTAAGAGGAGCGCTCAAATCAGATCACTCTCAGTCAAACCGTTCACAAGCATACCACGCGCGTTTTTTTTTTAAGAACAGAGGAGTCTGCCCCTCCTGCTGCGGAATTTAACTAACATAAAACGTTAGGGGGCTCCACATCCGCCCCTGCAGAATTGAACTGTTTCTAGTTGTACTTGATAGGGTCTAGAATTCTCAAGGTTTTTTTGTTTTGTTTTTTAATAACAGAGGAGTCCGCCCCTCCTGCTGCAGAATTTAACTAGCTTGAAAGCTAGGGGGCTCCACATCCGCCCCTGCGGAATTTAACTGTTTCTATTTAGTAGAATTAATATTCCTACTCACGGTCTGCTGATTCTCTTCCTCGGAAGATCTCGTCAACCTTCCCGGTGTCCAGCCGGACTGATCGAGACAGTCCCGTCAAAGGGCTTTTGTTTACCTCGGCCGAGGATTGTCACCTGCGTCGAAGAGCCCGCTGGAACCGTTCAGGGCGTGTTGAGATCCCGGAACGAGCCCCCAATTTCTGTCAGGTTTATTTCGCTGACTGAATAAGTGAATAGAAGAGCAACAGCAAACAAACCACAAGTGAGACAGAATATTAAGTCTTTTCTCGCGAGGAGTGCAGTACAGATAGCTTGAGACAATCTCTACACACACTAAAAATCTGTAGGCACTCCCGCTCTTTTTATTTGGATTTGCCCTACCCACAGTGTGAGACACTAGGTGTTTACATACTGATAAGAACAACTGGGAAGAGGAGTTTGAGTGGACTGGATACAGAAGAAAAACCCTTTGACCTCTAGTTAAAACATAGCAAGGGAAGTTTTACGACATTGTGTAGGATGCAACAAGCTAAGTTATTTATTACTAGTTATATACATTCCAACCTAATCCTACGATAAAGATAGTTAGGAAAACCCTGACTTTAATGGTCACTTGGAGGTTCATCTGGGGTGCAGGACAGCAATGAGGCATGTTGTCTAACAAAGTGGTCTTTGTTAGAAAGGAACTGTCCTTCTGTGGTACATCATAAAAACAGCAAGGCCAAACAGCAAGCATATATTGCAGTAATATTGCAGTAAGGCATTGAGTAGAGAACGCATGATAACATATATATACATTTTTCTAACAGTACTGCAAACTCTTTATTTAGGAAATTACAAAGTGCTTCCAAACTAATGACTTGAAGCCCAAAGGGGAGCAAATTTCCTCTTCTTCTTGGACACTAGCCATAGTACCAGCCCAGGAGCCGCGTAGTTGTCGGCTCCCCTTTCACGTGCCTGCTCTGCTCACAACACAACACGCCTCGCACTGCTCCCGGAAAGAGTAAGCAAGCAACAATGAACTGGATTTCAAAATAAAGTCGCGTCTAATGTAAGAGGTCAAAAACGGGCGATATAGATCAATGTTTACGTTCAGCATCGATGCCAACAAATCGTAGAGTATTATATCGATTAATCGATGTGTATCGATGAATCGTTACACCCCTAGTAGTCAGTAACTTTGACAGTACAGCAATTACCGTTTTTTTCCGTGTATAGTGCGCCCCCATGTATAGTACGCACCCCTAACAATGGCATGCTGATGCTGGAAAAAAGCTTGTACCCATGTATAATACGCACCCAATTTTTATGAATTTTTTTAAAATGTTTTTTTAATTTTCTTTTTTTTTTTTTTTTTTTTTTTTTAAGTCCCAAAGATCGTCACACACGCAGGGAGGCAATGGGTCCCATTTTTAAAGTCTTTGGTATGGTCTTAACTAGGCTGGATGTCATTTTTTTTGTTGGCGTTGATTTCTCCGACTGCCCCTAAACGCACCACCGCGCTCCGTGCGCGCATGGGCTGCGGACGTGAAAAAGGCGGCTCTGTATGGGAGAGACGTTGAAGAGGAATAAAAACAACCTTGGAAACCAAAACTTGCCCCTTGTCGTGACTCGGAGCCGCAACAAATGTTTCGGATTTGTGTAGGGTACATTGTGACAGACGGCAAACTAGCAGGTGATCGAGCGAGCGTCTGATACAAGAGCATTGCGGTCGTATGGAGCGTGTTTGAAATGAACAGCAGAGACGAAAGGAACAAGGCAAAGTGTGTCAGGAGTGAGGTGAGCCAGGGCGACCAAATGCAGCTTGGACTAGGATTTATTGAAGGGAAAGGGAGTTGGAAGGGAGTCAGGTGGGGAAACGAAGACACAAACGGGATAGAGACTCACGGCCAGAAAACAGACAGAAGTCTTCTTGGAAACTTGGATACATGGACACTTGGACAAGGATAAAATTCTGACCGTGAGCCTCCAGACAGACCAAGAAAACCAAACGACAGGAACACTGGGCGCGGACAGGGACGGATCACAGCAGTAGACACCGACAGGGAGAAATACACGGGCAGGGCTTAAATACACAGGGTAACAAGAAGAACCAGGTGACAGACATTACGGTAACGAAAGGGGTGTGGCCGAGGGAAGTGCAGGCAGCCCGTGCTCTGGCACGGTTGTGACAGTACCCCCCCCCACAAGGGACGGCTCCCGACGTCCCAAAATCCAATCCCTCACGACGGCACGCGGGGGGGCGGGTGGGCAGAGAGCCGCACTCGGGCGGCGACTAGGGGCAGAGAGCCGCACTCGGGGGGCGGCGACTAGGGGCAGAGAGCCGCACTCGGGGGGCGACGACTAGGGGCAGAGAGCCGCACTCGGGGGGCGGCGCCTAGGGGCAGAGAGCCGCACTCGGGGGAGACTTGGGGGACAGAACTGCACTCAGCGGAGGTCAGGGGCCCAGGGCCACACTCGCGGCACACACTGGGGGCCTGACGCGCAATCGGCAGGAACTTGGGGAACAGAACTGCACTCAGCGGAGGTCAGGGGCCCAGGGCCACACTCGCGGCACACACTGGGGGCCTGACGCGCAATCGGCAGGAACTTGGGGAACCGAACTGCACTCAGCGGAGGTCAGGGGCCCAGGGCCACACTCGCGGCACACACTGGGGGCCTGACGCGCAATCGGCAGGAACTTTGGGGAACATGAACCGCACTCGGGCGGCGACCTGGGGGACATGAACCGCACTCGGGCGGCGACTTGGGGAACCGATGGCGGCCACGGGTCCGATGGCGTCGCAGATGAGGCGTGGCTTGGTTGCGGCTTGGCTCGGCTTTGGTTGCGGCTTGGCTCGGCTTTGGTTGCGGCTTGGCTCGGCTTTGGTTGCGGCTTGGCTTTGGCTTGGCTCGGCTTTGGCTTGGCTCGGCTTTGGCTCGGCTTTGGCTTGGCTCGGCTCGGCTCGGCTCGGCTTTGGCTTGGCTTGGCTTGGCTTGGCTTGGCTTGGCTTGGCTTGGCTTGGCTTGGCTTGGCTTTGGCTTGGCTTGGCTTGGCTTGGCTTGGCTTGGCTCGGCTCGGCTCGGCTCGGCTCGGCTCGGCTTTGGCTCGGCTTTGGCTCGGCTTGGCTTCGGCTTCGGCTTTGGCTTGGCTTCGGCTTCGGCTTCGGCTTCGGCTTCGGCTTCGGCTTCGGCTTCGGCTTGGGCTGTGGCTTGGGCTGTGGCTTGGGCTGTGGCTTGGGCTGTGGCTTGGCTGTGGCCCGGCTTGGCTTGGACAACGGAAGCTGGTAGTGGAGGGGGGTCCAAGCGCTGGTCGCTGTGTTGGTCGGTGTCTTCTGTCAGGAGTGAGGTGAGCCAGGGCGACCAAATGCAGCTTGGACTAGGATTTATTGAAGGGAAAGGGAGTTGGAAGGGAGTCAGGTGGGGAAACGAAGACACAAACGGGATAGAGACTCACGGCCAGAAAACAGACAGAAGTCTTCTTGGAAACTTGGATACATGGACACTTGGACAAGGATAAAATTCTGACCGTGAGCCTCCAGACAGACCAAGAAAACCAAACGACAGGAACACTGGGCGCGGACAGGGACGGATCACAGCAGTAGACACCGACAGGGAGAAATACACGGGCAGGGCTTAAATACACAGGGTAACAAGAGGAACCAGGTGACAGACATTACGGTAATGAAAGGGGTGTGGCCGAGGGAAGTGCAGGCAGCCCGTGCTCTGGCACGGTTGTGACAAAGTGTTGTGAAATAAAATATTACCTGTAATACGCATTTTGTTATTTGCTGATTGAAACTGCTAATTAAACTGTGAATTGAAACTAATAGGTGGAGAACTGAACTCTCGCTCTTTATATAGCTGACGTGTCTTGCGCAACCGTTCTGCGCATCTGTAATGGTGGCCTCCGTATGACGTCCGGTCCGCGATGGAGATTAAAAAACAAACAATATTTGACAATAACACACCATCGAGGATTGCACCATCGCATCAAACGATGTGTCGTCAATTATGAATTTTACTAAGTGTGTTGGGCAGGATGGCTGAATGCGATGCGCGATTGACAACAAACAAGAAGAAAGGTGAGTTTTATTTCGGGGGAGATTTGTCATGTCTCGTCCCCAGTTTTGCTATGTGTCTAGGTTGCCATAGTTTCTGTTCGTGTCACCCCGCTCTTCCTGTGTCACCTCAATCGATGTAACGTGTTTTGTATTTAAGTCCTGTCTGCCCCTCGCTCACCGTTGGATCATTGCATGTGTTACTGTCATTCTGTTCCTGTCTTTGGTAATGTCACCCTGTCTTTTTGTTCCACGACTTTGTCGGTCAGTCCTGTTGTTGGTTTTGTTGTACCATGACTTTATTTAAAAAAAAAAAAAAAAAAAAAAATTTTTTTTTCTTTGTACCCATGTATAATACGCACCCCAGATTTTAGGACAATAAATTAGTAAAATATTGCGCACTATACACGGAAAAAAACGGTAGGTCTACATAGACGTCGATCAGGTTACGGAAATAACCACACTCCACCCGGATCAATGGTCGTTTAAAACAAAGCAATGCAACCCTCTGTTCATTATTTATACAACCTACAGCTGGTTTAAGGTTTAATATTTCATATTTAATGGATTTAAATTTGTCGTCTATTTTCGGTCGACCTATTTAGACGTCTATTTTAGGTCTATAAAATAACCTAAAATAGTCCTCTATATCAGGTTACAGAAATAACTAGCAACGGGTGGGGATGGGGTATCACCTCCACCATTGACTCCTTGAGGCCCGGTGGGGTAGAGCTCATCCTCAAATTATGCCGACGAGGCAAGGAATTGATGCAAAGCGAGGCCGACCGGTCACTAATGTTTGTCCAGTCGTGAAAGGCCGAGACTCGCTGCAAGAAATACCAGGAGGGGGGGGGGGGGGGGGGGGGTCATGGGGGCAGTCTGGCTAACAAGGGGCAGGCATGCGGGCAGGCGGGGCGGCTCCCGCAGCGTTGCACATTATCATATTTCCACGTAATTACTTCTTTTTCCACTTGAAATGAGGAAGCAGCTTGACAGTGCGTTCGCCGCCTGCGGAACAACAAGGCGCACGCTCGTGAAATGCTCATCCACCGACTCGGACAAGACGAGCATACGGGACATCACCACAAAAAATGGCTGCATGGAACTACACGCAACAGAAGCAAGCAAAAAAAAAAAGTTGCACACGCGCGCACACACACATAAACATTCACCCCGTCCTATGCGGGAATTCCAACTCACGATGTCGGCACACAAGACAGGCAAGTGTACCCCTCCGCCATCAGCGACTACCGGCAGGCAAAGCTGCACTTGACGACAAATGAGGTGCGCACACAACGTCACAACGACGAGCAACAACTTGAATCCACTCAAGTACGTAACACGACCACACACAAAATACCTGTTTGGGCATCACGCTGCGCCATCGCGATTAAGGGGAGGAAACAAGAAGACAGCATGCAGAGGAAATGACAACGCACCGCAGCAAAACAAGACAAGATACGTTGCCAACAACAACGCGGCGTTTGCGTCGACGATGTATGTGCGTTGAGGACGGTGACACGCTTGTCCTCGCTCGTCGTCCGCTCCCGGGGCTCCTGATGACAAATTCTGCAAGCAAGCGTGCGGTGGTCCGTAGCCGTAGCGGGCGATTAGCAGCCCCCGGCGAGAGAAGCTCTGGCGCGGGGACAACAGCCGCTTCCTGTCCGATGGCGTCGGGGTGATTATTTATTCATTTTGTTTTATTTAATTTATTTATTTATTTATTTATTTATTTATTTATTTATTTATTTATTTATTTATTTATTTATTTATTTATTTATTTATTTATTTATTTATTTGGGTGGCACGGTGGGGCACTGGTTAGCACGTCTGCCTCACAGTTAGGAGGGTGCGGGTTCGATTCAACCTCCGGCCCTTCTTGTGTGGAGTTTGCAGGTTCTCCCCGTGCCTGCGTGGGTTTTCTCCGGGGACTCCGGTTTCCTCCCACATCCCAAAAACATGCATGGTTGGCTGATTGAGCACTTCAAATTGCCCCGATAGGTGTGTGCGAGTGGGATGGTTGTTCATCTCTGTGTGGCCTGCGATTGGCTGGCAACCAGTTCAGGGTGTCCCCCGCCTCCTGCCCGATGACTGCTGGGATAGGCACGCCCGCGAACCCCGTGGGGACAAGCGGTATGGAAACTGGATGAATGAATGGAATTGGCTGCATGGCAACGAGTTCAGGGGTTCCCCCACCTACTGCCCGATGACTGCTGGGATAGGCTCCAGCAAGCCCGCGACCCCGTCGGGACAAAGTGGTACAGAAAATGGATGAGTGGATGGATGAATGGATGTATGGTTATTTATTTATTTATTTATTTATTTATTTATTTATTTATTTATTTATTTATTTATTTATTTATTCATCAATTTATTTATTTATTTATCCATTTATTTATACACTATTTATTTATTTATTTATTTGTTAATGCGTCAGGATAGTTTGCTGACGGGCCGCTTGCGGTTTGGCCGAACTGCAATAGCGCACGCGCACATGTACGCGTAATCAATCAATCAATCAATCAATCAATCAATGATTTGTGGCTGAGGGTTCGGAGGAAACTTTCTTGGCTACACGTTTGCTTTCAGCCACGTTATGCGCAAACTGCGAAAAGTGTTTATTGAAAAGCGTAAGTTATTTTAGTGTATTTTCAAATAAAATACAATCCCTTTCGCCGGGACAAAAATCGCATTTTGGTTATTTACGGTGCGCGAGTGTACGCCAGTTTGGTCGCATGTCGCTGCGTGTTTGCGTCTTTTAGTTTAAACTAGCCCAGGGGTGGGCAAACTACGGCCCGCGGGCCACATCCGGCCCACGGGACCGTTTAATCCGGCCCGCCAACCCTGAACAAATTGTATTATTACACTTTTTTTTTTTTGGTCATTTTGCCTGCAATGACTGCGTTTTCCCAGTAGATGGCGAAGCGCTCGCCTGCGCATTTACTACCGGAAGCCGTGTCAGAAAGCTCGGTGCACACTCACAAGTGCGTGTACGTACTCAGTAGTACGGACTTGGCGCACTCTCGCTCTATTCGTATCAGTCCCGAATTTAGAGCGTGGGCTTTGACGACAGCATTCTTATAATTCGCGCGCTGAGCTTTCAGATGCAGTTTTGCGCTAAAGCCACCCACAAACCTTCCCCTGGAATCCTTCCATTAAAATGAGTGGCCCGAAAAAAAGAAGTGAGTGCCGAGTGTTTAAAAAAGAGTGGCCGATTTGGCTCGACGTACGCGACGTGACGTTCAGCCACATTAAAGATTAAAGATTAAAGATTAAAGTCCCAATGATCGTCACACACACACCTGGGTGTGGTGAAATTTGTCCTCTGCATTTAACCCATCCCCGTGTGATTTTAATCCATCCCCTGGGGGAGAGGGGAGCAGTGAGCAGCAGCGGTGCCGCGCTCGGGAATCAGTTGGTGATCTAACCCCCCAATTCCAACCCTTAATGCTGAGTGCCAAGCAGGGAGGCAATGGGTCCCATTTTTACAGTCTTTGGTATGACCCATCAACATCAACCCGTCACAGATCAAGGTAAACGGACCAACACCTCGGATCTCGCCTAAGAATTGCCACAACAAATTTTACTCCAGACTATGACGCACTAGCAAAAAAGGGACACCAACAACACTGTTCCCACTGAAAATGAACGGGAGGCTCTCAAGTTTATTGTAAAAAAATGCATTTTGAATATGATTTGTACACATAGCAGGGATTGAAACTAGCGACCATTCTCATTTTCAAACAATGCAGGATGCTCAAGGACATTGATGCACCACCTATTTGCGACTAATCTTAACCTGTAAAGTTCTTAAGTGTTTCCCGTTTCCTCACCTCTGTTACCAGGTGTTTGTGAGTTAAAACTCTGCTCTGATTTTCAGATACCCCTCACCGTGTTGCTGTTTTGATTACTTTATTTGGATGTATGCTTTCACCGATTCTTCAAGATGATATATTTGGTCAGAATGTTTGCCGTTTGATGTGATCCCATAAGATAAACATCTTTCATTAATCTGACCTGCAGGCACTGAAGTGATGGAGATTGTTATTCATAATAACAGTGTCGTATTTTATGAGAATCACTGATAGCAGTTTTTTAGTGATTTTTTTTTTTTTTAATGCTGTTAATGAATGCATTTGTTTTCAAAAAACTTGTTTGGAATATCCATGCTTTACTACCTACTAAAGGCCAAGATCTTTTATGCAATGACCTTTACAGGTCGCTTATATGACTTCACACAACGCCTATACCATCTGCTCCTGGTCCGGCCCTCCGGTCCAAATTTAGAACCCAGTTCGGCCCGCGAGTCAAAAAGTTTGCCCACCCCTGAACTAGCCGTATTGTATAGAACTTTGTGCAAAATAACGCGTGTCCCTCCGCGTGTGAGAAGAGTGTGAGGGCCGCGGCGGGGCTTGTGGCCTAGCTCCAGTTCTCTGGCCGCCGCCCAGTTGCTTCATTAGACAGAGGGGTCAAATGGGCGCTTTCGCAGCCAGATGACATCAGTGTTCGTGCGTGTGCCCGTATTGGATTCTCCCTCCTGGCGGAGGTGAGGGCGTGAGGAGGTGGCAGCCAAAAGGCCGCCCCGGCGGGCTGGCGCGACGAGCGCCTTCGCTGACCCACGCATGCATGCAGTTTGGGCTGTGAAAAGAGCGCAGGCATGCACGCACGGCACGGCGAGGCTGCGTCGGCCAACTGTTGCATCGGAGCGTGACACCGCGGACAGCGCTCGGTGCCACATGAGAGTCAACAAGAAAGTTGGCAAATAAGCAAAGAAGTCGAGAGACGTATAGCCGACAGCATTTTGGAAGAGCAGCCGCACAGAGCCATCTAGCCGAACCGCTGTAGCGGGGCATGAGCTGAGCGCGCCCGCATCATGCTGGGAACCCCGCACGGGCCTCCCCTGTGGAACTCCCTACAAAATCTTTGAAGGTCGGTTCATGATCGCCGGAGCAACTAGAAGTGTCAAGGTCCCGGATCGATGACATGCACCATTGATAAAGAACCGCAACAAGTCAGAGCTCACCGATAGAGGCAAAAGTCCATTAGCGGTCAGCTCGCTCACCAAACTTGGCTCCGACAAGCCCCTCCCCCTCGACCAGCTCAGCTCCGCCTTGGCACAGGGAGCCGTCTTGCTGTTTGTGTTCGCGGAGCGTCTTTGCTGCTTGTTATGTAAATGAGCTGGTAAATGTCAAATTAGCATAGATTAGCGCCCTCGCACGCAGACGGTTGCTTTACATACGCCGAGACGCCGCCCGTCACCGCGGGTGACCGCCGCGGACGCCGCCGTCCCGTCGCCGCGGAGACTGATGCAACGCGACGGAGCGGATGCCGCCTTGACGGACTGACTGACAACCGGACGGATGGGTGGATGGCGGGGGCGTAGCTGAAAGGAGGAAAGCCACATTATGCTAATAAGCTCACTCAAAGGCGGCCCTCCGTGTCACCCTCGGACATCCTTCACTTGCTCCCTTTCTTATCTCATTCGGGATACGCACACATTAAACATACATGATGGGGGGGGGGGGGCAGGTTGTAGTGTGTCAGTCCAGATGTTGGGGATGTTCTCAGTTGAATAGTTAACTCACTTAAACACTTTTAATTTATTCATTCAATGTGCTGTGCAGTGTGCACGCGCGTTTTCTTCTCATGCAAACACACATGCACCCACGCAAGTGCGTGCACGCCTACGGAAATTTGCCCCAACGCTTTTTTCATGAAAAAAACTATTTTGCATGATTTCGGTTTTTTTCCTCACAGATTCTTTTTGTAATGCTGAACTTTTCGAGGTGTTGAGATTTTGGCGTCAATACTTTTTACCTTTGGTGGATCTACTCAATGATTACCTTTACAAATATATAAAGATGTGTTATATTGGGTGGTGGGGCACTGGTTAGCACGTCCGCCTCACAGTAGGAGGGCGTGGGTTCGATTCCACCTCGGCCCTCCCTGTGTGGAGTTTGCATATTCTCCCCGTGCCTGCGTGGGTTTTCTCCGGGCACTCTGGTTTCCTCCCACATCCCAAGAACATGCTTGGTAGACCAATTGAGTACTCCAAATTGCCCCTAGGTGTGAGTGCGAGTGCGGATGGTTGTTTGTTTCTGTGTGTCCTGCGATTGGCTGGAAACCAGTTCTGTCATCTTTTTGCCTATTGGTTTGACCCACACGCAGAAAACCAACTCAGAAGCCCAAAATGAGTGAGGAGTGTTTATTGGAGGAGATGCGGTGGAGGTAGAGCGGGAGGATCTGAGCCAGGAGCAAGGAGCGGGAGCAGCAAAGGTGGAGGGTGTGGAGTTCAACCAGACGGGAAGGATCTTGGCGGTGATCTGTGGAGGGAATCTGCAAGCGAAATACACAAGACTTGGTCAGAGGATTCAACGTGGCTATGGCGGAGATCTTACTGCAGACCAGAGGATCAGGAGAACGTGGCGTCGATGAGTAAGGCGAGAACTAGGAGCAAGATCTAGGAGCTAGAGCAGGGGTGGGCAAACTACGGCCCGCGGGCCACATCCGGCCCACGGGACCGTTTAATCCGGCCCGCCAACCCTGAACAAATTGTATTATTAAACTTTTTTTTTTTGGTCATTTTGCCTGCAATGACTGCGTTTTCCCAGTAGATGGCGAAGCGCTCGCCTGCGCATTTACTACCGGAAGCCGTGTCAGAAAGCTCGGTGCACACTCACAAGTGCGTGTACGTACGTACTCAGTAGTACGGACTTGGCGCACTCTCGCTCTATTCGTATCAGTCCCGAATTTAGAGCGTGAGCTTTGACGACAGCATTCTTATAATTCGCGCGCTGAGTTTTCAGATGCAGTTTTGCGCTAAAGCCACCCACAAACGTTCCCCTGGAATCCTTCCATTAAAATGAGTGGCCCGAAAAAAAGAAGTGAGTGCCGAATGTTAAAAAAGAGTGGACAATTTGGCTCGACGTACGCGACGTGACGTTCAGCCACATCAACATCAACCCGTCACAGATCAAGGTAAACGGACCAACACCTCGGATCTCGCCTAAGAATTGCCACAACAAATTTTACTCCAGACTATGACGCACTAGCAAAAAAGGGAGACCAACAACACTGTTCCCACTGAAAATGAACGGGAGGCTCTCAAGTTTATTGTAAAAAAATGCATTTTGAATATGATTTGTACACATAGCAGGGATTGAAACTAGCGACCATTCTCATTTTCAAACAATGCAGGATGCTCAAGGACATTGATGCACCACCTATTTGCGACTAATCTTAACCTGTAAAGTTCTTAAGGCTTACTTTAAGGAGGTGTTTCCCGTTTCCTCACCTCTGTTACCAGGTGTTTGCGAGTTAAAACTCTGCTCTGATTTTCAGATACCCCTCACCGTGTTGCTGTTTTGATTACTTTATTTGGATGTATGCTTTCACCGATTCTTCAAGATGATATATTTGGTCAGAATGTTTGCCGTTTGATGTGATAAGATAGCAGATTTTTAGTGATTTTTTTTTTTTTAATGCTGTTAATAAATGCATTTGTTTTCAAAAAACTTGTTTGGAATATCCATGCTTTACTACCTACTAAAGGCCAAGATCTTTTATGCAATGACCTTTACAGGTCGCTTATATGACTTCACACAACGCCTACGTCCATCTGCTCCTTGTCCGGCCCTCCGGTCCAAATTTAGAACCCAGTTCGGCCCGCGAGTCCAAAAGTTTGCCCACCCCTGAGCTAGAGGCACAACCGTGGAGGTGATCACACTGGTAGGGACACTCAGGCGTTGAGCGGTTGACAGCACGCTCCTTAAGAGCCCTCCTTTAATGAGCCTGATGAGCCACACTTGAGCCCTCCACCACTCTGCTCACGGTTGCTCCCTGTGGAAAAAAGAAGTACACGACCCTGACAAGTTGAGGGTGTCCCCCGCCTACTCCTCGATGATGGCTGGGATAGGCTCCAGCACGGCCGCGATCCCCGTGGGGACAATGCAGTACAGAAAATGGATGTCATATTGGGTTATTTTATTTATATTTTGCCTTTTCCAATATTATTGACGTAAACACATGTAGACAAGATAATGAGGAACACCTGCATAGGTGGCTGAGGGAGCTGATTGGAAGACACAAGGGGCGGGGCTCATGAGAACAGGTGCATGGGAGCAATGATCTAACGAGACCATGAAAGAAGGGACAAGAACAACAAACCAAGGCCCAAAACAAAAGTGAGAAAATGGCAAATTTTCAAAGTCAACACATTTTGTTTGAGATGATTTTTCATCATCGTCTTGCTGTGGAATATATGGATGGGAAAAACATCCGTGCTTCAAGTTTAAACTCTAAAATTCTGTGAGAAGCGCCAAGGCAGCTATAGCAAGCAGCGAGCCCGCCTTGCCGCAAGTGTTGATTTCAATCCATCGCTGCCGCTCTCTTGCCACTCGGTGCAGGCGAAGGCCATCGAGCGTGATCATAGCCACTGCTGCCCTCCCGCCTGTAAAATATTGAAATGTTGGCTGGAGCTGAGCCACGTCGGCTGCCGCTTTGGCCCGCGGCTCCACGTGCATGGCGAGGGTGCAACATTTTCTCCAAATGCAAACGTGTAAAATGCAAATGGGACATATTGTGGCGGTTACGGGCTGGCTGAGCTTGTGCCCGCGGGCGGCAGTGGGGGTTGGGCGGGACTGCTCGGATGGAAGGCCCAGATTTGACCTCGACCATTCAGGAGCCATTAGTGCTTGGTTTTTGGACCCCCCGCCCCCCATGAAAATAGGTGTAATTTCATTCCTCTAAGTTTGGTTATGTTTTCTTTTTACGCCATGCCACTTGCTCCCGAAAGCGCAGGGGTGGGCAATTCCGGTCCTTGAGAGCCGGTCTCCTGCATGTTTTATAGGTCTCCCTGCTGCAACACACCTGATTCAAATGATCAGGATTGTTATCTAGCTTCTGCAGACCTTGCTAATTATCTGACCATTTGAATCAGGTGTGTTGCAACAGGGTGACATAGAAAACATGCAGGACACCGGCCCTCGAGGACTGGAATTGCCCACCCCTGCTATGGCGCAATATGGCCACACCCTCACACACAGTCCCGCCCGCCCGCCGTCATTGGCATGGCGCGCTAACCGTGACATGGGTGGGCAGTGGGGTTCTGATATAGATGCGCTTCACATTACTGCATTAGCATTCACCCCTGACAGATTTTAATTAGCATCGTTAGCGTCATTAACCCCAGATGAAGCCGTCACTTTGTTAGTGCGTGCGCTTTGTGTTTGCGTGTTTTTGCGTGCATTTCGTCGTTTGGCAGTCGTGTGTTGAAGTGCGAGCGTTATGCATGCAGCATCACTCGCTAGTTTTATTCTCAGTGTACAAAAAGGGGAGTTTTACAATTCCCTGCGGCCTTGGCAGCAACGACGGAAGACGCAGACACGCAGAATTGCATGGTCGTCCCATCCATCTTGCTTTTGCTCTTCCACTTTGCTGAACTTCCTAAAGAGAAAAAGAGCAAAACGGCTCCATCTGCAACATGGTCAATGTTCCGGGTAGCAGATTGACATGCGTGTCAGACATCTGCTGGGGTGGGGGGGCCGACATATGTGTCCTACGCCCCCGCCACAAGACTTTGACTTTGGAAAGGACACAAGGTCACGCCTAGCCCTTTTATTTTCTTCAATAAGCTGACAAACCCGAATGCGTGCAGGACACACGTCTGCGAGCGTGCGCCTTTGCTTGTGTGCGTGTGTGTGTTTGAACTCCTATTTTGGCTAGGTGAACTCCTATTTTGGCTAGGTGTGAAGGATTGGTATTTAATAGCAATTCTTACCATATGTAAGATTATCACGGCTATACTGTAGCTAAGATGAGCGACTCTGGTGTCTGTGAGCAAGTGTGGATGTGATTGCCAATGGCAGTAATGTTTCCCACTGTGGGCCAATCACATTAATTATGTAAATGACCAGTTAAACCGTGCGTGGGGGGGTTCGGGGGTCGTGTTGTTTGGCTATGTGAGTAAACGGGGAGGCTGGCGGCTAACCCTCTTCCTAATAGGGCAAACGCTTGTGCTAAGCTAGGCTAACTGTTTCTTGGGCTTGGAAAATGTTTGATAAGGTATGCTAGCACTTCCCTCCTGAGAAGTGCGTGCCACTCTTTTGGGTGCCACAACAAAGTACATGTTGAATGAAAGCACACTTTGTAGCATTGTAGCATAGCTCCACGTGGTTTGCCCTCCAAATAAAAGTGTGCGTCTTTTTTGGGGGGCCTCCCTTGCTCCGCCCGGCAGAGGAGCTTGGCTCAAATCGAAGACTTCGCTATTCAAAGTGAAGTTTTGGACTAGGGGTGTAACAATTCATCGATACACATCGATTAATCGATATAATGCTCTACGATTTATTGGCATCGATGCTAAATGTAAACATCGATTTATATCGCCGTGTTTGACCTCGGACATTAGACGCGACTTTATTTTGAAATCCAGTTCATTGTTGCTCGCTTCCTCTTTCCGGGAGCAGTGCGCGCGGCGTTGTGTTGTGAGCAGAGCACGCACGTGAAAGGGGAGTCGACAACTAATACGCGGCTCCTGGGCTGGTGCTATGGCTAGTGTCCAAAAAGACGAGGAAATTTGCTCCCCTTTAGGGTTCAAGTCATTCGTTTGGAAGCACTTTGGATTGCAAAGAAAAGATGGCTCAACGGACAAGACACATGCAGTTTGAAAATCCTGCCATGCGGTGATCAAATATTCAGGGACCACAAATCTCGCCGCACATTTAAAGAAAAAACACGACATCAAAGTTCAGTGTTAAAATAAGCACTTTGTATACTACAATACTCTTGTAATTTCCTAAATAAAGAGTTTGCAGTACCTTCTTGATTTTGCGTATGAATTGTTATAAATCAGGATATTGTTCTATATTTTTTATTTAAAAAAAAAAAAAAATCGATCGTAGAGCACTATATCGCGATATATCGTGAATGAATCGCAACAGGCTTTAAGATATCGGCAAATACCGTATCGTAGTTCTTTGTATCGATATGATATCGTATTGTGACAAAACCTGCGATTTACACCCCTATTTTGGACTGTTTATGAAGCCAAAATGACCAAGGAGACCTTTTTCCTGTTTGCCGTTTCTTCTCCGCAGTGAGATGAAGCCCAGCCGCGTCTTTTCTGTCTTTTCACTTTGGAAAGCTCCCGCAGGTGACAGCGGGCGTGCGCCGACGTAACGGAACGTAATGAGCGTGCCGCCTGGACCCGGACGAGCCGCTTGGCCACCGCTCAGCACCGCTTCAGCACCGCTTCAGCTGATGGTCGGCGATGGGCCGAGATGGATGCGGGCCAGCCTTTCTTGGTGGCGGCCAAGTGTCGTCCTTGCCGCCATGCACTTGGCCGCCGTCCCGGCGAGTCGGCGGCGTCCTCGGGGCCTCTCAGGGCAGCCGGCGAGTAGCTACGCCGACGCTCCCGCACGTCGTGGCGTATGAGCGGCGCCCGCTAACGCGGTGCGACACGCGCAAACACCGGGGGCCACACGCATGCACCTGTCAATGTGAGCGCACGCGCTGACTTTGTGCTCATCACTTGACAGCCACGGCTCACATGGCATCGCCGGACGAGATTATACTTTGCAAAGAAGCGTTTTATTAAATATTAGATCCATATTGGTCATGTTTCCATCGCGGTTCTTGACAACACGTTTGATGGAATGTATTACAAAAATGACATGCATGCGTGGTCAGCCCTTTTCACCTTGTCTTTGTCTTTTTTCATTTTTGAGGGAAAATCAAGTCCGCAGCTGTAAAAAAATGACATTATTGAGTTGGCACACACGCAGCAGGCAGATGGCACACACGCACGCACGCACGCACGCACACGCACGCAAGCACACGCTCACACACACACGCACACGCACACACACACACACACACACACACAGACAGTTGTTGAAAAATAGCTGGACGCTTCACTCGCTGACTTCTACATTTCAAGTGTGTGTGCGTGCGTGCGTGCGCGCGTGCGCGCGTGCGCGCGTGCATGTGTTGTTGGCAGTGTGTGCGACGCAGCTGCTGCTACAGTGAACATGTCAACAACACATCAGAATTGATTAACCTTTCAACTGGGCCCTATCCTCAACCTCGTCTTCATCATCATCATGCTTCTCATCATCATCATCATCATGGTCCACCCACAATGTGTTTTGCCCTCTTCGCACGTTCCAGCATTCCTGCTGCTGAGTGTGAGTGAGTTTTGAAGCATGCGCAGCCCAACGCGAGCGGCCATTATAACACTTTTCGGTTCTGGCGGCCCTCGTTACTTCCACTAAACAAAATGGAAGGGAAGTGGTGTTCCTAATATTGTGACGTCATTCAGGGGCAACCTCCAAAAAAGTTTTCAAGTCCAGTAAACCACCCAAACAAAGATGCACCCACACCCCCACACACTCACACACCACTAAATACGTGTGTGCGTCTGCATGTGTGTGTACTGTTGGGATGGGGTGGAGGGGTATGATTAAATATGGCTGGCACACCAGTGTGCGGTCATGTGGACCAGGAGGCGGGACACAGCGCCGGGTGGGCGGATGGCCACCACGGCAGCCTCTGGCGATACCCCCCCCCCCCCCTTCCGCCCCAATATGCCTCCCGTACAGGCAAAGACAAAACAGATGTCCACCGTGGCGTGCATGGGCATGTGCGTCAAAAGGTTGTTTGGAAGAAGTTAAAGTTAAAGTCCCAATGATCGTCACACACACATCTGAGTGTGGTGAAATTTGTCCTCTGCATTTAACCCATCCCCATGTGATTTTGATCCATCCCCTGGGGGAGAGGGGAGCAGTGAGCAGCAGCGGTGCCGCCGCGCTCGGGAATCATTTGGTGATCTAACCCCCCAATTCCAACCCTTAATGCTGAGTGCCAAGCAGGGAGGCAATGGGTCCCATTTTTATAGTCTTTGGTATGACCTGGCCGGGGTTTGAACCCACAACCTTCCAGTCTCAGGGCGGACACTCTACCACTAGGTCACTGAGCTGGAAAGAATGTGTCACGGTTGCTCCAACATGAAGATCAGAGGCCAAGTTTCCATTTTGAAAATGTTGTTCCACCCAGGTGAGACTCGCCTACGTCCAGTTATCAAAGTGGAAGACGCTCTGCTGACGCCTGACAGACACCTTGACATGCAACAAAAAAAGACGACTATCATGTCAGGTCGTCGTTATCACAGTTGTTATTGTGGTCTCGGCTGCTCGCAGTTCTCAAGTTTTTGATGTGAACGACTTGCACATTCCTGCTCAGTCAGCACAATGGCACCTCTGTGTGTACCTGCGCGTGCGCGCCACGGAGGTCAGGTATTCCTGCCAGTTCCCCGCCACGTAGGAGGCCTCTTTCCAGATGACCATCATCCATTCGACTTCATCAAGTGAACTAATTTAGTTGTAAGCAAAAGTCAACAAATAATCAAATCGGGAAGAAATTAAATGGTGGCCAAAATGTTTGAAAACAACAAAATCCAAGATGTGCCAAATTCATCGTGAACAAAATTTGACAGCTAGGCAATAAAAGAGTGTCTCTGCACTTTGGGTTTACATTCATGTAAAGTGCAGTTGTGTATAGATATGTGTTTGTGTGTGCACATGATTTGGGAGTGTGTGTGCGTCCATGTATGTGAGGGGAGGGCGTTCGGCGGGAGGGGGCGTGTACGCGTCTCACCTTGCCCGATAACTACTTCCTGGGCTTCATGTTCCTCATGTTCCTCTTCTTCCTCTTCGTCGTCTTCTGGTCTCGTCTTCCTGGCTGGCGCGTGCGTCCGTCCGTCCACTGTCTGTCCGCCTGTCAATCACTTCGTTGCTGTCACTCACTTTTTCTCCTGAGCGCGCGCACACATGAGGTTGATTGACGGCGCCATGGCGGGAAAAAGCGGCGCGGAGGCTTCCGTCAAATGGCAGTTGTGCTACGACATCTCGGCCAGGACCTGGTGGATGGTCAGTACACGCACATTTATTTATTTGCACGCACCCGCGGCTTTTCTTCTTGAAATACAAAACGAAACAAAAAGTGCCTTGGAGTTTGCATAACTGTGTGTGCAGTTGTGTATTTATGCGTGTTTTTGTGCGCGGCGCGTGTGTGTGCATTGCGAATGTGCGGGTCCGCAGAGAAGTGCGTAACTTGTTTTATTTTTATGTAAAACAACACAGAATATAGTGACAGTAATAATGTGTGTGTGTGTGTGTGTGTGTGTGTGTGTGTGTGTGTGTGTGTGTGTGTGTGTGTGTGTGTGTGTGTGTGTAACAGAGAGAGAGAGAGAATGTGTTTGTGTGTGTGTGTTTTATTACTAAAATAACATCGTAAACGTCTTAGTCATGAAACGATGTTTTATTCTTAAAATAAATTTAGATTATTATACATTTATAGGCAATTGAATTTTATTGGTACTTTTATTCAGATGTTATTGTTTCTTTTTTTTTCAAAGGTTTTATTATACCTTTATAGTCAATTGAATTTTAGCTGTACTTTTATTCAGATGTTATTGTTTCTTTTTTTAAAAAAGAAATGGAAGGTTTTATGTATTATATATGTTGCTGTTAATAGCATCGGTTACAACGTGACATGCACGAGAGGCTATTTTGATCCATCTTGTCATGATTATAATCAATCTAATTTCATTAAGGCTCGTGCACTTTCCTTTGGTAAACTTGATTCATTTCACTGTAGAAATTAAAAATAATTCCACGTGAGCATTTCAGTTTTTGCCACTTTCATGCAAATAATTTGTCTTCATGTTTGGAATTTATCTGACTGAGATGTAGCACGTATATTTGAACGATATTTGAGCTTTTTAAAGATGACATTAAATGAAACAAATGATTACACATGAGCGTTTAAATTTGCCTCTTTTTTAATTTTTTTTGCAAACATCAAATATATTTAATTGATCTAAATATGGATTAATATATTTAAATATATATTTGCAGTTGACATTTTGTCGTTTTGTTTTCAATGTTCTCACTTAAAATGTTCATGTTCTCGCCCAACATCATCATTTTAACAATTTCTGACGTTATTGACGAAATTAATGACGTTCTCTGAAGTGACATAAAATGAACATGTTGGAAACCTGTTCTGGTTTGATGTCTTGATTTTTTTCATTTTACACGGCTGTCCTTAAAAACTAGGAAATTATAGGAATAATAATAATAACTATGAAATAATACAAATAATAATAATAATAATGAATATTGTGACATCGGCGTGTGTTGTGTGACGTTATTCAACATCGCTTTTATATTCGTTCATTTGTCCCATTTGGAACATTTGTCCTGACCTCCGGCCAGGGAGCGTCGGAGCACGCCCGAGGTCGCTCTACCTCATGCACATTAAAAAAAATCACTTTTTGTTATTCATGTTCTTTTTGACGGCATTATTATAAATACAAATATGACCTTAAGAGTGCAAAATTAAATTGGTTCAGTTTTTAAAATGAAATTATTTTAGTGGAGACTAAATCGTTCATTTGTGAGCGTGCAATTATGCAGTGTGAGGTATGTGCTCTTTTGTTCTTCAATGTTTGCGTGCGTGCGTGTGTACGCGCGCACCTGCTTATTGGTGAGATGTTTGTTTGCTAGCTCAAAATGTCTTAAGCTCATTGGAAGGTGCGCATCAATGCCGTTGTGGCAAGAAGGGAGCATTTGCTGCTCCATGTTAGCGTTAGTGAGATTAGCCATCAGGAAATTGTGGGATTAAACCTGTCTGCTTCAACTTCCTTCACATGCCCATCCCCCCCCCCCCCCCCCACACACACACACACAGGCCACCCCCCACGTTGTATGTCTTTTGTGTCCCTTTTCTGTCACCACGACAACCACCCTCAAACACGTATTGTCACATGAATGGATCTTATTGGTGGTTCTGTTCTAAATCTGAAAGCGGTCCTAAAGGCGGTTATAATGCTAAGCTATTTCTATGACCCTTGGGTGCAGTGGTGTAGCCAAGCCGGGGCGAGCCGGGGCGGCGCCCCGGTTGAGAAAAATCGAGCTTTTTCGATTCTTCATTTTCATGCCGTTTTTTTCTTTCAGTCTTGCGCGAATGTGCTTGTGCTATTCTATGTGCGCGATGTTATCCATTCACCGTTTGCCTCCCGGACCCGGATGTTGTTTTAGCGATCAGCGAACGGCGTGGGTGATGTTCGATTTTTTTTTCCTGTGGGCGCGCGCCCCTACTGGAAGAATTCCTGGCTACGCCTCTGGTGTCACTCCCTGTCGGATTGGTTGTGTGTTATGTCTTCTTGTTTCTTCTAGATCAGGGGTGGGCAAACTTTTGGACTCGCGGGCCGAACTGGGTTCTAAATTTGGACCGGAGGGCCGGACAAGGAGCAGATGGACGTAGGCGTTGTGTGAAGTCATATAAGCGACCTGTAAAGGTCATTGCATAAAAGATCTTGGCCTTTAGTAGGTAGTAAAGCATGGATATTCCAAACAAGTTTTTTGAAAACAAATGCATTTATTAACAGCATTAAAAAAAAAAAATTCACTAAAAATCTGCTATCTTATCACATCAAACGGCAAACATTCTGACCAAATATATCATCTTGAAGAATCGGTGAAAGCATACATCCAAATAAAGTAATCAAAACAGCAACACGGTGAGGGGTATCTGAAAATCAGAGCAGAGTTTTAACTCGCAAACACCTGGTAACAGAGGTGAGGAAACGGGAAACACCTCCTTAAAGTAAGCCTTAAGAACTTTACAGGTTAAGATTAGTCGCAAATAGGTGGTGCATCAATGTCCTTGAGCATCCTGCATTGTTTGAAAATGAGAATGGTCGCTAGTTTCAATCCCTGCTATGTGTACAAATCATATTCAAAATGCATTTTTTTACAATAAACTTGAGAGCCTCCCGTTCATTTTCAGTGGGAACAGTGTTGTTGGTCTCCCTTTTTTGCTAGTGCGTCATAGTCTGGAGTAAAATTTGTTGTGGCAATTCTTAGGCGAGATCCGAGGTGTTGGTCCGTTTACCTTGATCTGTGACGGGTTGATGTTGATGTGGCTGAACGTCACGTCGCGTACGTCGAGCCAAATTGTCCACTCTTTTTTAACATTCGGCACTCACTTCTTTTTTTCGGGCCACTCATTTTAATGGAAGGATTCCAGGGGAACGTTTGTGGGTGGCTTTAGCGCAAAACTGCATCTGAAAACTCAGCGCGCGAATTATAAGAATGCTGTCGTCAAAGCTCACGCTCTAAATTCGGGACTGATACGAATAGAGCGAGAGTGCGCCAAGTCCGTACTACTGAGTACGTACGTACACGCACTTGTGAGTGTGCACCGAGCTTTCTGACACGGCTTCCGGTAGTAAATGCGCAGGCGAGCGCTTCGCCATCTACTGGGAAAACGCAGTCATTGCAGGCAAAATGACCAAAAAAAAAAAGTTTAATAATACAATTTGTTCAGGGTTGGCGGGCCGGATTAAACGGTCCCGTGGGCCGGATGTGGCCCGCGGGCCGTAGTTTGCCCACCCCTGTTCTAGATGCTATGCCACTGCTTGGGTGGACTCCAGTGTCAAGATGGGCAATTATCCTGCTACAATGCTAAGATAAAATGTCAATGCTTAGTTTGATTATGAGACGAAGTGAGGCTACTGTGCTATGTTGGACGTTTGTTAGCGTGCTGAACATCTCAACGAGGTGAAAGTGAGGTCATAGCGGACGGACCATGTTTGAAAGTATGATTGACGCAATGTTTTCCCATGGAAGCTGAGCAGCTGTGGAAAAATGCAAACTGCCCCTTTAATCCTATTTAATGCTTTAATGCTTATTAAAATAATCAAACAAATGGAAACACTAAAAGCGCTACTTACCTTGCCAAAGCGATGACAGCTAGCCGCCAGATGTTTGCCTCACGTAGAATTAGCGTTAGTTCGCTTTTATTTTGGAACAGCGCCTCAGATGAGGTTGTAAGTTTGGCTACAATGTTTAGCTTTGCTACGCTATATTTTGATTGCTAAGATACACAGTGACCTTCGATGCTAAATTAGTCAGCGGTGCGAAGCTATGCTAATGATGCAATGCTACACTGTCATCCTAATGTGCATTGTAATCCTAAATTGCACGAGAAAGCCAAGCAAAGCTGTTGGCCGTTTACCGTCATGCATCGGCATCTGCGGTGAAATCAAGATTTCCATCAGTATCTGCACTGCCTTGTTTTAGGAGATTAGATCAGACATGAGATGAATAAAGGTTCTCTTAGGTCCCAGAGTTAGGCTGCGCCACTACTTGGGCTAATGCACAGAGGTGTCAAATCCAGATCCAGACGGTGAAAGCCTTGCCACAGTTGGAGCTTCTACTCAATCGGCAGGTGACCGAGCTTCCGGGAGCTTGCTTACGTGCCAGCGCCGTCTACCTGCCGCTTGAGTGGAAGTGCCAACTGAGGCAAGGCTTTTACGTTCTGGATTTGACACTTATGGTAAAGGCAACATGCATGAGACAACATGTTAACAAAAGATGACCCAAAAAGTTTTTTTCATCTCCCAAAAATAACACCACATGAACGCTAATGCTAATACTGATGCTAACGCATGAGGAAAACATCTGGCAAATAATAAGATGGGGAGGAAGTTATGTTTCAAAATAAGACTACGCTAACGCTAATGGATTCAAACGAGGTTGTCCAAGGACTCGGTTTTTTTGTTTCGTTTTGCGTTTGCCATACATTCGTGCCTCGAAATAGCTCGCATGCTAACAACACACGGGCTAATGACGGGTGATCACGGGAACACATGACTTACAGATGTACACTGACCTCTCGATCACACTGACGTTGGGGGGGCGGGGCTGGTGTCAGCAGGGGCTGCTCGAATCTGGTGATCTTAATTAGCTTGACTATCTACAGTAGGGTGCTTCTAAAACAGTGCTTGGCCATGCCCACCTCGCTCAAACATAAGTGACGGCGGTCGCGGGGCCAGGATGCAGATGCTCATTGCAGCTTTTTGTGGGGTCACCTTGGAGAGGCCTGTGGTGTCCAACCTGGCAAAGGACGCCTCCCATCCCCACCCACATGCGAAAGCGTGTTCCATCCAACACAGCCGCCCCCCGACTTAATCCCCCGACACACATGAGGGAGGGGGCAGATGCGAGGGGGGTCTCTCCACGGCAACCGGCGTCGGAGCGGACGTCCCGTTTCTCATTTCATCATCTGGTTGATGTGGTTTTCTTACCAGATGTTCAATTGGCTCACAATTTAGCAGACTAGCTTGTTCCTCACCTTCTTTGCATCACCAACTTCATCAGACCTCGTCCAAGTCAGAGGGCTCCTTTTCTGAGCGCTTAGGTGGCAAGTTACCCCGCAAGATAGTTTCACCGTCGGGCGCTCTTGTCTGCACATGAGGTGTCGTTGGCGCAGCCGCTTTGAGTTGAGCATGTGGTCGGGCTCTTGTGACCGAGTCGAGACGGGACGATGATGAAAAAGAGGAGAAAGGAAGCTCGATGGAATTAGGGACGCGCTGCTGTGTGACTGACTAGGATGACGACTCATCCGTTTGTGTACAACACGCACACAATCGCCGTAACAGCGACACGCAACGGGCTCACAATTTAGCAGCAGGGTGGCTCGCCTGCTACATGCTAGCTCACCATTTAGCGAGCCAGTTTTTCGGCTCGCCCTAAAGTCGACACAAGCGAAGAGCTGACTTGTGTTACTGAGGCGCCGGGCTGACAAAACAAGAGTGGATTGACTGAGGTGGGCTGCGCAAAGGAGGTCAACCGTGGATCAGGTTGAACAACCAATTCACAGGTTTGTGGTGTAAAAAAAGAAGCTGCAATTTAATGTGGAATTCATTTAGATACGATGATAGAAAAGTGACAGATCGGGTTTATGTTTTGGTCATTTTTACAAAATTAAATGTGAAAATGGAGGGGGGGGGCAATGTTGGAGTAAAAACTAGGGGTGTAAATCGCGGGTTTTGTCACGATACGATATAATATCGATAAAGAACTACGATACGATATTTGTCGATATCTTAAAGCCTGCTGCGATTCATTCACGATATATCGCGATATAGTGCTCTACGATCGATTTTTTTTTTTTTAATAAAAAATATAGAACAATATCCTGATTTATAACAATTCATACGCAAAATCAACAAGGTACTGCAAACTCTTTATTTAGGAAATTACAAGAGTATTGTAGTATACAAATTCCTTACTTTAACACTGAACTTTGATGTCGTGTTTTTTCTTTAAATGTGCGGCGAGATTTGTGTTCCCTGAATATTTGATCACCGCATGGCAGGATTTAAAAACTGCACGTGTCTTGTCCGTTGAGCCATCTTTTCTTTGGAATCCAAAGTGCTTCCAAACGAATGACTTGAAGCCTAAAGGGGAGCAAATTTCCTCGTCTTTTTGGACACTAGCCATAGCAGCAGCCCAGGAGCCGCGTACTAGTTGTCCCCTCCCCTTTCACGTGCGTGATCTGCTCACAACACAACAACGCCGGGCGCACTGCTCCCGAAAAGAGGAAGCAAGCAACAATGAACTGGATTTCAAAATAAAGTCGCGTCTAATGTCCGAGGTCAAACACGGCGATATAAATCGATGTTTACCTTTAGCATCGATGCCAATAAATCGCAGAGCATTATATCGATTAATCAATGTGTATCGATGTATCGTTACACCCCTAGTAAAAACCATTAAAATTGGTGAAATCATGTAAGATCTCTAAGAGAAGGGTGCAGTTGAAGCCGAACAAACCTCTTGATCCGCAGCCATACATACGTGTCCGATGATCGACGATAGACAAACAGCCACGAAGCCTCCGCTGAGAGCCAAACAGTGACGTGGTCGAAATGGCAGGGATTGAGGGTCCGCAACTTTCAACAATAGTAAACTCCCAAAAGTAAAAACGTAAAAAGCGAGGAAATACCAGAAAAGAATATACAAATGTAGGAATGTAGATCGTCTCTCTAGTGACGCTGCGGCGCTCTTCGCGGCAAGCCGGAAGTCAAAGTCAAACCACATCGACGGCGTGTTCAAGTTTTCTACGATTTAGCGGGCTACCTTAGACGTGCCGGAACAACTCTTTGACTGTTTGGACATTCGCCACTTTCAAATAAAAATATCAACAACACGCCATGTCGCCATGTCGGCAGGCCACTTTGCCGCGATAATGACATTGCGGTCTTTGAAGGCATCGGAGCCAAACACACGCACTCGCGTCCCACACAAACACTCGTGTCCTCCTTCTTGGTGGTGTCGGATGACGCAGTGCAGACGATGGAAGGGATGCAATGGATACCTCCTTACATGAACCTTCTCGGACCTCCGCTGAGAGCAGCAGCCTGCTGTTCAACTGCCCCCCAACACACACCTAAGCAGCCCCCACTTTTCCCCACTTTGCCAGCTTCTCTCTTTTGGAGCGGACATTCTTGTTAGCCTGTTAGCTCATGAGCTTGTTTTTAGATCTCTCGTCCAAGTCGGCCTCATGGGGTTTCGCTCAGGGCTGCACTAACCCGGGGGGGCTGCAGAACTAGTTTGTCACGAGCTCCACGTTGGCTTGTTTTCTTACTAGTTAGCTCTAACCTTAGCCGCCTGGTGTGTTTTGCAAATGTTGTTCTCCATCGTTCTGTTGCAGCAACGATTGTTGGCATGGTGTCTGTGTTTCTACTCACTTAAAAGCCAGCCCGTAGCTGCTTGCCAGCATGTGATTTAATTGCGAATGGTTCCGGACTCCATCAAAGACTTTCGGATGGCTGAAGCTTCTCGTTCGCTATCTCTGCTGTTGCTAATAAAAATAAAGGCGCCCGCGGGGGAAGCGGCTCAACTTCCTGCTGCGAGTGCTGCTATTTATTTATTGGAGGGTTCCTTTTCCTGCTTCCGCGCTGCCGTAAACAAAATACTTTTAGGATCTATTTGGAATTCCTGCAAAGCAATGGGACTGGCCCTCCGCTCGTCAAAGTGTCGTCCATCTTGGCTCGCACTGCTGCCAAAGGGGTTAACAAGGAACATATGCTCAGCAACCCGAGACAAAGACAGTGTCTCCGTGCAGTCGGTCGTGCCACCGCGGCGTCACTGCTTGTTGGCGTGGTTGACTCAGCTAGTGGCTCAAATTGTTCGCATGTTTGTTGGACTATGTGTGGCCTGCACTCACACTCGGAGTAGGCCCACAATTCAATAATAGTTTCTTCTACCATCCTTGATTACTTTGAAGTTCTGGCAGCGAGATGGCAGACATTACTTGTCTTCTCCATCAGAGAAGCACAAAAGCGTGTCTTCCCGCTCACATGGCAACCACAGTACGTACATCGCGGAGGCGGACTTGGTTATCGAATATTGTAGCTACTAGCACTCAGCTGTGTTAGCACATTGACTCGCATGAGCTTTTCTCATGTTAGCATTGTAACAAGTTGACCATCCTTTCTTGTGCTATTGACGTCCATTCTTTGCTTACCAGTCATCGTTTGTTGTGCTAAAGATTAGCATTGTTACTCGCTCATTGGTTGGCCAAGAAGTCGGAAGGGAGTGGTGCTTCCAGGAAAAAGGGGTGGACCTAAGGGGGAGAGGGGGGGGTCTGTGAATGAATCCATCTGCTTCCCATTAAACTGCGTAAATAAGTTCTGACCCACATCTTCTATTTAGCCGCGCGCACACACACACACACACTGTCCAGGATTTCTGTTTGAGCGGATGTGGGAGAGGAGACGAGACAATTTGTTGAGGTAGAAACAACCTAAGTGGGTCTAAAAAAAGAGGGAGGAGGACATGTAGGTCTGGGAAGGAGTAGGAGGAGCTGTGAGAAGGAGCAAGAGAAGGTTGTGGCCTACTGAGAAGGACGAACTTTGTGGGATGACCCGCAAGACCACTTTAAGCTCGCTAAGCATGTTCTAAAAATAGCACTGCTCACAAACTAGGGGGTTTTTTTTGCTTTAAATTTTGAATCAGAATTGCTCATTTCATTTTTAAAATAATGTTGTAAAATACATATAAATATTTTAGGTACAACGAACTGACCCCAGGTCAAAGTTCATCTGTGCGCACTCCGCGCTTTCCTGATAGGCTGCAGCGGTGCTGAGCAGTTAGCTCACTTGTGCTTCAGCCCAGATGGAGGAAAACGGCAGAAAAGCCAAAATATACGACTGTTGGGTTGTCTGCGGAACATGGAGGCCCGTTTTCGTATGCAGTGATGGTTCTACACAGAATTACGCCCTGGGTGAGACTACTTCCAAGCGTCCCCCGGAAAAAAAAAATCATTTCACACAGATTTTTTTTAATAGAACGTAAGAAAGTGAAAATTGAATTTCTCAATTGAACAAGTTTCACTATTGCAATCACAACAGTAAACACTTTTTAAAGTGCACAAATACAATGGGACAATTCTGAAAATTACAGTTATCAGTGTGTATAGACTACACATAAAATTGGCAGAGAACAGCAATACCGTATTGGCCCGAATATAAGACATTGAAACATTGACATTGCATTGAAATAAGACTGAAAAAGTCCTACATTCGGGTCTAGACCAGGGGTGGGCAAACCTTTTGACTCGCGAGCCAAACTGGGTTCTAAATTTGGACCGGAGGGCCGAACCAGGAGCAGATGGACGTAGTGTTTGTGTGAAGTAATATAAGCGACCTGTAAAGGTCATTGCATAAAAGATATTGGCCTTTAGTAGGTAGTAAAGCATGGATATTCCAAACAAGTTTTTTGAAAACAAATGCATTTATTAACAGCATTAAAAAGAAAAAACACTAAAAAACTGCTATCAGTGATTCTCATAAAATACGACACTGTTATTATGAATAACAGTCTCCATCACTTCAGTGCCTGCAGGTCAGATTAATGAAAGATGTTTATCTTATGAGATCACATCAAACGGCAAACATTCTGACCAAATATATCATCTTGAAGAATTAGTGAAAGCATACATCCAAATAAAGTAATCAAAACGGCAACACGGTGAGGGGTATCTGAAAATCAGAGCAGAGTTTTAACTCACAAACACCTGGTAACAGAGGTGAGGAAACGAGAAACACTTCCTTAAAGTAAGCCTCAAGAAATTTACAGGTTAAGATTAGTCGCAAACAGGTGGTGCATCAATGTCCTTGAGCATCCTGCATTGTTTGAAAATGAGAATGGTCGCTGGTCCCTGCTATGTGTACAAATCATATTCAAAGTGCATTTTTTTACAACAAACTTGAGAGCCTCCCCTTCATTTTCAGTGGGAACAGTGTTGTTGGTCTCCCTTTTTTGCTAGTGCGTCATAGTCTGGAGTAAAATTTGTTGTGGCAATTTTTAGGAGAGATCCGAGGTGTTGGAAACGCAGTCATTGCAGGCAATATAATAAAAAAAATGTTTAATACCGTTTTTCTCCATGTATAATGCGCCCCCATGTATAATACGCACTAGGGGTATAACGATACATCGATACACATCGATTAATCGATATAATGCTCTACGATTTATTGGCATCGATGCTAAGGGTAAACATCGATTTATTTCGCCGTGTTTGACCTCGGACATTAGACGCGACTTTATTTTGAAATCCAGTTCATTGTTGCTTGCTTCCTCTTTCCGGGAGCAGTGCGCCCGGCGTTGTTGTGTTGTGAGCAGAGCACGCACGTGAAAGGGGAGGCGACAACTAGTACGCGGCTCCTGGGCTGGTGCTATGGCTAGTGTCCAAAAAGACGAGGATATTTGCTCCCCTTTAGGCTTCAAGTCATTCGTTTGGAAGCACTTTGGATTCCAAAGAAAAGATGGCTCAACGGACAAGACACGTGCAGTTTGCAAATCCTGCCATGCGGTGATCAAATATTCAGGGAGCACAAATCTCGCCGCACATTTAAAGAAAAAACACGACATCAAAGTTCAGTGTTAAAGTAAGCAATTTGTATACTACAATACTCTTGTAATTTCCTAAATAAAGAGTTTGCAGTACCTTGTTGATTTTGCGTATGAATTGTTATAAATCAGGATATTGTTCTATATTTTTTATTAAAAAAAAATAAAAAAATCGATCGTAGAGCACTATATCGCAATATATCGTGAATGAATCGCAGCAGGCTTTAAGACATCGGCAAATATCGTATCGCAGTTCTTTATATCGATATTATATCGTATCGTGACAAAACCCGCGATTTACACCCCTAATACGCACCCTGAAAATGGCATGTCAATGATGGAAAAAAGCCTGTACCCATGTATAATACGCACCCCAATTTTATTTTATTTTTTTAAGTCCCAATGATCGTCACACGCATCTGGGTGTGGTGAAATTTGTCCTCTGCATTTGACCCATCCCCGTGTGATTTTGATCCATCCCCTGGGGGAGAGGGGAACAGTGAGCAATTCCAACCCTTAATGCTGAGTGCCAAGCAGGGAAGCAATGGGTCCCATTTTTATAGTCTTTGGTATGGTCTTAACTAGGCTGGATGTATTTTTTTTGTTGGCGTTGATTTCTCCGACTGCCCATAAAGGCACCACCGCGATCAGTTCGGTTCAACTGAAAAGTGCGGACATGTGAAAAAGGTGGCTCTGTATGGGAGAGAAGTTGAAGAGGAATAAAAACACCCGTGACTCGGAGCCGCAACAAATGTTCTGGATTTGTGAAGGGTACATTGTGACAGCAAACGAGCAGGTGATCGAGCAAGCGTCTGATACGAGAGCATTGCGTTCGTATGGAGCGTGTTTGAAGTGAACAGCAGACAGATATGCACAGTCGCTATGAAAGTGGCCTGCGAGAAGCTGCAATGAGAGCAAACGGCCGCTAGAGAGACTCATCGGACCGACAATGCAAGTCTATGCAACGTTTTCGCCCCTCTCGCCACATTTCTTTTGACCTTCTTCACCTTACACTGGTGTGTGCATGCTCGACTTGAACTGGACTGGTCGCCATCCAGCATCTGAGTGACTGACAGGTCGCCACCGATCACGTACAGACCTACGAGTTGGCAATTTCCAGTGCGATTCATTTGCTGCAGAACATTCGAATCACTATTGTTGCATCGCCATGACAATGCAAAGCTGATTCCACTGTGTGTGTGGGTGTGTGTGTGTGTGCGTGCGCACGCCTGTGTTTTGCGTGTGTTTTGCCATTCAGCCATATGAGCCTTGCAAGGTGTCACTTGGAATGCTTATGCTTTGGACGTCATCACATTATTGCTGCCCTTTTGATGTCTCCAAATTGCTTGATTGGATCGTTTGTTGTTGTTTTTTCCCTTGGAAGGCATCACTTGGAATGCTTTTGTGTCCTGCTTGGGCCTGTGACGTCATCACATTATTTCTGCCCTTTTGGATGTTCCCAAATTGTTTGATTGGATCGTTTCTTGTTTTTTTTCCCGCCTAACTCATGGCATTATCTGTTCTCAAATTGACGGCAAATATGACAACAGCTAATGAAGCAAAATTGAAAAATATTGAAAAATATTTCGGCAGATCAGTGGTTATTTTAGTTTGTGTTATTTCATTACTTTTTAGTTTTAATTTTGCTACAACCGCTGAACTTTTATTCGTGATCTGATTTAGGAATGACCAACCTGTTTGCTTTCAAAGTCAAACATGACAATGATGATGGCGATGATGATGGTGTGGTGGCAGCTCACACAAGCTGCTGAAGCTGCTGCTGACTGCGTGTGACTCTGTGTGTGTTTATGTGTGGACACGTGACGGGTACTCGCTCTCTCTCAGCCGCACGCACACACACACACACACACACACACACACACACACACACACACGTGAGTGATGGCCGCTCCTGTTAGCACGTTAGCATCAGGGCATGGGGCAGGGTTTGTGCAAGCGACGTGGGTGTTTACCTGCGGCTGTTGCGGGATGTTGAAGGCGGGGTCTCGCGGCCCCACACTAACAAATCGCTGACTAGGAGAACTGGCGGGCAGGGCAGAGTATGCTGAGGAGCACACAGAAAACATCCAAAGTCAGTTTCGGGCAAATATTCCAATGGTTGCGACCGACGCCGAACGCAAATACTAAGGCCGAGCATTGGCCTCACACTTCACATCCAGTGTGTGTGCGTGTGTGAGTGACTCACTGCGCGAGGGCGGCAAGTTACCCTCGGCCGAGGAGGTGGCGGTTGGCTTGGGGTCGACGGGCAGCAGGACGAAATTCGTTCAGGGAGGAGGGTTGTTTTCCGGCCTCTCCACCAGGCTATCTGTTCAGTGCTCGCGCCGTGCAACTGCTTCCTGTTTAAGCTACACGCGCAAACGCACGCATTCGCAACTACATCACGGCGGTGTGTACATTTGTGAACATGTGTTTATGTTCACGTATGTAAATGTGTGTGTGTGTTCGTGTGTGTGTGCGTGCACGCACGTGTATTTGTGTGCATGTGTGTGCGTCAGCTTAGAAATGTGAGCATACGTGGGTGCCCAGGGCTGATATGAAACGTGTATGCACGTATGAAGCTGATGTTTGTGCGTGTGTGCATGTTAGTGCATGTTAGTGCATGTTGTGTGAAGTCTCAGCGTTTGCCGTTAGCTTCCATGCTATGTGAAGATGAGCTGGTTGTTGTGCGTTGACTTTTGGTTTCCTGCTCTATGACCTTGTTTTTCCTCGTCAGCGTCTTGCCCGCTCTTGTTCCTGCTCTTTCTTTCTGTTTGCGTGTTGGCGAGGCTTCAGACCCGCTGGTCCTGTTGGCGTGGCTCCAACCTGGCAGCGTCTCAGTGGGAGCAGGTGGAGCCCCCCCCCTCCACACACACACCCACACACACACACTACAACCCCCCTACACACACACACAACTATCGACGCACAAACTCACACGCAGTTTGCGTTTTTGCTCTCTTTTGGGCGAAACGTGCCAAATTCGGCGCGTTGCCTTGGCGACGCTCACGCGGATGTTCTCTATTTCCGCCCATGTCTGAAACGTGTAGTTTGTCACGTAGTTGATCCGCTTTTTGGTTGGTGCAGGCGGACAATCCGACTGTGGATACTCTGGCGCTCTCGTATGTGGACCTGCTGGACTTTCCTGCTGGACTTTGTCTTGACGTGTCGTTGAAATATACAAGAGAGTTAACTCCATAAAGTTGATTGGAAAGAACGCACGGGATTGGACGGCTCACATATGACGTCACATGTCCAAGTGAACAGGAAGCGGCTCATCAGCCTGTTGTCCCATTAATTTTGTTTTTTCATGAATATGAGCAACATTTATGATGTGGAGCGCTTCGTACCATCCTTTTTCGCTATTTTCGCAATGAAAGTGGCTCATGCTGGAGGTCAAAGTTGAAGTAAAGTACTTGTGTCGCTGTCAACACAGCGCGCTGTCTCTGGCCCGCCCGCATGAGATCGATAAGCTGGAGCACGCGCACCTCCGCACGCACGCGCGTGTGTGAGATGGGTTGGTCGCGCGCGGAGGCTTCAGTCAGCTCGTCCGGTCGGATCGAGGCAGCGCGCAGTTCCGGGCGGGCGCCGATCCAGCTGCGTTGTCGGCGGTGCTCTTAGTGCGTTGTCGGCGGTGCTCTTAGCGGAGCGGCTGGAGGTCGGACAGGACTCGCTCTGCGTCCCCTCCTGCACCACCCCGACCCCAGCCGGGACCCATTGGACGGCGGGTGGATCGCAGTCTCGGCGGCCGAGCGGCAGCGCAGCGTTCCCGGCTGCCCGCTTCGGCGCTTCCCCGCATGACATGCGGCTCCTCCGCTCCCGCGTTGTCGTCGTGGACGGGACCCCTCCCCCTCCCGGCCCCCCCTGCCACTCTTTGGACTTTTGTGACGGTACTCGGGACATGTTGCTCCTCGGACGCCGAGCGCGTGTAACCCGAGGCGGGGTCAGAGTTCATCCGTACTCGGACATGTGAGAAGACGGGGGGCGACAGGAGGGCTCCACCCCCCCACCCGTGCCCGAACCCCACGACCCGCGCCCCCCGCTCGTCCGTCTGTTTCGTGTCAAGCAGGCGCGCCTACTGGAGCCGGACTCGGCCACGCAGCCACGGACGCGCGCGCACGCGCGCGCACGTGGGCCAGTCATGTACTCGCCGCTTTGCCTCACGCAGGTACGTCACGCCAACTTCGGCAAAGTCGACGAGCACGCGCACACGCATGCACGCACGCATGAGTCCGCCACAAGTTGGAGGGAATTGAAAGTGAATTCATCATTGGAGCTTTTTTCTCGACGCAACTCAACTGGTTTCATTCGATCAACTTGCAAACCGTTGAGATCAACTTTAATTGTGAAAGCACGTGCAGGTTAATACGTGGGCACGCGAAGCCCTTTGAGACTTTTTTTGTGATTCGAAATACATTTGAGTCAACAGAATTCACTTGAAGGCAGATGCAGCTTTCAAACTGACAGTTTTATCGCATGTCAAACAGCACTCAGTCAAACACACGCACGCACACGCACACACGCACACACACACGTTAATTCATAAATAAAATTAGTTGGTTAAAGTCGTATCAATTGGTGATGATGTAAATTCTATCCAAATGATATCTTAATATTAAGATCAAATGAAAATAAATTGTTTATGTAAGTGGCACATGAAAGAACTATTACACATTTCAACAAACATTTTTCAAACGATTATGAATAATCGTTTAAAAATCACGTAAAGAAGACTCAAGAATGCATCTTTGATTTCCTGATGTCGATTGATTGGCAATAATCAAAAAGTGATGTTGACGTCATTGTGACGGCGGGGACAAATGCTGTGTGGGGTAGTGGCAAGAGCGTAATAAATAAATAAAAAATAAAGAATTTTGTGAGAGTAGGGGCCAAGACATGGAAGCAACAAGGGGGCAAAAACCACTCGTGTGTGTGTGTGTGCGCGTGTGTGTGTGTGTGTGTGCGTGTGTGTACGTGTATGTAGTTGTGGAGTTTGTTGTACAATTGGAGTGGCGCCATTTGTGTGTGTTTGGAAGGCAGCATCATCTTTTATGAACGCATCAACAAATTGTCTCGTTTTTCTTTCTGCTAAATTGCTGAATCAGCAAACTCATGGCAAGCTTTTTGGAAGGCGACCCGATGCCGTTGTAGTTGAGTTGGGGACACGTGGGCGTGCACAACCAGCGGACAGATTTGAGTGTTCCCACATCGCCCATGGAGACGCGACTGACGCTGTTCCTTCTTTTTTCCTTCCTTTTTTCCCCTTCCTTTTTTTCTTCTTTTTCTTTCTTTTTTCTTTCCCTATTTCCTTTTTTCCTTCCTTGCAGGATGAGTTCCACCCCTTTATCGAGGCGCTCCTGCCACAGGTGCGCGCCTTCGCCTACACGTGGTTCAACCTGCAGGCGCGCAAGCGGAAGTACTTCAAGAAGCACGAGAAGCGCATGTCCAAGGAGGAGGAGCGCGCCGTCAAGGACGAGCTGCTGGGCGAGAAGGCGGAGGTGAAGCAGAAGTGGGCCTCGCGTCTCCTGGCCAAGCTGCGCAAGGACATCCGGCCCGAGTTCCGCGAGGACTTTGTGCTAAGCGTGACAGCAAAAAAGGCGCCCTGCTGCGTGCTCTCCAACCCGGACCAGAAGGGCAAGATGCGCCGCATTGACTGCCTGCGGCAGGCCGACAAGGTCTGGCGCCTGGATCTGGTCATGGTCATCCTCTTCAAGGGTGTGCCGCTGGAGAGCACAGACGGCGAGCGGCTGGTCAAGTCACCGCGCTGCGCCAACCCGGGCCTCTGCGTCCAACCGCACCATATTGGCGTCTCTGTCAAGGAGCTCGACCTCTACCTGGCCTACTTTGTCCACGCCGGTCAGTTTCGTCGCGCTGACGCCTCTTTGGCTTCGTCCACCCGCCTTTGCATCTTGAGTTTGTGGGGAGGGGGGAGTTGTTGACGGGACCGTCGTTAACGCACACGTGGGCAGGAGGCATGGCTAGAAACCCAAGCCTTGCTTTGAATTGCTACTGCTTGCTTCCTTGTTTTTGCAGTCTGGGGCCTCACTCAAGTGGAAAGGCTAAACTAGTCTGACAGTGACGCAAAGCCGGTTAACGGCTCAGGGTTGAAACCGGGACGCGTGCTGGCCGAGGGTCAGCTGAGGTGTCGGGAGCAGCGAGGATGTTGGAGAAGAATCTGATGGTGCAAGTTGTCGCCTTGTGAGCTTGCAGCACCTTTTGCGTCATTGGATGCGGCGTCCGAATCCGAGGGCCGCGCGGGCTTGCTCTCGTGGCAGGTCAAAGAATCACGTCCATCAAACTGGACCTTGGACTCTCTAGGTTGCGAATGATTTCCATTCAGAGTGTTTCAAGTTGGTCTCCTCTTGCTCTTGCTGCTGAGGCTTTTTGGGGAGGCCATTGCAGTCTTTGCTGTTTGCAATTGTTGAGCAGTGTCGGCTCGTCAGATGTTAGCTCTACATGATTGGTTGGGGGGGGGCTGGTTGGGGGGACCTGTCCTATGTTCAAAAGTCATGCGCCCTTCACCGTAAAAGGAGGCAGAGTTATGACGGCCAATCAAGAATCCGACCCTCTGGACTGCCGCGTGTGTTCGTGCGTGTGTAGGACAAGCAAGCAAGCAAGCAAGCAGACAGATGGACATGGTGCGGATGGAGAGGGCTTCCACACAAGGACAGCAGGGGTCCCCCCCCCCCCCCCCACACACACACACACAGACACACCCGCAACTGTGTCTTCTCACTAATTAAATTGGGTCTCCGTCCATTAGACGGATGGACTGAGCGCAGCTGCTGAGTCAGCGCAGGTAGGACAGGTCCTCCTCGTCATAATGGTCCTCCTCCTCCTCGTAATGGTCCGCAGAGAGAGCAATTCATTTGGCCCCGCCTTCCACGTCCTCGGGTCAGCGCTGCCTTTCAAGGATGCAGCACGAATGGGTGTGTGAGTGTGTGTATGAGTGTGTGTGTGTATTAGCGAACAAACAGTCTTCATTCTGCAGGAGCTCAACTTCTGCTCAATGGTGGCTAGACTTGAACCCATCCCCCCCACCCCTCACAGAAAAACCGCAGCCCCTCGAAACAAAAGTCAAAGCAAAAAGCACCCCCACCACCCAGGGACGAACAATTTAGGAAGTGACAGCCAGTAAACATGATGCATGGAGTGCCGACTTCAGAGCCTCCCACAATGCGTCGCTCTTGGCCGGCCAAAGGACGACAACGCTTGCCGAGGCTCACGGGAAATCGACAAGCTCGTGTTGTTCAGACGTCATTATCTTCATCATCGCCGAAGGATGGTCAGACGACGGATCGATCGGAAACGGGATGAAGGCCGGGAAAGGAGAAGAACGCGGCATGCGAGGACGGGAGCAAGAACGAAGGGAAGAAGGACAAGTTGCGTCCGTCTGGACTTTTGGCCTAGTTAGCATCTCACGTGGCGCTCTCGGCAGGGCGGGGCTGGTTTGCCTCCTTCCCTCCTCGCTCGTCTGCTTTCCTCCTTGGGCCCTTGTCCTACCTTGCCGCGTCCTAGTCAGGAACTTAAAGAAGAACTTGCGCCACCGATGACCCCGCTACCACGTGCGGCCACCTCTTGGTCCGCTTCCTTCTCCTTAGCAGACTTTGAGTTTTGCGTTGTAATCCAACTCGCTTGTGATTTTCATTTCCATTTGCCCACGCCCCTCAAGACTGATGAAAACTGCCTTTGACACTTTCACTCATCCAATATTGACTTTCACTTTATCAGGCGCTCACACACACGCACACCACGAGTTGTGGTGGTTCCTGTGATGACACGCAGCAACCGAGCAACCTCCAGACCGGAGAGTGTTATTTACCTCAACATCAACTCCCACCCTCGTCCCATTGCTTGCAGCAGACAGTGTGAGTTGCAAAAGTTTCCTTCCTTCTGCCAACGGGATGAAGCGATTCCGCTTCATGGAGTGCCCCCCTCCCCGTTTGTGTTTATGTGTGTGCTTGTGTTCATCATTTGGATGCAGTGGAAGAGATGCCGGTGCTCTCCATCGATTGCTTTAATTGCTCCAAAGACTCTAACGGCTAACACAGATGTCAGAGCGCCGCTGCTCGTGCGTCCTCGTGTTCGAGCTCGTTTTGTGTGTCACGGCTTTCAGTGCAGCCGGTAAGGATCATTGTTCCCGCAGCGGGTGGCCACGTTTGTGGACAGGAAGACAAAATAGTCAGGGCGGGGGGGTTGTTTCCAGATCAATCGCGTATGTTTGAATGTCGCCAATTAGCAAGTGGCCCACTTTGGTCAGATGGGCGCGTGAAGGCAGCGGCGGTAGCGGCGGCGGCAGCCGCAGTGGCTGCGGCAGCTCCTTGGCCTTCAAGGCCTTCGACCAAGTGCAATGGCTGACTGTCAGAATAGATTTGTTCCTTCTTTATTGACCTGCATGTAGTTGATGTTTCCTGGGCTGAAACTTTTTTAAAATGAAAGCAAAACTGTGACATGAAAACGTAGAATGGCTAATTTTCTTTTATTGGCACCCAATTACAGGATGACGGAAAACATTGCTGCCTTGTTACCACCTTGCCACCTCAGATGTCTTAAGTGCTAGGGATGGTTGATCAGACACGAGTCAGCTGTATGCTGGCTTCCATCTTCAGGCGGCCACGATCTCCATTAGCCTGCCGGGCTGAGTCACTGCAGCGCGCCAATGTCAATGAGGGCCGGCCCCGCCCACCACTTCTGACTCCCCCCCACTCCCCGCCACGCAGCTCTCATCTCATGATGCAGCACATCATCATCATCATCGACACTTTACGAGCCCCCCGACCGCTACCCCCCCCCAGCACTGCGACAAGAATCCCGCGTGTCCAGAATGAGGGCGGATGCGGATCAACAAGGAAGCACATTGCAAGTGTGCCAACAAAGTCCAGCGACTTCACTCATGGACAAATAACGCTCAGCGATCCCGTATTTTATTTTTTCCGAGTGTCAGTTTGTAAATATCGCAAGATTTATGGCTGAATACACCTATACATACGCACTTCGCCGTAGTCGTAATCCCACCGAACAGACGGGAAGCCGCCTTTCCAAATCCCATCGCGATAAGGTTTAGCCTCCTTAATCCCGCTAAGGTTGTTAGCAGCTGCCGCAAGAGGCACGCGAGCCACACGCGCCACTGTGAACAAATCGTTAACACATACACGTATGCACAAACGATGCATCCATCTTGACTCTCAAGTTGTTGATGTCCAAGTCAAGTCCGGCAGCCGTCGTTCGACAATCAAATCTCACCTCTTGCTTTGCTCTCAAAATCAACATTAACTTTGAAGAGTTTTGAAGCGGCCCCGCCGCACCAGGCCTCAGGCCGCTCCCACCGTACAGATGCCGGTCCAGGTGGGACCATCGTACCAGGCGATCCGCTCTCCCGATGCATAATTATGTCATTTGTTCATCTGTCTGCATGAACTATGTATCGAGACAAGCACGTTTGTTATTGTTTTTCATTAGTGGCACTCGCAGACAGTGCTAGCAGACAATGCTGCTAACAGACAGCGTTAGCAGCCAGCGCTAGCGCTGCAACACTAACATGTCACATGCTGTGCTGGGTGGTGGTGGTGGGGTGTCACATACCATCTCGCGGCGCTTCACCTTGACCTCCGCGTTGACGTGCGGGACAAAACGAAGGAGGGAGATGGAGGTTACGTCTGCATTTAATTTGTAGCTTTTATTAATCGGAACAAGGACGTTGGATTAACTTTGTGTTTGATGTTCGCCAGCCGGGCTTGCCAGAGACAATGTCCGTGTGTGTATTGGAGGACCTGTGTCGGCATGTATGTGCGTGACCACGCTTTTCTTTTTTTTTTTTTTTTTTTTTTTTTTTTTTTTTTGCAGCTGCCCACCAAATAAAAGCAATGACGCCTCGGCCGCCGACTTTGTGCGGTTCACCGACCCCTTGTCAGGTGGCGACTCCGCGTGATCATTGAGGACCCACTTTCGGTTTGAAACCAACAAGGTGCATTTTAGGGGCAACCATGCAAGTACGTGGAACCACAGCAATGGGGAGAGAAAGGCCGAGGGCGGGAGGGAGGGGCGCGCACTCGCCCCATTAGGGAGTGGCTATAATTATGGAAAGTGAAGCGGCGAGCGATCGATGCGCACGTTCATCAATTGGGCTCCGCCCACCGGACGCGCGCTTGTCTCACGCCCTCACGCGCGCCCGCTCGGATCCCGTCTCAACGTCTTCCCACTGCATCTCTCAACAAAAAAAAATCCATGACGTAGACATGAGGATTCTTTTGCTCCCGTCTTTGCACACCGCCATTCAGACCTAGCTCAATTGCGAATGGCTTGTGTCTTCTCCAAATTTGACTGGATGGCCGAAATGCCGTTCACCTGGCTAGCTGGTTGTGCTCGGATGGTCCGTCGCGTCACAGTCTCTCTTCTGGCTTGTTTCACCCCCGAGAAGTTGTCCATTCGTTGTCGCAATTTGTTCCAAATCCCAGCCGTGAGTCGTTCGTCTTTCGGGAGTCTCGATGCTAGTCTCACATTTATTTCTGTCTCATTATTTTATCTGTCTCGGTCAAGAACGAAGCATCTTAGCGTGCGGTTGGGTGGGATCTTTGGGGTCAACTCTAGCCGATCAATGGCTATTTGCTCATTTGCACTTGACTCCTCGTTGGGCGGACTCCTCGTTAGCAATCACCAGTGGCGGGAAAGTCACGGCTCCCCAACTTTCCCGCCATCCTTGGCCGCTCGCTCCTACGGGGACTCCCCGCGTGTGTGTGCGTCTTTTGTTCTGGCAGAAGGTGCAAGACGGCAACCGCTGAAAGGAAACAGGCACAATCTTCAAAACGGTTGCCAATGATTTAAGATGGCTGCCAGCCTGCTGAAAGAGGCCGCAGTAATGGTCTCTCTTTCTCCCCGCACACACACGCACACACATACAAGCGAGTGTTCAGAATCCAACGTGGTTCGGTACACAAATGTCGTTTGACTGTGTGCGTGAACTGTAACTAAAAAAGCTGTGATTTATTTTTAGGGAATGTTGTGTCTTGCACAAATGCCGAGGATCAAGATGATGCTTTGCGTGAGTGAGAAATGTGCCGACTCTTCCTTTGGCGCTGTTGCAAGGCCACGTCTCCACTGGCAAAGTCAAAGGCGACGATTGGCCTGCGTGGAAGGCGTGCCAAAAGGTTCTCATCCGAGCGCAAGCGGACTTTTGAGGACTGGCACGTCTCGATCTCCTCCCCGCTTTGACTTGGTCTCCTATGTGTGACGTGCGTTTGGGACATTTCCTCCCATGACGCGATAGCGGCTCTCCCGCCGTCTCCGCGAGCGTTTCAGCAAATATCAATTTGCAAATGTGCTCACGCGAAGTCGGCGAGCAGGAGGAGGTGGGGCACCAATTCTGATCGACGGCCGTGTTGAGCGCGCTACCGCGGCCTGATTTGTGCGCTCCGCGTGCTCATTTGATTAAAAGCCGCCTGCGGTGGGGATCGATAGCAGGCAGGCGGGAGGGGTTGCATTTGTTTTCACACTCACTTTGTGCTGCGACTGGCCAGCCGGTCCCGCGGGAACTTCTGGGAAAGGAAGTCTGACAGGAAAAAAAAAAAAAAAAAATCCAAAAAAATCCTTGTCAAGACCTCACTCCAGTTATTTCCCTCTTGGCTTGTTGATGCACACACGCGCACACACGCACACACACACACACACAAATACACTTCATTCTGTTGTCATCAGTCTTCTGATGATTTTTGTTTTCGGTCGCTCCTGACTAACACGTGCGTGTGTGCTTGTCGTGCTTTCAGAGGGCGGCCAGTCAGAGAGCCCAAATCGGGTCGGCGAGTCCGACATCAAAGAGCAGACGGAGAACGGTGAGTGGATGCCAGCACGTGTGTTCGTGGCGTCCCGCAGGACACGTGGGAAAGGCGAGCGACCCGACTCGCGTGACCTGGGTCGGGTCCTTGTCCGACTTAGAAATTTGCTCAGCGAAAACTCGGACAAGATGCAAGTCGACTTTGAGGAGACGTCCCGGCCCGATCCGCTGCCAGAGAGGAGAGCCAAAGACAAAACGATGCGGCCGACGCTTGAGCTGGAGTGACTAGCACACTGTGAAAAAGCGACAGAGGAGAGCTGCGACATCCGCCACGTTGACTTGCATTGCGAAGCTAAGCTAGATGCCGCTGACGCTGCTACTTGGTGCTCGTGAATTGGTCCTCCAAATTTGGCGGTGGTCTTCAAAGCGACCGACTCCCCTTTGGCCGTGTCGACCAGCAACCAGCTTTTGAAATGTGCCGCTTCCGTATATTGCGATTGACCGAGCAATGTTTTGTGACTTGAGTGCTTTTTCTTTTCTTCTTTTTTTTGGTTTTCTTTTTTCATTCCCACATACCTCGAGACATGAACGTGTCAGCACACAAAATGTGCTAATCGGCTAGTCGCACGATTGAAGCCGCCGTGCCACCTTTCGGCGATCAACTGGACCAATATAACCGCTGGAATCGTTGTCACGTGTGTGTTTCAGGTCATCTGGGTTTCCAGGAGAGTTTTGTCACCCCGGGAGTGTTTACTGTTTCCGAACTTGTGCGAGTCTCTCAAAGTAAGGCAAACAGTGCTGCTCTCTCTTGCTCTCTGTCTCTCTCTCTCACCCTCTTTCTCGTTTCTGAGCACTAACGACGTCAGAAAGGTCACACCCAAGTTGTCATAGCAACCGCTGTTATAGGTTGGCGTTTTGTGACACAACTTTGGTGCGAGCGTCCATGTGTGACATAGGGTGTATTCAGATCAGAAAAGTCCTATAGTCCGCTCATTTGGTCCGGACCAAAAGCGGACTTAATTTTTTTTGTTTGGTGCGGTTCCTATTCAGGATTGCCTGGCAACCAGTTCAGGGTGTCCCCCGCCTACTGCCCGATGACGGCTGAGATAGGCTCCAGCACGCCTGACCCTCGTAGGGACAGAGCGGTACAGAAAATCGATGGATGGTTCCTATTCAGACTGTCCATTTTGCAAGCAAAGTATATTTTGTAAACACACCCACGCTCTGTGCTCCCATTGAACAGCAATGACCAGGGCAGCACACAGAGCAGAGACCCAAAAATGGAGGAAAACATGCGAGTCCTACGCGCTGCTCTGCATATTTGTGCTGTTGGTTCAGATCTACGCTGTTTGTATTCACACCTGAAAAAGTGGGTCTCGGTCCGTTTCTTTAATCCGCACCAGGATTCATTTGCGTATATTCACACCTGCACAAAATATCTGGACCAGCGTTACAATCAAACCCTGGTCCGTTTAAAGTGGACCAAACAGTCAGGTCTGAATACACACTGAGTGACGGCACTCTTTAGGCGTCCACAAATTCAGACAACCCACACAGCGCCCCGTACGTGTGCACAAGAGAGTGAGCGCGCCGCACGGGTCAGCATGTTTGCAGAGATGCGGCTGCAGGGAAATCGCTTCTCGATTCCCGCGGAGGGGTTCGTTTATGGGCTGTGTGTGTGCACTGGCACAGTCAAGGGAGAGAAGAAGCCGACGTGGCTTTTGGCCAAACGGCGGCCGGACAACTGAGAGCGAGCGTCAGGTGACCTTGGCCTCGCTTGGCCATGACGCAATCCTTCGGCGGGCCGCCCCAATGCGTGTGGATCAATATTCTATTAAAGAGGCGCAGAGGGGGTGAGGGCGGGGCCAGTGATGTAGTCTACTTAGTGTGATTGGTCACTTGAGTGACTGGGTGCGCCACCTTGACTTCCGCGTCGGCATGCGGAGGCAACTTCCTGCGTAGTCATCGACAAACGTGTGTTGAGGAGAGGAGAGGAGAGGAGAGGAGAGGAGAGGAGAGGAGAGGAGAGGAGAGGAGAGGAGAGGAGAGGAGAGGAGAGAGGAGAGGAGAAAGGAGAAAGGAGAAAGGAGAACTGGAGCATTGACACAAAGCAGCTGGCTGAGCGGGAATTCACATTTGATTAGAGAATAGCACTTAAGTTGACATCAAGGAAAACACACTCGAACGCAAGTCACCAAGTTGGCGCTTTCGACTGCCTCATGTCGAGTTCACATGACAGACAAACTCCTTCCTTCCTTGCTTCTTTCCTTCTTTCCTCACCTCCTTCCTTCCTTGCTTCATTCCTTCCTTCCTTCCTCACCTCCTTCCTTCCTCACCTCCTTCCTTCCTTCCTCACCTCCTTCCTTCGTTCCTCACCTCCTTCCTTCCTTAAGATAACTTCTCTTTTTGCAGAGCAACCTCGGTCATGCTCGCATGCACGTTCTGCACAGAAGCAGACTTCCACTTTGACATTTATTCACATACAAAGCCAACAATTCACACACGCACATCAAACTGCCAAGCGAGCACGTGCGTGTGTGTGCGTGCGCGTGATCGATGGACAGTGCTGAGGTGTGCAGAAAAGTGTTGCGTAGCCAGCAGGTCTTGTCAGGTCTCCTCCTCCTTCCTTTCATCACACTGCCCTCCTCTCTGTCAATAAAGCGGACTGGGGGTGGGGGTAGTCTAGAGGTTTGGGTCCGGACGGATATCGCGGTTTCAACCACATTGTTGTTTCTTTTTAGCAGCTTTGCTATGAAACAACCTTATTTATTTCCTCTATAGTTGTCTGAAGCTAAACTGCGTGTGTGTGTGTGTGTGTGTACATTTGTGTGTGTCAGCTCCCATCGCCGCCGGCACGGGTCCAAACTTCTCACTGGCCGACCTGGACAGCTCGTCCTACTACAGCGTGAGTCCCGGCACCATGAGGAGGCCCATCCCCAGCACCTCCTCCTCGTCCAGGTACGGCTCGTCAGAGCGTTCTTATGCGTAGCATTGTTGCGTATCACGCAAGCTACCAAAACAACACAGATTCGGCAAAAACATGCCTGTCATAGATCGGAATGGAGCAGGGCGACCAAATGCAGCTTATATACACGACAGGTAACAAGAGGCAGGTGAGAATAATCAAACTAATCATGGGCACACAGGAGGGGAGGGGCGAGCACACAGACAGAAACCATGACAACAGACACATAGTGGACCCTAAACCCCCCCACAAGGGACGGCTCCCGACATCCCAAAAACCGAAACCCCCACGCGGCGAACGGGGGGACGGGGGGAAGCGCACCAGTCCAAATGGCAAAGTCCTAACCGCGGCCGGCGGCAACTCTGGGGACATGAACCGCAATCGGCGGCAACTCTGGGGACATGAACCGCAATCGGCGGCAACTCTAGGGAAACAAAACGCAATCGGCGGCAACTCTAGGGAAACAAACCGCGATCGGCGGCAACTCTAGGGACACGTACCGCAATTGGCGGCAACTCTAGGGACACGAACCGCAATTGGCGGCAACGCTAGGGACACGGACCGCAATTGGCGGCAACGCTAGGGACACGGACCGCAATTGGCGGCAACGCTAAGGACACGGACCGCAATTGGCGGCAACGCTAAGGACACGGACCGCAATTGGCGGCAACGCTAGGGACACGAACCGCAATTGGCGGCAACGCTAGGGACACGAACCGCAATTGGCGGCAAAGCTAGGGACACGAACCGCAATTGGCAGCAAATCTAGGCACACGAACCGCAATCGGCGGCAAATTTAGGGACCCGCACCGCAATCGCCGGCAAATCTAGGGACACGAACCGCAATTGGCGGCAACTTAGGGACACGAACCGCAATTGGCGGCAACTCTAGAACACAAACCGCAATCGGCGGCAACTCTGGAACACAAACCGCAATCGGCGGCAACTCTGGAACACGAACCACAATCGGCGGCAACTCTGGAACACGAACCCCAATCAGCGACAACTCTGGAACACGAACCGCAATCGGCGGCAACTCTGGAACACGAACCGCAATCGACGGCAACTCTGGAACATGAACCACAATCGGCGGCAACTCTGGAACAGGAACCGCAATCGGCGCCATACAAAAAGTCGGGGCCACAGTCGGCGGCGTTTGGAAGTCCGAACCGCGATAAGCGGCATTCGGAAGGCGGAGCAGTGTGCAGTGGCAAGAGCCACCACGCGCCGCATCAGTGGGAGCGGGGCCAGGGAGGGACAATCACGGGTCCAGCGCAGCTGGCTTGAAGTCTGGCGACGCTCGCGGGTCCTGCGACGCTGGGGTGGAGCCCGATGGCGGCCGCGAGTCTGATGGCGCCGGGAGGCACTCCGATCGCGGCCGCGGGTCCAGCGTCGCTGGAGCGTAGTCCGACGGCGGCCGCGGAGCCGCTGGCGCCAGAAGCACTCTGATGGCGGCCGAGGGTCCGGCGTCGCGGGAGCGAAGTCCGATGGCGGCCGCAGAGTCCATGGCGCTGGAACACGCCTGGACGACGGACGTGGATCGGGTATCGCAGCGTGAGCTGATGGTGGAAGGTTGGCCCGGGCGCTGGTCGCTGAAGTGCTCGGATCATTCTGTCACGGATCGGAATGGTGCAGGCCGACCAAATGCAGCTTGGACCAGGGTTTATTAGAGAACTCAAAAGGCAAACTGACACGACTTAACAAAACAATAACTTGAGTGACTGACCAGGACGTGAAACAAGAAGACAGCAGGACATGACGACAGCAAGACCGTACGAAAACAGGAACCAAAAAGACATTAAGACAACAATGATCCGACGGGGCGTGATGGGGGAGACAGGACTTATATACACGACAGGTAACAAGAAGCAGGTGATAATAATCAAACTAATCATGGGCACACAGGAGGGGAGGGGCGAGCACACAGACATGACAACAGACACATAGTAGAACGGCTGGGGACGAGACGTGACAATGCCTTGTCTTCACCCAAACTCAGTTTCTGGCCCCAAAGTGTGCTCATTTTGAAAACGGGCAGCGCACCTGCCGGGATACAAGTGCAAAGACATAATAGCGGCCTGTGTGTGTTTGCGTGTGTGTGCGTGTGTGTATGTGTGTGTGTGCGTATGTGTATATGCATGGGTGTGTATGTGTGGGTGTGTGATTCTGTGCATGCACGCATGGTTCTGCGTTCAGCTCGGCTAAGCGCATCAAGTGCATGGAGGAGGAGGCCGACAGTCCCGGCGAGGACTCGTACTATCCCGCTCAGGGCCGCTCGCCGGGCAGCGCCAGCCAGGCTGGCAGCTGGCACGAGGAGCAAGGTAGCGTCACCGTGGCGACAAGCACACGCCCCTGCCAACTTGCGTAACGTGTTGTTGAGGGGAATTTTCACGCTGCTTCTCCTCTCGTCTTCCTCTCCTTCTTCTTCATGTGCTTTTGGTTTGCTCACGCAGGATATAAGCTACGCGGCTCTCTAGCTAGCTCCTTCATCTCCCGACAAGGTAAATGGGCGCCACCATCTGCGCCCTCACGCGCTTCGCGTTTCTTCTTGCTTCCATGCTGCTTCCCTGCCCCTCCCTCCCTTCTTTCCCCCACTCCCTCCTTCCTCACCGCAAAGCTCCTCAGCCCGCCCTGCCCCGTCGGAAGAATGCAAATTACGTTGTGGTCGGGCGGCCGCGTACGTGTTTGCATCATGCGAGGCTCGTCTTCTTTTTTTCTCTCGCCGGTCACTTGTCTGCGTGGGTGGGGCCAAAGCTGGCCATCTGACCCTGGGCGTTTGGGCCAATAGACGCGGAAGTCAGCGAGGTAACGGGAAGTGGCAAAGGAAGTGGTGAGGGGCTTCCTGCCAATGCTCCTCTTTGCTTCTTGGTCACTTTGCGCCCAACGCTCAGAGAGTAGGAGGAGCCAGTGAAGCCATTTCATGTGCAAAGCGGAGTGAATCCTGATGACCCCCCTCACCCCCAAAAACCCGAGCGCGGTGACTTGCCACGCCTGCCCTGACGTTGCACTGACATCTGTCCGTCTGTCACCGTGTCTGCAGCCAGCCCACACGCGCCGCCCTCCGCTCTGCACTTCTCGTCGTCACCCATCCTGCAGCAGCCCGCCTCATACTTCTCGCACGCCGCCATCAGGTACCACCCGCAGGACCCCCTCAAGGACTTTGTGCAGCTGGTGTGTCCCGACTCGGCTCAGGCGGCCGGACAGGTGGGCTTGCTCAATGTAAGGCGCGGCGCACACACACACAAACAGACTTGCCCCTCATGAAACGCACACGTGCGTGTGCGCCACTTTTTCCGCACAAGGGAGGATTGTTGGTGTCCGTGTGCGCGTCTCGACAGCCAATCATATACTCAGGCACAGCAGCGTGAGTGACTTATTTATGACCCGAGTCATGACTATGATTAACCCCTCCCCTGCCCCCCCTTCTCTCCCCTCTCAGCCTAATGGTAGCTCGCAAGGAAAAGTCCACAATCCCTTCCTGCCCACACCCATGTTGCCCCCCCCTCCACCGCCACCCATGGCCCGGCCCGTCCCGCTGCCCATCGACACCAAGCCGCCCGCCACCTCTTCGGCCGAGGACGGGGGTAACTCGTCGCCGTCGCCCAGTGAGTCACACACACACGCATACGCACACACACGCACGCACACACACACTCGATGTGAAGTGTGAGGCCGATGCTCTGCCATAGTCTTTGCATTCGGCGTCGGTCGCATCCATTGGAAAGTCCCCTGAAAGTGACTTTGGATGTTTTCTGTGTGCTCCTCAGCATACTCGGCCCCACCCACCAGTTCTACTGCTCAGCGATTTGTTAGCGTGGGGCCGCGAGACCCCGCCTTCAACATCCCGCAACAGCCGCAGGTGAATGCCCACGTCACTCGCTCAAACCCTGACCCCTGCCCTGATGCTAACGTGCTAACAGCAGCAGCCATCACTCACGTGTGTGTTTGTGTGTGTGCGTGCGCGTGTGTATCTGGGTTAGCATTTGTGTCTTAGGGTTAAATAGAATTTGTTAGCAAGTTTGTGCGTGTTTGGGGGAAGATGGGCTACTTTGTGTGGGAGCGGGTAGGTTGTCAGGGCTGACCACAGCGCCTGCTCACCAGGACAAAGATGGAGGGAGAAGGGTGTGCACTCAAACGAGCCAACAAACCCACAAAAAGGCGCTCAGGCGCATGATGACGTTCCGAACGGGCAGATGCCACTGCTCTCGCATTGCAAAAGATTTGAAAAAAATTCACATTTGGCCAAAGAAACCAATCTGGCTTGCTGTAGCCTGTAACTTAGCCTGAGTTAAGGGTCCTGTGGGTTTGTTGAAAGCTGTGGCATCCATGTTGAATGACATCATGCCAAAGACATGTCTCGTGTGTGTGAGTGCGTGTGTGTGTGTGTGTGCGTGTGTGCGTGCGTCGGCGTGTGTGTGAGAGTGTGTGTGTGTGTTTCAAGTACACGTCTGCAAAGTGTGTGTGCGTGTGAGTGTGTGTGCGTGTGTGTCTGTGATTGCGTGCGGGCGTGAGACTCACACATGCTCGCTCACACACGCACACTCAGGGGGAGTGTGTTTTCAGGACACTCTGCAGTGCAGAGCGAGGAAGAAAAGTCCCAACGTCAGCAAGTTGTATTGATTAAAAACTAACCTTCCACTCTTCTTCTCCTCTGTCGTGCGCGTCCACGCACGCACACACAGTCAATCACTAGCCGTGTGCAGACAAAGCCTGCAACACACACACCCTTTATTACAAACTTTTACTTGCACTTTTTTCCAGAATGCATTTTCTAAATAACGTGTGTATATATGCGTGTGTGTGTGTGTGTGCACGTATGTTTGTGAGCGTGTGATGAATGTAAAGAAAAGGGGATGCAGGGCGGGGGTGGTGATATGGTTGCCTTGGCGATGGTGCTCACGTCCTGGGCCGTCTGGTCGCGACCAGACATCGAGACAAACTTGGCGGGATGCGTGTTGATCAATACACAAGCACGTCCGCGATTCAGATGGCTCTAAAAGTGATGAGTCGCTGGCTGGCAACAAATGTGAGACAACTCAAAAAAAAGGCAAAGGTTTGGTCACTCTAGGATGACTCCAAAGTAATTTGAATGCAACTCCGGGTCGACTGGAATGGGGCAAGAGAGGGACAAGTGTGACGACTCGAAAACGGAGTCGTTCGTGGGGACGTGACGCTGACCACGTGACGCTGACCACGTGTGTTTTGTTATTTTCAGTGGTACCTGGGATAAAGACTTCCGTAGGCTCCTCCTGGTCCCGCCCCTGGACCCTTCCGCCTTGACGTGCCCCCGCCCTTCCGTGCCTGACTCCGCCCACTAGCGCCTGACTGTCGGTGTGGCTAGGGGGCGGGGCCGAGAATCACGGCCCCGCCCCCAACGCCTTGAGAGGTTCCGTCTGTCCCATCCATGGTTGTGGTCCCTCCTCTTCCTCCGCCTCCTCCTCATGCCAGATGTGGGAAGAGCATCACTGGGGGGGGGGGGGTTCTTATCACCAGCTAACGCCCCTTATGCCCCGCAATAGACTCCGCCCCCTCAAGGGTCAACTTTTTGGTAGGAGCCGAGACTGGATGGGGCTTGTTGACTCGCTGGTGCTCGATGCACACATGACTCTGCCCAAGGGGGGGGGGGGGGGGGGGCTATTTCCTGGAAGGAACTGAGAGTGGGCGGGGCTGGTTGACTCATTGCAGGTTTTCACGTGACTTCGCCTTTTCTTCCTCCTCTTATTCAATATGAAATATTTGGAATATGAAATCTCCTTTTATTGGAAGAATGAGGAGATGAGGGGAAAGATGCAATGTTTGGGAGCTCCAAATTTTCTGGGTTTTGTTTTTTCTCCAGTAAGTCCGCTGGCACCATTGGACTCTAAAACAGGATGTGCAAAGACAAAAAGGACTATTATTATTATTATTGTTATTATTATTGGGGGATAATGATGACGAGTACTTGTTGATAGTGTTGATCCCTTTAAAATTTCTGCTTGGTTGGACTTTCACAAAGTCATTTGCCAAACAAGGACATCTTTCACTTTTCCAAATATCTTTTGGAATATCAACTTTTAGCCTCCAGTCAGCCCTCGCTATTCACAGTATCTTGCCAACCAGAGTACCTTGATGGAGTACTTGAGTACATAAGTACATCAATAACAAAAAATAGCTCACTTGTGCAACTTTTTTACAGCAACATACAGCTTATTTTTCAAAAATCCAAATTACAGGAAATGCGTTCATGGAAATGTCCCCAAAAATCTTTTGTCCAAAATTTGGACTTGGGAATTATTTTGAAGCATCATCAGGTCCTTTGGAAAGCGCTGTATGAATCAAAGCAATTATGATTACAATTATATTCATGCTTTAATGTATTAATGTAAAAAATTAAGATTTTGTGGGGCAATGTACAGTTTCCTAGTTCTACGTGTTTGGCAGGTCTTTGCTGCCAAGAGCGAGGGCTGACTGTATTTTTAAAACCTTGTTTTTATTAATATGTATTTACATATTTTATTTCACCTCTGTGATTTTTAGCATAGTTTTAAAAACATGTTAATTTTGTTTTTTCACATATTTGATTTGACGTTGGATTTTTTAAAGTATTTTCTTGTTGGTGTTTGCCAGATAATCTTGAAGGGGCATGGCCCTCCGTCATTGGCCGCTCTCAAAGAGGCGCGGTCCTATACGAGCACTTAGAAACAGGGGGCGTGGCTTGTCTGGAGATGTGTAGATATGAACATATACATACGTACATAAGTATACAGTACGAAAGACGTGCATGTCGTAGTGTTAGTGATAATGTAGGTCATATAACATGGCCACTTCCTTTTATGTAAGCTCCACCTCATCACTTCCCACCATTGGTTAACTCCTCCGCCCCCTCCTCCACGGCCCGCTCCTGGCCAGCAACATGGCTGATAGTTGGTGCGAGCAGAATCATCCGATTGGCCGGCTAGCACCGTCCTTTATCGTTCGAGTTAGCAGATGAGCTAAAGATGAAGGCTTAACGAGCTAGCGCTGTACCGTATTGTTCGGTTTAGCTGATGCGACTAACGTGGCCATCAAGACAGTTGCCATTGACAAACAATACATTTTGTGCCGATACTAAAAGGAATATTTGAACGACTGAAAAGGGCCTTTTGACCTTCTTATGAAAACACGTTTATACCTGGGAGCTTCCTTCCTGTCATTGTTTCGGAATGTCCTTCACAATGGAAGGAGAGGAAAAGGACTTCCCGGAATTGTGCCCGGTGCCTCCAAGTACTCCGTGTTAGTAATATGGCATTTGAAACAGCCGAAGAGTCCCATTATTCTCCAAAGCGCTGATTTTCTTCTCTGCTAACTCGAATGACATGGCACTGTGCTAGCTGTACTATGACGTCAACTCTTCCCCATGGCCACGAGGAAGTTAACACTCACTTGAACTTATGTGAAATGAGCAACTTGGCTCAAGGTTTGTTCAAGCAGCTCAGAGTGGATGTAGCTAGCGGTGTAACGTATCGTCTGATTTGGCAGATGAGCTAACAGCTCACGTTGCCTATAAAGATGCCTCGACAAACAATCAATTTAGTGCCTCAAAGTGGGAACCGTATGCAGCTCATGAATTCAATTGTCCTAAAAATGTGAACAAACGTTTACTGAAAGGCAAGCAACGTTGATGACAATCAGTCGTTGGAGGAAAGTGAAACAATTGACCAAAAAGAAGAAGAAATGTGTTGCTTATTTCACTGAGTATGTCGCTGCCATCTTGGTGTATTCGGGGCGCCGCGCTCGTCACGTGACGCAGAAGCGTTCTTGTGGGATGCGCCCTGCTGCAATATGATTGGCTGCAGTTTAACAGGGAAACAGCTGCTACTGTCACGGATCGGAATGGAGAAGGGCGACTAAATGCAGCTTGGACCAGGGTTTATTGAACAAACTCAAAAGACAAACTATAGATGCTCGACTAGGGACGTGAATAACTGAACTGTAAGACAAAACAAGACGAGAACAGACAGGCAACCAGAAGAAACAAGAAGACATAAGACGCAAACAATCCAACAGGGAGTGACACGCAGACAGGACTCAAATACAAGACAGTTAACGAGAGGCAGGTGACGGCAATTACACTGATCAGAGCACAGGAGGGCCGGGGCGAGCACACAGACACGCGAACCGAAACTATGACATTAAAACAAGCAAACGAACTTTGACAGATCTTGAGAGTTACACGGCAGATATTTCTTTTGGCACGCCTACTGGAGGCAGTGAGATGTGCTCCAATAATATTGCAGTGACGGGGCTTAACATGTTGCCAATCCAGAGCTCCGGTGGGATTCCTAATAACGAGATGCAGACGTTGTCTTCCTGGCTCCCGTTGTGCTATTCTAGCTCATTTCTGAGACCAACCAAGACAAAGTTTATTATGCAAAAACTTGCACTTCCTGTCAACCAAAGTTAAGCTCGTGATCGGCACGGCCTTCTGGGTGTTGGTCCCTGAAAACAAATGAAAGAAAGAAAACCACACAAGCCCTGTCGTAACAATGGTCTTGCCAAGCTGTAACGCGGGGTGACGTCACTTCTTGTTTTCATGACGTGGTCACAAAGCAGCTTAAGCAGCCACACTTCATCACGACATCACTGTTTGACGCATCGACCACGACCCCTAAACTATGTTTACAATCCGTGTTCCCTACTTCTTCCCTCGCGTCGTCACGTGATCGTTCTGTAGTCGACTTCTTCCTGCTCATGTGCGCCACGGAAAAGCACGTTAGTTAACTTCTGAAGTGAACTTCATTACCTCTATCCTTTGAGCTAAGGAAGACCAACGCCGGGTAGCTTCTGAAAGTAACTTTCTATGTTGTCTCTAATGTTAGCGTCCAGCGTTACCTTCCAGTCTTAGCGTCTGAAGTCAACCCCAAAATGTATGGTTCCAATGTGAGCGTCCAACGTTACCTCCCATGTTAGCTTTCGGTTTTAGCTTCCAAAGTCAACTTTCAACATTTCATTGTTACCGTTGGTTGGCTTCTAATGTCACCATTTAAAATTAGTTCTAAACTGTTAGCTTCTGAGTAAGCTGTCGACGATGAGGTCAAAGGTTATCTTCCCAAGCTTCTTAGCTCAATTCCAATGTTAATGTATCAAATTAGCATCAGGCCCTTGCTACCGTAGCACTTCTTCCTCTTTGTGTTGGTGTATAACGGGTGACATTGGACTCGTCCAAAGTAGGGGTGTAAATCGCGGGTTTTGTCACGATACGATATCATATCGATAGAAAGACCCACGATACGATGTTTGCCGATTTCTTAAAGCCTGCTGTGATTCATTCACGATACATCACGATATAGTGCTCTACGATCGATATAGAACAATATCCTGATTTACAACAATTCATACGCAAAATCAACAAGGTACTGCAAACTCTTTATTTAGGAAATTACAAAGTGCTTCCAAACGAATGACTTGAAGCCCAAAGGGGAGCGAATTTTCTCGTCTTCTTGGACACTAGCCATAGCACCAGCCCAGGAGCCGCGTAGTTGTCGGCTCCCCTTTCCCGTGCCTGCTCTGCTCACAACACAACACGCCACGCACTGCTCCCGGAAAGAGGAAGCAAGCAACAATGAACTGGATTTCAAAATCAAGTCGCGTCTAATGTCCGAGGTAAAAAACGGGCGATATAGATCGATGTTTACGTTTAGCATCGATGCCAACAAATCGTAGAGCATTATATCGATTAATCGATGTGTATTGATGAATCGTTACACCCCTAGTCCAAAGAGATTTGGACGCCTTTGCTTTTTCTTCGTCTTCATCATTCCATGCAAATAAAGCGCTTGTTTATGTAACATTGAATGTTTTTTTCCCCATCTTTCTTTTTGTCCCAAAACGGCATTTGTTCTCAAGGCGAATGATCCGCGTCATCCACGTGTCTTTCCGCCACTTTACAAATGACGACGTCACGAGATCGGCCACTCGAGCCTCCCGATTGAACAGCGCTAAGATGCACACCGTGATCTGTTTGATAACAACCGGATGACCGCGCCCACGTGTCAAAAAAAAAAAAGTAGGCTTCTTATTTCAATGACAGCCGCATGCTAATGGTTGCCACAATGACGCGTCACAAGTACTCACATGGGGCAAAATGTCAACTTGATACGTACGACAAAGGAAATCGTTTTGCCAACTAAGCAATACAACAGCGGTCGGCTGGTAATCAGCAATAATGCTGAATGCGCACAAAACGTTTTGGTTTTGTCGTGCCAGCTACCTATGCTATCAAAGTGACGCATTCCCACGCTTTGTTCACTGCGCCAGCCGACTCACGATAAACAGTCAACTGGCTAATGATGGCAGCATCTTGCTAGCTGGACTCGACAACGAATTTCTTTGTTGGTCAGCGTGGTCGTTGTCTCCCAGCCGGACATGTGAACGTGACGTGTTTGCACAGAGAAAAGGCCACTTCCTCCCACTAACAAAACACTTGTACTCTATTCATGGCCAATTTGTTTTTCCTTTCAGTTGATATCTAAGCTCCACCTCCAGTTGCATCCTTGTAGAGGTTTTATGTGAGTTGTTCCATAAATCCCTCTTGTTGCCCCCTAATTGCGGTGTTGCAGTGTCCATCGACCTGATAAGCCCACTCCTGCCCCCCCACCACGTTTTGCTGCTGTCCTGCAGGAGAGATCAATGTTGTGTTTGTGCTGAGCTCAGCATTAACCTGGACACTTTGCACCCCGACACACACACGCACACGCACACACACACCATACACACACACACACTCGGGTCTATCTGTATTGCCACAGCAGAACTTCAAAAGATTGGTCCTACCCACCCCCACAAACCCATGGCTCCCGTCACGTCGATGCCGCTTTGATTGGTCGACCATTTTTCCAACGGCGCTTTCAAGGCCAGAAAGTTTGATGAAGGGTGTCGACTACCCCCCCATACACACCACCACACACACACACACACACACACATACAAAAATGCGCTTTCCATCGGCTTGCTATTTTAATGACAAAGAATCATTAAGCTCCTTCATGTCGTCACACACGCACGCACACATACACGGACGCATGCACACACATACACACACAAACAACGCCCCCCCTCTCCCACCCCAACCACCACCAAAAGCCCCAAAGCATGCTTGGAGGCTTTGGTTTTATAACCCCACCTGAACTTATTGCCATTTTGAGCAGCACTAATACTTCATGACATCATCATTTTCATCATCATCGTCATGGTGGATGTGTTGGGAGGCAGTCCAGCGAGGAATGCCCAACAACCACCAGTGACATGCATGCACTCACTCACTTCTTCTTCCTCTTGGACTAAAACGTGTGCCTCTTGATGGCAGTGGTGGGGCCTCCTGCTTGCCACTTGTGTGCACCGTGGCTACTTCCGTCCTTCGGTCCCTTAGTGACTTCCTGTCCTGGCAGGAAGCGTCTCTATGCAACACAAAGACAACACAATAAAATTGCTAACACTACACATGCGACTCTTTTTCTTTTGTCGTGAAAGGTCTGCTGTGCATTACGGTCCGAGACGATATGTAGGACGGTTGGAGGGGGGTTGCTGATAATGGAGTGTGTTAGGCTACGGATTTTAGTTATTGATCTGACTCCAAATTGCGATCAACACTTAACACAAGAATTGTTATGTCCAAATCCACACACTGTCGCACCTAACAATTTTGCGAGTTCGTTCTGTCAAAGAGAAGACCAGTAGATCAATTAGGCCGAATTTACCAATTGTTTAATCCTGACAAAGCAAGCTAATACAGGCGCCTGGGTCCCCCGGGTCCCTCACACTAAGATTTGTGTGTTCTTGTGACCATCAAGAGACAACACATTCTTCCGGGTTGCCCAATTTTAAAGAAACATAATATGAATATTCAAGCATGCAAAATATTGCGTGGTGATTGGTCGATGGTCGATGGTCATCTCCTCCTCGTTTGGGTTTTCCCCTGCTCAGCACAGATGTCTGGACCACAAAGACGAGTTGTTATTCGCGTTCCTCACCGGCCTTGAGATGTCCTCCCTGTCTGGACCTCCTGTTCCACAGTACTTTGTAGAAAACAAATTCATGTAGTCTGCACATTCCTTTCCACTTATTAAGCGACCACACTACTACTAGAAATGATATTGATATGATTATATGTGTCTAACGCAGCCTTAATCAAATGTGTTTGCAAACTGCCGAAAGTACATTTCCCTTTCTTCCCTCTCATGACCTCATTTATGAGGTCATCACCCGTTACTCTAGCAAGCAGCGACCAACACACTGTCGGTCCTTTCTTCCCCCCGCGGTTCATGTTGAGTCACCAGGGTATATTGGCCATTCGGTGACAACGGGCCAACGGCTTTCTCGATCAACCGGACAGTGAGTGACCCAATACATGGAATACAACAACAACCACATAGAATCATCACTGCCCTAAAAATAGCCACAGCAACGAGCACAGACATGATGAGGCCTTTCCAGCTTCCGAACGTTTCCATCCAATCAGACCAAATATCGGTGCGTACACCTGAATGATCTTTCATCTTTTTATTCAGTGTCCTTAACCCTTCCCATGCCTGGGTCAGTCAGAACGTAATTAATACGGTCAACATTTGGGGGTGATCCATAGGAAAATGCTTTCGAATCCTGAGGACACTTGATTAACGAGTTTATACTTATGTGGCACACCCCGGGGCACTCCTATGGCGTCAATATATGTTGGATCGTTGTCGCTCAACCATGGGGGCAAAACGTCTCTTTTGGCTCGCTTCAGGAGCCCCGCCAGTGGGGACTCCATATTCCAATTGAGATTCTGTATTTCAATGCGGACAACCACCACAGGCATTATCAAAGACACGAGGGCACAGATACCTGATGCATCCTTCGGCAAGCGATCATATAATTTGTTGTCACCACACCACAACCAGAGTCACTGGTCTTCCTCTGCTCCTTCCATCACTGCTAGTTGAATTCTGGCATGTTCTGTTAAAGCTTAAAAACAAGTGAATTTGGAAAAAAAACTTTGTATATCACAATTACTGTTAGGGTTTGCAGAATATCTTCATCGTATCCTTGCAAAATAAGTTAGAGTGAACACCACCCTAACATTTTTGGTGCCGAAACCCGAGACCCTCATACCCGCCATCTGGCTGACGGAGGAGGACGTGCTGCATTGTCGACAAGCCAGCGTCCTTTAGGGGGACCTGGAAAAGAAAGTCCTGGGAAGAGAATTTCTTCGCTGGGCCAGCATCTTAGGTCTGCCTTCGTCTGCCAGAGGTAGATTGACGGGTTCCCGCAATGCAACGGACCAGGGGTCAGGTAAGTTGAAAAAAAATGGTGTGGTTGTGAAACGCGTAAAAGGTGCACGGGAGACAGCTTGGGTTCAAGTCCCAGAGGAAGAAACAGGCTAAGAAAAGCAGAGCTTCTTTTTCGTTCATCGAAGAAGTGCGTAGATTCTTCTTTGTCTGTTTTTCCAAGCTGAGGGATCTGGCTTGGGTTAGAGTCCCAGTGGAAGGAACGTGCTAAGAAACACGGAGCTTCTTTTTTGGTAATCAAAGAAGAGTGTAGATTTTTCTTTGTACGTTTTTCCGGCCAAAGAACAGCTTGGGTTCAAGTCCCAGCGGAAGGAACGGGCTAAGAAAAAGAACAGAGCTTCTTTTTCTTAATTGAAGAAGGGCGTAGATTCTTTTTTTTGTCCGTTCTTCCAAGCTGTGTTGGAGGGTTTTACACCCATCTTGGATAGGCCTAGGTATAAAAAGCGATGGTGTTTGTGTGGTTGAGAGTGTGCGACTGGTAGGATAAATTGACTGCAGAGAGAATTTGGTGAGGGGTCAATTTAAACCTGCATTGAGGATCCTCAAAGAAAAGGAAAAAAAAAAAAAAAAAAAAAGGAAATAAAAAAATTGTATAAACCAAAAATACCAAATTAAGATGGGAAATAAGAACGGTAGATCTCTAGCTCTTGAAGAAGATGAGAAGTTCATGGCGAGTAAATGTCTTAATTGTATGCAATACATGCCGAAGTGGAAGAAAAAGTATGGTGTAGAAGGGAAGTTGAAAGTTGAAGTGTGGAAGATAGTGGTTGATGTTTTGGAGGAGCGTGTAGATAGGATGACAAAGGGACAGAAAAAGAAAAGGAAAGAGAGAGAGTTGAATTGTGCTAGAATGTGGTTGAAAGCTTCGCAAGAGAGAAGAGAACAAACTCAAGAGACAAAAAATGGAAAGATAAAAAGTGATGAGACTACCATTCAACTAAGGTTTGGAAAAGAATTCTGGGTGCACAGTGGCATCCCACTTGATGATGATAATGATCTAAGTGAAGATGCAACGATCTTCTTCCGAAGCTCCCAAAAGGGCAGAGGAGGAGTAAGAGACCAACAAGGCCGCAGGCCGCCATTCAATTCAAACTCCAGCTCAAATTTGGACTGTTGGAACTGTGGGAAACGGGGACACTTGGCGAGAGCGTGTCGTCGTGCAAAACAATACCAATCAAAGGGTGGAGGAAGAGGCAGAGGAAAAGCCAAATTTTCAACATGTCAAGCTTCCCCCCCCCCCCTTTTTTGACCGCTCATGCTAATACAGAGACATTGTATGCTACATTTAATAGAAATTATTGATTGGTTGTGTTGTAAGATTATACGATCTTCTATATGCAAGCTGAATCTGAGAGATTGAGTTCTTTAAATTTGAAAACAAAGAAAAAACTTAATTTAGTTAATTTGCCAGCCGTTTTTATTGTATTGAGTTTTTTTTTTGGGATTAGTGGATTGTTCTATCAGGAACCTTGAATTGAAAATGGTATGTGAATGTTGTGTGGAGTGCTTGGATGAATTGGGACCAATGTGATGGAAAGACTCCTTTTTGGAGACTGTGTGTGAGATGCAAATGAGCATTGATGACTGAATGCCCGACTGAAGGGAAAATACAGGTTGAATGGTTGAGGTTGTTGGAGGCTGCTATGGGCAAGTAGTTGAGCGACTTTGAAGGAAGAATTATTTTGAGTAAATTAGATGCTAGGAAGGGAAATAAAAAACCCGAGCAACTACAAACGAAAGAAAAATAAAAGTTGCTTTTGACAGGAGTTGCAAAGAACAGACGAAGAACAGTCCTTGACCCGGCATTTGCGTTTGGCGGTCGTTGATGTGGTTCCCAGACCTGTGTCTTGTGGTTTGTCATTTGTAACGTTTGGCTGTTGTGATCCTCCCAAACAGACATAAGTGATTTGTGCTTTTGTTGTATGTTGTAATTGGTTAGTGGGAGGACTGCTGGAGCTTGCTCCTTCGGTGTCTCACCTGTGCCTTCCTGCCTTCCATTGTCTCCACTTAGACTGGACTGTGGAGGGGGGAGTGTAGTATTGTGGTGTGAAAAGGGTGTAGGAGCCGGCTCCTGTGGTGATTGATATTGTAATTTGATTGTGGGGGAGACTGTTGTAGGTGTGGGGCTCTGGACTCTGCGGGTAGCTGTTTGCTGGGTTGGCGCGAGTGGGGGACGGCGGCATTGATTGTCCCAGTACTGGCCAGGCTGGGATAAATCAGTTAACTTCATTCCTTTTAGTTAACTGTAGGTTTGGTTCATAGATGGTTAGAAGTTATCCCATATTTACTCAATGTTTGTTCAAGTGTTTAGGACAAGTCACTCATTCTTATTGCGTGTTAATTTACTAAGTAGATAAAGTCTAGCCAAGGTTTAGTTGCATTGTTCCACAGGAAAGTGGCAATTGAAGTTATCTGATCTCACTCGCGGACGGCTCGGCCAACAACTGGAGGAGAACAGATGGACAAACTCTGCGGGGGTCACGGGCCGCCCAAGAAGGAGGGGGACGGAGCCTGCGTCGACTGGACCCTATAAATTGGTGGAGCGCATCTCACATGCCGTCCGGCTGGCCGGCAAAGGAGAATCGTGGTATCATCTGTCCCAGTGCGCCCCAGTGAAGGGTTCCTGCAAGGAACCAGACCAGCCATCGACAGTCCCCGCTCCAGTTCATACAGAGGCAGAATAATCCTCTTCCCCCTTGGTGGCCAGGTAGTCCACCCTGAGCCACTGAAGACAACGACCACGCAGCAGACATTCCAGAGTTCTCCCCGGACGGAGCAGATCTGCGAAGGGGGTGAGAATCGTGCTCACCCTCCACCAGTGGGCGTGCCAAGCCCCCAACGGCTGAACAATCACGAGCAATTTTTATCTTGATTGATAACAGTCTGGTCGCCTAAGGCAGAGGGACCGTGTAACTCTTTTCCTGCACATAATCTGGCCGCAGGTTTTTTGAGTTGCACATACTTTGGACTGGAGTATTGTGGGAAAACCTCACCTTCACTGGAAGTTATTGCTTTCATTGTATTTTCTTACTTGCGTTTGATTGATCGAGGTTGACATAATCATATGATAAAACAGGAGGGATATGTTAGGGTTTGCAGAATATCTTCATCGTATGATTATGTTGGAATATAACCTGTAATAATTTAACTAGTTTGTCCTGTCTAGACAAAATTAGTTTACCAAAGTGCTAAGATCATTTCAACTTATTGACTAGCTGCAGAGGAAGCAATCAAAGTTGCTTTGTTTACAGAACGTTGTAAAAGGTCCCCTGCTATGCTTTGATCAGCAGGGACCGGCTGCTTCACCCCAACCTGTGTATTCCCAAACCCCCACTTGCAACCCCACTTTGTTTCTCTCAATAAATAAGCGCCTGACGAGGCCTGAGTCAGATTTCATTCGACTATCGCTGAGAGCACAGCGACGAGTGAACTCTCCGCCTGCAGGTGTCTAAAACGACTAACTTGTCTCCAGTGTGGTCCTTGCAAAATAAGTTAGAGTGAACACCACCCTAACAATTACAAACTGAAACCTACTCACCCATTTCTATTTTACAACCTACTCACCCATTTCTATTTTACAACCTACTCACCCATTTCTATTTTACCACTCCCCCTTTTGACACATTCATCTATCAGGGGTGTCAGGATCCAGTCCTCGGGGGCAGAATCCCTACATGTTTTCCAAGTTTCCCTCGTTAAACACACCTGATTCAATTAATCAGGCTCCTGCTGAAAGTGAGGACGAACTGGACATTTGAATCAGGTGTGTTTAACAAGGGAAACTTGGAAAACATGTAGGGATCCGGCCCCCGAGGAAAGGAGTTTGACACCCCTGTGTGTCATTACGTATCAAAAGGAACCTGCAACGCGTCCCCTCTCATCACCACACTCATTGTAGCCAGGCCCGCGGAACCTCTAGCTCTCATCTGGGCCCCGGGACCGTCACTCCAAGTCCTTAAAACTCGACTGTCCACCACACACTCGGCAACACAAACAAAAATCATCGCACTCCTGTCAGTGAGCTTATAGCTCTGCTGGTAGCGGACATTTGTACACACAAAAACAGACATCAAGTAACAAAATAAAAACAGTCATAAAATGAATCCTGGCGCCCGCGGATCATGTTCTGAAAACCATGTCATCAATACGTTCATCATAAAAAGCAAAAGGGCAAGAGTTAACATATTCTTCTAAATTCAACGCAAACGTTCCATGAACGCAATCGACAACCTGCAAGAACGAAAACAAGTTGGAGAGCGTGCGCTTGTTGCAAGCAAGCTCAAGCGTCAAACATTTGGTCACTGTCCACCTAGTCTGTCACCCCGTCGGGTGAGCTCAAAGTCGTCACACGTCAAATCGTCCAAAGTCTTGATGTTCGATACTAGTTCTGTCTTGTCTGACTATATTACTGAAATGGGCCTTCTCCATCGCACTGTTTTGTTGTCGACGGTGCCCCTGAGTAATCCTAAACCCATATTTAGTCCAAAATTAGTCCTGATCAATCGTGCTTTTTCAAATCTGTAGTATGTTTGTATTTTTAAGGTGAGAGGAATGTTATCCTCTGCTGTGATCACATCACCCCAACTTTTAATCATGTCAACCATTAACAATACACAAACACCACACCACAGTGAGGATCTCTCCTGGTCCACCAACACCGCATCACTGGCGAAGAAGGCCCAGCGCCGCCTGTACTTCCTGCGGAAACTCAGGCGAGCGAGCGCTCCTCCGGCCGTCATGACTGCATTTTACCGCGGCACCATTGAGCGCGTCCTCTCCAGCTGTATTGCTGTTTGGGGTGGCGGCTGCACTGACTACAGCTTGAAGGCCCTGCAGCGCATAGTGAACACTGCTGGTAAGATTGCTGGTGCTTCGCTCCCCTCCTTGAAGGACATTTACACCTCCCATCTCACCCGCAAGGCGACCACGATTGTGAGTGATGCGAGTCACCCCGCTCACTCTTTGTTCGAGCTTCTGCCCTCTGGGAAGAGGTACAGAAGCCTGCGCTCCCGCACCACCAGACTCTCAAACAGCTTCATACTCCAGGCTGTTAGGATCCTGAACTCGCTCCCCCGTTCTGCGTAGCGTCCTGTACTTTTACTGTCTGAACTGTCTGAATGCACACTGGCTCTTATTATTTATTATTACTCTTATTATTTATTGTTTGTGCCTTTTTTACTTTTGCGCTATGCTTGCTGGCTCCGTTATTTATTGTGTTATCTGTTTATTTATTATTTATTCATCACTCTTACTATTGATTGTTTGAATTTTTGCCTTCTTGTTTTTATATTGTGTCGCGTACATGTATGTCTATCGTGTTATGTGTCTCGTCACCGTGGGATAGAGAAAAACGTAATTTCGGTCTCTTTGTGTGTTGTGACATGTGGAGAGATTGACAATAAAGCTGACTTTGACTTTGACTTTGACAAGCGCAGACTTGACATTCATACACCATTACAGACAAACTGTCATCCCACAACACACACATAAAACCCCATACAATATTAAATTGTAAAAGGAATCCTCCCTACACCAAATTTTCTGCTCAATTAGAATTTCCCTTTTTTATTTTAAATCCCAAATTAATATTTAATCGTCTAGTTTCCTGTCCTCTCATCGTTTGCCAACATGCATAATGCTGGAACACGATTTAACTCCCCATTTAGTTTGCTCTCATCTCACACTTAGACTATTTGACACTTTGTGTTGAGCTGTAACTTCAATATTTCCACATTCCCATATTTCTTCCACTAAACAGTTCCATTTTGCTTTCAGTTTAAATTCATTTCTCCAAATAACTACCTCTGGCAAAAAAACAACAATTTATAGAGCACTCCCTTTTACTGTTACCTTGTTCCTTCATTCATCTCCTTCTAAGCATAACTGAAAAAACCTAACCCTAAAAAAAATAATGATACCAAAAATAATGTTTAAAAACAATATACACAGCTTCCTCCTGCCACTTACGCTATCACCTTGAAGATTATCGTTCTCATTTTTGTTGATGGCAATTCTTAGAATTAAAAAGAAATGCTTACTCTTGATAATGGAGTCACGCTATATCACAAATTTTGAAAACCTTCTTCCACGTTCCCCCTTTGTATCTATCAAAACCAATTAGAAATGTTTTTGCTGTCATGATCATCATTGTGGCCATCACACTTATTGTTCCTGTACTTTAAATTGTCAATTTTTGTACATTTGAAGCCCTTTGAGACTTGCTTGTGGGCTATATAAATAACCTTGACTTGCCTTGACTTTATTATTATTCAACTTCTTCTGCATTCTTCTGCCTCTTTTTTATTTATTTATTCATTTTTTTTAGCTTAACTACTTCTACGAATTCATCTGATTCACTTCATTCCACTTTTAACACATTCCAAATATTCATGCCAAATATTCTAATTATTTACGGTTTTCGAGAAATTTACAAATTTTAAGCCAATATTTCACCATTCATTCTTCATGCCACATTCAATATTTCTCATTTTCTTCCACATAATTCCTCCAATTCACCTTCTTTCACTTTCCAATTCACCTTCTTTCACTTTCTAGATTAAAATTTCACATTTTCACTTTCAACATTGCGGTACAATTTTGCAAAATTCCCTTTTTCCCTTCTAATTTCCAATTAATTTGTTTTCACCGACTCAACCCATTTCAATTTTTTAACTGTTCATCTTATGCCTACCTATTCCAAAACTTCCCACTTGTGAAAAATTTCAAATTTTCAACTTTAAAATTCACGCCCAATTTTACAAAATTCATTCTATATTTTCATCCATTTTCTGACCAATTCAACACGTTCCAAATTTAAACATAGTCTTGTAGCATTCCCCGAATTTGTATTCAGCCTCTTCGCCTTCACACACAATTTCTCCAGAAATTACAAATTCTAGTTATTATTGTTAATCCTCCGCGACCCTCGTAAGGACAAGCCGCACCAGTAATGGATGGATGGATGGATTGTTAATCCTAACCCCAAGTGCCTATCATAAATTGCCATTTAAATCAATTGTCGCAAGGGTCATGTCACTGTATTTGTTATTTAAAGCCCTACTGTATCCTTTTTTAATTAAGTAGTGCCCTGTATTACTATTTTGCTGATTATCCAAAATTCCAACTTTCTTATGGCCCCTTACCCATTCAAACTCAAATATGCATCCTATAAATCAGTCGCAGTTGATGTGTAATTAAATTCTGTCATTTTGATAAATTTAATTTCTATCGATCAATATCCACTTTTCAAAGTTTCTGATCACGCTGTCGTATGATTTGGTATTATTAGTGCATCTTCACTGTCCATATCTATGTATTTTGTTTTTATCCCCGTTTCAGTGTCAATACGCAGCCTTATTATTCCCTCTTTTATCAAAACTCCTCAGAAATGTCCGCCCCAGCTCCCAAACACACTTCCATCCCTTTTGTCCCACACTCCACCAACTTTGTAATGCTTCAGCAGTCTTTAGCAATGTGTCCAGTTTGACTTCATGTGACTCATGCAAGTCTTTAGCAGCCTCTCCTCTTAGATTCTCATGATGATGATTCAGGGCTGGATCGTCCGCCACTCTCAAATGCGTCCATCTTTCTTTGTTCTTTCAGTCCATTTGCCTTTTGATCTGCAACTGTGTGTATTCCACCAACTGTATGGTTCTTGTCCTGTGAAGAGCTGTGCTTGCCCCCTTCAAGCACGATAGTAGTTCCTGTTGTTCTCCCAAAGGTCAAAGGTGTCTCATGACCAGGGACAGTCCTCTGTTGATTTTGAGACAGCCAGTGGAGTAAGAGGACTCAGTTCAGGAATTGTGCCACGCGCTAGGGAAGAACACACTGGGACACAAATTTAACAAAACTATCTTTGTGTTATCAGTCTTCCTGTGTAGTATTTGTTCCTTACACCCCAAATCTTCCTATTAACATTTTGTATCCTATCAGTTGCGCACACTCATCATCTTACTATCAAGCCGCCCTTATCAAATGCCTTTTTTTTTTTTGAGTAATCCATCCATCCTACCCATTAACACGGCTAAAATCCCCGTTCCAGTGTTTATCATCAAATAAAGTTCCAAAATCCTTTGTAATAAACTGTAATGTAATTTAACAACTACCAACATGGTTGTATATGCGGTGAATGTTATTGTTCAATCTATAGGTCATACAGCGCCTGTGTTCCAACTATGACACTCCTCCTTGATTTACCATCTCATAAGTTATTGTTGTCAGCAGCGCTAAATGATAGTGCTTGAAAGTGAATGTCTTATTGCCCAATTTAAAACACATGCCACGTTTGAGCTAGTATTTATTCATTTATTTATTTGTCATCCTCATGTTAGCTGGCATATGTCAGAATTAAAATGTAATTTTACTTTCAATTTTAAGTCTTTCAAAACTGCTATATCCTTACTGCACCGAAATAAACTTAAATATATCTTTAAAAACAACCAAAAACAATTTATGCTTCTGCACAGACTCTTAAAAATGGCACCCAAATCCCAGATTACAAATCAAACCTCTTCCTTCACTCTCACATTTTTTGATAAAACAGTCTACTTATCTAGACACTGTCATCACCTACTAAATTAACGGCCTGCAAATACAATGTTGTTGCTGTGGTCCCTCAAAACATGTTACTAGAATTTGGATAATTATTAACCCCCATCAATTGAGCAATTATCTCCTCACTATTTACGAGTTAGCCCCCCTCTCTTCTCTCACTCCCTCTTTCTATCTGTCTTGGGACGAATGTGTAGCGTCCTGCCATAAATAACTGTTTTCCTAAGACCCACAAGTACACATACCTTTCAAGCATGCCCTTCTCTCGCCTATTTGCAAACTGTTAAACATTAGTGCCAGTGATGTTTCAGTTTCAATCATGCACGTTCGCTGTTGGTCATGCACACACACACCGAGCGCGCACACAACCGCACATACACACACGCATCCGCACGCACGCACGCCAATACACAAAGTGCGCACACAGAGCTCAGATGAACGACAACAGACTGACACAAACTTTTACAGAGATTACGCACATACACAGAACACACAGACAAAGGGATTCGAATCTACCGTTTTTTTCCGTCTATAGTGCGCCCCCATGTATAATACGCACCCTAAAAATGGCATGCTGATGCTGGAAAAAAGCTTGTACCCATGTATAATACGCACCCAATTTTTATGAATTTTTTTTAATTTTTTTTTTTTTTTTTTGAAACTGCTAATTAAACTGTGAATTGAAACTAATAGGAAGAAAACAACTCTCGCTCTTTATATAGCTGACGTGTCTTGCGCATCCGTTCTGTGCATTTTATTTCACAACACTTTGCCTTGTTCCTTTCTTCTCTGCTGTTCACTTCAAACACGCTCCATGCGACCGCAATGCTCTCGTATCAGACAAGGCTTGCTCGATCACCTGCTCGTTTGCTGTCTCACAATGTACCCTACACAAATCCGAAACATTTGTTGCGGCTCCGAGTCACGACGAGGGGCAAGTTTTGGTTTCCAAGGGTGTTTTTATTCCTCTTCAACGTCTCTCCCATACAGAGCCGCCTCTTTCCCGAAAATTACATCCAGCCTAGTTAAGACCATACCAAAGACTATAAAAATGGGACCCATTGCCTCCCTGGGTGTGTGACGATCATTGGGACTTAAAAAAATATATATATATATAAATAAATCAAATAATAAGTCCAAACTAACGGTCCAGTTTTTATTGGCCCGCAGCAAATTCTGAAAACATAATTGAATATGGCCCGCACAAGAAGCTTGAGCTCAGCTTCTCAGTTTCCACACTAGATGGAGCCCGCCACACAAAGCGTTTAACGTCCCATTAACACCCCCCCGGAAGAGAAGCGAACACGCAGCGTTTGACATCCGATTAGCCTCCCCCCCCCATTCGGGAGAGAAGCGAACGCGCAGCCTTTGACGTCCCATTAGCAACCCGAAGAGAAGCGAACGCGCAGGGTTTGACGTCCGCTTAGCAACCCGGGGAAGAGAAGCGAACGTTCGCTCCATGTTTGCGTTTGTTTAGAAAACTCTCGTGGCATGCGGCACACGTGCTGCTGACGTATGACGTAGCCCGCGTCCTAATAGATTAAGGAAAGTATCGGCTCACAGATCGGCTGCATTTTCCGATACCCGATCCATCTATTTTGTTGATATCGGGGCCGATATCCGATCCAGATATCGGATCGGTGCATCTCTAGCAGAGACCAAAGGAACAAGGCAAAGTGTTGTGAAATAAAATATTACCTGTAATACGCATTTTGTTATTTGCTGATTGAAACTGCTAATTAAACTGTGAATTGAAACTAATAGGAAGAAAACAACTCTCGCTCTTTATATAGCTGACGTGTCTTGCGCATCCGTTCTGTGTAGAGATGCACCGATCCGACTTTTTCAGTTCCGATACCGATACCGATGCCGTGGCTTTGCGTATCGGTCGATACCCGATACCGATCCGATATTATGGTTGACTTAACAAGCTACATAACTCTACATGTGGAACAGAAAAGACCAAAGGCAATGGCATCAGGCAGACTACACAGTTCTTTGCTCTAAATTAGGGGTGTCCAAACTAACGGTCCAGTTTTTATTGGCCCGCAGCAAATTCTGAAAAAATAATTGAATATGGCCCGCACAAGAAGCTTGAGCTCAGCTTCTCAGTTTCCACACTAGATGGAGCCCGCCACACAAAGCGTTTGACGTCCCATTAACACCCCCCGGAAGAGAAGCGAACACGCAGCGTTTGACATCCGATTAGCCTCCCCCCCCCCCATTCGGGAGAGAAGCGAACACGCAGCCTTTGACGTCCCATTAGCAACCCGAAGAGAAGCGAACGCGCAGGGTTTGACGTCCGCTTAGCAACCCGGGGAAGAGAAGCGAACGTTCGCTCCATGTTTGCGTTTGTTTAGAAAACTCTCGTGGCATGCGGCACACGTGCTGCTGACGTATGACGTAGCCCGCGTCCCAATAGATTAAGGAAAGTATCGGCTCACAGATCGGCTGTATTTTCCGATACCCGATCCATCTATTTTGTTGATATCGGGGCCGATATCCGATCCAGATATCGGATCGGTGCATCTCTAGTTCTGTGCATTTTATTTCACAACACTTTGCCTTGTTCCTTTCTTCTCTGCTGTTCACTTCAAACACGCTCCATGCGACCGCAATGCTCTCGTATCAGACAAGGCTTGCTCAATCACCTGCTCGTTTGCTGTCTGTCACAATGTACCCTACACAAATCCGAAACATTTGTTGCAGCTCCGAGTCACGACGAGGGGCAAGTTTTGGTTTCCAAGGGTGTTTTTATTCCTCTTCAACGTCTCTCCCATACAGAGCCGCCTCTTTCCCGTGCGCGCACGGAGCGCGGTGGTGCGTTTACGGGCAGTCGGAGAAATCAACGCCAACAAAAAAGAATTACATCCAGCCTAGTTAAGACCATACCAAAGACTATAAAAATGGGACCCATTGCCTCCCTGCGTGTGTGACGATCATTGGGACTTAAAAAAATAAAAAATAATTTTTTTTTTTAAAAAATTCATAAAAATTGGGTGCGTATTATACATGGGTACAAGCTTTTTTCCAGCATCAGCATGCCATTTTTAGGGTGCGTATTATACATGGGGGCGCACTATACACGGAAAAAAACGGTAAATCAAAAATGTTAAAAGTAGATGTAGAGTCCCTTCTTTTCTCTTTTGGTCAAAAGATGACAATGTAGTAGCTCAGCGAGGCAAACACGTTTGAGTTGACCATATTTGGGGGAAAATGCCACTGCCAAAGTCAAAGTCTGCTTTATTGTCAATCCCTTCATATGTCAAGACACACAAAGAAACCGAAATTCCGTTTCCTCTATCCCACTGTGACGAGACATAGTACACGAAAGACATACAAGTAGACGACACAATATAAAAACAAGAAGGCACAAACAATAAATAATAAATAAATAATATGAGTGATGAATAAATAATCAACAAATAACCGAATAAATAAAACTGAGCCAGTGTGCATACAGCAGACAGTAAGCATAGCGCAAAGTACAGGACGCTACGCAGAAAGGGGGAGCGGGTTCAGGATCCTAACAGCCTGGAGTATGAAGCTGTTGGTGAGTCTGGTGGTGCGGGAGCGCAGGCTCCTGTACCTCTTCCCAGAGGGCAGAAAATCAAACAAAGAGTGAGCGGGGTGACTCACATCACTCACAATCGTGGTCGCCTTGCGGGTGACATGGGAGGTGTAAATGTCTTTCAAGGAGAGGAGTGAAGCACCAATAATCTTACCAGCCGTGTTCACTATGCGCTGCAGGGCCTTCAAGTTGTAGTCAGTGCAGCTGCCACCCCAAACAGCAATACAGCTGGAGAGGACGCTCTCAATGGTGCCGCGGTAAAATGTAGTCATGACGGCCGGAGGAGCGCTCGCTCGCCTGAGTTTCCGCAGGAAGTACAGGCGGCGCTGGGCCTTCTTCGCCAGTGATGCGGTGTTGGTGGACCAGGAGAGATCCTCACTGATGTGCACCCCCAGGAACCTGGCGCTGCTCACTCTCTCCACCACAGCACCGTCGGTGGTCAGCGGCAGGTGTTGGGTGTGACCCTTCCGGAAGTCAACAACAATCTCCTTAGTCTTGTCGACGTTCAGCAGGAGGTTGTTGTCCCTGCACCACGTGGTCAGAAGGTCAACCTCCAGGCTGTATTGAGTCTCGTCTCCCTTGGTGATGAGACCCAACAGAGTCGTGTCGTCAGCAAACTTCACTATGCGGTTGTCGCTGTAGGTTGCAGTGCAGTCATGCGTCAGGAGGGTGAAGAGCAGCGGACTGACCACGCAGCCTTGGGGGGGCCCTGTGCTCAGCGTGATGCTGGCGGAGATTTTGTCTCCAACACGTACCACCTGTGTCCTCTGACAGAGGAAGTCCAGTAGCCAGTTGCAGAGGTAGGTACTGAGGCCCAGCTTGTCAAGTTTGCTGATGAGACGTTGTGGCACAATGGTGTTGAAGGCAGAACTGAAGTCCAAGTGGCTAAGGAGACGCTGGTCTTTGTCGGCTTCTCACTGTGAGGAATCTGACCCGCCCCCGGTGAATGAGCAATGTCATGGCATGCGTTGCAAATCGTGACACCTCTGAACACGGCTCAGGCTAATTTTTTCCCAGGATTGTATCAAAATGCGCGGCCGTCGGCGGCCAGCCGAGACGTTGCTCGATTCTGGCGTGAGCCCTTCTCGCCACCCATAGATTGGACTTGGACGTCTTGGGAAGTTCCCAACAAAACAACTTTATTGACAGACTTGACAACGACAATGTACTTGTGTCATGGGTCCAACGTGGCATCCTTCTGGTGTCAATGGCGATGCTTCAAGCACATTCCTTGTGCCGCGAAAATTTCAACGCTGCCATGCAAGCTAAGAAAAAACAAACGCGCCCACCGCGTTGGTCGTCACGCTGTCATTCGTCAGAGTGGTCGCCGTGGAGAATGGATGTAGTGCTGCGATGTCACACGCCGAGCAGCCAGATGAAGCAAAAAGGGCATGAAGAGCGCAGAGCCGACGCGCCCGCCGACGCTGCTGCAAACACTGCAGTTGCGTCTCACTTTGGCGTCACGGGGCCAGGTGCGGCTTCCTGTACGTGTGCTCGCTGATGGCCAGGCGGCTGAGGCGGGCCCCGTAGTAGTCCACGATGTAGTCGGAGCCGTCCGCCGGCCCCACTATCTGAATGGCAACGCACGGCACACACGAGTCAGCGTGCTACCGTCTGCGCAGCTGTTAGCATGTGAAGCGAACATAGTGGGCGAAGGTGTTGGCCGACCTCCACTGACCTGCACAGCGATGAGGATGAAGTCCACCAGTGTGCCGATACCGCAGAAACCCACTGTGCAGAACTTGAGCACGCCTGAGGCAAATGCAACAAAGCGTTTCACACGGCGCCGCATTTTTTCATGCGCGGACCGATTCGGCGTGGCGAGTGGGACTCGTGCAAGCGCGTCGCGCCTGCCGCCCGACAATGAATGGAATTGTAATTGACACTGCAAAAACCCAAAAGTTTTGTCTCGGACAAGCAGTTATTTTTTTGATACGATGATTTTGGATTTATTTCTACAGTGTCAGTCCGCACGTTTCCGTAAGACTGTTTTACGAATCATGAAAAGTTGAAGCAATCAAGCCGCACGTTTGTCGGGTCTTTGTTGCAATCGGATTTGCGACTTGAGCGCTCGCATGGCAGAAAAAGAGACTGCAAGCCCAAGTGGCGAGTAATTAATCAATTACAATGTCATCAATAAACCGTCTTGCCTTGGAAGTCATGCTTTAGTTGCCTCTGTTTTTTTAGAAAGAATAACCAAAAAGCCCAAAAAATAGAATGAGGATTTGGGGAAACAAAATCTCATGAAATCAAGATCAAAATATGTGCCCGATGTGTAATGCCAAGTGTGCGTACCGAGTGCGGGATAGCCGAGGTAGAAGCGGTCGGCGCCCAGCCAGCCCAGGAAAAGTGACAAGGCCACAGCCACTTTGTACGAGTAGCCGCTCCTGAAAGCACGAAAGTGGCGTTGGCTCGAGTCTTCCGACCGCTTGCGCTTGGCCTCTTGTGTGTGCGTGTACTCACACGTTCCTACAGGGAATGGTTTTATTAAAGCCCACCTCCTCCCCGCTGAAGCGAAATTGCGTCCCGTTGGGAAGCCGGCAGGTGACGTTTGGAGCTGGAAGACACTCCACTACATGCACGCACACACGCACACACGCTCTCGTTAGAAAATCGGGAGTGCGCGGCCTCTCGGGCGCGCTCTGCAGCAACGACGCGTCCCGTAAAAAATGGCGAGCGCGTGCGGGCGCCACCGACCCCAGGTGCAGGCATCACGACAGTTTTGCGGTTCCTGAGTGACCTCGTCGATCTTGGGATCTATACACAAATATGTCGGCGCAGTCAAGGAACATTTTTCAGGACTTTACAGCCCATGATATCAAAAATTAAAATCATCCTTACACAGCTTGCTCGGTGGCATAACATGAACTGGAGCATCTGAGAGAGGCACCACAATTCATCGATTACTCGACAACTAATCGTCAGAGACCTACCGTAATTTTCGGACTATAAGTCGCACCGGAGTATAAGTCGCACCAGCCATAAAATGCCCAAAAAAGTGAAAAAAAACCATATATAAGTCGCTCCGGAGTATAAGTCGCATTTTGGGGGGCAATTTATTCGACAAAATCCAACACCAAGAACAGTCATGAACGAGCAACAACAGAATAAACGATAGGTATGCTAACGTGACATAAACACAAACTAAGAGCTGAGAACGGCCCTGATGTAAAATTCAGAGTTATTCAAAAAACTATGGCATAAATAACACGTTAATAAAACCATCTGCGTCACTCCAATTCATTAAATCCATCAATCGTCCTTTGTCAACAATGCGTGCGCGCCGCTGACGGCCCTTGCACTTCAAAATATTCCACAGGCCCATATAACGATATATAAATTATATATCAAATAACTATTTTATAAGCAATAATGTTATCAAACAATCTCTGCACTCTAAATCATTAAATCCATCGATCAAATTGCTCGTCCTTTGTCAACATCGCCGCGTGTGCGCCCTGACGTCAGCCTCGTCGTTATTCCACAGATCTACTATATAACTATATTGTAGTGTTAACAAAGTTCGAGGAAAGACGTGGGTTTGGTAAACGGCTCTTTATTTAACAAAACAAACTTACAGGCGTGTGGCGGCGTGGACTTCCAGCCACGGAAGTGGAAGAGAGCTCCATAGAATAGGACCAGGCGTGCGTAAAAGCCATGACCGAGCTCCATCCACCGTCCTCGGACAGCCACCCGGCTGAGCGCCGGCCCTCGACTTCCATCCACGGAGGTGAAAGACAGCTCCATAGAATAGGACCTGGCGTGCGTAAAAGCCATGACCGAGCCCCATCCACCGTCCTCGGACAGCCACCCGGCCGAGCGCCGGCGCCCGACTTCAATCCACGGAAGTGAAAGAGAGCTTCGTCGAGTGACGCGCGACGTCGCGGTCGCGCGTCAGCAGCGCGACGTCGCGCGTCAGCAGTGCGATGTCGCGTCAGTAGCGCGGCGGTTGTTTACATAAAGGACAAAGATCGACTCGACGGAGCTCTCTTTCACTTCCGTGGATTGAAGTCGGGCGCCGGCGCTCGGCCGGGTGGCTGTCCGAGGACGGTGGATGGGGCTCGGTCATGGCTTTTACGCACGCCCGGTCCTATTCTATGGAGCTCTCTTCCACTTCCGTGGCTGGAAGTCGAGGGCCGGCGCTCAGCCGGGTGGCTGTCCGAGGACGGTGGATGGGGCTCGGTCATGGCTTTTACGCACGCCCGGTCCTATTCTATGGCGCTCTCTTCCACTTCCGTGGCTGGAAGTCGAGGGCCGGCGCTCAGCTGGGTGGCTGTCCGAGGACGGTGGATGGGCCTCGGTCATGGCTTTTACGCACGCCCGGTCCTATTCTATGGAGCTCTCTTCCACTTCCGTGGCTGGAAGTCCACGCCGCCACACGCCTGTAAGTTTGTTTTGTTAAATAAAGAGCCGTTTACCAAACGCACGTCTTTGCTTGAACTTTGTTAACGCTACAATATAGTTATATAGTAGATCTGTGGAATAACGACGAGGCAGCGCGACGCTGCATCAGCAGCGCGGCGCTTGTTTACATAAAGGACAAAGATTGACTCGACGGAGCTGCTGCTGACGCGACGTCACGCTGCTGTCGTCATTTGAAATTAAAATTAAAGTAATCCCTTGCTACATCGCGGTTTCACTTTTTTTTTTTCAAAAAACATATATAAGTCGCCCCCCCACCCAAACTATAAAAGAAAAACGCGATTTATAGTCCGAAAATTACGGTAGTTTAAATTTAAAGTCTATATACTGGCAAGGCTGATTTCTGTCATCCTCTATGAAAACAGATTGATTAGTTTTTTGTTGTTTGCCAATTTCCTGATGAATTTTATGAATCAAAACAGAACTTGAATCGTCTTTCATTGCTGTGGATTTTCATTATTTATTACAGCTCAGGCAGACCAAAAGAAAATCAACACTCAGCAAGACCGATGCTTGTATCCTAATCCTAGCCTTTTGATGACATCGACCAGGACAGAGTTTTCCATCTACTGCAGTCTTCTGTGATCTCATTTTTGTCGCGGTCTTCCCGAATTCAAACTACACTGGTAGAGGAAAAAGGCCACTGTTTTAAGTCAACCCAATTTAAATGCCATATTCATTGACATGCTTTTTTTCTTTTTGTTCGTTGACATTCGTTTCTTACTCGGAAGTGACGCGTGATGTCACAGCGAAGGGTCCAGGAGGGTATTGAAAATTTCCAGCACAGAATGCAAACATGATGTGACATCACAATGAATGGCACTCCTATCCTTTTAGATCAGATAAGCAGGTTTGATACTTCCAGATTGTTGATCACCTTCCATTCCTTCTATACTATTATTACGCTCATCAGTTGACGCCCAGTCACACTAAAGCACCGCGACATTTTTTGTTTTCTAGTTGTCTATTTTTGTCTGCTTACAACCGGCAGCGAAGTGATCTAGTGATCTACTCGCCCTTAGCAATAGCTTCACATCCAGACGAGGAGAGCGAGTCAAGGCAAGGATATTGACCGAGTCTCAGGTTGTGGCAGCTGCCCGCCTCCTCCGCCGTCGCGACAATCGTCCGCCGAAAAGACGCACAGCACAAGAAAAACAACAAAATTGTCCAGAAGCCTGAGTGCAACCACCGCGACATGGCGGCTGTGATGTCACCAAGCGCCGCATTCAAGGCTACGAGGGGGAAAAGCATTTTTCCTGTTCTTCACGGGCAACATTTCAGAACAGTTCAAACTAACAAGTGACCAAATGTCTCTGAAGGTTCGAGCCAAATGATAATGTTTCACATTATCATACAAATTGGGGGGTGGGGGGGTGGGGGGGGGGGGGTAAGCAACGCGTGTAGTGGCGTTGTTGTGGAGGATTTGGAAAAGTAGCGGTGTTTCCCACAGCAGTTGAATGCAGCATTTAAAGTGATACTGTCGTCCAAGTGAAGCCGCTTCAAGTAAGTTTCACATAATTTCCAAATCTAAATATTCTGAAATTACTCGTCGTTTCTCTTCAATGTTGTCTGAATGGCCAGGTAGCGCGAGTGCCTACAGAGAAAAACACGAAACGAGTCGGAGAATTTTGGGGGGTGGGGGCCGGTGCGTCGAGAGAGGGCTTGAGAGAGTTCGCATGCTAACGGGTTGCTTACGTAGTTGGGAGACGACACTAACTTCGCTTTCTTTCCTTTCCACCTTTCACACCAGTGAACACATTGCCCGAATTGATAACTTTGTTTGTTCGCGTTGTGTTTTCTTGTGACTTTAGTCCATGTCGTGGGGGCTTTTATGCACCTGTTGATTTGTAGTGACCCCGCCCATCTAAAAAAAAAAGAAGAAGAAAATAAACATAAAAGACGATACAGTAAATTCAATCAATACAGTAGAGTATAAACTATGCACTACAGTGGACTTTTGATGTTGACGAGCACTACGAAGTTAAATCTTTTGGCCACTCGGCCCTGCTTGCCACCAGTCGACCTTCCCAGTTTTCACTTCCGTGATGGTGAACCTGGGCGGCGTGCGCGCTTTCCTTGTTGAAAAGTGCACGTCATTGTTTGGGCGAAAGCACATTGCTATCACACTAGCAAAAAAAAACAAAAAAACGTTCTGAATCACAGAATGTTAGTGTTAATTTAGGGTGACCAGATTTGGGTTTCTGAAAAAGAGAGGGTATCATGTTATGACACAAATCACATGGTGTCTGTATAGCAATCAGGGCATTCTAGGAATGCACATAAGAGGGGGCAGTCAGAAATGTGAAGGGGGGATGTTTTTTTTAGTTTTTGTTGTTGTTGTTTTTTACACGTTTTTATCACTGTTTGTGTTTTCTGGGCACACAAGGAACGCTCACACGATGCTGAAGACACACCAATTACCAGGGCTGTTACATACAATTTATGCAACTCAGGAAAAGCTTCCTTGTACTCCTGTAGGTGTTTACAGACAGTGCATAGGTCTGTTTCATTTGGACATTTCTTGAGCAACATCTGTTTTGCCACAAGAATTTCATTTTTTAGATCATCTGCCTCAGTGCCAGCCAGCGCAGACAGAGGATGCAACCCGGTTGAATCTAGAAATGTGCTGGATTTGGGTGCAAGACTAGATATGGCTCTCATCAGCTCAACGTTCTTCTGAGAAAATCTATTCTCCATTTCTGAAATGGCCCTGTCAAGGATGTTGAGCAGAGATCTTTTCAGAGACTGAGAGGGGGAAATGGTTGGATTGTCCGAGTCTGTATGGCCCACAGTTGAGAGCACAACACTTTGACCAAGACATTTGCTCATTGTCCTCCTTCTCTTTGGAGGCGGTGCATCATTCCCAGCAGCTGCCTGAGATGACTCTCCCCAATCCTCATCTTCACGGAGGCTTTTTAAGGACTCCAGTGCTGCACCAACAACCTCAGAAGCACTGCACAAATCCACAGACTGAGACTGTAGAATTGCATTTGCTGGTTTCAAGACACCAAGCCCCAGCACTAGAAACTTTCCAGTCTCAAAGAAGTGATGCCTCAAAATTTGACACAGCAGGCCCGATGCCTCGATGCACAGGTCAACAGCAGCACTATCATCCTCTGTCATCTCAGATAGGATACTGACAATATGCAGGGCTCGAAGCTTATTTTTTGCCCAAGTTGCCCTCGGGCAAGTTGGAGAAAATTTTACTTGCCCGAAACAAAATTTTACTTGCCCGAAGTTTTTTGGAGTGGATTTTTACTTGCCCGACACGGAAACAAGCTCTGCTGGTGCGCAGGCGCAGAAGAGCCAGGGACGGGTGAGGGAGCATGCATTTAATTACGAAGCGCTTTGCCGTTATCAATGTATTGCAGACTTACACGAGAAACTAACTGCTCCCTAGAAAACAAAATGTCGGACCAGAAGCGGCAGAAGTTGCGAGAAATTATGCACAAAATCGTCTTTTTACAGCTTGAAAACATGGTATTATGGCAGGGCAAGTTCGGGCAAGTGAGGAAAAATTCTACTTGCCCGTCTGCCATCGCTACTTGCCCCGGGCAATCGGGCAATCGTTAGTTTCGAGCCCTGAATATGGTCTTGATTGTCAACAATGCACCTTGTCACTTCATAGTGGCTTGTCCATTGGATTTCGAGCAGTCTTTTAAGGTTAGGTGCTTTATATTCCTCAGACACATAGTGGTGCTGAAAAAACTTGTACAATGAACTAGAGAGGTTAAAAAAATCTCTTTGCACATGGTTCACTGTATGGCATGCACAACCACTAAGTGCAGTTGATGGTTGTAGCAGTGGATGTATGGGATATGCCTAGCAATCTTGTTTTGCAGCAGAGCTTGTACACCACCTCTTATCCCACTCATCACAGAAGCTCCATCATAACACTGGCTAAGTATGTTGTCAGCACTGTAGCCAGCATCAGAAAGGTGTGTCAGTATTTCAGACGTGATGTACTCTGCATCAAGTTGATCCAAGTCAATCAACCCAATAAGATGTTCCTCTGGCATGGAATTGCTGACAAATCTAATCATCACAGACAAAGTTTCCACATTGCACCTGTCCCTGGTCCCATCACTTTTGAGGCAAAACCCTGCAGAATCAAAATCAAAGTCAAAGTCAGCTTTATTGTCAATCTCTTCACATGCCAAGACACACAAAGAAATTGAAATTACGTTTCCACTATCCCACGGTGACAAGACAGTACATACGACATACATACAAGCAAACAACACAAAATAAAAACAAGAAGGCACAAACAATCAGCATTTTCATATTTTTTCCTGACCTCTGCAAGCACCATGTCTGCCAGTGTTTGGATCATTTCATTTTGGATATCCTTAGATGTGTATTTTGCATTCTTTGGGATACCCTTAGCAATGCTTGCTAGCTTCTCATCCTTCTCTAATGTATACTCCATGAGTTTCAGAAAAAGCCCTGAAGCAACATCATCACCACCCGCATCATGTCTCAAAGTTTCTGCAGTCCCACGGAGCCCCAACTCATTCACAGAGAGAAACTTAATAGCACTGCCCACACTCTTGACATAATGATTTTTTTTCAAGTTGGGTTTTACCAACCAACAGAGAGTCAACAGTACCCCCTGTAGCCTCTCTGCTTTTGTGCTGAGTCCAGGTGGTGGAAGAGTGCACATGGTCGTGGCTAGACATATGCCTCTGTACCCCCTTGTCTCGTTCGAGTGCTGCTTTCCAATTGTTAAAACCAGTAAGAGGAAAAACAAAATTCCTCTCATTAGCAGAGCTACCATATTATAGAGCTTGGTACGCCAAAACCAGCAGACACAGAGACAGCTTCTTCCCCCAGGCTGTTGCTCTGATGAACTCACACCACTCATAGTGTCTCAGAGTCATTACTGTGCAATAACATCCTGCTCTTCACACCTTTTTGAATTTGTCTACACTGTTTTTGCCATTATTCACATGTCCTGAGTGTTGTTAGTCACCTAAATGTTGAACAGAGGGTGTGATTTTACCGAAGTGAAATTCCTTGTTTGGTACGCTCAAACATGGCGAATAAAAACTCTTGAATCTTGAATTTCCGACAGGGGAAACAGAAGCATGCGTCCCGCACAACAGAGTACTCCAGCCATGGTCGTGAGCGGTACCAGGCAGGATTGAATGACCTGAATGTTGCACCAAATGCACGCTTTGGGTAGCTACTAGGGGTGTAAATCGCGGGTTTTGTCACGATACGATATCATATCGATACAAAGAACTACAATACGATATTTGCCGATATCTTAAAGCCTGCTGCGATTCATTCACGATATATTACGATATAGTGCTCTACGATCGATATTTTTATTTTTTTTAAATAAAAAATATAGAACAATATCCTGATTTATAACAATTCATATGCAAAATCAACATGGTACTGCAAACTCTTTATTTAGGAAATTACAAGAGTATTGTTGTATACAAAGTGCTTATTTTAACACTGAACTTTGATGTCGTGTTTTTTCTTTAAATGTGCGGCGAGATTTGTGCTCCCTGAATATTTGATCACCGCATGGCAGGATTTACAAACTGCACGTATCTTGTCCGTTGAGCCATCTTTTCTTTGGAATCCAAAGTGCTTCCAAACGAATGACTTGAAGCCAAAAGTGGAGCAAATTTCCTCGTCTTTTTGGACACTAGCCATAGCACCAGCCCAGGAGCCGCGTACTAGTTGTCGACTCCCCTTTCACGTGCCTGCTCTGCTCACAACACGCCGCCGCGCCACTGCTCCCGGAAAGAGGAAGCAAGCAACAATTGTTAGGGTTTGCAGTAGAGTGAGCACCACCCTAACAACAATGAACTGGATTTCAAAATAAAGTCGCGTCTAATGTCCGAGGTCAAACACGGCGATATAAATCCATGTTTACGTTTAGCATTGATGCCAATTAATCGTAGAGCATTATATCGATTATGCAATGTGTATCGATGAATCGTTACACCCCTAGTAGCTACCCAGTATTGGCTGGGATGGTGCATTAACATTTAAGTTACTAGGTAGCTGAACAAGGGCTTTAAGGCAGCACATGTTGAGGGAGGAGGAACAGGCGAAGCAGTGCTTGCTGATGGTACAGGTGCATTTATGCTACTACTGCCTCTGATGCACTAGTACTAGCAGCAGCATTACTGCTACTGCTTTCAGTACATGCAAGAGGAGCAACACTTGTTTTAAATGCTCTGAAAAAAGGATGGATCTCGCAGCATTAACTATCTCTTTGTGAGCAGCTGAATGGTGGAGTGCAAAGTAAAGTTTTGAGAAAAACATCTTTATTTATCTAATTTTTATTTTCAACACATCCGTGAATGTGCGTTTTCGTTTCAACATTGCTTGTAAACATTCGGTGTAGACTGGCCAGCCCACCCTACTTTGCAGCAAAGTGACCAGATTTGAGGAGAAGGGCGTGACTTATTTGCGAACGATACAAAATAAAACCTGGAACTGAGTGAAATGGTGGCAATTCTATTGACAATGTACTGTAGATATGTATTATGTTTGAGGCAGTCAAAACCCAGACAATTTTGAAAATCCCCCGGACATTTTTTTAGGCCTCAAAAGTAGGACATGTCCGGGAAAAAGGGGACGCCTGGTCACCCTATGTTAATTTCAAGTTTTCTTTCAGGGCGGTGCGGAATGCCGGACGAGGCCGGCCCGAGTCAAGTCCGGCCAACGTTCCAAGCGATTTCGCCCGGCGAGCGTCGGCGGGCGTCGGCAGCCCTGGAGCGTCTGCGGGCCAAGTTGGCCCAGAAGGATGAGTGGCGGCGCCACCTGGGCCGCGTGGCGGCACTCCAGGACACGCTGGACAGTCCGTTCTTTGTGCACGTGCTCACTCTGCAGCGCGCCGTCGCCCACCTCAAGGAGCAGGTGCGTACCCGCACCCCACGATGACACCACACTGACCACACTGTGTGTGCGATACTGCGCTTGTTTAGCATTGTTAGCATGGAGCGTCTTATGAAAGCAACCCAAAGTTGTTGAGTCGAAGTGGGTTCGGCGCCATCCTTCACGGACAATGCACGTGTCTCAATTTCTTACTCGCATATCAAGGCAAAACAAAAAAGAAAGAAAGAAAATAGATGGCACATGCCTCCTAAAACTCCAAAGTCGGCTCATTCGTACATCAGGGCTGTTACGTGGCATGGCGATTCCACACGACGAGCGCCCACTTTGTGTGACATCACTTTGCCACAATGCCAAGGGGCGTCTTTGCGTATTGGGCGCGGGCCCATAAACAAGGACGCGTCCAAATTAAGATAATGGCGGGCGGGCTGGCAAGCGGGCTTCATATTGTAAGTGGCGCCAAGGTCACGACGAGTGTCAGCCACTCGACGTACCGTAAGTCTATGAAGGCGTCGGCGGCGTTTTATTTATGGTCGGCCTCCCCGGCGCCGATCAATCACACTTTAATATCCGCCGTCCCGCTTTGACAAACGGCCCACCCGCCCGACGACGCAAAGTGAGAGGAAAGGTCATTCATACATTAGCTGTAAGCGAGGCATTGATTTTTACACGCGCTTGTGACTGCAACTGCCACACGCACACTGTGATTGTGTGTGCATGTGTGAGACGCTTTGCAAGTGATCGTGTGTTTGCCATGTGAATGTGTGATGGAGTGTGCGTGCGTGTGTGTGTGTGTGTGCGCGTGTCTCTGTGCGTGTGTCTGTGCGTGCGCGAATGCGCGCAAGTGTCTGTTAATGCATGTTTGTGTAATCTGAACCCTTGCTGCACTGCAAGATGATGCAAACATTGACTGCAACAACATTCAGCCCTTCTTGGGGCTATGGTGTGGATTCTTTATCCTCTGTGAGGAGTGAGCGACTCTCCATGGATCATTGGTAAAGGCGATTTGAATCGTGAGCACCTGCCCTTGTGGTGTAACGCCTTCCTTCCTTCCTTCCTTCCTTCCTTCCTTCCTTCCTTCCTTCCTTCCTTCCTTCCTTCCTTCCTTCCTTCCTTCCTTCCTTCCTTCCTTCCTTCCTTCCTTCCTTCCTTCCTTCCTTCCTTCCTTCCTTCCTTCCTTCCTTCCTTCCTTCCTTCCTTCCTTCCTTCCTTCCTTCCTTCCTTCCTTCCTTCCTTCCTTCCTTCCTTCCTTCCTTCCTTCCTTCCTTCCTTCCTTCCTTCCTTCCTTCCTTCCTTCCTTCCTTTTGCACTTTCCAGTTGAGTACGCCACCGGAGGAGAGCGGCCGCAGTGTCAGCTTTTCCCCTGCCCCACCCACCTTGGAGGCCCCGCTTGCCCTTGGTGCCCCACCCTCGCCCGACAGCCTGCACCGGTGGATCGTGGCTGCCGCTGCGGTGAGTAGGCGACCACGCAAACTCTCAACCTGGTTGTGTGACAAAAACAAATCAACTTGTGGGTGCGATTGTGTGTTTGTTTGTGCGTGCTTGCGTGTGTCGGGTCCCAACGTTAGGGTCGGCCCAGTGAGCGCGTGAGTCTGACACGTCCGGCCGTGGGGGGTTTGGGTTTCAGCATGACAAGCCTCCACCCAGGAAGCGGCCGTCCCGACGCCTTCGTCAAGCACATCCAGCCCGGGAGCGTCGCTGACAGGTGACGTTCAGCTTTCCATTCAAGCGTCGCGTCTCAAAAACAGAAGGGTAGGCAGCATGTCTTGGGACACGCACGTGATTAACAGCATTGCGTCAGCAGGGATGGACGGCTGCGTGATCAGATATTGGTGATAAACGGCCGCCCCTTGGAGGTGGGCGTGAGTCCGCATCAGGCGCTGGCTTTGCTGCAGCTGCCCGGCCGCACGGTAGACTTGACGGTCGCCAGGGACCGCCCCCCAACGGACATGCTGCCACTGGCGTCATTGTCGCCACCGGCCACCGCTAACGACGTAAACGCCGTAATACACGCCGTCGTGGCATAACACCCGATCGCCGTCATCTCTCTTGTGACAAACGAACGTGACCCCCTCCAAGGCTGAGAGGGCCGAAGTGGAGGAGATCCAGCTGCTCAACGACGGTTCGGGTTTGGGCTTCGGTATTGTGGGCGGGAAGACCGACGGCGTGGTGGTCCGGACGCTCGTCGAGGGCGGTGCCGCTGACAGGGTACGTCCGCAGCGCTCGCTTCTGCGCTCATCCTCTTCTAGCCCCCAGTCCTCCCGTCACTCAGGACGGGCGTCTACGCACGGGCGACCGCATCCTTCGCGTCGGGGCCACGCCCACCAACGGGCTTGGCAGCGATGAGGTGGTCCAGGTGCTGCAGGGGTGCGGGAGTCACGTGAGCTTGCGAGTTGCCAGGGACCGGGGCACTCGGAGAACCAAAGCCCCGCCACCGCCTGACTCTGCCCCTGTGTCGGTTGCTCCCATGCGGCTTCTTCAGTGCCGGAGCAGCGGTATGGTAAGCGGGTGCCGCTTCCTACTTCTTGACTCCTCATTCTTACTCGCCAAGCTCGGTCGTTCCTTCTCTTGCTTCCCATTTGTGCGTTTCAGCCCAATCTGGATGGCTACGAGATCCATGAGGTTGCGCTCACCAAGAAAGACGGACAAAGCCTCGGAATCTCCATCATCGGACACAACCCCCTCAGCAGTCAAGGTAAAAAAACTTTGAAAAAGCTGACCTCACACGAGGAGTCTGTAACATTAGCGTCCGGGTCCATCTCTTCCTGACAGATGCGGTGGGGATGTTCATCAAGCACGTGGTTCCGGGCAGCGCCGCCCATCACAGCGGGAACATAAGGGTTCAAGACCGACTCATTGCCGTAAGAAGTGCTCCGCCGGCACATCATCGTTGTTTGGGAAGTGCCGCCCTCATGGCCGTGTGGTGGCGCCTCGTAACAGCTCGTTGCGGGACCGCCTCAAAACGGCCGCGCGGTGGCGCCTCGTAACAGCTTGTTGCGGGACCGCCTCAAAACGGCCGCACGATGACGCATGCAAACGGAATTCAACTTGTGCCCGTTCAGATGGATGGCGTCAGCCTCCACGGTCTGACCAGCAGGGAAGTTGTGGAGGTCATGAAGCGGACGGGCCGCACCGTGCTCCTCACGCTGGTCCGCAAGAACAACGCCGTCGCCTTCCAAAGGTCCTCCAACGCAGGTCGCTCATTGCCCGCTGTTTCCTAAACTTTGCTTTGTGTCATTGCCAATGTGAAAAGTACTTCAGGAACAGGCCACAAGGAAAAAGATAAGTGACAAAGTAAAATGGTCAAAAACGGGTGGGTGGGGGAGCCTGAGTTCAATCAAACTGCAGAGTAGCCGGAGGTTCAATGACTGAAACTTCATGATGCTTGGAAGTCTTGTACTTTTTTGTTTTTTGCTTGTGTGTTTTGAACTTTGTGTGAGGCTCATTTGTTTCTGTTATCCCTCTGCATTTGTTTACAGAGTGTCTGTCTGTGTGTGTGTGCGTGTGTTCTTAGTATATTGGTGTCTAAATGTCATTTCTGATGTGTGTGTCTCAGTGGAATCTTCTTGTGGGTCACTGCCGAGGTCACTGGAGTTCAAGACTCACACTACGCATTTGGATACACACAGTACGAGCAGCGGTGAGCAAACGCACACGCATCATATGCTAACACGCACGCAAAATAAAACAAACACACACAAAAATGTTTGGCAGTCGGTCCGCTTACTTGGTTCTGACACCTGTCCCTCCCAAAAGCCAGGCGATAGTAGCAAAGCACTACGTTTGTCTCAATAAAACTCCTCAGTCTTCTCTGGCACGATGGTGGCCAAGTCCAGAGGTGCGCCACCTAGAGACTCACTACACATTGCAGCAGCGCAACAAAATATGCTGACTCACGAGCGAGAGATTCCATTTCAGTTTGTTGCCGGAAGAAGGCTTGTGTGTATTTCTATCCCTAGTTTGGCGTGAGCTAGCTAGCCATTAGTGCACGGCTCGGTGCAGATGTACGAGCGTTTATATTCTTCTCAACGCCAAAGATTAATGACAGCCTGGCCGCGTTTAGCAATGCTAATTTAATCTAAAGCGGTTCTTGCGGTGAGCTCAGCAGTCGACAGACACCAGCTTGACACCCAAGTTCCCATAGCAACCGCCACTTACCTTAAAGTAAAAAAAAAAGTCCCAATGACCATCACACACACATCTGGGTGTGGTGAAATTTGTCCTCTCCTTTTATCCAATCACCGTGTGATTTTCATCCATCCCCTGGGGGAGAGGGGAGCAGTGAGCAGCAGTGAGCAGTAGCGGTGCCGCGCTCGGGAATCATTTGGTGATATAACCCCCCATTTCCACCCCTTCATGCTGAGTGCCAATGGGTCCCGTTTTTATAGTCTTTGGTATGACCCGGCCGGGGTTCGAATCCACAACCTTCCAGTCTCAGGGCGGACACTCTACCACTCGGCCACTGAGACGACGCTTGACACGACACCCACATATGTGCATGCATGTTTTATTTGCCAATTTGTGTATGCATGCAAAAGCATGTGTGTTTGTGCAGCTGCTGAGCTGACTCTGAAGACCAAGTGGCAGCGGAATCTGGGTCCAAACTATCAACTACTGGTGAGACAAAGCAGCTGTGTTTTTTTCTTTTGACGGGCATAATTTTGGACATACGTATGATGGAAAAAAAATTGTCCAAATGCTTGACTGCAAAATAATGTGTGCAGTTGTCTTTGATGGCCGTAACGGCATGAGACACTGGTGCCACGGATACTCCGGCTGAACAATTGCAAAAGCCTAAACTTGGCCACTTTTCTAGCTGTGACCAGTGTGGCTCTTATTTATCTATCTATCTATCTATCTATCTATCTATCTATCTATCTATCTATCTATCTATCTATCTATCTATCTATCTATCTATCTATCTATCTATCTATCTATCTATCTATCTATCTATCTATCTATCTATCTATCTATCTATCTATCTATCTATCTATCTATCTATCTATCTATCTATCTATCTATCTATCTATCTATCTATCTATCTATCTATCTATCTATCTATCTATCTATCTATCTATCTATCTATCTATCTATCTATCTATCTATCTATCTATCTATCTATCTATCTATCTATCTATCTATCTATCTATCTATCTATCTATCTATCTATCTATCTATCTATCTATCTATCTATCTATCTATCTATCTATCTATCCCCGCCCGCCCGCCCGCCCGCACGTCCGCACGTCCGTCGTACGTCCGTCCGTCCGGGCGTCAACGTCCGTCCGTCCGGGCGTCAACGTCCGTCCGTCCGTCCGTCCGGGCGTCAACGTCAAACGTCAACGTTTTCCTTGACTGAAATTAGTCAGTTAATTAGAAATTATATTTGAAATTAGTGCCCGGGCCACCAACCATTTTCATCATGTGATGTGCCGGAAGGTGTCGGCCGTGCTGTCCGAGCTCAGGGAGGAGCAGGAGCCAGGTGAAGTCACTAACCAAGAGAAGGAACGTGTCGAGCTGGCCCTGTGGTCTTCTGAGGTGGAGGTGTTGGAGCTCCACAAAGAGGCTGCAGGAGGCCTGGGCTTCAGCATCCTGGACTATCAGGTAAGTGCGCCGCCATTCAACATCACTATCCACTCCCACGATACCACAACCCCCTCCCCCCCTCACCGCACATTCTCAGCTCTTTGTCTTGAGGCATTGTTTCACCTCCGAGACCCCGCCGCTCCTCCTCCACCCTCCTTCCCCAAACTGAGTGGGCGGAGCGAACTCCAGGTGAAGTCCCGGGTGGTGTTTGTGCACCGCCCGCCTGGGGGGCTTCCTGACCGAGATCGAAACGTCAGCGGAGACTTTCATACGCTCTGTGTCCTCTTTTCCTTTTAGTTATCAAATCGAAGATCCATCAATGGTTTAGAGACCCTGTTGGGCTCCAAATATTCCAAATCAAATATTTTTTACAAATGACAGAGCAGTGATTGATGACCCGCCAGATGTTGCCAATGTTTGTGTCGTGCAGTGCGCCGTCAACGTTGGCCGCACACATCATTTCTGTGCATGGACGTGTGTTTTACGAGCCGGCTAAGAACAAGTGCGTTTGCGTGCAAAACAAAGCCCCAGTCCACATAGCTTGGAATAGTTTTGTCGTGCAAAAGCTCTTGCAGAAAGCTGCCTTCCCAAAATGATGAAGAAGCTCCAGTAGACGGAGCGTCATCACCTGTGGCCATCTCGCCGCCTCCAAAAATACAAAAAGCTTGCACGCCGAGCCAAGCGTAGCCTGGCCAGCGTCGCGTGCGTGCGTGATGCCCGCCGTCTGCCTTGACCTTCGATTCCACGTTGCCCTTTTACTCTGCCGAAGGTTTGGCGCCGGCTGGCTCCGCTCGCTGCCTCCACCTTATACTTGGCCGCCAAACTTGTGAGTGCCCGCGAGACAAAGCGGTTGTCGGATATTTACCTTTGAAGCAAACGGTCTCTTTTGATTCGTTCCCTCTTGAGGTGACAGAGTGAACGGACTCTTCTCTGGAAGCAATCGCTTCATTTTGCTTTGCCCTGTGCTGAAGTGGAAATCTCCTCTGGTTAACTTTCATTCTCCTCATAAATGTCGCGCATTAACGCCTCAATCTCCATGACATGATAATATGATCCACAAGCGACCACAGCCAATTTCTCTTGTTGTTTCGCAGAAAACGGGGATGGTGCTAAGACGCGGCCGGGGGGCTACGGCCCCTGTCAAAAATCCACGTTGCCCTGGTTGGGCCCTGCCTGCACGTTCTGTTATTTGATATTCCAAAATATCTTTTGACAGTAATTTCTCAAGACGTGCTATTTATCGGATGGGTCCCCATTTAAAATCGCAGCGCTGTTCTTGAGGAAAATAAAAGCATTTGTTGTCGAGCGGTTTTTGACACTTTGTCATAAGGAGAAGCGGCCAAGAGGTGACGGGCCACTCGGGGCGCCGCCCAAAGCCGGCAAGCATTTGGTCTGCCACAACATTTACAGTCTTCCCGTGACACGTATGGCAATATGAAGGAGAGTAGCGCCTTTTGACTCACTCTTGGCATTCAACGTTTTGTACGTGAGAGAGACCCTTGATGATTTCCTCTCTGAAGCGGGCTGATGTTGAACGATCTCTGTCTCCCCATGCTGGTCATGTGCCACCGCCTTTGCAGTGTTCAATGCGGTGGAAGCCCGTCGTCGGCTTTGATCTTGAGGAGCGGCAGACGGTTTTCCAGCTCGACCTGGCTCGGACCGCTCGTGGGATGGAAGCTCTGCGCCCTCACGGCTGTTGTCTTTGCAGGATCCTTTGGACCCAGGCGGCTGCGTGATGGTAATCCGCTCACTGGCGGAGGGCGGTGTGGCCCAGCGCGCCGGCGCACTGCTTCCCGGCGACCAGCTGGTCTCCGTCAACGGCGTCTGTCTGGAGGGCTTGAGCCTGGAGCAAGCCGTGCGCGTCCTCAAGGGAGCGCCCCCTGGCGCCGTGCGGCTAGGCGTGTGCAAACCCCTCGCGGTGAGACGTTCGGGCTTCGGCGTCCATCTCCTTCCTCCTCTTCCTTTTGCTGTTCCCCCCTTGACTATTCTTCCCCTTTTGTCCTTTCCTTTTTTTCTCTGTCCTGCTTTCTTTTCCTTTGCTTCCTTCCTCGTTTAATCCTTCTTTCTCTGTCCCACTTTTCCTTTTCCTACTTCCGTTTTATTTTGATATTTTCTTTCCTTCTGCACGATCCTTTTTTCCTTTTCTTTTCTCCCTTTTGGTTCTCCTTTTTTCTTGTCCTTTCTTCCCTTTTCCAGCTCTCCTTTGCTTCTTGTTGCATTTTTTCTTCCTCCTATACTTCATTTCGCTTCCTTATTGCTTTCCTTTTTTTCTTCCCCCTTTCATTTCTGTCATTCATCGTCGTCTTTCGAACCTCACCCTTGAGTAGGCTCCGATCCTGAAGTGGTCCTCTCCCATTCCTGTGTCCTTGTCACCTTCCGTCAAAGTGCCTTTTTCTTTTTTTCTCCCTCCTGTTCTTGGTCTTCATCCCCCTCGTCTGTCCTTGTCCTCTGCGCGCTGTTGCTGAGTCAGCAAGATGTTGTGACACGGCAGAGTGCTCCATCAGCTCTACGACGTTGCGGCGCTCTTAAGTGGGGTGTTGGGGCTCTGTGCTTGCTATCCTGGTCCATGACTACCGCAGTATTAGGTCATTGCAGGAAGTGGTTGTGTAGCATGACGTTTGTTAGCTTCCTTCACATGTTGCACAGCAACGCTGCAAGATTTCCACAAAAAATGTGACGGTGTGAGGTCGGATCGGTCACTTTCACACACGTGGCTCCAACAAAACTTTTGGATAAATGAAAAATTATCAAAGTTGCTCTCCAAACCACCGTAAAAGCCGCCGACGAGGGTGGCGTTGGCACCATAGAGAGCCATGAGTGTTATTAAGGCATGCGCGGGAACAAAGGGCCCAAACAGCAAGCGTGCGCGTTTGCCGCACCAGCCAGTCCGGCTGGCTGCCTTCAACGTTGCTCACATGACCTCCCCGCAGGTTTTGGCCCACAACTTTGGCCAAGCGGGAGTGGAGGAGCGGGTAGACCTTGGCGGGACTGCTGACCATCCGCCAACTCTGACCTCTGACCCAGAGGAGGAGGGCAGAGAGATGGCGGTGGACGAAGATGAGGCAGTGACCGAGACGGCGTCGTCATCGTCAGCCGCCGCTCAGCAGGCCAGTGGCAACATTTCACACGTGCTCACTTGGCAGCCTACCGCACCTTTGCTCTTATTTCCTTCCATCTATCACACAAATGAGACTTTTCTTCCTGACTTTGGTCATGCTGTATGTCTTTGTTTTGATTTTCTTCTGTTTCTTCCTTGAGTTTTATTTTCTTCTCCATCTGTTATTTTGCATTGCGAGTTTTCGAGCAGCTAGCTAGCGCAGCGGGCAGTTGAGTGCAGGGCAGGCAAGGAAAAGGGCAGAGCGCAGATTTCGGCTGCAAAAGTCACGCCACCGCCTCACGCTAACTCTAATCGCAGCTGCGAGGTTTCCTCAGCAGGCCACCCAAGCGCCAAAAAAATCAGCCGGTGAAAGGCAAGCCGTAAAAAAGACGCCACCGTCCAGCACACGATTCTGTCGTCGTCCCAATTAATGGGCCCGCTTGTGTTTCCTTTTCAGACTCAGACAGAAGACGGGCAACTTCTCGGTGACGCGCTTGATCCTTCTTTCACTTTGATACATTTGACTGGGACGCCCTCGCGCGCAAACTCAATATGCGACTCGCCCGCGTGTATGCCAGGCCAGCACGACGACACAGAGGCGGAAGCAGACTCGAAAGTCAACGGGACGGACGTCGAGTGAGTCCTCCTCCTTCCCGTCGGCTTTAGCAAGTGCCCGCCCATCGTCACTCGTGATTGTCCTCGCAGGTCTTGTGGGATGATTGACATGGAGAAGCGGAGGTGGCGGAGTTACAGAGGATTCTCCATCACCAGAAGGTGACTCACGCCGGGAGTCTCGCCGTGACCGCGTGTCATGTTGCTCAGTGCCTGCGTGCCCGCGTGCGTGTATAGGGGGCTTCCGGAGCGCGAAGAGGGCGAGGGTGAGGAAAGTCCTTGGATCAGTCACTGGGACCCCCCCCGCAGGTGAAGGCCGCCTCCTCTTTCTTGTCCCACGTTGGATGTAGCTTTGGGTGACGCAGGTAATGTGCGTGCGAGCACGTAGGGTGGAGGTGTCTGCCAAGGAAGGCGAGTTGCTGGGCCTGAGCATCGTGGGCGGCCATTACGTTATCAAGCAACTGAGGAACGGAGAAGACCTGAAGGGAATCTTCATCAAGCAGGTCCTGCGTGGAAGCCCCGCCCACGCCACGTGCGCCCTCAAGACTGGAGACAAGATCCTGCAGGTACCAAATCGCACACAGCCGCTCTGCTGCCTCGCTTTCCTTTTGGTGTCTACTTTAGTCTTTTTTTCTTGAGTGTTCTTCATCTCTCTTTTTCTCTCACCATTAGCCTTATTCTTCTCTTCCTTCCCTGCGCCACGACAGCCGCCGAGCAACCAACACAATCCGACCCAATCCGACCCTCAGGCCGCTCTATCTCTTGGTCGGACATCCCACCAGGCTTGCTCTAACAGCTGCTTAACGTGTGGGCAGGTCTCGGGTTTGGATCTCCGAAGCGCCACGCACCAAGAGGCGGTCGACGCCATCAAATCAGCCACCAGTCCCGTGGTCTTCATCGTCCAGAGCAGGAGTGGGCAAACTTCTTGACTCGCGGGCCGAACTGGGTTCTAAATTTGGACCGGAGGGCCGAACCAGGAGCAGATGGACGTAGTGTTTGTGTGCAGTAATATTAGCGACCTGTAAAGGTCATTGCATAAAAGATTTTGGCCTTTAGTAGGTAGTAAAGCATGGATATTCCAAACATGTTTTTTGAAAACAAATGCATTTATTAACAGCATTAAAAAAATAAAAATAAATCATTAAAAAACTGCTATCAGTGAGTCTCATAAAATACGACACTGTTATTATGAATAACAGTCTCCATGACTTCAGTGCCTGCAGGTCAGATTAATGAAAGATGTTTAGCTTATGAGATCACATCAAATGGCAAACATTCTGACCAAATATATCATCTTGAAGAATCGGTGAAAGCATACATCCAAATAAAGTAATCAAAACGGCAACACGGTGAGGGGTATCTGAGAATCAGAGCAGAGTTTTAACTCACAAACACCTGGTAACAGAGGTGAGGAAACGGGAAACATTTCCTTAAAGTAAGCCTTAAGAACTTTACAGGTTAAGATTAGTCGCAAACAGGTGGTGCATCAATGTCCTTGAGCATCCTGCATTGTTTGAAAATGAGAATGGTCGCTAGTTTCAATCCCTGCTATGTGTACAAATCATATTCAAAATGCATTTTTTTTACAACAAACTTGAGAGCCTCCCCTTCATTTTCAGTGGGAACAGTGTTGTTGGTCTCCCTTTTTTGCTAGTGCGTCATAGTCTGGAGTAAAATTTGTTGTGGCAATTCTTAGGAGAGATCCGAGGTGTTGGTCCTTTTCCCGCGATCTGTGACGGGTTGATGTTGATGTGGCTGAACCTCACGTCGCGTACGTCGAGCCAAATTGGCCACTCTTTTTTAAACACTCGGCACTGTGTCCACCTTGCTTTTCCTTGGGCGACTCATTTTAATAGAAGGATTCTAAGGAAAGGTTTGTGGGTGGCTTTAGCGTAAAACTGTATCTGAAAGCTCAGCGCGCAAATTACAAGAATGCTGTCGTCACAGCCCACGCTCTAATTCGGGACTTATACAAATAGAGCGCGAGTGCGCCATGTCCGTACTACTTAGTACGTACTTGTGAGTGTGCACCGAGCTGACACGGCTTCCGGTAGTAAGTGCGCAGGCGAGCGGTTCCCCATCTACTGGGGAAACGCAGTCATTGCAGGCAAAATGACCCAAAAAAATGTTTAATACAATTTATTCAGGGTTGGCGGGCCGGATTAAACGGTCCCGTGGGCCGGATGTGGCCCGCGGGCCGTAGTTTGCCCACCCCTGGTCCAGAGTCTGTCGGCGAAGCCGCGGGTACGTGTATGTGGCCATGAGGTTGCAAGTCAGCTCTGGAACAATGGCACTGATCCAGATTGCCAGGTCTGTATGCATCCGTGAACACAAAGGTCAACTCTGTGCTTTTTGTTTGTGTGTGTGCACAGATAGCGAGAGACGCCCCGCCTCCTCTCCGAGAGCCGCCCCCTTACAGGCCCCCCGGCCTATTGGAGCAGGAGCCACTGCCGGCCCCCCGAGGTCAGCCAACTTTCAAATGCATGAACTGAATGAAGGTCAGACGGCATTGTTCAATGCACTTTTCTTGCATCGCTTGCAATGATTTCAATCATCGAACCCGAGTAAGGACGAGCGAGCACCAATCATGATTGAATGGCGTGCATCAATAACTGGGAAAAAAAGCAAACCCTCCCAGCGTCCCCGTCAAAGAGCGGAAGCCATTTCCAATACTTGAGATTGCGCAACCTTTTGGGAAAACAATTGGGCGACGAAATTGGCTAACCAAGATCCGGCCCCTTTTCAGTGTTTGCAAAACAAAAGTCATTAAGATAACGACTAAGATAAGTTGAAATTGTGAATTGTGTTGTTTTGACGGGTGAAACAAAAAAATTGTTGGCTTTTTGGGGGGAGCGCCAGCCGTCCAACTGTTCAAAATGTTTTTTTCTCTCTTTGCAGGCCTCATATGAAAGCCCTGCCCCCGTGTACCCCCTTTGCAAAGTGGACCAATCAAGCAATCGGACAATGACGTGCTCAATCTTGTTCTTTTGGGGCGGCTTTGGGGGTGGGGCTCGCAAAGGCTCCACTTGCGGTCGGTTGAGTTGCGGCACTTATGAGGGAGCGGGTGCTGTCGCTTGAGCCTTAACACTGTCGTAGGCGTTTCAATCGCCACGTCACCTTTGAGGAGCAATAAAAGAATGTCAGCCACCGTTCTTGGGTCTTCATGCGTACTTTGGCAAAGGAGAAGCAGACTGCTGATGCGCCCAACAGCCCGAACGCAAGCCAACTAAATGAGGCTCACTTTGTTCTCTTCTTTACTCCACTCCTCCCTCCCTCCCTCCCTTGCTTCCTCACTCATTCCTCCCTCGCTTGCTTCCTCCCTTGCTTCCTTCCTCATTCCTCCCTTCCTTGCTTCCTTGCTTTCCTGCCTGCTTTCCTGCCTGCTTTCCTTCCTTCCTTCCTTCCTTCCTTCCTTCCTTCCTTCCTTCCTTCCTTCCTTCCTTCCTTCCTTCCTTCCTTCCTTCCTTCCTTCCTTCCTTCCTTCCTTCCTTCCTTTCTTTTTCCCCTTCCTTCCTTCCTTCCCGCCCACGGCTGCGTGTGCGTAAGCAACCAGCTGCTCCAGGTGACACGCTTTGGTCAGGTGATGCGTACGTTTAGTCTCTGAGCTTTTTGATGTCAGACGGAAGTTGCAGAGGTTGCATCATGCTGTCATCAAAGTAAGGATTCCTCCCAAATGTGTCAGGTAAATAAGAACCTCTGTCTGGGATGAAACACCCACGAGACAGAAGATCTAGTGTTTCGTATTTTGTGCGTATTTATGTGTCTGTGTATATTGTGTTTGACAAACTGAGTGTGTGCGTGTTTTAGGGCATGCAAGCATGTGTTGACGAGTGTGTCGTGTGTGTGCCTGCACATACACACGATTGATGGCTTTCTCATCTCGGCAGCAGGTCAACGATCACGTTCTTTATGGGTGAAGCCATCAGAGCGCCTCGGCCCACATCAAGAGCTCCGCCTCCAAAGTCAACCTGGTTCTGCTCAGGTAACAAGCGCCTTTTGGCGGTCAGTCGTCCTGCTGTGACATTGATGACATCACCCCGCGTTGCAGAAGCCGAGACGGCGTCCAGCAGATGGCAGTCCTGCCCTTCCCGCCAACCCCCAAGGTAAAGCCATCGCCACCCAACGGAACGTGGCGACAGAAACTAGGGGTGTAACAATACATCGATACACATCGATTAATCGATATAATGCTCTACGATTTATTGGCATCGATGCTAAAGGTAAACATCGATTTATATCGCCGTGTTTGACCTCGGACATTAGACGCGACTTTATTTTGAAATCCAGTTCATTGTTGCTCGCTTCCTCTTTCCGGGAGCAGTGGCGCGGCGACGTGTTGTGTTGTGAGCAGAGCAGGCACGTGAAAGGGGAGTCGACAACTAGTACGCGGCTCCTGGGCTGGTGCTATGGCTACTGTCCAAAAAGACGAGGAAATTTGCTCCCCTTTAGGCTTCAAGTCATTCGTTTGGAAGCACTTTGGATTCCAAAGAAAAGATGGCTCAACGGACAAGACACGTGCAGTTTGTACATCCTGCCATGCGGTGATAAAATATTCAGGGACCACAAATCTCGCTGCAGATTTAAAGAAAAAACACGACATCAAAGTTCAGTGTTAAAATAAGCACTTTGTATACTACAATACTCTTGTAATTTCCTAAATAAAGAGTTTGCAGTACCTTGTTGATTTTGCGTAGGAATTGTTATAAATCAGGATATTGTTCTATATTTTTTATTTAAAAAAAAAAATCAATCGTAGAGCACTATATCGTGATATATCGTGAATGAATCGCAGCAGGCTTTAAGATATCGGCAAATATCGTATCGTAGTTCTTTGTATCGATATATCGTATCGTGACAAAACCCGCGATTTACACCCCTAGCAATACTACATTGTCCTACAGCAGGGGTGGGCAAACTACGGCCCGCGGGCCACATCCGGCCCACGGGACCGTTTAATCCGGCCCGCCAACCCTGAATAAATTGTATTAAACATTTTTTTGGGTCATTTTGCCTGCAATGACTGCATTTCCCCAGTAGTTGGGGAACCGCTCGCCTGCGCACTTACTACCGGAAGCCGTGTCAGCTCGGTGCACACTCACAAGTACGTACTCAGTAGTACGGACATGGCGCACTCGCGTTCTATTTGTATCAGTCCCGAATTAGAGCGTGGGCTGTGACGACAGCATTCTTGTAATTTGCGCGCTGAGCTTTCAGATACAGTTTTACGCTAAAGCCACCCACAAACCTTTCCCTGGAATCCTTCTATTAAAATGAGTCGCCCAAGGAAAAGCAAGGTGGACACAGTGCCGAGTGTTTAAAAAAGAGTGGCCAATTTGGCTCGACGTACGCGACGTGACGTTCAGCCACATCAACATCAACCCGTCACAGATCGCGGTAAAAGGACCAACACCTCGGATCTCTCCTAAGAATTGCCACAACAAATTTTACTCCAGACTATGACGCACTAGCAAAAAAGGGAGACCAACAACACTGTTCCCACTGAAAATGAAGGGGAGGCTCTCAAGTTTGTTGTAAAAAAATGCATTTTGAATATGATTTGTACACATAGCAGGGATTGAAACTAGCGACCATTCTCATTTTCAAACAATGCAGGATGCTCAAGGACATTGATGCACCACCTGTTTGCGACTAATCTTAACCTGTAAAGTTCTTAAGGCTTACTTTAAGGAAATGTTTCCCGTTTCCTCACCTCTGTTACCAGGTGTTTGTGAGTTAAAACTCTGCTCTGATTCTCAGATACCCCTCACCGTGTTGCCGTTTTGATTACTTTATTTGGATGTATGCTTTCACCGATTCTTCAAGATGATATATTTGGTCAGAATGTTTGCCATTTGATGTGATCTCATAAGCTAAACATCTTTCATTAATCTGACCTGCAGGCACTGAAGTCACGGAGACTGTTATTCATAATAACAGTGTCGTATTTTATGAGAATCACTGATAGCAGTTTTTTAGTGATTTTTTTTTTTTTAATGCTGTTAATAAATGCATTTGTTTTCAAAAAATATGTTTGGAATATCCATGCTTTACTACCTACTAAAGGCCAAAATCTTTTATGCAATGACCTTTACAGGTCGCTTATATTACTTCATACAAACACTACGTCCATCTGCTCCTGGTTCGGCCCTCCGGTCCAAATTTAGAACCCAGTTTGGCCCGCGAGTCAAAAAGTTTGCCCACTCCTGGGTTAGACACATGTGATCATTCATTTCTCTTGTTAGGAGACACACATCGCCAATGACTCCTGTACCACTGTAACCGACATATGTACAAGAACGTAAAAAAGGAAGTGGTATTGCCTGAAAACGGCCTTCAAAATAAATCAGCCTACCTCAATTCAAAGCATGGCTGAATAACATAAATAACATGGAGAATTCTTAGCACAAACTGTAAATGTGTTTTTAGAACAACTTTTATTATTATACATTTTTTTATAACAAGGTAGAAGTGTGTACACACTGTAAATATGTTCTTAGAACTCTTTTATTATTATAACAATTTTCTATAATAAGGTACAACACCGTAAATATGTTTTTAGAACTCTTATTATAATAACATTTATTATTATTATTTTTTAAAGGTACAAGTGTACGCACTGCAATTGTGTGGGCACTCCTTGTCTCCTGCTGGCGTGTGGGCAAGTTCTGTGCCATAATTCCTCAATTTAGAAGTTTTATTTTGACTTTTAATTATTTTTTTCAATTTGGGAAAAAAATCCGCGATGTAGTGAAACCGCGATAAACAAACCGTGATGTAGTGAGGGATTACTGTACATCACTGAAAATCAAAGCAATTGTGTTTGTCTAATTTGTAAAGAGACGGGTCGACCGACCTCCAGCAAGACGTGACCTTCGATGCGCTGCGGGGTCGTAAAACACGCCAAAGTGGGAATCACGTTTGCCGGATGGTGCGAGTGCGAGCACGTGCGTCACCTTCAGAATGGCGGCGACGGCTTCCTGGGAGGCGTGCGCCGTGTCTTCGCCATTTTTTATTTCTTTTTTGGTCGCTCACACACACATTCACACCGTCACTCACACACATTCAAACCGTCATAAATGGGAATCGCACTCACGTCGGGACATAAGACAAGCACCCCTCTGCACTCATTTCTGCGATGGCGACTGCAAATCAAACGAGGAAAGTTGACATTGAGGGCCGTCGCTTTCAAGATGTATGGTAATTACAATACTTCTTCACTGAAAATCAAGGCAATTGTGTGTGTCTACCGTTTTTTTCCATGTATAATGCGCCCCCATGTATAATACGCACCCTAAAAATGGCATGGTGATGCTGGAAAAAAGCCTGTACCCATGTATAATACGCACCCAAATTTTGACTCCTACTTAAGTCCGTGAACGTAAAATTATTTCAGAAAAAAAATCATCTTTGGGAACAACCGGATGTTATTCTGCCGGTCATTATCACTGCGCATGCGCTAGCATACTCAATAGCGAAGAAATGTTTCGGATTTGTGTAGGGTACATTGTGACAGCAAACGAGCAGGTGATCTAGCAAGCGTCTGATACGAGAGCATTGTGCTCCTATGGAGCGTGTTTGAAGTGAACAGCAGAGAAGAAAGCACATCTGTAATGCCGGCCTCCGTATCATATCCGGATAAAAAAAAAAAAAAAAAAAAAAAAAAATGTTGTTTTTTTTTTGTACCCATGTATAATGCGCACCCCAGATTTTCGGAGAATAAATTAGTTAGATTTTGCGCATTATACATGGAAAAAAACGGTAATTTGTAAAGAGACGATTGTCTTGTTTACGGATTTCAACCTAAAGAGACACTATCAGATAAAACGTGCTAACACATACAGCAAGCTAACCGGGGGGGACTGCGCTGATAAAGTGAAGCAGCTCCAAGCTGAACTGGCATCACAACAGCGATTCTTCATGCGGGGCTGTGAGTCAAAAGTAAATTGTTTGATTGATATAACTTTATTTATCTCACAGTGGGGAAATTTTCTTGTCACAGCAGCGTACAAGAGTGCAAGAATACAAAAAACAAGTGCCAAATGTAAAAATTGATAAATAACAAACAAGGACAAAGACAAGTGCCACTAGTAGCGGTAGAGACGAAACAGAAGGAAACCAACACATGATCAGGTGCCGCATGTGTTTTAGAGTCTGACAGCAGTGGGAATGAAGGACCTGCGGAACCTCTCCTTTCTACACCGTGGGTGTAATAGTTTGCTGCTGAAGGAGCTGCTCAGGGACCACGCAATGTCATGGAGGGGGTGAGAGGTGTTGTCTATGATGGATTTCAGCTTAACTAACATCCTCCTCTCACCCACAACCTCTATGGAGTCCAGGGAACAGCCCAGGACAGAGCTCGCTCTCCTGACCATTTTATTCAGTCTCCCACTGTCCTGGTCCGTACTGCCCCCTCTCCAGCAGACCACAGCATAGAGGATGGCTGAGGCCACCAAAGAGTCATGGATGGTCCTGAGAAGAGCCCTGCACACACCGAAGGACCTCAGTCTCCTCAGCAGGTGGAGGCAACTCTGGCCCTTCTTGTACAGGGCGTGGGTGTGATCAGTCCAGTCCAGTTTGTTGTTCAGGCGAACACCCAGGAATTTGTAGTTCTCCAATACCTCAATGTCCGATCCCTGGATTTTCACCGGAGCGAAGTGGGGTGCTGTCCTCCCGAAGTTCACAATCATCTCCTTCGTCTTGCTGGTGTTAGGCTGAAGCTGGTTGAGCTCACACCAGCTGACAAAGTCCTTGATTCCACCGTCCTGTATTCCAGATCGTTCCCCTCAGAAACATATCCAACAATGGCCGTGTTGTCGGAGAACTTCTGGATGTGGCATTGTGTAGTGTCGTGGGTGAAGTCCAAAGTGTACGCCAAAGGGGACGCCTGTGCTGCAGAGCACCACGTCAGACTCATAGTGATACAACCTCCTGTACTGCGGCCTGTTGGTGAGAAAGTCTGTAGTTCATGTAGCCAGGCGTTGGTCCACTCCCACCTTCTCCATCTTCACCCTGAGCAGTGACGACTGGATGGTGTTAAAAGCGTTGGAGAAATCAAAGAATATTACTCCACGGTGACTAGGTCGAGCTGCGTCTGCGAACGGCCCAAGGTGTCTATTGGTTTGCCACGGCGGTGGCGGGCTCCATCCTGGAAAACCTTCATGGCCACTTTGGAACACGGACGTCTCAATGCCACGATGGCTTCCTCGTGAGATGGTCGTCCTGCGGTCCTCACTGTCGTCATGCTCACGGTCTTCGTCCTCAAGTCCTGAAGCGTGCGTACGCGTACCTCCAGAATCTGATAGCCAGGCAACAGGCGGCCATCCCACTTCGTACACCTCGAGAATCACAACGGTGCGCTGACAACGCCAAAAAGCCAAAGTCAACTAACACACGGCTGCGGAAGTCCAAATTGATGTCGAAAGTGGAGTAGAGAAATCAAAGTCAGAAGAAAAGGATACAAAGTAAAGAACAGAGTGAAGCAAAGGCAGGAGAAGAAAGAAAAAAACACAAATGAAAGGTGACTGTAAATTGAACAGTTCAGTAAACTAGAATTTGCAATTTCTGGAGAAACTGCGTGTGAAGGCGAAGAAACTATGGGTTAAATAGTACCACTGCCCAGTGGGCTCCTCCTCAGGAGAGGAATGGGCTAAGGGAGTCAACCCCCTACAGAAAATCAATTTTCCCTTGGGTTGGTGTCAGGAAGGGCATGTAAAAATTTTGCTCCAAAGATTTTCTCAGTATAGGACCACGAGATGGCCATGGATCGTCCTCGGTGGAAGAAAGCCATATTGAGAATCCAGTCCAACCCAGCGGCGCCTGGAAAGCGGACTTTAAACCGATGATGATGATGATGGACCTGTAATCTTCCCAAAATGATTTAACTATTCAACTCTTTTCAATATTTGTTATGCAAATTAACCCTCTTAAAATGTGTTCTTAAATACTTTCCCTTTAATAGCAGCTTTAATGCTTCTTCACAATTAAATATTTCATACAATCGTACCTCACCTTAACTGTAAAATTGTCAATTAAATGCCTAAAAAATTCAGCTACCGTTTTTTTTCCATGTATATTGCGCCCCACCCAGGTGGGGGTGAATATGGTAAGCATAAGATATTTATTTTTGACTCACAGTCCCGTGTGAAGAATCGCTGTTGTGATCCCAGTTCAGCTTGGAGCTGCTTCACTTTATCAGCGCGGTCACTCCCTGTTAGCTGGTTGTTTGTGTTTGCATGTTTAGTCTGATAGTGTCTCTTTAAGTTGAAATCCTTAAACAAGACAACCGTCTCTTTACAAATTAGACAAACACAATTGCTTTGATTTTCAGTGATGTACAGTAATCCCTCACTACATCACGGTTTGTTTATCGCGGTTTCACTACATCGCGGATTTTTTTCCCAAATTGAAAAAAATAATTAAAAGTCAAAATAAAACTTCTAAATTGAGGAATTATGGCACAAAACTTGCCCACACGCCAGCAGAAGACAAGGAGTGCCCACACAATTGCAGTGCGTACACTTGTACCTTTAAAAAAAAATAATAATAAATGTTATTATAATAAGAGTTCTAAAAACATATTTACGGTGTTGTACCTTGTTATAGAAAATTGTTATAATAATAAAAGAGTTCTAAGAACATATTTACAGTGTGTACACACTTCTACCTTGTTATAAAAAAATGTATAATAATAAAAGTTGTTCTAAAAACACATTTACTGTTTGTGTTAAGAATTCTCCATGTTATTTATGTTATTCAGCCATGCTTTGAATTGAGGTAGGCTGATTTATTTTGAAGGACGTTTTCAGGCGATACCACTTCCTTTTTTACGTTCTTGTACATATGTCGGTTACAGTGGTACAGGAGTCATTGGCGATGTGTGTCTCCTAACAAGAGAAATGAATGATCACATGTGTCTAACCCAGGAGTGGGCAAACCTTTTGACTCGCGGGCCGAACTGGGTTCTAAATTTGGACCGGAGGGCCGAACCAGGAGCAGATGGACGTAGTGTTTGTATGAAGTAATATAAGCGACCTGTAAAGGTCATTGCATAAAAGATTTTGGCCTTTAGTAGGTAGTAAAGCATGGATATTCCAAACATATTTTTTGAAAACAAATGCATTTATTAACAGCATTAAAAAAGAAAATCACTAAAAAACTGCTATCAGTGATTCTCATAAAATACGACACTGTTATTATGAATAACAGTCTCCATGACTTCAGTGCCTGCAGGTCAGATTAATGAAAGATGTTTAGTTTATGAGATCACATCAAATGGCAAACATTCTGACCAAATATATCATCTTGAAGAATCGGTGAAAGCATACATCCAAATGAAGTCATCAAAACGGCAACACGGTGAGGGGTATCTGAAAATCAGAGCAGAGTTTTAACACCTGGTAACAGAGGTGAGGAAACGGGAAACATTTCCTTAAAGTAAGCCTTAAGAACTTTACAGGTTAAGGTTAGTCGCAAACAGGTGGTGCACAAACCAAAACTTGCCCCTCAAGTGTGGTGCGGTTTGGTTCCCCTCGTCACCGCCCGAGTGCGGTTCGTTTCCCCTCGTCGCCGCCCGAGTGCGGTTCGTTTCCCCAAGTCACCGCCCGAGTGCGGTTCGGTTCCCCAAGTCGCCGCCCGAGTGCGGTGCGGTTCCCCAAGTCGCCGCCTGAGTGCGGTGTGATTCCCCAAGTCGCCGCCCGAGTGCGGTTCAGTTCCCCAAGTTGCCGCTCGAGTGCGGTTCTGTGCCCCAAGTCGCCGCCCGAGTGCGGTTCTGTGCCCCAAGTCGCCGCCCGAGTGCGGTTCTGTGCCCCAAGTTGCCGCCGAGTGCGGTTCTGTGCCCCAAGTCGCCGTCGTGCGCGGTTCAGGCTATTTCAGAGACCAGTAGGGTCGTCTGGACTGGTGCGCTGCCCCCCCCCCCCCCCCCCCCCCCCGCGTGCCGCCGTGGGGGGTTGGGACGTCGGGAGCCGTCCCCAGTTTTGCTATGTGTGTAGGTTGTAATCGTCTCCGTCTGTCTGTGTGCTCGCCCCGCCCTTCCTGTGTGCCCATGATTAGTGTGATCATACTCAACCCTCTTGATACCTGTCTTGTATTTAAGTTCTGTTTGTGTGTCACTCCCTGTCGGAGCATTGATGAGGATGCATGTCTCATTGTCATGAGGTTTGTTTGGTTCCTGTCTTTTGTTTCACGTCTTTGTTGGTCAGTCCTGTTGGTTTTGTTGTTAAGTCACGTCAGTTTGCCGAGTCTGTCTTTTTGAGTTCCTTCAATAAACCCTGGTCCAAGCTGCACTTGGTCGCCCTGCTCCATTTTCCACCATCCGCTCGTGACAATACTGAGAATCATCAGCTACAGGAATAGAGAAAAATGCATTACTCAAATCAATCACGGTGAAATGAGTCCTATTTGGCTGCAATGAATTTAGTAACGTGTGCGGATCAGGAACGTTTGGTGCCCTGGTGTGCACTGCATCATTTACAGCTCTCAAATCCTGGATCATTCTCTATTTTGATGCTTCTGCTTTTTGAACTGGGAATATAGGTGTATTACATGGAGAGTCATTACATTTCCTAATTATTCCTGCTTTTAATAGATCTTTAATGACTGGTTCAATGCCTATAGAAGCTTCAGGCTTCAAAGGATACTGTTTTACTCTGGGTCTGTAAGAAGATATTGGTTTAATTTCCACAGGTGGGATGGCTGTAATCAGACCAACATCTGTTGGCCCACACAACAGGATCTACACTCTTCAAATATTTTTCATCCTCCTCTGAAAATGCAATCGTTGCTGTCTGTCATTCTAGGGCATGGATTTTTGGAGTAGCTGTGAATAACATGCAAACTTTATGTCTGTACATGTCACAGCTCGGGCTGTACTCGCGATTTGGAGCTTCCCATCCTGTTTCACAAGGCTTATAATCAGTTGCTGCAACAGCTATTTTTAGCTTCGGACGTGTGTCTTTCCACTGAATATGTTCTGGTTTCAAAAGTGACACGTGAGGCACTGATCCTCCTCTATACATGTTTTTTAGATTTGTACCGTAATTTTCGGACTATAAGTCGCTTTGGAGTATAAATGGCACCAGCCATAAAATGCCCAAAAATGTGAAAAAAAAACATATATAAGTCGCTCCGGAGTATAAGTTGCGTTTTGGGGGGCAATTTATTCGACAAAATCCAACACCAAGAACAGACATGAACGAGCAACAACAGGCTAAACGATACGGTTGTTGATTTTGCGTATGAATTGTTATAAATCAGGATATTGTTCTATATCGATCGTAGAGCACTATATCGTGATGTATGGTGAATGAATCACAGCAGGCTTTAAGATATCGGCAAATATCGCATCGTGCTTCTTTGTATAGATATGATATCGTATCGTGACAAAACCCGCAATTTACACCCCTAATGAGAACCAATCATCTAGGAAAATCAGATTGGAGCGCTCCTTGAGAAATGAGGGTTTTGTCCAGTCGCATTGATAAACACAAATATGCAAATGATGGCACAGACAAAAAGATTATTCAATAATAGAAAAGTAGCCATTTTAATTCTAATTAGAGAAGAAATTGGATGCTTTGGTCCGGACGAGACCTGCCGATCAAACGCCAGCAATACGCCTGTCACCCCATCACCAGTCAGTTAAAAAAACAAACAAAAAAACATCCATTAACCCATGATGCTCATCACCAGGATGAGCAAATGTGCTTGGTAGTCAGCTGGCTCCGCCTCTTCTTTGGCAAACAGCAGCACCAAAAACAAAAATTACATTACGTGTACATAAATACTTCTAAGTGAAAGTAAAACTAATTAATATCGATCAAAGAAACAACAAAAACCAAATATACCACCCAAAAATAAAAACAAAGTCTTTTTTGGCCGATTTTACTTCAGAGGATGTCGGTTGCCACTCATCTCAGGTCAAAGGTCGGAGTGGGTACCCCGTGTCGCGTCACGAGGGACCCACTCCGATCTGTGGAGAATGCGAGCGTCGTAGAGCGTGTTATCGTCGTCGTCGTCACTCGCCGCCGTCAGCGCCAACGTGTCCTCCGAGTGGGCCAGCAGGCTGTACGTCTTCCTCGAAGGCGCCTTCTTCACGCTACACCAAAAAACACAACGCAGAAAATGCGCGCATGCGTAGAAATTTCGTAATTCAGCATAGCAAATATCCGAGTTTTCGGCGTTGCGGGTCGTCAACTGTGACGTCACGATGCTCACCGCACGGCCCTGACAAGGAAGTAAAGCATGCCCAAGGCGGTGATGGCGACGAGCACGTACAAGGCTCGCTGCACCATCAACGAATCCGCGTTGAAGCCGCTTAGCGTATGGCCTTCTCTTCCCGCATTTCCTGCTGCGCTGCTGCTGTTGCTCAAACTCGCCTCAGTAGGTCCGCTCACTTCATCAGTTTGCGGCGCCGCCAGAACGACAAATGTCCGTCGGAAGACTGGAAGAAGAAACAGAACTAGGGGAAGAACAAGCGCCGAGCGCGTCGGCGCCGCCATTGAAACGAAAGTAAATTTGAGCACTTCGCTGAAACAAGTCGAATCGGCAGTCTGCGTTGTCAATGTACACACCGACCAGGAAGTGAAGTGACGCTACGTATGACGACATCATGTCCTTACGTCGACTGCACTTGAACGGCGCGGCCCCTGGTGGCCTTTTCCGGCAGCACAGCGAGTTTTCATCAAATGTTAGAATAGGCCCCTTTGGCACTTGTGATTACCATGGTAGCTTGAGCTATGCCGTCAAATCGCTGTAACCTATCTCTTGCTTTTACTCGCTTTCCAGTCTCTATGACACTCTTTGCACATATGTAGAAGTTGATCTCAGTTAAGACTACAAGGTCACACAGGCTATGCTAGGGGGCGATCCCTAGCTGGAGGGCGGCCCAGAGTAGTATAAGAATAGGAACCTTGGAGGTTTCTCCGCAATCTCGCAGGGAAGGCTCCACAGCTGTGTATCAATCTTTCTGGCATACATTAAATAGTTAAACTGAGAAGGCTGCCGCCGGGTAATTACTGTTAGCATAGCATTAAAGATAAAGAACTGGGACCATTTCTGACAGAACGTTCAACCAATGGATAGTCATTTACTGAATAGAATAGGAGAAGTTGAATTAAGATGTGTCTGTAACGAAATTACATCATGAAAATCTGGGCGCTCATGCAGCCTTAAGTGACAGCTCGAGCGCCCAATGGCGAGGCTCAGATTGGCCCTAGTCCTGTCGGGGGCGTGCCCAGTAGATTACAGCCGCCGCAGATCTCATCACAACACGTCACACGCCATCAGAACCATTTGGACCATCGACTCTTGTTGCCGGATACCCTTCTAAAACTGGAACCCGGCCGGACTTGTTTCTGGGGCTGCGACGGCCGCGATCATGGTTCGAACGGAACAAGCGTTCGAGTATTTATAAACCCGATGGAGGCCGCGCAGGTTTCGGATTCAGGTGTCGGACTGGAGTAAAAAAAAAAAACACGAAGAGGGAAAAAAGGTAGTGTCTGTTGTACGTTTTGGGTCTTAAACGGAGCAGGAGGCGGAATTAAAGATCCACTATTCATTCCCTCTAATCCGGTTCTGAGTCATTTGGATTTGGGAGGGGGCGCGTGATCGGAGCCAGACGCAGCGTCAAGATGCCGACGTCCCGGCCCGGTTCAGAAGCAATGCCAGCGGACTTCTGGGTGGACGGCTCGCGCAGGGACGGGACGGTGGAGGAGTTCTACCTACTCGGCTCCGAATTGGGCAGGTCAGTCCGGACGGACTCACGCGCACGACACCAATGAAGCGTTGTTTCGAATGGGGGGGGCTTTCGAGTTCACAGGGCAAACTTGCGACAACCACAAGCCAACACCTAATCACAAGACATTCAGCGATCACACAAACGTCCAAAAACACAACCACAGCTCCAACTCGACACACATGCGCATGCAGCTCTGCTTTTCGCTGAAAGTGTCAATGACTAAATACGTTTTGTCGTGATTATTTTTATTGTTACAAACGTGGTCTGGTCACGTGATCATGATTTTTGGCAGTTAAAGTTGAGCTCAACAGTCCTGAAGGAAGAATAAATTGACGTTGCATTGCTGTCACAACAACAGCCAGGTGTCCTCCTGGATGCAGGAGCAGAGCATAATGGCTAATCATGGAGTTGAGTTTGTGTTTTTTTGTACTAAAGTGTGACATCACCCAGCGGCAAACACACAAATGTGTTCGTGCGCCGTCGTGAGGCCTGTTAGCAGGTGTGCTGTTGTTATGGAGAACAGGCAGGCCTGTATGGACATGATCTTCTTCCGCCATCTGGCACACACACTTACATAAAAAACACACATGACACAAAAAGTGCACCCACACACGCGCAGGCACTTGCAGGATGTGTTGCGTTGTGTTTTCAGAGGCGCCACATCTGTGGTGTATCGCTGCGAAGAGAAAGAGAAGAAGAAGTCGTACGCCGTCAAAGTTCTCAAGAAGACGGTCAGTGGTCTCACGACGACGACATCGTCACCTCAGCTTACCAACGAGCCCAGACCGCCGCCTAACTTGCGCGACTTTGCTCTTTTTCCTGAGCCGCAGATCGACAAGAAGATCGTCCGCACGGAGATCGGTGTCCTGCTGCGTCTTTCGCACCCCAACATCGTAAGTGTGGCGTCGCTTCCCGCCACCGCATCATGGGTCCGTCCGATGACTATGATCTTTTGTCTATTTGCTCTTTACTCCTCAGATCCAGCTGAAGGAGATCTTCGAGACAGACACGGACATCGCTCTGATTCTGGAGCTGGTGACGGGAGGCGAGCTTTTTGACAGGTGACCTTCTAGCTGACATTTGCTGTGACGCGTCCCTACAGGTGTCCCCGACGAGCGTCGCAACACGTTACGCGGCAGATCGTGACGCGGCAGATCGTGACGCGCAGCGTAATTGGCCACACGGTGCGTGGCGTGACGTTTCACCTGCCCACACGTGACTTCTGCCTTTCAGGATTGTGGAGCGCGGCTACTACAGCGAGCGAGACGCTGCCCACGTCATCAAACAGATCCTGGAGGCCGTGGCGGTAGGCTGTTCGCGTTGCATTTTCTGTTTTAAAGTATCAAAGTAAAAGATATCAAGTCTTAAGGTATCAAAGTCCAATACTTACAATGGAGGAGCTCGTGAAAAAAAACATACAAACATATCAGCAAATACATCTGAAAACAAACAGAATCCAAAGAATCAACATTGACATAGTTTCTGAGTTGTCCGCTGACGCAAACGTGAGGAGGAAGGAAGTTTCAACTTGTCTGTTTCCACCTCCCAATCTTGATTTCACCATTAACCTAGCTAGCTACAGTATCCACGTCCATCATCCAACGTCCATCGCCTCTCCCACCCTTAACTCTGCGGATTCGAAAACTCCCGGTGCGTGATTGCAAAATGATTCGTTTGGCATCTGCAACTTTGTGGACTCGAGAGGTGACCAGAAAACGGCCTGATTTGCACTAGGTTAGGCTAGCCTAGCTGATGGCGCACAAGCCGCCTCCATCGGCCGGCCGTTGTCTTTCATCTGTTGCTTTAGCGCTGTTAGCGTTTAGCTTCCAGCTCCCACACTGTCGTGCCATCGCATAGCGTCTTCTTATGTAACATCCAGCTGCTCTACAGATTAACACGATCACATGGGATTAAAAGCGTATGTGTGCACGTGGGCCATAGATGACCTCGATCCCGCGTGTTGCAATGAGCGCGAGTCGACGTCCTTCTCCGGTAGGGCGCCTTGTTCGCATTGGCGTCGCGTCGCCAACTGTCTTGCCAATACAAATGTTTCGAATGAATTTTCAAAGATGAAAACAAAGACAATCTTAATTAGTATGCAGTCGAAGGCCTTCACACTTATGTTATTCTACACTAGGGGTGTCAAACTAATTTTTGTCGCGGGCCGCATCATAGTCATAGTTTCCTTCTGGGGCCATTACGACCGTCAACAAACTGATTAATAACTAAGTATGAAACCGGAGACTAGTAAAAACTTCTTAAATATTTTTAAAAGATCAATGGTAGCAAAAATTATGAGCTATATCTGTATTTTTCGAAAGTGAAGACAATTTGTAACTATTGACTGATGAAGTTGATGCAAAATTTGTCTTCGGGGACCACATAAAATGATGTGGCGCGTCGTATCTGGCCCACGGGCATTGACTTTGACAGCTATGTTCTACACTAGCCAACTACGGCCCGCGGGCCACATCTGGCCCACGCGGCCGTTTAATCCGGCCCGCCAAACCTGAATAAATTGTATTATTAAATACTTTTTGGGCCATTTTCCCTGCAATCACTATGTTTCCCCAATAGATGGTGAAGCGCCCGCCTGCGAATTTACTCCCGGAAGCCGTGTCAGAAATCTCGTGCACACTCACAAGTGCGTGTACGTACAAAGTATTACGGACCCGGCGCACTCCGCACTCGATTTCCATCATTGCCAAATTTCGAGTGTGGGCTCGTAATTCGCGCCTTGAGCTTTCAGATACAGTTTTACGCTAATGCCACCCACAAACCTTCCCCTTGAATCCTTCCATTAAAATGAGTGGCCCGAGGAAAAGAAAGGTGGACACTGAGTGGCGAGTGTTTAATAAAAAAAAAGTGGACACTTTGGCTCGACCTACGTGTGTGAGCAGACGTTCAGCCACATGAACGTCAACAAAACCCGTCACAGATCTAGGTTAACGGACCGACACGTCGGCTCTATCCTAAGACTTATCACAACAAATTTTACTCCAGACCATGATGCAGGAGCAAAAAAGGGAGACCAACAATTCTATTGATTTCTTTATTACTTTATTTAGATGTATTCTTTCACAAATTCTTCAGGATGATGTATTTGGTCAGAATGTTTGCCGTTTGATGTGATTTCACCTCATTAGATAAACATATTTCATAAATCTGACCTGCAAGCGCTGAAGTGATGGAAACTATTATTCATAATAACAGTGTCGTATTTGTCGAGAATCACTGATAGTAATTTTTTGGTGAAATATTTTTTTAATGCTATTAATAAATGCATTTGTTTTCAAAAAGCTTTTTTTGATATCCATGCTTTAGTATCTACTAAAAGTAAAAACCTTTTTATGCAAAGACCTTTACATGTCATTTATATCAGTGGTCCCCAACCACTTGGTACCGGGCCGCCAAGCCGCACAGAATTTTTTTTTTTTTTATCGACGATCAATTAATTCAGGTCAAGACACTCGTCCCGGTCACGTGACATGTTTCCCCAGTCGAGCCCGCAAAGCTAATATGTGGCGACAGGCTAACTAACCAGGCAGTGAAGCATTCAAAACTGCTTCAACACATGGAGACCAAGCATCCTGCAATAAAAGACAAACCTTAATCACTTCGGGTGTCATTGTCTCAGATTACGTCTAGATGGGACCGGCTCGTTTCCGAGAAACAAACTCAGTGCTCCCACTAATTCAATGTAATGGTGAGTTTTATTTTTGTCATTTGTACTTGTTTTTATGTCAGTCGTATCATTTTATTTCATCGTATTTAGATATTTATTACAAATGTATTATTTATTTATTTATATAAATGTATTATTTATTTATATAAATGCCGGTCCGCGAAAATATTTCTGACATGTAACCGGTCCGTGGGGCAAAAAAGGTTGGGGACCACTGATTTATATTACTTCACACAAACATCCATCTGCTCCTGGTTCGGCCCCCCGGTCAAAATTTAGAACCAAATTCGGCTCGCCGCTCAAAAGGTTTCCCCACCCCTGTTCTACACCATTACTATATTATTGTGTGAAGGCGAAGGCCAAGTTAAAACATTTCACGATTAAAATTTGCGCAAAATTTTACAAACATTTGGTTTTCACTTCTAATTTCTACACTTTTCAACTGATTCAACAGATTCCAACTTTGAAATGTTCATCTTTTGCCTACCGATTCCAAAACTTACCACTTTACCAAAAAGTCAACATTTTAAATTTTGAAATTCACACAAAATTTCATTTTTGACTTTTAATTTCTACATTTTTCAACCGATTCAACCCATTCCAACCTTAAACCGTCTGTCTTTTGCCTACCTATTCCAGAACTTTCCACTCACCAAAAATTCCACACATCCAATTTTGAAATTCACGCCAAATTTCCCAAAATTGAATTTTTACCTTCTAATTTCTACCTTTTTCAACCGATTCAACCCGTTCCAAATTTAAACTGTTCATCTTTTGCTTATTCCAGAACGTCCCACAATTCAGGGGTGTTTTCACTTTTCTCTTTCAAAAAATTCACGGTTTTGGCAAAATTTACAAATTTATCTGGCATATTTTCAACATTCGTTCTCTATGGGACATTCAACATTTGCTCTAACTTTTACAATTTTTGACTGATTCAACCCATTTCAACTTTTGTAGTCCAAACTGAACCTTTCAAACCCGTAGTTTTCCTTTCGTTCCAAATTTCAAAACGTTTTGGCACATTTGTTTTTTAAAATTCCCATTCATCCTCTATGGGGCATTCAACATTTGCTCTAACTTTTAATTCTTTTGTCTGATTCAACCCATTTCAACTTTAGAATTCCAAATGGAACCTTTCTAACCCGCAGTTTTTGTTTCGTTCCAAATTTCAAAGTTTATGGCGCATTTATTTTCTAAATTCCCATTCATATCATTGTTTTAGCAATTGATTTGACCCACATGCAGAAAAACCAACTCAGACGTCCAGAATGAGTGAGGAGTGTTTATTGGAGGAGTTGCGGTGGAGGTAGAGTGTGATGATCGGAGACAGGAGCACGGAGCGGGGCAGCAGTGGTGGAGCGTTAGGTGTTTAGCCAGAACGGGGTGGATCTTGGCGGTGATCGGTGGAGGTAATCTACAAGCAGGATGCACAAGACTTGGTCAGAGAATTCAACGTGGCTGTGGCGGGGATCTTACTGCTAACCAGAGGATCTGAAGAACTTGGCGTCGAAGAGCAAGGCGAGAACTATGAGCGAGGAGCTAGAGCAGGGGTGGGCAAACTTTTGACTTGCGGGCCGAACTTGGTTCTAAATTTGGACCGGAGGGTCGAACCAGGAGCAGATGTATGTAGTGTTTGTTTGAAGTAATATAAACGACCTGTAAAGGTCATTGCATAAAAGGTTTTGGCCTTTAGTTGGTAGTAAAGCATGGATATTCCAAAACAGTTTTTTGAAAACAAATGCATTTATTAACAGCATTAAAAAAAAAAATCACTAAAAAACTGCTCTCAGTGATTCTCATAAAATACGACACTGTTATGATGAATAACAGTCTCCATCACTTTAGTGCCTGCAGGTCAGATTAATGAAAGATGTTTATCTTATGAGATCACATCAAACGGCAAACATTCTGACCAAATATATCATCTTGAAGAATCGGTGAAAGCATACATCCAAATGAAGTAATCAAAACGGCAACACGGTGAGGGGTATCTGAACATCAGAGCAGAGTTTTAACAGAGGTGAGGAAACGGGAAACACTTCCTTAAAGAAAGCCTTAAGAACTTTACAGGTTAAGATTAGTCGCAAACAGGTGGTGCATCAATGTCCTTGAGCATCGTGCATTGTTTGAAAATGAGAATGGTCGCTAGTTTCAATCCCTGCTATTTGTCCAAATCATATTCAAAATGCATTTTTTTACAACAAACTTGAGAGCCTCCCCTTCATTTCCAGTGGGAACAGTGTTGTTGGTCTCCCTTTTTTGCTAGTGCGTCATAGTCTGGAGTAAAATTTGTTGTGGCAATTCTTAGGAGAGAAGTGTTGGTCCGTTTACCTAGATCTGTGACGGGTTGATGTTCATGTGGCTGAACGTCACGTCGAGCCAAATTGGTCACTCTTTTTTAAAAACTCGGCACTCAGTGTCCACCTTGCTTTTCCTTGGGCGACTCATTTTAATGGAAGGATTCCAGGGGGAGGTTTGTGGGTGGCTTTAGCGTAAAACTGTACCTGAAAGCTCAGCGCGCGAATTACAGGAATGCTGTCGTCACAGCCCACGCTCTAAATCTGGCACTGATACAAATAGAGCGCGAGTGCTCCATGTCCGTACTACTGAGTAAGTACGTACACGCACTTGTGAGTGTGCACCGAGCGTTCTGACACGGCTTTCGGTAGTAAATGCGCAGGCGAGCGGTTCCCCATCTACTGGGGAAACGCAGTCATTGCAGGCAAAATGACCCAAAGAAATTTTTAATAATACAATTTATTCAGGGTTGGCGGGCCGGATTAAACGGTCTCATGGGCCGGACGTGGCCCGCGGGCCGTAGTTTGCCAATTCCTGAGCCAGAGGCACAACTGTGGAGAAGATCACACTGAAGGGACACTTAGGCGATGAGCAGTTGACAGCATGCTCCCTCAAGAGCTCTCCTTTAACGAGCCTGATGAGTCGCACGGGCCCTCTGCACTCTGCCACTCTGCTCATAGTTGCTCCCTGTGGACAAAAGAAGTATGCCACCCCAGACCCTGACAATTCATTCTCTATGGGGTATTCAACATTTGCTCTAACTTCTAAAATTTTCCACCGATTCAACACATTCCAACTTTAAACTGTTCAACTTTTGCCTACCTTTTCCCATCTAATTTCAACCCGTTCCAACTTTCAACTGTGCATCTTATGCTTACCTATTCCACAACTTCCGACTTATGACAAATGTTCAACTTTAAAATTCACCCTAAATTTTACAAATTTTGTTTTTCCCTTCTTATTCCTACATTTGACCGATTCAACCCGTTCCAACTTTAATCAGAATCGCCTTCATTGTCGCTGTATACAGTACATCAGAATTTAAGACATCATTAATTATCATCCTGTAGCATTCTCCGAATATTTATTCAGCTTCTTCGCCTTCACACGCAATTTCTCCAGAAATTGCAAATTCTAGTTGGATGTATCCTTGCTTTTTTCAAAGTAAAAAGTATTTTGTGAATGAAACACTTGTTTTTGTTAGATTCTTTTCTTTGTCTTCAATGTTGTTGTCATGCCTTTTTATCATGAATAATAACTGGTGTTTCCGTGTGTCAGTACCTGCATGAGAATGGCGTGGTGCATCGCGACCTCAAACCGGAGAACTTGCTCTATGCCAACCTCTCGCTCCACGCGCCGCTCAAGATTGGTGAGTGCCGCCTTTGGTGTCACCGTGACGAGCGCACACTCTGCATCAATGGTGCGTGCCGCCGTTATCTTTCAGCGGACTTTGGTCTTTCCAAAATAATCGATGAGAGGGTGACCATGAAGACTGTGTGCGGCACGCCCGGATACTGTGGTGACTGCGCCTCCGTGACGTGCCTCCTCACCTTCAGACGGACGAGGGGACGACCATGCTGTGCCGTGTCGTGGCCGCCTCACCCTTTTCTCGCTTTGTTTGTCTTTTGAGCTCCTGAGATTCTTCGAGGAAACGCTTATGGACCAGAAGTGGACATGTGGTCAGTAGGCGTCATCCTCTACATCCTGTGAGTTACGCACATGCGCTGCGCCAGGCACGAGTGGCGACAGGGCGCTGACCTGTGTGGGGGTGGTCGCAGGCTGTGCGGGTTCGAGCCCTTCTTCGACGCACGAGGGGACCAGTACATGTACACGCGCATTCTCAACTGCGACTACGAGTTTGTCTCCCCTTGGTGGGACGACGTCTCGCTCAACGCCAAGGACCTGGTGGGAGGCCGCCGCCGATCCCACCGTCTCTCAGTTCATCTGGTCGTCCATTTGCTAAGAGTAACGCCAATGTCGCGCGCAGGTGAGCAAGCTGATTGTGTTGGACCCGGGCAAGCGCCTGAGCGTGCACCAGGCCCTGGAACACCCGTGGGTTCTGGGCAAGGCGGCGCGCTTCTCACACATGGACACGGCGCACAGGAAGCTGCAAGAGTTCAACGCCAGACGCAAGCTGAAGGTGAGCCGGTCCAAAACGCAGCGAGTCGCATCAGAGGACGTCACATGACATCGTTGCCCGTAGCCCGACTGGTCGGTGTCATGAGACGCTGTTGCGCCGGTCAAGCGACCGTCTCATACATCACGTTACATGGTGAGTTGGCCACGGCCCAGTCACGCGTGGCCTCACGTGACATCTTGCGACTCCCGTGTGTCAAGTGACGGTTGCGTGACCGTAAAGCACTGGTGTCAAACTCAAGGCCCGGGGGCCAGATAAGGCCCACAGCATCATTTTCTGTGGCCCATGAAGACAAATTGTGCATTAAATTTATGTCATTCTAAAATTGCAAATTGTCTTAACTTTTAACAATCATCTTTTTAAAATATTTTAAAAGTTTCCACTAGTCTGATTTGAAAAAAAAAATGTCAGTTTGTTTTGTAGCTTATACTGTATATAATATGAGGTGTTCATTTATTTGGGTTGACAGTCATAATGGCCCTTCGAGGTAAACTATGAATAGAATGCGGCCCGTGCCAAAAATGAGTTTGACACCCCTGTGCTACAGCATATGGCATAATGCGCCCGTCATGTGACTGTAACGCGGCAGGCGGCCATGAAGGCGGTGGTGGCGACCGGTCGGATGCACGAGTCATCTCGCCGCCGCACCGACAGCTGCGAGATTCCCGCCACGCAGAGCAGTGTGGGGCAGGACCCGCCCCTCGAGTCGGCCACCCCTGGCCCCAAAAAGGCCGCGCTCTCGGAGAAACAAAGGGAACAAAGTAGCCCTGTCCTTTCTCGCAAGCAGGACGGCGCGCCCGCCCCGACTAGGCCGCCGCTCCGGGCCGACGCCCAGCGGCAGGCCAGATCGGCGGTGGCCCCGCCCAGGCCGCCCAAGAAGAGCTACTCAGCGGACCAAACAGCCACCGGGAACCGGGCCGAGCCCCCTGGCCCCGACAGCCTCAGCAACGGCTTAACGGCAGGGGTGGAGCCCGATGCAAAGACCGACCACGGCCAATGAACTCTTTCCAGAGACGCTAACGGTGCGGAATGGTGTTAGCTTGTGAATATTGACAAATAATTCCAAACTGACTTTTACTGACAAGTGCATGAAACCCTGTGGCTCGCATGCCAGCTAATGTGCTGAGGTCTGAAATGTGAAGTTGTCAATCTGTTTACACTCTCTCTGTTTTTCAAGTAAAGCTAAGATGACTTTTTAAATAACGAAGATATTTTATGCTTGAAAGATTCTTGTCATGCATTAGCAAGGTTGCACGTTTCCGCCGACTACCTTTTTTTGCTCGTGTTTGCGCCACCTAGGAAACACCCTCATGTTAGCTTACCTCGGCATCAACGGCAACAGGAGCGTTCCAACCGGAAGTCCACAATTGAGCAATGCTCCGTTTGTGTCGTCACGTTCAAATAAAACCGAGATGTTTGCCTGCATCACTTGGTGATGACTTCCACCTTTGTCATTGATTTAGCTTAACAGTCCATGTATAAGCTAAGCTATGTGAATGGCGGAGATGTTCAGATGACAGCTTCCTGTTTGCTTTTGGGTGGGTGGGGCTTAGAATAATTAGTGTCCTTGTGTTTGTCGTGTTGATCCAGACAGAAAATGACATCATCAGACCTCAGTAAAGTTTCGTCACTCCAACTGTTGAATTGTCTTTTCATTGCATTTCAAATGTATTTCTGCCGCCAAGCCCCGAAAAGTCTCCAAGAGCATCACATGTTTTTTTTTGACAAACGCTGGCAAGCCATGCAGCGCTTACTAGTGTACAACACGCGTGACAGAATCAATAATGACTAACGCTTACAGCGTAGTGTGCGTATTGGACGCGCTGCCACTGAGTACATGTATTATGTTTGAGCCAGTAGAACAAAAATCCTGGACGATTTTGAAATCCCCCCAGACATTTTTTCTGTCTCAAAAGTAGGTCAGGTACGGGAAAAAGAGGACGTCTGGTCACCCTATATTACATATTGTAACCAGATTTAGAAGCGTCCATAATTGGTCTTTGCATTGACCAGTGGTTCTTAACCTTGTTGGAGGTACCGAACCCCACCAGTTTCATACGCGCATTCACCGAACCCCTCTTTAGTGAAATATACGTTTTTTATATATGTTTATATAAATTCAAGACATGGATTAGTTTTACTGTTTCACAAAATGAGCCGTGCATAAACCGAACCCCTCTTTATTTATTTATTTAATTAATTATTTTGTGTTAAATGATGTTTGAGAACATTGGAATGTTTTATTGTTGGTAACCATGTTGGAGGTACCGAACCCCACCAGTTTCATACGCGCATTCACCGAACCCCTCTTTAGTGAAATATATGTTTTTTATATATGTTTATATAAATTCAAGACATGGATTAGTTTTATCATCAGTGTGGCTTCTGCTGTTGCCTTTGTGAGACCAGTTCAGAAATGCGTCATCATAAATTTACACGATAAATCAGGTGTTTGGACCTCCGCAGTGAAACCGACTCACCGAACCCCTCGGGTTTGATCGAACTCAGGTTGAGAACCACTGGCATAGACCAAATATAGATGACAAAATTAAATCCGTCATTATTTTTTTTTCGTTTATTTATTTATTTATTTAATTATTTTTTTTGTGTTAAAAGATATTTGAGAACATTGGAATGTTTTATTGTTGGTAACCATGTTGGCGGCGCCCCGGTTCGGACTCCCTGCGCCCCGGTTGAAAAAAAATCGAGCTTTTTCGATTCTTCATTTTCATGCCGTTTTTTTCTTTCGGTCTTGCGCGAATGTGCTTGCGCTATTCTATGTGCGCGATGTTATCCATTCACCGTTTGCCTCCCAGACCCGGATGTTATTTTAGCAATCAGCAAACGGCGTGGGTGATGTTAGATTTCTTTTCCTGTGGGCGTGCGCCCCTACTGGAAAAATTCCTGGCTGCGCCTCTGCCTGCAAATCAGTGTGGCTTCTGCTGTTGCCTTTGTGAGACCAGTTCAGACATGCGTCATCATGAATTTACACGATAAATCAGGTATGGACCTCCGCAGTGAAACCGACTCACCGAACCCCTAGGGTTTGGTCGAACTCAGGTTGAGAACCACTGGCATAGATGACAAAATTAAATCCATCATTATTTATTTATTTATTTATTTATTTATTTATTTATTTATTTATTTATTTATTTATTTATTTATTTATTTATTTATTTATTTATTTATTTATTTAATTATTTTGTGTTAAAAGATATTTGAGAACATTGGAGTGTTTTATCAGCACTTTCCTAGTCAGTCAGTCAGTCGGAAGTAAGACGGCGGCGCGTGCACACGCAGCGGCCTCTCTCTGTCCCGAACGGTGTTTTGTTTTGTCGTTTAATGTGGGTTTGTCCGACAGTTTTGTGTGTTCGTCTCGTCGTACCGGGTTGTGCTACAAGTACAGCGGGCTGGTTCTGCTCGACATCGGCAAAAGCGAGTTTTTTGGCGATCTGGACTTTGAAGCGGGGACATTAAAGGCGCTCGGTCTGCTCCGTCCTGAAGCGTCGGAAGCGGTGTGCGAGGAGGCTGAAGAGGGTCGAGAGCGGGGGCGTCCGGGCCAGGCTGGCGGCCAACCCAGCTCGCCCGGCCGTGCCTTCCTTTCTTCTGGCGAACGTTCGATCGCTGGGCATCAACATGCCTGCTGAGATTTACGAACCGGACAGTGCGTAACTGCTGTGCATCTGCAGCGGCTAGCGTGCTATCGGGCCATTGTACGAGGAGGTGGAATGCGCGTCTACATCCGTGACGAATAGTGCTGAGATTCTGTGGTGGGATGCAAGCACTGCTCGCCTCTGGCGAAGTTTGTGATCTCCAGCCTGTTGGGGTCCTGAACTCTCTCCCCCGTTGTTTACTTGTATGTTAATCGTGTGCTGTGTCTCGTCACCGTGGGATAGGGGAAACGTAATTTCGATTTCTTTGTGTGTCTTGGCATGAAGGACTTGACAATAAAGCTGACTCTCTAATTCTAATATGTGGTTAATTCAGTCGTCTGTATCTGCTGTATGATCATTAGGGGTGTAAATCGCGGGTTTTGTCACGATACGATATAATATCGATATAAAGAACTACGATACGATATTTGCCGATATCTTAAAGCCTGCTGCGATTCATTCACGATATATCGCGATATAGTGCTCTACGATCGATTTTTTTTTTTTTTAATAAAAAATATAGAACAATATCCTGATTTATAACAATTCATACGCAAAATCAACAAGGTACTGCAAACTCTTTATTTAGGAAATGACAAGAGTATTGTAGTATACAAATTCCTTACTTTAACACTGAACTTTGATGTCGTGTTTTTTCTTTAAATGTGCGGCGAGATTTGTGCTCCCTGAATATTTGATCACCGCATGGCAGGATTTACAAACTGCACGTGTCTTGTCCGTTGAGCCATCTTTTCTTTGGAATCCAAAGTGCTTCCAAACGAATGACTTGAAGCCTAAAGGGGAGCAAATTTCCTCGTCTTTTTGGACACTAGCCATAGCAGCAGCCCAGGAGCTGCGTACTAGTTGTCCCCTCCCCTTTCACGTGCGTGATCTGCTCACAACACAACAACGCCGGGCGCACTGCTCCCGAAAAGAGGAAGCAAGCAACAATGAACTGGATTTCAAAATAAAGTCGCGTCTAATGTCCGAGGTCAAACACGGCGATATAAATCGATGTTTACCTTTAGCATCGATGCCAATAAATCGCAGAGCATTATATCGATTAATCGATGTGTATCGATGTATCGTTACACCCCTAATGATCATTATTATTTTATTTACCTGATTATTGCCGTAATTTTCGGACTAAAAATCACGTTTTTTTTCACAGTTTGGGTGGGGGGTGTCAGGGTTTTCCAAAACTATCTTGATCATATGATTATGTTGGAATGTATGTTAACGGTAATAAATAACCTAGGTAGATTCGTTTTATGCTTATGTTGGTGTGTAACCAGTAATAAATAACCTAGCTTGTCCCATCCTACACAATGTCGTAAAACGTCCCCTACTCTGCTAATCTAGAGGTCAAGGGCTTTAACTTGTCTATTCAGTCCACTGTCACCCCCACCCTTTTTCTCGTAATAAAGATGCTCTTGTGGGAAGCGAGAGTCAGACTTCATTCGACCATCGCTGTAAGCACAGCGACGAGTGAACTCTCCGCCTGCAGGTGTCTAAAACGACTAACTTGTCTCCGAGTGGTTCTTGCAAAATAAGCTAGAGTGAGCACCTCTCTAACATTTTGGTGCCGAAACCCGGGACCCTCATACCCGCCATCTGGCTGACGGAGGAAGACGTGCTGCATTGTCGACAAGCCAGCGTCCATTAGGAGGACCTGGAAAAGAAAGTCCTGGGAAGAGAACTTCTTCGCTGGGCCAGCATCTTAAGTCTGCCTTCGTCTGACAGAGGTGGATTGACGGGACCCGGCAGTGCAAAGAACCAGGAGACACGTAAGTTAAAGAAAAAAAAGCGCTGATACGGCTTTGGTTTGTCCGAGCCAGGGCTGTGGACTCGGTCGGATTTTTGCACCGAGTCCGAGTCCGGCCTCTTGGCCATGAGTCCGAGTCCGAGTCCGGCTGTCCATTTTTTCTGTTAATTCATGTGACTGCTTAGTCTTTATTCAAGGCTAATTTAGATCAAAATCTAAATAATTACAACAGTTTTGTGATGGCTTTGTCTTTATTAAACATATAAACGAATACAATAAACAGATACTTTCAAGTTTTAATCATTAATTACACCATTATAGCTCAGACATTTATCTAAACACAAATAATTAGTGACGACCCCTTATTTGGAAAGCGAAAAACCCATGTCGTACGGCGTCAGCACTATGTTGTTTTCAATAAAAACATGAACTCACGTTTGCGTCAGTCAATTTTAATTTTTATAAAGGATTCTTCTCATTTGATGCCATCCGCGTTCTGCCATTGAAGCGGGGTGCATTCAAAGACCAGTCGTACAGACGGAACACTCAATCACTTCACCAAAAGGCAACAATATAATTACGTGAGCTCTTTGCATAAACATCGATGCAAAGAAACCCCTCTTTTTGGGTACAGGCTACAAGGAGTATATATTACAAAGGAGACTTTCTACTTAATTGTGATCATCATTCATCCATCCATCCATTTTATTTTATTACTCAGGTATTTTCAAAGCAAATTAATATTGTTGCATTTATTAATTTGCTTTAACATGACAGCGCAATATAATTAAAAGCTGACACGATAGCAATGTCAAACGTGTTCATTTAAGAAAAAGCCACACACGTTTTGTGATCAAATTTTTCATAACGAGAATGATTTGTGTGAATTGATTTTACAATTTTTATCCCCCCTCCCCACCATCTGTCACTTTGCTTGGGACAAAAGGAGCCTTCAGAACTGAAATTTTGTCTCAATTATTCATTTAAATCAATTCACTCAAATCATTCTCGTTATGAAAGATTTGATCACAAAACGTTTCCGTCTGTACGACTGGTTTTTGAATGCACCCCGCTTCAATGGCAGAACGCGGATGAATTTAAAGACATCAAATGAGAATAATCCTTTATAAAGATTAAAATTGACTGACGCAAACGTGAGTTCTTCATGTTTTTATTGAAAACAACATAGTGCTGACGCCGTACGACGCCGTACGACATCGGTTTTTCGCTATAATTCGGTATAATTTGACGTAGTCCAAACTCACCCAAAGTTAAGGTTTCATGGGAATATTATTGTCATAATTGTCTGGACCATATATGATATTTGTTTAATGGTAGTTATTGATAGATCTTGAAGATGTCAAGTTTTAGGTGCATATAGCACGTTCATTGTAAGAGGGGAAGAGATGTTGTGTATTTTGGGCTAACTCAAATTCCGTAGTAGAAAAACCCCGGAAGTGGGATGGGCGCTGTTATATCGTGGCCGTAATGACGCGCACACTCTCCAAGTTTAGAGGACTTTTTAATAGAACGGCACACACAGTACAAGCACAGGTTTTCTCTCTTGTACAACTTCTTCTGTCTAACATCAATCCTCAGTAGTCAACTCTAGGCGAGTGCGCCCTCTACTGGGTAAAAGTAGAAGTATCACATTGGCAGCAAATAAGCACTAAAGGGAAATGTACTTTCGGCAGTTTGCAAACACATTTGATTAAGGCTCCGTTAGACACATATAACCATATCAATATAATTTCTAATAGTAGTGTGGTTGCTTAATAAGTGGAAAGGAATGTGCAGGCTACATGAATTTGTTTTCTTCAAAGTATTGTGGAACAGGAGGTCCAGAAAGGGAGCATATCTCAAGGCCGATGGGAACGCGAAAAACAACTCGTCTTTGTGGTCCAGACACCTGTGCTGAGCAGGGGAAAACCCAAACGAGGAGGAGATGACCACAGACCATCGACCAATCACCACACAATCTTTTGCATGTTTGAATATTCATATTGTGTTTCTTTAAAACTGGGCAACCCGGAAGAATGTGTCGTCTTTTCTGGTCACGAAGGCACACGAGTTTTTGTGTTAAGGACCCAAGACCCAGGCGCCTGTATTAGCTTGCTTTGTCAAGATTAAACAATTGGTAAATTCGGTCTGATTGATCTACTGGTCTTCTCTTTGACAGAACGAACTCGCAAAATTGTTAGGTGCGCCAGTGTGTGGATTAGAACATAGCAATTCTTGTGTTAAGTGTTGATCACAATTTGGAGTCAGATCAATAGCTAAAATCCGTAACCTAACAGTTTCTTGGTGACCCCGTACGTGATGTCAAGAGAAGGGTAATTGACTAACTCGTGGTCTGTGTCCAAGTCATCGGACAGTTAGTCTGGGACAGCTGTCTCCCGGTCGGCGTACCGTTTGAATAAGGAATAAGCGCACAACGTTGAGCTGGTACGACGTCTCCTAAACCCTGAGCTCATCAATGATAAGGTAAGCAGAATACCTGTTACTATATGTCGAAATTCTGCAAATTGAAAGAGGAAATTTAAGAGGAGACTGTCGTTCAGATCAAATAAGGTGTGCAAGCTTTTAGAAACAGTTAAATTCCGTGGTGGGAGGGCGGGCTCCTCTGTTCTTTTAGAAACAGTTAAATTCCGTGGTGGGAGGGCGGGCTCCTCTGTTCTTTTAGAAACAGTTAAATTCCGTGGTGGGAGGGCGGGCTCCTCTGTTCTTTGAGAAACAGTTAAATTCCGTGGTGGGAGGGCGGACTCCTCTGTTTTGCTTCGTCGTGGCGGACAAGGGTGCGGTGACGATCGCATTCAAATAGCTGGGGTGTTTTTGAGATCCCCGAGGAGAAGTGAGGCCTCCTCAAAAAGTATCCGGTGGTAACAGTTCCTCCTGTGAGAGACCAGACCGCTAAAATATCCAAAATGTGCAACCAAATTGGGGGGAGTGTGTGTGTGATGAGAAGAATGAATGGAGTGATATGAGAGGAATGTATGCTGATGTGGAAGCGCAAATCGTGAGCTACATGAGAGATGGATTCGAATCCCTTTGTCTGTGTGTTCTGTGTATGTGCGTAATCTCTGTAAAAGATTCGGCTCATACCGGCAAGGGTGGGGGCCAGCAGGACGTGCGGGCCTGGCCAGATTGTGACGTCAACATTGATACAATGTTGAGGAGAAGTGAGAGAAGAGAGGGGGGCTAACTTGTAAATAGTGATGAGATAATTGTTCAATTGATGGGGGTTAATAATTATCCAAATTTTAGTCACATGTTTTGAGGGACCACAGCAACAACATTGTACTTGCAGGCCATTAATTTAGTAGGTGATGACAGTGTTTAGCTAAGTAGACAATGTGAGAGTGAAGGAGTATTTGTAGTCTGGCATTTGGGTGCCACTTTTAAGAGTCTGTGCAGGAACATAGATTGTTTTTGGTCGTCTTAAATATATATTTAACAGTTTATTTCGGTGCAGTAAGGCAAAATTAAAAGCAAAATTACATTTTAATTCTGACATATGCCAGCTAATATGAGGATGGCAAATAAATAAATGAATAAATACTAGCTCAAATGTGGCATGTGTTTTAAATTGGGCGATAAGACATTCACTTTCGAGCACTATCATTTAGCGCTGCTGACAACAATAACTTATCAGATGGTAAATCAAGGAGGAGTGTCACAGGCGCTGTATGACCTATAGATTGAACAATAACATTCACCGCATATGTTGTGAATTGTTAAATTATATTACAGTTTATTACAAAAGATTTCGGAACTTTATTTGATGATAAACACTGGAACGAGGATTTTAGCCGTGTTAATGGGTAGGGTGGATGGATTGCTCAGAAGAAAAAAGCATTTGATAAGGGCGGCTTGATAGTAAGATGATGAGTGTGCGCAACTGATAGGATACAAAATGTTAATAGGAAGATTTGGGGTGTAAGGAACAAATACTACACAGGAAGACTGATAACACAAAGATAGTTTTGTTAAATTTGTGTCCCAGTGTGTTCTTCCCTAGCGCGTGGCACGATTCCTGAACTGAGTCCTCTTACTCCACTGGCTGTCTCAAAATCAACAGAGGACTGTCCCTGATCATGAGAGACCTTTGACCTTTGGGAGAACAACAGAAACTGCTATCATGCTTGAAGGGGGCAAGCACAGCTTTTCACAGGACAAGAACCATACAGTTGGTGGAATACACACAGTTGCAGATCAGAAAAGAAAATGGACTGAAAGAACAAAGACAAGATGGACGCATTTGAGAGTGGCGGACGATCCAGCCCTGAATCATCATCATGAGAATCTAAGAGGAGAGGCTGCTAAAGACTTGCATGAGTCACATGAAGTCAAACTGGACACATTGCTAAAGACTGCTGAAGCATTACAAAGTTGGTGGAGTGTGGGACAAAAGGGATGGAAGTGTGTTTGGGTGCTGGGGCGGACATATCTGAGGAGTTTTGATAAAAGAGGGAATAATAAGGCTGCTTATTGACACTGAAACGGGGATAACAACAAAATACATAGATATGGACAGCGAAGATGCACTAATAATAACAAATCATACGACAGCGTGATCAGAAACTTTGCAAAGTGGATATTGATCGATAGAAATTAAATTTATCAAAACGACAGAATTTAATTATACATCAATTGCAACAATTGATTTAAATGACACTTTATGATAGGCATTTATGGTTAGGGTTAACAATCCATCCATCCATCCATCCATCCATCCATTACTGGTGCGGCTTGTCCTTACGAGGGTCACGGAGGATTCACAATAATAATTAGCATTTGTAATTTCTCGAGAAATTGTGTGTGAAGGCGAAGAGGCTGAATACAAATTCGGGGAATGCTACAAGATTATGTTTAAATTTAGAACGTGTTGAATTGGTCAGAAAATCGATGAAAATACCGAAAGAATTTTGTAAAATTGGGCGTGAATTTTAAAGTTGAAAATTTGAAATTTTTCACAAGTGGGAAGTTTTGGAATAGGTAGGCATAAGATGTGTTAGGGTGGTGTTCACTCTAACTTATTTTGCAAGGACCACACTGGAGACAAGTTAGTCGTTTTAGACACCTGCAGGCGGAGAGTTCACTCGTCGCTGTGCTCTCAGCGATAGTCGAATGAAGTCTGACTCAGGCCTCGTCAGGCGCTTATTTATTGAGAGAAACAAAGTGGGGTTTTGAAGTGGGGGTTTGGGAATACACAGGTTGGGCTGGAGACGCCCCCCTGCTGATCAAGGCATAGCAGGGGGCCTTTTACGATGTTCTGTAAACAAAGCACCTTTGATTGCTTCCTCTGAGTTTAGTCAATCAGTGGTAAACTAATTTGTCTAGACAGGACAAACTAATTAACTTATTACAGGTTACATTCCAACATAATCATACGATGAAGATATTCTGCAAACCCTAACAAGATGAATAGTTAAAAGAAATTGAAAAGGGTTGAGTCAGTGAAAAAATAATTAGAAATTAGAAGGGAAAAAGGAAATGTTGCAAAATGTTACCGCAATGTTGAAAGTGAAAATGTGAAATTTTAAGCTCGAAAGTGAAAGAAGGTTAATTGGAGGAATTATGTGGAAGAAAATGAGAAATATTGAATGTGCCATGAAGAATGAATGGTGAAATATTGGGTTAAAATTTGTAAATTTCTCAAAAATCGTAAATATTTAGAATATTTGGCATGAATATTTGGAATGTGTTAAAAGTGGAATGAGGTGAATCAGATGAATTCGTAGAAGTAGTTAAGTTAAAAAATGAATAAATAAAAAAGAGGCAGAAGAATGCAGAAGAAGTTGAATAATGATAAAGTCAAGGCAAGGCAAGTTTATTTATATAGCCCACAAGCAAGTCTCAAAGGGCTTCAAATGTACAAAAATTGACAATTTAAAGTACAGGAACAATAAGTGTGAGGGCCACAATGATGATCATGACAGCAAAAATATTCCTAATTGGTTTTGATAGGTAGAAAGGGGGAGCGTGGAAGGTTTTCAAACTTTGTGATATAGCGTGACTCCATTATCAAAAGTAAGCATTTAATTTTAAGAATTGGCATCAACAAAAATGAGAACGATAATCTTCAAGGTGATAGCGTAAGTGGCAGGAGGAAGCTGTGTATATTGTTTTTAAACATTATTTTTGGTATCATTATTTTTTAGGAGGGTCAGTTATGCTTGTGAGAAGATGACTGAGGGAACAAGGTAACAGTAAAAGGGAGTGCTCTATAAATTGTTGGTTCTTTGCCAGAGGTAGTTATTTGGAGGGATGACTTTAAACTGAAAGCCAAATGGAACTGTTTAGTGGAAGAAATATGGGAATGTGGAAATATTGAAGTTACAGCTCAACACAAAGTGTCAAATAGTCTAAGTGAGAGATGTGAGCAAACTAAATGGGGAGTTAAATCATGTTCCGGCATTATGCATATTGGCAAACGAGGAGAGGACAGGAAACCAGACAATAAGATATTAACTTTAGATTTAAAATAAAAAAGGGAAATTTTAATTGAGGAGAAAATTTTGCGTAGGGAGGATTCCTTTTACAATTTAATATTGTATGGGGTTTTATGTGTATTGTGGAATGACAGTTTGTTTGTAATGGTGTATGAATGTCAAGTCTGTGCTTGTGGTGTGGTGTTTGTGTATTGTGAATGGTTGACATGATTCAAAGTTGGGGTGATGTGATCACAGCAGGGGATAACATTCCTCTCACCTGAAAAATATAAAGATACTACAGATTTGAAAGAGCACGATTGATCAGGACTAATTTTTGACTAAATATGGGTTTAGGATTACTTAGGGGCACCATCGACAACAAAACAGTGCGATGGAGAAGGCCCATTTCAGTAATATGGTTAGACAAGACAGAACTGTTATCGAACATTAAGACTTTGGACGATTTGACGTGTGACGACTTTGAGCTCACCCGACGGGGTGATGGACTAGGTGGACAGTGACCAAATGTTTGACGCTTGAGCTTGCTTGCGACAAGTGCACGCTCTGCTTTGTTTTTCTGTGTGACTTAATTTTGCAGCAGCAACAGCCACCAGCCAAGGAGCGGATTTCGCGCTGCTTGCGTAACTTGTTTTCGTTCTTGCAGGTTGTCGATTGCGTTCGTGGAAAATTTGTATTGAATTTACAAGAATATGTTAACCTTTTCCCTTTTGGTTTTTATGATGAACTTGTTGATGACATGGTTTTCAGGACATGATCCGCGGGCGCCAGGATTCATTTTATGACTGTTTTTATTTTGATACTTGATGTCTGTTTTGTGTGTACAAATGTCCGCTATCAGCAGGGCTATAAGCTCACTGACAGGAGTGCGATGATTTTTGTTTGTGTTGCCGAGCGTGTGGTGGACGAGCTAGAGGTTCCGCAGGCCTGGCTACAATGAGTGTGGTGATGAGAGGGGATGCTTAGCAGGTTCCTTTTGATACATAATGACACATTGGGTGAATGTGTCAAAAGGGGGAGTGGTAAAATAGAAATGGGTGAGTATGTGGTCAAATAGAAATGGGTAAGTAGGTTTCAATTTGTAATTTTGATATCCAAAGTTTTTTTTCCAAATCCACTTGTTTTTAAGCTTTAAAAAGATATGCCAGAATTCAACTAGCAGTGATGGCGAGCCAAAAGGGACGTTTTGCCCACATGGTTAAGCGACAACGATCCAACATATATTGACGCCATAGGTGTGCCAGATAAGTATGAACTCGTTAATCAAGTGTCCTCGGGATTCAAAAGCATTTTCCTATGGATCACCCCCAATAAAAATGTATCATTTACAGCGGTCCATGAACAATTGGCATTGATGTCGTTCCAAAATAGAATTGCGTTGGACATGCTATTGGCTAAGGAACATGGTGTGTGCGGAATGTTTGGTGATGCATGTTGTACTTTCATCCCCAACAACACAGCGCCAGGGGGCCGACTGACCCAGGCGGGAAGAAAGGACCGACAGCATGCTGGTCGCTGCTTGCTAGAGTAACGGGTGATGACCTCATAAATGAGGTCATGAGAGGGAATAAAGGGAAATGTACTTTCGGCAGTTTGCAAACACATTTGATTAAGGCTCCGTTAGACACATATAACCATATCAATATAATTTCTAGTAGTAGTGTGGTTGCTTAATAAGTGGAAAGGAATGTGCAGGCTACATGAATTTGTTTTCTTCAAAGTATTGTGGAACAGGAGGTCCAGAAAGGGAGCATATCTCAAGGCCGATGGGAACGCGAAAAACAACTCGTCTTTGTGGTCCAGACACCTGTGCTGAGCAGGGGAAAACCCAAACGAGGAGGAGATGACCACAGACCATCGACCAATCACCACACAATCTTTTGCATGTTTGAATATTCATATTGTGTTTCTTTGAGTTGAGTGAGTTTGAGTTTATTCACGCGATATCCAAGACATACAACATGAAACAACAAACAGTAATTCCGGATGCGTGAAAGGTCACCCCAAGCAAGCTATTTAAAGCTTTTAATAGGGGGCCTGGTTTCCCATAAGTATCAGATATTGACCAGATATCCTTACATTTTGGACAACATACAGATATATAATAGACAACAATAATAAACACACAACAAGGTACAGCACACAACAACCATACGACAAGCAATAGACAACCTCAGTATTCTGGTTACTCTGGATTTGATGTACAGTACATTTGCAATTTATAAATTAACAACTAATATATTAACAACAGGACACAGGTGTTCATGCAGTTTATAACCAGCACATTAAATATACATTGATAGGAGTTGATTTTTTAGATTTGCCTTGAAGATGGATATGGATTGCAACATTTTTAGTGTTTCATCAAGCTCATTCCAAATCTGTGGCCCTCTGCACACAATACTAAAGCTTGTGGATTTTAGTTTCCGTTTTTTCCCAATGATTAGATTTCTATTCCTGGTGGTGTGGGTGTGGCTGGGAGTACAGATTGGGATGAGTTGACAGAGTTTGTGGTTTCGTTTATGGACAGTCTGATACATGACGCAAGCATTCTTTAAAACTGGGCAACCCGGAAGAATGTGTCGTCTTTTCTGGTCACGAAGGCACACGAGTTTTTGTGTTAAGGACCCAAGACCCAGGCGCCTGTATTAGCTTGCTTTGTCAAGATTAAACAATTGGTAAATTCGGTCTGATTGATCTACTGGTCTTCTCTTTGACAGAACGAACTCGCAAAATTGTTAGGTGCGCCAGTGTGTGGATTAGAACATAGCAATTCTTGTGTTAAGTGTTGATCACAATTTGGAGTCAGATCAATAGCTAAAATCCGTAACCTAACAGCACTGAAATAATACTTATACCAACCAACATTACCAAATCAATACACCACATCTCCCCCACATTTAAGTAAAAACAACATGTGTTATACACTCAAAACATAAACAGAAAAATTACTTAATGTAACTCAGTATGACTGTTTTTTTTTTTTTTTTTCAATAACATTCTACTTTAAGGAACAAAGTCTTTGAGGTGAACAGGGGTATGTCTATCTCTACTAGAACGTCTCAACTCGGTCTGTGGTGGTACAACCTTTTCATCCTGGGTATTGGTAGCAGGTAGTAACTCTGACACCTTCTCTGAATTAGAACTCAGTTCTAACATCTGTGGTTTATTTATTTCCGGTAGTGGAATCTTTGCAATAGTCTCTGGAAAAAATACTAAGCTTTTCTCCTTCTCAACCTTTGTCTCGAGATTGGATAATCTTGCTCTTACCTGATCTACATGCCTTTTCACAACTTGACCAGTACCAACACTAACGGTATAGGAAAGGGGTCCTGAAGTGTTTTGGATAACACCAGGAATCCATTTCGGTCCATAGGAATAGTTCCTGATGAGTACGTCCTCTCCTGACGTAAACCCTCTCTGCTTACTCCGTGTGTCATGATTTTCTTTCTGTTTAAGTTGCTTTTGTTGCACTTTGGTTTTCATATCCGGAACAACCAAATCCAGGGCGGACCTTCGTCTGCGTGACATCATGAGTTCGGCAGGTGATAAGCCTGTTGTTGCGTGAGGTGTGATCCGGTAGCTAAACAAGAATCTTGATAACCTTGTTTGTATTGTCCCTTCTTTCATCTTCTTCATCCCCTCTTTAAAAGTTTGAACTGCTCTCTCTGCGAGTCCATTTGAGGATGGGTGAAAAGGAGCGGATCTCACATGACTGATACCATTTTGCTTCATGAACGCTTCAAACTCAGCACTTGTGAAGCAAGTTCCATTGTCGGACACCAGCATTTTTGGTATTCCAAAATTACTAAAGCGCTGTCTGAGTTTCTCGATTGTGACTAAGGATGTGCATGTTTTTGTAGGGTAAACATCCAACCACTTTGAATGTGCATCCACAATTACGAGAAACATTTCTCCTAGAAAAGGTCCTGCATAGTCCACATGAATCCTTGACCATGGTGATTCAGGCCATTCCCACGGGTGTAGAGGAGCAGAAGCAGGTGCTTTTTGATGTGCCTGACATTCGTGACATGCTTGAACCGTTCTCTCTACATCCTGATCCATTCCAGGCCACCACATGTATGATCTTGCCAAACCTTTCATTTTAGTCATTCCTGTGTGAGTTTGATGTAACATTTTTAACATCCTATCTCTTCCTTTGGCAGGGATGACCGCTCGAGCTCCCCAGAGAACGCAGCCATCTCTAACACCGAGCTCCAATTTTCTCTGGTGGAAAGCTTTCAGATTTGGATCGGTTTCTGTGGGCCACCCTTTCAGGATGTATTCATGAACTTGTGATAAAACAGTGTCTTTTGCCGTCCAGCTCTTTATCTGCTTTGCATCTATCAATGTCTCATCCAACATGTCCATCATAAGTACTTGCTCAGTACTCACCTCTTTCCTTAACTTGACAGGAACTGGCATCCTGCTCAAGGCATCTGCATTTGCATGATGTTTGCCTGGTTTGTAGACAATGTTGTATTTGTATGCACTCAACTTCACAGCCCACCGCTGCACTCTAGGTGATCCCATTTGAGGAATTGGCTTCTTCTCATTGAACAGATAAATCAATGGCTTGTGATCCGTGTAAATGGTAAAGTTTCGACCATATACCGTTTTTTTCCGTGTATAGTGCGCAAAATTTACCTAATTTATTGTCCTAAAATCTGGGGTGCGTATTATCCATGGGTACAAAGAAAAAAAAAATTAAATTTTTTTTTTTAAATTTTTTTTTTTTTTTTTTTTTTAAGAAAGTCATGGTAAAACAAAACCAACAACAGGACTGACCGACAAAGTCGTGGAACAAAAAGACAGGGTGACATTACCAAAGACAGGAACAGAATGACAGTAACACATGCAATGATCCAACGGTGAGCGAGGGGCAGACAGGACTTAAATACAAAACACGTTACATCGATTGAGGTGACACAGGAAGAGAGGGGCGACGCGAACAGAAGCTATGGCAACCTAGACACATAGCAAAACTGGGGACGAGACATGACAAATCTCCCCCGAAATAAAACTCACCTTTCTTCTTGTTTGTTGTCAATCGCGCATCGCATTCAGCCATCCTGGCCAACACACTTAGTCAGTAAAATACATAATTGACGACACATCGTTTGATGCGATGGTGCAATCCTTGATGGTGTGTTATTGTCAAATATTGTTTGTTTTTAATCTCCATCGCGGACCGGACGTCATACGGAGGCCGCCATTACAGATGCGCAGAACGGATGCACAAGACACGTCAGCTATATTAAGAGCGAGAGTTGTTTTCTTCCTATTAGTTTCAATTCACAGTTTAATTAGCAGTTTCAATCAGCAAATAACAAAATGCGTATTACAGGTAAAATTTTATTTCACAACACTTTGCCTTGTTCCTTTGGTCTCTGCTGTTCATCCTAAAACACAAAGGCGCTCTTTAAGCAATGCGACAGTGAGCGCCCGGCGCGCTGCGGTTGCGCGACCGCACCAAATTAAATTCCCTGCGCAGTGCGCACTGAGGTCCACTTAAATTTTAGAAAGTACATCAGGACTTAAAAAATATCTTCTAAATTTCAGCGACGGCTCTGTCACAATAATGCTACCAGCGCGGTGCAGTTGGGCGGTCGGCGGCGTGCTACGGTTGAGCGTTCTCTCTCGCGCTCTCTCTCTCGCTCTCGCACACACGCGCACACACGCAAACCGGATATCATACGGAGGCCGCCATTACAGATGCGCAGAACGGATGCGCAAGACACGTCAGCTATATAAAGAGTGAGAGTTCAGTTCTCTACCTAAATCCGTATTACAGGTAATATTTTATTTCACAACACTTTGCCTTGTTCCTTTCGTCTCTGCTGTTCACTTCAAACACGCTCCATACGACCGCAATGCTCTTGTATCAGACGCTCGCTCGATCACCTGCTAGTTTGCTGTCTGTCACAATGTACCCTACACAAATCCGAAACATTTGTTGCGGCTCCGAGTCACGACGAGGGGCAAGTTTTGGTTTCCAAGGGTGTTTTTATTCCTCTTCAACGTCTCTCCCATACAGAGCCGCCTCTTTCCCGTGTGCGCACGGAGCGCGGTGGTGCGTTTACGGGCAGTCGGAAAAATCAACGCCAACAAAAAAAATTACATCCAGCCTAGTTAAGACCATACCAAAGACTATAAAAATGGGACCCATTGCCTCCCTGCGTGTGTGACGATCATTGGGACTTAAAAAAAAAAAAAATTTAATTTTTTTTTAAAAAAAATTCATAAAAATTGGGTGCGTATTATACATGGGTACAAGTTTTTTTCCAGCATCAGCATGCCATTTTTAGGGGTGCGTACTATACATGGGGGCGCACTATACACGGAAAAAAACGGTATATATTTATGAAACTTTTCAATCCCAAACATGACCGCAAGACCTTCTTTATCCAACTGTGAGTATCTTGTCTCAGCAGGTTGTAAGGTACGGGACACAAATCCAATTGGTCTCTCACTTCCATTTTCCATGATATGTGATAATACTGCCCCCACTCCGTAAGGGGAAGCCTCACACGACAAAACCAACTCACGGTCAGCTGAGTAGGGTACAAGAACATCTGATGTGTTAAGCAAGTCCTTTGCCTTTTGGAATGCCTCTTCTTGTTCTTTGTCCCATTTCCAACGAACATCATGTCTCAATAACTCATGTAATGGTGCCAACAGGGTTGCCAGGTTTGGAAGAAACTTGTTGTAGTAGTTTAACCATCCCAAGAATGATTTCAGCTCTGAAACATTTGCTGGGGCAGGAGCATCTTGGATTGCTTTGACCTTTTGGGCAATGGGGTGTAATCCTTGTGCATCGACTTTGTAGCCCAAGTACTCCACTTCATCTTGAAGGAACGTACACTTGTTTCTCCTAAGGCGTAGTCCCGCTTCTTTCAATCTGTTTAGCACAGAGTCTAGGTTTTTTAGGTGATCAGATTGGTCCATGCCACTTACCAATATATCATCTAGATACACAGCTACAAAGGGGTCGGGTGCAGTGCGAGCTGGGCGGCGGCCAAAGGCAGGGACCTTGGCGGTCTGATCCCCGGCTGCAGAAGCTGGCTCTTGGGACATGGAATGTCACCTCTCTGGCTGGAAAGGAGCCCGAGCTGGTGTGCGAGGCAGAAAAGTTCCGACTAGATATAGTCGGACTTGCCTCCACGCACAGTTTGGGTTCCGGTTCAAGCCCTCTCGAGAGGGGCTGGACTCTCTTCCACTCTGGAGTTGCCCACGGTGAGAGGCGTCGAGCAGGTGTGGGTATACTTATTGCCCCCCGGCTGGGCGCCTGCACATTGGGGTTCACCCCGGTGAACGAGAGGGTAGCCTCCCTCCGCCTTCGGGTGGGGGGACGGGTCCTGACTGTTGTTTGTGTCTATGCACCAAACGGCAGTTCAGAGTACCCACCCTTTTTGGAGTCCCTGGAGGAGGTGCTGGAGAGCGCTCCTTCTGGGGACTCCATCGTTCTACTGGGTGACTTCAATGCTCACGTGGGCAATAACAGTGAGACCTGGAAGGGCGTGATTGGGAGGAACGGCCCCCCCGATCTGAACCCGAGCGGTGTTCTATTATTGGAATTCTGTGCTCGACACGGATTTTCTATAATGAACACCATGTTCAAACATAAGGGTGTCCATGTGTGCACTTGGCACCAGGACACCCTAGGCCGCAGTTCGATGATCGACTTTGTAGTCGTGTCATCGGATTTGCGGCCGCATGTTTTGGACACTCGGGCGAAGAGAGGGGCGGAGCTGTCAACTGATGACACCTGGTGGTGGGTTGGCTCCGATGGTGGGGGAAGATGCCGGTCCGACCTGGCAGACCCAAACGTTCTGTGAGGGTCTGCTGGGAACGTCTGGCGGAATCCCCTGTCAGGAAGAGCTTCAACTCCCACCTCCGGCAGAACTTTTCCCAGGTCCCGGGGGAGGCGGGGGACATTGAGTCCGAGTGGACCTTGTTCCGCGCCTCCATTGTTGAGGCGGCCGACCGGAGCTGCGGCCGTAAGGTCATTGGTGCCTGTCGTGGCGGCAATCCCCGAACCCGCTGGTGGACACCGGCGGTAAGGGATGCCGTCAAGCTGAAGAAGGAGTCCTATCGGGCCGTTTTGGCCTGCGGGACTCCCGAGGCAGCTGACAGGTACCGGATGGCCAAGCGGAACGCGGCTTCGGCGGTTGCTGAGGCAAAAACCCGGGCGTGGGAGGAGTTTGGCGAGGCCATGGAGAATGACTTCCGGACGGCTTCGAGGAAATTCTGGTCCACCATCCGGCGTCTCAGGAGGGGGAAGCAGTGCAACGTCAACACTGTTTACAGTGGAGATGGCGTGCTGCTGACCTCGACTAGGGACGTCGTGTGTCGGTGGGGAGAATACTTCGAAGACCTCCTCAATTCCACCGACACGCCTTCCATTGTGGAGGCAGGGCCTGGGGACTCTGAGGCGGACTCTCCAATCTCTGGGGTTGAAGTCACTGAGGTAGTTAAAAAACTCCTCGGTGGCAAGGCCCCGGGGGTGGATGAGATCCGCCCGGATTTCTTAAGGGCTCTGGATGTTGTGGGGCTGTCATGGCTGACACGTCTCTACAGCATCGCGTGGACATCGGGGACAGTGCCTCTGGATTGGCAGACTGGGGTGGTGGTTCCCCTCTTTAAGAAGGGGGACCGGAGGGTGTGTTCCAACTACAGGGGAATTACACTCCTCAGCCTCCCTGGGAAGGTCTATTCAGGGGTGCTGGAGAGGAGGGTCCGTCGGGAGGTCGAACCTCGGATTCAGGAGGAACAGTGTGGCTTTCGTCCTGGCCGTGGAACAGTGGACCAGCTCTTCACCCTCAGCAGGATCCTCGAGGGTGCATGGGAGTTCGCCCAACCAGTCCACATGTGTTTTGTGGACTTGGAGAAGGCGTTCGACCGTGTCCCTCGGGAGGTTCTCTGGGGGGTGCTTCGGGAGTACGGGGTACCGAGCCAACTGATAAGGGCGGTTCGGTCCCTGTATCATCGATGCCAGAGTTTGGTCCGCATTTCCGGCAGTAAGTCGGATTCGTTCTCAGTGAGGGTTGGACTCCGCCAAGGCTGCCCTTTGTCACCGATTCTGTTCATAGTTTTTATGGACAGAATTTCTAGGCGCAGCCGAGGCGTTGAGGGTGTCCGGTTTGGGGACCTCAGCATCGCGTCTCTGCTTTTTGCAGACGACGTGGTGCTGTTGGCTTCTTCAGGCCGTGATCTCCAGCTCTCACTGGAGCGGTTCGCAGCCGAGTGTGAAGCGGTCGGGATGAGGGTCAGCACCTCCAAATCCGAGTCCATGGTCCTCGATCGGAAAAGGGTGGAATGCCCTCTCCGGATCGGGGATGAGATCCTGCCCCAAGTGGAGGAGTTTAAGTATCTTGGGGTCTTGTTCACGAGTGAGGGGAGGATGGAGCGCGAGATCGACAGGCGGATCGGTGCAGCGTCGGCAGTAATGCGGACTTTGTACCGGTCCGTCGTGGTAAAGAGAGAGCTGAGCCAAAAGGCAAAGCTCTCAATTTACCGGTCGATTTACGCTCCTACCCTCACCTATGGTCACGAGCTATGGGTCGTGACCGAAAGAACGAGATCCCGGATACAAGCGGCCGAAATGAGTTTTCTCCGCAGGATGTCCGGGCTCTCCCTTAGAGATAGGGTGAGAAGTTCGGTCATCCGGGAGAGACTCGGAGTAGAGCCGCTGCTCCTCCACGTAGAGAGGAGCCAGATGAGGTGGCTCGGGCATATCATCAGGATGCCTCCTGGACGCCTCCCTGGGGAGGTGTTCCGGGCATGTCCCACCGGTAGGAGACCCCGGGGACGACCCAGGACGCGCTGGAGAGACTATGTCTCTCAGCTGGCCTGGGAACGCCTTGGGATCCCCCGGGATGAGCTAGATGAAGTGGCTGGGGAGAGGGAAGTCTGGGAGTCCCTCCTGAAGCTGCTGCCCCCGCGACCCGACCCCGGATAAGCGGAAGAAGATGGATGGATGGATGGATGGATGGATGGATGGATACACAGCTACTAGAGGAATCCCACATAAAAGACTCTCCATCGTTCTCTGAAATATGGCCGGGGCAGAGGCCACACCGAATGGAAGCCTGTTGTAGGTGAACAATCCCCTGTGCGTATTCACGGTGAGGTATTTCTTGGAGTCCTCATCCATAGGTATCTGTTGATAAGCATGACTCATGTCTAACTTAGAGAACTGCTTACCCTTTGCAAGTGCATTGAACAAATCCTCAACTCTGGGTATCGGATACTGCTCAAGGGATGACACGGTGTTTAATGTTAGTTTATAATCTCCACATAATCTGACTGTGCCCACTGGTTTCAGGATAGGTACCACTGGTGCTGCCCATTCTGAGTACTTAACTGGTGTGATAATGTCTTCTTTTAACAGTCTGTCAATTTCCTCATCCACTTTTGCTCTCATGGCATAAGGAATAGACCTTGGACGGAAGAAGCGCGGAACAGCATTTCCCTTCACATGAATAGTGGCTTTGGTGCCCTTTAAAGTGCCCAGCTCCTCCTTGAAAACTTCATCATGTTTGCACAGTACTTCTTGTAAGGTCGCTTTTGTTTCCACTGTTTCCTGGTCTGTGTGTATCTGATGTACTTGTCTTTCTTTGTGTCTGGCTTTTATTTCTTTCCAATTCAGCTGAATGTCCTCTAGCCAGCATCTGCCTAGTAATGAGGGACCATCTCCTTTCACAACCACTAGGGGCAGTTTAGCTCTTTGCTTTTTGTACTTGACTTGGACTTGAGCTGCTCCCACAACTTCAACTCGATCCCCAGTGTATGTCTCCAACTTGAGTCGTACTGGTTTAATACAAGGAGTCTTGTTGGTTCTCCATGTTGTTAGGAATGTCTTCTCACTCATTACTGTGAGACTGCAACCTGTGTCAATCTCAAACTGAACTCTCTTCCCATTTAGTTTCATGCTCTCTGTATACGGATCAACTTTTCTCAGGTATATTTCACTCATACGTCCAAGCTTAAACTTTATATTTTGTAAAGGAAAGGAATCTTCTTCCGAACTATCTGTATCACTGTCCTCTGGTCGCTCTTGAACGTTATGTGACCGATAACTTGAACGAGACTGCTCCTTTTTTACTACATTTACTACATATCTCTTTTGTTTGCTTTTATTTCTGCAGGCTCTGGCAATATGACCCACTTTTCCACATGCATGACATTTTTCTTGTTTAAACTTACATTCTGCAGCGTTGTGTTGTCCTTTGCAACGATAGCACTCCTGAACATTTCCGCACTTGAACTTGCCTCGCTGCTGCGGGCCTTTGTTTACTTTGAAGCACTTCGCAGTGGTGCACGGATTCTGCAGGTCTTGCGCATTTTTAGTTGCTGTTTCTGCCGCAACTGCAATGGACAAAGCCTTCTCACACGTTAGATCTGCTTCTGCCAGGAGTCTTCTTTGAATCCGATCATCATTTATTCCACAAACGATCCTGTCTCTCAACTTTTGCTCCAAGGTGTTGCCATAATTACAGTCCTGGGCCAGCCTCCGCAGCTCCGCTACGTACTCCATCACCGACTCATTTGGCTTACGACTGCGAGAATCAAACTTGTACCTCTGGACGATTTCACTTGGCTTTGGGTCGAAGTGGTTTTTTAGTAGTGCCACCAGCTCGCCGTAAGTCTTCTCTTTTGGTTTATTTGGACTAAGGAGATTCCGCATTAAACTGTATGTAGATGCGCCGACAACACTGAGGAGAATAGCTCTCTGCTTATCCCCATCATCAATCTCATTGGCCTCAAAAAACTGATCCATTATTTCACAGTATTCTTCCCAGCTTTGATTTTTCGCATCAAACGCCGCCAGAGTGCCAATGGTCGCCATCTTTTACAAACTTTCACGGTACTTGGTACTCCTCCCTTTTTAAGTCCTTGTCGTCCGAACAACACGTCCTTTCTTCCAAACTTTGTTTATCCTCGTCGCCAGAAATATTTTATATCGTGGCCGTAATGACGCGCACACTTTTTAATAGAACGGCACACACAGTACAAGCACAGGTTTTCTCTCTTGTACAACTTCTTCTGTCTAACATCAATCCTCAGTAGTCAACTCTAGGCGAGTGCGCCCTCTACTGGGTAAAAGTAGAAGTATCACATTGGCAGCAAATAAGCACTGAAATAATACTTATACCAACCAACATTACCAAATCAATACACCACAGGCGCATTCTGTGTTGTTGTGGTACGCCCTGTGAACGCACTGTAAGTTAGGGATGGGCGATACCAATGATTTTGGAATCGATCCGATACCAAGTATTTCCTACCCAAAATACCCGATATTCGATCCGATATCGATACCGGAAGTGTAATTTCCCGCCAAAAAAAACAATTTAAATGCAGTGGCATTCTTGCTCTTGGAGAGTCATCTATTGAATTTTGTAGAAAAAAGTATTACGTCATGTACATGAATTATTAACCTTTTTAGACATAAGTACATTAGTGGAAGATGCATATTAATAGTATAACTTTAATAAAAAGGAGCTATTCTTTACTTTTTTCTCTCTCTCTCTCTGTTGTTGGGAAAAAGTTTTGTCTTTTAGTATACTAATCTAAAAAGAGACATGGTACCAACAGAGATGCAGGGCTTGATCGTCATGAGCAGCAAAACTATCAATTTGTAAAGCCACTGGATACTTACATTTAATATTGTAATACTTTAGTGTTGTTTATAGGAAGTGGAGTTACAAATAAAACGTATGGCTTTCGACCACAAATTGAAAAGGGGAAAACTTTATTTATAAATGACTGACTAAAGCGTAGTAATTATTGCTTCAAATAGCACATCAACCACAAATGCTTACGATTTTTGGTTAGCACCTGATACCTGGATATGTCTTGCCTTTCTGAAACGCTGCTTCTAAGGTACTTTGGTACCTTAGCCTCGGTGTGGCTGCAGGGTTTTCCGTCGCTGCCTTAGTGTCTGCGGCACGTTTCAACTGCAGCTCTTCATGAACCGTGGGGTGAATTTTGCTTAAATGTTTTGTCAAGTTTGTGGTGTTGCCACAATATTTAATTGTTTTGTGACATATTTCACATTTTGCCTCGTTGTTATTAAGTAAAATATAATATCCCCAAACCAGACTTCTCTTGCGTTCGAATTGGGCCGCCGCCGTGGCCATGCTTGTTTGTGTTTGTTTGGATTGGAACGGGGGGCGGAGGAGGAGGGCTTGGCTTGTGAGAAAAGGGGGCGGGAGCAGAGCAGGACACGCCGGTGCAGCCGGCGGAAAGAAAAGTAGTGCTAGCATGAGTGCAAGTCGTCAAATTGGAGCAGAAAAAAATGAGGATAAATATAATTAAATAATTGTAAGTATCGATATTTTAGCTAGGGAGATCGATACTCAAAAATGAGCAGCCTGGATCGATATATCGATATTTTGGTATCGATCCGCCCATCCCTACTGTGAGTAAGGAATAAAGCAGTTATCATTCACGTCGTTGTCCGACCTATTTTTGCTATTTAAGAACCTGGAAAATAGTAAGGATATAACATATATCACGGGTCATTACGGCGAGTTTGGTGGAGTTTTTACTGCTTCTTACAACTCCTACCGCGCTGACTGTAACGTGACACTCTGGCTGCGTCTTGCCTCTTTTTTTTTTTTTATTGTCGGACTCGGTGGACTCGGTCAAAATCAGCACTGAGTCCGAGTCCGGCAAAAATGACCGAGTCAGACCGAGTCCGAGTCCCCGAGTCCGAACCGAGTCCACAGCCCTGGTACGAGCTATGAGATACGGCTTTGGTTTGTCCGAGCTATGAGATACGGCTTTGGTTTGTCCAAGCTATGAGGTACGGCTTTGGTTTGTCCAAGCTATGAGATACGGCTTTGATTTGTTCGAGCTACGAAACGCGTAAAAAATTAAAGATGCACGAGATATACAGCTTTGGTTTGTCCGAGCTATGAGAGATACGGCTTTGGTTTTTTCAAGCTAAGAAACAGCTGGGATTCTTGTCCCAGTGGAAGGAACGGGCTAAGAAAAAACAGAGCTTCTTTTTCTTAATTGAAGAAGGGCGTAGACTCTTTTTTTTGGGTTTTTTTTTGTCTGTTTTTCTAAGCTGTTTGCATGAAAGTTGTGTGGTTGAGTGTGACCGGAAGGATAAATTGACTAAAAAGCAGTTCTAGCCTTGATCCACGGCAATAACACGGGCTAGTAATCTGTTGAAAGATCAATTTAAACCTGCATTGAGGATCCTCAAAGAAGAAAAAAAATTGGATGAACTAGAACTACTAAAATTAAGATGGGAAAAAGGAACGATAAATCTCTAGCTCTTGAAGGAGATGAGAAGTTCATGGTGAGTAGATTTCTTAATTGTATGCAATACATGCCAATGTGGAAGAAAAAGTATGGAGTAGAAGGGAAGTTGAGAGTTGAATTGTGCTAGACTGTGGTTGAAAGCTTCACAAGAGAGAAGAGAATAAATCCAAAAGACAAAAGATGTTTTTTTTGTTTGTCAGGCCGGAAGACAATGAGACCACAGTGCGCAGGCGCACTGTCCCGGCCACGGCTCCAGCCGCAGCTCAAGCAGAAGAGCAAGAGAGGCATTCCGCTCGTGTGCAAAACTTGTATACAACGACTATGCAGTGGGCCAGACATGCTAAAAAAGTGATCCAAAAAGGCAAAAGTTCTGATGTATTTCATCTAGATGATGATGGTAGTGATCTAGATGAAGATACAACGGTCATCTTCCAAAGTTCCCAAAGGGGCAGAGGAAGAGTTAGAGACCAACAAGGCCGCAGGCCGCCATTCAATTCAAACTCGACATCAAATTTGGACTGTTGAAATTATGGGGAACGGGGACACTTGGCAAGAGTGTGTCGTCGTGTAAAACTGTACCAATCAAAGGGCGGAGGAAGTGGCAGAGGAAAAGTCACATTTACAGCATGACAAGCTTCCTCCACTTTGACCCCTCATGCTAATACGGAGAAGAATAGATGCCATTATGACAGCAAAACATGTCATTGTTAGATTATTGGAACATTTATTTTGGATTATTAGAGCTCATGTCCATACAAGAAGTATGCTGTACAATGCTGTTTGTATGCCCAATGACAAATGACCAGAGATCAAATTGTGTGTGTACACTAAAGTTAGTCAAGTGGTAAATGAATGCAACTTGAATATAAATAAAAAATTAGAATGTACTGTCCTTGTGTGCGTGGGAGGGACTAGCTCATGATGGACCACAGGAAATGGCCAGCCTGTGACGAATTATTGGTGCTGGGACATGCCCTACGCGCGCGAGAGCTGTGCATGTGTGTTAAAATGATGAAGATTGGCTAAACTTTTAGTGTAAAGAAATTTGCTAGACTGTGGTCTATCCAATTTGCACCGCAGAACAGAAACGATTTGGAAAGATAAAAATGAGAGGAAAAGAGAAAAATGTGTTTGCGAGCAGAAATTGATCCACACTAGTGCATGTTAAGTGTCGAGCCCTCATGAGAAATTAAAAAAAAAAAACGACAGAACATGCTTTCAGGAATTGGAAGAAGCAAAATTGTGAATTTAAGACATTGCAATGCTACATTTAATAGGAATAATTGACTGATGGTGTTATAAAATTATACAAATTGCTATATGCGAGCTAAATCTGAGAAATTGAGTTCGTTAAATCTAAAAACAAAGAAAAATTCAGATTAATTTGCCAGTAGTTCTTATGAGTTGAGGTTTTTTTTTGGATTGGTGGATTGTTCTATCAGGAACCTTGAGTTGAAAATGGTATATGAATGTTGTGTGGTGAGCTTGAATGAATTGAGACCAATGTGATGGAAAGACTCCTTTTTGGAGACTGTGTGAGATGCAAATGAGCATTGATGAATGATTGCCTTGAATGATAGGAAAATACAGGTTGAATGGTTGAAGCTGTTGGCGACTACTATGGAAAATTAGTAGAGCGACTTTACTGGAAGAGTGGTTTTGAGTAAATTGAATGCTAAAATGAAAAACATAGCTTTTGGATTAATAATTAACTAGAGAAGAAACTGGAGAACCAGTAACACATGCAGAAGATGTGTGAACTGGGAAATTGAGAAGCGTTTTGGAAAGAAAGTCAAATTAAATGATGGAATCATATGTAGTAAAGAACACATTCTCCCAAAACGTTTGTCAAGGTGTGAGGCATGGGCGTTGCCAAGCCTTAGAAGGAGGGAGTGAATAGGACAGATAGTGGAAGATAGTAATAATACAACACTTTACGACATATGGATTTTCTAATACATTTGGTGTCATACTGTGGTAAATTTCTATTCTGGTATCATGCAATGTATATCTCACTAGTAAGCCTAAGTGTGACCGGGTCATGTTTCGGGTCAAGTTCGTGCGGGATTGTTTGGGCCTTAGTCCATGATCTCATTGGCACGAGACATCTGGTTTCCATTAACAACTGACAAGATATGCACCCGAGTGAGGAAAGGGAAGCTAACTCATAAATAATGAGGAGATATTGGGAGTAATCTGTTGGTCCTTTCTTCAAGACCCTTCCTGGTGTAGATAGGTTAGCAACACGAGAGATTTAGAGGTTCAAAAGAAAGACAACAACATTATTGATTTGGACAATTGCAGGCTAACAGGAGCATGAGAAAGAAGAACTAAGAAGCGGGATCACAGCAATTCACAGCACCATATTCTAAGTCACATTTTTGAGCAAGCATGACACAAGTAATAACGTTTGAGAGTTCAAGACATAGATCAGGGCTAGATGTGGAACGCAGACCTCGTTGAGTTAATTTTGAATAATGATACTGAAGACAATGTACTGTCTCATTGAATTGGAACTATAGACAGAACGTAGCTCGAAAATAGGATGAGTTGCAGGACTTACAATATAAAGACGAGATTGCTGTTACTAGGAGAATTTGAAGTTTGGTAAACAAACGTTACTAGCAGCAGCTACATTTGGTTACAAGTTTGATGTCCCAGTCTGTCACTCTCAGCGCCAGGATCCCTGAAACTCGATCCCGAGACTGCCTGCAGCCGTGGACGTCTACAAAACGGTGCCTGGCTTTGAGGCACCTTTGACCTTTGGCAAGGACAGAGAAAGACTGTTGTTGGGCTTGGAGGGGGGCAAGTACACTCCGGAGGAAAGACGACATCCTCGGGGACGAGAAAAGACAGTGAGAAGCGGAGGAACTCACAATGTTGAAAATTGACTCATTTGAACAATGGACTCATTCGAGAGTGATGGATGGGTTGGCTCTGAAGCAACAACAAAAGAACACCAACTTGCAGCAGAAGACACATGGACATGAAGTGGCCGACGGCCAAATCGCACTCCTTGCTGTGGCTTGGCTAGACTTGGTGGGGCTTGGGTCAAAGTGGACAGGAGCTTCATTGTGCGCTGAGTTTGACAGAACTGAGGAGATTTGATAAAAATTTAATAATGCGTAGAGCTACAGAGAGAAGCATCATGGTCAGAGATTGAACAGATTGGACAAAACAAATAGGCTAAAATGGTGAGAAACAAGAGCGAGATCTGATGTTTTGGCTCATCAGGCATAAGAAGTAGAAATTGAGTTAGATACATTTTATAATAGGACATTTGGACTAAAGTGAATTCAGTCAAGAGGAAGCTAGGTTGCTCAATGTACCTACTCAATAAAATAGTAAATTTGTTGCACCACAGTGGATTTTGGGTGGTCAGAAAGTTGGATACGTTAAATTTTTGACTTTCACACAATCATGCATAGGAGTCGCACAAGGCGACAGTTAACAAGACAATGACTGCAATAGGGATCACTTACGACTGCACCGACATGGAAAAGTAGAAGCAAGGGAGTTGAGTAAGGGATTATATGCTAAACGGTCCCCTATACAGTTACCAATAGGAGGTTCTATCAAAAGAAGCTACATGAGAGATGTATGGAATACCTTTGTGTGTTCTGTATTAGGGCGTAATCTCTGTAAAATTGTGTCGGGCTGTTGTCGTTCATCTGAGCCTTGGGTGCGCGCTCGGTGTGTGTGCGTTTATGTGCACAACCTGTGTGGGTGCGAACGTGTTAGGAAGAAGACGGCATGGATAAGGGAATCTCCTTTAAGACAGGAGGCAATAAATGGGAAAGCCCCTGTCATGAACGGTCTTTGGTTAGGAGGAATCATTAGGAAGTGCTCAAACTCTTCTTTCAAACATTCCTATCTGCCTCGTTCAAAAGGGCATTACAATTGACTACAAGAGTTGCAAAAAGCAGACGAAGAACATAGGTAGCATGATCAGGGCACTCAGACTGAAGGATGTGTCAAATGCAAATTTACTGCCGCCTGATCTTTCCTCCTCACAGGTCGACAACCCCATCAATCCAGGAGACTGGGTCTACATCAAGGTCATCAAAAGAAAGAACTGGGCCAGCCATGGTGGGAGGGACCATTCCAAGTCTTGCTGACTTCCCCCACCGCAGTGAAGCTCGCTGTACGACCCAGCTGGATTCACCTCAGCCACTGCAAGCTACAGGGAGTGCTGGACCCCTCATTTCGGGGTGGTGGCGAAGTCTACGAACAACGATCCCAACTCCGCTAGGCGGGGGTATGTCTCGGTGTTCCTGTCATCTTAGTAGCAACGTGGCTCCACATGCCAGGTGGATCCTCTGCTGCGTTGTGGTTGGAGCATGCTATAGTCTATGGACACATCTGAACAGACCAAGTGTCAATGTTGACCGTGGAAAACGATGGTCACACGGTGAGAACTTTGAGGACTGGTCATGGGACCCCAGAAACCCATACGAAACCAACACTTGGTACCGGTATGTGAAGGTCGCTGTAAGAGCGCACACACAGGAGGGATGTTATCTGTGTTTCCAAAAACTCCCCTTGCTCCACACAAGTTGACTTGGAGGCCAGAGCAATGAATGTCACTGAAGCAAAATGTATGGCATCTATGGGAGGAGTTGGATATCAACACTGTGCTGTCACAGTCAGTGATGCTACCCCTACCGCCCTGGACTCGCAGGAATTAATCTGTGATCAAACTCTTTTGGATTAATCCCAATGTGACTGTTGGAGGACGACAGATGCCACAAGTGGCCTAAACCAGGACGCTACCTGGAATGGACTACACGTGTTTCATCCAAGAAAACAAGACCCACGAATGCATTCACGACAACTGCTCTCCAGGAGGGAACTGGATGGGAGCTTTGGACATCACCGCTGTGTGCCAGGATGGGTGAGCCATTTCAAGGCGTAAGGGCTCTCCTGCCAACATGGCTGTACCATTGGACGGGACCTACTTCATTCGGAACGGATCGTGGCTTTATTTATATTTTTTATTGATAGCGTTCTGGTCGCCTAAGGCAGAGGGACCGTGTGAGACTTTTCCTGCATATTAACATCGGCCAGCAGGTTTTTAGATCACACAATAAGTTTGAACTGGAGTATTGAGGGAAAACCTCATCTTCACTGGAAGTTGTTGCTATCATTGGTTGTTGTTTTTGTCGTGTTTCACCCTACACGTTCCCCGACCCGTCCGCTGTCATCTCTGTTTTTATTGATCATTTTTGTTAGTTTTTTTTTTATTTTTACTATTCTTCTTTATATTTTCTTGCTTGTGTTTGTGGATTGGGTTGACATAATCATATAATAAAACAGGAGGGATATGTCAGGGTTTTCCAAAACTATCTTGATCATATGATTATGTTGGAATGTATGTAACCGGTAATAAATAACCTAGGTAGATTAGTTTTATGCTTATGTTGGTGTGTAACCAGTAATAAATAACCTAGCTTGTCTCATCCTACACAATGTCGTAAAACATCCCCTGCTCTGCTAATCTAGAGGTCAAGGGCTTTAACTTGTCTATTCAGTCCACTGTCACCCCACCCTTTTTCTCGTAATAAAGATGCTCTTGTGGGAAGCGAGAGTCAGACTTCATTCGACCATCGTTGTAAGCACAGCGACGAGTGAACTCTCCGCCTGCAGATGTCTAAAACGACTAACTTGTCTCCGAGTGGTTCTTGCAAAATAAGTTAGAGTGAGCACCTCTCTAACACCGGGGTCACGTGAGTTTCACGTAACTGGACCGCTTCATGGTGATATTTTCTTTTCTGAACGCCATCTATTGAATAATGTGGATCTGTGCCTGAAGTTAACTAGAGCTCCTGATGATTTTTGCCTCATGAACGCTCCAGACAGCGATTCGTGTCTCAAGATACTAGGAGCCTCACATTTTGTGAAGAAAGGGTTAGGGTTAGGGTTACCTCACCAGCCGTTTCGATCGGACATGAAGCCGCTTTACAGAAAGGTAAATTCTTGTATCCGTTAAGCAGAGTCAATATGGAGACATTCTCAAAACTCGCGGATTTTGTCACCAAGACAACCTCTTCCTCGGACATATTCCTAAACAAATTGTATTAGCTATGGTGAATCATAACAGCTTCATGGGATGGCGAGATTTAGACCCGTTTAATTTTTTGCATCATAACAGAGTACTTGGCTCTTAGCCATGAAGGTCGACAAATACCTGCAAAAGCATTTCAGCCCAATTTCGAAGCTGGATTTTGTACACACGAATTTCATAATCTATACAGAGCGACAGGGTGTTTTTTGAAAGATTTACCTCTTCGTATCGATCAACAGGATTTTAGTCAAGGCTACTCACTTTTTGTCTTCAATTTAAGTCAAGCGGATGACTCTGGAGCTTTATCACCCGTAAATAATGGCGTTTGAAGATTAGATTTACGGTTCCGTACGCCCCCCCCACACACAGCCCCGCTTATTGTATACGCGGTTTATGATTCCCTTATTAAAATTAATGCCAAGAGGGAAGTATTGATGGACTATTATTAACGCTATGAACGGTCGTGAATTGGACTTGATTATGACCCGGATGCAAAGAGCACTGTTTGGAGGTGTTTTCGCATCAGACGAGTTAGCTGACGTCAAAGACACCCTCCCTAGACACTATATTGTAAATACGCATCCAAGGCACCTCCCCGGCGAGCACTGGCTCGCTTTGACTTTAGAATCTGATGGTTCGGCCACATTCTTTGATCCTTTTGGTCTGCCACCGGACAGTCTTTATTACCCGTCAAGTCTATACAGATTTCTGAAGAAGCATCCTAATCGTTTGGAATACCACAACGGGCAACTGCAACACGAATTGACCGACATCTGTGCATTGTGTGTATTATCTAGCTCAACGAGGGTGGGGTCTGGCCTACCGTGAAGTGATGACGCATTATAGTCTTGATCCTCTGAATAACGACGCAATGGTTAGCGAGTTTGTCAAAAAATGTCGAAGACCAGATTGAATGTGCGGCGGACAAACATCGTGTTCATTGGATAAATTTAAAGTCAAAGTCAAAGTCTGCTTTATTGTCAATCTCTTCACATGTCAAGACACACAAAGAAACCGAAATTACGTTTCCTCTATCCCACGGTGACGAGACACAGCACACGATAGACATACAAGTAAACGACACAAAATAAAAACAAGAAGGCACAAACAATAAATAATAAGAGTGATGAATAAATGATAAATAAACAAATAACCCAATAAATAAGAGGAGAAAAAAAACGGAGCAAGTGTGCATACAGCAGACAGTAAGCATAGCGCAAAAGTACAGGACACTACACAGAAAGGGGGAGAGAGTTCAGGATCCTAACAGCCTGGAGTACAAAGCTGTTGGTGAGTCTGGTGGTGCGGGAGCGCAGGCTCCTGTACCTCTTCCCTGAGGGCAGAAGATCGAACAAAGAGTGAGCGGGGTGACTCACATCACTCACAATCGCGGTCGCCTTGCGGGTGAGATGGGAGGTGTAAATGTCCTTCAAGGAGGGGAGTGAAGCACTAATAATCTTACCAGCCGTGCTCACTATGCCCTGCAGGGCCTTCAAGTTGTAGTCAGTGCAGCTGCCACCCCAAACAGCAATACAGCTGGAGAGGAGCTCTCAATGGTGCCACGGTAAAACGTAGTCATGACAGCCGGAGGAAGTACAGGCGGCGCTGGGCCTTCTTCGCCAATGATGCGGTGTTGGTGGACCAGGAGAGATCCTCACTGATGTGCACCCCCAGGAACCTGGCGCTGCTCACTCTCTCCACCACAGCACCGTCGATGGTCAGAGGCAGGTGTCGGGTGTGACCCTTTCGGAAGTCAACAACAATCTCCTTGGTCTTGTCGACGTTCAGCAGGAGGTTGTTGTCCCTGCACCACGTGGCCAGAAGGTCAACCTCCAGCCTGTACTGAGTCTCGTCTCCCTTGGTGATGAGACCCACCAGAGTCGTGTCGTCAGCAAACTTCACTACGCGGTTGTCGCTGTAGGTTGCAGCGCAGTAATGCGTCAGGAGGGTGAAGAGCAGCGGACTGAGCACGCAGCCTTGGGGGGCCCCAGTGCTCAGCGTGATGCTGGCGGAGATTTTGTCGCCAACACGTACTACCTGTGGCCTCTGACAGAGGAAGTCCAGTAGCCAGTTGCAGAGATAGGTACTGAGGCCCAGCGTGTCAAGTTTGCTGATGAGGCGTTGTGGCACAATGGTGTTGAAGGCAGAACTGAAGTCCACAAACAGCAATCTCACATACGAGTCCCTCCTCTCCAGGTGGGTGAGGGCCGAGTGGAGGGCAGAGCAGATGGCATCCTCAGAGGACTGTTTGGCTCGGTACGCAAACTGGAAGGGGTCAATGGTGGGGGGGGAGAACGGATCGGATGTGTTCCATGACAAGCCGCTCAAAGCACTTCATGATGATGGGCGTAAGTGCCACGGGGCGGTAGTCATTGAAGCAGGACGGAGCGGGTTTCTTCGGCACAGGTACGATGGTGGCAGCCTTGAAACACGACGGGACGATGGCCTGCTGCAGGGAAATGTTAAAGATGTCCGTGAAGACACCCGTCAGCTCCCCAGCGCAGTCCTTCAGCGCTCGACCCGGGATGTTGTCAGGGCCCGCCGCCTTACGGATGTTGATAGCGGCAAGTGAACGCCCTCCTCACGCTGTCGGCAGAAAGAATGTCATTGTCTGAAACCGTGTTAATGTTTTATAAAAATCCCTTTTATTCAATAAACATTGTTAAAGAGAGTTACAGAGTCATTAGTCTTTTTTTTTCAGTAACAACATTAGCGTATCTAACGTTTAATAACTAACCCATTTTACTACCGGCGACGTCTTCTTTCTTTTTCTATCACGCTTACATCTTTTGCGTGAGAAACATTCTCATCTTCATCCCTAGCGTATTTCAAACGTTTGAAATCAGCACAAGCCAAGGGGTTGGAGACGCTTGATTTAGGTAGATTTAGCTGTGCTAACATACGCAGAAACTCTGTCCACCCAATCGGTTGACCAGTTAGCTTCTTACCAGTTACGATTAAATGTTTTATCAAATCGCTCATACTGTATGTGAGCCCCTGACAGTTTTTCCTCTAAAAACAAATTCGCTTAGCGGCGTCCACCTTACATCTTCTGCCGATAAACTTTTCAGCAGTGGTGGTGTTGCGGCGGTAACGTGGACCAATCGTGTCCAAAATATCCCCCCAATCTTCATCTGTCACCTTATGTGTCGTCTTTCTTTCATACGCCTCGCTGCCTTCGTTGCGAATTGTAACTAAGTCTTTTTGTTTGACCAACCCTATGTAACGCTGCATCAGGGCTTGATAAATTTTGATCTTTTCATATTGATTTAAATTTTCATTATCCAAAACCTCTTTCATATCTTCATCCAAAGAATACTCGTCTGTATCACGAATGGTCGGGGCTGGCTTGTGTAGCCTCTCGAGTTGGTAGGGGGAGACCAGGTACATTTTCTGCGCCGTTTTCAAACTAATTTTATTATTTGTTCATAAAACCACTAACAACGCTTCCCAGAACAGGTGCGAATGCAGCTAGTAAAGGCAATATGAAACCACCTTTCTAAACTAACACGACTCTTTTCTTCTTCAGAGTATTTTTCTTATCTGCCAAAAAGCGGATATTTTTCTTCTGCTTTTTTAGTTTTTTATAGAGTTTTGATTTTAAGGGTACATGTCCTTTTAGAAGATTCAGAGCAATCTCACACAATGCTTTCACTAAACTAGTAGGACCTCTGAGGAGTAAATGCTTACGTTTGGCCGGTTTGAATGTAAACAAAGACCTGAGTAACGGAGCATTTGTTTTTAAAAGCTTCGTCATCGTTTTATTGTTTGGGGATATAAACTACAGGCCACTGGGTTATGTAGTACAGTGGTACCGGTCCGTGGGTCACTTGGTACCGGGCCGCCAAGCCGCACAGATTTATTTTATTTTTTTTATTGACGATCAATTAATTCAGGTCAAGACACTCGTCCCGGTCACGTGACATGTTTCCCCAGTCGAGCCCGCAAAGCTAATATGTGGCGACAGGCTAACTAACCAGGCAATGAAGCATTCAAAACTGATTCAACACATGGAGACCAAGCATCCTGCAATAAAAGACAAACCTTAATCACTTCGGGTGTCATTGTCTTCGATTACGTCTAGATGGGACCGGCTCGTTTCTGAGAAACAAACTCAGTGCTCCCACTAATTCAACGTAATGGTGAGTTTTATTTTTGTCATTTGTACTTGTTTTTATGTCAGTCGTATCATTTTATTTCGTCGTATTTATATATTTATTATAAATGTATTATTTATTCATTTATATAAATGTATTATTTATTTATATAAATGCCGGTCCGCGAAAATATTTCTGACATGTAACTGGTCCGTGGCGCAAAAAAGGTTGGGGACCACTGATGTAGTACATCTGTACGTAGTCTATATTGTTCTGGCCACGAAGGTGTCACAGATCTATCACTAAATACTCGTGCGGCTCCTTTGTAGCATCCTCAAAACACTCCAGGAAAAACTTCCGGTTGTTGGGAGAAATTTGATTCGCCAAAACATTCACTTGCAATTTATCACGTTTTTTTTTTTAACAGAATCAAATAATTATTGTTTAAACTAATAGTAGTTACGCGGGGATTGCCGCCACGACAGGCACCAACGACTTTACGGCCACATTCTCCACCCTCAACAAATTGCTCCAGCCACCGGTCACCAGGCCACCCTCCTCACCCGCCCTCTGTAACTCCTTCCTTGTCAACTTTAACAATAAAATCGCCCAAATCAACAGTTCTCTGACCGACACCATCAATAACTTCTCCTCCCCCACCTCCCCTGCCCTCCAGCCCCCCCTTCCTGACCACCCGCCCTTTCCCTCTCTCACTGCCTTCTCCCTTGTTGACTCCTCCACTATCCTAGACATCATTACCTCATCCAAGACAACCACCTGCTCTCTTGACCCTCTTCCAACGACCTTAACTAAGGCCTGCCTCCCTGTCCTCCTCCCCTACCTCACCACCTTTTTTAATCAGTATTTATCCCTTGGCCACTTTCCCACTGTCTATAAACTCGCAGCCATCACCCCCATCCTCAAAAAGCCCACCTTGGACCCACTCAACCTCTCCAACTACCGTCCAATCTCCAACCTTTCATTCCTTTCCAAAACCCTTGAACGCATTGTCTCCGCCCAACTCCACACCCATCTCCAGTCCAACAACCTCTATGAACCCTTCCAGTCCGGATTCCGCCCACTTCACAGCACTGAAACAGCTCTAGTTAAAGTCACCAACGATCTCCTCATTTTTGCAGACTCTGGTGCCCTCAACATCCTACTACTACTTGACCTTAGCGCAGCATTTGACACTGTGAACCATTCCATCCTCCTCCAAAGGCTGCGCCAACTAGGTGTTGAGGGCACTGCACTCTACAATAAAAGCATGGCTGACCCACAACTTTCTCAAACTCAACAGTGACAAAACAGAGCTCCTCCTCATAGGCACTAAATCCTCCCTTAATAAAACTGGATCCATCACACTCACCATTGACTCCTCAAACATCACTCGCTCCACTCTGGCACGCAATCTTGGCGTTATTTTTGACCCCACACTGTCCTTTCAACCTCATGTTAGCTCAGTTGTCAAGACCTCCTACTTCCACCTCCGACGAATCGCTAAAATCCGGCACTGCCTTTCACTCCCTGGCGCTGAATCTCTCATCCACGCCTTCATCTCATCCCGGCTTGACTACTGCAACTCCCTTCTCACTGGAATCACTGCTCACTCACTCCATAGACTTCACCTAGTCCAAAACTCTGCTGCTCGCCTCCTTACCCACACCCGGTCCCGTGAACACATCACTCCTGTTCTCCACTCTCTTCACTGGCTCCCCATGAAGGAGCGTATCATCTTCAAGATACTCCTCCTCACCTTCAAAGCCCTTCACCACCTGGCTCCCACTTACCTTTCAGACCTCCTTGTCCCTTACTGCCCCAACCGTCCCCTCCGATCCTCCAATACTTCACGTCTGACAGTCCCAGAATCCAAACTCAAATCCTTCGGTGACAGAGCCTTCTCCTGCACATCACCCCGACTCTGGAACTCTCTCCCCCTGTCTGTCTGTGACTCACCCACACTCCCCATATTTGTCCCGTCTAAAAACTTACCTCTTCTCCCAAGCTCATGACCTCCCCTACCCATAACTGGTTTCCTCTTCTTAAGTTTATCCGATTGTTTCCTCCCCGTACCCCCCCCCCCCCTCCTCATGTATGTCTTTGCCTTGTTCCCTGTAAGCGTCTTTGGGTTCTTGAAAAGCGCTATACAAATTTAATTAATTATTATTATTATTATCTCCACGTTCCGCTTGGCCATCCGGTACCTGTCAGCTGCCTCGGGAGTCCCGCAGGCCAAAACGGCCCGATAGGACTCCTTCAGCTTGACGGCATCCCTTACCGCCGGTGTCCACCAGCGGGTTCGGGGATTGCCCCCACGACAGGCACCAATGACCTTACGGCCACAGCTCCGGTCGGCCGCCTCAACAATGGAGGCGCGGAACATGGTCCACTCGGACTCAATGACCCCTGCCTACCCCGGGACGTGGGAAAAGCTCTGCCGGAGGTGTGAGTTGAAGTTCTTCCTGACAAGGGATTCTGTCAAACGTTCCCAGCAGACCCTCACAGAGCGTTTGGGCCTGCCAGGTCGGACCGGCATCTTCCCCCACCATCGGAGCCAACCCACCACCAGGTGGTTATCAGTTGACAGCTCCGCCCCTCTCTTCACCCGAGTGTCCAAAACATGCAGCCGCAAATCCGATGACACGACTACAAAGTCGATCATCGAACTGCGGCCTAGGGTGTCCTGGTGACAAGTGCACACATGGACACTCTTATGCTTGAACATGGTGTTCATTATAGAAAACCCGTGTTGAGCACAGAAGTCCAATAATATAACACCCCTCAGGTTCAGATCGGGGAGCCGTTCCCCCCAATCACACCCTTCCAGGTCTCACTGTCATTTCCCACATGAGCATTGAAGTCACCCAGTAGAACGATGGAGGCCCCAGAAGGAGCGCTCTCCAGTACTTCCTCCAGGTACTCCAAGAAGGGTGGGTACTCTGACCTGCTGTTTGGTGCATAGACACAAACGTCAGGACCCGTCCCCCCACCCGAAGACGTGGGGCGAAGACGTTCACCTGGGTGAACCCCAATGTGCAGGTGCCCAGCCGGGGGGCAATAAGTATGCCCATACCTGCTCGATGCCTCTCACCGTGGCCAACTCCAGAGTGGAAGAGACTCCAGCCCCTCTCAAGAGGGCTTGTACCAGAGCCAAAACTATGTGTGGAGGCAAGTCCGAGTATGTCTAGTCGGAACTTTTGTGCCTCACACACCAGCTCGGGCTCCTTTCCAGCCAGAGAGGTGACAGTCCATGTCCCAAGAGCCAGCTTCTGCAGCCGGGGATTGGACCGCCAAGGTCCCCGCCTTTTGCGGCCGCCAAGTTCACTTTGCACCCGACCCCTTTGGCCCCTCCTACAGGTGGTGAGCCCATGGGAAGGGGGACCCACGTTTTCTTTTCGGGCTGTGCCCGGCCGGGCCTCATGGGCAAAGGCCCGGCCACCAGACGCTCGCCTTCGAGCCCCACCTCCAGGCCTGGCTCCAGAGGGGGACCCCAGTGACCCGCGTCCGGGCAAGGGAAAATTAAGTCCATTTGTGTTTTTCTTCATAAGGGGTTTGGGTGAGCCGTGCTTTGTCTGGCCCCTCACCTAGGACCCTTTTGCCATGGGTGACCCTACCAGGGGCATGAAGCAACAACATGGCTCCTAGGATCATAGGGGCACGCAAACCCCTCCACCACGATAAGGTGACGACTCACGGAGGGGTGAACAACAAATATTCTTGATAATATTCTTGACTAACGGCAGATCTAGTTTGACAAAGAACATAAATATGGAAGCGTAAAAGTGCCCATATGGAGTAAAACATTTTGCCGCCGTCCAATGAGAAGACAAAAGTTGTTTAAGATGTCTTTATTAGCCACGGTAGGGACATGGCTATTCTTATCTGCGATCATGAGAAATTGCGGCAGCCCAGCGCGGGATGGGTGAGCAAACGGCGTGCTTGGGGATGAAGCAGAGACACGACAGTTTGTGTAGTGAGCGCTTTGAAATAAATACTCAGCGTGACTTCAACGGTTTCGGCTAATTAGCGGCGACCTCTGGTGGCAGTAATGTGTCCACATCTTCTCAAAAACAGCAGTGCGTGTGTGTACACGTGTACGTGTGTGTGCGTATATATGTGTGTGTATATGTGTGAGTGTGCGCGCGCGTGTTCTTGTACAGCAGTGTATAGTCTCTCCAGGGTCCACCCGTTATCGAACCACAGTGCTCGGGTTCCTGCGTCAGGTTCCCCTACACACATACACACGCATGCATTAGAAACGGTCGCGCGATGACATCATCATGGCGTGAGCAGGCAAGTGTCACTCACTCAGTTGACGAGGAGGCGGGAGCCGAACAGCAAGGCGACAATGGTGGGCGCCGTGCACAGCCTACCGGACCGGGACTCAGGTGGCGCCGGGTTCTGGGGCGAAGGGGGAGGGGCTTCCGCCGCCGCCGCCGCCGCCTTTTGACACTTCACGCTGCGTGAGCACATGCGAGCATGCGCGTCAACAAAGGAAAGCGTGTGCGAACAGACACGCAAAACACACAAACACGAGTGCAAAAGTACAAAAATGCGCCCATGATTATTGGGCACACACAACAACACAAGTCAACTAGAGACAAACGAAAGAACAAACATACTCAACCCGGCCCCAAAAATGAAGACTAGCATGATTTTGCTATGTTTTTGTCCTGATAGTGTCACCAAAGCCAAGGGCGGTATTTTGGTTTTGTGTTCAAATTTGAACCAAACCGAGAGTCAGCCCTTCACAGTGGGGGAAAAGTCATATTCCAGTGTCGACTCTGAAAATCAGATTCCACGACTTTATTACGATGGAAAAGTCACTGGATAGATGCGTACCAAGTCTAAGTGGAAAATAGATTGCCATAGCTTCCCAATGTTACGGTTCAACCCGCTTCCAAGTACTGGCTCCCCGAATCCAGATGTGGTCGTAAGGGCAAAGCCAGTTCATTAATCTCGTGTTTCCTGACTACAAATTCGTCACAAGCCACATAATAAGTGTCGAACTGCAAAACTGTTCAATTCCTCAATAAACACACAGAACAAAACATCTCCTTTACATTTCCGACAAACTGCAAGAAATTGCAAACAGTAAAAAAATTAAAGAAAAAATACAACAGTAGAATGCGTGATTAAACCTGTGACAAAAATGAATAAGAAAACACTTTCAAGGCGATGGCTTTACCGCTATACTACGAGCCATGCATTCTAATGCAGGGGTCCCCAACCCCCGGTCCGCGGACCGGGCCCCCAAGCCGCATAGTAGAAATTATTTTTTTTATTTATTTTTTTTAATCGATGATCAATTAATTCAGGTCAAGACGCTCATCCCGGTCACGTGACATGTTTCCCCAGTCGAGCCCACAAAGCTAGCAAAAATGAATAAAAAATTGTTTTGAAAAATATGAAAAAATTGGTGATTCTTTTTCCCAATTACATCCGTCGGTTCAGGTCAAGACGCTCGTCTCGGTCACGTGACATGTCACCTCAGTCGAGCCCGCAAAGCAAGCAAATATGAGCAAGAAACAGAGATGTTTGGAAAGCTTCTTTGGAAAGAGAAAATAAGCCCAATGAGGAGACGGAAGAAGAAGAGGCTACGACTTCTACGAAAAGGAAAGCTGCATTTAAAAGAAAATTTCTGGAGTCCTACTTAAAATATGGATTTATCGCCACAGGTGACCATGACGCGCCAAGCCCACTCTGCATAATATGTGGCAACAGGCTAGCTAACGAGGTAATGAAGCCTTCAAAACTGCTTCGGCACATGGAGACTTACCATCCTGTATTGAAAGACAAACCTTAACCACTTTGGGTGTCATTGTCTCCGATTACGCCTAGATGGGACCGGCTCGTTTCTGAGAAACAAGCTCAGTGCTCCCACTAATTCAACGTAATGGTGAGTTTTATTTTTATGTGGTTTATACTTGGTTTTATGCCAGTCGTATCATTTTATGTCATTGTATTTATATATTTATTATAAATGTACGCGTAACCGGTCCGTGGCGCAAAAAAGGTTGGGGACCACTGCTCTAACGCTTACAAAATGTATTATTTAAATTTAAAACCAATTTCCCCAGTGAGGGTACGAGTTCATCTGGTGCCTACTGTCAAGGATGGTTTAATGTTCTGTTAAATTTGAAATGAGAGCACTCCTTGCACAATATTGAAATTAAAAAGGCCTTATAGGCAGGTGAACACACACGCATGCACACGCGCACACACACGATCAGTTTAATATTCAATAGTCTATATTGTGCAAAGAGTGTTCTCATGTCAAACTTAACAGAACACTAAACCATCCTTGGCTGGGGGGCTGTGCAAGTGTACTTTTTCAGCAGTATCCTACCCACTACCTCTTTGCGCATCACATGACAATCATTTGTGAAATTCTGTCCTCTCCACACACACTACTACGCAAAGCCGATAAATATAACTTTGGTAACATTGTTGCTTTAGTGCTTTGACCCATTCCTTATGTATCTGCAAAGTTGATCATGTCATATATGCATAATGCCCAACTGTGAGTATGTCGTGAAGGCTAGTAACGCGACCGTGTCAAGTTGCTTCGGACGACCCGTGTATATACACTAGGCACCAGATCAACTCGTACCCTCGTTGGGTAAATTGGTTTTAATTATAAATAGGACCTGCTACATTTTAAGTGCAACTAGCTAACCTGGACGACAAGATGTTTTTCGTGCACTTTGACAATGTGTAGTGATGGACGAGTGCAGGGGATCACATCTGCTCGAATATTGAACTCCACATCCTTACACACCGTAGCGGCGCGGCCAATATGCGCACTACGCTGTACGCGTTAGGCCTCACGCGACCCGCATGACGTCATTATTGATTCTGTCACGTGTGTTGTTGACTAGTAGCGCTGCATGGCTGGCAGAAGCATGTCGTAGACTTGTAGCGGCAAAGATGTTGCGGCATTTTAAATCGGGCAAAGGAAGAGCCGTTCTTATGACAATGAGTAAAGACAACAGAAGTCAGGTAAGCAAGGCAACGTCACCCTTCTCTTTTTATGGTTAGGCTACCCATTGCCCTTCTTCTGTGGTTAATTTCGTATGGAACATGAGTGAAAATCTTGCACAATACCGAGTGAAAACATGCCCAGACCTTTGACCTTGCAAATTCCTCTAAACTTTGTAACTGGCCCTGGCTAAATTAATAATAAAATATATGTGTTTCCAATGCAAAGGTGGAAATATTGCCAGTTTTGGTGCTTCAGAAAGTAGGCCTAGTACCAGATGAGAGCAGCTGACAGGTAAAGAACAGACAGTCATCTATCAATACATGGAATTGAATAGGCTATGACTATGCATGAAACATTTGGGAAAAAAAGCACATCTTTAACCATGTCATTCTTCTGATATTGATTAAATGTGTTCTTGTCGATAATATAATTATTATGCTGGTTCTTCTGACACTCCCAGCAGATGCAGAGTATACTGGCAAGACAAGTCCAGGGAGCAGTGCCAGGGAAAGGCCAACTCAGGACAGTCAGACTCAGAGAGTCCTTTTGATTATTTTACAAAACGTAAAGGCGGCGCAGGGGAGCACGTCCGCCTCACAGTTAGGAGGGTGCGGGTTCGATTCCAACTCCGGCTCTCCCTGTGTGGCGTTTGCATGTTCTCCCCGGGCCCGCGTGGGTTTTCTCCGGGCACTCTGGTTTCCTCCCACATCCCCAAAACATGCTTGGTCGGCCGATTGAGCACTCCAAATTCAAAGTTCAAAGTCAGCTTTATTGTCAATCCCTTCATATGTCAGACACACAAAGAAACCGAAATTCCGTTTCCTCCATCCCACGGTGACGAGACACAGTACACGATAAACATGCAAGTAGACGACACTTAGATATCCTGACGCAGTCCACATCATAGCAGGGGACTTTAATCATGCAGACTTGAAAGCAGCACTCCCTAGATTCCACCAGCATGTTAAATGTGCCACTAGAGGAGTTAACACTCTGGACAAGGTCTACTCCAACATCAAGCTAGGCTACAGGGCAAAACAGCTACCTCACCTGGGCCACTCTGACCACATGTCACTGCTTTTAATCCCTGCATATACCACCATCAGGAAATCAGCTCCTGTCATCACTAAAACTGTTCAAACCTGGCCTGATGACACCTCTCAGCTGTTGCAGGACTGCTTCGACAGGATTAACTGGGACATATTCGAACACCGGGACCTGAACGTGTTCACAGACAGTGTTTTGTGTTAGATCAAGCACTGCACAGACACTGTCACAGTGGACAAACCCATACGGATATACCCCAACCAGAAGCCCTGGATGACCCGGGAGGTCCTCCGGCTTCTGGAGGAGAGGGACACCGCCCTGTCCCTCAGGTCTAAGGACGGGGCTCTCTACAGCACAGCCAGAGCTAACCTGAGGAGAGGCATCATAGCGGCACAGCTTGACTATAAGAGGAGGATTGAGGATCACCTGGACAGCAACAACAGCAAGCAGGTGTGGCAGGGAGTGCAGCATCTCACCAACTACAGAACCACCATTGGAGCTGCTGAAGGGGACGCCTCACTGGCAGAGGACCTTAACACCTTCTTTGCACGGTTCGAGTTCGAGCCACCTGAAGCGGCCACATCACATCCCACAGTCCGCAGCAGCTTCACCCTCACAGTGAAGGAGCACAAGGTGAGGCGCACGCTGCGGACCATCAACCCGAGGAAGGCTGCGGGTCCTGACGGCGTCACTGGGCGTGCCCTAAAGGACTGCGCAGATCAGCTGGCTGGAGTCTTCACAAAGACCTTCAACCAGTCCCTTACCGAGTCCATTGTCGCATCCTGTTTAAAATCCTCCACTATAGTCCCCCTGCCTCAGAAACGCCACATCACCAGCCTTAATGACTACCGGGCAGTCGCACTCACCGCGGTGGTGATGAAATGCTTTGAAAAGCTGGTACGGGGTCACATCACATCACTCCTGCTCAGAGGTTTTGACCCCCACCAGTTTGCCTACAGGGCAAATAGATCCACAGAGGACGCGGTAACTACAGCCCTCCATGTTGCGCTGTCCCACCTGGAGCAGCCGGGAAGCTATGTGCGGATGCTCTTCGTGGACTTTAGCTCTGCTTTTAACACCATCCTCCCCCACAGACTGGTGGACATACCGGGGGCCCTGGGACTTCCACACAATACCTGCATGTGGATTAAGAGCTTCTTGACGGGTCGCAGCCAGAGGGTGAGAGTGGGCCGTCATACATCCACACCTCTCAGTCTTGGTACCGGCTCCCCACAGGGCTGCGCACTGAGCCCACTGCTTTACACGCTCTACACACATACATGCACCCCCGCCCACCGCAGCAACATCATTGTGAAGTTTGCGGATGACACCACCGTGGTGGGGCTCATCTCAAAGGGGGAGGAGTCTGCCTACACGGACGAAGTGGTGCAGCTATTGGAGTGGTGCGGAGAGAACAATCTGCTCCTAAACACGGCTAAAACCCAAGAACTGATCATTGATTTTAGGAGGAAAAATAAAACTTGATTTTAGGAGGAAAAATAAAACGGACATTCCACCAGTTATCATCAACGGGGTCTGTGTGGAGAGGGTGTCCTCCTTCCGCTACCTGGGAGTCCACATCGAGGAGGACTTCACCTGGAGCGTGAACACCTCTGAGCTGCTAAAAAAGGCCCAGCAGAGACTCTACTTCCTAAGGGTGCTCAGGAGGTACAGCATTACACAAAGACTGCTGGTGTCCTTCTATCGCTGCGCCATAGAGAGCACTCTAACATACTGTATATGTGTTTGGTACACCAGCTGCACTGCAGCTCAGAGGAAAAAGCTCCAAGGGGTCATCAACACAGCGCAGAAGATCGTTAGCTGCCCTCTCCCCACACTGGAAGACCTACACAGAACCCGCTGTCTCAAAGAAACACAGAACATTCTGAAGGACACTTCCCACCCTGGCCACTCCCATTTTGAACTGTTGCCATCAGGCAGACGCTACAGATCAATTAGATCAGGGACTAACAGATTCGGCAACAGTTTTTACCCTACATCAGTAGTCACATTAAATGCCGCTAAAAAAAAAAAAAAATTACCGTAATTTTCGGACTAAAAGTCGCACCGGAGTATAAGTCGCACCAGCCATAAAATGCCCAAAAAAGCGAAAAAAAAACATATTTAAGTCGCTCCGGAGTATAAGTCGCACAGCCACCCGGCTGAGCGCCGGCCCTCGACTTCCATCCACGGAGGTGAAAGGCAGCTCGGTAGAGTAGGACCGGGCGTGTGTAAAAGCATTGTCCGAGCCCCATCCACCGTCCCTGGACGAGTCGATCTTTGTCCTTTATGTAAACAACCGCCGCGCTGCTGACGCGACGTCGCGCTGCTGACGCGCGACCGCGACGTCGCGTCACGCTGCTGACGTCAGCATGACCATTTCCCATGACTCCCGGTTCAAGATGGTGGACAGGTCTGCACGTCGTCAACCAGCTAAAGCGATGTGCAATGGTTCCCAAACTTTTGCAGGCTGGCGCCCCCTTGGCTCCCCAGTGAATTCCTAGCGCCCTAACCCCCCCCCACAGACACATATGGAAACACACACCTCTTTCTTGATATTTGGTATGCTGCAATTTGAAAAGAGAAATGTTAAACACAAATGTGTATTTCACAAATAAAACCCAATTTAGTAAACAAATTTATTTTTTAGCAGTTTTAACTGTTTCAGCAACATAGAATGGTAAATAAACATTCCACCAGTAACCTTCATTGTCTCACACTTAATATTAATGGGATGGATGTGCTTGGTGCAGTGACATAAGCTTCTCAACATCAGGCTGGAACTCACTAAGAAGAAGTCGTAGATCCCCGCGGTCAGTAATTTTCAGTCGTTTTTGTTTTCAGTCAAACAAACGTCGACTTCGGACTGCCACCCCCCTACCGCCCCTTTCTTCCTCACCGCCCCCCCAGATCTTTCCACCGCCTGGGGGCGGTACCGCCCACTTTGGGAACCACTGATCTAGTGTTTCTATGAATCTCTATGAAGCCAAATCCCAAAGTAGTAGTAGAAGAAGAAGCACATGTGATTGGCGCTTTGCTGAAGGGCTGCTGACGTCAGTAGCGCGACGTCGCGTGTCACTCGACGGAACTCTCTTTCACTTCCGTGGATTGAAGTCGGGCGCCGGCGCTCGGCCGGGTAGCTGTGGATGGGGCTCGGTCATGGTTTTTACGCAAGCCCGGTCCTATTCTATGGAGCTCTCTTCCACTTCCGTGGCTGGAAGTCCACGCCGTCACACGCCTGAAAGTTTGTTTTGTTAAATAAAGAGCCGTTTACCAAACCCACGTCTTTCCTTGAACTTTGTTAACGCTACAATATAGTTATATAGTAGATCTGGAATATTTTGAAGTGCAAGAGCCGTCAGCGGCGCGCACGCATTGTTGACAAAGGACGATTGATGGATTTAATGAATTGGAGTGAGGCAGATGGTTTTATTAACGTGTTATTTATGTATTAGTTTTTTGAATAACTCTGAATTTTACGTCAGGGCCATCCTCAGCTCTTAGTTTGTGTTTATGTCACGTTAGCATACCTATCGTTTAGCCTGTTGTTGCTCACGTGTTGTTGCGACGCTGCGTCAGCAGCGCGGCGGTTGTTTACATAAAGGACAAAGATTGACTCGACGAGCTGCTGACGCAACGTTGCGCTGCTGTCGTCACTTGAAATTCAAATTAAAGTAATCCCTTGCTACATTGCGGTTCGTTTATCGCGGTTTCACTTTTTTTTTTTTTTTTGGAAAAAAAAACCCATATATGTTGCTCCTGAGTATAAGTCGCCCCCCCACCCAAACTATGAAAAAAACCGCGACTGATAGTCTGAAAATTACGGTATGTTTGTGTATGTTCTTCTGTGTGGTTTTTAGCTTGTATTTATTTTCATTTTATTGTGTGAAGGCGATGGCATGCGGCTCCTTGCCGGGTTTCATGTGGCTCCTTTACGTTCATATCAACATTTGTGGGTTTATTTGTTTGTTTGTTTGTTTTTGTGCGTGTTCGCTTCGCTTTAGTTCAATATGGTACTTTCGTCAAACGGTGCGTGTTCGCTTCGCTCGAGTTCAATATGGTATTTTCGTCAGACGCACATGCGCATGAGGTGAAATCCCGCAAAGGAGAAGGGGCAAAACCCATTCTAGGAAACAATTAGTGTCAATTTCGTCCTCAAAATGGCAAGGAAAAAATGCACAGCTAAATGTGGCTTATTTAAAACCGAGCAGCTGGGGGGGGGGGTAGTTCATGTGTGCTCATGTGTATGATGTGGCTCTTTGCGGTACACAGTAAAAAATGTGGCTCTTAGTCTCTGACTGGTTGGCCACCGCTTTTCTACTCCATTCTCTATTATTATTAGTGTGAAGGTGAAGACCTTCACACTATTGTTATTCCTGTCCTTTATTAGTGTGAAGGTGAAGACCTTCACACTATTGTTATTCCTGTCCTTTATTATGAGTGTGAAGGTGAAGACCTTCACGCTATTGTAATTCCTGTCCTTTATTAGTGTGAAGGTGAAGACCTTCACACTAATAAAGGTGAAGACCTTCACACTCTTGTTATTCCAGTCCTTTATTGTATAAAGGCGATGGCCGTCACACATCGAAGGCGACAGGGTCGCGGCTCTTAGTGAACTGTACCAGGCTGTCAGTGAACAAGAGACAGCGCACCCTGACGGTTTCACCATCTTCGCTGGGGATTTTAATCATGCTAACCTGAAGTCTGTTTTTCCGAGGCTTCACCAGCATGTTAATTTTCCTACGCGTGGCGACAGCTTCCTGGTCCGGGTCTACTCTTCGCATAAAGGAGCTTTCAAAGCCGCCCCCCTCCCCCATCTTGGACTTTCTGACCATATCACTGTTATGCTTTTGCCCGCATACAGACAAATGGTGAGAGCGTCCAGGCCGGTTCGCAAGCAGGTACGGGTGTGGCCTGAGGGTGCCTCTGATGCACTGCGTGACTGCTTTGTACTGTACTGACTGGAACATGTTTAGGAGGGCTGCCACTTGCGACGATCGGACAGACATTGAGGAGTATACTGACTCTGTTTCCTCCTACATCAGGAAGTGTATTGATGATGTGACTCTCTCAAAATCCATCGTCACTCGGGCTAATCGGAAGCCATGGCTGACAGGGGCTGTCTTCAGGCTGCTGAGGGCCAGGGACAAAGCCTTTAGAGCAGGGGATGAGGCTGGCTTGAGGACTGCGAGGGCCGACCTGTCCCGGGGCATCAAAGAAGCAAAGAGGGCGTTCTCGTGCAAAATTACCGCCCACTTCAAGGACAGCAGGGACGCACGGAGCCTTTGGCAGGGCATTCAGACCATCACGGATTACAAGCCCGCGCCGCAGAGCTGTGAAGGCGACGTCCGTCTGCTCAATGACCTCAACCGCTTCTTTGCTCGCTTCGACGCTCAGAACAGCACTTGCCCGCTGAAGGCCACTCCCCCTTCACACGAGCTGCCCCTGTGCCTCTCCGCCGAAAGCGTGAGGAGGGCGCTTGCCGCCATCAACATCCGTAAGGCGGCGGGCCCTGACAACATCCCGGGTCGGGCGCTGAAGGACTGCGCTGGTGAGCTGACGGATGTCTTCACGGACATCTTTAACACTTCCCTGCAGCAGGCCATCGTCCCGTCGTGTTTCAAAGCTGCCACCATCGTACCTGTGCCGAAGAAACCCGCTCCGTCCTGCTTCAATGACTACCGCCCCGTGGCACTTACGCCCATCATCATGAAGTGCTTTGAGCGGCTTGTCATGGAGCACATCCGATCCGTTCTCCCGCCCACCATTGACCCCTTCCAGTTTGCGTACCGAGCCAAGCGGTCTTCGGAGGATGCCATCTGCTCTGCCCTCCACTCGGCCCTCACCCACCTGGAGAGGAGGGACTCGTATGTGAGATTGCTGTTTGTGGACTTCAGTTCTGCCTTCAACACCATTGTGCCACAACGCCTCATCAGCAAACTTGACGCGCTGGGCCTCAGTACCTACCTCTGCAACTGGCTACTGGACTTCCTCTGTCAGAGGCCACAGGTAGTACGTGTTGGCGACAAAATCTCCGCCAGCATCACGCTGAGCACGGGGGCCCCCCAAGGCTGCGTGCTCAGTCCGCTGCTTTTCACCCTCCTGACGCATGACTGCACTGCAACCTACAGCGACAACCGTATCGTGAAGTTTGCTGACGACACGACTCTGGTGGGTCTCATCACCAAGGGAGACGAGACTCAATACAGGCTTGAGGTTGACCTTCTGACCACGTGGTGCAGGGACAACAACCTCCTGCTGAACGTCGACAAGACCAAGGAGATTGTTGTGGACTTCCGGAAGGGTCACACCCAACACCTGCCGCTGACCATCGACGGTGCTGTGGTGGAGCGAGTGAGCAGCGCCAAGTTCCTGGGGGTGCACATCAGTGAGGATCTCTCCTGGTCCACCAACACCGCATCACTGGCAAAGAAAGCCCAGCGCCGCCTGTACTTCCTGCGGAAACTTAGGCGAGCGAGCGCTCCTCCGGCCGTCAGGACTGCATTTTACCGCGGCACCATTGAGAGCGTCCTCTCCAGCTGTATTGCTGTTTGGGGTGGCGGCTGCACTGACTACAACTTGAAGGCCCTGCAGCGCATAGTGAACACGGCTGGTAAGATTGCTGGTGCTTCGCTCCCCTCCTTGAAGGACATTTACACCTCCCATCTCACCCGCAAGGCGACCACGATTGTGAGTGATGCGAGTCACCCCGCTCACTCTTTGTTCGAGCTTCTGCCCTCTGGGAAGAGGTACAGAAGCCTGCGCTCCCGCACCTCCAGACTCTCAAACAGCTTCATACTCCAGGCTGTTAGGATCCTGAACTCGCTCCCCCGTTCTGCGTAGCGTCCTGTACTTTCACTGTCTTAACTGTCTGAATGCACACTGGCTCTTATTATTTATTATTTGTTATTACTCTTATTTATTGTTTGTGCCTTTTTGTTTATGATGTTTTTTACTTTTGCGCTATGCTTGCTGGCTCCGTTATTTATTGTGTTATCTGTTTATTTATTATTTATTCGTCACTCTTACTATTGATTGTTAGAATTTTTGCCTTCTTGTTTTTATATTGTGTCGCGTACATGTATGTCTATCGTGTTATGTGTCTCGTCACCGTGGGATAGAGAAAAACGTAATTTCGGTCTCTTTGTGTGTTGTGACATGTGGAGAGATTGACAATAAAGCTGACTTTGACTTTGACTTTGAAAAAAAAAACATTGTTATTCTACTTTATTATTATTATTAGGTGAAGACCTTCACACTATTGTTATTCCTGTCCTTTATTATTAGTGTGAAGGTGAAGACCTTCACAATATTGTTATTCCTGTCCTTTATTATTGTGTGAAGGCGACGTATGTTATTCTACTCCATTCTCTATTATTATTGTGTGAAGGCGATGGCCTTCATACACATGTTATTCTACACCAGGGGTGGGCAAACCTTTTGACTCGCGGGCCGAACTGGAGCAGATGGACGTAGTGTTTGTGTGAAGTAATATAAGCGACCTGTAAGGGTCATTGCATAAAAGATTTTGGCCTTTAGTAGGTAGTAAAGCATGGCTATTCCAAACAGGTTTTTTGAAAACAAATGCATTTATTAACAGCATAAAAAAAAAAATTTAAAAAAAAATCACTGAAAAAATGCTATCAGTGATTCTCATAAAATACGACACTGTTATTATGAATAACAGTCTCCATCACTTCAGTGCCTGCAGGTCACATTAATGAAAGATGTTTAGCTTATGAGATCACATCAAACGTCATACATTCTGACCAAATATATCATCTTGAAGAATCGGTGAAAGCATACATCCAAATAAAGTAATCAAAATGGCAACACGGTGAGGGGTATCTGAAAATCAGAGCAGAGTTTTAACTCACAAACACCTGGTAACAGAGGTGAGGAAACGGGAAACACTTCCTTAAAGTGAGCCTTAAGAACCTTACAGGTTAAGATTAGTCGCAAACAGGTGGTGCATCAATGTCCTTGAGCATCCTGCATTGTTTGAAAATGAGAATGGTCGCTAGTTTCAATCCCTGCTATGTGTACAAATCATATTTAAAATGCATTTTTTTACAACAAACTTGAGAGCCTCCCCTTCATTTTCAGTGGGAACAGTTTTGTTGGTCTCTCTATTTTGCTAGTGCGTCATAGTCTGGAGTAAAATTTGTTGTGGCGATTCTTAGGATAGATCCGAGGGGTTGGTCGGTTTACCTCGATCTGTGACGGGTTGATGTTGATGTGGCTGAACGTCACGTCGCGTATGTCGAGCCAAATTGGCCACTCTTTTTTAAACACTCGGCACTGTGTCCACCTTGCTTTTCCTTGGGCGACTCATTTTAATAGAAGGATTCCAGGGGAAGGTTTGTCGGTGGCTTTAGCGTAAAACCGTATCTGAAAGCTCAGCACGCGAATTACAAGAATGCTGTCGTCACAGCCCACGCTCTAAATTCGGCACTGATACAAATAGAGCGCGAGTGCGCCATGTCCGTACTACTGAGTACGTACACGCACTTGTGAGTGTGCATCGAGCTTTCTGGCACGGCTTCCGGTAGTAAATGCGCAGGCGAGCGGGTCCCCATCTACTGGGGAAACGCAGTCATTGCAGGCAAAATTACCCAAAACATTTTTAATAATACAATTTATTCAGGGTTGGCGGGCCGGATTAAACGGTCCCGTGGGCCGGATGTGGCCCGCGGGCCGTAGTTTGCCCATATACCTGTTCTACACCATTCACTTTATTGTGTGAAGGCGATTGCCTTCACACATGTTATTCTACACCATTCTCTGTTATTATTGTGTGAAGGCGATGGCCTTCACACATATGTTATTCTACTCCATTCACTTTCTTATTGTCTGAAGGCGATGGCACGCCAGTATTATTATTCTTCTATTTTATTCTCCTCAATTTTGTCCCGCTTCTTCCACATAATTCATCCGATTCACTCTATTCCACTTTTGACGTATTCCAAATATTCACGAGTTGAGCGTTTCCATTTTTCTCGTTCCGTAAATTTTCCGTTTTCGCAAAATTCACGACAAATTTTTCCCCATTCATTTTTAATGGCACATTCGACATTTCACGTTTCCGTCGTTCCAATTTGAAATTCACATCATTTGAAACACAATTGAAAAGATTCGACATTCCCAAAATTGCCAAATTAAAAGATTTCACATTTTCACGTTTAAAATTGACAAAAATTCACAAGATTTCGTTTTTCACCTCTAATTTCGACATTTTTCAACCGATTCAACCCACTCCAACTTTCAACTGTACATCTTTTGCCTGCCTATTCCACAACTTCTCACCTACATAAATTCCAAATTTGAAATTCAACCAAATTCTCCAAAATTTTATTTTTCTACTCTAACTTCTACGTTTTTCAACCGATTCAACCCATTCCAACTTTCAACTGTTCATCTTTTGCCTACGTATTCCACAACTTACCACTTACCAAAAATTTCAAATTTGAAATTCAACCAAATTCTCCAAAATTTCGTTTTTCTACTCTAATTTCTACATTTTTCAACTGATTCAACCCACTCCAACTTTGAACTGTTCATCATTTTCCTACCTATTCCTCAACTTCCCACTTACCAAAAATTCCACATTTTCAATTATGAAATACACACCGAATTTCCCAAAATGTTCTTTTTCCCTTCTCATTTCTACATTTTTCAACCGATTCAACTCCTTTCAACATCATTCTGCAGCATTCCCCAAGTCTTTATTTAACCTCTTTACCTTCACACGCAATTTCTTCAGGAATTGCAAATTCTAGTTACCATTTTTTTCCGTGTATAATGCGCAAACTTTAACTAATTTATTGTCCTAAAATCTGGGGTGCACATTATACATGGGTACAAATCTTTTTAAAATGTTTTTTTTTTTTTTTTTTAAAGAAAATCATGGTACATCAAAACCAACAACAGGACTGACCGACAAAGTCGTGGAACAAAAAGAAAGGGTGACATTACCAAAGACAGGAACAGAAACCAAACAGACATCATGACTGTAACACATGCAATGATCCGACAGTGAGCGAGGGGCAGACAGGACTTAAATACAAAACACGTTACATTGATTGAGGTGACACAGGAAGGAAGGGGCGACGCGAACAGAAACTATGGCAACCTAGACTCATAGCAAAACTGGGGACTAGAAATGGCAAATCTCCCTCGAAATAAAACTTGAAATCACCTTTCTTCTTGTTTGTTGTCAATCGCGCATCGCATTCAGCCATCCTGCCCAACACACTTAGTCAGTAAAATTCATAATTGACGACACATCGTTTGATGCGATGGTGCAATCCTTGATGGTGTGTTATTGTCAAATATTGTTTGGTTTTTAATCTCCATTGCGGACCGGACGTCATACGGAGGCAGTATCACTGCGCATGCGCACTATGGATCCGATGCGCAGAACGGATGCGCAAGACACGTCAGCTATATAAAGAGCGAGAGTTCAGTTTTCTCCCTATTAGTTTCAATTCACAGTTTAATTAGCAGTTTCAATCAGCAAATAACAAAATGCGTATTACAGATAATATTTTATTTCACAACACTTTGCCTTGTTCCTTTCGTCTCTGCTGTTCACTTCAAACACGCTCCATACGAACGCAATGCTCTCGTATCAGACGCTTGCTCGATCACCTGCTCGTTTGCTGTCACAATGTACCCTACACAAATCCGAAACATTTGTTGCGGCTCCGAGTCACGACGAGGGGCAAGTTTTGGTTTCCAAGGGTGATTTTATTCCTCTTCAACGTCCCTCCCATACAGAGCCGCCTTTTTCACATGTCCGCACGCCTTTTTCACATGTCCGCACTGATCGCGGTGGTGCCTTTACGGGCAGTCGGAGAAATCAACGCCAACAAAAAAAAAAAAAACATCCAGCCTAGTTAAGACCATACCAAAGACTATAAAAATGGAACCCATTGCCTCCCTGCTTGTGTGACGATCATTGGGACTTAAAAAAAAAAAAGGTGCGTATTATACATGGGTACAGCCTTTTCTCCAGCATCAACATGCCATTTTTAGGGTGCGTATTATACATGCGGGCGCATTATACACAGAAAAAAACGGTATTCTACTTATTCCGCTCACTTTTTTGTCGATTAACTACTTCCACATACTTAAACCGATTCACTCCGTTCCACTTTTCACTTACCGTTTTTTTCTGTGTATAATGCGCCGCCATGTAATTAATTTTTATTTTTATTTTTAATTTATTTATTTTTTATTTTTTTAAGTCCCAATGATAGTCACACACGCAGGGAGGCAATGGGTCCCATTTTTATAGTCTTTGGTATGGTCTTAACTAGGCTGGATGTAATTTTTTTTGTTGGCGTTGATTTCTCCGACTGCCCGTAAACGCACCACCGCGCTCCGGGAAAGAGGCGTGCGGACGTGAAAAAGGCGGCTCTGTATGGGAGAGACGTTGAAGAGGAATAAAAACACCCTTGGAAACCAAAACTTGCCCCTCGTCGTGACTCGGAGCCGCAACAAATGTTTCGGATTTGTGTAGGGTACACTGTGACAGACAGCAAACGAGCAGGTGATCGAGCAAGCCTTGTCTGATACGAGAGCATTGCGCTCGTATGGAGCGTGTTTGAAGTGAACAGCAGAGACGAAAGGAACAAGGCAAAGTGTTGTTAAATAAAATATGACCGACCTGTAATACGCATTTTGTTATTTGCTGATTGTATTAAACTATCACATTCATTGTCAGTCAAAAAGAGAAGAGGACTATATTGCTGAAGCCTTCGCTGTATCGAATTGATTATTTTTCTTCCTCCAGAGTCTTATGTTTGACTCATTGACGTCAAATTGGCGCGCAGCTGCCCTATTGCCTACCGTTTTTTTCCGTGTATAGTGCGCCCCCATGTATAATACGCACCCTAAAAATGGCATGCTGATGCTGGAACAAAGCCTGTACCCATGTATAATACGCACCCAATTTTTATGAATTTTTTAAAAAAACAAATTATTTTATTTATTTATTTATTTTTAAGTCCCAATGATCGTCACACACGCAGGGAGGCAATGGGTCGCATTTTTGTAGTCTTTGGTATGGTCTTAACTAGGCTGGATGTAATTTTTTTTGTTGGCGTTGATTTCTCCGACTGCCCGTAAACGCACCACCGCGCTCCGTGCGCGCACGGGACAGCAAACGAGCAGGTGATCGAGCAAGCGTCTGATACGAGAGCATTAAGGTCGCATGGAGCGTGTTTGAAGTGAACAGCAGAGAAGAAAGGAACAAGGTGCGTTTACGGGCAGTCGGAGAAATCAATGTCAACAAAAAAATTACATCCAGCCTAGTTAAGACCATACCAAAGACTATAAAAATGGGACCCATTGCCTCCCTCCGTGTGTGACGATCATTAGGACTTAAGAAAAAAATAAAAAAAATAAAAAATAAAAAAATTTAAAAAAAAAAAAATTAAATTTTTTTTGTACCCATGTATAATGCGCACCCCAGATTTTAGGACAATAAATTAGTTAAATTTTGCGCACTATACACGGAAAAAAACGGTAATTCTTCTGCCACTTCAATGACTTTCTTTCGAAATCCTACAGTATAACTTGCTCTCTTATCCATTCTAATGAAACTGCTAATTAAACCGAACTCTCGCTAATTAGTAAATAGCTGACGTGTCTTGCGCATCCGTTCTGCGCAGCTGACCCATAGCGCGCATGCAGTCATACTGCTTCCGCATGACGTCCGGTCCGCGATGGAGATTAAAAAACAAACAATATTTGACAATAACACACCATCAAGGATTGCACCATCGCATCAAACGATGTGTCGTCAATTATGAATTTTACTGACTAAGTGTGTTGGGCAGGATGGCTGAATGCGATGCGCGATTGACAACAAACAAGAAGAAAGGTGATTTCAAGTTTTATTTCGAGGGAGATTTGCCATTTCTAGTCCCCAGTTTTGCTATGAGTCTAGGTTGCCATAGTTTCTGTTCGCGTCGCCCCTTCCTTCCTGTGTCACCTCAATCAATGTAACGTGTTTTGTATTTAAGTCCTGTCTGCCCCTCGCTCACTGTCGGATCATTGCATGTGTTACAGTCATGATGTCTGTTTGGTTTCTGTTCCTGTCTTTGGTAATGTCACCCTTTCTTTTTGTTCCACGACTTTGTCGGTCAGTCCTGTTGTTGGTTTTGATGTACCAACATTGATGTTTTGATGGTTTTTTTCTTTAAAAAAAAAAAAAAAAAAAACATTTTAAAAAGATTTGTACCCATGTATAATGTGCACCCCAGATTTTAGGACAATAAATTAGTTAAAGTTTGCGCATTATACACGGAAAAAAATGGTAACTAGAATTTGCAATTCCTGAAGAAATTGCGTGTGAAGGTAAAGAAGTCAAATAAAGACTTGGGGAATGCTGCAGAATGATGTTGAAAGGAGTTGAATCGGTTGAAAAATGTAGAAATGAGAAGGGAAAAAGAAAATTTTGGGAAATTCGGTGTGTATTTCATAATTGAAAATGTGGAATTTTTGGTAAGTGGGAAGTTGAGGAATAGGTAGGAAAATGATGAACAGTTCAAAGTTGGAGTGGGTTGAATCAGTTGAAAAATGTCGCTCACCGTCGGATCATTGCATGTGTTACTGTCATGATGTCTATTTGCTTTCTGTTCCTGTCTTTGGTAATGTCACCCTGTCTTTTTGTTCCACGACTTTGTCGGTCAGTCCTGTTGTTGGTTTTGTTTTCTAAAAAAATAAATAATAAAAAAAAAAAATTAAAAATTAAAAAATTTTGTACCCATGTATAATGCGCACCCCAGATTTTAGGACAATAGATTCGTTAAATTTTGCGCACTATACACGGAAAAAAACGGTAGTTAAATTTTGCGCATTATACACGGAAAAAAACGGTATTCCAAATATTCGTGACACCGTTGCTTACATTTTTTTTGTTAAAAAAATCTTCCGTTTTCACAAAATTCATAAATTTCCGGCAAATTTTTCCCCATTCATTCTTAATGGCAGATTCAACATTTCACATTTACGTTGTTCCAGTTTGAAATTCACATAATTCAACACATTCAAATCACATTGGGGACATTCTCAAACTTGACAAATTAAAAAATTTCACGTTTTCACTTTTAAAATGTGCACAAAATTTGGCAAAATTTCACTCCATTTAGTTTTTCACTTCTAATTTCTACATTTTTCCACCAATTCAACTGGTTCCAACTTTCAACTGTTCATCTTTTGCCTACCTATTCCACAACTTTCCACTTACCAAAAGTTCAAAATTTACAATTTTGAAATTTAGACCAAATTCTCCAAAATTTCGTTTTTCAATTCTAATTTCTACATTTTTCAACTGATTCAACCCATTACAACTTTATTCACTTTGTTCACCTTATTTGCTCTAACTTCTACATTTTTGAACCGATTCAACCCGTTCCAACTTTCAACTGTTTATTTTTTTCCTACGTATTCCACAACTTTCAACTTACCAAAAGTTCAAAAATTTCAAATTTTGAAATTTATGCCAACTTCTCCAAAATTTCGTTTCTAGTTATATATATATATATATTTTTTTTTGCACTGATCGGTTGGCACTTTTTGATGACAATAAAGATCTATCTATCTATCTATCTATCTATCTATCTATCTATCTATCTATCTATCTATCTATCTATCTATCTATCTATCTATCTTGCTCGCCCTCATTCTAGAGATTTTGATTTGGTTTTCCGGTACCACCCACAACAAAACCCAAAGAATGATTTTGTGCATGTGTGTGCGCACAAATGAGTTTTGCTTGTGCCCATACATTTAAGTGTGGGTGTGAACATGCACATGTGGGCAAGGCCAGGGTGGCCTGATTCCATAACTGACTCCTGGCCTGAAAAAATCTCCCAGTCCAGCCCTGTTTGAGTCAGTCAAATTTTGTGTCTCTGGTCTTGGTGGGGGGGGGGGGGGGGTCGCTCAGGACGACTTTAGTTCAGGGGGACCCTTTACATATTTCTGCCTAGGGCCCCATGGAGGTCTGAATCGGCTCTGCTTACACAAGAGAAAAGACCAACTTTGAACAGGTAGCAGAGCTAGCACGCTAAAACGATGGCACTATTAGCTTACTGATTGGCAGATCGTTTCCATGGCAACTCGTTCAGGTGTGACGTGTGGAAACTCACAGCTGTTTGCGCAGAAACTCCTGCTTGGCCTCGCAAGCACGCGTCTGAATGTGCGCGGCGGCGGCGTGGTTGTCGGCGGCCGCTTTCAGGCTGGAGCAAGCTGCCACGAGATGGTCGCTCTGAGTCAAGTTGTGCTGCAGCGTCTCCACGTGGTCTGGATGCAAACAACACCATTACCGCGGCCGCCCCTTATTCGCTCCCGTCGGCCAGTTTACCTTCTTGACGCTGCAGCTGATTGGTCAAGTTGAGTTGAGCACGCTGCAGAAGCTCCGCCCCCTCCCGCACCACACTAATGTTGGCCATAAGGACTGCCTACACACATACACGCACGCGCGCGCACTGTCAAATTAAAAGCCACGGACGTGCTAACATTAGAATATTAGCATCTAAACGCATTAGGCCAAATCGCAGCGCAGCACTCGCTGCTAATGACTTTTAATTTGTGACGGGTCCATGAAGCGTCGTGTATCGTTTCGACACATTGCCAAACTGTATTGACACTGTATCGCTGACTGCTGACACCCGCTGAACGTTAGAAATACTACAGGCAACCTAGTTGACAGACACGACTGACAATGATTTGATGACCTAATTACATTAATTAATTTAAGTAATTATATTTTATATTGTATTGTTTCATATATTCATTTAAATTGAAAATATATTTTATTTTTTAGTTGCAGTCAATCAATAATGTGAACATGTATTTTATTTTATTTAAGTAATTATATTTTATATTTTATTGTTTCATATATTCATTTAAATTGAAAATATATTTTATTTTTTAGTTGCAGTCAATCAATAATGTGAACATGTATTGTAACATGAAAAGTGAACGTGTTGTGAAAGAGGATGCTTGTGCACTGAGATTTGTTTTTTACTCATTTCTATTTAAAACAATAAGTTTTTCCAATGTTTTGAAATTGAGCCTGTTGCGCTTTTTGGACACAACTCTCACCGTTGAAAACACACACTCATACGGCACAGATGAGGCTGGAGTGCAGTGTAGTGGGTCTTTTGATTGTCCCAGTATCTGACTTGGGGCTGCTCCATAATTATTGATAACTTTGAGGATGAACCGCAAAAGATCAGATATTTTTTTAGTAGATCCTGTCACGTGCTGGCGCCACCTGCGACATGACCACGCCCCTTCTGTCGCGGGCTCATTGACAGCGCTATATCAGCGCTGCCAGCGCAAACCCGCGTGTCAGCCTGTCCCGTGATGCCGCTTCGCTCATCCGTTCCTGTAAGCCTGACTCGCTTAACCATTTTGGTATTCCCACAGAAGTGCCTGTCCGCCCCAGCCAGATCGCCGCTCCAGTGCCCACTATTCCCATCTTTCCCCACAATGAAGTCTCTGTCGCTACGCACTTGGCTGTACTGTCTGCTCCCACAGTACAGGCTGACCATTGCTATGCAGCCAGCGAACGACGAGCCGACTGGAGCGAGCCGAGACCACTATCAGCAGCCTGTCCGCCGACATCCGGACGCTGATCGAGGTGGGTCAACAACAACAGCAACAGCTGCAGCTAGTACAGCAGCAGGAGATGGCCCAAGCCGTCCAGGGACTGTCGGTAAATGCGTCCCCGGCTGTCACGGCACCCCCGCACCACCCGTCTGCCGATGCCAGGAGGCTCGTGGATGTCCCGGAGCCCCGCCTCGGCAATATTGAGAAGTTTAACGGAGATCCCAAGCACGTGAGGGCATTTGTGACTAACTGCCGCATAATGTTCACCCTCCAGCCCGTCACGTTTGCGACAGAACCTGCCTGGGTGGGGTTCGTCCTGACCCACCTCACGAGCGAGGCGCGGCTGTGGGGACTGGCTGAATACGAAAGAATGGCTCCGGCTTGTGATTCGTTCGATGCCTTCGCGGAGGAATTGCTCCGCCTATTCGACCTGGGCTCCGCCACCGAAGACGCCGCCGAGGAACTGGCGACGCTGCATCAAGGTAGCCGATCGGTTGCGGAGTACGTGCTCAAGTTCCAGACGTTGGCTGGCAGCGGCGGTACTAACGAGCGCCAACATGTTGGCGCTCGTTAGTACCTTCCTCAACGGTCTCGCTGAATATATGAAGGACGAATAAGTGTCCTACGATTGCCCTCAAACCGCGATGGACTTAGCAGCCCGAGCAGACCGACGGATCCGAGCTCGGTGGCGCAATCGGGAACAGAGGTCCCTGCGGAATCTGTGTGGTCACCCTCCTCCGTCTACTCGGGACCTGCAAACCACACCACCAGCCGAGCCCATGGACCTGGGAGGAGCTCAAGTCCCCTCAGAGGAGCACCGTCGATGCCTCTCACTAGGCTTATGTTTGTACTGTGGGGAGGGGGATCATCGGGCGCCGAGGTGCCCGTTAAAAGCCCAGAGCTCACGCGGCATCAGGGGATCCGTGTGAGCTCGACCAACACCGGCTCTCCCAGTCCCGGCACACTCACGCTGCAGGCTAGTGTCCAGCTTGCAGCGGGTGACCAGAACGTGGCAACCTTGGTGGATTCCAGGGCGGAGGGGAACATCATGGACATTAGCCTGGCTCGTCAGTGGGGAATTGACTTCCTGCCTCTGAGCCCCTCCATCCCCGCACGTTCCATTGATGGCCGACTGATCGGCGAGGTGGCCTTTGTGACGGAACCAGTTAAGTTACTGCTATCTGGCAATCACCATGAAACCATTCAGTTTTTTCTTCTGTCCCTCCCAGGACAGCGGCTTATTCTGGGGCATCCTTGGCTGCGGCAGCACAACCCGATGCTGGACTGGGAGGTGGGGGTTGTTCGGCAGTGGAGTGAACGCTGCCATCGTGTGTGCCTGAAGGCGGCCACCAGCCCACTCGGGAGAGCCCCGCCCGAATACAGTTCTGACATCTCCACTGTCCCAGCGCTGTATCACGAACTCAAGGAGGTTTTTAGTAAAGCCAGGGCCACTTCTCTTCCCCCACACCGGTCCTACGATTGCGCCAACAACCTGTTGCCCGGCACCTCCCCTCCCAAGGGCCGCGTCTACTCCCTGTCCGCTCCTGAGCGCAGGACCATAGAGGAGTACATCCAGGAGTCCCTGGCGGCCGGCATCATTCAGCCATTATCTTCGCCTGCTGGAGCGGGTTTCTTCTTCGTGAAGAAAAAGAGGGCACGCTCCGCCCGTGCGTCAACTACCGGGGAATAAACGAGATCACTATAAAGAACCGCTACTCTCTGCCTCTTCTTTCTTCCGCCTTCGAGAGCCTTCAAGGTGCCACCATCTTCACGAAGCTGGATCTTCGCCATGTCTACCACCTGATCTACATCCGGGAGGGAGACGAGTGGAAGACGGCTTTCAACACCCCGAGCGGACAATACGAGTACTTGGTGGTTCCATTTGGACTCACCAACGCCCCGGCGGTTTTCCAGTCCTTAATACCGTTTTTTCCCATGTATAATGCGCCGCCATGTATAATACGCACCCTAAAAATGGCATGTTGATGCTGGAAAAAAGCCTGTACCCATGTATAATACGCACCCAAATTTTGACTCCTACTTAAGTCCGTAAACGTAGAATAATTTCAGAAAAAAGATCATCTTTGGGAACAACCGGATGTTATTCTGCCGGTCAGTATCACTGCGCATGCGCTAGCAAACTCAATAGCGAAGAAATGTTTCGGATTTGTGTAGGGTACATTGTGACTGCAAACGAGCAGGTGATCGAGCAAGCGTCTGATACGAGAGCATTGTGTTCGTATGGAGCGTGTTTGAAGTGAACAGCAGAGAAGAAAGCGCATCTGTAATGGCGGCCTCCGTATGATATCCGGATTAAAAAAAAAAAAAAAAAAAAAAAATTGTACCCATGTATAATGCGCACCCCAGATTTTTGGACAATAAATTTGTTAAATTTTGCGCATTAGTATAGATGGAAAAAAACGGTAAATGACGTCCTAAGAGACATGCTGGACAAATTTGTGTTTATTTGGACGACATCCTCATCTTCTCCCGTTCGCTCCCTGAACATATCAGACATGTCTGGGCGGTGCTGCGCCGCCTCCTGGAGAATTCGCTCTACGTGAAGGCAGAGAATTGCGAGTTCCACGCCCCCTCTGTCAAATTCCTGGGCTACGTGGTGCGTGAGGGATCCATCGAAATGGACCCCGGGGAGGTGCAAGCGGTCACGTCATGGCCTGTTCCCGATACACGCAAGCGGCTGCAACAGTTCTTAGGATTCGCAAACTTTTATCGCCGCTTTATTCGTGGATACAGCATGGTGGCCGCGCCCCTGACGCCTTTACCAGCCCTACCTCCCCGTACAAATGGACAGAACGGGCAGAACAGGCATTTCGAGAGCTTAAGAGGAGATTTACATCCGCTCCCGTCCTCCGAGTTCCCAAGCCCGACAGACGATTTGTGGTCAAGGTGGACGTCTCGAACGTGGGTGTCGGGGCGGTACTGTCCCAGCGTAGCAGCCAGGACGATCGTCTCCACCCGTGCGCCTTCTTTTCTCACTGCTTGTCAGCCTCAGAACAGAATTATGACATTGGAAATCGGGAGCACCTTGCCGTCAAGTTGGCCTTGGAGGAGTGGCGGCATTGGCTGGAGGGCGCCACCATTCCGTTCATTGTCTGGACCGACCACCGCAACTTGGAATATCTGAGATCGGCCAAAAGACTGAACGCGAGACAAGCACGGTGGGCTCTTTTCTTTGACCGGTTTGAGTTTTCTCTTTCCTACAGACCGGGTTCCCGCAACGCAAAAGTGGACGCCCTGTCACGTTTGTTTCCTGGTGGGGAGGAGGGGCAGGGCCCGCCTCCCACTATCCTCCCGAGCTCGGTTCAGGTGGCGGCTCTTTCATGGGAGATTGAGCGCCAAGTGGAAGCCGCCTCGCGCGATCAACTGCCCGGAAGGTCGCCTCTGTTCGTCCCTGAAGGCCTGCGGTTGTCCGTCCTGCAGTGGGCGCACAACTCACGTCTTGCCTGTCATCCCAGGGCTGCCCGCACGAGGTACGTGGTGGCCCAACGTATCTGGTGGCCCACCTGGCAAGTGGACAGCAGTGATTACATCAGAGCCTGCTCAATTTGTAACCTCTGTAAGACGTCTACTCTTCCTCCAGACGGGCTGCTCCAGCCCTTGCCAATTCCCCGGCGTCCCTGGTCTCACCTGTCGATCGACTTTGTCTTCGGAAGGGAACACAGTGGTCCTCACGGTAGTGGACCGTTTTAGCAAGATGACACATTTTATTCCTCTGCCTAAGCTCCCGTCTGCGAAGCAGACTGCGTCCATCATGGTGCGAGAGGTTTTTCATCACCACGGTCTCCCACAAGACATCGTGTCAGACCGCGGTCCACAATTCGCTTCCACCTTCTGGGCGGAGTTCTGTCGACTCCTCGGCGCCACGGCCAGCCTCTCCTCTGGGTTTCACCCTCAGTCCAATGGGCAAGCGGAGCGGCTGAACCAGGAACTGGGCAGGTCCCTCCGATGCATGGCCGCCGGAGACCAGCGCGGGTGGGTCCAACAGCTTCCCTGGGTAGAGTATGCCCACAATTCCCTCCCCAGCTCGGCCACGGGGCTTTCGCCTTTCCACTGTGTTTTCGGGTACCAGCCACCCTTGTTCGCCCACCAGGAGCGTCGTGCGGCGTGCTCGTCGGCCCTTGCTTGTGTCCACCGTTGTCATCGAGCCTGGGCGAGAGCCCGGATCGCTCTCCTCCGCTCAGTTTTAGGCTACGCCCGCCAGGCAAACAAGCGCCGGACGCCGGAGTACAGAGTGCGGCAGCGTGTGTGGCTCTCGACGCGGGATTTGCCGCTGCGAGCGGGATCCCGCAAGCTGGCGCCCCGCTTTGTTGGACCGTTCCCTAATCCGAAGGTGATTAGCCTGTCCGCCGTCCGTCTTCTCCTTCCAGAGTCCATGAAGGTTCACTCCACGTTCCATGTCTCCCGTGTGCGGCCCATCTTTGAGAGCACGTTGGCGCCGGCGCCCGTTCCGCCGCCGCCGCCCCAGCTCGTTGAATGGGGTCCGGCTTACGCTATCCGCTCCTTGCTCCAATCGGCGCGGTCGTGGCCTCCAGTACCTCGTGGACTGGGAGGGTTATGATGACGCGCACCGCTCCTGCCGAGCCGCTGGATACTCGACCATTGCGGAGTTTCATCGCTGTCATCCGGACCAACCGGGTCCTCGGCGCGGACGTCCAAGGAGGGACGAGGGGACCAGGGGGAAGGGTCTGGGGCAGCCTTGTCCGCCGGCACCGGGGTCTTCTGCTCCCGCGTCTGTCGATCCTGCGTCCGCCGAGGAGTCGGACGCTTTAACGGAATATTGCCCCCTCCACTTGGTCGTCCGGGAGGGTTTCTCTCTTTTTTATTTTTTTTGGTTCCTGGTGACGTCAGACCCTTGTGGTGGGGGTTCTGTCACGTGCTAGCGCCACCTGCGACACGACCACGACCCTCCTGTCAGCGGACTCGCTGCCACCTGTCGCGGGCTCATTGACAGCACTATATCAGCGCTGCCAGCGCAAACCCGCGTGTCAGCCTGTCCCGTGATGCCGCTTCGCTCATCCGTTCCTGTAAGCCTGACTCGCTTAACCATTTTGGTATTCCCAGAGAAGTGCCTGTCCGCCCCAGCCAGATCGCCGCTCCAGCACCCACTATTCCCATCTTTCCCCACAATAAAGTCTCTGTCGCTACGTACTTGGCTGTAGTGTCTTCACCCTTACAGTTCCATCCCGTTGACAATGCGCTTCCTTTAATAGAGCTGAAGCGCGCTTCCTTGACAGACTACAATGCTGCTCGTTCGGTCATGTGGCTTTTTTAAAGCGATACGCGCACCGACACGTGTGCTCATTTGCATGATGTGGCTCTTTGCGATGACACAGTAAGAAAATGTGGCTCTTAGTCTCTGACTGGTTGGCCACCCCTGACCTAGTATATACATTAATTAATTTAAGTAATTATATTTTATATTGTATTGTTTCATATACCGTTTTTTTCCGTGTATAGTGCGCCCCCATGTATAGTACGCACCCCTAACAATGGCATGCTGATGCTGGAAAAAAGCTTGTACCCATGTATAATACGCACCCAATTTTTATGAATTTTTTTAAAAAAAATTTTTAATTTTTTTTTTTTTTTTTTAAGTCCCAAAGATCGTCACATACGCAGGGAGGCAATGGGTCCCATTTTTAAAGTCTTTGGTATGGTCTTAACTAGGCTGGATGTCATTTTTTTTGTTGGCGTTGATTTCTCCGACTGCCCCTAAACGCACCACCGCGCTCCGTGCGCACACGGCGGCTCTGTATGGGAGAGACGTTGAAGAGGAATAAAAACACCCTTGGAAACCAAAACTTGCCCCTCGTCGTGACTCGGAGCCGCAACAAATGTTTCGGATTTGTGTAGGGTACATTGTGGCAGACGGCAAACTAGCAGGTGATCGAGCGAGCGTCTGATACAAGAGCATTGCGGTCGTATGGAGCGTGTTTGAAATGAACAGCAGAGACGAAAGGAACAAGGCAAAGTGTTGTGAAATAAAATATTACCTGTAATACGCATTTTGTTATTTGCTGATTGAAACTGCTAATTAAACTGTGAATTGAAACTAATAGGTGGAGAACTGAACTCTCGCTCTTTATATAGCTGACGTGTCTTGCGCAACCGTTCTGCGCATCTGTAATGGCGGCCTCCGTATGACGTCCGGTCCGCGATGGAGATTAAAAAACAAACAATATTTGACAATAACACACCATCGAGGATTGCACCATCGCATCAAACGATGTATCGTCAATTATGAATTTTACTAAGTGTGTTGGGCAGGATGGCTGAATGCGATGCGCGATTGACAACAAACAAGAAGAAAGGTGAGTTTTATTTCGGGGGAGATTTGTCGTGTCTCGTCCCCAGTTTTGCTACGTGTCTAGGTTGCCATAGTTTCTGTTCGTGTCACCCCGCTCTTCCTGTGTCACCTCAATCGATGTAACGTGTTTTGTATTTAAGTCCTGTCTGCCCCTCGCTCACCGTTGGATCATTGCATGTGTTACTGTCATTCTGTTCCTGTCTTTGGTAATGTCACCCTGTCTTTTTGTTCCACGACTTTGTCGGTCAGTCCTGTTGTTGGTTTTGTTGTAGCATGACTTTATTTAAAAAAAAAAAAAAAAAAAAAAAATACTTTTTTTTTTCTTTGTACCCATGTATAATACGCACCCCAGATTTTAGGACAATAAATTAGTAAAATATTGCGCACTATACACGGAAAAAAACGGTACTCATTTAAATTGAAAATATATTTTATTTTTTAGTTGCAGTCAATCAATAATGTGAACATGTATTTTATTTTATTTAAGTAATTATATTTATATTGTATTGTTTCATATATTCATTTTAATTGAAATTTTATTTTTTAGTTGCAGTCAATCAATAATGTGAACATGTATTGTAACATGAAAAGTGAACGTGTTGTGAAAGAGGATGCTTGTGCACTGAGATTAGTTTTTTACTCATTTCTATTTAAAACAATAAGTTTTTCCAATGTTTTAAAATTGATCCTGTTGCGCTTTTTGGACACAACGCCCACCGTTGAAAACACTTTGAGAATAATTGTCAATTTTTGTCTATGTGAAGCCCTTTGAGACTGCTTGTGATTTAGGGCTATACAAATAAACTTGACTTGACTTGACTTGATGCTCTTTTCGCCCCCGAGTGTCGGTCAGAACACAGGAGGGAAGACCTGGTTCAGTTTTGATTGCTTTAATGAATTATTGGCAAAAAAGTAACAGGCACTGTGGCTCATAGGGGCATACAGGCAAACTGACAAAAGGGTATTGTTTGAAGTGTGTGAAGAGTGTGTGTGGTTTGTGGTGTGCGTGTGTGTGTGTGTGTGTGTGTGTGTGTGTGTGTGTGTGTGTGTGTGTGTGTGTGTGTGGTTCTGCAACGGACAGAATTACAACACGTAAATCAATGCTCAACTTCTGACTTCACACAACACTTGTAGACGGCACACTGTCACGTGCTGGCGCCACCTGTGACAGGACCACGCCCCCCCTGTCAGTGGAATTGGCGCCACCTGCCACGGGCTCATGGACAGCGCTATATCAACCCCGCCAGCGCAGACCCGAGTGTCAGTCTGTCCCGTGATGTTGCTTCGCTCTCCGGTCCCTGAGAAACTGACTCACTTGAAGATTCGAAGATCCCGCAGAATAGCCTGTTTCCACCAGCCAGATCGCCGCTCCAACGCTAGCGCCAGCTGTTCCCATCTTACCCCCGCCCGCAATAAAGTCTCTGTCGTTACGCACTTGGCTGTACTATCCGATCCCTTACACACACATTACATAACTAACTGCGCGTAACGATTCCACTATACTAAATAACCATAAATGAAATACTCTCGGCAACACACCAAACATAAGTCATCGAGACAACAAAATACATTTGCTGGCGACCGTTAGTTGCTGTGTCGCTGCATAACGGCTAGTCGTACGATGCGAGGCAAATTTAAAGGAGCCCACCGGAGCTGTCAATCAAACGGCGCGCACACGAAGCAAACCGCAATCAGACAAACGGCACAACAGTGGACAGTAATAACAATGAAATCTATATACTCACTTTGTGTCAAGGACGCACACAATCACAGGCTGTGATCACAGCAACATACTCAGTCGATACCTGCAATGTTTAACTTACCGCTGCGCACAAGCTCCAACAATCGCGATAAGCTGAGGTAACTCACGCGAGACTTAAGGAGCGGTGACGTAACTTCGTTTTAAAGATATCTGGCGCCGTCTAGTGTTGTGAATGGTTGTAATGTCTAGACCCCGAATGTAAGACGACCCCCACTTTTTCAGTTTTATTTCAATGCAAAAAACATCATCTTATATTCGGGCCAATACGGTACTATAAGACAGTGGTCCCCAACCTTTTTTGCGCCACGGACCGGTTACATGTCAGAAATATTTTCGGGGACCGGCATTTATATAAATAAATAATACATTTATATAGTTAATAAATAAATAATACATTTATAATAAATATATAAATACGATGAAATAAAATGATACGACTGACATAAAACCAAGTACAAATGACAAAAATAAAACTCACCATTACGTTGAATTAGTTGGAGCACTGAGTTTGTTTCTCAGAAACGAGCCGGTCCCATCTAGACGTAATCGGAGACAATGACACCCGAAGTGATTAAGGTTTGCCTTTTATTGCAGGATGCTTGGTCTCCATGTGTTGAAGCAGTTTTGAATGCTTCATTGCCTGGTTAGTTAGCCTGTCGCCACATATTAGCTTTGCGGGCTCGACTGGGGAAACATGTCACGTGACCGGGACGAGTGTCTTGACCGGAATTAATTGATCGTCGATAAAAAAAAAAAAAATTCTGTGCAGCTTGGCGGCCCGGTACCAAGTGACCCACGGACCGGTACCGGTCCGCGGCCCGGTGGTTGGAGACCACTGCTTCATACACTTTACGACACTTTACCACTATTTTATCTTCTTTTTGTAAATATTCATAGCTTATATTTTTAGTTTTACTACAATTGCTGTTATTTTTCCATATTTTTCTTTTTACATTATATTATATTGTACTCTATTTTTTATGCCGGAGGACTACGGTCCAGAAGTCTCTTTTTGCACCTTTATCCCCCAACTTGTACCTTCCTGTAAATCGAGCTGTTTTTACATGCAGTTTCTCACACGTGAGATTAATAAAGTTCCTCTTATCGTATCTTATCTTATCTTATCTTATCTTATCTTATCTTATCTTATCTTATCTTATCTTATCTTATCTTATCTTATAAGAGACCTAGAGTTTCAGTCTGTCTCCTCCCACACAAAGAAAGCAGTTAATCATGGATTGGCCATTAATTCAAAATCCAATCGACATGGAAGCCGTAATAATTCAAAACGCTTTACGTCGCGAGAGAATCATCCGACCCAGATTAGATGTTTCATTATTTCTAGAAGAATATCTTTTCAAGCGCTACTGCTTTCTTTGAACAGTAAAAATTATCTCAATAACCTTCGCTGGCGGTGGAATGCCTGATGGTGTAATGCAGGGCTGTCAAACTCGTTTTTGTTACGGACTGCATTGTTGTCATAGTTTCCCTCGGAAGGCCATGACTGTCAACGTCGTCTATATACAAACGGTATAGGCTACACAACAATCTGATGAATAACTAGTTTTGAAATCAGAGACTAGTAAAAATTGTTCAAATAGTTTAAAAAGCTGAATGGTCATCAAAATTGATGGCAATACCTAGATTTTTAAAAAGTGAAGACAATTTGTAATATGGGTAATGACTAGGGGTGTAACGATACATCGATACACATCGATTAATCGATATAATGCTCTACGATTTATTGGCATCGATGCTAAAGGTAAACATCGATTTATATCGCCGTGTTTGACCTCGGACATTAGACGCGACTTTATTTTGAAATCCAGTTCATTGTTGCTTGCTTCCTCTTTCCGGGAGCAGGGAGCAGTGCGCGGCGTTGCTGCACGTGAAAGGGGAGTCGACAACTAGTACGCGGCTCCTGGGCTGGTGCTATGGCTAGTGTCCAAAAAGACGAGGAAATTTGCTCCCCTTTAGGCTTCAAGTCATTCGTTTGGAAGCACTTTGGATTCCAAAGAAAAGATGGCTCAACGGACAAGACACGTGCAGTTTGTAAATCCTGCCATGCGGTGATCAAATATTCAGGGAGCACAAATCTCGCCGCACATTTAAAGAAAAAACACGACATCAAAGTTCAGTGTTAAAGTAAGCAATTTGTATACTACAATACTCTTGTAATTTCCTAAATAAAGAGTTTGCAGTACCTTGTTGATTTTGCGTATGAATTGTTGTAAATCAGGATATTGTTCTATATTTTTTATTTAAAAAAAAAAATAATCGATCGTAGAGCACTATATCGCGATATATCGTGAATGAATCGCAGCAGGCTTTAAGATATCGGCAAATATCGTATCGTAGTTCTTTATATCGATATTATATCGTATCGTGACAAAACCCGCGATTTACACCCCTAGTAATGACACAAAATCGATGCAAAAATTTGTCATCGCGGGCCACATAAAATGATGTGGCGGGTGTTAGGGTTTGCAGAATATCTTCATCGTATGATTATGTTGGAATGTAACCTGTAATCACACACGCAGGGAGGCAATGGGTCCCATTTTTATAGTCTTTGGTATGGTCTTAACTAGGCTGGATGTAATTTCTTTTGTTGGCGTTGATTTCTCCGACTGCCCATAAACGCACCACCGCGCTCCGTGCGCGCATGTGAAAAAGGCGTGCGGACGTGAAAAAGGCGGCTCTGTATGGGAGAGACGTTGAAGAGGAATAAAAACACCCTTGGAAACCAAAACTTGCCCCTCGTCGTGACTCGGAGCCGCGACAAATGTTTCGGATTTGTGTAGGGTACATTGTGACAGCAAACGAGCAAGCGTCTGATAAGAGAGCATTGCGGTCGTATGGAGCGTGTTTGAAGTGAACAGCAGAGACGAAAGGAACAAGGCAAAGTGTTGTGAAATAAAATATTACATGTAATACGCATTTTGTTATTTGCTGATTGAAACTGCTAATTAAACTGTGAATTGAAACTAATGGGAAGAAAACAATTCTCGCTCTTTATATAGCTGACGTGTCTTGCGCATCCGTTCTGCGCATCTGTAATGGCGGCCTCCGTATGACGTCCGGTCCGCGATGGAGATTAAAAAACAAACAATATATGACAATAACACACCATCAAGGATCGCACCATCGCATCAAACGATGTGTCGTCAATTATGAATTTTACTGACTAGGTGTGTTGGGCAGGATGGCTGAATGCGATGCGCGATTGAAAACAAACAAGAAGAAAAGTGATTTCAAGTTTTATTTCGAGGGAGATTTGTCATGTCTCGTCCCCAGTTTTGCTATGTGTCCAGGTTGCCATAGTTTCTGTTCGCGTCGCCCCTCTCTTCCTGTGTCACCTCAATCGATGTAACGTGTTTTGTATTTAAGTCCTGTCTGCCCCTCGCTCACCGTCGGATCATTGCATGTGTTACTGTCATGATGTGGTTTCTATTCCTGTCTTTGGTAATGTCACCCTGTCTTTTTGTTCCACGACTTTGTCGGTCAGTCCTGTTGTTGGTTTTGTTGTACCATGACTTTATTTTTTAAAAAAAAATTAAAAATTAAAAAAAAATTGTACCCATGTATAATGCGCACCCCAGATTTTAGGACAATAAATTAGTTAAATTTTGCGCACTATACACGGAGAAAAACGGTAGCTTGTCCCGTCTAGACAAAAGTAGTTGACCAAAGTGCTAAGATCTTTTAACTGATTGACTAGACGCAGAGGAAGCAATCAAAGTTGCTTTGTTTACAGAAAGTCGTAAAAGGCCCCCTGCTATGCTTTGATCAGCAGGGGACCGGCTTCACCCCAACCTGTGTGTTCCCACACCCCCACTTTCAACCCCACTCTGTTTCTCTCAGTAAATATGCATCTGAAAAGGCCTGAGTCAGACCTCCGTTCGACCATCGCTGTAAGCACAGCTATGAATGGACTCTCCGCCTGCAGGTGTTTGAAATGACTTACTTGACTCCAGTGTGGTTCTTGCAAAATAAGTTAGAGTGAGCACCACCCTAACATTTTGGTGCCGAAACCCGGGACTCTCATACCCGCCATCTGGCTGACGGAGGAGGACGTGCTGCATTGTCGACAAGCCAGCGTCCTTTATGGGGACCCAAGTTCCTGGGGGTGCACATCAGTGAGGATCTCTCCTGGTCCACCAACACCGCATCACTGGCAAAGAAAGCCCAGCGCCGCCTGTACTTCCTGCGGAAACTCAGGCGAGCGAGCGCTCCTCCGGCCGTCATGACTGCATTTTACGGCGGCACCATTGAGAGCGTCCTCTCCAGCTGTATTGCTGTTTGGGGTGGCGGCTGCACTGACTACAACTTGAAGGCCCTGCAGCGCATAGTGAACACTGCTGGTAAGATTGCTGGTGCTTCGCTCCCCTCCTTGAAGGACATTTACACCTCCCATCTCACCCGCAAGGCGACCACGATTGTGAGTGATGCGAGTCACCCCGCTCACTCTTTGTTCGAGCTTCTGCCCTCTGGGAAGAGGTACAGAAGCCTGCGCTCCCGCACCACCAGACTCTCAAACAGCTTCATACTCCAGGCTGTTAGGATCCTGAACTCGCTCCCCCGTTCTGCGTAGCATCCTGTACTTTTACTGTCTGTACTGTCTGTATGCACACTGGCTCTTATTTGTTGTGTTATCTGTTTATTTATTATTTATTATTACTCTTATTATTTATTGTTTGTGCCTTTTTGTTTATGATGTTTTTTTACTTTTGCGCTATGCTTGCTGGCTCCGTTTTGCTCCTCTTATTTATTGTGTTATCTGTTTATTTATTATTTATTCATCACTCTTACTATTGATTGTTTGAATTTTTGCCTTCTTGTTTTTATATTGTGTCGCGTACTTGTATGTCTATTGTGTTATGTGTCTCGTCACCGTGGGATAGAGAAAAACGTAATTTCGGTCTCTTTGTGTGTTGTGACATGTGGAGAGATTGACAATAAAGCTGACTTTGACTTTGACTTTGACAAGAAAGTCCTGGGAAGAGAATTCCTTCGCTGGGCCAGCATCTTAGGTCTGCCTTCGTCTGTCAGAGGTGGATTGACGGGGTCCGGCATTGCAGCGGACCGAGGAGACAAGTAAGTCATAGAAAAAAGCGCAGATACGGCTTTGGTTTGTCCAAGCTATGAGATACGGCTTTGGTTTGTCCTAGCTATGAGATACAGCTTTGGTTTGTCCGAGCTATGAGATACGGCTTTGGTTTGTCCTAACTATGAGATACGGCTTTGGTTTGTCCGGGCTATGAGATACGGCTTTGGTTTTTCCAAGCTATGAAACAGCTGGGGTTCAAGTCCCAGTGGAAGGAACGGGCTAAGAAAAAGAACAGAGCTTCTTTTTCTTAATTGAAGAAGGGCGTAGATTCTTTTTTTTTTGTTGTTGTCCGTTGTTCCAAGCTGTTTGCATGAATGTTGTGTGGTTGAGAGAGTGCGACTGGTAGGATAAATTCACTGCAAAGAGAATTTGGTGGAAGGTCAATTTAAACCTGCATCCTCAAAGAAAAGAAAAAAAATTGTAAAAATTGTATAAACCAAAAATACCAAATTAAGATGGGAAATAAGAACGGTAGATCTCTATCTCTTGAAGAAGATGAGAAGTTCATGGCGAGTAAATGTCTTAATTGTATGCAATACATGCCGAAGTGGAAGAAAAAGTATGGTGTAGAAGGGAAGTTGAAAGTTGAAGTGTGGAAGATAGTGGTTGATGTTTTGGAGGAGAGTGTAGATAGGACGACAAAGGGACAGAAAAAGAAAAGGAAAGAGAGAGAGTTGAATTGTGCTAGAATGTGGTTGAAAGCTTCACAAGAGAGAAGAGAACAAATTAAAGAGACAAAAAATGGAAAGATAAAAAGTGATGAGACCACCATTCAATTAAGATTTGGGAAAGAATTCTGGGTGCACAGTGGCATCCCATTCGATGATGCAGCTGAGAGTGCTTATCTGCAACATCTTAGAAATGCGCTCCTCACTGTTTCACCCCCCGACTTAGGCAACTGGGTGAGGAAACACTTGGTGGAAGCAGACACTGCTTGTGTTGTGACGATTGAGAAAGGCAAATGTTCTGATGTATTTCATCTAGATGATGATAATGATCTAAATGAAGATGCAACGATCTTCTTCCGAAGCTCCCAAAGGGGCAGAGGAAGAGTTAGAGACCAACATGGTCGCAAGCCGCCATATAATTCAAAACCCCCATCAGGTTCTGACAACTGTTGGAACTGTGGGAAACGTGGACACTGGTCAAAAGAGTGTCGTCGTGCAAAACAATACCAATCAAAGGGTGGAGGAGGAGGCAGAGGAAAAGCCACATTTTCAACATGTCAAGCTCCCCCCCCCCCTTTTTGACCGCTCATGCTAATACAGAGACATTGTATGCTACATTTAATAGAAATTATTGATTGGTTGGGTTGTAAGATTATACGATCTTCTATATGCAAGCTGAATCTGAGAGATTGAGTTCTTTAAATTTGAGAACAAAGAAAAAACTTAATTTAATTAATTTGCCAGCTGTTTTTTGTTTGTGTGGAGTTTTTTGGATTGGTGGATTGTTCTATCGGGAACCTTGAGTTGGAAATGGTATATGAATGTCGTGTGGAGAGCTTGGATGAATTGGGACCAATGTGATAGAAAGACTCCTTTTTGGAGGCTGTGTGAGATGCAAATGAGCATTGATGACTGAATGCCCGACTGAAGGGAAAATACAGGTTGAACGGTTGAAGTTGTTGGAGACTGCTATGGACAAGTAGTTGAGCGACTTTGAAGGAAGAATGATTTTGAGTAAGTTAGATGCTAGAAAGGAAAAAAAAAAGAAACAAATGCAAGCAAAAGAAAACTAAAGGTTGCTTTTGAGAAGAGTTGCAAAGAACAGACGAAGAACAGCCCTTGATTTGCGTTTGGCGGTCGTCAGAGTGGTTCCAAGACCTGCGTCTTGTGGTTTGTCATTTGTAACGTTTGGCTGTTGTGAACTTCCCAAACAGACATAAGTGATTTGGGCTTTTGTTGTTGGTTGTAATTAGTTAGTGGGAGGACTGCTAGAGCTTGCTCCTTCGGTGTCTCACCTGTGCCTTCCTGCCTTCCATTGTCTCCACTGAGACTGGACTGTGGAGGGGGGAGTGTGGTATTGTGGTGTGAAAAGGGTGTAGGAGCCGGCTCCTGTGGTGATTGATATTGTAATTTGATTGTGGGGGAGACTGATGTAGGTGTGGGGCTCTGGACTCTGCGGGTAGCTGTTTGCTGGGTTGGCGGGGGTGGGGGACGACGGCATTGATTGTCCCAGTACTGGCCAGGCTGGGATAAATCAGTATGAAAATGCCGGCCCCCCCCCTCTTGCTTCCCTTGCTGTGGCTGCGCGCGGAGTGCGGTCATACCCACTCCGGGGGTGTGCTGAGTGCGTGGTAGCAAGTGATATTGAAGCAGGGTGATGCCTAGGGAAGGTGTGACAATAGTTGCACGAAGGATAAAAGGCACTGAGGAAAGAAAAAATAAATAAATAAATAAATAATAAAAAAGAAAAAAGGAAAGGTACCATCAAAACGTCAAAAAAGAGGATGGCGTTTGCGCAGCGTTGTTTGTTGGTATTGTTTGTGAGCTGTGTCTCTGCTGTTTTTGTGTTGTCTGTGTGTTGTGTTATGTGTTAGAAGGATGAAATTCGCTAATATAGGTGCACTAAAGAATTTATTTATCTGTTGTCTATCTGATTTGCACCGCAAAACAAAATAAATTTTGTTAAGATAGGAAGGAAAAATAAAAAAGCGAGCAATTTGTTTATGGGCAGAAACTGGTCCACGCTCCTTTAATGCCTAGCCTTGGTTAAACAAAATTTGAGAGATGGAAAGTGTTAGAAAAATGTATATATATGTTATCATGCGTTCTCTAATCAATGCCTTACTGCAATATTACTGCAATATATGCTTGCTGTTTGGCCTTGCTGTTTTTATGATGTACCACAGTAGGACAGTTCCTTTCTAACAAAGACCACTTTGTTAGACAACATGCCTCATTGCTGTCCTGCACCCCAGATGAACCTCCAAGTGACCATTAAAGTCAGGGTTTTCCTAACTATCTTTATCGTAGGATTAGGTTGGAATGTATATAACCAGTAATAAATAACTTAGCTTGTTGCATCCTACACAATGTCGTAAAACTTCCCTTGCTATGTTTTAACTAGAGGTCAAAGGGTTTTTCTTCTGTATCCAGTCCACTCAAACTCCTCTTCCCAGATGTTCTTATCAGTATGTAAACACCTAGTGTCTCACACTGTGGGTAGGGCAAATCCAAATAAAAAGAGCGGGAGTGCCTACAGATTTTTAGTGTGTGTAGAGATTGTCTCAAGCTATCTGTACTGCACTCCTCGCGAGAAAAGACTTAATATTCTGTCTCACTTGTGGTTTGTTTGCTGTTGCTCTTCTATTCACTTATTCAGTCAGCGAAATAAACTTGACAGAAAGAACTTGCTTTCTGGAATTGGATGATGTACGATTATGAAATAACGACATTTCAAAGCTAAATTTAAAATTTGAGAATAAGAGAGCAATTGAGTTAAAGTTAAGAAACTACAACAGTTAACTATTATATTACTTTACCAGCAGTTATTTTGTTTATTTTTTTTATTCGATTGGTGGATTGGGTTGTCACGTTGAGAAAGGAAAGGAAACGATACAAATGGGCAGCTGTATTGAGCCATGGTGTCACGTGCCGTTGACACCTGGCTCAACAGGGGGGATGGAAGGGCAGTTCAGTCAGCCTTATACAACATATGAATTTGATTCATATTCAAAACGTTTATAAAAAAAAAAATTGTAGAGCTTGTTTAACATGTGCTAAAAACAATCCACAGGGTTATAGTGCCTGGTCATAGTAGATGCATTCTAAAAATGGATTGAATTGGCTTCAAAATAAACACTGAATGCCTTAACAGTGGCAAAAACGTTATGTAAAGAAATAATACCTTGTCAACAACTGCTGTAGATGTCAAAGGATGGAATCACTATCTCTAAAATGGATGTGGATAGTTTGTTTTAGGTGACTATAAGAGTAACTGGTAAAATAAACAATTGATTGCTAATGGCAAAACAAGCTGCAAAGACAGGAAAAATAATGAATGTCATGTGTATGGGTTCACGACCAATTCTTTATGTTGTTGATAAAAGATTGTGTGAAATCTGTCACGTCTACTGATTGTGAAATGTGCGACAGAGTGTTCTATATAATATCCATTGAAGAAAAAAAATACAAATAAAAGAAACCATTGCTTTTAGAGAATGTAGTCAACCAAAATTGTATATGTACCGACATGCCAAGATCTGGGAAAAAGCTGGAAAAAACAAAAACATAATATCTTTAAATTTGAGAGGCGGCGATGATCTGACTGAAATTGATGCAATTAAAGTCCCCAGAGGAGTTCCTGATTAATAAGAATTAATTGACCAAATTGAAGCGGGATGGGAGTCCTCCATTTGCTGCTGGTGGACGATGAACAAGAACGTTGACAGGATAAATTACATCCATTGCAACATGCAGAAATTGGGCAAACGGACACAAGCGGGACTTGAGGCAGTAGACAAACAGCTAGCCACGCCTTCCCTAATGTCAATCCAGAACCGCAATGCTCTTGTTATGTTGTTGTCTGGGAAAGGAAGGGTCTGCGCAATGTTCAGGGAACAATGCTGCACCTTCATCCAGAATGACACCGCCCCTGATGGGAGCCTGACGAAGGTGATTGCAAGCTTGCAATCCCTCAACACGAGGATGAAAGAGCACAACAAGTGACTGCTTTTGGGAAGTATAAAGCCCTTGTGTCCTCAATTACTGCTATACTCATCTTGTGTGGATGTTGTTGTATTCCGTGTCTCCAAGCTCTGTTTAACCGTCTCATCACTACAGCAATATCGCCCATGGAAGACGAGATGGCCCGGGTATGCCTAATGTCTGAACGGCAGCATGTTGATGATGATGATGCAATTTTTGCACTTGAGTTTACAGGGTTTTTCCCAGATCTGTGTTTCCGAATGATGATGTCGCAACATTTAGCTTCTTTGGTGGAAATATTTGTGCGCATACTTGTGATCCGACAACTGAAAATCAAGAGAAGTGGTTGTTTTGGTAATGTAAAAATTGAGCAAATGTGTGATAAACAGGAGGGAAATGTTGGAATAATTTAAGTGAAGCCTTGGCCTGCCAGACCTGTAGGCCTTGTCTTTACGAGTTTATGGCTTTCCTTTTATCTACGTTCTTCCTCTTTAGTGACAGGGATGTCTTTTGATCCCTGTCAGCCATATGTATCCTTCCTGTCCTTATGTTAGCTGTGTGTTTTTGTTCCTGTAAGAGGCCTTCACTAACAATGAGCAGAGATTATTTGCATAGGCGAAATGTTCTTATTTGGTTGAAAGAAACTCTATTCCTTTTAGTTAACTGTAGGTTTGGTTCATAGATTGTTGTTGATCAGAACTGGTTTTCTTTGTTAAGTGTTAAACACAGTTTGAAGTGGTTGCGTACAAGTTATCCTATATTTACTCAATGTTTGTTTAAGGAACTGCATACCAGTTACCTTACATTTACTTAACATTTGTTTTAGTGTTAAGAACAAGTTACTTATTGTTATTGAGTGTTAATTTACTAAGTAGATAAAGTCCAGCAAAGGTCTAGTTGCATTGTTCCACAGGAAAGCGGCAATTGAAGTTATCTGATCTCACTCGCGGACGACTCGGCCAACAACTGGAGAAGAACAGATGGACAAACTCTGCGGGGGTCACGGGCCGACAATAAAGTGCTAGTTCACACCACACTACATTCCTTAGCTAATCAACGTTGCTACAGACACAATCTTCCCTCCCTTTGGAGTAGCAACACCTCTGTAACCAGGGCAACCAAAACAGTGATGAGAGGAGCAGAAGAAACACCTCAAATGACTAATGCAAAGGTTGCAGAAAAGGTGCTGTTTTTTGCTGTTTTCCGGACGTGCTGCTGTTCTTTCGGTGGCGGATCCAGATCGGGATTTGGTCAGCAAACTACTGCGGATACGGAAGCAAAGACCGAGGTCCAGATCACCCCAACGTTCTGGGTGAAGGTCCCAAGAAGGAGGGGGACGGAGCCTGCGTCGACTGGACCCTATAAATTGGTGGAGCGCATCTCACATGCCGTCCGGCTGGCCGGCAAAGGAGATTCGTGGTATCATCTGTCCCAGTGCGCCCCAGTGAAGGGTTCCTGCAAGGAACCAGATCAGCCATCGACAGTCCCCGCCCTAGTTCATACAGAGGCAGAATAATCCTCTTCCCCCTTGGTGGCCAGGTAGTCCACCCTGAGCCACTGAAGACAACGGCCACGCAGCAGATATTTCCAAGTTCTCCCCGGACGGAGCAGATCTGCGAAGGGGGTGAGAATCGTGCTTACCCTCCACCAGTGGGCGTGCCAAGCCCCCAACGGCTGAACAATCACGAGCAATTTTTATCTTGATTGATAACATTCTGGTCGCCTAAGGCAGAGGGACCGTGTAACTCTTTTCCTGCATTTAATCTGGCTGCAGGTTTTTAAATTACACACACAATTTGGACTGGAGTATTGAGGAAAAAACCTCACTGGAAGTTATTGCTTTGATTGTATTTTCTTACTTATGTTTGATTGTTCGGGTTTGACATAATCATATGATAAAACAGGAGGGATATGTTAGGGTTTGCAGAATACCTTCATCGTATGATTATGTTGGAATGTAACCTGTAATAATTTAACTAGCTTGTCCTGTCTAGACAAAAGTAGTTGACCAAAGTGCTAAGATCTTTCAACTGATTGACTAGACGCAGAGGAAGCAATCAAAGTTGCTTTGTTTACAGAAAGTCGTAAAAGGCCCCCTGCTATGCTTTGATCAGCAGGGGACCGGCTTCACCCCAACCTGTGTGTTCCCACACCCCCACTTTCAACCCCACTCTTTCTCTCAATAAATATGCACCTGAAAAGGCCTGAGTCAGACCTCCATTCGACCATCGCTGTAAGCACAGCTATGAATGGACTCTCCGCCTGCAGGTGTTTGAAATGACTTGCTTGACTCCAGTGTGGTTCTTGCAAAATAAGTTAGAGTGAGCACCACCCTAACAGCGGGCCGTATCTGGCCCCCGGGCCTTGAGTTTGACATATATTTTGTAGTGGTACACTTGCCTGTCTTGTGTGTCGGCATCATGAGTTCGATTCCCACACACCCCAAACGAGCACTCGATTGATAATGACTTTTTATAGGAGTTGTGCACGTGCGTAACTCCAAGTGAACATACTGATTGGTTTAACTCAGATCAGCTTTTCTGGAACCGAATACTCAGAGTCTCCCATCTCAAAATAAGTCAACTCAGAGTTCAGGGATAGACTCAGAGTATGTTGAACCTGCTTTCTGGAATACCTCCCAGGAGTCTACGTAGACTTGGTGTAAAAGAAATGCAGGTGTAACCAGACAGAAATTAAATAACCAGGTGGCGGGACGTCAAACTTCCTTGTGGTTGTCTGCCGAGGCCGTGGACTAGACTAGGATTGGATGGCTCCTCACATCTGGTTCTGTTCCATTCTGGTTTGTTTGATTTGGTTGAGCTCGCTTCAATTCTGCTTGTTTCTATCCTGCTCGGTTCTGTTGGGGGATGTTCACTGGCATATTTTTTGCTTCTGTTCTGTTCTGTTCTCAATCAGTCCCGGCTGGCAGTGAGTAAAAGCAGATGGCATCTTGGATTGCACAGTTTCCATTTTTAGAAGCTGCTGTTGGTCAGTTACCTTGACGACAGGATACTTGCCGTGCAATAACAGCAGCAACGACAAGACCTCGGCTACTCCCTTGCCCCTCTGGCGCTAACACTAGCTTAGTACGAGAAATAGCAGCCAACATTCCCGGTGCCTTGTGGGAGGCCGACCAGCAACACGGCCGCTACTGAAATGGGAAGGAAAGGGAGTCGCGGCAGGAAGGGAGGAGGCGGGGGCCCGAGGGGCCGAGGGCTGACTCACAAACAGTCACTTATTCCATGCAGCACGTTGAAGGCTGGAAAAGTTGTGTCACGCTGCTTGAAAAGGGAGGGGGCCGACGGGGGATGCACTTTGGCCCTTCACGGGATGTAGCTTGTGTAGCAGACAAATTCAGTCTTTTTAGGGACAAACACGTCAATTGCAAGGCTGTCTTTTTGCAGTCTGTCTCTGTACTCGTCCGTCACGATATTGTCGACTTTTAAAGGGTTCGGTGCATCGTTGACTTTTGCGTCGTACCTTTAACCGCACGAGGTTGCGGGAATCATGGTGACTGTTTTTCAGCAAGGATTTACGTGAGACTGAAGACCAAAATGCGAAACGTCCTAAGTTTGGGATCATTTCACTCTTCAAAAGCAAAATTGGCCCACGCCCCGTTACCGTTTTGGAATCTTTTGGAAAGGTTCTCTATCTGCACCAGACCCCACACGCCAAAGCCGATCGGGCGCTCAAGACCTTTGCCGGTTCTGCGCTCGGATCCAATCAACAAACGAGTCGTCATCTGCCATGAGGTCATGCGCTCGGTGGGTGCTCTGTTGGCGTGGCATCATGCCAAAGATAGCCGATGCTCTTCTTTCTCTCGGCAGGACAGATGATGATTCCAGGTCCGAGTTTTGGCAGCATGGTGTCAGAAGCAGGGCTCTGGACTCGGACTCGGGGACTCGGACTTGTTGGACTCTGTCATTTTTGCCGGACTCGGACTCGGTGCTGATTTTGACCGAGTCCACTGAGTCCGACAATAAAAAAAATACGTTCAATTTTATTTTTATCATGCTGCTGAGAATGCGCGTAGGAATACTGTCCACAGCCCTGCTTGCTTGTTATGGAGACAAATTTAGTTGCGTGCGCGCCCGCGCCTGCCTGCCTGCGTGCGTGCACGTACAAGACCCACAATGCCCCGCGCGCAGCCAAGATGGAAGAACCCGGAAGCAGCGAGAGAACAATGTTTTGCCTCTAGATTTGGGGGGGAAACGGAGCATAAGTTACGATCAATGCGGCCACGTTGAGTTGCACTTAGGCTAATGTTTACATTATGTACCAATGTCAAGGACGATTATGTCACCCAGCTTATATCATTGATGTGTTTCGATAGTTGTGGGGTCGTCACTAATTATTTGTGTTTAGATAAATGTCTGATCTATAATGGTGTAATTAATGATTAAAACTTGAAAGTATCTGTTTATTGTATTCGTTTATATGTTTAATACAAACAAAGCCATCACAAAACTGTTATAATTATTTAGATTTTGATCTAAATTAGCCTTGAATAAAGACTAAGCAGTCCCATGAATTAACAGAAAAAATGGACAGCCGGACTCGGACTCGTGGTCAAGAGGCCGGACTCGGACTCGGTGCAAAAATCCGACCGAGTCCACAGCCCTGGTCAGAAGCTATTCATATCTCCACACTTGAGTGAGGTGGAATGGGCCCAAGGCGAACGTGAGCCCCATCGAACCGCATCAAGTGCTAATTGTTCCAAAAGTGGCCAAATGCAGCTCTGAGAAAAGATCCACCTTCATGCTGTCATTTTTCGCACATGACGGAACATAGGAATGGCCTCCGTTTTTTTAACAGGGCGACAACATGACATGGGCTGGGCAGATTTTCCAGGTGCCCACACACACAGACGCACACACGCGCGCGCGCGCACACACACACACACTTGTGTCCCCCAGAGCAAGCACAGGTGTAGCCTACCTCACGCGTGTAGCAGGCGTTCAGGGTCTGGTTGGTGTGTCGCAAGCGCTGGTCGAGCAGAGCGAGTGCAGCCTCCTGGTGCCGGAGTTGCTGGTGCGCCTCCGCCAGCCGCCGCTCCAGCTCGTCCTTGTCTTGCACGCACAGCGCCTCGGCACCCAAGATCTTTTCCTGGCTCTCCCGCAGGTCCTGGCGGCAGCGGGCCGAGCTCTTCAGGTCCGGAGATGTGGACCACACCACGATGACCACCAGGGAGATGACGGACCACAGGGCCAGAACAACCAGCGCCGCCTTGGTGCCGCTACCCATCTTGCCGGACTTGGACGTCGCCGCTGCCGTCATGTCGCTCCAAGCTTGTGCTGAAAACACAAGCGCACATGCACACGTTCCGAGGGGAACTCGGGAGCGGCCCCTTCTCCTCTCCTTCCCTTCGTTCCTCCTCCCACAGCACAGCACAGCACAGCACAGCCATCCTCCCCCACCTTCTTTCCTCAATTCTTCACCTGCTTTCAGTAACCATTTGTGCCAACAGCAAATGTGGAAAACTTTAGGCACGACTATTCATGTGTGTTGTCAAGTGATACGCCCTTAAAACTGTTGGGTTGAAAATTGGCTCAATGGGTTGTTTTGAAAAAAAAAAGTTAAAAAATGTATGTTAATGTGTATGTACATATACATATATATACGTATACATACATATACACATACATACACGGTCCGCAAAATGACCTGACACATTCGTAGGTTTAATAAAATGCAAATAAATTAAAGAAACAGAAAAGTTTTTTTATTTTTGAAAAGTAAATATCCAGTAATCCCTCATTTATCGCGGATAATTGCCTCCAAGACCATATGATATGTGTAGTGTCACCCTTTTTTAACATACATACATTGTTTGTGTATCATTAGGTGTATATTAAACCACATAAAAGGTAAAAAAAAAAAAAAAAAGGTAAAGACCCAATGATTGGCATACACACATCTGGGTGTAGTGAAATTTGTCTCTGCATTTCACCCATCCCCGAAGGGAGCAGTGACCAGCAGCGGTGCCGCGCCCGGGAAGTGCATATGTTAATAGAACATTCAATAGAACATTAAATAATAGTTTCAAAATGTAAATACTATATTAATACGTAGTATAAATCACAGAAAATAATGTATAAATACATATAAATATAAATATGATACGTGTGTGTGTGCGTGTGCGTGTGTGTGTGTGTGTGTGTGTGCGTGTGTGCGTGCGTGTGAGATATGTACACGTAGCTAAAGTATACATACTGTAAATATTTTTTAGAACTCTTTTGTTATTATAATGTAGTGGGTTGACATAATTCACCCGGAACCTAAGTTCACGTTGCCGAGTTCCGGTGGGATGGTTTATACGTGTGGGAGTTTCCGGTTTGAGTAGTGTGTGTTAGGATCTCAAAGGGAAAAGAGTCGGCCCGTGGTTGAGAGAAGCAAGTTATAAATGTCATTAAAACAACTGCCGTTGGCACCGTCATTTATCACTCCGCCTCCGACTCCAGTCCTTGCACACCACAATAACAACTTTTTCATAAAAAGGTACAAGTGTATGTACTGCAATTGTGTGGACACTCCCTGCCTTCTGCTGGCGTGTGGGCAACTTTCATGCCATAATTCCTCAATTTAGAAGGTTTATTTTGAATTTGTGATTTTTTCTTTTGGGGGAAAAAATCCGCGATGTACTGAAGCCGCACTAATCGAACTGAGATGTAGCAAAGGATTACTGTAATCCCATTTTGTTTCGTTTCATTTTTGAATAATGTTATTTTGGTTTTACCGGTGCCACATTTTCTGAAGTTCTGGCGGTGGGAGGTCGGCCGGTTGATTTGCGTTTCAATGCTGATCCACTGGCTCTGAAGTTAGTAACCCATAACAAGATCGTGTTTCGAGCAGGTACGGGATCATGTCTACCAAGTCTGAAGCGCAAACGGAACGCTCCTTGAGTTGCAGTTACAGATTCGTTCTTGATGAACGTTTCCACAATGAAAGCGCGATGCTCACCGGTCATGTTAGCTACTGAAACCAAACGAAATATAATTATTCTAAAACGAAACGAAACGAAAATGAAATGAAACGAAACAAAACAAAACAAAATGGCATTGTATGTACTTTTCGCAAATAAGGGTTAGGGTTGGCAACAATGCGTGCGCGCCGCTGACAGCTCTTGCACTTCAAAATATTCCAGAGGCCCATATAACAATATATAAATTATATATCAGATAACTATTATATAAGCAATAATGTTATCAAACCATCTGTGCACTCTAAATCATTAAATCCATTGATCAAATTCCTCGTCCGTTGTCAACATCGCCGCGCGTGCGCCCTGACGTCAGCCTCGTCGTTATTCCACAGATCTACTATATAACTATATTGTAGCGTTAACAAAGTTCAAGGAAAGACGTGGGTTTGGTAAACGGCTCTTTATTTAAAAAAAAAAAAAAAAACTTACATACCTTGACGTCGCGCGTCACTCGAAGGATGTCTCTTTCACTTTCGTGGATTGAAGTCGGGCGCCGGCGCTCGGCCGGGTAGCTGTCCGAGGACGGTGGCTGGGGCTCGGTCATGGCTTTTACGCACGCCCGGTCCTATTCTATGGAGCTCTCTTCCACTTCCGTGGCTCGAAGTCCACGCCGCCACACGGCTGTAAGTTTGCTTTGTTAAATAAAGAGCCGTTTACCAAACCCACGTCTTTCCTTGAACTTTGTAAATATAGTTATATAGTAGATCTATGGAATAACGACGAGGCTTACGTCAGGGCGCACGCGCGGCGATGTTGACAAAGGACGAGAAAATTGATCGATGGATTTAATGATTTAGAGTGCACAGATGGTTTGATAACATTATTGCTTATATTGTGGTGTGCAAGGACTGGAGTCGGAGGCGGAGTGATAAATGACGGTGCCAACGGCAGTTGTTTTATTGACATTTATAATTATCTTCTCTCAACCACGGGCCGACTCTTTTCCCCTCGAGATCCTAACACACGCTCATCCAAACCGGAAACTCCCACACGATGTTCCCCCTCGGGTGTTCTGGTCTGTTCGTAGACTAATTGTAATGGTCTCGATATGGCTTCTGCACACGGTTAAATAGTACACAGGGTTAAAAGTCTTATTTATAACATCACCGTATCTTCCCTCAATAGGTAGAGTTTGAAGGATCGGCGCGTAGGCGTCACCTATTGTCTGAAGCTGAACCACGTCAGCGTACACAAAAGTGTAATATGATCCTGCTTTTTTATCGGCCGGATGTTGTCAATTCACGCCTTCCGGTCTGAGCGAAAGCCAATGTTCAGGGTTCATTCCAACAATATACGCTAGAGGGCTCTTGAACATAATTCTCAAACCTTCTTCACCCGAAAACATGTACATCAATCTTTTTCTTACTGGCTTTAGTTAATAGAGTTTGAATTTCAGAAGCTAACGACTCATGATCGTTGTAAACGCCTCCTCGAATTTTCAGCATATGTCGAACTTCTGAATCATCTTGGAAAATGGCGCCTCTGGGGGCAGGAAGCTTCGGCTGTTTGAGATAGAAATTCCGTTTTTTCTCAGGAACGTCAGAAATTGAGTTGATGTATGAAATTTGGCATTATCCGACCTCCCATGTGCCTTTTAAGTCGATATGTTGCGCTAATTCCACTTTAAATTCGGAAAGCGTGTTCTAAGGGAAGGTGCGCATGCTGGCATTTCAAAGTCAAAGTCTGCTTTATTGTCAATCTCTTCACATGCCAAGACACACAAAGAAATCGAAATTACGTTTCCACCATCCCACGGTGACAAGACATAGTACACGACATACATACAAGCAAACAACACAAAATAAAAACAAGAAGGCACAACCAATGAATAATAAGAGTGATGAATAAATAATAAATAAACAAATAACACAATAAATAAATAAGAGGAGCAGAACGGAGCAAGTGTGCATACAGCAGACAGTCAGAATATAGCGCAAAAGTACAGGACGCTACGCAGAAGGGGGGAGAGAGTTCAGGATCCTAACAGCCTGGAGTATGAAGCTGTTGGTGAGTCTGGTGGTGCGGGAGCGCAGGCTTCTGTACCTGCGCTTTCCCAGAGGGCAGAAGATTGAACAAAGAGTGAGCGGGGTGACTCACATCACTCACAATCGTGGTCGCCTTGCGGGTGAGATGGGAGGTGTAAATGTCTTTCAAGGAGGGGAGTGAAGCACCAATAATCTTACCAGCCGTGTTCACTACGCGCTGGAGGGCCTTCATGTTGTAGTCAGTGCAGCTACCACCCCAAACAGCAATACAACTGGAGAGGACGCTCTCAATGGTGCCGCGGTAAAATGTAGTCATGACGGCCAGAGGAGCGCTGGCCTGCCTGAGTTTCCGCAGGAAGTACAGGCGGCGCTGGGCCTTCTTCGCCAGTGATGCGGTGTTGGTGGACCAGGATAGATCCTCACTGATGTGCACCCCCAGGAACCTGGCGCTGCTCACTCTCTCCACCACAGCACCGTCGATGGTCAGCGGCAGGTGTTGGGTGTGACCCTTCCGGAAGTCAACAATAATCTCCTTGGTCTTGTCGACGTTCAGCAGGAGGTTGTTGTCCCTGCACCACGTGGTCAGAAGGTGAACCTCCAGCCTGTATTGAGTTTCGTCTCCCTTGGTGATGAAACCCACCAGAGTCGTGTCGTCAGCAAACTTCACTATGCGGTTGTCGCTGTAGGTTGCAGTGCAGTCATGCGTCAGGAGGGTGAAGAGCAGCGGACTGAGCACGCAGCCTTTTATTTATGTCATTTCTACTTGGTTTTATGTCGTATCATTTTATTTCATCGTATTTATATATTTATTATAAATGTATTATTTATTTATATAAATGTATTATTTATTATTTATAGCAGCAGGAGGAAAAACAACCAAGAACTCGGCCAAAGGTGATCGCCAAGGCCGAAAGACAGGATGGAACACAACAGCCCGCACACACACCGAATCGGCCATAATCAGCACCCACCACGGAACCAGCTCTCACTATTAGGGTGGTGCTCACTCTAACTTATTTTGCAAGAACCACACAGGAGTCAAGCAAGTCATTTTAAACACCTGCAGGCGGAGAATCCATTCATAGCTGTGCTTACAGCGATGGTCGAATGGAGGTCTGACTCAGGCCTCGTCAGGTGCTTATTTATTGAGAGAAACAGAGTGGGGTTGAAAGTGGGGGTGTGGGAACACACAGGATAGGGTGCGGTCGGTCCCCTGCTGATTTAAGCATAGCAGGGGGCCTTTTACGACTTTCTGTAAACAAAGCAGCTTTGATTGCTTCCTCTGCGTCTAGTCAATCAGTTGAAAAGATCTTAGCACTTTGGTCAACTACTTTTGTCTAGACAGGACAAGCTAGTTAAATTATTACAGGTTACATTCCAACATAATCATACGATGAAGATATTCTGCAAACCCTAACATATCCCTCCTGTTTTATCATATGATTATGTCAAACCCAAACAATCAAACATAAGTAAGAAAATACAATCAAAGCAATAACTTCCAGTGAGGTTTTTCCCTCAATACTCCAGTCCAAAGTATGTGCAACTTAAAAACCTGCGGTCAGATTAAATGCAGGAAAAGTGTTACACGGTCCCTCTGCCTTAGGCGACCAGAAAGCTATCAATAATAACAGTTCAATACAAAGATTGCTCGTGATTGTTCAGCCGTTGGGGGCTTGGCACGCCCACTGGTGGAGGGTGAGCACGATTCTCACCCCCTTCGCAGCTCTGCCCCGTCCAGGGAGAACTTGGAAATATCTGCTGCGTGGTCGTTGTCTTCAGTGGCTCAGGGTGGACTACCTGGCCACCAAGGGGGAAGAGGATTATTCTGCCTCTGTATGAACTGGGGGCGGGGACTGTCGATCGCTGATCTGGTTCCTTGCTGGAACCCTTCACTGGGGCGCACTGGGACAGATGACACCACGAATCTCCTTTGCCGCCCAGCCGGACGGCATGTGAGATGCGCTCCACCAATTTATAGGGTCCAGTCGACGCAGGTTCCGTCCCCCTCCTTCTTGGGACCTTCAGCCAGAACGTTGGGGTGATCTGGACCTCGGTCTTTGCTTCCGTATCCGCAGTAGTTTGCTGACCAAATCCCGATCTGGATCCGCCACCGAAAGAACAGCAGCACGTCCGGAAAACAGCAAAAAAAAGCACCTTTTCTGCAACCTTTGCATTAGTCATTTGAGATGTTTCTTCTGCTCCTCTCATCACTGTTTTGGTTGCCCTGGTTACAGAGGCGTTGCTACACCAAAGGGAGGGAAGATTGTGTCTGTAGCAACGTTGATTAGCTAAGGAATGTAGTGTGGTGTGAATTAGCACTTCATTGTCGGCCCGTGACCCCCGCAGAGTTTGTCCATCTGTTCTTCTCCAGTTGTTGGTCGAGTCGTCCGCGAGTGAGATCAGATAACTTCAATTGCCGCTTTCCTGTGGAACAATGCAACTAGACCTTTGCTAGACTTCATCTACTTAGTAAATTAACACTCAATAACAATAAGTAACTTGTCCTAAACACTAAAACAAATGTTAAGTAAATGTAAGGTAACTGGTATGCAGTTCCTTAAACAAACATTGAGTAAATATAGGGTAACTTGTACGCAACTACTTCAAACTGTGTTTAACACTTAACAAAGAAAACCAGTTCTGATCAACAACAATCTATGAACCAAACCTACAGTTAACTAAAAGGAATGGAGTTTTTTTCAACCAAATATGAACATTTCGCCTATGCAAATAAGCCCTGCTCATTGTTAGTGAAGGCCTCTTACAGGAACAAAAACACACAGATAACATAAGGACAGGAAGGATACATATGGCTGACAGGGATCAAAAGACATCCCTGTCACTAAAGAGGAAGAACGTAGATAAAAGGAAAGCCATAAACTCGTAAAGACAAGGCCTACAGGTCTGGCAAGCCAAGGCTTACTTAAATTATTCCAACATTTCCCTCCTGTTTATCACACATCTGCTCAATTTTTACATTACCAAAAACAACCACTTCTCTTGATATTCAGTTGTCGGATCACAAGTATGAGCACAAATATTTCCACCAAAGAAGCTAAATGTTGCGACATCATCATTCGGAAACACAGATCTGGGAAAAACCCTGTAAACTCAAGTGCAAAAATTGCATCATCATCATCGTTATCATCAACATGCTGCCGTTCAGACATTAGGCATACCCGGGCCATCTCGTCTTCCATGGGCGATATTGCTGTAGTGATGAGACGGTTAAACAGAGCACGGAGACACGGAATACAACAACATCCACACAAGATGAGTATAGCAGTAATTGAGGACACAAGGGCTTTATACTTCCCAAAAGCAGTCATCCACTTGTTGTGCTCTTTCATCCTCGTGTTGAGGGATTGCAAGCTTGCAATCACCTTCGTCAGGCTCCCATCAGGGGCGGTGTCATTCTGGATGAAGGTGCAGCATTGTTCCCTGAACATTGCGCAGACCCTTCCTTTCCCAGACAACAACATAAGAGCATTGCGGTTCTGGATTGACATTAGGGAAGGCGTGGCTAGCTGTTCGTGCACTGCCTCAAGTCCCGCTTGTGTCAGTTTGCCCAATTTTTGCATGTTGCAATGGATGTAATTTATCCTGTCAACGTTCTTGTTCATCGTCCACCAGCAGCAAATGGAGGACTCCCATCCCGCTTCAATTTGGTCAATTAATTCTTATTAATCAGGAACTCCTCTGGGGACTCTAATTGCATCAATTTCAGTCAGATCATCGCCGCCTCTCAAATTTAAAGACATTATGTTTTTGTTTTTTCCAGCTTTTTCCCAGATCTTGGCATGTCGGTACATATACAATTTTGGTTGACTACATTCTCTAAAAGCAATGGTTTCTTTTATTTTTATTTTTTTTCTTCAACGGATATTATATAGAACACTCTGTCGCACATTTCACAATCAGTAGACGTGACAGATTTCACACAATCTTTTATCAACAACATAAAGAATTGGTCGTGAACCCATACACATGACATTCATTATTTTTCCTGTCTTTGCAGCTTGTTTTGCCATTAGCAATCAATTGTTTATTTTACCAGTTACTCTTATAGTCACCTAAAACAAACTATCCACATTCTATTTAGAGATAGTGATTCCATCCTTTAACATCTACAGCAGTTGTTGACAAGGTATTATTTCTTTACATAACGTTTTTGCCACTGTTAAGGCATTCAGTGTTTATTTTGAAGCCAATTCAATCCATTTTTAGAATGCATCTATTATGACCAGGTATTCTAACCCTGTGGATTGTGTTAAGCACATGTTAAACAAGCTCTACAAACATTTTTTTATAAACGTTTTGAATATGAATCAAATTCATATGTTGTATAAAGCTGACTGAACTGCCCTTCCATCCCCCCTGTTGAGCCAGGTGTCAACGGCACGTGACAACACCATGGCTCAATACAGCTGCCCATTTGTATCGTTTCCTTTCCTTTCTCAACGTAACAACCCAATCCACCAATCAAATAAAAAAAATAATAATAATAACTGCTGGTAAAGTAATATAATAGTTAACTGTTGTAGTTTCATAACTTTAACTAACTCAATCGCTCTCTTATTCTCAAATTTTAAATTTAGCTTTGAAATGTCGGTATTTCATAATTGTACATCATCTAATTCCAGAAAGCAAGTTCTTTCCATCTCTCAAATTTTGTCTAACCAAGGCTAGGCATTAAAGGAGCGTGGACCAGTTTCTGCCCATAAACAAATTGCTCGCTTTTTTATTTTTCCTTCCTATCTTAACAAAATCGGTTTTGTTTTGCGGTGCAAATCAGATAGACTACAGATAAATAAATTCTTTAGTGCACCTATATTAGCGAATTTCATCCTTTTAACACATAACACAACACACAGACAACACAAAAACAGCAGAGACACAGCTCACAAACAATACCAACAAACAACGCTGCGCAAACGCCATCCTCTTTTTTGACGTTTTGGTTGTACCTTTCCTTTTTTTCTTTATTATTATTTATTTATTTATTTTTTCTTTCCTCAGTGCCTTTTATCCTTCGTGCAACTATTGTCACACCTTCCCTAGGCATCACCCTGCTTCAATATCACTTGCCACCACGCACTCAGCACACCCCGGAGTGGGTACGACCCTACTCCGCGCGCAGCCACAGCAAGGGAAGCAAGAGGGGGGGGGGGGGGGCGGCATTTTCATACTGATTTATCCCAGCCTGGCCAGTACTGGGACAATCAATGCCGTCGTCCCCCACCCCCGCCAACCCAGCAAACAGCTACCCGCAGAGTCCAGAGCCCCACACCTACATCAGTCTCCCCCACAATCAAATTACAATAGCAATCACCACAGGAGCCGGCTCCTACACCCTTTTCACACCACAATACCACACTCCCCCCTCCACAGTCCAGTCTCAGTGGAGACAATGGAAGGCAGGAAGGCACAGGTGAGACACCGAAGGAGCAAGCTCTAGCAGTCCTCCCACTAACTAATTACAACCAACAACAAAAGCCCAAATCACTTATGTCTGTTTGGGAAGTTCACAACAGCCAAACATTACAAATGACAAACCACAAGAGTCTTGTGAGAAGACGCAGGTCTTGGAACCACATCAACGACCGCCAAACGCAAATGCCGGGGTCAAGGACTGTTCTTTGTCTGTTCTTTGCAACTCTTGTCAAAAGCAACCTTTATTTTTCTTTTGTTTGTATTTGTTTCTTTTTTTTTTCTTCTTTCCTTTCTAGCATCTAACTTACTCAAAATCATTCTTCCTTCAAAGTCACTCAACTACTTGTCCATAGCAGTCTCCAACAACTTCAACCGTTCAACCTGTATTTTCCCTTCAGTCGGGCATTCAGTCATCAAAGCTCATTTGCATCTCACACACAGCCTCCAAAAAGGAGTCTTTCTATCACATTGGTCCCAATTCATCCAAGCTCTCCACACAACATTCACATACCATTTTCAACTCAAGGTTCCTGATAGAACAATCCACCAATCCAAAAAAAACTCAACACAAAAAAAACGGCTGGCAAATTAATTAAATTAATTTTTTTCTTTGTTTTCAAATTTAAAGAACTCAATCTCTCAGATTCAGCTTGCATATAGAAGATCGTATAATCTTACAACACAACCAATCAATAATTTCTATTAAATGTAGCATACAATGTCTCTGTATTAGCATGAGCGGTCAAAAAGGGGGGGGGAAGCTTGACATGTTGAAAATGTGGCTTTTCCTCTGCCTCCTCTACCCTTTGATTGGTATTGTTTTGCACGACGACACTCTTTTGACCAGTGTCCACGTTTCCCACAGTTCCAACAGTTGTCAGAACCTGATGGGGGTTTTGAATTATATGGCGGCTTGCGACCATGTTGGTCTCTAACTCTTCCTCTGCCCCTTTGGGAGCTTCGGAAGAAGATCGTTGCATCTTCATTTAGATCATTATCATCATCTAGTTGAAATACATCAGAACATTTGCCTTTCTCAATCGTCACAACGCAAGCAGTGCCTGCTTCCACCAAGTGTTTCCTCACCCAGTTGCCTAAGTCGGGGGGTGAAACAGTGAGGAGCACATTTCTAAGATGTTGCTGATAAGCACTCTCAGCTGCATCATCGAATGGGATGCCACTGTGCACCCAGAATTATTTTCCAAATCTTAATTGAATGGTGGTCTCATCACTTTTTATCTTTCCATTTTTTGTCTCTTGAATTTGTTCTCTTCTCTCTTGTGAAGCTTTCAACCACATTCTAGCACAATTCAACTCTCTCTCTTTCCTTTTCTTTTTCTGTCCCTTTTTCTCCACCAAAACATCAACCACTATCTTCCACACTTCAACTTTCAACTTCCTTTCTACACCATACTTTTTCTTCCACTTCGGCATGTATTGCATACAATTAAGACATTTACTCGCCATGAACTTCTCATCTTCTTCAAGAGCTAGAGATTTACCGTTCCTATTTCCGATCTTAATTTGGTATTTTAGGTTTATACAATTTATACAATTTTTTACATTCTGTCTTTCTTTTCTTTGAGGATCCTCAATGCAGGTTTAAATTGACCTTTCACCAAATTCTCTCTGCAGTCAATTTATCCTACCAGTCGCACTTTCAACCACACAACATTCATGCAAACAGCTTGGAACAACGGACAAAAAAAAAAGAATCTACGCCCTTCTTCAATTTAGAAAAAGAAGCTCTGTTCTTTTTCTTAGCCCGTTCCTTCCACTGGGACTTGAACCCCAGCTGTTTCATAGCTTGGAGAAACCAAAGCCGTATCTCATAGCCCGGACAAACCAAAGCCGTATCTCATAGCTAGGACAAACCAAAGCCGTATCTCATAGCTCGGACAAACCAAAGCTGTATCTCATAGCTCGGACAAACCAAAGCCGTATCTCATAGCTTGGACAAACCAAAGCCGTATCTGCGCTTTTTTCTATGACTTACTTGTCTCCTCGGTCCGCTGCAATGCCGGACCCTGTCAATCCAGCTCTGACAGACGAAGGCAGACCTAAGATGCTGGCCCAGCGAAGAAATTCTTTTCCCAGGACTTTGTTTTCCAGGTCCCACTCAAGGACGCTGGCTTGTCGACAATGCAGCACGTCCTCCTCCGTCAGCCAGATGGCGGGTATGAGGGTCCCGGGTTTCGGCACCAAAATGTTAGGGTGGTGCTCACTCTAACTTATTTTGCAAGAACCACACAGGAGTCAAGCAAGTCATTTTAAACACCTGCAGGCGGAGAGTCCATTCATAGCTGTGCTTACAGGGATGGTCGAATGGAGGTCTGACTCAGGCCTCGTCAGGTGCTTATTTATTGAGAGAAACAGAGTGGGGTTGAAAGTGGGGGTGTGGGAACACACAGGATAGGGTGCGGCCGGTCCCCTGCTGATCAAAGCATAGCAGGGGGCCTTTTACGACTTTCTGTAAACAAAGCAACTTTGATTGCTTCCTCTGCGTCTAGTCAATCAGTTGAAAAGATCTTAGCACTTTGGTCAACTACTTTCGTCTAGACAGGACAAGCTAGTAAAATTATTACAGGTTACATTCCAACATAATCATACGATGAAGATATTCTGCAAACCCTAACACTCACCAAACCAGCATCCACTCCCATGGAATCAAAATCTCCTGCGAACTTGCCACACCCCCCTGACTCATCACCCATCAAACCCGGCCCACACTCGCATGTGCAACTGAATATAAGCTGAGCAAACAACCTTGAACGTTGCCTTTTCTGTATGGAGACTTTCTGCTCTTGGGCATGGTCGCGCGAAAGGCCCAGCGCTGTATTGTACTTTCCTGAAAACAGAGGTTTCTTAACAAGAATTGTGATTGAACTCAACCAACCTATGTAAGTCTAATTTCTGCTTCAGTGTCTTAGCATTTTCCTAAATCTGAAGAAATCAAAGGAGCACGCAGTGAGTAAATTGGATAACAGGTGATTGGCAATGGCTTTTGCCGTGAGGCGCAGATAGCGTGCTCCCTAAATTGTGGCCAAAATCCAACAGTGTCAAGTGTTACACACAAATTAAGTATGCACTTATCCCTTGATGTTATTGTTATGCAAATGAAGTGCAGGTGTCACGAGAGGGAGGGGCTGTAAGTGTCATGGGGGAAGGGGGTGCAGGTGTTTTAGGGGGAGGGGCTGTAAGTGTCATGGGGGAAGGGGTGCAGGTGTTTTAGGGGGAGGGGCTGCAAGTGTTGTGGGGGAGGTGCTGGAGTGTCACTAAGATAACACTAGTGGGCGGCATTTGCATAGGGAGAAAAAAATGAGATGGAGAGGTGTAGTGTCACTAGGATAACACTAGAGGCGTTGTAAGGTGTTATGTTGGGGGATGTCTAGGTGTTTTTTAGAGAGGGGGGTGGACCTACTGTTAGTAAGGTGGGGCTATTGATCGTTTTGAGAAGACACGCCAGCAGATGAGCTCTGATCGGAGGAGTTGGAGCGCGTCAAAAGTTGAAGAGCGTCAAAAGTTGTTTCGAGATGGTTAAAGGTAAGCCATGTTACTAATTATACTGGTATAATAATAATAATAATAATAATACACTGAGGTTATCATATAAAACATGATGTAATGTGTATGTAATGTCATGCAGATATAACCGTGTTTGCTGACGTGCATGAAGTATTTGACGACGACTTTAGCGGAGTTTATTTAACACAATCAGACTACGGTAAGGCAACTGTTCATTTACGCTAGTTAATAAAATGCTATTAGTTGGTGATTTTTTTCGTTTTTTATGTGTGTAACAGATCTCGTGGCGGCTGCTACTAGGCAAAAAAAAAACACTGATACAGACTGGTTTGGAGGCAGAACCATCAGAGCAGCGTGATTTCGGCCAAATCATACCCCCCTCCGGCCGACAGGAGGTTGTCACGAGCTCTGCACGTCATTTTGAAGCAACGAAAACAGCAGAGTTATCAGAGCTACGTGATAGCAGTCAAATCATACCCCCCTCCGACCAGCAGGCGGCTGTCACGAGCATAGAGACGGAAGAGGGAGCATCCACAGACATAGAATTGGCGGACGCTTTATCTGCTTACGAAGACCTTCCTCAAGAATCGATAAACAAAGTCAGAGGTATTCCTTATTTTTCTTCTCTTTCTATGTTATCATTTAAATGTTTTTTTGATGGTATTATAACGATTTAACTGTTTTTTAATATCTACTTCTAGTTAAGCGTTGTGGAACGGGACTGCTTCAAAGAGCGAGAAAGAGCAGACGTGCAGCCTTCTACTCAACTACTAAGGGGCCTGAATCGACAAACGAGAGCCATCACCATAAGACAAGGCGTGTTATAAAGTGCAGTGGTAATTGTGTTAACAAAAAACGGTTACAAGAATGTTTTAAGGTAATACATATTTTGACAGATTTAGCTGAATCAAGATAGGTCTGATTTTTTTTTGTGTTGTTTATATTGTAATTTCTATCAAAAAGAAATACAATGGATCATGATAACCTTACGTCAGCAGAGTCGGATTTCTTGACAAACATTGACGAATTAGATTTACAGCTACTTTGTGATACACCTGAGCTAGATTTGGTCAACATTGTAAACAATGCCATGCAGGAAGGGGGAGACACAGACAGTCCTGATGTTCAGGCCCACTTACAAGCTGTCGTAAACGAGCTAAACAGTCAAAGCCGGAATGACGGCAGCCAAAGTCCTACACTGATACCGTCACAACTGCTAAACATGATAGCAGAATTAAACAACAAGCTAACGGTAACAGCGGGCGCAACAGCCCTGATATTCAGGCCCACTTACAAGCTGTCGTAAACGAGCTAAACAGTCAAAGCCGGAATGACGCCAGCCAAAGTCCTACACTGATACCGTCACAACTGCTAAACATGATAGCAGAATTAAACAACCAAGCTAACGGTAACAGTGGGCGTAACAGTCCTGATATTCCTGCTCAACTGTTACACATGATCCAAAATCTAAATACGCAGCCTCTGATTGACCGAATGACCGTTAACCCCATAGATCATGAGATAGATGCTTCTGTGATAACTGGTAACATACCACCATCATTTCAGCCTAACAACTGCTCTGTTATAACCGATCACGAGATAGATGTTATTGACAACAACGCACCAGCGTTTCAAGACATAGCCCACCAATCTAACAACAATGCTTCTGTAATAACTAATCAGCGCGGCGGCTCTGTTGTAGTAAATAGACCGCATTTCACTAATATTGAGATAAGGCGGCATTTGAATATACCATCACAGGTAAACAGCAATGATTTTGCAACCTTTTACCTACAGATTGAGGATAGAATAGATGAAGTCTTGCGAGAGGTTGATATGCAAACACAGAGAGGTGACGTGATTCAAATCAAGTTAGTGGCTGGAAATGATAGGGCTCACGTTTACCCGCACAAAAGCGACATAAACACTATCCGTGATAATGTATCGGATCTGCTTGAACGTCTAGCTCAAATGTAGAGCTTCTAGCTGATGAGAATTTAGAGCTTATTGTCCAAATAGTCAAACCGATCCGTGGCGGAATGCGTCGTCGACTGATGAACAGTACCAACAAAGAAATTTTGACGCGTAAAAAACGACATTTGCACATACCTCGTAATAAGGACAACAATCTATGCTTTGCTCTTTCACTAACCTATCTGCTAAATGACACGCTAACATCAAAACAGGCCGTAAGGCAGGCCAGACTTTTGCATCAGAGTGTGGGTTTAGATTATCAAACACCTGTGAGTCTGGGGGATGTACATAAATTTGAAAAAGTTCTCAGACGGAAAATAACTGTCATGTATCGAAAAGAAGACAGCCGCCCCATGACTATCTTCGACACACATTACCCTAAAACAAATGAAGACACTTTATTTATCTTACACCTCGAGAATCATTACTACGGTGTGAAAACGATAGAGGCATTCGTGGGGTATGCATATTTTTGCAGATATTGTTACAGAGGGCATGAAAATTGGCAACGCCATCAATGTGAGGGACACTGTAACATTTGTCTCGATCCTCGTTGTAAACAACGACGATTTAAACATGTTATCTGCCCTGATTGTAACAAAACTTGTCGTAATGAAGAATGCTTTACCAAACATAAAGAGTTTCGAGCGACGAATCGTGTGAGTAACTGCACCACATACAAAAAGTGCTTGCAATGCGGGCTCCAATATTATGTGAAAGCTGATGGTACCGGTGCTAAACATCGCTGCCCCGTGAAAAGATGCGCGGTGTGTAGTGAGATCTTAAACCAAGATGATGATGTCTTACTAAACTCTCACCTGTGTTACATGCAGCCCATCAAGCCTCAACCGCCTTGCAAAAATGTGGTCTACTATGATTTTGAAACTTATGTAGATGCAGATGGTTTACACAACCCCTTTCTTATCTGCTGTAAATCAAATAGACTGACGAAACAGTGGTTTGGGACAGACTGTGTTGACAAATTCCTCACATTTTTTCGAAACCCCCGGTTTAAACAAACGACATTTGTTGCACATAATGCGAGAGGTTTTGATGCCTACATCTTGATAAAGAGAATGCTTGAATTAGGTATCAAACTTGACATTCTGATGCAAGGGAGTAAGGTTCTATCATTCGTCGATTTAGACACAAAATCTCGTTATATCGACTCATTGTCATTCTTAACGATGCCGCTAAGTGCGATGCCTAAGGCCCTGGGGCTTGAAGACAAATCAAAGGCTTGTTTCCCACATAAATTTAGCTCTTTAGAACATCTAAACTACGTAGGATGTCACGCTGACCCTACATACTACAATGTCGAACGAATGTCACCCTCTCAACGAGCTAAGTTTGATGAATGGTATGTCAAAGAAGCTAACGGTGTGTTTGATTTTGCTAAACAGGCGCTAACCTACTGTGAGAATGATGTTGATTTGTTAATGCAAGGATGTGAGAAATTCAGGAGCGAGTATTTTGAGGCTACAAGAACAGACCCTTTCAACGCCGTCACAATAGCCTTGGCTTGCATGAAAGTTTTTCGCACTAATTTCCTAACTCCTGAAACACTAGCTATTACACCTTCAGACAACTACATGCGACAGTACAAAGCTTTCTCACACGATTCTATTCAATACATGCAATGGGTCATGCATAGTCAAAATATCCACATTAGACATGCGTTGAACGGGGGAGAAGTTAAGGTCGATAACTACACTGTAGACGGGTATTCTGAAATTGGGGGGATGAAAATAGTTTTTGAGTATTTTGGTTGTTATCACCATGGCTGCCCAGAATGCTACAACCTCTCTAATATATGTCCAACAACAAAACGTCCCTTTCAGGAAAGGTTTGACAACACCCAAAAGAAAATTCAGGAACTGCAGCTTAAACAAGATGTGCACCTTGTAATTATGTGGGAGCACGAATGGTTGCAAATGAAAAAATTTAACACAGAGGTTAAGGAATTCCTGAAAAAAGCCAAATTTCCTACACCTCTCAAACCAAGGCAGGCTCTTTTTGGAGGTCAAACAAACACGTTTGTTTTAAGATACACGGCAGAAGCTGACGAGAGGGTGTTGTACGTCGATGTCACATCATTATATCCTTTCATTAATAGTACAGGTATCTACCCTATTGGTCATCCAACGATTATCCACAGTGGTTTTAAAGACCCAAGACTGTATTTCGGCTTCATAAGCGCTACCGTCAATCCACCTCGTGGTTTGTATTTTCCTGTTTTACCTTTCAAAACAGCTAAAGGTAAACTTGTCTTCACACTGTGTCGTACATGCGCTGAGCATAACAACCAGCAGACAGCTTGTACGCATAATGATGAGCAGAGATCGTTAACAGGTGTTTGGACAACTCCTGAATTTGTTAAGGCACTTGATCTTGGCTACACTGTTGCTGATATTACAGAAGTATGGCATTACACAAGAGCGAGCGACACAATTTTCCGTGATTACATGCGAACATTTCTAAAAGGTAAACAGGAATCTTCAGGCTATCCAGCGCATGCGGTCAATCAAGCTGATAGAGAAAATTACATACAGAGCTACGCGATTCATCAGGGTATCCAACTGGACCCTTCCAAAATTGCTGTAAATCATGGGAAACGTCAGGTTTCGAAACTTTGTCTAAACAATCTATGGGGAAAACTAGCCCAGCGTGAGAACATGACAAACACAAAAATTGTGACAAAATCTGAGGAGTTTTGTGATCTTCTGTTTTCCGGTTTGTACGATGTGAAATTCTTCCACTTTATCAGCGAAAAGGTTTCGGTTGTACAATATTGTTTCAACATAAACAATGAGATACCAGCCTCAAAAACATCAAACGTGGCGGCTGCGTGTTTCACAACCGCTTATGCACGTCTAAAAATGTACAACTATCTAGAAATTTTACAGACGCGCGTTCTTTACACTGACACAGACAGTCTCGTGTACACGGTCAAACCTGGCGAAACTGTCCTCCCGCTAGGGGATTATCTGGGCGATTTGACAGATGAGCTTTCGAATGACAGCATTTCGGAATTTGTCTCAGCAGGGCCGAAAACATACGCTTACAAGACAAGGGCAACAAACCGCACCGTCATGAAGGTAAAGGGTATCACACAGACTCACGAAAGCGGTCAGAGCATCAATCTTGACAGCATGCTCGATTTGGTTCAGGGGTACATCGACACAGCAGGTGCAGTCTCAGACGTGCTTTACGCACCCCAACATGGCATTGTTCACAATAAGAGAGGGTTTCATCTCAGAAACACATCATTTTCCAAGCGGCTTCGTGTGGTCTACGACAAAAGAAGATTGCTCAATCAAGGCCGCACTGAACCATTTGGTTATTGAAAATGGCTTTTAACCAGATTGAATTTGACCCTAGATTAGAACTTCCTTTTTCATCGTTAATAGCAGGGCCTTCAGGTTGTGGCAAGACGTTTTTTGTTAAAAATGTTATAGAAAATCTTGAACATGTTATGAGAAAAAAACCTGATAATATTGTCTGGGTTTATACTTCATATCAACCAATGTACGATGAGCTCAAAAACATGAATAAAGACATCGTTTTTATCAAGGGGCTGCCTGAATCTTTTGATGACGAGAAGCTGTTCCCGCCGCAGCAGCACCACCTACTGGTTCTGGACGACATCATCTTCCAAGCTTCGGATAATCAGGAAGTGGTTAGAATATTCACGCAATATAGACATCATAAAAATTTAAGCGTTATAATGCTAACACAGAATGTATTCCAGAAAGGGAAATTCAGTCGTACTATCAGTTTAAACAGTAATTATCTGATTCTGTTCAAAAATCCCCGTGATAAATTGCAAGTGAATGTTTTGGCGAATCAAATCTGCCCCAGCAACCAGAAGTTCTTCTTGGAATCTTTTGAGGATGCTACAAAAGAGCCGCATGGGTATTTACTGATTGATCTGACACCTTCATGCCCAGAACAATATAGACTACGTACAGGTGTACTACCTAACCAGTGGCCTGTAGTTTATATCCCCAAACAATAAAACGATGACAAAGCTTTTAAAAACAAATGCGTTGTTACTCAAGTCTCTGTTTACATCCAAGCCGGCCAAACGTAAACATTTACTCCTCAAAAGTCCTGCTAGTTTAGTGAAGGCATTGTGCGAGATTGCTCTGAATCTTTTAAAAGGACATCTACCCTTAAAATCAAAACTTTATAAAAAACTAAAAAAGCAGAAGAAAAATATCCGCTTTCTGGCTGATAAAAAAAATACTCTGAAAAAGAAAAGAGCTGTGTTAGTTCAGAAAGGTGGTTTCATATTGCCTTTATTAGCGGCATTCGCACCTGTTCTGGGGAGCGTTATTACTGGTTTTATGAACAAATAATAAAATGAGTTTGAAAACGGCGCAGAAAATGTTCCTGATCTCCCCTTACCAGCTCGAGAGGCTCAATAAGCCAGCCCCTACTATTCGGGACACCGCCGGGTATTCTCTGGATGAGGAGATGAAACAGGTTTTGGATAATAAAAATTTAAATCAATATGAAAAGATCAAAATTTATCAATCCCTGATGCAGCGTTATATGGGTTTGATCAAACAAAGAGATTCTGAGCAGATTCCTGTTACGATTCGTAATGAAGAGAGGGTCGTTGAAGAGAGGGGGAAAGCGCCCCCAAAAGTGACAGATGAAGATTGGGCTGATATTTTGGACACCATGGGGCCGCGTTATCGTCGCAGCGCCTCCTATGTGCTAAAGAAATTATCGGCCGAAGATGTAAGATGGACGCCGCTAAGCAAATTTATTTTTAGAGGGAAAACTGTCAAGGGCTCACACATGAGCGATTTGATAAAACATTTAATTGTAGCCGGTAAGAAACTAGCCGCTCAACCGGCTGGCTGGATAGAATTTCTGCGTACATTAGCACAGCTAAATCTACCTGAATCAAGCATTTCCAACCCCTCTGCTCGTGCTGATTTCAAACGTTTGAAATACGCTAGGGATGAAGATGATGATGTTTCTCACGCAAAACATGTAAGCGTAAAAGAGAGAAAAAGGAAAAACAGATCGCCGGTAGTAAAGTGGGTTAGTTATTAAAATGTTAGATACGCTAATGTTGTTACTGGAAAAAAAAACAAATGACTCTGTAACTCTCTTTAACAATGTTTATTGAATAAAAGAGATTTTATAAAACATTAACACGGTTTCAGACAATGACATTCTTTAAATTTGTGTAATGAACATGATATTTGCCCGCCACACAGCCGATCCGGTCTTCGACATTTCTTGACAAAATCGATAACCATCGAGTCATTATCCAGGGGGTCGGGATGATAATGCTTCATGACGTCATTGTAGGTCAGCCCCCACCCCCGTTGCGACAAGTAGTACACACAATGTTGACCACAGGTGTCATTCAATTCGTGTTGGAGTTGTCCGTTATGGTATTCCAAACGATTAGAATACTTCTTCAGAAATCTTTTTATACTTGACGGGTAATAAGGACTGTCTGGTGGCAGACCGAAAGGATCAAAGAATGTGGCCGAACCATCAGATTCTAAAGTCAAAGCGAGCCAATGTTCGCCCGGCATGTGGCGTGGGTGGGTGTTAACAATATAATATCTGGGCGGCTTGTCTTTGACGTCAGCTAGCTCGTCTGACGCGTAAACCCCACCAAACAACGCCCGTTGCATCCGGGTCATAATCAAATCCAATTCACGACCGTTCATATTTTTTAATAATAGTCCATCAACACTTCCCTTTTGGCATTAATCTCAATAAGGGAATCATAAACTGCGTAAATAATAAGCGTGGCTGTATGTGGGAGAGGCGCACGAAATCGCAAATCTAATCTTAAAACACCATTATTCACGGGCGATAAAGCCCCGGAATCATCTGCTTGACTTAAATTAAAGACAAAAAGTGAATAGCCTTGACTAAAATCTTGTTGATCGATACAGAGAGGTAAATCTTTTAAAAAACGCCCCGTAGCTGTGTATAGATTGTGAAATTCACGTGTATATAATCCAGCGTCGAAATTAGGTTGAAAAGCTTTAGCCGGTATTTGGCGACCTTCATGGCTAAGAGCCAGATACTCAATGTTGTGATGTAAAAAATTAAACGGGTTTAAATCTCTTCGCCCCATAAAACTGTTATGATTCACCATAGCTAGTACAATTTGTTTAGGAATATGGCCGAGGAAGAGGTTATCTTGATGGCAAATCCGTGAGTTTTGAGGGATAGAAAAAGTCTTTATATTGACTCTACTGAGAGGGTACAACGCGTTACCTTTATGTAAAGCTGCTTCATGGCCTATTGAAACAGCTGGTGAAACTGATACTTTTTTCACATAAAGTGAAGCTCCTAATATCTTGAGACACGAATCGCTGTCTAGAGCGCTCATGAGGCAAAAATCATCAGGAGCTCTTGTTAACTTTAGGCGTAGATCCACATTATTCAATAGATGGCGCTCAGAAAAGAAAATATCACCGTGTAACGGTCCTGTAACATGAAACTCGCGTGATCCCCCCATCAGCTGAGCACGACGAACTAGCCCAGGGGTGGGCAAACTTTTTGACTCGCGGGCCGAACTGGGTTCTAAATTTGGACCGGAGGGCCAGACCAGGAGCAGATGGTATAGGCGTTGTGTGAAGTCATATAAGCGTCCTGTAAAGGTCATTGCATAGAAGCTCTTGGCCTTTAGTAGGTAGTAAAGCATGGATATTCCAAACAAGTTTTTTGAAAACAAATGCATTTATTAACAGCATTAAAAAAAATAATAATTCACTAAAAAACTGCTATCAGTGATTCTCATAAAATACGACACTGTTATTATGAATAACAATCTCCATCACTTCAGTGCCTGCAGGTCAGATTAATGAAAGATGTTTATCTTATGGGATCACATCAAACGGCAAACATTCTGACCAAATATATCATCTTGAAAAATCGGTGAAAGCATACATCCAAATAAAGTAATCAAAACAGCAACACGGTGAGGGGTATCTGAAAATCAGAGCAGAGTTTTAACTCGCAAACACCTGGTAACAGAGGTGAGGAAACGGGAAACACTTGCTTAAAGTAAGCCTTAAGAACTTTACAGGTTAAGATTAGTCGCAAATAGGTGGTGCATCAATGTCCTTGAGCATCCTGCATTGTTTGAAAATGAGAATGGTCGCTAGTTTCAATCCCTGCTATGTGTACAAATCATATTCAAAATGCATTTTTTTACGATAAACTTGAGAGCCTCCCGTTCATTTTCAGTGGGAACAGTGTTGTTGGTGTCCCTTTTTTGCTAGTGCGTCATAGTCTGGAGTAAAATTTGTTGTGGCAATTCTTAAGCGGGATCCGAGGTGTTGGTCCGTTTACCTTGATCTGTGACGGGTTGATGTTGATGTGGCTGAACGTCACGTCGCGTACGTCGAGCCAAATTGGCCACTCTTTTTTAAACACTCGGCACTCACTTCTTTTTTTCGGGCCACTCATTTTAATGGAAGGATTCCAGGGGAAGGTTTGTGGGTGGCTTTAGCGCAAAACTGCATCTGAAAGCTCAGCGCGCGAATTATAAGAACGCTGTCGTCAAAGCCCACGCTCTAAATTCGGGACTGATACGAATAGAGCGAGAGTGCGCCAAGTCCGTACTACTGAGTACATACACGCACTTGTGAGTGTGCACCGAGCTTTCTGACACGGCTTCCGGTAGTAAATGCGCAGGCGAGCGCTTCGCCATCTACTGGGAAAACGCAGTCATTGCAGGCAAAATGACCAAAAAAAAAAAGTTTAATAATACAATTTGTTCAGGGTTGGCGGGCCGGATTAAACGGTCCCGTGGGCCGGATGTGGCCCGCGGGCCGTAGTTTGCCCACCCCTGAACTAGCCCCTCGTTGGCAGCAGGACCTTCAAATATAATAGAGTCCATACGACCTCTAGTGTCTTTTGCGAACATTCCTGCTGTGAATTGGGATTCCAAAGAATCGTTTGAAAAGTTTAACAATAACTCAATGATGGCTCTATATGCGTGCGTTGCACTAGATTGTGATATTAATCTCCCTCCCAGTGAGATATCTAATTGACTAAAAATTGTGTTTATAGGGAAATTCACAATGCCGACTTGCTCTTGCGGTGGTAAATTGCTCCCATCTCTACGTGTTATTTTTAAACGCAGGTGTAGTAACGTATCAGATAAATCTAAATATTTCTAACCGTCCCCGGGCATAAAAAATTCAATTGGCCCCTGGTCCACAATGGCCGACAACGGTAAGAATTCTACATAGGAGCTGTCTTCGATGGATAGTTGTGTTAAAGGACATGAAAACAAATCGAGACTTGACAAAACACATTCTTGCGATTTAAAATGTAGAAGGGCCATTTTAAGAGAAGATATCTGCCCTCTGTCTCCTTCGCCTTTTCAAAGTCAAAGTCAAAGTCAAAGTCAGCTTTATTGTCAATCTCTCCACATGTCACAACACACAAAGAGACCGAAATTACGTTTTTCTCTATCCCACGGTGACGAGACACATAACACGATAGACATACATGTACGCGACACAATATAAAAACAAGAAGGCAAAAATTCAAACAATCAATAGTAAGAGTGATGAATAAATAATAAATAAACAGATAACACAATAAATAACGGAGCCAGCAAGCATAGCGCAAAAGTAAAAAACATCATAAACAAAAAGGCACAAACAATAAATAAGAGTAATAACAAATAATAAATAATAAGAGCCAGTGTGCATTCAGACAGTTCAGACAGTAAAAGTACAGGACGCTACGCAGAACGGGGGAGCGAGTTCAGGATCCTAACAGCCTGGAGTATGAAGCTGTTTGAGAGTCTGGAGGTGCGGGAGCGCAGGCTTCTGTACCTCTTCCCAGAGGGCAGAAGCTCGAACAAAGAGTGAGCGGGGTGACTCGCATCACTCACAATCGTGGTCGCCTTGCGGGTGAGATGGGAGGTGTAAATGTCCTTCAAGGAGGGGAGCGAAGCACCAGCAATCTTACCAGCAGTGTTCACTATGCGCTGCAGGGCCTTCAAGTTGTAGTCAGTGCAGCCGCCACCCCAAACAGCAATACAGCTGGAGAGGACGCTCTCAATGGTGCCGCGGTAAAATGCAGTCATGACGGCCGGAGGAGCGCTCGCTCGCCTGAGTTTCCGCAGGAAGTACAGGCGGCGCTGGGCTTTCTTTGCCAGTGATGCGGTGTTGGTGGACCAGGAGAGATCCTCACTGATGTGCACCCCCAGGAACTTGGCGCTGCTCACTCTCTCTTCTTAGCTGATCTGAGATCGGCAGAGCGTTTTTTTCTTTTAATAGTCTTTTTTCTCCGCCCACCAGGTTGCAACCCCCGGCGTGATAAAACTGCAAGTCCAGAACCCTCTTGAGGGGTCGCTGTTTTGCGGTGAATTCTCTCTATGACACGTCCAGCGACATCCGTTGCTATGTTTTTAGCAGCTGTCTGAAGATGTGGCTTAGCCAAGTTAAACCCGCTTTTGAACATAGGCATGACAAAGCGAAAGAGTTTAGCGAAAACTGAACCCAGGCCACGCCCATATTGGACTGGGGCTCCTTGGAAACCTTGAATTGATCCTCCCACTTGCGTTTCGTAATAATCGACAAATCGATACAAATCGGGGTGTGTAGTTGATGCCACCATTGTTTTTATTATCTCGATCTAAAATGCAAAATGAGGATAATTCTCCCGTATTCAAAGCCGACAGGTGTGTTTTGATCTGTTCGAAGACTAACTGAAATGGTCTCGATATGAGATCTGCACACGTTTAAATAGTACACAGGATTATAGGTCTTATTTATAACATCTTCAAAATTTCCCTCGATGGGGAGAGCTCGCAGCATCGGCGCGTAAGCGTCACCGACGGTCTGATGTTGAACAATGTCTGTGTAAACAAATAGAAAATATAAACCGGCTTTTTTATCAACCGGATGTTGTCCATAGACGCCTTCCGGTTTGACCTGGAGCCAATGTTCCGGATTCATTCCAACGATATACGCTAGGGGGCTCTTGAACATAATTTTTGAATTTTCTTCACCTGCAAACAAATATCCGTATATGGTGGTCAAACTGAATGGCAACCTTTTTCATACTAGCTTTAGTTAATAGAGTTTGAATTTCAGAAGCTAACGATTCATGATTGTTGTAAACACCCCCTTGAATTTTCAGCGTATGTTGAACCTCGGAATAACCTTGTAAAGTCTCATCTCGAGAGATAAGGGGTTTTGGCTGTTTGTGATAGATATTCCGACCACCTTCCCGATTTTTTACCATATGCTTAATTTCAGAATCACCTTGTAAAGATTGATCTTTACTAAGAGGTTTCGACTGTTTGAAATAGAAATCCCGTTTTTTCTCAGGAACGTCAAAAATTGAGTTGATGTATGAAATCTCACATAAGCCGACCTCCCATGATCCTTTTAAATCGATATGTTGCGCTAATTCCACTTTAAATTCTGAAAGAGTGTTGTCAGGAAAGATGTGCATGCTAGCGTTTTGAGGCTAATGTTACGTAGAATTCTCTTTGTACATCACCCATCTTGAGATTTTAACAGAATGACCATCCTATCAGTTTTTAAATGTCTTTAACGCTATTTGCAGGCACCCAGCTGTCAAATTTGGTTGGCCAGCCGACCCAGTGGACGAGTAGCTCCTTCTTGCCTGACACAGTGCGTGATTTAAGAATTTTCTGTATCCGGAAAATCTTATTTTTTTTTATTTTTACTTTTTGTAATTCTGCTTCGTAAAAAGTGCCTTCTATAAGCACACCGTCCAAGTCTGATATTTTGTAGACAGGCGGGACACGGAGTCGTTGTGTTATCTTGAATATTTCATCCGTGAAACTCTGCAAGTAACCTTTCTCAAAGGTGCCTCTGAGTTTGGAGAGGCGGACCGTGTTGCCTGGAGCGAACCGGAACTTGATTCCCCGTCGGAAGGGGTTTTTGCCATACAAGTTAGTAAAAACAACGTTGCGATTTTTCTCATTGACAGCATTAGGTGTCATTTTTATACTGCTGTGAACACTGTCATTATAGCTGGTGATAAATTCCTGAATTACGTCTACGTATCGTTGTGTGTTCTTTGCGGTGAAATAACGCCACATTCTTGATTTCAATGTTTTGTTAAAGCGTTCAACCGTTTGCGCTTTTGTATCGGAAGACGTGGCGAAATGTAAAATATTATTCTGTCTCATTAATTTCTGGAAATGTTTGTTAAAAAATTCTTTCCCCTTATCTGTCTGCAATCTTGACGGTACCCCGCTAACTGTTAGGATATCTTCAAACGCCCGAGAGACATGCGGAGCTGATTTGGTCTTCAGAACTCGTACAAAGGCGCGTTTCGAAAACACATCAATTGTAGTCAGTAAATATTTGAATCCGTCATTGTAGCGTGACAGTGACTGTAAATCACACAAGTCCGCTTGAAATTGTTTCATAGGACCTCGAACAAAAACTTTATTTCTAGGAAAAGTTATTCTGGCTGGCTTATGTAAAGTATATGTGTCTTGGTCTGCTAGGAACGCTTTCACTTTTTTAATACTAGTGTTTTTACAGTGAACAGTAGCTCCTTTGTGCAAACGTGCTTCTCCTCCAAAACTGGCTGGGTCTACTGTGTTATAGTAGAGTTTTTTCAGAGAACTGTTACGAGCCATTGTGAAATGCAGATTGAAGCAAAACAGAGTGTGGCACAGGTAATAAAGTATACAGGTATGATATTTTAATAGAAAACACACAGAAAACAATCACTTTTGTTGGTCACAGTTTATTACAAAAAATTCAGATCGTTTTAAAAAAAAGAGTATAAAGCACACAATAAAACATATTAAAAAAAAATGAAGACAAAAAAAAAAGTTTTTCTAAGTTTTACCACAGCGTATAAATGAAAATAACATAGGCAGTGGCAATTTGGTTTCAATCAAGGTTTTAAGCCCCCTTAACCAAGTAATAATATCAGCAAGCAAATGAGTTTTAATATATTCCAGAAACAATCCGAGATCGGCAGCCAGCTGGGGTCATGTCTTTCTTACAGAATCTCCCATTCCGTCTTCCCAAAAGTTCTGAATAATAATCCGATCACGCTCTTGCCCAACACCGCAACACTGCTAGATTCTTGTTTTACAGAGCGCAATCTAGCAAAGATCCTGTTCTCGTGCGCGAAGTCGTGCAAAATGGTTGCAGCCGTGTCGCACAAGGTTTTAAGAGGAGCAGATGTGTTGAAAAAAAAAAGCATAGTCGATAACGTGCGGAGGAAATTCTCATTGCATAGCTCTGCCATCACAGTCTCGTAGTTCATGTAAAAATAAAAGCAGCGATCCTCAATAGACAAACACGTGTGATGAAGCTGGCTGAGATCATCGAGCGCACACCCGTCACACATCATTTTAGCATGTTGTAATAAGGCGTCATACAACATATAAACTATCGTTAATTTCACCTTTACGTAATCCTCAACCGTCAAAGATGTAAATGGGTCAATGTTCATGGTGTAAATGTCCTGATGAACATCGACTCGTGCAGGTGTGGATGTCAGCGGCGGAATGTTAGCTTCATCGAGAGGGTAGTCTGCCACAATTGTGTTGTCCAGTAGCATCGGGAGATCGGCATAGCTTTCATCAACCATGGCTAACGACTCAGGAGCTAGTATGTGGGCAATGTCAGAGCTGGATAAGAAGGGCAAGTCGAGACTCACACTGGTGTCGTTGAGCAGGCGCAAGGGGTGATCTGAAGACTCTTGACCATGTTGCTCCGCCTCTTCTGGTAGGTAGGTCTCATCCCCCGCCGGACCCGCAGATGGCGCTGACGGACCCGCAGATGTCGTTGGGAGACACTCTACCAGCTCGAAGGTTTCCTCATTCTCCAAACCGGTAGATGGCGTTACCTCGAAGGTTGACGGGGCTCCGAAGAGGCGAGCGAATCGTTGTCTGTAGCCAGGCGGTGAGGGGAGTTGCGGCGTCGTGATGAATGCGATGTCTGCGTAGTTTGTCTGGGCAGTAGATTCGTCGAGGATGGACCATACGTCAGCTGGTTGTGGCTCCGTCCCATACGGAGGGAGGAACTCAAAGTTCTTTGATGGCGTTTGAACCGCTACCTCAGCCGTCGCGTTTGTTTGTGGAAATCTGTTGATGTTTCTCTCTGCAGGAGCTTCATCCGGGCTGGACCAGAGAGTGAGCAGGCAATCTGGAACAGTCTGAACACCTCTGGAAAGTTTCTCTCCTGGTCCATTCTCCACAAGTGGAAAGCTTGGTAGAAGACGTCGGGCAGATCTTTTTTGGGCCATCTTGTTGTTGATCTCTTGTCTGGATTCAGGTACGAGTTGGTCTCAAGTCTGGAGAGGTCGACTGAAGAGATGGGCTCGGTACTTATACAGAAGTGTAAGGGGCGTAAACACCCACCCATCTCTAAAGGTATGCTAATGTTTACATGTGTAGGTGTGCGCGTGCGTGTAAGTGTGCGCGTGCGTGTAAGTGTGCGCGTGTGTGTGTGTGTGTGTGTGGTGTAAGGAGTTGGGGAGTTTAAAAGTTATTTTTTAGTAAGGCTAATCTAAACTCAATTTAAGTTTCGCTCCAATGATATTTGTCCAGACACGGCTTGCGACAAAGAGCCTCGAAATACTGTCACCAGAGGCTTGCATCTTTTCTTGCCATTCAGTTAAAGGCACATTAAGTAATGTTTGAAAAACCCCACATTCGTTATTGAACGCTTCTAATGTTAAATAAAGTAGATCGACTAATTCCCCATCTTCTTCTCCCTCAATAGTTTGTGGATAAACTTTAACCCGCAAAAAACATTTTCCGCTCGCCGTAATTCTTGAAACCCAAGTCATGTTCAGTACACCTTGTACACCGTAATCGTTTAAAAAATCAGTCAAAACCTGGGGCAGGAGCTGATTTAGCACCCCCCAGTCGTTCGAAGAAAATAAGCCAAACGTACTGTTTACGGCTGAATCTGCTCGGCTTTTCATGAAGAAAAATAGCTCCCCGACTTCATAAAAAAATTTAAACCCCCATCGAGTCTCTGTTGTCAGGTCCCAGCTCTGTTCAAGTTTCTCTGTAGAAGGCTGCTGCATACGTTTGAGGTACATATGTTTTTTCCTAGGAGCATTTAACAATCCGTCGTCACCTTTATGAGATAAATGAATAGTAACAGGCGTTTCAGCGATCATGATTTAAGCTTCAAGTTTAGCACCGTCGCTTTAAACTCAGCGCTCACCAACCCTGACCTTAAATATACTTGCGTAGGTCCACCCCCCGTCTCCTTAAAACCACACCTTTGTCACGTGTTTTACTCAAGACATGTTAGACTACTCCTAAAACTATCTAAACAGAATGTAATATGTTAAAAGTACACCAAATATACTAAAATATAAAGCCTTCAACTGTTTTCTCAGAAATGACCTCTGACACAGCACAGCACAGTTGAGTCCAGTAAAAACTGGTACCGTTTTTTTCCGTGTATAGTGCGCCCCCATGTATAGTACGCACCCCTAAAAATGGCATGCTGATGCTGGGAAAAAGCTTGTACCCATGTATAATACGCACCCAATTTTTATGAATTTCTTTAAAAAAATTTCTTCTCTGCTGTTCACTTCAAACACGCTCCATGCGACCGCAATGCTCTCGTATCAGACAAGGCTTGCTCGATCACCTGCTCGTTTGCTGTCTCACAATGTACCCTACACAAATCCGAAACATTTGTTGCGGCTCCGAGTCACGACGAGGGGCAAGTTTTGGTTTCCAAGGGTGTTTTTATTCCTCTTCAACGTCTCTCCCATACAGAGCCGCCTCTTTCCCGTGCGCGGTGGTGCGTTTACGGGCAGTCGGAGAAATCAACGCCAACAAAAAAAATTACATCCAGCCTAGTTAAGACCATACCAAAGACTATAAAAATGGGACCCATTGCCTCCCTGCGTGTGTGACGATCATTGGGACTTAAAAAAAAAAAAAAAAAAAAAAAAATTGAAAAAAAAATTAAAATTTTGCCTTTGTGAATAGTTCAGAATCGTACAGAGTCGTTACCCCAAATTCTCCTTCCATTGTCCTGACACCCACACCTGTCGGAATGTTTCAGAGTCGTTGGCCCTAATTTTCCTTCCTTTGTCGTAACCTCTCTAAAAACTTACAGCTGTCCGCATTCTTCAGAGTCGTTGACCCAAATTTTTCTTCCTTTGTCCTGACATCTTGTCAGGAATGAGGTGAGCCAGGGCGACCAAATGCAGCTTGAACCAGGATTTATTGAAGGGAAAGGGAGTTGGAAGGGAGTCAGGTGGGGAAACGAAGACACAAACGGGATAGAGACTCACGGCCAGCAAACAGACAGAAGTCTTCTTGGACACTTGGATACATGGACACTTGGACAAGGATAAAACTCTGACCGTGAGCCTCCAGACAGACCGTGGAAAACCAAACGACAGAAACACTGGGCGGACAGGGACGGATCACAACAGTAGACACCGACAGGGAGAAATACACGGGCAGGGCTTAAATACACAGGGTAACAAGAGGAACCAGGTGACAGACATTACGGTAACGAAAGGGGTGTGGCCGAGGGAAGTGCAGGCAGCACGTGCTCTGGCACGGTTGTGACAGTACCCCCCCCCACAAGGGACGGCCCCCGACGTCCCAAAATCCAATCCCTCACGACGGCACGCGGGGGGGCGGGTGGGCAGAAAGCCGCACTCGGGCGGCGACTAGGGGGACAGAACTGCACTCAGCGGAGGTCAGGGGCCCAGGGCCACACTCGCGGCACACACTGGGGGCCTGACGCGCAATCGGCAGGAACTTGGGGAACAGAACTGCACTCAGCGGAGGTCAGGGGCCCAGGGCCACACTCGCGGCACACACTGGGGGCCTGACGCGCAATCGGCAGGAACTTGGGGAACAGAACTGCACTCAGCGGAGGTCAGGGGCCCAGGGCCACACTCGCGGCACACACTGGGGCCTGACGCGCAATCGGCAGCAACTTTGGGGAACATGAACCGCACTCGGGCGGCGACCTGGGGGACATGAACCGCACTCGGGCGGCGACCTGGGGAACCGATGGCGGCCACGGGTCCGATGGCGTCGCAGATGGGGCTTGGCTTGGCTTGGCTTGGCTCGGCTCGGCTCGGCTCGGCTCGGCTCGGCTCGGCTCGGCTCGGCTCGGCTGTGGCTCGGCTCGGCTGTGGCTCGGCTCGGCTGTGGCTCGGCTCGACTGTGGCTCGGCTCGGCTGTGGCTCGGCTCGGCTGTGGCTCGGCTCGGCTCGGCTGTGGCTCGGCTCGGCTGTGGCTCGGCTGTGGCTCGGCTCGGCTGTGGCTTGGCTCGGCTGTGGCTTGGGCTGTGGCTTGGGCTGTGGCTTGGGCTGTGGCTTGGGCTGTGGCTTGGGCTTAGCTTTGGTTTCTTGGGCTTGGCTTTGCTTGGCTTGGCTTTGGTTTCTTGGGCTTGGCTTGGCTTTGGTTCCTTGGGCTTGGCTTGGCTTGGGCTTGGCTTGGCTTTGGTTTCTTGGCTTTGGCTTGGCTTGGACAACGGAAGCTGGTGGTGGAGGGGGGTCCAAGCGCTGGTCGCTGTGTTGGTCGGTGTCTTCTGTCAGGAATGAGGTGAGCCAGGGCGACCAAATGCAGCTTGAACCAGGATTTATTGAAGGGAAAGGGAGTTGGAAGGGAGTCAGGTGGGGAAACGAAGACACAAACGGGATAGAGACTCACGGCCAGCAAACAGACAGAAGTCTTCTTGGACACTTGGATACATGGACACTTGGACAAGGATAAAACTCTGACCGTGAGCCTCCAGACAGACCGTGGAAAACCAAACGACAGAAACACTGGGCGGACAGGGACGGATCACAACAGTAGACACCGACAGGGAGAAATACACGGGCAGGGCTTAAATACACAGGGTAACAAGAGGAACCAGGTGACAGACATTACGGTAACGAAAGGGGTGTGGCCGAGGGAAGTGCAGGCAGCACGTGCTCTGGCACGGTTGTGACACATCTCTCTCTAAAAAGCTACATTTCTTACAGTTTTTCTCCCCTTTTGTAAATGCTTCAAATCTTGAGATACTAATTTCAAACATGTCCCAACATAACACCTTTCTTCAGACATTTTGTTTCCAAAAAAAACCATTATAATCTGCAAGTTCAGAGTCGCTGCCTTTGTAAATAGTTCAACTTAAATCTCAGTATACTAAGTGTCCCTCCTTTACTTCAACTTAAATCTTAGACTTAGACAAACTTTATTGTCATTTTGTAAACACGCTGCATACAAAAACGAGTCCTTTGTAAATGCTTCAAATCTTAAGATACTAATTTCAAACATGTCCCAACATAACACCTTTCTTCAGACATTTTGTCTCCAAAAAAAACCCATATAATCTGCAAATTCAAAGTCACTGCCTTTGTAAATAGTTCAACTTAAATCTCAGTATACCAAAGTACTAAAGTATACTTTACTTCAACTTAAATCTTAGACAAACTTTATTGTCATTTTGTAAACACACGCTGCACACAAAAACGAAATTACGTTATTTCAACTAGATAAAAAGTAATATTTCTATATAAATGTGAAATAAGATAAAGAAGTTAAATAAGATACTAAATTTTAAACATGTCCCAACATAACACCTTTCTTCAGACATTCTGTCTCCAAAAAAAAAAAAAAAAAACACACCTAAGCCTCCCCTCACAACTGCAGTCAGTTTTTCTCCCCTTACGAATACTGCCCTCTAGTGTTATCTTAGTGACACTGCACCTCTCCAACTCGTTTTTTTTTCCTCCCTATGTGAATGCCGCCCTCTAGTGTTATCTTAGTGACACTGCACCTCTCCATCTCAATTTATTTTTTCCCTATGAGAATGCCGCCCTCTAGTGTTATTTTAGTGACACTGCAGCACCTCCCCCACATCACTTGCAGCCCCTCCCCCTAAAACACCTGCACCCCTTCCCCCCATGACACTTACAGCCCCTCCCCCCAAAAAACCTGCACTTCATTTGCATAACAATAACATCAAGGGATAAGTGCATACTTAATTTGTGTAGTGTTAATCCACAAAGTGTAAAATTAACTGAAAGGAAATTATTACATTGTAATTATTAAATTATTTTAAATTAGCCACTGAATTAATATTGACTTTGTTTAATAGTCTAAGTCCATTTAAAGTAGTTAAATTAAAATGAGGTGCAATCAGCCTAACAAACGAAGCTCAGATGGAATGCTCCCCCTTCAAAATAAAATCACGCCATCAGCTCATTGAAACGAAATAGAATGCATATAAACCAAGGAACAACAAAAAAAATAGACATTTGTATACAAGTCATCGTGAAACGTCCTATTTTGAAAAGATTAACCGTTTGGAAATCCAACACGTTGTGATGGGTTGCGCGAGCTTCGTTCGGGCATCGTCGGTGCGAACAAAAAAAAAAGAAAAAAAGAAAAACAGCGTTTGTGCGTCAGTCGTCACAGGTGGACGAAATTTTTCCGTTTGAATCTGTTCTAGCCCGGACGCCCTTTGCTCCTACCCACCCCCATCATCATCATTATCATCATCACATCCCCTTGCACCTCCACGCATCGTCGTCGTCCTTCAATTCTTTGCTGCTCGTCGCGTGGCCTTTTTGCCTTTTGATAGACGAGCACAAGGACAACTTCTCAAGGTCAGAAGCTCTTTCCAGCTTCTCCTCTCTTCTTTCCGTTGGATTTAATTTGCACGTCTGCATATTTAGCGGGGCGCGGGGTGCAAGAAAGAAGCGCAATGACGAGAGATGGAGGGATGGAGGCAGGTGCGTTGACGAAAATGGAGGCTGGACAAAGGAAGGATAAGCACGCACGACGAGAGCAACATTTCTTACGGCAGCTGGGTATTGTTACCGGATTCAACATAAACGTGCATATTGCAGTTTCGCCTCGAACATGATCTCGATTTTAATTCTTCCTCAGGGGAATAAAGAGGAGGAGGAGGGGGCCGACGGGGGGAGGTCGTTTTTCGTTCGGTCTTGAAATAAAATGCTTTCGAAGATGAATTGCAATGCAGCCTGTAATTAGTTGTTTATCGTGCTCTCAAATATTTACATAAAATGCGGAGCCAAGAGCGAACGAGCGACGGAAGGCGTGATTTATGTATGGTAGTACGCACTTTTTTATTTTCTGCTCTTCGTTCTTTGTTATGCACATTAGTATATTTGCTCAGCAACTGCTCATTAGCATGGTGGCAGCATGAGTAGGTCACATGGCTTCTTTTGCCTGGAAGGGAGAAACATCTTTAGCTGCTAACCTGTGCTAAGCTAGGCTAAGTGCTACATTGTTTTTGGTCACACACACACGCACACACACACACACACACACACATTGAATGATTGAATGAATTTATTTGTTTCAAACATGTAAACTATACATCAAGCAAATGAAGACAAATAAAATAAAAAACAAAAACAAGGTGAAAGTCATTTAAATTATGACTGTAAATACGAACGTACTACAATCTACTGCACAAAATGGGTGGAGTTTACTTGTCTGAAAAGGACTGGGAAGTAAGATTTATTTAATGCCACGCCCTGTCCAATTTAAGACAAAAATGAAAGATAAAATGTGTAGTTACCTGTAACAGAGTTGTTACTTTGTTGTCCGTGACTTTCACATGAAGAGAAAGGAAGGAGGAAAAAATAATAATAATAAAAATGCCATTAAATTATGTAATTTCAATGTGTTCGTAGCTCATGAGTGTCAATTTTTTTAATTTACTTTTGAACATCACCATGTTTTAGGTTATTGTTCCAGAGTTTAACACCTGCAATGGAGATACCAAAGCTTTTCCTAGTTGATCTGTGTTTGGGTAGAGTAAATACCGTAATTTTAGGACTAAGTCGCTCCGGAGTATAAGTCGCACCAGCCATAAAATGCCCCAAAAAGTGAAAAAAACCATATATAAGTCGCATTTTGGGGGGCAATTTATTCGACAATATCCAACACCAAGAACAGACATGAACGAGCAACAACAGGCCTTTTGCAAGGAGGGCCAGATTTAGTAACGTGAAGTTTTTTCAGACATTTTTTAACTACAAAAATTTCATGCAAATTGGGACGTCAAACGCTGCGTGTTCGCTTCTCTTCCGGGGGAGGGGGGGGGTGCTAATGGGACGTCAAACGCTGCGTGTTCGCTTCTCTTCCGGGGAGGGGGGGGGATAATGGGACGTCAAACGCTGCGTGTTCGCTTTTCTTCCGGGGGAGGGGGGTGCAGCCATTTCTGGGGACTGGCTTGATTTCATTTGTGTGGCGGGCTTCATCTAGTGTTGAAACTGAGAAGTGCAACAGAGTTGAGCTCAAGCTTCTTGTGCGGGCCATATTCAATTATGTTTTCAGAATTTGCTGCGGGCCAATAAAAGCTGGACCGCGGGCCGCAGTTGGTCTGCGGGCCATAGTTTGGACACCCCTGGGCTAGACGATACGGTATGCTAACGTGACAAACACAAACGAAGCGCTGAGAACGAGCCTGACGTAACATTCAGTTATTCAAAAAAAACGATTACCGTATTTTGCGCCCTATCAGGCGCACCGGGTTATAAGGCGCACCTTCAATGAACGGCCCATTTTAAAACTTTGTCCATATACAAGGCGCACCGGACTATAAAGCGCATAAAATAGAAGCTTTACTGCAACAAACTGAAGTTGACTAGGGTTGCGGTATGCACCCACTAGCCAATAACCAACGAGCCTTCTGTAAACAATCGCGTTTCTCAAACGATCTCCTATAAAATGATCGGAACTGACTAAAGTTCGATCTAACGCATTGGTACTGCTTACCTATGTTTCCCTTCCATATCGATCTGTAGATTTACTCGAAACATTAACAGAGCAGCCTATTTTGACATGAAATAGCCTCGCGCGTATAGCAGCTATCGTTATAGCATTAGCCATCCGCAATTTCCCATGAGTCTCAGCTCGCAATCTCCCATGAGCCTCAGAAAAGTGTAAACAATCGCGTTTCTCAAACGATCTCCTATAAAATGATCGGAACTGACTAAAGTTTGATCTAACGCATTGGTACTGCTTACCTATGTTTCCCTTCCATATCGATCCGTAGATTTACTCGAAACATTAACAGAGCAGCCTATTTTGACATGAAATAGCCTCGCGCATATAGCAGCTATCGTTATAGCATCAGCCATCCGCAAAATCCCATGAGCCTCAGCTTGCAATCTCCCATGAGCCTCAGCAAAGTGTAAACAATCGCGTTTCTCAAACGATCTCCTATAAGATGATCGGAACTGACTAAAGTTCGATCTAACGCATTGGTACTGCTTACCTGTTTCCCTTCCATATCGATCCATAGATTTATTCGAAACATTAACAGAGCAGCCTATTTTGACATAAAATAGCCTCGCGCATATAGCAGCTATCGTTATAGCATTAGCCATCCGCAAAATCCCATGAGCCTCAGCAAAGTGTAAACAATCGCGTTTCTCAAACGATCTCCTATAAAATGATCGGAACTGACTAAAGTTCGATCTAACGCATTGGTACTGCTTACCTATGTTTCCCTTCCATATCGATCCGTAGATTTACTCGAAACATTAACAGAGCAGCCTATTTTGACATGAAATAGCCTCGCGCGTATAGCAGCTATCGTTATAGCATTAGCCATCCGCAATTTCCCATGAGCCTCAGCTCGCATTTTGAAATGAAATAGCCTCGCGGGTACAACAGCTATTTGGTGACGCCCCCTGACTACAGTTACCGTAATGTAGGGAAGCGATGCGACCTTGTAATTTACTAGTCGTACTAAAACGTACTAAAACATTTTGGCAGAGCACTGTGTACAACCAGTATGGATCAACAAATTCATCAATTGATCCATATATAAGGCGCACCGGACTATAAGGCGCACTGTCGACTTTTGATAAAAAATTAGGTTTTTAGGTGCGCCTTATGGGGCGGAAAATACGGTACATAAATAACACGTTTATAAAACCATCTGTGTCACTCCAATTCATTAAATCCATCGATCGTCCTTTGTCAACAATGCCGTGTGCCGCGCCGCAGTTCAAATTATTCCACAGGCCCATACAACAATATATAAACTATATTTTAAATAACTATCACATAAACAACAATATTATCAAACCATTTGTGTCACTCCAAATCATTAAATCCTTCGATCAAATTTCTCGTCCTTTATGTCATCCTGGTGACAGAGGACATGTCCAGAGGATATGGCGCTTTAAAGTGGTAATTACTTTATTTGATTTTTTCTCTCTATTTTTCATGTTTTGAAAATGTTCAAGATAAAGATATCAAAGCATGTGAAGTGATCAACTATACTAAAAATAACGTGAAGTGGTCAACTGTACTTGTAAGTGATGTGTTAATGATCAAGTAAAAATTTGTGAAAAAAAACATATATAAGTTGCTCCTGCGTATAAGTCGCCCCCCCACCCAAACTATGAAATAAAACGCGACTTATAGTCCGAAAATTACGGTATGTTGTCATTAATCCTTAGTTTATAATCACTGTTTTGTAGGTGAAAATGCTTTTAAATATTTTTAGGCAAACTGTTATGCTTCACTTTGAGCATGATTTGAGCAGTTAGATTACCTACCAAATCTTTGAATTTAAGAATTTGTGATTTAAGAAATAGCCTGTTAGTGTGAGAGTGTTTATAATTCTAATGTCCTTTTGTAAACGCGTGATTTGTCCTAATGAGCTTTTGTAGTTGTTTCCACGTGTGCAGTAGCTCAAGTATGGTGATATTAGAGAGCAACATTCACACCGTCATGAGGGAATTCAACTCACGGTGTTGGCACACAAGACAGGGGAAGTGTACAGCCTACACCATCAGCGACTCCCAGGCTAAGTGCTAACTACGAAGAAACCAGCACGACGTCACAAAGTGCGAATCAATGCCAAGCTAGGCAAGGCTAATGTGCTGTGCATGTGCATTGTTTCGGCTCCTCGCTTGTAGGATGGGGTTGCCGTGGTAACTTGACAGTTTTGGGAAGTGTTGAATCAGCACCTTTGATCAGCAACATTGCTGATGATGTTGATGACAGTTTTCTGTCCTTGCAGAGCTAACTAGCATGAAGTTAGCATAGCGGCTCACATCACGCCACCACGCTTTTCTGTACAAAGATGAACACGACAGCTGCGACTACTAAAGTAACCAGACGATTGTAGGAGGAGCAGTAGTAGAGTCATTCGCAGATGCTCTTTGTTTACTTTTTGATGCAAGAGAATGGTGAAGATGACCTAAAACCACTTCCTGTTTCAGGTCTGCACATCAGAGACCCCCCCCAGCTCAACAATTATTGATGTTTCTGTCTACAGTTTGTTTTTGGATTTAAAAAAAAAGAGACTATTTCCATAGCCAACATGTTAAAATATATAATTCGTTTATATCACACTATTTTACGCCCACATGTCATGTTTCATAAAATCACTTTTACTCATCCATTGACTTTTGATCCAGTTTTACTCTGAGGCTTTGCTTCTGGATGCGCTGCGGAAACAACACCAAACTAAAGTTAATCAAATGAGCTGACTTCAGTTGGATTTGGAATTAGAATATTTGCACAATCCGTCATTCTATCAATGATTCCATGGCTTCCTCTCCTGCAGGGGCGTGCCCTTCTGCCCTTGCGTAACCATGGCCAATGCAGCGGTGGCGTCCTATGACCAGCTGGCCCACCAGGTGGCAGTACTGCGCAAGGAAAACTCCCACCTGAGGCGGGAGCTAGAGGACAACTCTAACCACCTTTGCAAGCTGGAGAGCGAGACCTTTGGCATGAAGGTCCTAGTCTTGACTGCGACACTTCAAGGGTTCCATTTGCCGTGACCTGCCAATCATTTGTCGTTGTCGTGGCCCCCACACAGGAAGTGCTGAAACAGCTGCAGTGTAAGCTGGAGCAGGAGGCGGGGACTTTGGCGTCGTCGGGACGCAGCGACGTGCTCCACCAACTCAAAGGTCTGACCCTCTAAAAACACTCCCCATAGTGATGACGGTAACAGGACCGAGTTCCGCATGAGGAGGTCGCCCAACGAGCGAGAGAATGACAGACGGACTTTAGCGCTCTGACTGTTTCTGCCGTACATTGAGGATCTCCAAGTCTGGTTCTTGAGAGCCCCCTTCCGAAGTCATCGGCATCACAATCTCGAAAGACCATATATTTCTTGTGTCTGGAGGTTAGGTGTTTTTTGCACAGCGTCTGCTGTGGCTAGTGAGCCTCTCCAGTGCGCAAGAAGCCTGGGCAAGCTTTATGGAAGCCTTGAGTTTCCCAGGCATCAGGGCTTCCCTCTCGGCCTTCCTGTTGTCATCCAAAGGAACGGTGAACCGATACATTTGGCATCAGGTTGGCCGCAGGAGTTGCCAGAACAATGCTTTTTTAAAGCATGAGTCTGCCTAACGGAGTCCGAGCCGGGTTTCCTGTCGGGGTTTGCTCCCTTAGCCTTTTTGTTCCAGACGGTACCCACAAGGCAGCGGGGGTGCTATTTCCCCCATAGCTGGGACAGTGGTTAGCGGGCGCCAGGACATCCACACGCCGGTGGGCCTGTACGTCACGCCTAGGGGCCCACTGTTGCTCCCTTGATCGATCCCCTGCAATTTGGCCTGGAGCCGTGAGGCACCCAGTCACCATGTGTGGCCACGAGGAGGCATGCAGAAGTCTTGACGGTGGAGAGGCTATGTACCGGCTGAGGAGACTTACGCACTCGGCTCCTCTTTTCGCCCCCGGAAACAGGGGGCTAGCCGGCGGCAGTAGCTGAAAGCAGAAGGTAGCAAGCAGGAAGAAGCATGCAACATGCACTAACTACGAGCACTACTACTCCAACACCACTGCACTTCGCATCACAACACCCTGTGTGCAAGCACACACACACACCCTTCCGAAATACGAAGTAGTAAAAAGCGCTAATATTCTTCCTCAAGGACTTTAACACAGTTCGAAATATCAGCCACATACGCACTCGATGGGCTACTGCAAAGGAGCCCGGATGTGAGGCTCATCATAATAGAGTGCAGAGCACTCAACGACAGTTCCTGCTTGACAACAAGCGATGCTGCAACTTAGATGGGGACCTTCTCTGCCTCTTGTTGCCGTTATGGACTCAGCGCTGCCCGGCATTTCCTGGCACAGTGCGCTAGCACATTAGAGGCATGTAACTGTAAATGTCAACTTGCCTATAAAAAGTGCCTCATCTGCGGTACTGTGAGCTAACACCGTAATGCTAACTGATAATGCTAACGTGTTTCAGAGCTGCACGTGGACCTGACCAAGTACTACGAGCTGAAGCATCAAGATCATCAAGGTCATCGGTCACATCTGTTGGCGGACAATCAAGGAGGTCCAGCAGAAAGAGAAGACCACCTGGCACTGCCTTCATGCCAGGCCTCCCCCTCTTCGTCAGCTCAACAGCCAACTCGCGACAACGTTACCGCCATCATGTCGCCGCATCACTTCCTGGACGGAGCCCCGCCCAAAACGGCCGTCTTCAGCGGGGCGGACGGGCGCCTCAGCGACCATCACATGGACGAACTCTACAAGGAGAGGTGGGCAGGCGGGCGGCAAACAGGGGACGAGCGGGCGGGCGGTGAGCGCCCTGCGCTTGCGTCTTATCCAGTTGATTGATTTTGTGTTTTTTGGAGAATTTTTTTCTTTTGAAAGCGCATCCTTGCTGATGCACAGCGCTTCCACTGATTGGGCGTTTTGCTGGTGTTGGCCACCTTTGTGACGATTCCGAGCTAGCTACAAGAAAACAATCGAGGACTAGTGACTTTTCATTCCTGACCACCTGACAGAATCAATTTGACAATGCGTTTCGTGGTGGAGACCCTCGGAAGTTAGTGATGCAAACACCTAACGGTGCTCTCGTCCCACCGCAGGAACCAACTTTTGGGAGAAATTGACCGTGAGGAGCGTGAGCGCTGTTGGTACTCCACCCAGCTGGAGGCGCTATCCCAGAAACTCACACACCTGCCTCGCATTGACACGGTAAAGGCACGCAGACGTGATCGATGAGGGAAAGAGCGGCCCGGCCCAGCCGGCGGCTGACACTTGTGTGTTTCCTCTGCTTGCCGCAGTTTTCCCTGCAGATGGACTTGATCCGCCAGCAGCTGGAGTTTGAAGTTCAGCAGGTGCGCCGCATCATGGAGGAGCGCTTCGGCAGCGGCGAGCAAACGATGCATCGTGCACAGGTAGCCGAGCAGAAACGGCAGACCGGTGCAGCCTGCTCAAGCCTGTGTGCACGTTGCAGATGCGTGTCGCCCATCTGGAGCAGCTGGAGAAAGAACTGCGGGAGACCCAAGGGAGTCAAGAGAGCCAACTGCAGGTCCGGAATGTCTCCAGTGTGCCCAACTAAAAGACTTGGGCAACAAAGTCTTTGTTTTTGCCATGCAAAAGGCAAAACTCTTTGTCTTGACTCTGACTGCCGCTGGACAATGCGGCCACATAAATAGGAAGACTTTGATGCCTTCCGGGATTGTGACGCTGTCAATAGAGCTGTCTTTCGGAACTACTCTGTAAGTCGGCGCCAGCCGGAAGTCTGCGCAGTTGCCCGCTCCTCTGGGCAAGTTGGTGTGTCTTTATGATAAGACCTCTGCTTGCGCCTTTGTGACAAAATGCTGCCTGCCGTTCTTTTTGTAACACAATCGAGCTCTTCTTTCAGTCTTCAGCCGCTAGCCTCGTCCGCTACGCTCGTCTTTTTCCGGGTGTATTCAGACCTGACTTTTGTATCCGCTTTAAACGGACCAGGGTTCGATTGGAAGGCTGGTCCGGACCTTTTATGCAGGTGTGAATACACGAGAACGAATCCTGGTGCGGATTAAAGAAACGGGCCGAGACCCACTTTTTCAAGTGGTCTCGATTCGCTTACAAACGAACTCTGGTGCGGTTCGCTTCAGGTGTGAATACAAACAACAAAGATCCACACCAACAGCACAAATATGCAGAGCAGGAACGCAGCGCGTAGGACTCTCATGTTTTACTCCATTTGCGGGTCTGTGCTCTGTGTGCCGCCCTGGTCATTGCTGTCCAATGGGAGCACAGATCGTCACAAGCGTGGATGTGTATATTTCATTTGCAAAATGTACAGTCTGAATAGGAACCGCACCAAACGAAAAAAATGAAGTCCGCTTTTGGTCCAGATCAAACAAGCTGACTAAAGGATTTTTTTGGTCTGAATACACCCTAAGTCTCACTCACTTCCTGTTTGCCATTGTCACTTGACTCCACAGTGATAAAAAAAACATGATTCCGATCCAAAAGGTCTGCTTGTGCACTACAATAAAAATGTCAAAGTCATTGTCTTCTATTGGGCGTGCGTGTGTGTGCAGCTGCTGGGTGCAGAGAGGCCTCCTGTGGGAGAACCAGAGAGCAACACGACAGCCTGCGCAGACGGCATGACAGACGGAGGCAGCAAGGTAGCTAATCGGACGGCGTGACTGGACAGACTCGTTGTCAACGGCGACTGCCTCCTCTAGGCGGAGATGATCTTCTGGCTGCTTTCCATGCTGGGCAACAGAGACAGGGATGAGATGTCCCGGACCCTGCTGGCGCTCTCCAGCTCCCAGGACAGCTGCATTGCCATGAGGAAGTCAGGCTGTGTTCCACTGCTGGTCCAGATGCTCCACCAAGACGCCGGCGGGCCGGGAGAGGCGCGCTGCAGCCGCGACGCTAAGTCCCGAGCCGGCGCCGCCCTGCACAACATCATCTACTCCCAGCAGGACGAGGGCCAAGCCCGCCGGGAGATGAGAGTTCTGCACATGCTGGAGCAGCTCCGGACCTACTGTGACAGCGGCTGGGACTGGATAGAGAACCACACCGAGACCCGGATCACCAGTGAGTACTTTATACGCACACAATGATAAACCAGAGGGATGTCAAAAGCGTGGCTGGTTGTATTATCTTGAGATTAGGATGGGAGGCCTCAGTGTGTTCCACCGGTGATTCAGGTGTGCCTCAAAAAATGGCCAATCTCATTTCATTGGTCCCAAAAAAATGTTTGTGACATTGTGCCTTGGCTGATTTTTTTCTTGATCTACTCCGTCAGATATTCCCGAACCTGTAGACCCTCAGATCTGTCAGGCCACGTGCGCCATCATGAAGCTGTCCTTTGAAGAAGAGTTTCGCCGTGCAATGAACGAATTAGGTGGGTGAAATCCGCAAACCAAGCAGACGGTTCCCAATCAAGTTCTGAGAGAGTGCCTTGTGCTGCCCTCCAGGTGCTCTGCATGTGGTGGCAGAGCTGATCGACTTGGACCAGCAAATGCACGGCACGCATAGCGGCATGCACGACCTCATCAACACGGCTCTGCGGCGCTACGCCGGGATGGCCCTGACCAACCTCACCTTTGGAGATGTGGTCAACAAGGTGGGGGCCCACATGCGTTCCAAGCGAACACCAGCCGATGACGCTTGCGAGCATAAAGCGATCGGTGAAGGAGCAGTGCAGTGTGCACTTGTTGTCCCTGCCCGGTTCAGTCAACAGTGTCCATCCGCAGGCCACGCTGTGCTCCCGGAAGAGCTGCCTGCAGGCTCTTGTGGCCCAGTTGGGCTCAGACAGCGAGGAGCTCCACCAAGTGGTCTCCAGCATTTTGAGGAACTTATCTTGGCGGGCCGACATCAGCAGCAAGCGAGTCTTGCGAGACATTGGGTGCGTGTCCGCCCTGATGACGTGTGCCCTGCAGGCCACAAAGGTGAGGCCCATGAGACGCGGCTGTGTCGCACCAGAGCTGCATAAATTCGGCTTTCTTTTCTAGGAGTCCACGTTGAAGAGTCTGCTGAGTGCACTGTGGAATCTGTCGGCTCACAGCTTGGACAACAAGGAGGCGGTGTGTGCGGTGGACGGCGCTCTGGGCTTCCTGGTTAGCACGCTGACGTACCACTGCCAGACCAACTCACTCGCCATCATCGAGAGTGGAGGCGGAATCCTGAGAAATGTTTCCAATTTGGTGGCCTCGCGAGAGAACTACAGGTGTGAATGTCCGCTCGTGTTGTGGGTGGGATGGGTGGATGGATGGATGGAGGGAGGGATACTTTATTGATGGCCAGGGGGAAATTCAGTTTTCCAGCAGCATTCATACCGCAGATTGGCCGCCATTGCCCGCCCGCCCGCTTGCTCGCTGGCTCACCATTTGATTGGATGTTTTTTTGTGTTCAGGCAAGTCCTGCGAGATCACAACTGCCTCCAGACTCTGCTGCAGCACCTGCGCTCACACAGTTTAACCATTGTCAGCAACGCTTGTGGCACGCTGTGGAACCTCTCGGCTCGAAGCCCAAAGGACCAGGAGCTGCTGTGGGATTTGGGCGCAGTGAGCATGCTGCGCAATCTCATTCACTCCAAGCACAAGACCATTGCCATGGGCAGCGCCGCGGCTTTGAGGAACTTGCTGAGCAATCGACCCCCAAAGTACAGGGACGCTTCGGTGCTGTCGCCGGGCTCGTGCGTGCCTTCGCTCTACATGAGGAAACAGAGGGCGCTGGAGGCCGAGCTAGACGCCAAACACTTGGCTGAGACTTTTGACTCGCTGGCCGAAAGGAGCCCCAAGCACTTGAGCTTCACCAAGCAGCTGCGCCACATTGAAAGCCTGGCCAAGGATTACGCTTCAGATTCCGGCTGCTTTGAGGACGAAGAGGCCCCCGTTTCCTGCAGTCTGGACACTGCAACTTTATCCATGCTGTCCACGTATCTCAGCAATTCCGACTCACTGGAAAATCACAAGCGGGACAGTGAGCCCGGCCAGGACCTGGAGCGTAGCCGACCGCTGTCTGATGAAGTCATGTCCACTGCTGCTGAGAAACTGGCAAAGAAGATCACCAACACCGTTGCTAAGATTGATAGATTGGTGGAGGACATGAGCATGCATACATCCTCCGAGGACAGTTTTAGCCTCAGCTCTGAAGACCACCTAGCCGATTGGCCTTACGGATCAAAGGAACTCAACGAGAGTTGCGCAAAGTCGTGTTCCCCCTGCCGTCTCTCAGACACCACCAACTCGGTCCATTGCCAACGCCTCAGCAGGGCGCATGCCTTATTGCGCCTGAAAAGCGCTTGCACCAGTGTGTCCACCGACAGCTTGAACAGTGGCAGCACCAGCGACGTTTTCTGTGGTGGCAAAGACAGAGTTGGGCCCGCCCTAAAACTTTGCATCCCCCAGAAACGACCCGATCGGCTGGATCTGGAGGTGGCCCACCACAACGTGCAACATGCTCTCCTGAGTCAGCAAGATCTTCCGGAAAGAGATTCCGTGGACGGCAAAGACAAGATGGGTTTGGAACTCTTCGACTCAGATGCAGAAAAGAAGCAGGACCCGCCGGCGCAGACGCCAGTCAGTGTGTCCACTAAAGTCTCTTCTGACATCAGCATGGCCTCCGTCAATATTTCTCCTTCATATCTGCAGGTCCCGCTCATTCAGAGCTTCGCTAAATATGGTGTGGCAAAGACGTCAATGGGCGATCAGGCTTCTGAAGAGACGAGGAGGCAAGCCTGGGTGCCCACTGCAGGCAGCATCAGCAAGTTTTCGCCAGTGACGTCGGGCAGGAGTCCAACTGTTGGCACAATAGAGACGGTGCAGAAATACTCTGTGGAGAACACGCCTATCTGCTTTTCCCGGTGCAGCTCCTTGTCCTCACTTTCTTCTGGAGACGGAGCACTGGATGGACCAAGTGACAACGAGCTGGAGAGTGACTCCTCACTTGAAATGATTCAAGCGGGAGACGATGTCCAGCGGGCTGAGGAGGACGAGACCTTAGAGGATCTGAGTGACAGCCAGTTGCTCCTGACTGATTTCCCCAGTCAAGAGAGCCATCCCATCCCAATTATGTGTCCGGACAAAAGAGAAAATGTATTTCTTCGGAGATCCTCCCCAGTAGTGCTCGAAGACACATCCCCATCTAGTTCTTCAGAGAACTACATCCACGAGACTCCTCTGGTCATGAGTCGCTGCAGTTCTGTCAGTTCTTTGGGCAGTTTTGAGTCTCCGTCCATTGCCAGCTCCATCCAAAGCGATCCCTGCAGCGAGATGAACGACGGAGCCATCAGCCCCAGCGATCTTCCAGACAGCCCCGGCCAAACCATGCCTCCCAGCCGAAGCAAGACTCCTTGTTGCGTGGAGTTCAACGGAGGGGAAGTACACTCGGTGAGCTCGGCTGCTCAGTGGGAGAACACTCTGCGCAAGTTTATCGAAGTCAGCGACTCCAAAGACAGGTTCAACCTTCCTCCTGATTTGGACACCATGATCTACTTCACAGTGGAAAAGCCCTCAGAGAATTTCTCCTGTGCATCCAGCCTGAGTGCATTGCCCCTGCACGAGCACTATGTCGAGAAAGATGTAGAGCTGAAACTGACGCCGCTCCTCCAGCAACGTGACAGGAACCTAGCTCTCCAAGACCAAAAGGACCAGGCTGAGAAATACAGTGAAGGCAACTCTGACGACGACATAGAGATACTGAAGGAGTGCATCAATTCGGCCATGCCGTCCGGATTCAGAAAAGTCAGGCCTTCCTTGGTGACCAGCGTTGCTCCCCAATTTCTCACTTCCCAAAAAGCTTTGCATCTTCCCGTTTACATGATGCTACCAAATGGCAAGACGCAGCTGTATCCTGGCAGGAGAACCGTCGTCCCGCACAACCACGTCAAGTTTGACGACTCGGCCGTCACCGACTCAGCTGACGGGACTCCGGTCAACTTCTCCCGTGCAACTTCACTGAGTGACGAAACTCTCCAGCACCCAGTAAAGGACTGCCCGTCTCGGCCCCTGGCCAAGGAAAGAATACTTGATGAGGAGGCAAAGCGGATCCAAGACTTGAGACTCTTCTCCCACTTCCACAGAGCAAACAAGATGAGGCCTCCGCCGCTGCTGCTGCTGCCACCACCATCGCCCGTGGTTTGCTCAGACCACACAAGCAAACACGTCATCCCCACACAGAAGGTTCTGATGCAGAGCAAAGAAGTGGCTGACAGAGTGGCCAGCCAGAGGAATCGCCAGGACTCGCCCGGCCAACGGAAGAAGGTGAAATGCCAGAGTGCCGCTGGGAAGCTCCCAAAACCCGTTCTAAATCACAAGGCAGAAAATAGCCTTCATCAGAGGAGACACGCGGCACAGAAGTCACCTTCTTTAGATGAGACCAAGCACTTTTATCAGGACAAATCCAAAGTTGCCAGCAGAAGCCACACCAGGGAAGAAAGCAGAACTTCTCTCTCAACAAGCATGACCAACATCGTCAGGTCGCCAGCAAAGCCCATAGGCTTTCACGTGCTCAAGCAAAAGCTGATGGACGGCTTCCCAGCCTCTTCCTCACTCAGCTCCTCAGTGAGCTCCCTGAGCGACGCCGAGTCTGGGGATCACCGATACAAAACCCAGCAGATTTGCTCCAAAGACAGACACAACAAAAGTCTACATATGATGCAGCAGGCCAAGTCCTCGACCGTCTGCAGACATGTTGACGCTCTCCAAAGCTCTCCAAGTTCACTCAGCGTGGACTCAGAAGACGACCTCCTTCACAAGTGCATCACTTCGGCGATGCCCAAACAGAGACGGAAGATGGCCGCCAGGAAGAAGAAAGCGGAGAATGGCCAAAAGCCCAAGGAAGTCTGGAACATAAATGAAGACAGTGATGACCCAGCGTGGGATCAAGCATCGGACCTGAACAGTGTGGAATGGAGAGCCATTCAAGAGGGTGCAAATGCTGTGGTGACGGGACTTCAGGCAGCCAAGTCCCAAGAGTTCTCCTCTGAAGAAAGTGAATCTGTTTTGTCCTTTATGTCCACCTCAAGCTTTACCCCCAAGGAGAAAAAATTTGCTCAAGACAAAAAGGCCAACAAACCTCTGGACTTTGCACAGCGCAAGCCAGTGCCCAACTTGCCGGTGGTTTTCAGAGGCAGAACAGTCATCTACACTCCCATCAAAGAGACGGCTCCGTCGCAAATTCCTCCACCCAGGAAAGTGGCCTCTCCAAAGAACCCAGAGCTGGCTCAGCACAGGTCAAAGAGCCTTCACCGATTAGGACGACCGCAAGACACGGAGCTCTATCTGCCAAAAAGGAGCTCAACTCCACCTCCGAGGATACCGCACAGTTCTTCTTCTGGGTCGTCACAAAGTTCGACACCATCCAAGCATTCTCAGAAGAAACTCACAAGCAGGACTATCCAGAAAAAGAATAGCACACTGTCAAGTAGCCCCCATGAAAGGAAAGGACGCTCTTTGGTGGTTACTAAAGTGGAAAAAACACCACCACCCAAAACCCAGAAGTCACCAGTCAGAATACCTTTTATGAAGAATTCCGTAAGGCCAGCCAGACCTCTTTCACCTCTGATCACCCACCAGGCCACAGGGAGACAAAATCAGGTCGGTGGCAAACGAGTCCTTCCCACGAGCCCAACTGACCTGCACAGGGTGAGCCCAGCCCATTCTTATGATGGTGAGTCAGATGCCAGCGGATTCTTGAGACAGCTGACATTCATCAAGGACTCAAAGAGCGGACTGAAACGTGAGTGCATGCCCCGTGTCCACAAGTCCCGATCCCAGAATGCTTCCCCCCACCAGGCGGCTTCGGCAGTCTTCCTTTGCTCGTCCCGCTGCCAAGAACTCAAGGTGGCTGCCCAGCCCCCAAGAAAGATGACAGCAACAAGTACAGGCCAAGCACAGCGAGTCCACAGACCTCAGCTACAGGCCAGAATCGCCTCCAGGGAACGGGACCTGTCCACAAGACGTCCATCCAGGAGAACCAGCTCTGAAAGGCCCAACAAGGCAGCTCAACAAAATGCCCCAGGCAAAGTTTGGGGAGACAGACAACAACAGCAGCAGCACAAAGAAACATCTAAAACATTTCACGCTTCATCTCCGAGTATAAACACGCTGAGCCGAGTGACCAGTCGCTCTTCCCTCCGTTCATCATCCTCAGATTCAAGCGCACGAGCCAAAAGCGAGCATGATACAAAGAAGAAAAGTCCCAGAACCTGTATGAATGACGGCGTCACCTGGAGGAGGTTCAAGGATGAAGACGTAGCTCAGCTCTTAAAAAGCTCTCTGCCGCCAAACGCCTTGCCTCTGGTGCCATCACCTGATAAGGCCAAGCCATCTCTGTCTCTGACAGAGAAGATGCAGACGATCCTCCCAGCCTCGCGTAGTGTGAGTGACGCTACGGTTCAGACAGAAGAGTTCTCCAACACAAAGATCAACTCCAGCACCTCTCCCAGTGCGGAGTCAACGGCAGCCATTCTGGAAGATGCGGCCGGACGAGAGCTATTCAGGAAGAGTAGCGCCATTGCCGGGGGGGAGAACTTTCAAGATGGAGAGTCAGACGGCACCACCTCTACCGCAAAACCAGACGGGCATGTGGGCGGAGCCGTGCATTTCCGCCACGTATCTCCAAGCAAGGCGGCCAGAGTTTCTCCATTCAACTACGTCCCCAGTCCCATGGTCCAGCTGGAGGCCCCAGGCACGAAGGCCGACCACAAAACGGACAACAGAAGTCAGTCTTAAATGTTTGATGAAAGACATTTGAGAGAGTCTTCATTTGAGCTAACCTCGTGTGAATTTAATTGAATGAGCCAACGCTAATAAACAAAGGAAGGACATATCCTAACTCTTATTTATTGAGGCACAATATTACATTAGAGCTAGCAATATTGCAGTCGATATGTCAAACCTCGGTTTTCGAACGTCCCTGTTCTCGAACAAATTGGAATTTGAACAAAAAATTTGAGATTTTTTGCTTCGGTTGTTGAACAAAATTCTTAGGACGAACCTCGCGAGATGAGCCGAAGGGACCCGAGAAAACCCGACCGCGCGCCCCGGATGCCGACTGACTCCGTTTGTTATTGTATTTTCGTTACTTTGAGGATTGTATTAACCCCTAATCATGCCTCCAAAGAAAGCAAGAGCAGTAAAACCATCCTAAAACACAAAGACGCTCTTAAAGCAATGCGACAATGAGCGCCCTGCGCGCTGCGGTTGCGCGATCGGACCAAATTAAGCTCCCTGCGCACTGAGGTCCACTTAAATTTTGGAAAGTACATCAGGACTTAAAAAATATTTTCTAAATTTCAGCGACGGCTCTTTCACAGTAATGCGACCAGCGTGGTGCAGTTGCGCGTTCGGCGGCGCGCTACGGTTGCGCGTTCGGCGTTGCAGTTGTGCGATCGGACAAAAATGCGCAAATGAAAAAATGCTTTAAAAAGGCGGGGTTTTTTTGTCTTGGAACGGCTTAAAGTTTTTTCCATTATTTGTAATGGGAAAAATAGATTAGGAATTCAACAGATTAACTTCTCGAACCGCCTTCTGGAACGGATTGTGGTCGGAAACCGAGGTTTGACTGTACATACTATGTTTCTCTATTCATGAGTGCATCCTGACTCTAATTTAATGAGCGTTAGTGTACTTTGTCTAATTGAAGTTGCCGTAACACGACGCCATCAACAGTCACACGCCCTTGAGCCGATCTGAACACCCGGGTAGACGGCAGACTGTGAGAAGCGTTTCAAGAAAATGCAGGAAAAGATGATCATCCCGAGAACTACAACACGTCCATGTAAGCATACAAAAGTAAATGGGGGAAAACAGGCTTGGAGAACTGTGAGAGAGGAACTAAGTATGCTGTTACTTTTTTTTTCCTTTCATATTTTAAGCTGGTGAACTCGACCCATACGGCACCAATGTTAACATGACAATGTCGGCCACTCGAAGTTGAAACATGTTTTGGTCATCAGCGGCGATTGGCCGTAATAAAGTTAAAAAGACATACAAGAGGGTTACAGCCGGTGGACGACGCAGATGAAGTGTCTGGCTGTCGCTCACCCCGTGTTTGGTGTGCACGCAGCGAATCATGCTCGCGGTAGAACGCTAGTGTGGTGAGCGAAGCGTCGTGTGCTTGCTGTGCATGTAGAAACAAAAAGTAAGAGTTATTTTCGCATTGTTCTTCAACCATTCAGTTAGCCCCGTGCTATGGGTTAACACACATGCTGACAATAATTTGGCACTCGCGCAAAAGCATCAGTTGTCATATTAGCAGTTGATTGATACCAGTTAATTATTGTAGCTTTGACTGTGTTCCTCACAAGTTTGTACATAACAGCACACTAGAAAATAAGACGTGCCGATGCATTGCTCAATGTTGGTGTGAAGCAATATGAAAAAAAAAGGTGTTTTGTGTATATTTAGCGTAAAAAAAAGATCCGCCTATCGGCTTGTGCCATTTTTACATGTCAAGTTTCTCCCATGTTATCTTGCTCACCGTCTCGAGTTACGACTGTTATGGTAAAGCGATTTTGTGTTTTGCGGCTGGAGATTCGTCACAAGCGACTTGGAGCTTGCCTGACTGCAACTGTTCAAATTCTCAATAAAAAACGCTGAACGAAACGTCTCGTTTGCATTTCCGACTGGCTGCAACACATAGCAAACACCAAACAATATATAAAATGGAAAAGTCATAAGCGGGAATTGAACCCGTGACGCAAAGGAACAAAGTACAGCGTACTGAGCACCGCCATAACCGCTGCACCAATGTGGCACAAAGTTGACGCAATGGATAATTTTCATATAGCCAAAACTAAATTACCCGGCGAGGGTACGCGTTGATCTGATGCCTTGTGTATACACGCCCATGTTAACTGGCTTCTCGGAACCAACTTGACATGGTCGCGTTCCAAAGCTTCACGCCAAACTCACAGCAGGGCATCATGCATTTATGACATGATCAACTTTCTAGACACATATGGAAATGGATCTGTTGGATTTTTGGTCCACAATTTAGGGAGCGCGCTATCTGCGCCTCACGGCAAAAGCCATTGCATGCTCGTTTGATTTCTTCAGATTTAGGAAAATGCTAAGACACTGAAGCAGTAATTAGACTTACACACGTTGGTTGAGTACAATCACAATTTTTGTTAAGAAAGCTCTGTTTTCAGGAAAGTACACTACAGCGCTGGGCCTTTCGCGCGACCATGCTCAAGAGCAGAAAGTCATTCAGAAAAGGCAACGTTCAAGGTTGTTTGCTCAGCTTATATTCAGTTGCACATGCCAGTGTGGGCCGAGTTTGATGGGTGATGAGTCAGGGGGTGTGGCAAGTTCGAAGGAGATTTTGATTCCATGGGAGTGGGTGCTGGTTCGGTGAGAGCTGGTTCCGTGGGGGTGGGTGCTGATTATGGGCGATTCCGTGTGTGTGGGGGCTGTTGTCTTCCATCCCGTCTTTCAGCCTTGGCGATCACCTTTGGCCGGGTTCTTGGTTGTTTTTCCTCCTGCCGCTCTTCTTCTGGCACCTCTACCGGTGTCCTTCCTGTAAAGTTTACAGTGTAAACCATTCTTGCACATACATCCACTTCGCCCACTGTCGCACACTGCCTATTCATCATTCTTTCAATTTTGTCATTTTGTACGGAATTATGTGAGCTTTTGGCTGTATCATCATCAATTTATTAATGTTCCCTGACTATGCAAAGTTTGTACTCACTTACCATGTTTTTGTTTGTTCGTTCTTTTGATACTCCATGTACTACTTGCTTACGTCATCATATTCTTAGTTTAATCATGCTTTCAACCATATCTTTTCTTTGAGGCAAAATATTTCCCTCTCCAGAACGTTCAGTAGTAATTGAAAACTGGCGTCTAGCATTAGTCAAAACATAAGATACAATCAAGTACTGAACATTTTTAGACGACTTTGGCAGTGTCCGTGATTTAGAAAATCATCAGGCATGCATTAAACAGTTCCTTAAGGATCATTAAGCTATTCAGGCAATATATAAAAAAACATTAGTTATTTCAAAGTGCTCAGAAATAAATATCAGATCATAAAGTTATAAAATCCTTTGTCATTACCCCCTATCAAAAATGTCTAGTTATGTCTGCTTTGTCCTTTATGTAAACAACCGCCGCGCTGCTGACGCGACGTCGCATCGCGTTGCGCGTCACTCGACGGAGCTCTCTTTCACTTCCGTGGATTGAAGTCGGGCGCCGGCGCTCGGCCGGGTGGCTGTTCAGGGACGGTGGATGGGGCTCGGACAATGTTTTTACGCACGCCCGGTCTTACTCTACCGAGCTGTCTTTCACCTCCGTGGATGGAAGTGGCGCTTAGCCGGGTGGCTGTCCGAGGACGGTGGATGGGGCTCGGTCATGGCTTTTACGCACGCCCGGTCCTATTCTATGGAGCTCTCTTCCACTTCCGTGGCTGGAAGCCCACGCCGCCACACACCTGTAAGTTTGTTTTGTTAAATAAAGAGCCGTTTACCAAACCCACGTCTTTCCTTGAACTTTGTTAACGCTACAATATAGTTATATAGTAGATCTGTGGAATAACGACGAGGCTGACGTCAGGGTGCACGCGCGGTGATGTTGACAAAGGACGAGGAATTTGATCGATGGATTTAATGATTTAGAGTGCACAGATGGTTTGATAACATTATTGCTTATATAATAGTTATTTGATATATAATTTATATATCGTTATATGGGCCTGTGGAATATTTTGAAGTACAAGAGTCGTCAGCGGCGCGCACGTATTGTTGACAAAGGACGATTGATGGATTTAATGAATTGGTGTGACTCAGATGGTTTTATTAACGTGTTATTTATGTAATAGTTTTTTGAATAACTCTGAATTTTACATCAGGGCCGTTCTCAGCTCTTAGTTTGTGTTTATGTCACGTTAGCATACCTATCGATTAGCCTGTTGTTGCTCGTTCATGACTGTTCTTGGTGTTGGATTTTGTCGAATAAATTGCCCCCCAAAATGCGACTTATACTCCGGAGCGACTTATATATGTTTTTTTTTCACTTTATTGGCCATTTTATGGCTGGTGCGACTTATACTCCGGTGCGACTTATAGTCCGAAAATTACGGTAGGCTGTTTTATCAAAAAATGTGAGAGTGAAGGAGGAGGTTTGATTTGTAATCTGGCATTTGGGTGCCACTTTTAAGAGTCTGTGCAGGAGCATAGATCGTTTTAGTTTGTTTTTAAAGATATATTTAACAGTTTATCTCGGTGCAGTAAGGATATAGCAATTCCGAAAGACTTAAAATTAAAAGCAAAATTACATTTTAATTCCGACATATGCCAGCTAACATGAGGATGGAAAATAAATACATAAATAAATACTGGCTGAAATGTGGCATGTGTTGTAAACTGGGCAAGGAGACATTCACTTTCAAGCACTATCATTTAGCGCTGCTGACAACAATAACTTATGAGATGGTAAATCAAGGAGGAGTGTCATATTTGAAACACAGGCGCTGTATGACCTATAGATTGAACAATAACATTCACCGCATATACAACCATGTTGGTAGATTGTTAAATTACATTACAGTTTGATACAAAGGATTTCAGAACTTTATTTGATGAGAAACACTGGAACTAGGATTTTAGCCGTGTTAATGGGTAGGGTGGATGGATTACTCAGAAGGGGAAAAAAAAAAAAGCATTTAATAAGGGCAGCTTGATAGTAAGATGATGAGTGTGCGCAACTGATAGGATACAAAGTTTTAATAGGAAGATTTGGGGTGTAAGGAACAAATACTGCACAGGAAGACTAATAACACGAAGATAGTTTTGTGAAATTTGTGTCCCAGTGTGTTCTGCCCTAGCGCGTGGCACAAGTCTTGAACTGAGTCCTTGTACTCCACTGGCTGCCTCAAAATCAACAGAGGACTGTCCCTGGTCATGAGACACCTTTGACCTTTGGGAGAACAACGGGAACTATTATCATGCTTGAAGGGGGTAAGCATAGCTCTTCACAGGACAAGAACCATACAGTTGGTGGAATAAACACAGTTGCAGATCAAAAAGAAAATGGACTGAAAGAACAAAGACAAGATGGACGCATTTGAGAAAGGCGGACAATCCAGCCCTGAATCATCATCATGAGAATCTAAGAGGAGAGGCTGCTAAAGACTTGCACGAGGCACATGAAGTCAAACTGGACACATTGCTAAAGACTGCTGAAGCATTACAAAGTTGGTGGAGTGTGGGACAAAAGGGATGGATGTGTGTTTGGGTGCTGGGGCGGACATAACTGAGGAGTTTTGATAAAAGAGGGAATAATAAGGCTGCTTATTGACACTGAAACGGGGATAAAAAACAAAATACATAGATATGGACAGTGAAGATGCACTAATAATAACAAATCATACGACAGCGTGATCAAAAACTTTGGAAATTGGACATTGATTGATAGAAATTAAATCATTTCAAAGACATAATGAATCTGATGGAAATAATGAAATTTTATAATTGGACCGGTGAAAATTTGGATTCGGGCAACGGAAGGCTGAATTACGACAGAATTTAATTACACATCAATTGCGACTGATTTATAGGATGCATATTTGAGCTTGAAGGGGTGAGGGGCCATAAGAAATTTGGAATTCTGGATAGTCAGCAAAATAGTAATACAATGTACTACAGCAGGGACGCACGGAGCCTTTGGCATGGCATTCAGACCATCACGGACTACAAGCCCGCACCGCAGAGCTGTGAAGGGGACGTCCGTCTGCTCAATGACCTTAACCGCTTCTTTGCTCGATTCGACGCTCAGAACAGCACTTGCCCGCTGAAGGCCACTCCCCCTTCACACGAGCTGCCCCTGTGCCTCTCCGCCGACAGCGTGAGGAGGGCGCTTGCCGCTATCAACATCCGTAAGGCGGCGGGCCCTGACAACATCCCGGGTCGAGCGCTGAAGGACTGCGCTGGGGAGCTGACGGATGTCTTCACAGACATCTTTAACACTTCCCTGCAGCAGGCCATCGTCCCGTCGTGTTTCAAAGCTGCCACCATCGTACCTGTGCCGAAGAAACCTCCTCCGTCCTGCTTCAATGACTACCGCCCCGTGGCACTTACGCCCATCATCATGAAGTGCTTTGAGCGGCTTGTCATGGAGCACATCCGTTCCGTTCTCCCCCCCACCATTGACCCCTTCCAGTTTGCATACCGAGCCAAGCGGTCCTCTGAGGATGCCATCTGCTCTGCCCTCCACTTGGCCCTCACCCACCTGGAGAGGAGGGACTCGTATGTGAGATTGCTGTTTGTGGACTTCAGTTCTGCCTTCAACACCATTGTGCCACAACGTCTCATCAGCAAACTTGACAAGCTGGGCCTCAGTACCTACCTCTGCAACTGGCTACTGGACTTCCTCTGTCAGAGGCCACAGGTGGTACGCGTGGGCGACAAAATCTCCGCCAGCATCACGCTGAGCACGGGGGCCCCCCAAGGCTGCGTGCTCAGTCCGCTGCTCTTCACCCTCCTGACGCATGACTGCGCTGCAACCTACAGCGACAACCGCGTAGTGAAGTTAGCTGACGACACGACTCTGCTGGGTCTCATCACCAAGGGAGACGAGACTCAGTACAGGCTGGAGGTTGACCCTCTGGCCACGTGGTGCAGGGACAACAACCTCCTGCTGAACGTCGACAAGACCAAGGAGATTGTTGTTGACTTCCGGAAGGGTCACACCCAACACCTGCCGCTGACCATCGACGGTGCTGTAGTGGAGAGAGTGGGGAGCGCCAGGTTCCTGGGGGTGCACATCAGTGAGGATCTCTCCTGGTCCACCAACACCGCATCACTGGCAAAGAAGGCCCAGCGCCGCCTGTACTTCCTGCGGAAACTCAGGCGAGCGAGCGCTCCTCCGGCCGTCATGACTACGTTTTACCGTGGCACCATTGAGAGCGTCCTCTCCAGCTGTATTGCTGTTTGGGGTGGCAGCTGCACTGACTACAACTCGAAGGCCCTGCAGCGCATAGTGAACACGGCTGGTAAGATCATTGGTGCTTCACTCCCCTCCTTGAAAGACATTTACATCTCCCATCTCACCCGCAAGGCGACCGCGATTGTGAGTGATGTGAGTCACCCCGTTAACTCTTTGTTTGATCTTCTGCCCTCTGGGAAGAGGTTCAGGAGCCTGCGCTCCCGCACCACCAGACTCAACAACAGCTTCATACTCCAGGCTGTTAAGATCTTGAACTCGCTTCCCCGTTCTGCGTAGCGTCCTGTACTTTTTGCGCTATGCTTGCTGGCTCCGTTTTGCTCCTCTTATTTATTGTGTTATCTGTTTATTTATTATTTATTCATCACTCATACTATTTATTGTTTGAATTTTTGCCTTCTTGTTTTTATATTGTGTCGCTTACTTGTATTGCTATCGTGTAATATGTCTCGTCACCGTGGGATAGAGAAAACGTAATTTCGGTCTCTTTGTGTGTTGTGACATGTGGAGAGATTGACAATAAAGCTGACTTTGACTTTCGACTTTGACTTAATTAAAAAAGAATACAGTAGGGCTTTAAATAACAAATACATTGACATGACCCTTGCGACAATTGATTTAAATGGCAATTTACGATTGGCACTTGGGGTTAGGATTAGCAATCCATTCATCCATCCATTACTGGTGCGGCTTGTCTTTACGAGGGTCACGGAGGATTAACAATAATAACTAGAATTTGTCATTTCTGTAGAAATTGCGTGTGAAGGCGAAGAGGCTGAATAAAAATTCGGGGAATACTACAAGATTATGTTTAAATTCGGAACGTGTTGAATTGGTCAGAAAATGGATGAAAATATAGAAAGAATTTTGTAAAATTGGGCGTGAATTTCAAAATTGAAAGTTTGGAATATTTGGTAAGTGGAAAGTTTTGGAATAGGTAGGCATAAGATGAACAGTTAAAAAATTGAAATGGGTTGACTCAGTGGAAAAAAAAAAAAATTAGAAGGGGAAAAAGGAAATTTTGCAAAATTATACCGCAATGTTAAAAGTGAAAATGTGAAATTTTAATCTAGGAAGTGAAAGAAGGTGAGTTGGAGGAACTATGTGGAAGAAAATGAGAAATATTGAATGTGCCATGAAGAATGAATGGTGAAATATTGGCTTAATATTTGTAAATTTCTCGAAAACCGTAAATATTTAGAATATTTGGCATGAATATTTAGAATGTGTTAAAAGTGGAATGAAGTGAATCAGATGGATTCGTAGAAGTAGTTAAGCTAAAAAAAAAGAATAAATAAATAAATAAATAAAAAAGAGGCAGAAGAATGCAGAAGAAGTTGAATAATAATAAAGTCAAGGCAAGTCAAGTTTATTTATATAGCCCACAAGCAAATCTCAAAGGGCTTCAAATGTACAACAATTGACGATTTAAAGTACAGGAACAATAAGTGTGAGGGCCACAATGATGATCATGACAGCAAAAATATTTCTAATTGGTTTTGATAGGTACAAACGGGGACCGTGGAAGAAGGTTTTCAAAATGTGTGATATAGTGTGACTCCATTATCAAGAGTAAGCATTTCTTTTAATTCCAAGAATTGCCATCAACAAAAATGAGAACGATAATCTTCAAGGTGATAGTGTAAGTGGCAGGAGGAAGCTGTGTATATTGTTTTTTAAGCATTATTTTTAGTATCATTATTTTTTAGGAAGGTCAGTTATGCTTGTGAGGAGATGAATGAAGGAACAAGGTAACAGTAAAAGGGAGTGCTAAATTTTTGGTTCTTTGCCAGAGGTAGTTATTTGGAGGGATGAATTTAAACTGAAAGCAAAATGGAACTGTTTAGTGGAAGAAATATGGAAAGGTGGAAATATTGAAGTTACAGCTCAACACAAAGTGTCAAAATAGTCTAAGTGTGAGACGTGAGCAAAGTACCGTTTTTTCCATGTATAACGCGCAAAATTTAACTGATTTATTGTCCTAAAATCTGGGGTGCGCATTATACAAAACTTATTATAAAAATACTTTTTTTTTTTGCTAAATCCGGATATGATATGGAGGCCGCCATTACAGATGCGCTTTCTTCTCTGCTGTTCACTTCAAACACGCTCCATACGAACACAATGCTCTCGTATCAGACGCTTGCTCGATCACCTGCTCGTTTGCTGTCACAATGTACCCTACACAGACTTCAATGGAGAAGCCCCATTTCAATATTATGACCAGACGTGACTATACCAGCATTGACAATCAAGACTCTGTGCCAAGACGGTGTATGACAACAACTCAGACTTACCTGACTGTGTGACGAAATGTATGTGACCGAATTTGTGATGACTTGCTTTGTTTCGATGTTTTACCTAATTGTATTGCAGCCTCTAACAGCAACCCAGGGAGCAGATTGTGATTTATTTGTTAAACTCGTGTTTACTTTGCAGGTTGTCAACTGCAGTCTTGGAGAATTTTGCGTCATGTCTGTGAACATGCATTAACACCTAACTCCTTACTTTTCATAATGAGTTTGTAAACGTGATCGTTTTCAGGACAGGCTCGGCAGGCTCCAGTTTTCAATTTCATACGTTTATTTTTTGTTTATCATTATGAATTGTATTTTTTGGTATTATGGATGTTTATTGTGCGGAGAGCTGCATGCTCAGCTACAGGAGGGTGATGGCTTTTGTTCATACAGCCATGTGAGATGCTGCCAGTCGAGTTTCAGGGACTGAGAATTGGTGATTCCAGGCCAGGATGGCATCTGGAGGTACACCGAAGTCCAGCTGGCGATGGGTATGTTACCATGGACATAGTTATTTTCACTTTTTAACCATAGTGACACATTTTTTAGAATGTGTCAAAAGGGGGAGGGGAACAGGTGGATAAGTTATGAACGTTAAAGTTTGAATAACACATTATTCACGTGATTCATTCAGGATAAACAATGGAAGGGATTGATAAATTGAACAAATTTAAGATGACTGCAGGAGTATTATGGCGAAAACAAATAGATTCAACAATTCTTTTACCTATAAAATGGTGGCCTTTGGGTTTGACGTACAGTCGCTTCAAAGGAGGAAAAGCATGATTTAAGATACGTGATTGATCACTGATTAAATGTTAGTAAAACAACAGATTGAATAAATTACGATGACTATGCTCTGAAAAGGCTATCCCTTATACCAGGGGTGTCAAAAAATTTTCGCAGGCCGCATTGTAGTCATAGCTTCTTTTGGAGGGCCGTTATGACTGTCACCCCAAATAAATGTATTTCTCATTTTATATACAGTAAAAGCTACAAAACAAACTGACAAGTTACTCGTTTTCAAATCAGACAAGTAAAAACAGGTCTAATATTTAAAAATAAAATATTATTAAAAGTGAAGACAGTTTGCAATTCGAGTAATGGCACATGAATATGAAGCACAATTTGTCTTCGTGGGCCACATAAAATGATGTGCCTGGCTGCATCTGGTCCCCGGGCCTTGAGTTTGACACCTGTGCCTTATACCAGGGGTGGCCAAATATGCCTCAGTGACGTTATTGAAATCTTGTCTCCTGAAAACGACAAACTAAAACGAATGGTCCCGAAATGTCCCGCCACACATAGTAAGTGAAAAAACGTATTATGTTTTTGTTTGTGGAATTTGTTGAACTGAGAGTTTGTCTGTGTGAGACAATGCACACGATGTTCATTGTTGAAAATGTGGTCTTTGGTCTGTAGTTTTAGTACTGTAGGAGTCAATTTGTCATTATCATGTTGGTGCGTGACATAATAATGTCACACAATAAATTTGGCTGAGCAGAGGGGTGTGTGTGTGTTGTGTGTGTGCGTGTGTTTGCGCATGTGTGCGTGTGTGTGCGTGTGCGTGTGTGCGCGTGTGTGTGTGTGGGGGGGGTGTTCATGTGTGCTCATGTCTATGATGTGGCTCTTTGCGATGACACAGTAAAAAATGTGGCTCTTAGTCTCTGACGGGTTGGCTGCCTTATACTACAAAGGTAAAGTAGGATTAGAATTTGATAAAACTGAAATGGACATTCACATATTCCAAAAGAGTTTAAACTGCTTGCAATACTATTACAAACTAGAATTTTGCAATTTCTGGAGAAATTGCGTGTGAAGGCGAAATGTATGAATAACTTCTTCGGGGAATGCTGCCGAACGATGTTGAAACGTGTTGAATTACTTGAGAAATGTAGAATATTTGGAGAATTTGTGGTGAATTTCAAAATAGAAGCTGTGAAGTTTTTGGTAAGTTGTGGAATAGGTAGAAAAACGATGAACAGTTGAAAGTTGGAATGGGTTGAATCGGTTGAAAAATGTAGAAATGAGAAGGGAAAACGGAAATATTGGAGAATTGGGTGTGAATTTCAAAATAAAAGCTGTGAAGTTTTTGGTAAGTTGTGGAATAGGTAGAAAAATGATGAACAGTTGAAAGTTGGAATGGGTTGAATCGGTTGAAAAATGTAGAAATGAGAAGGGAAAAAGGAATTGGGTGTGAATTTCAAAATAAAAGATGTGAAGTTTTTGGTAAGTGGGAAGTTGTGGAATAGGTAGAAAAATGATGAACAGTTGAAAGTTGGAATGGGTTGAATCGGTTGAAAAATGTAGAAATGAGAAAGGAAAAAGGAATTGGGTGAGAATTTCAAAATAAAAGATGTGAAGTTTTTGGGACGTGGGAAGTTGTGGAATAGGTAGAAAAATGATGAACAGCTGAAAGTTGGAATGGGTTGAATCGGTTGAAAAATGTAGAAATGAGAAAGGAAAAAGGAATTGGGTGTGAATTTCAAAATAAAAGATGTGAAGTTTTTGGTAAGTGGGAAGTTGTGGAATAGGTAGAAAAATAATGAACAGTTGAAAGTTGGAATGGGTTGAATCGGTTGAAAAATGTAGAAATGAGAAGGGAAAAAGGAATTGGGTGTGAATTTCAAAATAAAAGATGTGAAGTTTTTGGTAAGTGGGAAGTTGTGGAATAGGTAGAAAAATGATGAACAGTTGAAAGTTGGAATGGGTTGAATCGGTTGACAAATGTAGAAATGAGAAGGGAAAAAGGAATTGGGAATGAATTTCAAAATAAAAGATGTGAAGTATTTGGTAGGTTGTGGAATAGGTAGAAAAATGATGAACAGTTGAAAGTTGGAATGGGTTGAATCGGTCGAAAAATGTAGAAATTAGAGTAGAAAAAGGAAATTTTAGAGAATTTTGGTTGAATTTCAAAATAAAAGATGAAGTTTTTGGTAAGTGGGAAGTTGTGGAATAGGTAGGCAAAAGATGAATAGTTGAAAGTTGGAACGAGTTGAATCGGTGGAAAAATGTAGAAGTTAGAAGTGAAAAACGAAATTTTATGAAATTTTGCAAAATTTTATGCAAATTTTAAAAGTGAAAACGTGAAAATTTTGAATTTGGCAAGTTTGGGAATGTCCCCAATGTGATTTGAATGTGTTGAATCATGTGAATTTGAAACTGGAACAACGTAAATGTGAAATGTTGAATCTGCCATTAAGAATGAATGGGGCAAAAATCGCCATAAATTTGTGAATTATGCGAAAACGGAACATTTTTGGAATGAGAAAAATGTGAGCACACGCCATGAATTTTTGGAATAAGTGAAAAGTGGAATGGAGTGAATCGGTTGAAGTATGTGGAAGTAGTTAAGCGCCAAAAAAGTGAGCGGAATAAGTTGTTGAATAATAACTAGAATTTGCAATTCCTGAAGGAATTGCGTGTGAAGGTGAAGAAGTTGAATAAATATTGAAGGAATGTTGTAGAATGATGTTGAAACGAGTTGAATCTGTTGAAAAATGTAGAAATGAGAAGGGAAAAAGGAACTGGGTGTGAATTTCAAAATAAAAGATGTGAAGTTTTTGTTAAGTTGTGGAATAGGTAAAGAAATGATGAACAGTCGAAAGTTGGAATGGGTTGAATCGGTTGAAAAATGTAGAAATGAGAAGGGAAAAAGGAATTGGGTGTGAATTTCAAAATAAAAGATGTGAACTTTTCGGGAAGTGGGAAGTTGTTGAATAGGTAGAAAAATGATGAACAGTTGAAAGTTGGAATGGGTTGAATCGGTTGAAAAATGTAGAAATGAGAAGGGAAAAAGGAATTGGGTGTGAATTTCAAAATAAAAGATGTGAAGTTTATGGTAAGTGGGAAGTTGTGGAATAGGTAGAAAAATGATGAACAGTTGAAAGTTGGAATGGGTTGAATCGGTTGAAAAATGTGGAAATGAGAAGGGAAAAAGGAAATATTGGAGAATTGGGTGTGAATTTCAAAATAAAAGATGTGAATTTTTTGGTAAGTGGGAAGTTGTGGAATAGGTAGTAAATTGATGAACAGTTGAAAGTTGGAATGGATTGAATCGGTTGAAAAATGTAGAAATGAGAAGGGAAAAAGGAAATATTAGTGAATTGGGTGTGAATTTCAAAATAAAAGATGAAAACGTGAAAATTTTGAATTTGGGAAGTTTGGGAATGTCCCCAATGTGATTTGAATGTGTTGAATTATGTGAATTTCAAACTGGAAGAACGTAAATGTGAAATGTTGAATCTGCCATTAAGAATGAATGGGGCGAAAATCGCCGTAAATTTGTGAATTTTGCGAAAACGGAAAATTTGTGGAACGAGAAAAATGTGAGCACCCATGTCATGAATATTTGGAATAAGTGAAAAGTGGAACGGAGTGAATCGGTTGAAGTATGTGGAAGTAGTTAATGGACAAAAAAGTGAGCGGAAGATGTTGAATAATAATAATAATAACTAGAATTTGCAATTCCTGAAGGAATTGCGTGTGAAGGTGAAGAAGTTGAATAAATATTTAAGGAATGTTGCAGAATGACGTTGAAACGAGTTGAATCGGTTGAAAAATGTGGAAATGAGAAAGGAAAAAGGAAATGGGTGTGAATTTCAAAATAAAAGATGTGAAGTTTTTGTTAAGTTGTGGAATAGGTAAAGAAATGATGAACAGTTGAAAGTTGGAATGGGTTGAATCGGTTGAAAAATGTAGAAATGAGAAGGGAAAAAGGAATTGGGCGTGAATTTCAAAATAAAAGATGTGAATTTTTTGGTAAGTGGGAAGTTGGGGAATAGGTAGAAAAATGATGAACAGTTGAAAGTTGGAATGGGTTGAATCGGTTGAAAAATGTAGAAATGAGAAGGGAAAAAGGAATTGTGCGTGAATTTCAAAATAAAAGATGTGAATTTTTTGGTAAGTGGGAAGTTGTGGAATAGGTAGAAAAATGATGAACAGTTGAAAGTTGGAATGGGTTGAATCGGTTGAAAAATGTAGAAATGAGAAGGGAAAAGGGAATTGGGCGTGAATTTCAAAATAAAAGATGTGAATTTTTTGGTAAGTGGGAAGTTGTGGAATAGGTAGAAAAATGATAAACAGTTGAAAGTTGGAATGGGTTGAATCGGTTGAAAAATGTAGAAATGAGAAGGGAAAAAGGAATTGGGCATGAATTTCAAAATAAAAGATGTGAATTTTTTGGTAAGTGGGAAGTTGTGGAATAGGTAGAAAAATGATGAACAGTTGAAAGTTGGAATGGGTTGAATCGGTTGAAAAATGTAGAAATGAGAAGGGAAAAGGGAAAAAGGAATTGGGTGTGAATTTCAAAATAAAAGATGAAAACGTGAAAATGTTGAATTTGGCAAGTTTGGGAATGTCCCCAATGTGATTTGAATGTGTTGAATTATGTGAATTTGAAACTGGAACAACGTAAATGTGAAATGTTGAATCTCCCATTAAGAATGAATGGGGCAAAATTCGCCATAAATTTGTGAATTTTGTGAAAACGGAAAATTTTTGGAAGGAAAAAAATCTAAGCAGTGTTGCCATGAATATTTGGAATAAGTGAAAAGTGGAATGGAGTGAATCGGTTGAAGTATGTGGAAGTAGTTAAGCGCCGAAAAAGTGGGCAGAATAAGTAGAATAATAACTAGAATTTGCAATTCCTGAAGGAATTGCGTGTGAAGGTGAAGAAGTTGAATAAATATTGAAGGAATGCTGCAGAATGATGTTGAAACGAGTTGAATCGGTTGAAAAATGTGGAAATGAGAAGGGAAAAAGGAAATGGGTGTGAATTTCAAAATAAAAGATGTGAAGTTTTTGTTAAGTTGTGGAATAGGTAAAGAAATGATGAACAGTTGAAAGTTGGAATGGGTTGAATCGGTTGAAAAATGTAGAAATGAGAAGGGAAAAAGGAATTGGTTGTGAATTTCAAAATAAAAGTGAAGTTTTTGGTAAGTGGGAAGTTGTTGAATAGGTAGAGAAAAGATGAACAGTTGAAAGTTGGAATGGGTTGAATCGGTTGAAAAATGTAGAAATTATAGTAGAAAAAAGGAAATTTTAGAGAATTTTGGTTGAATTTCAAAATAAAAGATGTGAAGTTTTTGGTAAGTGGGAAGTTGTGGAATAGGTAGAGAAAAGATGAACAGTTGAAAGTTGGAATGGGTTGAATCGGTTGAAAAATGTAGAAACGAGAAGGGAAAAGGGAAAAAGGAATTGTGTGTGAATTTCAAAATAAAAGATGAAAACGTGAAAACGTTGAATTTGGCAAGTTTGGGAATGTCCCCAATGTGATTTGAATGTGTTGAATTATGTGAATTTCAAACTGGAAGAACGTAAATGTGAAATGTTGAATCTGCCATTAAGAATGAATGGGGCGAAAATCGCCGTAAATTTGTGAATTTTGCGAAAACGGAAAATTTTTGGAACGAGAAAAATGTGAGCACCCATGCCATGAATATTTGGAATAAGTGAAAAGTGGAATGGAGTGAATCGGTTGAAGTATGTGGAAGTAGTTAATGGACAAAAAAGTGAGCGGAAGATGTTGAATAATAACTAGAATTTGCAATTCCTGAAGGAATTGCGTGTGAAGGTGAAGAAGTTGAATAAATATTTAAGGAATGTTGCAGAATGATGTTGAAATGAGTTGAATCGGTTGAAAAATGTGGAAATGAGAAGGGAAAAAGGAACTGGGTGTGAATTTCAAAATAAAAGATGTGAAGTTTTTGTTAAGTTGTGGAATAGGTAAAGAAATGATGAACAGTTGAAAGTTGGAATGGGTTGAATCGGTTGAAAAATGTAGAAATGAGAAGGGAAAAAGGAATTGGTTGTGAATTTCAAAATAAAAGACGTGAAGTTTTTGGTAAGTGGGAAGTTGTGGAATAGGTAGAAAAATGATGAACAGTTGAAAGTTGGAATGGGTTGAATCGGTTGAAAAATGTAGAAATGAGAAGGGAAAAAGGAATTGGGTGTGAATTTCAAAATAAAAGAAGTGAAGTTTTTGGTAAGTGGGAAGTTGTTGAATAGGTAGAGAAAAGATGAACAGTTGAAAGTTGGAATGGGTTGAATCGGTTGAAAAATGTAGAAATGAGAAGGGAAAAAGGAATTGGGTGTGAATTTCAAAATAAAAGACGTGAAGTTTTTGGTAAGTGGGAAGTTGTGGAATAGGTAGAAAAATGATGAACAGTTGAAAGTTGGAATGGGTTGAATCGGTTGAAAAATGTAGAAATGAGAAGGGAAAAAGGAATTGGGTGTGAATTTCAAAATAAAAAAAGTGAAGTTTTTGGTAAGTGGGAAGTTGTTGAATAGGTGGAGAAAAGATGAACAGTTGAAAGTTGGAATGGGTTGAATCGGTTGAAAAATGTAGAAATGAGAAGGGAAAAGGGAAAAAGGAATTGGGTGTGAATTTCAAAATAAAAGATGAAAACGTGAAAATGTTGAATTTGGCAAGTTTGGGAATGTCCCCAATGTGATTTGAATGTGTTGAATTATGTGAATTTCAAACAGCAACAACGTAAATGTGAAATGTTGAATCTGCCATTAAGAATGAATGGGGCAAAAATCGCCGTAAATTTGTGAATGTTGCGAAAACGGAAAATTTTTGGAACGAGAAAAATGTGAGCACCCATGCCATGAATATTTGGAATAAGTGAAAAGTGGAATGGAGTGAATCGGTTGAAGTATGTGGAAGTAGTTAATGGACAAAAAAGTGAGCGGAAGATGTTGAATAATAATAATAAAGTACAGGAATAACAATAGTGTGAAGGTCTTCACCTTCACACTAATAATAATAAAGGACAGGAATAACAATAGTGTGAAGGTCTTCACCTTCACACTAATAACTAGAATTTGCAATTCCTGAAGGAATTGCGTGTGAAGGTGAAGAAGTTGAATAAATATTTAAGGAATGTTGCAGAATGATGTTGAAACGAGTTGAATCGGTTGAAAAATGTAGAAATGAGAAGGGAAAAAGGAACTGGGTGTGAATTTCAAAATAAAAGATATGAAGTTTTTGTTAAGTTGTGGAATAGGTAAAGAAATGATGAACAGTTGAAAGTTGGAATGGGTTGAATCGGTTGAAAAATGTAGAAATGAGAAGGGAAAAAGGAATTGGGTATGAATTTCAAAATAAAAGACTTGAAGTTTTCGGTAAGTTGGAAGTTGTGGAATAGGTAGAAAAATGATGAACAGTTGAAAGTTGGAATGGGTTGAATCGGTTGAAAAATGTAGAAATGGGAAGGGAAAAAGGAATTGGGAGTGAATTTCAAAATAAAAGATGTGAAGTATTTGGTAAGTTGTGGAATAGGTAGAAAAATGATGAACAGTTGAAAGTTGGAATGGGTTGAATCGGTTGAAAAATGTAGAAATGAGAAGGGAAAAAGGAATTGGGCGTGAATTTCAAAATAAAAGATGTGAATTTTTTGGTAAGTGGGAAGTTGTGGAATAAGTAGAAAAACGATGAACAGTTGAAAGTTGGAATGGGTTGAATCGGTTGAAAAATGTAGAAATGAGAAGGGAAAAGGGAATTGGGCGTGAATTTCAAAATAAAAGATGTGAATTTTTTGGTAAGTGGGAAGTTGTGGAATAAGTAGAAAAATGATGAACAGTTGAGAGTTGGAACGGGTTGAATCGGTTGAAAAATGTAGAAATGAGAAGGGAAAAAGGAATTGGGTGTGAATTTCAAAATAAAAGATGTGAAGTTTTTGGTAAGTGGGAAGTTGTGGAATAGGTAGAAAAATGATGAACAGTTGAAAGTTGGAATGGGTTGAATTGGTTGAAAAATGTAGAAATGAGAAGGGAAAAAGGAATTGGGAATGAATTTCAAAATAAAAGATGTCAAGTATTTGGTAAGTTGTGGAATAGGTAGAAAAATGATGAACAGTTGAAAGTTGGAATGGGTTGAATCGGTTGAAAAATGTAGAAATTAGAGTAAATTAGAGTAGAAAAAGGAAATTTTAGAGAATTTTGGTTGAATTTCAAAATAAAAGATGTGAAGTTTTTGGTAAGTGGGAAGTTGTGGAATAGGTAGGCAAAAGATGAATAGTTGAAAGTTGGAACGAGTTGAATCGGTGGAAAAATGTAGAAGTTAGAAGTGAAAAACGAAATGTTATGAAATTTTGCAAAGTTTTATGCAAATTTTAAAAGTGAAAACGTGAAAATTTTGAATTTGGCAAGTTTGGGAATGTCCCCAATGTGATTTGAATGTGTTGAATCACGTGAATTTGAAACTGGAACAACGTAAATGTGAAATGTTGAATCTGCCATTAAGAATGAATGGGGCAAAAATCGCCATAAATTTGTGAATTATGCGAAAACGGAACATTTTTGGAATGAGAAAAATGTGAGCACCCATGCCATGAATTTTTGGAATAAGTGAAAAGTGGAATGGAGTGAATCGGTTGAAGTATGTGGAACTAGTTAAGCGCCAAAGAAAGCTAACGGAAAGCTAGCGCAAAATGTTGTAGAATAACAATAGTGTGAAGGTCTTCACCTTCATTAAAATTCCGCAGTGTGAATGTGTGTGTGAATGGTAGCACGTATGTGCTGCATGTAATATAGTGGGAAGAAATAACAAATTTCTGTCAGGAATTACCACAGAAAGTCGTTATCCCACTAAAGAAACATTCCAGCTTTAGAAATCCCTAAGATTTGACAGTTGGACTAAATTCATTAAAATGGGGGGCCGTCAAAGTGTTATTGACAATATATAAGAAGATGAGAAGTATACATGTTAAATAAGTTACCAAACTTGAGGCAAGTGTCATTAAGAACGATGAGGCCGCAAGTATGTTTGTCAGACAATGAAGCCACAGTGCGCAGGCGCACTGTTAAACAGAGGAGCCGCAGGCAAAAAGCTCTTTCTGCTCCTATGCAAAACATGCATCTAAAATACCTGAAACTCCCCCATATAATAGCAAAATATGTCATGCTCAGTCAATTAGAACTCCTGTACAAACAAGAAGCATGACGAAGGCTGTTAAATTCCCCCAAAGTATAAACGATGCTGATGTATGCTATGCGAATGATACAGGTGTCAAACCTTATTGAAAGATAAGGCCACTAATATGAAAAAATAAAAATAAAAATAGTAAAACCAACACATCAAATGGAGGTAGACGTTTGCGCAGCGCTGTTTGTTGATGTTGTTTGTGTATTTTGTCTTTATTGTGGGCCCTTGTCTTGTCCTTGTTTTTTCTGTGTGTTTCTGTGTGTCTATGTGTTAAAATTATGAAATTGGCTAAAATAGTGTGCAAGGAAATTTACTAGACTGCGGTCTATTAGATTTGTACCATGACACAAAAAGCAAAATGATTTTGAAACTAGAAGATGCAATTTCTGGAGAAATTGGATGTGAAGGCGTAAAAAGATTAATAAATACTTAGAGGATGCAACAGAATGATGTTGAAGCATAATTGAATCGGTTGGAAAAATGTAGAAATTAGAGATGAAAAAATTAATTTTGTGAAATTTTGCAGAACATTTAATCAATCAATCTTTTATTGGCCAAGTTTGAGCATGCCATACAAAGGATTAATAAGATAACGTGAAAACATAATTTTTTTTTAATTTAGCGATTTTGGGAATGTTGAAAACTCTCCCCGGTGTGACGTGAATGGGCTGAATGATGTGAATTTCAAACTGGGACAATGTTAATCTGAAACATGGAATGTGCCATTAGGAATGAATGGAAGAAAAATTGCCATAAATTTGCAAATTTTGTGGAAATGAAAAGCTTATGGAATCAAATGAATGCAAGCATCTCTTGCGTGAAATTTCGGAATATGTCAAAATTGGAATGAGTGGGTTGTTTTAGCAAGAACCTTGAGATGGGACAAATTCAAATGAGGAATGTGAATTGAAAATAATGTATGACTATGTGAACAGCTTGCAGAGGACTTGAGGAGAGTGAGACCAGTATATAATGGAGGCTGTGTGTGTGTGTGTGTGTGTGTGTGTGTGTGTGTGTGTGTGTGTGTGTGTGTGTGTGTGCGTGTGTGTGTGCGTGTGCGTGTGTGTGTGAGAGAGAGAGAGAGAGAGAGAGAGAGAGAGAGAGAGGGAGAGATGCAAATGAGCAGGAATGAATGATTGACAAGATACAGGTTGAACGGTTGACGTTGTTGGAGACTGCTATGGGAAAATTAGCAGAACAACTTTGAAGAAAGAGTGATCTTGAGCAAATTTAATGCTAAGAAAAGAAAATAGGGCTTATTTCACAGTGGTTGACTGATTATCATGAATTGAATGGCTGGTTTTACGCTTTCATTTAAAAGTCAAGTTTTGGTGTACATTGTTGATAATTGCTTTTGAAACAAAGGAAGCGTGGGGATGAGATTTCTTTCTCCTCATGCAGCATTTAGGCCTGAGAGGAAATGAAGTCAAGTAACAGAAGTTACGATGGGTAAAACCAGAAGTAAACTATGTTGGTTTACTCTCAGCGTAAGGGAGAGCACTGCAATGAAGCAGGAAACAGGCTATATTAGACACAACACGACCTATCACAAAGAACAATTTATGTTTTTTTTGTTCCCTGTGATTGCTGCAGAGCTTGGGCTCCACATTATGCTGAAATTGCTAAGCCACTGACAGGAGTGGCTCGTGGACAGCCGTTAGCAGTCGAAGATACATTCGCGTGGACACCGAAAGTGGAAGCATTGACAAATTGAAAATGGCATTAGTTCAGACAACAAAGGGTGCGATAATGGATAAGGTGTTATTGACCACGTCAGCAATGAAGCTGTTTTGCCAAAATGATTTTTTAAGGCAAACCCAATTGTGTCACTTATGTGACAACAGGGGGGGGGATGAGTTATAAGTTACCTTCGGTTTAGATTCTTAAGTGAAATTTAAAAAACAAAAAAAAAAAAGAAAAACGAAAAAAAAACATGTCCTATTTGTGTGAAACATGATCCACACGGGAACCTAAAAGAAACTATATGAAAATCACCCCCACTTTAGAAGGGTTAACACCTGTTGAAAAGAAAGTGGAAAATGTGTTCAAGTTATGCTATGTGGTGCTGCAATGGCAGTAGAATCGTCAGCAGATGTTAACTTGTTCCATCCCACAGACCTGTTTGTACCACATGCTGTTGATGTGTTGTTACTTCAAAGTAAAATGAATATGCTGTCTCCAGCCAGACATTTGTCTTATACAGCTCTGTTATTGTCACGAATCATTACACTGACCAGAGCGTGTACTCTAGAAGATGGACAAGACCTAATTGTATATACAGACATCCAGTGTGCATTTTCAACAGTTTTTACTTTGCAAAACAATGGGAAAGGCATGGAATGATAACTTCAACAGGAAAGCAAATAACACATGCACAACTTCTAATCCAGCTCCTCCAGGCAGTAATGTTGCCCACAAAGCTTGCAATTTTCAAATGTGAGGCACACACACGAAGGAAAGACTTGGTATCACTAGGCAATGCCTTCGCAGATAAAATAGCAAAGTAAGCTGCTATAGGCAAATACGGAACCTCAGACCTATTTCTGAGATTGCCGTCAGAAAAGGAGGAACTAATAAATACACAGATCTTGCATGATATGCAACATTCAGCCCCTAAACAAGAACAGAAAATGTGGATTGCTAAAGGTGCACAACTGACAGACAAAGAGATATACATTGTAAATAATAAGCCTGTTCTCCCTAAATCCCGTTTTAGAGCAGCTGCAATTTCGACACACGGAAGTTCTCATGTGTCGACAGGGGGGGATGCAAGAGCTAATATCACAACACTTTACAACGTATGGTTTCAATTTGTACTCAAAACTTTTTGTAGAGCGGGTGAAGTCTGTATAAAAAATAATCCACAAGGGAATGTAAAACCAAAAAGAGGAAAATTCCCAGAACCAACATATCCGTTCCAAATGTCGCGTATGGACTTCATAGAACTAAACAGGTGTGGATTGTACAAATACTGTTTAGTCCTAATCGATGCCTTTTCAAGGTGGACAGGAATGATCCCAGCAAAGAATGCAGATGCTATAACAGTAGCAAAGGCTATCTGCAAGACCATTATTCCCAGTTATGGAATCCCAGAGACCATTTATAGTGACAACGGACCACATTTTGTCAATACGATCATTAACCAAATGCATGGCAGAAACGGGAAGACCATGGCCCGAATGTCTAGATTTTGTAAAACTCTATATGAGGATTATGCCCTGTGGCAAGGTTTTAACCCGATATGAGATCATTCATGGCAGAGCATACGGGCTCCCACTGTTCTCACATGATCAAGACATCCACAGAAGAGCTAACTCTAGCTGACTAACATGATCAAAACCATGCAAACGGAAAATGTGTCAAATGCAAATTTACTGCCCTCCACTCCTTTATCTCCACAGGATGGCTCAGCAAAACCAGGTGACTGGGTCTTCATCAAAGTAATCAAACGGAAGACGTGGTCTTCACCCCGGTGGGAGGGACCATTCCAAGTCCTACTCACCACACCCACAGCTGTGCAGAATGACCCAGCTGGATTCATCTCAGCCACTGTAAGCTGCAGAGAGTGCTTGGCTCCTAGGCCCCGGTCAGGGCGAAGTATCCGGCTACAAAGGGGGTGCCAATTATAGTTTGGCATCAGTCTCAAACCGGTGAAGAACTAAGAACCCTGATCATTTAGCTCCCTAGGGGTTCAGGTGGCTCTGTGGAACTGAACGGAAAATGGCACTCAGAGGAGTGCTTGTCTGTGCTGTGGCTGTAGCATGCTTGCCAATGACATGGAGTGTCCAGGGTCCCCAAGGGGAGAGTGGAACTTCCGCTCGAATCAAGAGAATGACGACCGAACTGTTGACAAAGTATATAAAGATAAACCCAGATATACCCCATGCAGACAACATGTGGTACCAGTATGTATCCATGTTGGCCGAAACATACAATCAAAGTGAATGTTATGTATGTTCCATAATGCCACGATCAAGTCAACAGCCCGTCCTACATGCCCGATCCATGCCAGAGAAAAATGGATGGTGTTTCGCAATACTAAGGGCTTTTGGGTTTAATCCCATCGAAGGACTCAGACGGTCGGAAATTAATGAGGCACAACTAACCGCCCATCCCTGTTACAACATCTCAAGGCCATTCACAATAGTGTCAAGAAGTTCTGACGTCACACCCGCACCAGTGACTCTCGAAGTGAGTGAAACCATCTCACATCCCCTGTGCTTCCGACAAAGACGTGTTGATGGAATAAAGGTGGGAGATACAAAGCGCTGCATCACCACCGCACTTCTAGAACCTTCCAGCAAGACCTCGATGAATACCACCTTAGCAATCAGACAAATCCTAGCAGGAGGCGAAAATCCCCACTCCATCATCGAAGGGGGATGGTGGCTCTGTGGTCGCCGAGGCTACGCAGTCCTTCCAGGACGATGGGATGGCACATGTGCCCCCGTATATGTGTCAGATCACACTGTGTTCCTCAGTCTGACACATCTTCAGGAACATCATCAGCGAAAGACACGTGCAGCTGTTGCTCCCACCTTCCTACCCTACGACAGTGTCTGGGGCTCAGACGTACCAGATGAATACAAGCTTTGGAGCGCGGGACAAAAGGTGGCACTCACACTCTTCCCACAGGCGGGTGTGGCTAAGACTATTCTCCGAATAGAGACTATGGACTACAGGTTGAAGACCTTTGCCAATTTTACTCTAGAGGTCCTTACAGGTTACCAGTCGGAACTGCAAGCCCTGAGACTAATGGCACTACAGTCCCGAATGGTTTTGGACCTCCTGACTGCCGAGAAAGGAGGTGTGTGTGAAATAGTTGGTACCTCCTGTTGTACCTACATCCCAGGAGAAAATGACACCCACATCGAGTATCCCAGGACGAAACTCCAGCCAAGGATGGCCATCCCTTTTGGTGGCTGTTTTATGGCGATTGGAAGCAACTTCTCTTGAAAGTCGTAGTTTTTTTAGTTGCCATACTGTTATTTCTCTGTGTTTTTACATCATGCATCATTCCTTGTATTCGTCACATGATGACTAAAATGTTGACATCAGCGTTTGCTATCCGGAATGTCATGTTGGTCCAGCGTAAACAAGATGAGTGGGACCACCTTGCGTAAATCACCTACCTGTTTGTTTTTGCTTTTGGATGGTGCAAAACGAAATACATTCCATTATGATGAACATGGCCAGAGCCGAATGGAGAGATGTAGTTCTGATAAACTCTGGAATGTAAACTTTCATACTTTTTGATGTTACTATACTATATCGTGTAGGCATATACTCATTTATACACATATGTAGTTATTGGTTGATGTTTTGTTTTCCCATGAATTCCAATGTTAAACAGGGGGGAATGTTGGGAAAAATATACTTTTTATCATTGGATTCTATGTATCTACTTATGTGTGCAAGATTCTCCGCAACATGTGATAGTTTGGCCTCGTGATAATGTCTTGGGAGCAGATGGCTGGCTAAGGAGCTCATGTGTGGAGTTACGAGCCGCGCTATACAATGGGCCCATAGTTAGCTATCCATGTACATATCATGAGGTTGTCATGGGATGGCTGAAGCAGACAAACGTCTTATTTAAGTAGAAGTCATGAGAACTCCAACAGAGGTATCTATCCCATGAGCACCAAGACTACGTCTTTTGTCTAGCTAAAGTCATGGGACGACCATACCGCTTCTGTCCTAATAGTATCGCTGTTGCGCGGTGGTCATGAGATGTAATTGTGGAATGTCCTTCCCGTCTAAAGAAGCTATGCATTCATGTACATGTACACTTGCCCCTTTGTTTGTTCCTCAATAAAAGGCACGACCAAACTGAAGGAAGGGCGCAGATCCCAACCACACTCGTTGTGTCTGGGATTGAGCCCATCTGAAGATGATCGTTCGCCAAAAAGGAGATATCCTGCCTCTGTGAGATTCTTTTCAGAAAAATGTTGTGAACCCAACATCTGTCTGTCTATATGTATGTATATATGTATGTATGTATTTCGTTATTTGTTTATGTATTTTTCTCTCACATTCTCTTTCTCATCTTCCACTTCTTTCAGCTGCTCCTGTTAGGGGCCGCGACAGCAGAGCAATCGTTTCCATATGTTTCTGTCCTGTCACACCAACCATCTGCATGTCCTGCAACATCCTCATCTCTGCCACACTCTCCATTATTTTGGCCGGTAGAGATTTCCAAGCCTCGCTTCTAACATTCTTTCCCATAACTTCATGCTTTGCTTAATCAACATAACAACACCTCTGTAGCTACTACAGTTCTGCACAATGCCGTGGTCTGAAATAAGAAATAGGAGTCAGCACCTTTCCAGGAATTTTCTCGCTTTTTAAGAATCTCCCCTGCCATCTCTCCTTGATAGTTCCATGCCGTCACTGGAATGTCGTCTAGGCCAATTGCCTTTCCACTCTCCATCTCTTACAAATGTCTGGGTATGAATTTTATCTATATTTATTGAAGCGGCTCCACAGAGGGACGTGGTGTGCCAACAGAGGGACCCTAGTGGTATCAACGGTTTTGGTGACATCAGTTAAACTGAGCTCAACAGAGGGAGTGAAGGAATGGGGTCGAAATAAAAAAAGTCCTGCCTAGCTACAAAAACAGATATGCTCAAACCTCATTGAATAAAGTACATAAACAGAAAAGTATATTCACATATTAAATCAATAAAAGAAACATTTTAAGCATATAATTATACCTACACACCAAATCAATAAAGAAGACATGCGTAACTAGACATTTTTGATAGGTGGTAATGACAAAGGTTTTTATAACTTTATGATCTGATATATATTTCTGAGCACTTTAAAATAACAAATGTTTTCTTATATATTGCCTGAATATCTTGATGACCTTTAAGGAACTGTTTAATGCGTGCCTGATGTTTTTCTAAATCACGGACACTGCCAAAGTCGTCTAAAAATGTTCAGTACTTGATTGTATCTTATGTTTTGACTAATGCTAGACGCCAGTTTTCGATTACTACAGAACGTTTTGCACAGAGGGAAATATTTAGCCTAATAAATAAACGATACGGTTGGAAGCATGTGTTACGGCTCCGAGTCACAACGAGGGACAAGTTTTGAGTTTCCCAGGGTGTTTTTATTCGCCTTCCACTTCTACACAACCGCCTCTTTCACCTGTCCGCACCTCTCTCTTTTCTCTCGTTTCTTCTCCTCCCCTCACCGATCACCGTGGTGCCTTTTCGGGGAGTCGGAGAAATCAGCATTCACAAAAGAAATACATGCAGCCTAGTTAAACAAACACCAGAACGATCACCATGACAAATGCGAACACACCGAAAGAAAATAAATAAGTGGAACATCACTCAAACACCGGTAATCCCATCGAGAGTCCCACACCCTCCCCCACTTAAAAAAACAGTGTCATCCTGACCTAACACTCACATCAAGGTAACAATTTTTTTTTTTTTTTTCACGTACCCTGACAAATATACATTGCAGTTGTATATACTCCTGAAAAATTCAGTGTAAGCATTCAACCACCCAACATTTTCAACAACATTTTCAATAAGACCGGCATACACATGTGGCATTTGTCCATGTTCATGTTACAACCACGTTTGTCCGGTTCCTACATCTTCATATTTGGCTGTATTTGCCACCATCAATGAACGACGAAATACATCGGTGGTATAATTCAAATAAACAGCTAACTATGACGTCCCAAATCATATATATAAACATAAGCATTCAACACCAAGGTCGCCAGAACCCCCTAACATCTAAACATTTAGTAGCTACTGTCCTCTCTGTGAAAGTCGGTTGACCCAGCGTATTGTAAGTCAAAATTTGTGGCTTCCGTCTTTCCCTTTTTGAGTACCACCTTCTCTGTTCTGCCGCTCTTGCGTCTTCGAACTCCGGCTCCTCGGATATATCACCTGCATCTGCAGTGTACTCAACTTCCCTACCAGATGGAGAAGGGACTATCTCGACCCTTTCCTCCTCCTCAGCTTGTTCGGAACGCTCTTCCTGCACGGAAGCATCCCTCGCGATTTGTGGGACAAATTCTACTGCAGTGGGGTCCAGCAAACGCAAGCCGTGCGGCTCATGGACAGACCATGTGGCAGCATCCAATAAGTCCTCATCTAGATCCCCCTCCCTTTCCGCCTGCTGCATCTGTTGTGCCTTTGCTCTCCCATTTTCATCAAAGTGTCTTTGTTTTGTTTTTTTCTTTTCCACCCTCTTATTTTCCTGTGGAGTTAGTGGAAGAAAGTCACAGGGCAATAACAAATTCCTGTGTAAGATCCTTGTTCTGCCTGTGCCATTTTCTGGCTCTAACTCAAAAACTGGACTGTCCTCACCCTTTTGGTGTTTGATGACGTAAATCTTGTCTTCCCAATATGAGCGGATCTTTCCCGGACCTCCCTTCTCAACGACATTTCTGACAAGAACACGGCTGCCCACCTGAAGTGGTGGACCATAGATTTTCCTGTCGTATTGTCTTTTACCTCTATCGGCTGACTTAACTGCATTCCTGGAGGCGATGTTGTAAGCCTCAATCATCCTGCTTCTCCATTTTCCCACATAGTCTTGGTAGGAGCCCGGGCTTTCTTCCTGCTCAATGCCAAATAGAAGGTCCACCGGAAGCCTTGGTAATCTACCAAAAAGTAAGAAGAATGGTGACTAACCAGTGAGCTCATTAGCAGTACAGTTGTAGGCATGTACTACTTTGGGAAGGTGTGTTTTCCAGTCCAATTTTTGCTCTTCGGTAAGGGTTCTCAGCATAGAGAGGAGAGCCCTATTGAATCGTTCTGTTTGCCCGTTCCCTTGGGGATGATATGGAGTTGTGTGAGATCCCTTTACACCGGACAACTCCTTCAGGTGACTTAACAGCTTGTTTTCAAATTCTCTCCCTAAATCGTGGTGGAGCCTTTCTGGGAAACCAAATCGAAGGCAAAAGTCATTGAACAATCTTTCTGCCACAGTCTTTGCTGATTTGTTGGTCGTTGCATATGCCTGTGCAAAGCGTGTATAATGGTCCATGACCACTAGAATATACTCGCAACCCCCCTTACATTGTTCCAGATGGAGAAAATCAACCAACACTAGCTGAAAGGGGTGAGTGGTTACGATATTCTGCATCGGTGCACGCGCTTGCCTGTTTGGTTTTCTCTTCTTCAGACACTCGCATACATTCATGACAAAGTGTTCAATGTCTCTTTGCATTTTGGGCCAATAAAAACGGTCCCTTACCAACTTTAGTGTTCTCTCTGAGCCCAAGTGGCCCATTTGTTTGTCCAGTTCATCCAGTACAAGGGGGTGATAGATAGAAGGGGGGAAGCAATTGTTTTTTGGTTGCAGTTACTCTGAACAAGGTCCCGTCCTCCCTGATCTTGAGCTTGTCCCACTCTCTGGCCAACGCCTTTACCTCTGCACTCTCAGCTTTCAGCTCATATGGTAACGGTCTCCTTTTTTCCTGCAAGTGACGATATATTTGACCTATTACAGCGTCCTGCCGCTGAGCCGCGCAAATCTCTTCTCTGGTCAATGGCTGAACAGTATGTGGCAGTCCCTCCGCTCCAGTTTGCTGCTGAAGCACATCTAAGGAAATTGCGCTGAAGATAGGAGTTTGTTCAGCTTGCTGTGCTAATATGCCCTGTCGGGTGGCTGTTACAACATCCTGGTCGACAGACTGTGTACAATGACTCATATAGTCCTCAAAATCAATGGCCATCCTCGATAACCCATCTGCATTCGTTTTGCCAGGTCTGTATTTTATGGTAAAATTGAAATCTGCCAATTCTGCTACCTACCGCTGACCAGAGGCATTCAATTTGGCCGTTGTTAATACATAGGTGAGCGGATTATTGTCTGTGTAGACCACAAAAGATGGTGCGTGTAACAAGTAATCTCTAAAGCGCTCACAGATGGCCCACTTCAGTGCCAGAAACTCCAATTTACCCGCGTGCATGTGGTAATTTTTCTCCGGTGGTGTTAAAGTTCTGGATCCATAAGCGATAACTCTTAATCTTCCATTGCGTCGCTGATATAGCACGGCTCCCAACCCCGCTTGAGAGGCATCCGTATGTAGCACAAACGGATGATTCAAGTCTGGGTAAGTTAGGATAGGAGGACTAGACAGTTTGTCAACCAGAGAACACAGAGCCTGATGGTGAGTGTCTGTCCATGTAATCGAGACAGAGGATGACAACTGTCCTCGACTGTGTTTGTTTTTCCCTTTTCCTCTTTCCCTCTGCCGCTTTGAGTTTTGGGGCACATTGGAAGTGGTTGATGGCGCTGCTAGGAGTTCGTACAACGGTTTGGCAATGCGGGAAAAGTCTTCTATATATGGCCTGTAGCAGGAGAGAAAGCCCAAAATTTGCCTCACCTCCCCCACATTACAGGGCTGCCTATCTTTTAGTGCCATCACAGGAGCAATTTCCGCTGGATCCATACTATGACCTTCTTTCGACACAATCCTGCCCAAAAACCTGACTTTAGGCTTGAAAAGTTCACATTTACTAGCACTTAGTTTGACACCATGCTTCTGGTACCGTTGCAAAACTGCCCTCACGCGTTCAACATGGTCCTGAAACGACTTACTGTGAACTAAATTGTCATCAAGGTAGGGTAGACAAATGTCATCCCGCAACCCCCACAGACATTCCTCCATGCTTCTCTGGAATTCGGCCGGGGGAGAGCTGAGACCAAATGGGATCCGTACCCACTGGTACAGACCCCAAGGCGTGATGAATGCTGTGAGTGGCTGACTTTCTTCATCCAAGAACCCTTGATGATATGCTTTCCCTTGATCAAGTAAACCATGAACTACCCGTCAATGTATCAAGCATGTCTTGTATCCTGGGAATAGGGTGTCTGTCCGGTACTGACTTGCGATTAAGTTCGCGGTAGTCTACACAGAGTCTAAGCTCTCCCGATTTCTTTCTTACACACACTATTGGTGAAGAGTACGGTGACTTGGACTTCATGACCCAACCTCGGTTGATTAAATCCTGCAGATACGCTTTTACCTCCTGGTGTAGGGGTTTTGGCACACTAATGTATGTTTTCTGGACCGGGGTTTGGTCATGAAGGGAAATATGCATGCGGAGAGTCGGAATGCTGCCAACATCATTTTCATCTCGAGCAAAGGCCTTGCACTCTTCGCGGAGCATTTTCCTCACTAACTGTTGCTGCTCATTAGTTAGATGGTCTAGCATTAACGGAGGGTCCCAACTTTCACTCGCGTTACGGGGAAAAGACGATGAACTTTTGAGGTCTGCCTCGTTTCCATCCATTTTTGGCTTGCTCGCAAGCTGTAGAGCTGCTGGATATACATCCTTGACCCCCTCAACATGTCCCAAATTAATACGTGGATACAGAGTGATATTATGACTCGAGGTATTAGTGATGGGTACTGGGACCGTGGTTGAGTTGCCTCTCTTTGCCTTAAACAGTACTTCTTGTATAAACAATCCTTCAGGCAAACTCTGGTTGGACTCTGGGCAAAACAGCATAGCAATGTCATCATCAACCTGTATATGCGTGCGACAGCGAACAGTGGTAGTTCCATTCGGACCTAAGACAATTTTACTTCTTCCCGTTTTAACCTGAATCTCCTCGTTGACTACGTGGTGTGTATGCAGCAACTGGATAACAGTCTTAGCTGAGACCATGTCCATAGCATCACTCACAATGTTAGCTGTACATTCACTCTCGGTTGAGCCTTGTTTCACGTGCTCATTAATGACTTCCTCGATCACATTGAACCCTATGATAGGGCTCTGAGCCACATTGTGGTCGCTGGACACGAGGACAGGCACTAACAGGCCAGAACTTGAAACTTCTGTGCCCGTTATTTTAAACTCAACAGGAACCCACCCAATAAATGGTATTTTTGTCTGATTTGCGGCCAGTCCATTTAGAGGTTCTGGTCCCAATAGTTCCTCAATCTCTCGAATTGTGGTATAGAGCAAGTGCTCCTTTCTCCATTTATCATTTATCACCGTAGCTTGTGCGCCTGTATCCCACAGGGCTGTAACTGGTACATTATCAAAAGTACACTTGACCATCCTACGTCTACCAATTAATTTGACAAGTTTTCTCCCTTGCTTATTTTGAAAAATATCAAGTTTACCCATGTGTGATGACCACCCTTTTTCTCGCCTCTCACTCAAATGATGATCCACCATTCTTACCGCGGTGCAGATGTGTTTGTGTTCCGGCCAGTGTTGAGTCTGACAGGCTTTGGAACAGTACGAGGCAGTAGAGCAGCTTGTGCAGGTCTGGAGCAGCGTGTCACCTTGTTCCTCTCGTCGACAATGGTGGCAGTAGCGGGACTCCTGATGAGTTGGCTGGGTCACTGCTGGTCCCATGGCAGCGGCCCTCTGGCGTTTCCCTGAAGTAGAGGGGGAGCTCGGCATCCTCTGGATATGTGACCTGCCTGGCCACACTTGAAGCAGTGGGTGCAATTGTCTCCCTCGCCGTTGTCCTGGCAGGTCCTGCAGCCTCTCCTTCTTTGGGTGTTGTAGGTTGGTTTCCGGGCGGGCTGGAACTTGCCGGCATTCAAGGAATTAAGCACCATTTGTTTCATCTCTGCCACTTCAGTTTTTAATTCAGCGACCATGGCCTGTACTTCCGGTGGAGCTGCAGCCCTCTGGATTTTCTCTTTCACTACTGCTGTGTCCTGGGATGGAGTTGTGTGCACACCGCCCTGCCGTTCATCCGAAGTTTGCAGCTCATTAATTCTAGGTTGCTTGATGCCGCTCCTCCTTAGCTTGTTTAGCCGCTCAGCTTCAAGGTTAGCTGCCTCATTGAGCCTTTCGATCAGTCTTTCATCTGTTACCTCCAAATTGTCAAGAAGTGATTTCAGCTGGAATTTAATGTTGTCATTCAGTAGTCCTGTGCCCACTGATCTAAAAAAATTCTTCTTGACCAGGTCTGCATTGTAGTGTTCAGCTGGTTCTCCTTTGAATGCATCTAGGAGCCGATCTTCGAGCTCAATGGCCCTGAATAGAAAGTCCTGGGGCGATTCTTTGGGCTCCTGGGAAAGGTTGATCAATTTTTGATACAAGTCGGATGTCTCATCTTCCCTATAATGTCCTCTTAGTATTGTTTTTAACTGAGAAAGGGTTATATCAGTCTTTAGTTCAAGCATATCTCTGAGTTTAACCGCTTCAATCACTTCTGATTCGCTGTGGCCTTTACGAAGTCCGAGTTCCATTTGATGGAGCAAGTTGGTATAGGACAGCCTTTCGCGCTGCCCACTTTCACCTATTTGTCCACAGATGCGAAACTCCCTGCGAATAGTCACCTCCGATATTTTGGCAGGTGATGAGCTTTGGCTCACGGCTGGTGATATGTCCACCATTTTAAGTTTCTCTTGCAATGCTTTCAGCTCTACCCGCAGCTCCTCGTAGTTGCGCGTCACATCAGTGGGGCGGTAAAAAGTGCTCCTCTCGCGAGCGTCACCTTCCCACCCAGTGTCTCTAATAAACACCAGCAATTCATCAATGAATTGGACTACTTCCACTGACTTGTGACTTTGCTCAACTTCATCAATTTTATTTTCAATGAGTTTCATCAAGTCTCGTCGGCTCAATTTCTTGATGGCTTCCTCGTTCTCGCCAGTATCGTCGACATTGGAGCCCTTTAGAAAGTTACATACCCCCACTAGTTGATCCCATTCTAGCCTACACAGCGTGGTAGTAACTTGGTCTCTTAACTGTTCTTGTTCCATCCTCGGCACTCACGAGGTAATCCGTTTGTCAGGAAGATCCCGGTTCGTTGTTGGAGCAAGGGGGGATTCGTTGGTAGCGATGCGCTAACGTTAACCGCTAACGATGTACCCACTCAGAGCTCTTGCTGATCTCGAGCAAAACAAAAACCCCTGGCTTTGTTACGGCTCCGAGTCACAACGAGGGACAAGTTTTGAGTTTCCCAGGGTGTTTTTATTCGCCTTCCACTTCTACACAACCGCCTCTTTCACCTGTCCGCACCTCTCTCTTTTCTCTCGTTTCTTCTCCTCCCCTCACCGATCGCCGTGGTGCCTTTTCGGGGAGTCGGAGAAATCAGCATTCATAAAAGTACGGAAGAGGATTAGGGCGTATTGGTCTCCATGTGTTGAAGCAGTTTTGAATGCTTCATTGCCTGGTTAGTTAGCCTGTCGCCACATATTAGCTTTGCGGGCTCGACTGGGGAAACATGTCACGTGACCGGGACGAGTGTCTTGACCTGAATTAATTTATCGTCGATAAAAAAAAAAATTCAGTGCGGCTTGGCGGCCCGGTACCAAGTGACCCACGGCCCGGTACCGGTCCGCGGCCCGGTGGTTGGGGACCACTGCTGTAGTTCATTGCGTCACGGATTCAAGTCCCGCTTATGATGTTTATATTTTTTATTTTAGTGTTTGCTATGTGTTGCAGCCAGTTGGAACTGCAAACGAGACAATACGTTCAGCGTTTTTATTGAGAATTTGAACAGTTTTGCAGTCAGGCAAGTTACAAGTCGCGTCTGACGAATCTCCAGTCGCAAAACACAAAATCGCTTTACCATAACAGTCGTAACTTGAGACGGGGAGCAAGATAACATGGGAGCAACTTGACAGGTAACATCAGGTCAGACCCCGAAGGTCACATCTTCCTCGTACAAGCCGCTCGTACAATGTTTGTATTCAGGTCAGACCCCGAAGGTCACATCTTCCTCGTACAAGCCGCTCGTACAATGTTTGTATGTGTTCAACGGATTGCATTCACATCTGGTTGTCGAGTCTCTTCCACTCGTGTGGAAATCAAAGCTAGCCAGCTGCTATTCTTTTTAGTTCAACTTGTTGAATTTCTTTTTGAAAGTGAGTCGGTTGTTGTGACAAAAAGACCTTTACGTGCAAGCTCAAGCCACAGCGAAAAACGTGTGAAATAGGTAGGACGATGTTGACGTGATTTGTCATGTTTTCACCCAATAAAAAGTCATTCAGCATACAAAAACTATAGTTACTGGACGCAGCGTGAACTTTGTGTAGTAGAGTGAGACTCGGACCGCAGCTGTTGTCTTACGAGGTACAAATGATGGGGGAGACGCTAGGGCTTTTTGGGGCGAACATCTTTGTTGTTGAGGGCTGAAACATCTTTGCTTTTGGGGCCACTCAAATCTTTGGAGAGACATCACTCTGACATCGGTTGAATAAAATCTTTTTCCAATCAGCCGTGTGTCACTGGAGTGCTGCCCTGGGCCAGCCATTGTCCGAGTGTTTTTGGAGACCAGCGAAACAACAAAGACCATTCACCACAGTCTCAGAGACATTGCTGTGCAATAACATCCTGCTCTCTACGCTTTATTTTGAATTGTCTATATTATATGTACTATGTGTCCACTGCATCCATTGCAGCCTGGTCATCCTGGAAGAGGGATCCTCCCATCTGTGGTCTCTTCTCAAGGTTTCTCATTTTCCCTAGTAGGAGTTTTGAGTTTTTCCTGAGAGTTTAAGATCAGGGGATGTTTGAGAATATTAGTCAATTTTCGCATATGTACTGAGTGTTGTTAGTCACCTAAATGTTGAACAGAGGCTGAGATGTACCGAAGTCAAATTCCTCGTTTGTCATGCTTAAACATGGCCAATAAAACTTCTTGAGTTATCGTATTTGAGTACAGGAAGGAGGATTCCCCCCGTTTTTTTTTCTTTTCAATTTGCAAGAATACATTGTATGCGCCACGGTCAGACTCGAGATGTTCTTTTGTGTTTGTGGAATAACAATTGAAACAATTATGTCATAAATTTTCATTCATCTTGGGTGTCGAAGTCTCAGCGCCCTTTGCTCTCCTAACGCTGCAGGTGAATTTTGAAATGAGCCTCGAACCGTGATGAGAAGCAGGGGGAATATCACGCAAGCAGCCTTTGCAGCCTCAATCAATTTCCGGCTCGCAGGTTGATGCGGCAGCTCCAGAGGAGTCAGCAAAGTCCACCTTTGACCTCCGCCACATGGAGGTCCAGTCGCTGGCCCGCCGCCCTCAGGTGGGCCCGCTGGCATGTAAGGACCATCTCCACTTCCTGCAGCTGGCGCTTTAGGTCCGCATGACACCGACATTGGCAGAAGGTCCGCTCTGCCTCACCGGCTGACGACACAATGTTGCAATATCAATCATAATGGCTGGACCACCTGTCTTTCAAGACCCCGGAAGGTACAAGCTGAGACTTATTTCAAATACGGGGTCCGGGTGCTGAGATTTTTTTTTCTGTGACTAAAAAGTGACTAGTGATGTGGGCACCTGAGGTTCGCCCGGCCCCCACCATCAAAATTCTTTGCTCTGCTGAACACCTTGCTGTCAAACCACAAAGACACGTTAGAATGTGATAAGTTTGAAGCTAAATGTGAAAAGCTTTGCATTAGAACGAGCAACGTTTTATGTTACCCGTGATGATCGCAAACAGCAACGACCTCCGAGCTAAAAAATCCTTTGCAATTTCAATTGGAGCTGGCTGCACTCGTGAAATTACAACATCCATGTCAAGTACAAGCGTGTGGCAAGGCCTCACCTTCTTGTTGTTGTGGCAGCAGTGGCGGTTGTACATGTTGCAGGACGGTAAAGACCGGGTCGTCAGCCTTGGCGCTGCTGATGTCCTCCAGGATGAGGTCCACGCTGGGTGGAGAGGGTCTGCTGGGCAGGACCACGCGCTTTTTGCTTTTCAAGCTTACGTTCATCGTCGCGTTGACCAGGACGAGCAGGGTGACGATCGGTCCGCCTGGACACGACACACCACGACGTTCATTTGGTTCATGTTGGTGCTTTGCCAGTTGGCGAGTTCAGTGTTGATGAGTATGATGTCCGTGAAGGCTTAATGCCGCGTCACACTTAACCGTCTTAATGCATCCGAGACCAGCACGCCTCCGGTTATGCGCCACACTGACTAGCAATCTTCATACGAGCCTGTGTGCGTGTTACCTTTTCTGTTAGCTTCGTGGAACCTGGCAGCTCGAATGACGTCACTGTTTACGCGTTTTCTTCAATCAGATTCACTTGTCCATTTGAAAGTTCTCCCGTAAATAAGCATTAGTGCACGTTTGAGGCGAAGAATAATTCTTACGCCATTTGGAAATATGCAACGTTGCCGAACATCTACTTTACTTGACTGTCACGCTCATTTTGGCTTTGTTTAGCGCCACCTGTTGTCTTGGACGATTGATTCGCGATTGAATAGGTCATGAAACGTTTCTTTATTTTTGCCATTTTTCAATACTTTTTAAAATTAATTTCTTTGTTGGCAACCGTTGCTCTGGCATTAGCGTCGACGCCCAAGAGGCCAATTTGGCTGAGCGTTTCAGCGAGTGCTGGGTGGCTGTGTCTGACGTCATAACCACGCGCCGTTTGCCGAGCGGAAAGAAGGAGAAGCAGCAATCAACATTTCTCTCACCGCGGTCTCGCACTCGCTCGCGTCTGAAGCTTTACCACAGTTGGTGAGACAAAAAATGCTCTAGTTTGATTTTTTTTCTAGCTCGCCAGGCAGGTGTCGATGCGAACCAAATGCGCTCGATTGTCCGGTTAGCTTCTAGCTTCGCGTGTGGCCTTGCTGGATGGCTGACTTCTTTGCGTGGTCAACCACATTACAGTTCATATTCGAAGTAAGAATCATTTTCTCAGAGCACAATATTTAACACGAACACGCCAGTATTCATCGTCCGTCACAACACAAAATTCATCAAACGCCGCTGGTTTCAAGAAGATCGGCTCCGGTTTTCTGGCAGGTTTGAGTCATATTAGACTAAGTTGCAATGACGCGTTTTATCGAGTTAGGTGTTCAACGACTAATTAAACGAGAGCAGCGTTTTCAGCATGGTGCTTTTTAAGACTATTTCGGTGCTATCAGTCCCATTGTCCGGTGGAAAATACGATTAAAGTTATGATTCGTGAAAATGTTAAATCGGTGGAAAATAATGCAGCCGTTTTTGGCTCACTTCGTAATGCAAATCTTAGTGGAGAATTTCTCCTAAACTGGAGTTTTGAACTCTACCTATGAATCTTAAAAAAAAAAAAAAAAAAAAAAACTGATCGCAAGCGTCTGGCCTTCTCCATCATCCGCTACCTCCACGAGCAGCCGCAGTCAGCCATTCCAAGGCCAGACGATTTAAAAGAAAACACTTTAAGGCCGGCCGATGTTTGACAGAGAAAAAAGAAATGCAATTAATCAGGCCGAGTAATAAAGCCACTTGTCTTATTACTACCCCTTCGCACTTACAAGAAAGATACGAATTCCAGGCAGATCATTTGACTGTTTGCCAAGACATTTCAATTTCAATTAGGGAGAGAGGACGTTTCCTCCTCCCAAAAAAAGAAAGCAACAAAGCCTGAAGTGACAAATTTCTCCTTAGATTCCGGCCATCCATAGAGTTTTTCAACCCGATGTGCCTCTTAGATGGAGACGATTCGATGCGTATGACGAGGAGCAATATGATTCTCAGATGGTGCGTTTCAGAAAGTAACGATTTGTTTGGGTCGCAACGGTCACCCGACTCGGATCTGTTGTCACGACAGCCCTTCCTGTCGTGCGTTTGGCCAAGTTGTGTTTTGTCGTTGGAAATAGCCGTGACAGTCCGTGCCGCCATGACGGACAGCAAGCGTCTGGCCTTCTCCATCATCCGCTACCTCCACGAGCAGCTGCAGTCAGGCAATCTATCGTCTGGAGCGCAGGAGAGCCTGGAAGGTGAGCCGCTGGCCACGCGCTTGGCGAACGGCGCCTTCTCACCTGCGTCCCCCTGCAGTGGCCGTCCAATGTTTGGAGACGGCCTTTGAAGTGTCCGCGGACGACCGGAGCCTCGACGTCCCGCTGGCGTTACCAGAGATCTTCGCCTCTGCCACTCGCCAGACATCGGTGAGAGCCGCCCGCCGTGATTGGTCTGCCGCCAATACGTTCCCGCGGGTTCTCTGAGTCCATGGGTGAAAATGACTACGGCTTCTTGGACCGCAGTGCGATTTGATCAGATAGAGCAATCGCGGTGAGCACAGCAGCAAACAATCCCTTTGGGTTGGCATAATTGAGAGAAGAAAAGGCCTTGGAGCTCGCAACTCAGCGGCTGTCGCAAAATGTTCGAGGTGAAGACACTGCGACAAACTCGACATTTGGGACACGAGGCTTGTCAAAATTATGCAAAATGTCTGCTCATGTGGGCCTGGCTCGAGACAGCCAGGCGTCAACGAGTGTCCCGTCTTTTCTGCTGTGTAACAGTCGCGGGAGAACAACAATGACACCACTATTGGCGAAGGGCAGCGAGGCGAAGCCGAGCGACTCAAGGCAGACGGTGGGTACGCTCACGCCGCTGCCCGCTTTCCCCGTGTTGACGTGATCCCCGTGCAGGTAACGACCAAATGAAGGTGGACAACTACGCCGCCGCCGTGGAGTTTTATTCCAAAGCCATTGCGCTCAACCCGCACAGCGCCGTCTACTACTGCAACAGGTGCGTGGGTAGCCGGGGAGATCACCAGCAACATCGGAGAGGTGAACGTCGGACTTGACGCCATGTTTGGTGACTTGCACACAGAGCGGCGGCATTGAGCAAGCAGGGGAATTACGCGGAGGCGGTGCAGGACTGCGAGCGGGCCATTGGCATCGACCCAAACTACAGCAAAGCTTATGGCAGGATGGGGTGAGAAGCCCCGCCACAATGTTCCGCGTTCCATCTACCCGCTGAAATTGGGCCCGCCCATTTTCTGCCGGGTATGGGAGTCGGGAAAATTGGTCACGTCTTTGACCCAAACGTCCTGCTGAGCGGCTTGCCGTTCATTCTGGCACCGAGGCTTGGACCGGCCCTCACTGGTCCCGTCTTTTGCCGTTAATGAGAAGGACGTGTCCGAGCAAGCGTTTGGCTTTGCAAAAGTACAACCAGTTTCGTCCAGGAGGCACCAAACATGGCGTGCGGTCAGAGTGAGGTGGCAACCTGTGTTGCGTGCATGCGTTCACGCAGGTTGGCGTTGGCAAGCCTCAACAAGCACTCCGAGGCGGTCACGTTTTACAAGAAAGCTCTGGAACTTGATCCGGACAACGACACCTACAAGTCCAACCTGAAGATCGCCGAGGAAAAGATGGGTGCCACCAGTCCCGCAAACGTGATGCCCTCTCTCTCTGCCACGCTTGTGGGGGTTTGTCCACATCTTACATGTTTGTGTGTGTGTTGTCAGATTGCAGAAATGGGCGGAGTGGACCTTGCCGGACTGCTCAGCAATCCCGGTTTCATGAACATGGTGAGGAATACCGCGTTGGCTAAGCACGTTTACACTGTCTCCCATTGTTGATCCCGTCCAAAGATGGATCCTGTGCGTTTCCCACTGACGCCGTGAAGCCCGATTGGTGACATCACGGCTTCTCAGAATAACACAGGCCTGTTTGCATGTTTTGCGCTACCTTCTCTTGTTCTGACTTGCCGTTTGTCGCAGGCGTCGTCGCTGATGACCAACCCACAGGTCCAGCAGATGTAAGTGTGCGCGCATTTGGCTGTCTCTCTTGCCTGGGCTGACGGGCGCCTCTGGCTTTCGTGTCAGGATGTCGGGAATGATGCCGGGAGCGTACGGCGCAGGTGGCGGCGCGGCGGGAGGAGGTGGTGGAATCCCGGGAGGAGCTCCTGGTCCGGCGCCAGTCGGAGATCTATCAGGACTCATCCAGGCGTACGTACACTGCAACAAACGCCGCTACTTTGTACCTTTGCATTTCAGTAGTGATGTGACGCGACGGCAGTCGATCCAAAAGTTGCGTCTTTATGGGTTGGACACGTGAAGAGATTTTTCTTGATAGCACACTTTGCATTTGAAGACAAAATGACAGAAATCAACAAGAAATCAAAGTTGACAAAAACGTAACCTTGCTATGGAGAGGGATTTGCCCTATGTGTCATCCATCATTAATCTGTGCGGCCGCTGCATTGGCCTGGACGTTTTGGACAAAGTGCGACTCCAAATAATAGAAAGACGTCTGTGCCGTGGATGCACGCGACGATGCTAACCGACGCACGTGTGTGTGTTTTGGTGGCTTTCAGCGGTCTGCAGTTTGCTCACCAGATGCAGCAACAAAATCCAGAACTCATTGAGCAGCTCAGGAGTCAAATACGCAATCGCACGCCGAGCGCCGGGAACGAGGAGCAGCCTTGACGCCTGCACTCGGTAGCTTCGCCCGTCAAAGTAAGCTTTTGGAGACAGGTGGGAGGAAGTTGTCACATGCGGGTTGGAAGGAGGGCACCAAATTATTACCTCACCGTGTGATTGGGAAGGACAGATGGTGGTGATGACATCTCCAGCAAAGCCATCGGCGGCCTGGGGCGGCCTTTTGCTGCCACGTCATTGAGCTCCTTTCCTGCTCCCTTCTCAAGCATTTCCACTGCTTTTTCCAAGATGGGCTCCTATGATTTGAGATACAGGCTCCCAAATGAAATTGGACTCTCACGCTACCCTTTGCACATACTTTGCCTTTGTCGTCAGCCGGAGAACATTGGGTCACTTTTCCAACCCACGAGCCGTCCGGAATCTGACCTCAGGGTCACGAATGATTTTGATGCGCAGCTTTTTTGCTTTTGTCCAAGCGCCAGCCAGTCTTGTTCGTTAAATCGGCGAAGACATTTTAGACTGGCTTTTGATTTGGTGTTTCAGCGCTTGAATGGCATTTGCGTTCCATTCAATGGGGAAAGCAACGCCTCATCCGTTTTGCACCATTCTCAAATGCCTTAAGCCTGACCATGTGACACCGGCCCTCCCACCTTTACTTCCTACGATGATGTTGACCATAGAGACGAGTGTGTGTGTGTGTGCGCGTGGTGTGTTCCAGGCAGGCCGCGTAAGAGCAGAGGAGCCGGCGTTGACTTTTTCGCTGAGTGTGGGACGATTGTTGCAACGGAAAGGGAGTCAAATTGGTCAGCCGACGATTCGCGCATGAGAGGAGCCTTCACGCTTTCGCCTAGCACGCCTTCTCAGGGAAGGCCCTCCCACTTCCTGACCACCACGTTGTGTGTGCGCGTGCGTGCCGAGCCTGGTCATCGAGGCGGAACAATTAAATGGATTGACGTATCTGCTCTTGGCTCAAAATCCGTTACACAATGATGACAGGTTTGCCACATTTTATTTGGTCAGCTGACTTGATGGAACCTTATAGCTAAAGCTGTAACTAACCACCATTTTAGTCATCCTTTCATTAACCGAGAAAAACACCAAGCAAAAACCAAGTTGACGGTGGTATAAATGCACAAAAAGAAATTAATGATGGCTCATTTACACCTCTCAGGAAATGGGCAAAAAAAGCAACTTTCCAGTAAAAGCAGCCTGCTATTAAACAAAGGCAAGAGTCTCCAGAAAGCGGTGCGAAGACTAATGGAGGGGCCCACAGAACATGTCAAGATGATGTTTGGTGTGACTTGTAATGTTTGGCAAAGGTTTAAACTAGCTTACTTTTGACCAGCCATGATGAAAGGATGTGAGGGCAAACCTCTCTGCACAGCGGAGACAAATGGTGGCCGTCACTGTCGCACCTGGCGGCGCGCATCCGGAACACCTGACCGGAGAGGCCTTCAGATCAGAAGAGGGTTTCCCCTGAAGAGACGCTGGAGCAACGGCTTCAGTTAACATCTTATCACCCGGAGCGGCAACTTGGCCAGAGAGGGATGGTCGCCGAGCCGCACCAATACGATAGGTGTACTGATGACAACCGACAACTATAATTTCATTGAAACGGAAGTGAGTCACTGTTGACACACGCTCAGCTCCTTCCGATATCCGTAGCTTGGCTTTCTCCCATCGCTTTGTAGTAATCAAGTGTTGCAGTCTCTTGAGCCTGAGTTGACTTCTGAATCCAAGCGGCCCAGGCGACGCGGAGGAAGGAGATGGTGTGAGCGTGGTACCTGACGCTAAGCTTCTTAGCCCCGCTAAATCGGCGTCGACTTAATCCTTCCGCAGGAGAAGCTGCCGAGCCGTCGCTTGCCGTTTTCCAGCAACAGTCATGGACGAGCTTCTGCTGGCCAGCGGCGGCGAGGAAGAGGACCCTCGCTCAGAACGCTCGTCCTGCGCGGCCGGGGATGGAGGGGGAACAGCGGAGTGCCTCAAGTCTTTCCTCTGCACCACTGCCAGCCGTGACGTCCGCCTGACGCTGCGCAACTTTGCCAAGAGGAATGGCCTCCTGACCCTGTCGGTGGCGGCCGTGCTGACGGGCTGCGCGCTGGGATTTGTGCTGAGGGCCACGCAGTTGTCCACGCAGGTACCCGCCGCCAATACGCAGAGTTGGCTCCAAACCGAACTGGCTGCCACATTGCTGCCATAGCGGAAGAAAGCACGAGAGCACGTTTTACCTTTTACCCCAAGAACTTTGACGTTTCAGCTTAGGCAGGTTGCTGCCACACCAGATGGGACTTGACTATTAAGCTGTCACGTAACGAATACGAGAATTGTTGCGTTTTTACTTCAGCTTTTCAGAAGACAATTCAAGAGTAGCACTGCACACCATTGGCCAGTGCAAACGGAGGCAAAAGCCGGACCGTGGACCGGGAGCTTGATTAGTGAGCCACTTGGCGGGCGGCGCTCACGGAGCTTCGTTTTTGTTTTGCACGGCAGGCCAAGATCTACTTCTCCTTCCCTGGCGAACTTCTCATGAGGATGTTGAAGATGCTCATCCTGCCACTCATCACCTCCAGGTAGGACCGACCTCCCGTGCCTGGGCCAATGCAGGTCACTAGAAGAACTCCAGCCAAAACTGAAAACAACAAAACATTTGAGTCAAAACAAGATGCTTTTGAAGAAAACTAACTACAACAAACAATAAAAGCACATTTCAGACATTGTGTTTTCAATAACAGCATACACGCTCTGAATTGATTTCTGGCCTGACGCAAGAGGGAAGGTTAGACTCGACTTGCGCTCAGAAAATACGAGATTCCAAAATACTAATGTTAGAAATACAACAAAAGCTTTTCCAATTAAAAAAAAAAAAAAGAAAGAAAGAAGAACTAACAAAAAGACTCTAAAAAGCAATCCAATAAGAAAGCAAAAGTGGAATGGGAACGCCCGACGCATGCTTGATGTGCTTAGCTTGATGTCGGGCCTCTCGTCGATGGAGTCTCGTGCGTGCTGCCGCATGGGCGTGCTGACGGTGACCTACTACCTGTGGACCACCTTCATGGCGGTGGTGGTGGGCATCGTGCTGGTGATCATCATCAAGCCGGGCGCCGGCACTGACATGGAGAGCAACCGCCTGGGGGGCGGGCCCGTCATGACCTCGGCCGATGCTCTCCTTGACCTCATCAGGTGGGTCCGCCCTGCCCACCATCCGCTGAGTGCTGACATCCACCCACACGTGCTAAGATGTTACATTGGCATACAAACACACGGACTCTACACTCGCGTAAATCCAATTAGCTCAGAGACTAACGGCCCTATATTTAGTCATCTGCGCAGCCAGCTTAGCTTTGAGCGCCAGCTTAGCTTTGAGCGTGCGTTGATCACCGACGCGTGCTGCTTGGCTGCTCCGCCCACAGGAACATGGTCCCGTCCAATCTGATCGAGGCAACCTTCCAGCAGGTGAGTGCGACCGGCGCCGCCCCCATTGTCGTGCCTTTGCTGCCGCTCGCCCGCCCTCACGCTTGCCGTTTACACCTTCAGTACAAGACGGACCTGGTGCCCATTCTGAAAGTGCCCGCCCGGACGGTGATGCCCAACTTTGTGTACATGCTGCCCGCCGCCGAGGGCCGAACAGTGGTGCTGGAGCTGACGCCGCCGCCCCAAGTGACGTACAAGACCAACCCGGGAAGCAGCCAGCAGATGAACGTGCTCGGCATTGTCATCTTCTCAGCTACCATGGGTGAGTGGCGTAAAGGTGCTCTTAATGTGCTTTGCCCGTCATGTTTTGAGGCGGCTCAGTTTGCAAACGTGTGTGTGTGTGCGTTGGCAGGATTACTGCTGGGCAGGATGGGCGAGCGCGGCGCGCCGCTGGTCAACGTGTGTCAGTGCATCAACGAGTGTGTCATGAAGATCATAAACGCCGCTGTGTGGTGAGTCCACAGATAATGGCCTGATGCCCGTCCAAAGATAATGGCCTGACGCTCGCCGCTGCCTTTCTTTGCAGGTACTTTCCATTCGGGATCATCTTCTTGGTGGCTGGCAAGATCCTGGACATGCAGGACCCCAGAACTTTGGGCTGCAAGTTGGGCTGGTACGGCGTCACCGTGCTGGCCGGCCTCTTTGTGCATGGCCTGCTGCTGTTGCCCCTCTTCTACTTTCTGCTGACTGGGAAGAACCCGTTCACCTTCATCCGCGGCCTGCTGCAGGCCTTGGTCATCGCCCTGGCCACCTCGTCTAGGTCGGTGGGGAAGGGACGCATTGTCGCGGTTCAAAGTCCAGCTGGGTCGCCAAGTTCCGTCTTCCGTGGACAAAGACAAAACGTTTGAGTGTAGTTCTCCAGACGCGGTCGAAATTCCCGGAGTGTCTTTTTGCCACGATTGACTGTGAGGCAAAAAAAAAGGTGTGTTCTTGTGTCTGCGTGCAGCTCGGCCACACTGCCCATCACCATGAAGTGTCTCCTGGAGAAGTGCCACGTGGACCGGCAGATCGCCCGCTTCGTGCTACCCGTGGGCGCCACCATCAACATGGACGGCACGGCACTCTACGAGGCCGTGGCCGCCATCTTCATCGCGCAAGTCAATGACTACGAGCTGGACTTTGGCCAGCTGGTCACCATCAGGTGAGGCCCGTCAGTGTCGGCTCGACCTACGTCTTGCACGCTTGACCGTGCTTGCGCGTGTGCCCACCAGCATCACCGCCACAGCCGCCAGCATCGGTGCGGCCGGCATCCCTCAGGCGGGCCTGGTTACCATGGTGATCGTGCTCACCTCCGTGGGCCTGCCCCCCGACGACATCACGCTCATCGTGGCCATCGATTGGATCCTGTAGGTCATCAGTGACCCCTCTGTGTCATTTCACCAGTGCTTCTCAAATAGTGGGGCGCGGTGCTATTCCTGGGGGGGCGCGTGTGACCCTGGGGAACAGGCTTTTTTTTTGGCAGTAGTAGAATAAAGTGTAATTGCGAATCTTCACAGCAGGGGGCAGTGGCGCTCTCATTGTTACTTCTGTGACGTTTGCGACAGTGCAACATTTTACGACTTACAAGACAAGTTAGGATAGTCACGGTGGGGAAGGGGGGGCGCGAATAGTTTTCTTCTTGCTAGGGGGGGGCGTAACAGAAAATAATTGAGAAGCACTGCATTACACGCACGTGTATTTCCGTACGCTTGCATATTCTCATCTCCCTTCACTAACATGTGGGCGACGCGCCGTCCCTCTGCCGCTCATTTGACGTGTGCGTGCGTGGGCACGCAGGGATCGATTTCGCACCATGATCAACGTGCTGGGCGACGCGCTGGCGGCGGGCATCATCGCACACCTGTGTCGCAAGGACTTCCCCCTCAGCGGCGAGGGAAAGGTACACACACAATTTCCACTGAATTGCCAGAAGGTGTCTGGCAAAACTTTTATGAGTTCCACATTTGAACCCAAAAAACAAGCACACGCCAAACCAAGCCACCACCCATTGCAAATTTTAAAATTGAATGTACAATATTATATTTTCCTAATTGAACCCCCCCCAACACCCACCCACACACTTGACGAGGAATGATGAAAGATCCGTCTGGAAAATGAATTTGATAGCAGGCTAATGGCGAAAGGCCGGCTCTTTTCCTGCAGACCGTCCCGTCGTACGGCACACATGAGTGCAGCAACGGCGCCCAGCACGTGGACGTGCCTTTGACACACGTACACACGCATGGAGATGGCGACGCGGCATTTGAGAGGCACGCGCACACAGTCTACTACAACATCTGCCAGGTGTGAGTGCGAACGCGGTTATCCCCTGTTACCGCGGCGACATGAACATTCCAACGACCTCCGTGTCACCCGAGCAATCTTCTGGGTGTATGCGCATGCGCAGGTTTAGCCACTGACCACGCAAGATCGTCGCGTCTCTTCTGACAACGAGTGAGCGTCAATTTTGCTGGCGTGCGTCTCTTGGGGCCCATTCTCGAGCTTTGGCGCTTTACTTTCCGTTTCCATGTCAATGTCGACAAAGCAACTCGTGCGTCAACCCTCGCGTTGATTTTCTTAGTATTAGTTCGTGCCAAGGTTATTTTAGGTCACGAAAACAAAGTAACTCAAATTGACATTGAAAAACATTTTTGTTCATGAAAAAAAAAACGTTCTCACAAATGAAAACTGACACGTTTTATGTTCACAAAAGTAAAAAGTAACATTAATCGTTGTAAAAATTGAGTCGTTAATGGACGAGCTTGGACTTGATTTGAAATGTGTTCGTTTCGGTATTACTGCACGGATGAAGAATGTTTGAGCTGTGACTGGGGAGATCTCGCAAATGACGTCAACTTGCAAGCTAATTGAAGCACCACCGGATGACGTTGCGCCTCGGCGACGAATTTTCTTCTTGGCCCAAATTGGTCCCTGGCTTTTGTCGATGAACTGAGCCGGAAATGTAACGCTCGCTATGAAGTGCAAAGAAATGTTTTACTTAGATTTGGAAGAAATATCGACAGTATCACGAAAAAATTGTGGAAGTTGGTTTGATCCAAGGCACAAATCCACGTTGCCACTTGGCCAACAAGGCTTCCTTGCTGTTTGCCAAGGCTTGACGTGCATCCAACTTCGCCTCATGTTAATGATGCGATTCATTCTGCGGACAAGTACCTGGATAATCACGTTTAGTCGGACTTTGACGACACGATATTGCATGCTGTTTTAATCTTTCACACAATTTAGCAAATTTAAAAAAAAAAAGACAAACTAAAACACCATGTTATTGACAAAACTCAAACTAATAAAAAATTAACTAAGCCACCCTGAAAACGAACTAAATTTAAATCTCAAAACGATAAAATTCCATTACTATATAGCCCTTGAAAACCCAAACTTGTGCACGAAATCAAAACTACCTAAAAGGACAATTGTACAATTTGTAGCAGACCTGTGTATGCGGGTTTGCATTTGCTGCATTTGTAAAATGACAATTGCACAATTCGAAGCAGGCCTGGTCTGTGTGTGCGGCTTTGCGTTTACTGGATTTGTCTGCCTTAAAGTCGGGGTCTCCCGTCTGCCAAGTGTTCAACTCATAGACTTTTTCTACGCATTTTTAAAGGACTATTCTGATGATGCTGTATGACATTAAAAGATTTTGTAACACGCTTTGGCAACGTTTTTTCTTGATTTGGACTTTTCAGAGGAAAAATGCGGAGGCATTTTTGCAGCTGTCGACAAAGGCTTATCGCCTTAGTGGCATTTAGCTTGTCGGGGACGCTCAAAGGTCAATGATGACCCATTTATTTAACTTGACCTTGCCTGCCGGCTGGTATTTTGAAGAGTCTATTTGCTTCAAGCCGTCGCACTGACGTTAATACCACCAATTTTAGATGGTTCAATCATCATACGCTTCTTTTTATTTTATTTTTTAACTTTTATCCATACGCTTCTTTCACATGTCCAAGTGAGGACCTGCGTGAACTTGGCCCCCCACCCCCCGCAAAATTTAAGCAAAATAGTCTGTTTCGTTTGTGCTTCGTTTGTGCTGGTTTGTGCAGCAAACATTTTCGTTTGTGCTGCTATGGTTTTTTAGTTATGAACGATTCTTTTATAGGTCATCCAGAGTTCACCCAGCCCCCCATCTGCTCAAAATGGACCCAAAATGGTACCGTTCGTTTGTGCTTTGTTAGTGCTGGTTTGTGCAGCAAAAATTTTCGTTTGTGCTACTTCCGTTTCGGAGATATTAGACATTTATTTATAGCGATGACGTCACCCAGCCCCCCACCTGTCTCCAAATGGACCCAAAATGGTACCGTTCGTTTGTGCTTCGTTTGTGCAGCAAAATTTTTCGTTTGTGCTACTTCCGTTTCGGAGATATTACACATTTATTTTATAGCGATGACGTCACCCAGCCCCCCACCTGTCTCCAAATGGACCCAAAATGGTACCGTTCGTTTGTGCTTCGTTTGTGCAGGTTTGTGCAGCAAAAATTTTCGTTTGTGCTGCGATGGTTTTTTAGTTATGAACGATTCTTTTATAGGTCATCCAGAGTTCACCCAGCCCCCCATCTGCTCAGAATGGACCCAAAATGGTACCGTTCGTTTGTGCTTCGTTAGTGCTGGTTTGTGCAGCAAAAATTTTCGTTTGTGCTGCTTCCGTTTCGGAGATATTAGACATTTATTTTATAGCGATGACGTCACCCAGCCCCCCACCTGTCTCCAAATGGAGCCAAAATGGTACCGTTCGTTTGTGCTTCGTTTGTGCAGGTTTGTGCAGCAAAAACTTTCGTTTGTGCTGCTTCCGTTTCGGAGATATTACACATTTATTTTATAGCGATGACGTCAGGTAGCCCCGCCCCCTTGTTTACTTCCAAACGACCCAAAATAGTGCCGTTCGTTCGTTTGTGTTTCGTTTGTGCTGGTTTGTGCTGCAAAAATTGTACCGATTGTGCCGGATGCTACGGTTTTGCAGATATTACACATTTAATTCATAGCGAAGACGTCACCCAGCCCCACGTCACTATATTTTGTCGCGAATTTCAAGCTCCTGGAATGCTCCTGATGCAGGACGAATACAAGGTAAATATGTTCTTAGCCTTTTTTTCTTTTCTTTTTACCTTACAGAAAACTTTCACTGCGGGGAATGGCTTTTAGTAAGAGGATATTTCTGTAATTATGTTTGTATCGTGCTCATTGATTAATTTCCTTGTTTTCAATAAGCCTATGTGATCATTTTTTTCAATTACATCTGACATGCAAAAGGTTCACCGCAACCTAAATACCCTGATGAGTCTGTCTGCTCCAAAACATTAATTAATGCAACAATTAATACATCCACCATCGTTCCAGTAGCCAAGAAGCCCGCCATCACAGGTCTGAATGACTATAGACCCGTCGCACTGACATCTGTGGTCATGAAATCGTTCGAGAGGTTAGTGCTGAACCACCTGAAGGAGGTCACGGGCCCCCTGCTTGACCCCCTCCAGTTTGCCTACCGGGCAAACAGGTCAGTGGATGATGCGGTCAACATGGGACTGCACTACATCCTGCACCACCTGGACACCCCAGGAACGTACGCCAGGATCCTGTTCGTGGACTTCAGCTCGGCGTTCAACACCATCGCCCCTGACATCCTCCAACAGAAGCTCATCCAGCTTGCGGTGCCTGCCTCCACCTGTCAGTGGATCACCAGCTTCCTGACCAACAGGAGACAGCGTGTGAGGCTGGGGGGCATCACATCTGACACCCGGACCACCAACACTGGAGCCCCTCAGGGTTGCGTCCTCTCCCCACTGCTCTTCTCCCTCTACACCAGGCATGTCAAACTTAGTTTGGCTCTGGGGCCGGATCCAGAGTTTCTTTTCTCAGGTGGGCCGGATCAGTAAAAGAATGTCAACTCCAACTATTTAGCTTTGTTTTTCAGTACTATGCTTTATCATTCAGCCTACATTTGTAGCCTACCCTACATATTATAATCACGGATGACAAGGGATCTTTTCTAAGCATAACACATTTATTCACAAACAATGGAGAAAAAAAATGATTTTCATGTTTGGCATTGAATGTGTTAACAACTGGTTTATTTTAACAGTTGAGTGAATGCAGTTTTACACCTGAACCAACTCACCACACTAAACAAACTCAAGTGGGAGCTATGAAAAAAAATGTTTTGCCTTAATTGTCATACTGCTTTGAAATAATAATAAATAAAATTACAAAATAAAGGTTTTAGCAGTGCATGGGCAATAAGATTAGACTACATCAGCTCAAACTACTAGGCTGGGCCTACTGAAGCTGAGAATATACTGCACAATATTAATTGTCTTTAATATGAAACCAGATTAATCTTATTTTTAATGATTTCTATTCATGCGTGCAAACAAATGTGTCATCACACTTTTTTCTCTCTCACTGCACTCCTGCAGTCTACTTGCTGCTGCTGGCTCCTGAAACTTGGCATTTTTTGCTTTTACAAGTGCGTCGATATCAGGTGTCAAATCCTGAGTAGCAGCACATTTAACAATGTCATTCAAGTGTTCATTTGTTAACTTTGAGCGCTGCTTTGTTTTATTATTGTTCATCACGGAGAACACCTGTTCACAAAGATAAGTAGTCTCAAACATGGAGAGAACCTTTGCAGCCATGGCTGTTAATTTGGGGTAACCTGGCACAAGATACTGATAAAACGTATCCAATCCCACGGACCCAAATGTATCCTTCATAGCGGAATCGCACTGCAAGTCAATAAGCTCGAGCTGAATGTCAGCTGGCACACCAGAAGGCTTCACTGTAAATGGCGAGCGAAAAAAGCCGAACTTGTTCTCAAGTTCACTGAAAACCTGAAACCTCCGCTCAAACTCTCGCAGCAAATCTGTTATGTTGTCTTTATATTTATCCAAATCGGGACGATCCGGTGCCTTCGGACGCACAGCTGTGAGACATGAGAAGTGCGTGGTGCCACCGCTGGATAGCTGCGTCTCCCACAATTTTGCCTCGTAGCTCAAAGAAGCGCTTGAGTACTACACCTCTGCTTAACCAGCGAATGTTTATTTCCTGGTACTAACTCGTGTCAGTGCCGCATGGTGGACGTGAGCTCTTTTACACATTTACTGCCCTCTAGCGGTCGGAGGGAGCATTTGAGTTGTATTTATTTTAAAGAATCATAACTTTTGATAGAAATGAGCTAGTGACTCGCTTCTTTTTTTGACATACTCAGAAATTTATGACGGGCCGGATCAAATCATCCAACGGGCCGGGTCCGGCCCGCGGGCCGTATGTTTGACATGCCTGCTCTACACCAATGATTTCTCCTCAGGTGACTCCCCTGTGAAGCTCCTGAAGTATGCAGACGACACCACTCTCATCGGACTGATCCAGGACGGTGATGAGACTGCGTACAGACAGGAGGTGGAGCGGCTGGTCCACTGGTGCAGTCAAAACCATCTGGAGCTGAACTCGCTCAAGACCGTGGAGATGACAGTGGATTTCAGGCGAGACCCTTCACCACTTTTACCCCTCACTATCCGCAGTAATACTATTCTTTCCACAGACACCTTCAAGTTCCTGGGAACCACAATCTCTCGGGACCTGAAATGGACCGGCCACATAGACTCTGTCCGGAAGAAGGCCCAGCAGAGGCTGTACTTCCTGAGACAGCTCAAGAAGTTCAACCTGCCGCGAGAGCTTCTGAAGACCTTCTACACTGCCATCATCCAGTCTGTCCTCTGCACCTCCATCACTGTCTGGTTTGGATCGGCCTCCAAACAAGACAAGCACAGACTACAACGGACAATCAGAACTGCAGAAAAGATCATTGGAATCAACCTCCCATCTATCCAAGACTTGTACCTGTCCAGGACCAGGAATCGGGCAAGGAACATCTCTACAGACCCTTCTCACCCGGGTTGCAGTCTGTTTGAACTACTCCCCTCCGGACGGCGTTATAGAGCTCGGTACGCCAAAACCAGCAGACACAGAGACAGCTTCTTCCCCCAGGCTGTTGCTCTGATGAACTCACACCACTCATAGAGTCTCAGAGACATTGCTGTGCAATAACATCCTGCTCCTCACACCTTTTTGAATTTGTCTACACTGTTTTTGCCATTATTCACATGTCCTGAATGTTGTTAGTCACCTAAATGTTGAACAGAGGGTGTGTTTCTACCGAAGTCAAATTCCTTGTTTGGCACGCTCAAACATGGCGAATAAAAAACTCTTGAATCTTGAATCTTGAATGTATGTGAAGTTGATGACAGCCAGAAAAAGAAACTTGAAAACGTGAAAAAATAACTTTCTTTGTCAAAGGGAACATTATCAACATTTTTTTCCAACAATTCAAACAATGCATCACTGCACTGTGTAGAACACAGCATGTGGGAAGATCTTAGTATTTACTGATGCTGCTTTCACTCCACTTCCCAGGTCATTATAGATCTCCCAGGCATATGTAGTCCTCCTGCAGTATGCCACATAATGCCCGAGAGAATCCTGGGTCAGTCCTGGTTCAAAGCCAATGACTGCTCTCAAAGTAAAGGTCTTCTCTTTTAGCTCCAGACTGGAGGGAAATTCAAGCAAGGCAACTTCCTTGCAACTGCTACCAAGGTCAGTGTCAATCCACACAAACTCTCCCAGATTGTAGCTGTGAGTAACATTACCTGAACACAGAGCCTTGCCTGTATTGTTGTCCAGAGTTTTGAATGAAGACGGACACTGGGAAGGATTTTCAATTGGCCTGAGGCAGAGAGAGTCAGGAAGGCTGAGTCCCTCTTCAGCAGCAGTCTGAAGAGAAGCCATGCCACAGGTCTGCAGGACAGCAACGTTTGGACAAACAAGTGAAACTTGCCTTGTTACTTGTTGGCTTAAACTGCAGTACTGTGAGGAGCATTGTTTTATCAAATAAACACTTGGGATATTCCTCATTGCGCTCTCAATTACAGTGGAGATGTGGCATTGTGCATCAATTTGGAGAGCACCAGAGGTCAGGAGGACAGGTTTGAATATTTCCCCCAGCAGTTCTGCCCTCTGTGAGTATACCTGTGGGTTCACACTCTGTGTTGTGATGGTTTTCACCAGGTGGAGGAATTGGTTCCCACATTCATAGTTCAGAACAGTCTTTTCAAATGAAAAACTTTCACAGAAAGAACAGCATAAGCATTGCAAGACAGAATCAAATGCACAAGTATTGAGCACAAACACTTTTGATGTGCGAAGTTTAACAGGCTGTTGATGGTTCCCGTTTTTCAACAATGGTACCTTGACTTTTTTCCAGCCCACTTGTGTGTCAATATGCAGCCATTCAGGACAAGAAGAGAGATATGAAGTTATCTTTCTTTTTTTTGGTGGGACCGCTAAACCTCTCCAGTTTTCAACTACACTGTCAGTAGATGCATCTGGCTCCACTCCAGGATGAGATTTTTCTCCCCTTTTGTTTACTACTTCAGTTTGAGAAGTACTGCAGACATTGTCAGGCTCTCTGACGGTCGTGGCATCACACACATCACTTTTTTGTTTTGCAGAGCAAATCCGCATGTTTCCCTCAATGAAGGAAAGATGACGAGCAACAAACCGGTCCACACGAATGGGTAGGCACTCTTTAAGCAATGCGACAGTGAGCGCCCGGCACGCCTCTTTCCCGTGCGCGCACGGAGCGCGGTGGTACGTTTACGGGCAGTCGGAGAAATCAACGCCAACAAAAAAAATTACATCCAGCCTAGTTAAGACCATACCAAAGACTATAAAAATGGGACCCATTGCCTCCCTGCGTGTGTGACGATCATTGGGACTTAAAAAAAAAAAAAAAAAAAAAATTTTTTTTTTTAATTCATAAAAATTGGGTGCGTATTATACATGGGTACAGGCTTTTTTCCAGCATCAGCATGCCATTTTTAGGGTGCGTATTATACATGGGGGCACACTATACACGGAAAAAAACGGTATTCATAGTAGGAAAGGAAAGCGAGTGGAGATTTTGCCATGGCAAGTGGGTGGTGGGCATGATCGGCAAAGGTCACCTGCAGGAGGTCACCGCCTATCAAGCGGCAAAGGTGAACGTCGCCACACTCACCTCGGTCAAAAGCACTCCTCTTGTCCGAGTAAAAGACCTAAACGTCTTTTCTTGGCACAGAGATGCCGCGAGAACGCCAGTGTTGCCCAAACGAAGCTCTTCTCCTCCGTTCCCTGGGACAAAGGTGGTAGCAAAAGCACTACTTTGTACTTTACTTTGCCTGAATTTTCAGCTTTCTCTTTATTTGGACTTTTCCTCAGCGGTTCTGTGGCTGTTGGCCAAGTGTATTATGGGATGCAGCAAAGCTGAGTTACTTATTTCCGGGCATGTGTTTGCTATCTGGTAACCAGGTGCAAACAGCAGCTGGTGCAAACAGCAGCTGATGCAGCTCAGCACAGCAACGGTTTTCCCGTCATTGCTTGTGAAAGTCAGCGAAGGCGGGAAACCACATGTGGTCTTTTTTCTGCAATGAAGCAATCCTGCTCGCTGGCATTGCCTTGCGCCGGCCAACTTTGTTAATCCAGCACACCTGAGCCCACGCCAGCGACATCGTGCAAGTCTGAAAATGCACACACACACACACCAAAGTATTGTAGTGAATTGTCTTCGGTGGTCAGCTGTTCTTCGGGAACACGCTGTGGAAGGTGGCTAGCTCGGGGAAGGAAAAACTTCAGTGACACACGGCTGATTGGGAAAAGATTTTATTCAACCAATGTCAAACTAAAGTGCCTCACGCCCAGAAAAAAGGCTGAGTCTTCCAGTCTCCTTCCTTTATACCGAAGGCTACTGGTAACTCAGTAGTCCATCCTGCTGACCCTATACGGTCTTCCTAGAATTCTTTCCTGACTACATCAACCTGTTTTCTTTATACCTTCTGGCACCAGTAAGTCTACATGCCTGGAGCCAGGCGCTGACTTACCATACCAGGCACCGATATCTCATACGACTTGACCAGTGCCCGACATGATATGCAAACCAGGCCTTAAGAGTAGAATATACATAGAATAAGAGCAGAATGAACATATACTAATGAAAATATACTACAGTAGCATTGCCTTGAATTTGTGTCACACAAAAGGAAATGGAACATCTTGCTCGCTGTCAAACAACGCCGCTGAGCCATTTATGCTTGCAACAAAGCAAAAGGAGCAACAACGACACCCATTTCCCCCTAATGTCATGAGGTATTGACTTAAAAAAAAAGTCCAACTACTTTCTTTCAGGCATTCTGCCAATATGTTAAAAATTAGGTTGAATCGTTGATTTGTACTTTTTATGGCTGTATTGTGACTGCGGCACATGGTTTTTGTTTGGCACTCCACCCTTGATGTATGCATGGCTAAGTCAAAACCCCCAGCCAATAGGCAACAAGCCGGATGTAATGACAGCAATGTGAGTGACGATGATGATGAAGGCCTTTTACCTGGAAAAGCACCAGCCCTCCAGCGAGGCCGCCCACCATCCTGGCGTTTTGCTTGAGCCACCGAGCAATCTTGTCAAAACATCCGTCCAGGAAGACGCCCTGCTGGGCCAGCGACCACTCCTGCCGCTGGGTCCCAAAGCCGCACATGGTGTTCAGCACCAACTGGTGAGGACACACATAGATCTTTCAGAAGATCGGGCTTGAGGAGCAGCCCTGAGGAACTTCAAAGGACCGGGCCCGAGGACCGGGCTTGCGGAGTAGCCGTGGGGACTTCCTCTAAGAATTTCTGTACGAGACCCTCCCTCGCTCTTCAGCTCAAACAAGAAGTGCACAAGCACTCTCTCACGCGGTCTGCACACCCTCTTTCTCCGCCTCTCTCCGCTTCCCATGCTTTCTTATGTTCACTCCCCCCGCCCACCCTTGACCGACCCTCCGGTTTCACTCCACTTCCAGCCAGCCGTGTCCTCGCTATGGGTCTACTTTCTGGGACGGAGTGACATAAGAGGGAGTGAGCAATTGAGTGAGTGACCTGGTTGCCGGGGGCCATGCAACAGGAGAAGGGAATGCTGCAGGCCTCCACGCTGGGATTGGCGTCGGAGCAATCAAAGTAGACATTCCTGGACCAGTCCCGGTAGCCCTCCACGCCGCAGCACTGGAACTGAATGCGCAGATCGCTGTGTGAAACCATGCTCCGTGCCCTGCCGTGAGTGCTCGTACCTTCTTTTGGACAAAGTCGATGGCATTCTCCAAGTCACGATCCTCCCGATAGCCAACAATGCTCATCATCATCAGCCGCTCCGTCCGCTCCATCACCTCCACAACAAAGTTCTTATCACGTCACTAAGGAAAGCATTCATCCGCAATCATTCCCCCAAGGCGTGGGTAAGGCATCCTACCGTGTCCGTGAAGAGATAGGCCGCAACTCCCGTTGTCAGCTGCAGGAGCAGCAACAGCGCCAGGATGCACACAAACTACAAACACCCGCAGGAAGAGGGGATGTCACAACCACACCAAGTCCTCTGAGGTGTAATGTCATACCGTCTTGAGCAGGCAGGTGACGTTGCGCAGTGCGCCCAGACATCCCAGGAAGGTGATGAAGAAGGTAAGGGAGCCAATGACCATCAGGAGCAGAGCGGGGTCCAACGTCAGGGTATCCACCACATCTGCAATATCACACTCATTTGAACGGCAAGATACGACATGGGTGGGCTGGCCTTTTGAGCCCACAAGCAGGGCTGTGGACTCGTTCGGATTTTTGCACCGAGTCCGAGTCCGGCCTCTTGGCCATGCGTCCGAGTCTGGCTGTCCATTTTTTCTGTTAATTCATGTGACTGCTTAGTCTTTATTCAAGGCTAATTTAGATCAAAATCTAAATAATTGATACAGTTTTGTGATGGCTTTGTCTTTATTAAACATATACGTAAACGAATACAATAAACAGATACTTTCAAGTTTTAATCATTAATTACACCATTATAGCTCAGACATTTATCTAAACACAAATAATTAGTGACGACCCCTTATTTGCAAAGCGAAAAACCCATGTCGTACGGCGTCAGCACTATGTTGTTTTCAATAAAAACATGAACTCACGTTTGCGTCAGTCAATTTTAATTTTTATAAAGGATTATTCTCATTTGATGCCATCCGCGTTCTGCCATTGAAGCGGGGTGCATTCAAAGACCAGTCGTACAGACGGAACACTCATTCACTTCACCAAAACGCAACAATATAATTACGTGAGCTCTTTGCATAAACCTCGATGCAAAGTGTGGTGTATTTTTATTCTGGTATCATGCAATGTTTATCTCACTAGTAAGCCTAAGTGTGACCGGGTCATGTTCGGGTCATGTTCGTGTGGGATTGTTTGGGGCTTGGTCCAGGAAGGTAGACTCATTGGCGCCAGACACATCTGTCTTCCATTAACAACTGCTAAGATACCACCATGTAGAGGTAAGGAGGCAGGCTGCGTGGTCATAGGTCAGCCAACAGCCCCATGTGCGCGCTCCCGCGTGGAGGAAAGCGCAAGGGTATAAGGTTTGGGCGAGAGTAGACAAAGGGACTCGACATCTTGGCTAGGGCGCGAGACACTTCTCTCTCACATCGGTTGAATAAAATCTTTCCCCAATCAGCCGTGTGTGACTGAAGTTTTCCTTCCCCAAGCCAGCCACTTTTTCACCATTTTGTTTGGAAGACCAGCTGACCATCGAAGAGAATTCACCACAAAAGAAACTCCTCTTTTTGGGTACAGGCACAAAGAGTATATACCGTTTTTTTCCGTGTATAGTGCGCAAAATTTAACTAATTTATCGTCCTAAAATCTGGGGTGCGCATTATACATGGGTACAAAAAAAAATGTAATTTTTTTTTTTTTTAATTTTTTTTAATTTTTTTTTTTTTTTTTTTTTTAAGTCCCAATGATCGTCACACACGCAGGGAGGCAATGGGTCCCATTTTTATAGTCTTTGGTATGGTCTTAACTAGGCTGGATGTAATTTTTTTTGTTGGCGTTGATTTCTCCGACTGCCCGTAAACGCACCACCGCGCTCCGTGCGCGCACGGGAAAGAGGCGTGCCGGGCGCTCACTGTCGCATTGCTTAAAGAGTGCCTTTGTGTTTTAGGATGAACAGCAGAGACCAAAGGAACAAGGCAGTGTTGTGAAATAAAATATTACCTGTAATACGCATTTTGTTATTTGCTGATTGAAACTGCTAATTAAACTGTGAATTGAAACTACCGTTTTTTTCCGTGTATAGTGCGCAATATTTTACTAATTTATTGTCCTAAAATCTGGGGTGCGTATTATACATGGGTACAAAGAAAAAAATTTTTAATTTTTTTTTTTTTTTTTTTTTAAATAAAGTCATGGTACAACAAAACCAACAACAGGACTGACCGACAAAGTCGTGGAACAAAAAGACAGGGTGACATTACCAAAGACAGGAACAGAATGACAGTAACACATGCAATGATCCAACGGTGAGCGAGGGGCAGACAGGCCTTAAATACAAAACACGTTACATCGATTGAGGTGACTCAGGAAGAGCGGGGTGACACGAACAGAAACTATGGCAACCTAGACACATAGCAAAACTGGGGACGAGACATGACAAATCTCCCCCGAAATAAAACTCACCTTTCTTCTTGTTTGTTGTCAATCGCGCATCGCATTCAGCCATCCTGCCCAACACACTTAGTAAAATTCATAATTGACAACACATCGTTTGATGCGATGGTGCAATCGATGGTGTGTTATTGTCAAATATTGTTTGTTTTTTAATCTCCATCGCGGACCGGACGTCATACGGAGGCCGCCATTACAGATGCGCAGAACGGTTGCGCAAGACACGTCAGCTATATAAAGAGCGAGAGTTCAGTTCTCCACCTATTAGTTTCAATTCACAGTTTAATTAGCAGTTTCAATCAGCAAATAACAAAATGCGTATTACAGGTAATATTTTATTTCACAACACTTTGTCTTGTTCCTTTCGTCTCTGCTGTTCATTTCAAACACGCTCCATACGACCGCAATGCTCTTGTATCAGACGCTCGCTCGATCACCTGCTAGTTTGCCGTCTGTCACAATGTACCCTACACAAATCCGAAACATTTGTTGCGGCTCCGAGTCACGACGAGGGGCAAGTTTTGGTTTCCAAGGGTGTTTTTATTCCTCTTCAACGTCTCTCCCATACAGAGCCGCCGTGTGCGCACGGAGCGCGGTGGTGCGTTTAGGGGCAGTCGGAGAAATCAACGCCAACAAAAAAATGACATCCAGCCTAGTTAAGACCATACCAAAGACTTTAAAAATGGGACCCATTGCCTCCCTGCGTGTGTGACGATCTTTGGGACTTAAAAAAAAAAAAAAAAAAAAAAAAATTAAAAAAAAAATTAAAAAAAATTCATAAAAATTGGGTGCGTATTATACATGGGTACAAGCTTTTTTCCAGCATCAGCATGCCATTGTTAGGGGTGCGTACTATACATGGGGGCGCACTATACATGGAAAAAAACGGTAATAGGAAGAAAACAACTCGCGCTCTTTATATAGCTGACGTGTCTTGCGCAGCCGTTCTGTGCATTTTATTTCACAACACTTTGCCTTGTTCCTTTCTTCTCTGCTGTTCACTTCAAACACGCTCCATGCGACCGCAATGCTCTCGTATCAGACGCTTGCTCGATCGCCTGCTCGTTTGCTGTCTGTCACAATGTACCCTACACAAATCCGAAACATTTGTTGCGGCTCCGAGTCACGACGAGGGGCAAGTTTTGGTTTCCAAGGGTGTTTTTATTCCTCTTCAACGTCTCTCCCATACAGAGCCGCCTTTTTCACGTCCGCACGCGTCTTTCCCGTGCGCGTACGGAGCGCGGTGGTGCGTTTACGGGCAGTCGGAGAAATCAACGCCAACAAAAAAAATTACATCCAGCCTAGTTAAGACCATACCAAAGACTATAAAAATGGGACCCATTGCCTCCCTGCGTGTGTGACGATCATTGGGACTTAAAAAAAAAAAAAAATCTTTTTTTAAATTCATAAAAATTGGGTGCGTATTATACATGGGTACAGGCTTTTTTCCAGCATCAGCATGCCATTTTTAGGGTGCGTATTATACATGGGGGCGCACTATACACGGAAAAAAACGGTATTACAAAGGAGACTTTATACTTAATTATGATCATCATTCATCCATCCATCCATTTTATTTTATTACTCAGGTATTTTCAAAGCAAATTAATATTGTTGCATTTATTAATTTGCTTTAACATGACAGCGCAATATAATTAAAAGCTGACACGATAGCAATGTCAAACGTGTTCATTTAAGAAAAAGCCACACACGTTTTGTGATCAAATCTTTCATAACGAGAATGGTTTGAGTGAATTGATTTTACAATTTTTATCCCCCCTCCCCACCATCTGTCACTTTGCTTGGGACAAAAGGAGCCTTCAGAACTGAAATTTCGTCTCAATTATTCATTCAAATCAATTCACTCAAATCATTCTCGTCATGAAAGATTTGATCACAAAACGTTTCCGTCTGTACGACTGGTTTTTGAATGCACCCCGCTTCAATGGCAGAACGCGGATGAATTTAAAGACATTACGACGAGTTTGGTGGAGTTTTTACTGCTTCTTCCAACTCCTACCGCGCTGACTGTAACCTGACACTCTCTGGCTGCGTCTTGCCTCTTTTTTTTTTATTGTCGGACTCGGTGGACTCTGTCAAAATCAGCACTGAGTCCGAGTCCGGCAAAAATGACCGAGTCCGACCGTGTCCCCGAGTCCGAACCGAGTCCACAGCCCTGCCCACAAGTATGCTGAGTGAGGAGTCGGCGTGGCGTGATGACCCATCTTAAAGGATGGCATCCAAAATACTACATCATTCTGTCTTTTAACGCTTTGTCTTGAGCGCACACGGTTTGATGTGGACAAAAAAAATGCAATAAGGACGTGACCACTCATTCTCAATGCACGTTGGTTACCAACACGGCCGTCGCTTAGCTGGCCTTTGGGCGTCACCAACGCACTGTCAAATTTAGCGCTGACTTCCGCAAGGTTGCGCTCCTTCCTTGCCGGCAAGTTAGACTAACTATGAACTGGTTTGAGGTTAGAACAGCAAATGCAAGTCGCTCACATATGGCTGTGTGCTGGTCGAGTGACGTCGACGCGCGCAGGCGCTCTGACCTTTCTCCTTGGCCACCTTGGCGTAGATTCCCACCGCAATGAGAACGGTGCTCAACACCTGAACAATAGCACAACCTTACTGGATGACCTTTGTTAGCTCCAGTTCATATTGGCGCTCACAGCGACAGTACCGACGGAATATCGGATTTCTTCAAAACGGACGCTCGGTAGATGAGACTCTCACCGGCCATGAGACTTAAAAAAGGACCAGCGAGGCGTCCTCTTTCAAATGTGGATGAAAATGCAAATTGGCTCTGAGTCCGTAGACCCGCATGGTGCTCATCCCGCCTATCGTAAGTGGTGGAAAGGGTGGCTAGCCCCTACCCTAGTGCAGGTGTCTCCAATGTTCCAACGGGCCAATGTAGCCTCAGTTGCATTGCCTTGCGCAGAGGGCTTTACGTGCCATTAATATTTACCAGCTCTTTTGTGATTAGGAGCGAATTAAAGCAACTTGATCTGACTCTGAGACGTCTGTTCAGTTGCGAACAAAATTCGTCTCCAAAACGTGCTGAAGATGTGAAAAAAGACATTGCACACACGCTGGATGAGTAACTGGGCTGCGCCCCGGGGAGGAAGGAAGACCTTTTGAGTGCAGTGTGACAAACAGAAGAAAAGCGGCATTGTACTGACCCAGAAGACGTAGCAGAGGATAAACAGCAAGTACTTGACGACACGGTAGCCTCTCATGGCGGCGACGGTGGCTGAGCTTGAAGTGCCCCTCCTGAGAGGAACTTCCGAACGAGCGTGTGGCAGCCTGTGCTGCATTCCTGCTCACGAGACGCCCACACCGGCGGGGAGGAAGACACTTTGAGTTTTGGGACTTTGACAATTTATCATGAAAGTCATTGTCTTTTCAAATCTGCCTTATCTTTTCAGGTGTAATGACAGCTTCCTGACGTCGAGCCAACATGTTTTTAAGCAAACCTCAACAAGTGACACCAGTTTCAATGCTGCTAGGAAGAAGAACACACACACGCCGTTCCTAACCTTGGTTTTGCATGCCTAAAAACTTGATCGACAGTGGAGAAGGAAAGGAAAGACGAGAGAGCGAGGAAAATTGAATTTGAAACATGCACATAATTAGCAATGGTCAATGTGTGTTAGCAAGAATCTATGGGGGGGAGGGGGGCTGTACAAGGGTTTTAGCTCTTCAAAGTCAACAAGACCATGTTTTAATCAACTTCAGCTGAGAGGGCTAAGAGTGGCAAAGCCTCTGGCTCACTATGGCAACATGTGACATCATCTTTCATTTGGCCCAATGAAGTGACCTGCTTTGATTGCATCAGACTTAACCCTGCCCCACCCCTTGGCGTGTGGCAGGTGTTTAATCAGGTTCTCTTCCTCCTCAGCCTCGTTTTCCTCCCCCGTCGAAGACATAGAGGACACCGAAGACATGGGCCTTCTCAGCTTCCTGTCTGCAGCCAAAGAACGTGCCGAGAGGTTCCTCAACGAAAAGAATGTCGTCACTGACTTCCTGGGGAAGGTCGAGGAGAAGACGGGAGTCAAGAAGAAGATCCTTGCGGCCGGTATGCTCCAGTGCATGTGCGAGTCTGTGTGAGTGTGCATGTTTGTGTGTGCGCTGAGGTTCCAAGAGGATTACCTTAATCTGCCAAAGACGAAGCCCCATGGTGTCAGGATTGAGTTGAGCCAGGGCGACCAAATGGAGCTTGAACCAGAATTTATTGAAGGGAAGGTGAACAAAGGAACCGGCGGAAAGAGGCTCACGGACAGCGAGCGGGAAACGGGATTCCCCTTGTACCAAGCGCAGACCAGGAAGAGGTTCTGACCGTGAACCTACAGACAAGACCCGGTGAAGACACAACAGGCGCGGACACAAACGGGAAGAAACAGGAGACACAGACGGAGAGGAAACACGCGGACAGGGTTTAAATACATGAGGGAGCAGGTGACAGTCATTGCGTAATGAAGGGGTGTGGCTGAGGGAAGTTGCCGGCTGAGCGTCCTCTGGCACGGGCGTGCCACATGGCAGCGCCGCTCTCATAAATTGCGCGTGTGCTAAGTGTGGCGGAGTTACCATGACCCAGCTAATTAGGTGCGCGTGTGCTAAGCGAATGTCACAAGCAGAGTTTGGCTCAGTGGCGAAGAACAAAATCAATACGCATACGTGACCTGTGTCGGTGAAGCCCATGTAGCCTTTGGGGGCAATTAATGCACACTGAAAAGAATTGCTCACATGCTCATTTGATAACCACTTTCCATGAGGTGTACTTTTGGGCATGTCAACATCCAAATGTGGAATCAATGTTGAACATTTGAGGCCCAATAAAAAGAACATGTGTAGGAACTAGGGGTGTAAATCGCGGGTTTTGTCACGATACGATATAATATCGATACAAAGAACTACGATACGATATTTGCCGATATCTTAAAGCCTGCTGCGATTCATTCACGATATATCGCGATATAGTGCTCTACGATTGATTTATTTATTTTTTTAAATAAAAATATAGAACAATATCCTGATTTATAACAATTCATACGCAAAATCAACAAGGTACTGCAAACTCTTTATTTAGGAAATTACAAGAGTATTGCAGTATACAAAGTGCTTATTTTAACACTGAACTTTGATGTCGTGTTCTTTCTTTATAATGTGCGGCGAGATTTGTGGTCCCTGAATATTTGATCACCGCATGGCAGGATTTACAAACTGCACGTGTCTTGTCCGTTGAGCCATCTTTTCTTTGCAATCCAAAGTGCTTCCAAACGAATGACTTGAAGCCTAAAGGGGAGCAAATTTCTTCGTCATTTTGGACACTAGCCATAGCACCAGCCCAGGAGCCGCGTACTAGTTGTCGACTCCCCTTTCACGTGCCTGCTCTGCTCACAACACAACGACGCGCACTGCTCCCTGCTCCCGGAAAGAGGAAGCAAGCAACAATGAACTGGATTTCAAAATAAAGTCGCGTCTAATGTCCGAGGTCAAACACGGCGATATAAATCGATGTTTACGTTTAGCATCGATGCCAATAAATCGTAGAGCATTATATCGATTAATCGATGTGTATCGATGTATCGTTACACCCCTAGTAGGAACATGAAACACTGTCCAACAGAATACTTATTTCCTGTGGAGTTCTTCATACACAGCACACACAGTTGTCCGGGCACACAGGACGTGCTGAGCTTTTGCGTCCGCCAGCTTCGAGTCGCCATCGGCGCCTGCCTGATAGCCCTTGTGGAAATGACCCGCTGTCCTGCGCCCTTCCCTCAGGTGTGGTTTCAGTGACGGGCTTATATTTGGTCTACGGTTACGGCGCTGCCCTCCTCTGCAACTTGATCGGTTTCGTCTACCCGGCGTACTACTCGTGAGTCCCTCGGCGGTCCGCCATCTGGACTAGACTAGAACACTTGACTAGGTGCATACTCCATATCCTTGGAGTCCAGCTGAGGCTTTGTGTGCTAGTCCAAACAGCTTCTCCCAGTGCGGGAAGTCCGTCCATGATATTTGTGTGTTCAGAGTCAAAGCCATCGAGAGTCCGAGCAAAGAAGACGACACAAAATGGCTGACCTACTGGGTGGTCTACGGAGTCTTCAGTCTGGGCGAGTTCTTCTCTGACATTTTCCTCTACTGGTTCCCCTTCTACTACGCCTTTAAGGTAAGCAACCTCCCTGCCTCCTTCGCCACGCCTTGCCACACCCTTCTCCTGGTCTCATGCCTTGGCTGCAGTGTTTGTTCCTGTTGTGGTGCATGGCCCCCGTGGCCTGGAACGGATCCCAGGTCCTCTACGACCGTGTAGTCCGACCCATTTTCCTCCGTCACGAAGCCGCCGTGGACAACATGGTCAGCGACATCAGTGGGAAGGCCATGAGCGCAGCAGAGAACCTCACCAGGGAAGGTATCATGCGGGTCCACTCCCACCTAAAGCGTAAACCTGTCAGTCCATTCAGGTCTAGACCGACCGGGTCATTCCAGACCAGCCCAAACCATTTCAACTTCAAGCTAGTACAGATGAATTCTGGCTCCGTAGATCAGCCAAGGAAAATTCACAAAAGCCCATGAAACTTGATGCCAGTAAAGACCACGGTGTCCCGGCAGTGCGCTTTTACATCATTTGGGGTAAGTCTGGATCGGCACAGAGCAGTCAAAGTGAGAGTGCGCAGGTCTCGATCTGTAAAGACCAGTCGAGGCAAATGCGCCGGATGAATAAAGTTGCCTTGTATCATATTGTCTAATTTCCATGTGTTGTTTCCGCTGCAACTCACTTGCCATCTTTGCGGGACAACTTTTCAGGACAGCGACTTCATTTAGCCTTCTCACTCACAGATTACACTGGATTCATATTCCCTGTTTTTTTGAAGGATTCTAGAGAAACTCCTCCATCTTGAGGATCTGTAGTCAAGGTGATCGGTTTAGGTAGGCAATCAGTTTTTTGCCAGCCAGGAGCACCCTCAGCCTTTTCTTGACAATCATTTGGAAAATGTTTGTATGGTTAGGGTTGCTACAGCCCAGGTCCATTTTGTCCGAAACAAACCGGCACGCATCATCTCCACATCAGACGGTCCTGTCCGTGCGTGCGCCAGTCGGGACCTGCACAGACTGCGTTGTTGCCATCTGGTTCTCAATTAAGCGATGCTCACACATCTAGACCTGCGTGGACTGCTGCTTTGCTCTGTACACTTCAGACCCGACTGGGCAAATCCATTACAGGCGTGTCTAGACCAGTTTAGGGCAGTCCAGATCAGTCCACATTGGCTCCACGACCTGCTGTGCTCTGTTCACAGTTTTGTCCACCCTGGTGAAAAACAAAGCCTTGGTGTCGCCCGAAGTGAAAAGTCAGCCTCCGGCGAAAGTTCTGTGAGAAAAAACCACACGTCTCCTCTGAGTGAAGACCAAGAGGTGCGTACAGTCAAAGTCAAACCCTGACTCCTCTTTGTTCTTTCATCATATCGTCGACCCCCTTTAGCCTTTCCTGGGTTAACAAGCAGGTAAGACAGCAGTTAGCATGCTAGCATGTCACTCTAGTTCCTGCCCCCTCCTCGCATTTCACACCACAGCCCTCACCTCGCCCCTTTTCATCATATCTCACCCCAAGTCTTTTAGCAATGGCCTTTTGTAATTTCACAATCACAAGGTGATGTATCCTTGCTGTGTGTTAGCATACCAACAGTTAGCATTTGACTTTCAAAATGTAGATACTTGGACACAGGTTACAAAGTTGAGACCCTATCGATCTGCCTTTTTGTTTTTTGCTATCCAAAAGACTTTCACTTGTTGTTCTCTGTTAGCATTCGGGCAGCATGTGAAATTGGAACACTGTACGTAATTGTGCCTTCAGCTCGTTTCCTGAGCGCCAAGAGGAGGCGGGGCCTGGTCCGGAGGAGAAGGAGCGCCACGCTGGACTTTTTTTTCTTTCTGCTGTTGTCTTTCTTGCTCCTAGCAAATCAATCAATCTTGAAAATGTTCCTTATCCCTGAAGTCAGTCAAATGCACTTTGTTTGTATTCATAGAAGCTGATGAAATGGTGACCCATTTTTTTCTTGACCCAGTTGTAGTTGTTTGATTTTGGAGCATTTTACCCCCAAAAAAAGGCCTCCAAACCAAGTTTTACCCACTTGGTTGAATTCATTGAACAAGGAAGCTCATTGTGTACTGTAAAACTAGGTGGCCATATTACGTAGTTTAGTTATTTATTATCTATTTGTATTATTTATTTCCTTTTCAATCATACATATTTTATATGAAGTATTTATTAGTAGTGTAGTGTATTTTTATTTAGGTCTCATGCAATGTATATTTCATTTCTAAGCTTAGAGGTGACTAGGTCACGCGTGCATGGGATTTTATGGGGCCTGGGCCAGGAAGGCAGACTTCCTGGCACCGGGATACAGGAATGGGCCATTTGGTTAGAATCAACAAGGCAGGCTGGGGGGTCAGAGAACATCCAGCAGCCCTCGTGTGCGTGCGCCCGAGTAAGGGGGGTCGCGGGGTATATGACCCAAGGCAAGAGAAGACTTCTTTTTTTGGCTAGAGAGAGACACTTCAATTCTGACATCGGTTGAATAAAATCTTTCCCCAATCAGCCGTAAGTCACTGAAGTTTTCCTTCCCTGAGCCAGCCACATATCCACCGTTTGATCTTGGAGACCAGCAGAACATCGAAGAGAATTCACCACAGTAGCATAGTTTAAATTCATATTAATACTTATTTAGAATCACATCTGTTACAGTTTTCATGTACACGTCTTGCTTGAATCAATCTTTTTTTGAGAACTAATAAAGTTCTCCCTCAATCAAATGCACACTTTGATGCTGCTGGAAATTGGTTGACTACAGAGTTTTTGCAGTTTAAGTCAAATTGTAAAACCACAGTCATTAGATTCTGTCTGAAGGTGCTGTCTGATCAAATTCCATCATCTCGTGGTCCTCTAGCTTCAAATATGAGGCTATTGAGATTACAGTCGTGCTTTCATTTCTCCTATACTCCTAAAAGGTTTGCGTGTGGTCACCCCCGCTCCCCCTCCTCAATGTTAAATGTTGCATAGTGGCGAGCTGACACTGTTTGCGTATAGTGTTGCCACCTGTCCCGGATTGTCCTAATTGTCCCGGAGTTTTATGGTCTGTCCCAGAAAAAAAATAAAAAATCTGGGACACTGAGATGTCCCGGATTTTTGTACATTTTGTGCAAAATGTGTGTTTCAGTTTAATTGTAGTTTAGTTTAGTTTATTGTTTAGCACATATTATTATATCAATAACTGTGCAAGGAGGGAGACGAAGCCTAGGGCTTGTAAAGAGCTCCACTCCTCCTAACCCCCAATTCCAACCCTTAATGCTGAGTGCCAAGCAGGGAGGCAATGGGTCCCATTTTTACAGTCTTTGGTATGACCCGGCCGGGCGTGCCTACATTCATAAACTTGTGCACAGCCTTACTGGTCTAGAAAAATGATGTAGCCTACTAATTAGTGGTGGTTTAGTGACGGCAAATTCTGAATGGTGAGGTGGAAACAGAGGGTGTGCTTTCTCATAATTGGGGGAGGGGCGCACTGTGGTGATGTCATCAGGCATGTGTTGAAGTAAATGTCCACCCATACATCCATACATCCATCCGGTGGTGCATAGCCATGTGGCTGTGCAGGCCGATGCGTGATCCGCAGGTCTTGCCACATGAGGGACAGGGGTATATGGTACTGGAGGGCGTTGGCCCTGCAGCACGCTGATGCCTCTGTGCTCGGCGTTGTATCCTCCTCTCTGTGGCCTGCTCCTGAAAGTGAGTAATACCCTGGTGGCAGGTGGAACTCCAGGTGTGGTGAACAGCAGCCAGGTACTCGAGTGCTGTAGGTGTAATGTCACACTTCTTCAGGAGGGTTTTGAGGTGATCCTTGTAGCGCTTTTTCTGACCCCCGCAGATCTCTGACCACCCAAAAGCTGGTCAGAGACGATCTGCCTAGGGAGGCGGTGGGCAGGCATACGGATCACATGCCCTACCCAATGTAGTTATTTCTGCGCAACGGGCAAGGCAATGCTGAGTGTGTGGGTCCGATCGAGCGGAGGCCAGGCCGATGCGGACCTGAATGTCTTTGTCGATGTTGCAGGAGGGGGACAGAATACTGCCTAAGTAGGTGAAGTGTGGGACGATGGCAAGGGGATGACCATCGAGGGTGAAGGTGGGCGCACAGGTTTGGGGGGGGTGGACGCTTGCACAACTATCTGCGTTTTCTTGATATTAGTTTGAAGACCAATGGCGCCGTACAAGGAGGCAACCACATTTAGTGCACACTGTAGGGAGTGTGGTGAGTGAGCGAGGAGAGCACGGTCATCTGCATACTGTAGCTCCAGTATGTGTTGGGTGGTGGTTTTTGTAAAGGCTTGGAGGCGCCGAATACTGAATAGGTTGCCATCCAATCTGTACTGTATCTGTACCCCATCGGAGGGGTCAAAGAGTTTATGAGAGAGGAGGGTAATGGTAGAGAGGAAAATGTTGAAAATGGTTGGTGCTAGAACACACCCTTGCTTGACCCCCACATCCACACTGAAGAATGTGGATTGTTGGCCACCAACGCTCACACAGGCTTGCATCTCGTCGTGGAACTGACGCAGGAGGTTTCTGAACTTGGGTGGAACCCCAAGCTTCCCCAGCACTTCCCACAACAGTTCCCGGTTGACTGTGTCAAAGGCCTTGGACAGATCAATGAAAGCAAGGTACAGGTCTTTGCGGTGTTCTCTGCATTACTCCTGTACCTGTCTAGCAACAAAAATCATGTCAGCAGTGCCTCGCTCACGCCTGAAGCCGCAGGCAGGATGTTTTCACTGACATGGGATGCTAGGCGGAGTAGCATGATCCGTGCTAGCACCTTCCCGGCCGCTGATAAGAGGGAAATGCCTCTGCTGTTCCCACAGTCTGCTTTGTCACCTTTGCGCTTAAAGATTGTTATGATGTTGGCATCCTTCCAATATTACGGGATGACTTCAGATGACCAGACGGTGGTGATCAGTTGGTATAGTCTGCGGGTGAGGAGGTATCCGCCATGCTTCAGAATTTCTGCCGGGATTCCATCAAGGCCCGGGCTCTTGTTGTTTTAAGCTTAAGTTTTAAGGCGGTTGTGCTAACCAGTGCGCCACCGAGCCGCCCTTGAAGTAAATGTAAATGTCCTAAATGCAAAAAGACCAAATGGCTCATACACGCGTGAGAGATGATGTCAAGCGAGTAAAGTTAAAGTCCCAATGATTGTCACACACACATCTGGGTGTGGTGAAATTTGTCCTCTGCATTTAACCCATCCCTGTATGATTTTGATCCATCCCCTGGGGGAGAGGGGAGCGGTGAGCAGCAGCGGTGCCGCGCTCGGGAACTTAACTTAACTTTAACTTTAAGATTACGGATGGACAGCTCCACGGATCCAGACGGGGCCTGATGAGATTTAGGGGCAACGTCTCACATAATCGCAGATATTAAGAGATTTAAAAAGTTTGATGACACCTTCAAGTCGGAAAATACTTCTTGGAGCAGGCAGACGAGACCAGGACGAGCGACATTGCGTCTAAGAGGGGAGACGCGGAGGTGAACAATTAAAGACAACGTGTGAAGGCATTGCTGAACAGAGCACACCAGTCCAAACTACCCCACTGGTCTGTGGCAGAGTCCGGACCGGCAGCAGCAAAGTCTTACCCGCGCACAGCGGCAAATGGAGAAACAGAACTGCGCTCGGCAGAAACTCGGGAACAAAACCGCAATCAGTGGAAACTCAGGAACAGAACCGCACTCAGCGGAAACGGAACCGCAATCGGCAGAAACAGAACTGCAATCGACGGAAACTCTGAAGCAGAACCATAATCGGCGGCATTCGGGGTAACAGAACTGCAATCGGCAGAAACTCGGGAAACAGAGACTGAAAATGTACACACAATGGAATGACCGGGGACGAGTCGTGACATACCATCCTATCCACAGGACATATTCTCCGTCAAGATTGCTACGGCTAACGGAGTGTCAGTGACTTTCCAACAAAGATGTAAACAGCTCATTCATGAGGACGGGACCAGAGTCGACATTAAAGAGGACAACAGGCTGTACTATCTGGATACCTACAGCACTGGTGTGAATGATCAATGTCATGCTCCTTTTACTGTACAAACCTGGCACAAAGTTTTAGGCCATTGTAATTATGAAGATGTGTGTAAGCTGCAGCATGTTGTGAAGGGAATGAAAATCAAAGGGCCGCTAAATTGGTCGATTCTAAACTGCGAGGTTTCTATGAATGGTAAGTTTGCTCAGAGTCTGAACGGCATTCAGCTGAGAGAGCAAAAGTAGCGCTTGGTGCACACTGATCTTTCTGGCCTAATTGAACCCGAAGCAAAAGACGAGTTCAGATATACTTTATCCTTTACGGATGATTATTCTGCTGTTGTGTTTGTGTATTTTCTGAGATCAAAGCATGATACTACTAAAGCTACAGAAAAGTTATTTGCCGATGCTGCCCTTTTGGAGCAATCAAATGCATTAGGTCAGATAATGGCACAGAATACAGAGGGAAAGAGTTCCAAGCGCTACTGTGCAGAAACAAAATACGGCACGAAACCTCTGCCCCTCACTCACCCCATCAAAATGGGACTGCTGAAATAAATTGGCAAACATTATTTGAGATGGCTAGATGTATGTCAATTGAGAGCAACTTACCTAAGGAGTATAGGCCTATGCTGTTATGGCTGCTGCAATAATACGAAGCAGATGTTATAACAACAGATTCAAACAGACACTCTACTACATGCTAACAGGAAAGTAGCCAGAAGAGGACATTTGGGACCGTGTGTTAAGCATACAAGCAAGAAAAGAAGAGGTTAGACCCCAGGTGTGAAAAGGGAGTGTTTGCAGGGTTCAACAAGTATAGCCCACCTTGTCTACTACCCAAGTACGGGAAAAGTTCTAAAGCACAGACTAGTGAAGTTTATTATGAACGATGGTGTTGTACAACATAAAACTCAGACTGATTTAGATAATTATGGTAACAGGGCTGTACTACCCATGCCTAATCAAACACCAAAACATAGTCTAGACCAGTAGTCCCCAACCACCGGGCCGCGGACCGGTACCGGTCCGTGGGTCACTTGGTACCGGGCCGCCAAGGCGCACAGAAAAAAAAATAAAAAATATCGACGATCAATTAATTCAGGTCAAGACACTCGTTCCGGTCACGTGACATGTTTCGCCAGTCGAGCCCGCAAAGCTAATATGTGGCGACAGGCTAACTAACCAGGCAATGAAGCGTTTAAAACTGCTTCAACACATGGAGACCAAGCATCCTGCAATAAAAGACAAACCTTAATAACTTCGGGTGTCATTGTCTCCGATTACGTCTAGCTGGGACCGGCTCGTTTCTGAGAAACAAACTCAGTGCTCCCACTAATTCAGTGCTTCTCAATTATTTTCTGTTACGCCCCCCCTAGCAAGAAGAAAACTATTCGCGCCCCCCCCCCCCTCCCCACCGTGACTATCCTAACTTGTCTTGTAAGTCGTAAAATGTTGCACTGTCGCAAACGTCACAGAAGTAACAATGAGAGCGCCACTGCCCCCTGCTGTGAAGATGCGCAATTACACTTTATTCTAGTACTGCCAAAAAAAAAAGCCTGTTCCCCAGGGTCACACGCGCCCCCCCAGGTATAGCACCGCGCCCCCCACTATTTGAGAAGCACTGCACTAATTCAACGTAATGGTGAGTTTTATTTTTGTCATTTGTACTTGTTTTTATGTCAGTCGTATCATTTTATTTCATCGGATTTATATATTTATTATAAATGTATTATTTATTTATTTATTTATATAAATGTATTATTTATTTATATAAATGCCGGTCCGCGAAAATATTTCTGACATGTAACCGGTCCGTGGCGCAAAAAAGGTTGGGGACCACTGGTCTAGACCAGACATGGGCAAACTTCGGCCCACGGGCCTCATCCGGCCCACTGGGCCGTTTAATCCAGCCCACCAACCCTGAATAAATTATACAGTCAAACCTCGTTTTTTTTTGCCACAATCCATTCGAGAAGTGAATCGGTTGAATTCCGACTATTTTTCCCATTACAAATACCGTTTTGGCCCGAATATAAGATGATGTTTTTGCATTGAAATAAGACTGAAAAAGTGGGGGTCGTCTTATATTCGGGGTCTAGACATTATACCCATTTTCACTTTAGCACAGCGGTAAGTCAAAGGTTACTGGTATCGACTGAGTACCGTTTTTTTCCGTGTATAGTGCGCAATATTTAACTAATTTATTGTCCTAAAATCTGGGGTGCATATTATACATGGGTACAAAAAACATTTTTAATTTTTTTTTTTTTTATTTTATTATTTTTTTTTTTTTAAAGAAAGTCATGGTACAACAAAACCAACAACAGGACTGACCGACAAAGTTGTGGAACAAAAAGACAGGGTGACATTACCAAAGACAGGAACAGAATGACAGTAACACATGCAATGATCCAACGGTGAGCGAGGGGCAGACAGGACTTAACTACAAAACACGTTACATCGATTGAGGTGACACAGGAAGAGCGGGGTGACGCGAACAGAAACTATGGCAACCTAGACACAGCAAAACTGGGGACGAGACATGACAAATCTCCCCCGAAATAAAACTCACCTTTCTTCTTGTTTGTTGTCAATCGCGCATCGCATTCAGCCATCCTGCCCAACACACTTAGTAAAATTCATAATTGACCACACATCGTTTGATGCGATGGTGCAATCCTCGATGGTGTGTTATTGTCAAATATTGTTTGTTTTTTAATCTCCATCGCGGACCGGACGTCATACGGAGGCCGCCATTACAGATGCGCAGAACGGTTGCGCAAGACACGTCAGCTATATAAAGAGCGAGAGTTCAGTTCTCCACCTATTAGTTTCAATTCACAGTTTAATTAGCAGTTTCAATCAGCAAATAACAAAATGCGTATTACAGGTAATATTTTATTTCACAACACTTTGCCTTGTTCCTTTCGTCTCTGCTGTTCATTTCAAACACGCTCCATACGACCGCAATGCTCTTGTATCAGACGCTCGCTCGATCACCTGCTAGTTTGCCGTCTGTCACAATGTACCCTACACAAATCCGAAACATTTGTTGCGGCTCCGAGTCACGACGAGGGGCAAGTTTTGGTTTCCAAGGGTGTTTTTATTCCTCTTCAACGTCTCTCCCATACAGAGCCGCCTCGTTCCCCTGCGCGCACGGAGCGCGGTGGTGCGTTTAGGGGCAGTCGGAGAAATCAACGCCAACAAAAAAAATGACATCCAGCCTAGTTAAGACCATACCAAAGACTATAAAAATGGGGCCCATTGCCTCCCTGCGTGTGTGACGATCTTTGGGACTTAAAAAAAGAAAAAAAAAAAAAATTACATTTTTTTTTTTAAAAATTCATAAAAATTGGGTGCGTATTATACATGGGTACAAGCTTTTTTCCAGCATCAGCATGCCATTTTTAGGGTGCGTACTATACATGGGGGCGCACTATACACGGAAAAAAACGGTATGTTGCTGTGATCGTGTGGGTCTTTGACATAAAGTGAGTACCGTAATGTTTAAACTATAAGTCGCGTTTTTTTTCATAGTTTGGGTGGGGGGGCGACTTATACTCAGGAGCGACTTATATATGTTTTTTTCACAAACTTGATCATTAACACATCACTTACAAGTATAGTTGACCACTTCACATGTTATTTTTAGTATAGTTGATCACTTCACATGCTTTGATATCTTTATCTTGAACATATTCAAAACATAAAAAATAGAGAGAAAAAAATCAAATAAAGTAATTAACACTTTAAAGCGCCATATCCTCTGGACATGTCCTCTGTCACCAGGATGACATAAAGGACGACAAATTTGATCGGTGGATTTAATGATTTGGAGTGACACAAATGGTTTGATAATATTGTTGTTTATGTGATAGTTATTTAAAATATAGTTTATATATTGTTGTATGGGCCTGTGGAATAATTTGAACTGCGGCGCGGCACACGGCATTGTTGTCAAAGGACGATCGATAAAAGACGAGAAATTTGATCGATGGATTTAATGATTTGGAGTGACACAAATGGTTTGATAATATTGTTGTTTATGTGATAGTTATTTAAAATATAGTTTATATATCGTTGTATGGGCCTGTGGAATAATTTGAAATGCGGCGCGGCACACGGCATTGTTGACAAAGGACGATCGATGGATTTAATGAATTGGAGTGACACAGATGGTTTTATAAACGTGTTATTTATGTTATAGTTTTTTTTAAATAACTGGATGTTACGTCAAGCCCGTTCTCAGCTCCTCGTTTGTGTTTGTCACGTTAGCATACCGTATCGTTTAGCCTGTTGTTGCTCGTTCATGTCTGTTCTTGGTGTTGGATTTTGTCGAATAAATTGCCCCCCAAAATGCGACTTATACTCCGGAGCAACTTATATATGTTTTTCTCACATTTTTGGGCATTTTATGGCTGGTGCGACTTATACTCCGGAGCGATTTATAGTCCGAAAATTACCGTATATACATTTCATTGTTACTACTGTCCACTGTTGTGCCGTTTGTCCGATCGCGGTTTGCTTCGTGTGCGCAGGTCCGGAGCGCTCCTTTAATTTTGCCTCGCATCGTACGAGTAGCCGTTACGCAGCGGTCTCGATCGATGACTTATGTTTGGTCTGTTGCCGAGAGTATTTCATTTTTTTTTTTTTTTTGCGAATAATTCGGTAAAGCAATCAAAACTGAACCACGTCTTCCCTCCCGTATTCTGACCGACACCCGGGGGTGAAAAGAGCGTAACCATCCGAGGCAACTCCCTATACAGTCCTCAGGCTCCCCAACAATAGCGGTAGCAGTTTGCGTTATTTTATTGCAATGTTTTTCCTTATTCAGATCTGTTTCAAGACTAGAGTTAGACTTCACTTTGACTGACTTTGGTTAATGCAGTTATTGCAATTTTGTTGTTTTATCACAGTAGATTGGTTTATTTACATTTCAAAAACCAGAAGCCATTCATTTACAAATGTGATTGCACTTTGGTTTACATATTTAAATGTTCAGATATTAAAATGTGAGTTTTTGCATGATTTGAATGAGGCAAATTTGGTGAATTCTCTTCGATGGTCAGCTGGTCTTCCAAACAAACGGTGAAAAAGTGGCTGGCTTGGGGAAGGAAAACTTCAGTCACACACGGTTGATTGGGGAAAGATTTTATTCAACCGATGTCAGAGAGAAGTGTCTCGTGCCCTAGCCAAGATGTCGAGTCCCTTTGTCTACTCTCGCCCTAAATATATACGTACCCCCGCGCTTCCCTTCCCTCGGGTGTGCGCACACGGGGCTGTTGGATGATCTATGACCCCCCAGTCAGCCTCCCCAACTCTACAAGGTGTATATCTTGTCAGTTGTTAATGGAAACCAGATGTGTCTGGTGCCAATGAGTCTACGTTCCTGGACCAAGCCCCAAACAATCCCGCACGAACCTGACCCGAACATGACCCGGTCACACTTAGGCTTACTAGTGCATTGCGTGATACCAGAATAAAAATTTACCACACAAAATAACATGCTTTTTCTCTCGAATATATTGTTATAATCATATGTTTCAGATGTAATTATTTTCTGTATAAAAATTAAATTTGGTGTTCAAAAAGTCTTTTTTTCAAACTTGAGTCTTGAAAAAGAGGGGGTCGTCTTATAATGGGGGTCAATACGGTAATAGAAAACATTTTAATCCGTTCCAAGACTAAAAAATCCCGCCTTTTTTGAGCATTTTTTCATTTGCGCATTTTTGTCCGACCGTGCAACTGCAGCGCATCGCTGAACGCGCAACCGTAGCGCACCGCCGACCGCGCAACTGAACCGCGCTGGTCGCATTATTGTGACAGAGCCGTCGCTGAAATTTAGAAGATATTTTTAAAGACCTGATATACTTTCCAAAATTTAAGTGGACCTCAGTGCGCAGGGAGCTTAATTTGGTCCCATCGCGCAACCGCAGCACGCCGGGCGCTCACTGTCACATTGCTTTAAGAGCGTCTTTGTGTTTTAGGATGGCTTTACTGCTCCCACTTGCTTTCTTTGGAGGCATGATTAAGGGTTAATACAGGGGTGGGCAAACTTTTTGACTCGCGGGCCGAACTGGGTTCTAAATTTGGACCGGGGGGCCGAACCAGGAGCAGATGGACGTAGGCTTTGTGTGAAGTCATATAAGCGACCTGTAAAGGTCATTGCATAAAAGATTTTGGCCTTTAGTACGTAGTAAAGCATGGATATTCCAAACAAGTTTTTTTTTTTAAACAAATGCATTTATTAACAGCATTAAAAAAAGAAATCACTAAAAAACTGCTATCAGTGATTCTCATAAAATACGACACTGTTATTATGAATAACAGTCTCCATCACTTCAGTGCCTGCAGGTCAGATTAATGAAAGATGTTTATCTTATGAGATCACATCAAACGGCAAACATTCTGACCAAATATATCATCTTGAAGAATCGGTGAAAGCATGCATCCACATAAAGTCATCAAAACGGCAACACGGTGAGGGGTATCCGAAAATCAGAGCAGAGTTTTAACTCACAAACACCTGGTAACAGAGGTGAGGAAACGGGAAACACTTCCTTAAAGTAAGGCTTAAGAACTTTACAGGTTAAGATTACCGTTTTTTTCCGTGTATAGTGCGCCCCCATGTATAGTACGCACCCTAAAAATGGCAATTTAATTTTTTTTTTTTTTTTAAGTCCCAAAGATCGTCACACACGCAGGGAGGCAATGGGCCCCATTTTTATAGTCTTTGGTATGGTCTTAACTAGGCTGGATGTCATTTTTTTTGTTGGCGTTGATTTCTCCGACTGCCCCTAAACGCACCACCGCGCTCCGTGCGCGCAGGGGAACGAGGCGGCTCTGTATGGGAGAGACGTTGAAGAGGAATAAAAACACCCTTGGAAACCAAAACTTGCCCCTCGTCGTGACTCGGAGCCGCAACAAATGTTTCGGATTTGTGTAGGGTACATTGTGACAGACGGCAAACTAGCAGGTGATCGAGCGAGCGTCTGATACAAGAGCATTGCGGTCGTATGGAGCGTGTTTGAAATGAACAGCAGAGACGAAAGGAACAAGGCAAAGTGTTGTGAAATAAAATATTACCTGTAATACGCATTTTGTTATTTGCTGATTGAAACTGCTAATTAAACTGTGAATTGAAACTAATAGGTGGAGAACTGAACTCTCGCTCTTTATATAGCTGACGTGTCTTGCGCAACCGTTCTGCGCATCTGTAATGGCGGCCTCCGTATGACGTCCGGTCCGCGATGGAGATTAAAAAACAAACAATATTTGACAATAACACACCATCGAGGATTGCACCATCGCATCAAACGATGTGTCGTCAATTATGAATTTTACTAAGTGTGTTGGGCAGGATGGCTGAATGCGATGCGCGATTGACAACAAACAAGAAGAAAGGTGAGTTTTATTTCGGGGGAGATTTGTCATGTCTCGTCCCCAGTTTTGCTATGTGTCTAGGTTGCCATAGTTTCTGTTCGCGTCACCCCGCTCTTCCTGTGTCACCTCAATCGATGTAACGTGTTTTGTATTTAAGTCCTGTCTGCCCCTCGCTCACCGTTGGATCATTGCATGTGTTACTGTCATTCTGTTCCTGTCTTTGGTAATGTCACCCTGTCTTTTTGTTCCACAACTTTGTCGGTCAGTCCTGTTGTTGGTTTTGTTGTACCATGACTTTCTTTAAAATAAAAATAAAATTAAAAAAAAAAATTAAAAAAAAATAAATAAAAATTTTTTTTTGTACCCATGTATAATACGCACCCCAGATTTTAGGACAATAAATTAGTTAAATATTGCGCACTATACACGGAAAAAAACGGTAGTCGCAAATAGGTGGTGCATCAATGTCCTTGAGCATCCTGCATTGTTTGAAAATGAGAATGGTCGCTAGTTTCAATCCCTGCTATGTGTACAAATCCTATTCAAAATGCATTTTTTTACAATAAACTTGAGAGCCCCCCCTGTTCATTTTCAGTGGGAACAGTGTTGTTGGTCTCCCTTTTTTGCTAGTCTGGAGTAAAATTTGTTGTGGCAATTCTTAGGAGAGATCCGAGGTGTTGGTCCGTTTACCTCGATCTGTGACGGGTTGATGTTGATGTGGCTGAACGTCACGTCGCGTACGTCGAGCCAAATTGGCCACTCTCTTTTAAACGCTCGGCACTGTGTCCACCTTGCTTTTCCTTGGGCGACTCATTTTAATGGAAGGATTCCAGGGGAAGGGTTGTGGGTGGCTTTAGCGCAAAACTGCATCTGAAAGCTCAGCGCGCGAATTACAAGAATGCTGTCGTCAAAGCCCACGCTCTAAATTCGGGACTGATACGAATACAGCGAGAGTGCGCCATGTCTGTACTACTGAGTACGTACACGCACTTGTGAGTGTGCACCGAGCTTTCTGACACGGCTTCCGGTAGTCAATGCGCAGGCGAGCGCTTCGCCATCTACTGGGGAAACGCAGTCATTGCAGGCAAAATGACAAAAAAAAAAAAGTTTAATAATACAATTTGTTCAGGGTTGGCGGGACGGATTAAACGGTCCCGTGGGCCGGATATGGCCCGCGGGCCGTAGTTTGCCCACCCCTGGGTTAATACAATCCTCAAAGTAACGAAAATACAATAACGAACGGAGTCAGTGGGCATCCGGGCCGCGCGGTCAGGTTTTCTCGGGTCCTTTCGGCTCATTTCGCGAGGTTCGACCTCTGAATTTTGTTCAACAACCGAAGCAAAAAATCTCAAATTTTTCGTTAGAATTCCAATTTGTTCAATAACCGGGACGTTCAAAAACCGAGGTTTGACTGTATTATTAAACATTTCTTTGGGTCATTTCCCCTACAATGAACCGCCCGCGCATTTACTTCCGGAAGCCGTGTCAGAAAGCTCAGTGCACACTCACTGTGCTTGTGAGTCGACTGAGTAGTCGTACGGACCCGCGCACTCCGCGCTCGATTTCTATCAGTGCCAAATTTCGAGTGAGGCCTGTGACGTTAGCATTCTCGTAATTTGCGCGCTGAGATTTCAGATACAGTTTTACGCTAAAGACACCATCAAACCTTCCCCTTGAATCCTTCCATTAAAATTAGTGGCCCAAGGAAAAGAAAGGTGGACACTGAGTGCCAAGTGTTTAAAAAAGAATGGACAACAAAATATTTTCTCGCTTAAGTCTGATTAATGCCGGTTTGTCTGATATGATAAGAAAAGGTTGCAGTATTCAAGGAGTACAATATTAGCTGTAACTTTGCTAGGAAGCATGCTAACTACGCTAGCAGTCAACACATGAACGGGCGACTACAGCGGAGAGGTTGACAGCTAATTTGAAGACTCAGCAATACTTTTTTCACCGACAAACTGCAGATCAAAAGTCAAGTACAGAGGCAAGTTTTTGATGCAACACCTGTTTTCGACTAATCTTAACTTTTAAAGTTTTTAAGGGCGACTATAAGGAAGTGTTTCCCGTTTCCTCACCTCTGTCACCAGGTGTTTGTGAGTTAAAGCTCTGCTCTGATTTTCAGATACCCGTCACCGTGTTGCCGTTTTGATTTCTTTATTACTTTATTTAGATGTATTCTTTCACTGATTCTTCAAGATGTTGTATTTGATCAGAATGTTTGCCGTTTTATGTGATTTCGCCTCCGTGAGTCGTCACCTTATCGTGGTGGAGGGGTTTGCGTGCCCCTATGATCCTAGGAGCCATGTCTGGGGCTTCATGCCCCTGGTAGGGTCACCCATGGCAAAAGGGTCCTAGGTGAGGGGCCAGACAAAGCACGACTCACCCAAGCCCCTTATGACGAAAAACACGAATGGACTTCGTTTTCCCTCTCCCGGATGCGGGTCACCGGGGCCTCCTTCTGGAGCCAGGCCTGGAGGTGGGGCTCGAACGCGAGTGCCTGGTGGCCGGGCCTTCGCCCATGGGGCCGGGCATAGCCCAAAAAGAAAATGTGGGTCCTCCTTCCAATGGGCTCACCACCTGTAGGAGGGGCCAAAGGGGTCGGGTGCAAAGTGAACTGGGCAGCCGCAAAAGGCGGGGACCTTGGCGGTCCAATCCCCGGCTGCAGAAGCTGGCTCTTGGGACATGGACTGTCACCTCTCCGGCTGGAAAGGAGCCCGAGCTGGTGTGTGAGGCACAAAAGTTCCAACTAGACATAGTCGGACCTGCCTCCACACATAGTTTGGGCTCTGGTACAAGCCCTCTCGAGAGGGGCTGGACTCTCTTCCACTCTGGAGTTGCCCACGGTGAGAGGCGTCGAGCAGGTGTGGGCATATTTATTGCCCCGCGGCGGGGCGCCTGCACCGGTGAATGAGAGGATAGCCTCCCTCCGCCTTCGGGTGGGGGGACGGGTCCTGACTGTTGTTTGTGTCTATGCACCAAACAGAAGCTCAGAGTACCCACCCTTCTTGGAGTCCCTGTAGAAAGTGCTGGAGAGCGCGCCTCCTGGGGACTCCGTTGTTCTACTGGGTGACTTCAAAGCTCACGTGGGCAATGACAGTGAGACCTGGAAGGGTGTGATTGGGAGGAGTCGTGTCATCGGATTTGCGGCCGCATGTTTTGGACACTCGGGTGAAGAGAGGGGTGGAGCTGTCAACTCATCACCACCTGGTGGTGGGTTGGCTCCAATGGTGGGGGACGATGCCGGTCCGACCTGGCAGCCCCAAACGCTCTGTGAGGGTCTGCTGGGAATGTCTGGCAGAATCCCCTGTCAGGAAGAGCTTCAACTCCCACCTCCAGCAGAGCTTTTTCACGTCGCGGGGGAGGCGGGGGACATTGAGTCTGAGTGGACCATGTTCCGCGCCTCCATTGTTGAGGCAGCCGACCGGAGGTGTGGCCGTAAGGTCTTTGGTGCCTGTCATGACGGCCAGTGTTCCCTCTAAGCTGCGCAGCTGCGCAATTGCGCACTGCTCGCGAAGTCTCTGCGCACAAGAAACTCCATGCTGCACACAAAATAAAATTCAGCATACACTATTTGCTCAGTATCTAATGTTAGACATAATCTAATCTAATTAAGTGGACCAATGACTTTCTTTCTGTGCCTTTCTATAGTGCAAATCATTGATTGACCAGTCAATGTTATATGGTTCACTTACGCTACATAGCCAATCATAGCCTTGACAGTGCCTGAAAATGTGTCCTGCCCATCCGTCCCGTGCAGGTTTGCTAGCTAACAACACTGCGGCGGAGTCAAGAGATGCAAATGCTAAGTTAGCTAACCCCTTATCATGGCAAAATGAACAAGCAGCGACGCATCCACTCGTCAAGCCAAAGTACTGTAAATAAGAGATGCCGCGGTTCTTTTAAGATGGAATGGTTGTCGGAGTGTGTGCAAATAAAAGAACAAACGGTGAAGCTGGGTGTGATTTTGTCTTTTTTGAGTGAGAGTGGTCTACTATGCAAAACATGCAGTGAAGCCAAAGTGGCGGGCGAGTTTACGGAGGGAAAAATATGGACTGAATGGAAGTTTGGCTACCTCATTTGCCATTTGAAAGCTGTTGGAATTGTACAAAGACTCAAGATGGGACAGGGGATCGGTACATTATTGTGGGTGAGCGCAAAAGACCGACAGAAAAGGAACGAGCTGTCACACAAAACAAATTCCGACCCTGAGTATGTTAAAGTTCTCGTTGACAATACGTGTTGCCGACAAAATCTCCGCCAGCATCACGCTGAGCACGGGGGCCCCCCAAGGCTGCGTGCTCAGTCCGCTGCTCTTCACCCTCCTGACGCATGACTGCACTGCAACCTACAGCGACAACCGTATAGTGAAGTTTGCTGACGACACGACTCTGGTGGGTCTCATCACCAAGGGAGACGAGACTCAATACAGGCTGGAGGTTGACCTTCTGACCACGTGGTGCAGGGACAACAACCTCCTGCTGAACGTCGACAAGACCAAGGAGATTGTTGTGGACTTCCGGAAGGGTCACACCCAACACCTGCCGCTGACCATCGACGGTGCTGTGGTGGAGAGAGTGAGCAGCGCTAAGTTCCTGGGGGTGCACATCAGAGAGGATCTCTCCTGGTCCACCAACACCGCATCACTGGCAAAGAAAGCCCAGCGCCGCCTGTACTTCCTGCGGAAACTCAGGCGAGCGAGCGCTCCTCCGGCCGTCATGACTGCATTTTACCGCGGCACCATTGAGAGCGTCCTCTCCAGCTGTATTGCTGTTTGGGGTGGCGGCTGCACTGACTACAACTTGAAGGCCCTGCAGCGCATAGTGAACACGGCTGGTAAGATTGCTGGTGCTTCGCTCCCCTCCTTGAAGGACATTTACACCTCCCATCTCACCCGCAAGGCGACCACGATTGTGAGTGATGTGAGTCACCCCGCTCACTCTTTGTTCGAGCTTCTGCCCTCTGGGAAGAGGTACAGAAGCCTGCGCTCCCGCACCACCAGACTCTCAAACAGCTTCATACTCCAGGCTGTTAGGATCCTGAACTCGCTCCCCCGTTCTGCGTAGCGTCCTGTACTTTTACTGTCTGTATGCACACTGGCTCTTATTTGTTGTGCTATCTGTTTATTTATTATTTATTATTACTCTTATTATTTATTGTTTGTGCCTTTTTGTTTATGATGTTTTTTACTTTTGCGCTATGCTTGCTGGCTCCGTTTTGCTCCTCTTATTTGTTGTGTTACCTGTTTATTTATTATTTATTCATCCCTCTTACTATTGATTGTTTGAATTTTTGCCTTCTTGTTTTTATATTGTGTCGCGTACTTGTATGTCTATCGTGTTATGTGTCTCGTCACCGTGGGATAGAGAAAACGTAATTTCGGTCTCTTTGTGTGTTGTGACATGTGGAGAGATTGACAATAAAGCTGACTTCGACTTTTTATTTTTATTTATTTATTTATTTATTTATTTATTTATTTATTTATTTATTTATTTATTTATTTATTTATTTATTTATTTATTTATTAATTTATTTATTTATTCAGTCATTTATTTATTTATTTTAATTTTTTTTAAACGTTTATTTCGAACATTAAAAAATACAGGAAAAAAATAAAAAATACAGAAAAATGATAACTCCATAGTACAATAGAAGATAATAGATAAGATATTGCGGTAAGCAAATGTTAAAGAGTTCAATAGATCTATTTAATCTGGTGTTGCACACAATGGTCCACAGTGTGCACGTGTGTGTTTGTTTGCACAGACAACAGGAACATTGATGACGGCAATCCCCGAACCCGCTGGTGGACACCGGCGGTAAGGGATGCCGTCAAACTGAAGAAGGAGTCCTACCGGACCGTTTTGGCCTGCGGGACTCTGGAGGCAGCTGACAGGTACCGGATGGCCAAGCGGAACGCGGCTTCGGCGGTTGCTGAGGCAAAAACCTGGGCGTGGGAAGAGTTTGGCGAGGCCATGGAAAATGACTTCCGGACAGCTTCAAGGAAATTCTGGTCCACCATCCAGCGTCTCAGGAGGGGGAAGCAGTGCACCGTCAACACTGTTTAAAGTGGGGATGGCGTGCTGCTGACCTCGACTCAGGACGTCGTGAGTCGGTGGAGGGAATACTTCGAGGATCTCCTCAATTCAATTCAAGTAAGTTATTACGGAGCATGCGTGAGGACGCGGGTGCACCTGGCTGCCGCTTCTCTCTGCTCCGATTCCAACTTCGACAGATTTTTACCTCGAAATCAAGCCGGATTACCCGCCAAAATACCGAGGTTACAACTTCAAAAACCTCGGAGTGTTCTTTGTCCGCTGTGTGCTGGCTGGACTTGTTGGTGCCGGCGTGGGAGCCATCGACGCTACCTGGACGTGGTGGGCTCCTTGGCGGACCTGCATCGCCAGCCGGCGCTGCCGCGGCTTCCTGCCCCCAGGGCTTTGCCCGGCTCGCCGTCGTCGAGGACGACACTGTCGAGGACGACACTGTCGAGGACGAAGCCATGGCCACTCACGCTTCTCACCATCTGGCTTTCACCATTTGGCTCCTCAAACCCCACGACAATACTTCATCATCATTCACCCCAGAGAAATGCAACACTCTTTTGTCATTTTTCAACTCCAAAATAGAAAACATCTACCGCCAGCTCTTATCCTCCCCCTCTAGTACCCCACAACCTGAACCCACATTCTTTTCATCATCCTTCCCCAGGCTATCAACTTTTTCTCCCATAACGTCTGCTGACCTCTCCCAAATACTCTCCACCATGAAATCCTCTAACTCCCCGCTGGACCCCATGCCATCCCAACTAGTTAAAGACTGCCTCACCCCCATTGCCCCACTCATCATAGACATCATCAATTCCTCCCTCTGGCACAGTCCCCTCACCTCTTAAGATTGCAGCCATCACTCCTCTCCTCAAAAAACCTAGCCTTGACCCTGAGGACCCCAATAACTACAGACCCATCTCTAATCTCACATTTGTATCAAAATTACTGGAAAGAGCAGTCACATCTCAACTCAAGACCCACCTCCTTTCAAATAACCTGTATGAACCATTCCAATCTGGTTTCCGTACACACCACAGCACTGAAACGGCCCTACTTAAAGTCACTAATGATCTCCTACTTTCCTCTGACTCTGGTTCTCTCACTATCCTTCTCCTCCTTGACCTCAGTGCTGCCTTCGACACAGTAAACCATTCCATTCTTCTCAACCGCCTAGAATCCATCGGCATCACCAACACCGCCCTCTCCTGGTTCAAATCCTACCTGTCTGATAGATTTCACTACATCACCATTGACCAACACAAATCCTACAACACCCCTGTTGCACACGGAGTCCCTCAAGGATCAATTCTGGGCCCCATTCTTTTCACTCTGTACATGCTTCCCATTGGACACATCATCCGCCGCCATGGTTTCAACTTCCACTGTTACGCTGACGATACTCAACTCTACATCTCCATCAAAACCATCTCCCCTGCCATTATCTCCACCCTCACTTGCTGCCTCACAGACATTAAAGAATGGATGACCCAGAACTTTCTCAAGCGAAACAGTAACAAAACGGAATTTATCATCAATCGGTCCTAAATCCAGCCTCCCCACCTACCACAACTTCACACTCTGCATTGATGGCCACTCTGTCACTCCCTCCCCTCTAGTCATAAATATTGGACTTTATATGGATCCCACACTCTGCTTCAAACCGCATATCAACCATGTCATCAAAATACCCTTCCATCTACGAAACATTGCACGCCTACGTCCCTTTCTCTCCACCCCTGCAGCAGAGACATTAGTTCATGCATTTATTACCTCCAGACTGGATTACTGCAACAGCATCCTGTACAGTCTCCCCTCAACTGTCCTTCACAAACTGCAATATGTTCAAGACTCTGCTGCCCGACTGCTCACCCGCTCACCCAGCAGACAGCACATCACCCCTGTCCGCCGTCATCTTCGCTGGCTCCCCAAAAAACAGCGCATACATTTCAAGATTCTTGTCAGCACATAAAAGGCTCTAAACATCTTTGTCCCCCCCCTACCCATCTGAACTCCTTCTCCGCTCTGCTGACGCCAACCAACGACGTCACACCCATTACCTCGACCAAATACCGGACTATTGGGGATAGAGCCTTTGCCATTGCTGCCCCCACTCTCTGGAACTCTCTCCCCTTGACCATCCGTAATGCTGATTCCCTGCACTCAACCACTAGTTTATTTCAAATCTCATTTTGAAGATTTTTTTTTTAAACAAATGATGTCGAGTCAGTTTTTGGATGAGTATAGAGAACTTGATTCTTTGTAATATTCAAGGACAACTTCAGTCCACTAACTTTTTATTTTCTTGGTGAGAAGGCAGTTGATATTGTTACCGCTGCGCCTGGGAGATAGAGGCTGTCAACAAACCAAACACCATCTCAAGACCCACCTCTTCAACTCTGCATACAACCCCTAACTCTTCGTGTGCGTGCGTGTGTGTGTGTGTGTGTGTGTGTGTGTGTGTGTGTGTGTGTGTGTGTGTGTGTGTGTGTGTGTGCGTGTGTGCAGGTGTGTCGGCAGAGCAGAGCTGTATTCTGGCAATTTAGTGGTGAATGTGTTGCCAACTTGTCTCGGACTTCACGTGCTATGTGTACAAATAATATTCAAAATGCATTTTTTTACAACAAACTTGAGAGCCTCCCCTTCATTTTCAGTGGGAACAGTGTTGTTGGTCTCCTTTTTTTGCTAGTGCGTCATAGTCTGGAGTAAAATTTGTTGTGGCAATTCTTAGGAGAGATCCGAGGTGTTGGTCCATTTACCTCGATCTGTGACGGGTTGATGTTGATGTGGCTGAACGTCACGTCGCGTATGTCGAGCCAAATTGGCCACTCTATTTTAACATTCGGCACTCACTTCTTTTCTTCGGGCCACTCATTTTAATGGAAGGATTCCAGGGGAAGGTTTAGCGTAAAACTGTATCTGAAAGCTCAGCGCGCGAATTACAAGAATGCTGCCGTCACAGCCCACGCTCTAAATTCGGGACTGATACAAATAGAGCGCGAGTGCCCCGTGTCCGTACTACTGAGTACGTACACGCACTTGTGAGTGTGCACCGAGCTTTCTGACACGGCCTCCGGTAGTAAATGCGCAGGCGAGCGGTTCCCAATCTACTGGGGAAACGCAGTCATTGCAGGCAATATGGCCCAAAAATCTTTTTAAGAATACAATTTATTCAGGGTTGGCGGGCCGGATTAAACGGTCCCGTGGGCCGGATGTGGCCCGCGGGCCGTAGTTTGCCCACCCCTGGGCTAAACGATAGGTATGCTAACGTGACATAAACACAAACGAAGAGCTGAGAACGGGCCTGATGTAACATTCAGAGTTATTGAAAAAAAACTATTACCGTATTTTCCGCCCTATTAGGCGCACCGGGGTATAAGGCGCACCTTCAATGAACGGCCCATTTTGAAACTTTGTCCATATATAAGGCGCACCGGCCTATAAGGCGCATAAAATAGAAGCTTTACTGCAACAAACTGAGGTTGACTAGGGTTGCGGTATGCACCCACTAGCCAATAACCAACGAGCCCTCTGTAAACAATCGCGTTTCTCAAACGATCTCCTATAAAATGATTGGAACTGACTAAAGTTCAATCTAACGCATTGGTACTACTTACCTATGTTTCCCTTCCATATCGATCTGTAGATTTACTCGAAACATTAACAGAGCAGCCTATTTTGACATGAAATAGCCTCGCGCGTATAGCTATCGTTATAGCATTAGCCATCCGCAAAAACCCATGACCCTCAGCTTGCAATCTCCCATGAGCCTCAGCAAAGTGTAAACAAACAATCGCGTCTCTCAAACGAGCTCCTATAAAATGATCACAACTGACCAAAGTTCGATCTAACTCATTGGTACTACTTACCTATGTTTCCCTTCCATATCAATCCGTAGAATTACTCGAAACATTAACAGAGCAGCCTATTTTGACATGAAATAGCCTCGCGCGTATAGCAGCTATCGTTATAGCATTAGCCATCCGCAAAAACGCATGACCCTCAGCTCGCAATCTCCCATGAGCCTCAGCAAAGTGTAAACAAACAATCGCGTCTCAAACGAGCTCCTATAAAATGATCAGAACTGACCAAAGTTCGATCTAACGCATTAGTACTACTTACCTATGTTTCCCTTCCATATCGATCCGTAGATTTACTCGAAACATTAACAGAGCAGCCCATTTTGACATGAAATAGCCTCGCGCGTATAGCAGCTATCGTTATAGCATTAGCCATCCGCAAAAACGCATGACCCTCAGCTCGCAATCTCCCATGAGCCTCAGCAAAGTGTAAACAAACAATCGCGTCTCAAACGAGCTCCTATAAAATGATCAGAACTGACTAAAGTTCGATCTAACGCATTGGTACTACTTACCTATGTTTCCCTTCCATATCGATCCGTAGATTTACTCGAAACATTAACGGAGCAGCCTATTTTGAAATGTACAACAGCTATTCGGTGACGCCCCCTGACTACAGCTACCGTAATGCTGGGAAGCGATGCGACCTTGTAATTTACTAGTCGTACTAAAACGTACTAAAACATTTTGGCAGAGCACTGTGTACAACCAGTATGGATCAACAAATTCATCACTTGATCCATATACCGTTTTTTTCCGTGTATAGTGCGCCCCCATGTATAGTACGCACCCCTAAAAATGGCATGCTGATGCTGGAAAAAAGCTTGTACCCATGTATAATACGCACCCAATTTTTATGAATGTTTTTTAAAAAAAATTTAATTTTTTTTTTTTTTTTTTAAGTCCCAATGATCGTCACACACGCAGGGAGGCAATGGGTCCCATTTTTATAGTCTTTGGTATGGTCTTAACTAGGCTGGATGTAATTTTTTTTGTTGGCGTTGATTTCTCCGACTGCCCGTAAACGCACCACCGCGCTCCGTGCGCATGGAGCGTGTTTGAAGTGAACAGCAGAGAAGAAAGGAACAAGGCAAAGTGTTGTGAAATAAAATATTACCTGTAATACGGATTTAGGTAGAGAACTGAACTCTCGCTCTTTATATAGCTGACGTGTCTTGCTCATCCGTTCTGCGCATCTGTAATGGCGGCCTCCGTATGATATCCGGCTTGCGTGTGTGCGAGAGCGAGAGAGAGCGAGAGAGAGAGCGCGCGAGAGAACGCTCAACCGTAGCGCGCCGCCGACCGCCCAACTGCACCGGGCTGGTCGATTATTGTGACAGAGCCGTCGCTGAAATTTAGAAGATATTTTTAAAGTCCTGATGTACTTTCTAAAATTTAAGTGGACCTCAGTGCGCACTGCGCAGGGAGCTTAATTTGGTGCGGTCGCGCAACCGCAGCGCGCCGGGCGCTCACTGTCGCATTGCTTAAAGAGCGCATTTGTGTTTTAGGATGAACAGCAGAGACCAAAGGAACAAGGCAAAGTGTTGTGAAATAAAATATTACCTGTAATACGCATTTTGTTATTTGCTGATTGAAACTGCTAATTAAACTGTGAATTGAAACTAATAGGAAGAAAACAACTCTCGCTCTTTATATAGCTGACGTGTCTTGCGCATCCGTTCTGTGCATTTTATTTCACAACGCTTTGCCTTTCTTCTCTGCTGTTCACTTCAAACACGCTCCATGCGACCGCAATGCTCTCGTATCAGACAAGGCTTGCTCGATCACCTGCTCGTTTGCTGTCCCGTGCGCGCACGAAGCGCAGTGGTGCGTTTACGGGCAGTCGGAGAAATCAACGCCAACAAAAAAAATTACATCCAGCCTAGTTAAGACCATACCAAAGACTATAAAAATGGGACCCATTGCCTCCCTGCGTGTGTGACGATCATTGGGACTTTAAAAAAAAAAAAAAAAAAAAAAATTAAAAAAAAAAATTAATTTTTTTTTTTTGTACCCATGTATAATGCGCACCCCAGATTTTAGGACAATAAATTAGTTAAATTTTGCGCACTATACACGGAAAAGAACGGTATAAGGCGCACCGGGCTATAAGGCGCACTGTTGACTTTTGATAAAAATTTAGGTTTTTAGGTGCGCCTTTTAGGGCGGAAAATACGGTACATAAATAACACGTTTATAAAACCATCTGTGTCACTCCAATTCATTAAATCCATCGATCGTCCTTTGTCAACAATGGGTGCGCGCCGCTGACGGCGCTTGCACTTCAAAATATTCCACAGGCCCATATAACGATATATAAATTAGATATCAAATAAGTATTATACAAGCAATAATATTATCAAACCATCTGTGCACTCTAAATCATTAAATCCTTCGATCAAATTCCTCGTCCTTTGTCAACAACGCCGCGTGTGCGCCCTGACGTCAGCCTCGTCGTTATTCCACAGATCTAGTATATAACTATATTGTTGCATTAACAAAGTACAAGGAAAGACGTGGGTTTGGTAAACGGCTCTTTATTTAACAAAACAAATTTCCAGGCGTGTGGCGGCGTGGACTTCCAGCCACGGAGGTGGGAGAGAGATCCATAGAATAGGACCGGGCGTGCGTAAAAGCCATGACCGAGCCCCATCCACCGTCCCCAGACAGCCACCCGACCGAGCGCCGGCCTTCGACTTCTAACCACGGAGGTGAAAGAGAGCTCCGTAGAGTAGGACCGGGCGTGCGTAAAAGCCATAATAGTTTTTCGAAACTTCTGTGTCACTCCAAATCAATCCTAAATCCTTCAAACTCTTCATCCTCCGTGTCACTTAGAAACAAAGCCGCTAATGATCCCGGTCGTCATCTTCGTCATCCCGTGATCAATCTTTGTCCTTTTTGTAAACAACCGCCGCGCTGCGCTGCTGACGTCACTTGAAATTCAAATTACAATAATCCCTTGCTACATCGCGGTTCATTTATCGCGGTTTCACTTTTTTTATTTTGTTTATTTTCTCCTCATTATAAGTCGCCCTCCCACCCAAACTATGAAAAAACCCGCGATTTATAGTCCGAAGATTACGGTAATCATTTCAGTCCTTCCTTTTTTCTCTCTCATTTTTTTTTACATCATCAGAAAATGTCTTGATATCAACCATCTCTGTAATCCCTTTCCAGCAGAGAAAGAACGTTCTGTCAATCTTTGGAAGGCAGCCTGCTACATTTCATTTGCATTTAGAGGTTGTTCTAATCCTCTAACAGCACTTTTTCGCCGAGTTTAAGAAATCTGTGTTCCAGTGGATGAATCACACCGATGCAGAATGGACCATTTTGTTGATACTGTATTGATCCACCCCAGAGATCCAACAATGCCACACAACGCATTTGTTGTACCGTAATTTTCGGACTAAAAGTCGCACCGGAGTATAAATCGCACCAGCCATAAAATGCCCAAAAAAGCGAAAAAAAAACATATATAAGTCGCTCCGGAGTATACCGTTTTTTTCCGTGTATAGTGCGCCCCCATGTATAATACGCACCCTAAAAATGGCATGCTGATGCTGGAAAAAAGCCTGTACCCATGTATAATACGCACCCAATTTTTATGAATTTTTTAAAAAAAAATATTTTTTATTTTTTTTTAAGTCCCAATGATCGTCACACACGCAGGGAGGCAATGGGTCCCATTTTTATAGTCTTTCGTATGGTCTTAACTAGGCTGGATGTATTTTTTGTTGGCGTTGATTTCTCCGACTGCCCGTAAACGCACCACCGCGCTACGTGCGCGCACGGGAAAGACGCGTGCGGACGTGAAAAAGGCGGCTCTGTATGGGAGAGACGTTGAAGAGGAAGAAAAACACCCTTGGAAACCAAAACTTGCCCCTCGTCGTGACTCGGAGGCGCAACAAATGTTTCGGATTTGTGTAGGGTACATTGTGACAGACAGCAAACGAGCAGGCGATCGAGAAAGCGTCTGATACGAGAGCATTGCGGTCGCATGGAGCGTGTTTGAAGTGAACAGCAGAGAAGAAAGGAACAAGGCAAAGTGTTGTGAAATAAAATGCACAGAACGGATGCGCAAGACACGTCAGCTATATAAAGAGCGAGAGTTGTTTTCTTCCTATTAGTTTCAATTCACAGTTTAATTAGCAGTTTCAATCAGCAAATAACAAAATGCGTATTACAGGTAATATTTTATTTCACAACACTGCCTTGTTCCTTTGGTCTCTGCTGTTCATCCTAAAACACAAAGGCACTCTTTAAGCAATGCGACAGTGAGCGCCCGGCACGCCTCTTTCCCGTGCGCGCACGGAGCGCGGTGGTGCGTTTACGGGCAGTCGGAGAAATCAACGCCAACAAAAAAAATTACATCCAGCCTAGTTAAGACCATACCAAAGACTATAAAAATGGGACCCATTGCCTCCCTGCGTGTGTGACGATCATTGGGACTTAAAAAAATAAATAAAAAATAATAATAATTAAAAAAAATAAATACATTTTTTTTTGTACCCATGTATAATGCGCACCCCAGATTTTAGGACGATAAATTAGTTAAATTTTGCGCACTATACACGGAAACAAACGGTAGCCTAGTGCTGACCCTCAAATACCAACACAACTTTTAAGAAGCTCTAATAAAGTATTGAAGTCTACAGTGTCGAAGGCAGCACTAAGATCGAGTAATAACAATACAGATGAAGTGTTTGAATTCATAGCTATGAGGAGATCATTAGTCACTTTAGAAAATGCTGTCTCGAATGAATAATTCGCTCTAAAACCAGACTGAAAAGATTCATATCGATTATTGGCGACCATGTAATCAACAAGCTGCTGCCCTACTGCTTTTTCAAGGAGTTTTGCTATGAATGGGAGGTTTGAAACTGGCCTATAATTACTGAGACAGTCCGGGCCGAGATTTGGTGTCTTAAGTAGTGGTTTAACGATAGCGGTTTTAAAGGCTGTTGGCACTATCCCAGAGGAGGGAGACAGATTAAATATATTTAAGACGGACGGTCCTAAAATTTGAAATTATTCTTTAAATAGTTTGGCTGGAAGCGGGTCGATTAAACTCGTTGTTTGTTTAGCCGCACCAACCAATTGTGTAAGTCTTTCAAGGGACACGCTTTTAAAATTTGAGAGGGTTATTGCATGATCGTTAGTGCCGGTAATCGGCGGTCTCGACTGAGCGATCGGAATGGTCATCTGGATCTCATCCCTACTGGATTCAATCTTTCGAGCAAAAAATTTCATGAACTCGTCAGTTGAGTAGAAGGAGCTATCGGAGGTCGGCTGGCGTAGTGTTAGCTTTGCCACTGTATCAAATAAGTATTTAGGATTGTTTCCATTGAGATTAATGACTTGCGAAAAAAATTGAGTTTTTGCTAAGATAAGCGCATCTTTATATTTCAGGAGGCTGTCACGCCATGCCTGATGGAAAACCTCAAGTTTGGTTAAACGCCATTTGCGCTCATGCTTTCTACGTAATTGCTTACGTTTACGTGTTTCATCTGTGAACCACGGAGTAGGCAATCTACGGCGAGTTTTCAGACATAGCGGCACCACAGAGTCGATGGCATTTAACAATGTCGCATTGAATTCATTTGTAAGTGTCAGGGTCCGGGGTGGCGTACCTTTTTTGTCCGAAGGGAGCAACTGTGAGCAGAGTGGCAGAGTGCGACTCATCAGGCTCGTCAGAGGAGGGCTCTTAAGAAGCATGCTGTCAACTGCTCGTCGCCTGAGTGTCCCATTGTTGTGATCTTCGCCACGGTTGTGCCTCTAGCTCAGGGGTGGGCAAACTTTTTGACTCGCGGGCCGAACTGGGTTCTAAATTTGGACCGGAGGGCCGAACCAGGAGAAGATGGACGTAGTGTTTGTGTGAAGTAATATAAGGGACCTGTAAAGGTCATTGCATAAAAGATTTTGGCCTTTAGTAGGTAGTAAAGCATGGATATTCCAAATAAGTTTTTTGAAAACAAATGCATTTATTAGCAGCATTAAAAAAAAAAAAATAATAATTCACTAAAAAACTGCTATCAGTGATTTTTTGCTAGTGCGTCATAGTCTGGAGTAAAATTTATTGTGGCAATTCTTAGGAGAGATCTGAGGTGTTGGTCCGTTTACCTCGATCTGTGACGGGTTGACGTTGACGTTCATGTGGCTGAACGTCACGTCGCGTACGTCGAGCCAAATTGGCCACTCTCTTTTAAACACTCCGCACTGTGTCCACCTTGCTTTTTTCCTTGGGCGACTCATTTTAATGGAAGGATTCCAGGGGAAGGTTTGTGGGTGGCTTTTGCGCAAAACTGCATCTGAAAGCTCAGCGCGCAAATTACAAGAATGCTTTCGTCACAGCCCACGCTCTAAATTCGGGACTGATACAAATAGAGCGCGAGTGCGCCATGTCCGTACTACTGAGTACGTACACGCACTTGTGAGTGTGCACCGAGCTTTCTGACACGGCTTCCGGTAGTAAATGCGCAGGCGAGCGCTTCCCCATCTACTGGGGAAACGCAGTCATTGCAGGCAAAATGACCAAAAAAAAAAAAGTTTAATAATACAATTTGTTCAGGGTTGGCGGGCCGGATTAAACGGTCCCGTGGGCCGGATGTGGCCCGCGGGCCGTAGTTTGCCCACCCCTGCTCTAGCTCCTCGCTCATAGTTCTCGCCTTGCTCTCCGACGCCAAGTTCTTCAGATCCTCTGGTTCGCAATCCACCTGGCTGAACTCCTCACGCTCCGCCACTGCTGCCCGGCTCCGTGCTCCTGGCTCCAATCATCCCGCTCTACCTCCACCGCAGCTCCTCCAATAAACACTCCTCGCTCATTCTGGACGTCTGAGTTGATCTTTCTGTATGTGGGTCAAATCAATCGCTAAAACGATGACAGTAAGATTATCAATAGAGCCGATATATGCGGGAAATATGGCAGTTGCCGGCGACCGTAACTCAGATATTGCAGTTGCAGTCACTGAGTTAATATTACGGCTGCTGTAATTCTGATTGCACTCTTGTCTTTGAAAAAAAAAAGTAAAATTTCAAATTTTATTAAAAAGATGATCAGACATAACAGTAGTGTATTCAAGATTCAAGAATTTTTATTCGCCATGTTTGAGCGTCCCAAACAAGGAATTTGACTTCGGTACATCACAGCCTCTGAGGTTGCCAGTCCTCGGGATAATACCAGATCTAAGGTATTTCCATTCTTATGCGTTGCTGCCTGTACGACTTGCGTAAACCCAAACGTATCAGTTAAAGTCTGAAACGCCGAAGTAAGTGGCTCTGACGGTAAATTCACGTGGATATTGAAATCGCCCATGTTTATTATATTATCCGCATTTGTCACGAGATCAGCCACGAATTCTGGACATTCATCCAGGAAGCCAGAGTACCGTTTTTTTCCGTGTATAGTGCGCCCCCATGTATAATACGCACCCTAAAAATGGCATGCTGATGCTGGAAAAAAGCCTGTACCTATGTATAATACGCACCCAATTTTTATGAATTTAAAAAAAAATTATTATTATTATTATTTTTTTTTTAAGTCCCAATGATCGTCACACACGCAGGGAGGCAATGGGTCCCATTTTTATAGTCTTTGGTATGGTCTTAACTAGGCTGGATGTAATTTTTTTTGTTGGCGTTGATTTCTCCGACTGCCCGTAAACGCACCACCGCGTGCGGACGTGAAAAAGGCGGCTCTGTATGGGAGAGACATTGAAGAGGAATAAAAACACCCTTGGAAACCAAAACTTGCCCCTCGTCGTGACTCGGAGCCGCAACAAATGTTTTGGATTTGTGTAGGGTACATTGTGACAGACAGCAAACGAGCAGGAGATCGAGCAAGCGTCTGATACGAGAGCATTGCGGTCACATGGAGCGTGTTTGAAGTGAACAGCAGAGAAGAAAGGAACAAGGCAAAGTGTTGTGAAATAAAATGCACAGAACGGATGCGCAAGACACGTCAGCTATATAAAGAGCGAGAGTTGTTTTCTTCCTATTAGTTTCAATTCACAGTTTAATTAGCAGTTTCAATCAGCAAATAACAAAATGCGTATTACAGGTAATATTTTATTTCACAACACTGCCTTGTTCCTTTGGTCTCTGCTGTTCATCCTAAAACACAAAGGCACTCTTTAAGCAATGCGACAGTGAGCGCCCGGCACGCCTCTTTCCCGTGCGCGCACGGAGCGCGGTGGTGCGTTTACGGGCAGTCGGAGAAATCAACGCCAACAAAAAAAATTACATCCAGCCTAGTTAAGACCATACCAAAGACTATAAAAATGGGACCCATTTCCTCCCTGCGTGTGTGACGATCATTGGGACTTAAAAAAATATATATATATATATATATATATATAAAAAAATTTTGTACCCATGTATAATGCGCACCCCAGATTTTAGGACGATAAATTAGTTAAATTTTGCGCACTATACACGGAAACAAACGGTAAGCCCCGGGTGAACCGTAAATAACAGCAAGATAAAATGATGGTAAAACGGTGGATCGGACAGTGAGAATTTCAAATGTTTTAAATACGTTAATTGAACGAGGCCTAAATCTAAGCTCGGAATTTGAGATGAGGGCGACACCCCCACCCTTTTTTTGAGGACGCACCACATGCGAGCTCATAAAATTTGGAGGTGAGGCCTCATTAAGTGGCAGCAGTTCATTAGGTTTTAACCAGGTCTCGCAAAGACGAAATACGTTTAGATTATGTTTCATGATGAGGTCATTAACGAGAACTGCTTTCGTTTGAAGTGATCTAATATTCATAAAACCGAGTTTAAGTGTAATCGGTTGATCAGAGTTCGTATCTATTGAAGGATTTTTAAGCGAAATGCGAGTAAGATTGTGTTCTCTAGCCCTGACATCACCTCTCAAATGTCTATTAGCGCGGTGGGACGATACGACCGTGGGAATTACACATGTAGTTTTATCTGAAACAGGCATCAGCGATACCGGTCGAGGTGGAGTGATTGGATTTGTCTACTACCTCAGTAGAAAGTATGTCTACGTGTACTGTAGCACTATTCAAACTGTGACGCTCTAGTCTACACAAGGAGCTATGTGCATGCTTGGAGTCTAGCCTAGTGCTAGTTAACTTTAACTTAACAGACTCCAAACCCATCCTAACAGGTGGCCTTGTCACCTGTGCCCCGGCCTGCTCTAAAGTGACCTGCCATTAATGGCTCAAACAGTAATCTATATTCCTTGAAAGAGTGAAGGCGCTTTCACGGTTAGGATGAAGGCCGTCCTTCCTCAGCAGGTCAGGGCGGCCCCAGGAGGACCGGTTATCTATAAAATACAGTCCCTGCTTTTTACAGAACCCAGCCATCCATCGATTAAGGAAGACTAATCTACTTAACCTCTCATCAGTGCCTCTCCCAGGCAGGGGGCCAGAGACAAATACTTGATGCCGACTCATCTTTCTGGCGAGATCACAAGTCCTCGCTATGTTTTTCTTCGTGATCTCTGATTGCCTCATTCGAACATCATTGGCGCTGAAGTGTATCACTCACTATGTCCGAGTAGCTAGTGTTGTTGGACCTATGCTGTTGACTAGGCCTATTGCGAGTCAGCTCCCTAAGATTAGCTTCTATGAGGGGTGCTCTGCCTCCAGGAATACACTTTACCGTGGCTGAATTTTTAAGCGTGATGTTTCGGGTAATGGAGTCACCTATGACCAAGGTGCGAGGGCCAGTAGACCGAGATGACTTTGGACGGCGATGCGTCTTACCTGGCTCATTGCGATTAGCAAGCCACTTGGGGCAAATGCTAACTGGGCTACCAGGCTGACTACAGCAGGGGTCATCAACACGGTACCCGCGGGCACCAGGTCGCCAGTGAGGACCGCATGAGTCGCCCGCAGGACTGTTCTAAAATTAGCTCAAATAGCTGCACTTGTCAGTGAGCTGCATCTATTTATTTTACAGTCAAACCTCGGTTTTCGAATGTCCTGGTTCTCGAACGAATGGGAATTCGAACAAAAAATTCTAGACTTTTTTGCTTCGGTTGTCGAACAAAATTCGGAGGTCGAACCTCGCAATATGAGCCAGGAGGACCCGAGAAAACCCAACCGCGCTGCCCGGATGCTGACTGACTCCGTTGTTATTGTATTTTCGTTACTTTGAGCATTGTATTAACCCCTAATCATGCCTCCAAAGAAAGCAATTGGGAGCAGTAAAGCCATCCCAAAACACAAAGACGTTCTTAAAGCAATGCGACAGTGAGCGCCCTGTGCCCTGTGCACTGAGGTCCACTTAAAATTTGGAAAGTACATCAGGACTTAAAAATATTTTCTAAATTTTAGCGACAGCTCTGTCACAATAATCAAAGTCAAAAGTCAAAGTCAGCTTTATTGTCAATCTCTTCACATGTCAAGACAGACAAAGAAACCGAAATTACGTTTTCTCTATCCCACGGTGACGAGACATATTACACGATAGACACACAAGTAAACACCACTAGGGCTGTGGACTCGGTCGGATTTTTGCACCTCTTGGCCATGAGTCCGAGTCCGGCTGTCCATTTTTTCTGTTAATTCATGTGACTGCTTAGTCTTTATTCAAGGCTAATTTAGATCAAAATCTAAATAATTACAACAGTTTTGTGATGGCTTTGTCTTTATTAAACATATACGTAAACGAATACAATAAACAGATACTTTCAAGTTTTAATCATTAATTACACCATTATAGCTCAGACATTTATCTAAACACAAATAATTAGTGACGACCCCTTATTTGGAAAGCGAAAAACCCATGTCGTACGGCGTCAGCACTATGTTGTTTTCAATAAAAACATGAACTCACGTTTGCGTCAGTCAATTTTAATTTTTATAAAGGATTCTTCTCATTTTATGCCATCCGCGTTCTGCCATTGAAGCGGGGTGCATTCAAAGACCAGTCGTACAGACGGAACACTTCACTTCACCAAAACGCAACAATATAATTACGTGAGCTCTTTGCATAAACATCGATGCAAAGAAACTCCTCTTTTGGGGTACAGGCTACAAGGAGTATATATTACAAAGGAGACTTTCTACTTAATTTAAAGTGATCATCATTCATCCATCCATCCATTTTATCTTATTACTCAGGTATTTTCAAAGCAAATTAATATAGTTGCATTTATTAATTTGCTTTAACATGACAGCGCAATATAATTAAAGGCTGACACGATAGCAATGTCAAACGTGTTCATTTAAGAAAAACCCACACACGTTTTGTGATCAAATCTTTCATAACGAGAATGATTTGAGTGAATTGATTTTACAATTTTTATCCCCTCTCCCCACCATCTGTCACTTTGCTTGGGACAAAAGGAGCCTTCAGAACTGAAATTTTGTCTCAATTATTCATTCAAATCAATTCACTCAAATCATTCTCGTTATGAAAGATTTGATCACAAAACGTTTCCGTCTGTACGACTGGTTTTTGAATGCACCCCCGCTTCAATGGCAGAACGCGGATGAATTTAAAGACATCAAATGAGAATAATCCTTTATAAAAATTAAAATTGACTGACGCAAACGTGAGTTCTTCATGTTTTTATTAAAAACTAGGGGTGTAAATCGCGGGTTTTGTCACGATACGATATAATATCGATATAAAGAACTACGATACGATATTTGCCGATATCTTAAAGCCTGCTGCGATTCATTCACGATATATCGCGATATAGTGCTCTACGATCGATTTTTTTTTTTTTTTTTAATAAAAAATATAGAACAATATCCTGATTTATAACAATTCAAACGCAAAATCAACAAGGTACTGCAAACTCTTTATTTAGGAAATTACAAGAGTATTGTAGTATACAAATCGCTTACTTTAACACTGAACTTTGATGTTGTGTTTTTTCTTTAAATGTGCGGCGAGATTTGTGCTCCCTGAATATTTGATCACCGCATGGCAGGATTTACAAACTGAACGTGTCTTGTCCGTTGAGCCATCTTTTCTTTGGAATCCAAAGTGCTTCCAAACGAATGACTTGAAGCCTAAAGGGGCGCAAATTTCCTCGTCTTTTTGGACACTAGCCATAGCACGAGCCCAGGAGCCGCGTACTAGTTGTCGACTCCCCTTTCACGTGCAGCAACGCCGCGCACTGCTCCCTGCTCCCGGAAAGAGGAAGTAAGCAACAATGAACTGGATTTCAAAATAAAGTCGCGTCTAATGTCCGAGGTCAAACACGGCGATATAAATCGATGTTTACCTTTAGCATCGATGCCAATAAATCGTAGAGCATTATATCGATTAATCGATGTGTATCGATGTATCGTTACACCCCTATTAAAAACAACATAGTGCTGACGCCGTACGACGCCGTACGACATCGGTTTTTCGCTATAATTCGGTATAATTTGACGTAGTCCAAACTCACCCAAAGTTAAGGTTTCATGGGAATATTATTGTCATAATTGTCTGGACCATATATGATATTTGTTTAATGGTAGTTATTGATAGATCTTGAAGATGTCAAGTTATAGGTGCATATAGCACGTTCATTGTAAGAGGGAAAGAGATGTTGTGTATTTTGGGCTAACTCAAATTCCGTAGTAGAAAAACCCCGGAAGTGGGATGGGCGCATTCTGTGTTGTTGTGGTACGCACTGTGAGTAAGGAATAAAGCAGTTATCATTCACGTCGTTGTCCGACCTATTCTTGCTATCTAAGAACCTGGAAAATAGTAAGGATATAACATATATCACGGGTCATTACGGCGAGTTTGGTGGAGTTTTTACTGCTTCTTACAACTCCTACCGCGCTGACTGTAACGTGACACTCTCTGGCTGCGTCTTGCCTCTTTTTTTTTTTTTTTTTTTATTGTCGGACTTGGTGGACTCGGTCAAAATCAGCACTGAGTCCGAGTCTGGCAAAAATGACCGAGTCCAACCGAGTCCGAGTCCCCGAGTCCGAACCGAGTCCACAGCCCTGAACACCACAATATAAAAACAAGAAGGCACAAACAATAAATAATAAGAGTGATGAATAAATAATAAATAAACAGATAACACAATAAATAAGAGGGTAGACAGTAAGCATAGCGCAAAAGTACAGGACGCTACGCAGAAAGGGGAAGCGAGTTCAGGATCCTAAAAGCTGTTGTTGAGTCTGGTGGTGCGGGAGTGCAGGCTCCTATACCTCTTCCCAGAGGGCAGAAGATCAAACAAAGAGTGAGCGTGGTGACTCACATCACTCACAATCGTGGTCGCCTTGCGGGTGAGATGGGAGATGTAAATGTCCTTCAAGGAGGGGAGTGAAGCACCAATAATCTTACCAGCCGTGTTCACTATGCGCTGCAGGGCCTTCAAGTTGTAGTCAGTGCAGCCGCCACCCCAAACAGCAATACAGCTGGAGAGGACGCTCTCAATGGTGCCACAGTAGAATGTAGTCATGACGGCCGGAGGAGCGCTCGCTCGCCTGAGCTTCCGCAGGAAGTACAGGCGGCGCTGGGCCTTCTTCGCCAGTTATGCGGTGTTGGTGGACCAGGAGAGATCCTCACTGATGTGCACCCCCAGGAACCTGGCGCTGCTCACTCTCTCCACCACAGCACCGTCGATGGTCAGCGGCAGGTGTTGGGTGTGACCCTTCCGGAAGTCAACAACAATCTCCTTGGTCTTGTCGACGTTCAGCAGGAGGTTGTTGTCCCTGCACCACGTGGTCAGAAGGTCAACCTCCAGCCTGTACTGAGTCTTGTCTCCCTTGGTGATGAGACCCACCAGAGTCGTGTCGTCAGCAAACTTCACTATGCGGTTGTCGCTGTGGGTTGCAGTGCAGTCATGCGTCAGGAGTGTTAAGGTTTGCAGAATATCTTTATCGTATGATTATGTTGGAATGTAACCTGTAATAATTTAACCAGCTTGTCCTGTCTTAACAAAAGTAGTAGACCAAAGTGCTAAGATCTTTTCAACTTATTGACTAGCTGCAGAGGAAGCAATCAAAGTTGCTTTGTTTACAGAATGTCGTAAAAGGCCCCCTGCTATGCTTTGATCAGCACGGGACCGGCTTCACCCCATCCTGTGTTCCCACACCCCCACTTTCAACCCCACTCTGTTTCTCTCAATAAATAAGCACCTGACGAGGCCTGAGTCAGACCTCCATTCGACCATCGCTGTAAGCACAGCTATGAATGGACTCTGCGCCTGCAGGTGTTTAAAATGACTTGCTTGACTCTTGTGTGGTTCTTGCAAAATAGGTTAGAGTGAGCACCACCCTAACATTTTGGTGTAGAAAGCCGGGACCCTCATACCCACCATCTGGCTGACGGAGGAGGATGTGCTGCATTGTCGACAAGCCAGCGTCCTTTAGGGGGACCTGGAAAAGAAAGTCCTGGGAAGAGAATTTCTTCGCTGGGCCAGCATCTTAGGTCTGCCTTCGTCTGCCAGAGGTGGATTGACAGGTTCCGGCAGTGCAACGGACCAGGGGTCAGGTAAGTTAAAAATTGTGTGGTTGTGAAACGCGTAAAAGTAAAAGTGCACAGGAATAAAAATAGGCAAGACAGAAGATAAGAAGTCTTGTGGAAGGAGGGTGTGTTGTAGAGTCCCCCTCCGGATGAAGTGGCTCTTCTGGAGCAGTGGTTTTCAAACTGTTTTATATATTTTTGTAAAATCTCACGTACCTCCGTGTACCCTCATTTGACAACCACTGTTCTAAGGGGACAACTTCGCGTTGGCAGAGCTGGGTAACTGGACAGTTGTCTTCAGTTCCCAGGGAAGGAAGGGGTGTTGTAGAGTCCCCCATCCGGAAGCAGCTCTTTTATTTTTTAAAAGAGGACTTCGCGTAGGCAGGGATAAGAAATTTGTGTGGTTGAGAGAGTGACTGGTAGGATAAATTGACTGCAAAGAGAATTTGGTGGAAGGTCAATTTAAACCTGCATTGAGGATCCTCAAAGAAAAGAAAAAAGAAATAAAAAATTGTATAAACCTAAAATATCAAATTAAGATGGGAAACAAAACCGGTAAATCCCTAGCTCTTGAAGGAGATGAGAAGTACATGGCAGGTAAATTTGTTAATTGTATGCAATACATGCCGAAGTGGAAGAAAAAGTATGGAGTAGAAGGAAAGTTGAAAGTGGAAAGTTTTGTGTGATCTAAAAACCTGCTGGCCGATGTTAAATCGCAGGAAAAGTCTCACACGGTCCCTCTGCCTTAGGCGACCAGAATGCTATCAATAAAAAAAATGAAAATAAAGCCATGATCCGTTCTGAATGAAGCAGGTCCCGTCCAATGGTGCAGCCATGTTGGCAGGAGAGCCCTTACGCCTTGAAGTGGCTCTCCCATCCTGGCACACAGCGGTGATGTCCAAAGCTCCCATCCAGTTTCCTCCTGGAGAGCAGTAGTTGTTAATGCATTCGTGGGTCATGTTTTCTTGGATTAAAACACGTGTAGTCCATTCCAGGTAGCGTTCTGGTTTAGGCCACTTGTGGCATCTGTCGTCCTCCAACAGTTACATTGGGATTAATCCAAAAGAGTTTGATCACAGATTCATTCCTGCGAGTCCAGGGCGGTAGGGGTAGCGTCACTGAGTGACAGTACGGTGTTGATATCCAACTCCTCCCATGGATGCCATACATTTCGCTTCAGTGACATTCATTGCTCTGGCCTCCAAGTGAACTTGTGTGGATACGATCAAGATAGTTTTAGAAAACCCTGACAGTACCCACTCCAGGGGTGTGCTGATGGCGTGGTAGCAAGTGGTAGCAAGTGATATTGACGCAGGGTGATGCCTAGGGAAGGTGTGACAATAGTTGCACGAAGGATAAAAGGCACTGAGGCAAAAAAGAAAAACAAAGAAAAAGTATAACCAAAACGTCAAAATAGAGGGTGGCGTTTGCGCAGCGTTGTTTGTTGGTATTGTTTGTGAGCTGTGTCTCTGCTGTTTTTGTGTTGTCTGTGTGTTGTGTTATGTGTTAAAAGGATGAAATTCGCTAATATAGGTGCACTACAGAATTTATTTATCTGTAGTCTATCTGATTTGCACCGCAAAACAAAACCGATTTTGTTAAGATAGGAAGGAAAAATAAAAATTTGCAAAGCAATTTGTTTATGGGCAGAAACTGGTCCACGCTCCTTTAATGCCTAGCCTTGGTTAAACAAAATTTGAGAGATGGAAGGAACTTGCTTTCTGGAATTGCAACAAATGTTTCGGATTTGTGTAGGGTACATTGTGACAGCAAACGAGCAGGTGATCGAGCAAGCGTCTGATATGAGAGCATTGGGGTCGCGTGTTTGAAGTGAACAGCAGAGACGAAAGGAACAAGGCAAAGTGTTGTGAAATAAAATATTACCTGTAATACGCATTTTGTTATTTGCTGATTGAAACTGCTAATTAAACTGTGATTTGAAACTAATAGGAAGAAAACAACTCTTGCTCTTTATATAGCTGACGTGTCTTGCGCATCCGTTCTGCGCATCGGATCCATACTAGTGCGCATGCGCAGTCATACTGCCTCCGTATGACGTCCGGTCCGCGATGGAGATTAAAAAACAAACAATATTTGACAATAACACACCATCAAGGATTGCACCATCGCATCAAACGATGTGTCGTCAATTATGAATTTTACTGACTAAGTGTGTTGGGCAGGATGGCTGAATGCGATGCGCGATTGACAACAAAGAAGAAGAAAGGTGATTTCAAGTTTTATTTCGAGGGAGATTTGTCATGTCTCGTCCCCAGTTTTGCTATGTTGCCATAGTTTCTGTTCGCGTCGCCCCTCCCTTCCTGTGTCACCTCAATCAATGTAACGTGTTTTGTATTTAAGTCCTGTCTGCCCCTCGCTCACCGTCGGATCATTGCATGTGTTACTGTCATGATGTCTGTTTGGTTTCTGTTCCTGTCTTTGGTAATGTCACCCTGTCTTTTTGTTCCACGTCTTTGTCGGTCAGTCCTGTTGTTGGTTTTGTTGTACCATGACTTTCTTAAAAAAAAAAAAAAAAAAAAATTAAAAATTTTTTGTACCCATGTATAATGCGCACCCCAGATTTTAGGACAATAAATTAGTTAAATTTTGCGCATTATACACGGAAAAAAACGGTATTTATTCATTTATTTATTTGCCATCCTCATGTTAACTGGCATATGTCAGAATTAAAATGTAATTTTGCTTTTAATTTTAAGTCTTTCAAAACTGCTATATCCTTACTGCACCGAAATAAACTTTTAAATATATCTTTAAGACGACCAAAAACAATCTATGTTCCTGCACAGACTCTTAAAAGTGGCACCCAAATGCCAGACTACAAATCAAACCTCCTTCACTCTCACATTTTTGATAAAACAGTCTACTTATCTAAACACTGTCATCACCTACTAAATTAATGGCCTGCAAGTACAATGTTGTTGCTGTGGTCCCTCAAAACATGTGACTAAAATTGGGATAATTATTAACCCCGATCAATCGAGCAATTATCTCCTCACTATTTACAAGTTAGCCCCCCTCTCTTCTCTCACTTCTCCTCAACATTGACCTCTCCCGGGGGACCCAGCCCCGCCTTTGCGGTATCCTCGGCACAGCGCCCCTGGACGAGGGGGGGGTTGTCAGCGTATCAATGTTGACGTCACAATCTGGCCAGGCCCCCGCGTCCCGCTGGCCCCCACCCTCGCCGGTATGAGCCGAACGGGCCCCCTCCTTTCTTGAACATTCTCTGATCCATCCCATCTTCCTCCTCACACGCCCGCACCCACACATGTGCACAAAAACGCACACACACCGAGCGCGCACACAACCGCACATTAACACACACGCATCCGCACGGCACGCCCGCCAATACACAAAGTGCTCGCACAGAGCTCAGACGAACGACGACAGACTGACACAAACTTTTACAGAGATTACGCACATACACACAACACACAAACAAAGGGATTTGAATCCATCTCTCATGTAGCTCACGATTTGCGCTTCCACATCAGCATACATTCCTCTCAATCTCACTCCATTCATTCCTCTCATCACACACACACTCCCCCCAATTTGGTTGCACATTTTGGATATTTTAGCGATCTGGTCTCTCACAGGAGGAACTGTTACCACCGGATACTTTTTGAGGAGGCCTCACTTCTCCTCGGGGATCTCAAAAACACCCCAGCTATTTGAATACGGTCGTCACCGCACCCTTGTCCGCCACGACGAAGCAAAACAGAGGAGTCCGCACTCCCACCACGGAATTTAACTGTTTCTAAAAGAAAAGAGGAGCCCGCACTCCCACCACGGAATTTAACTGTTTCTAAAAGAAGATTCAAGATTCAAGAGTTTTTTATTCGCCATGTTTGAGCGTGCCAAACAAGGAATTTGACTTCGGTAAAAACACACTCTCTGTTCAACATTTAGGTGACTAACAACATTCAGGACATGTGAATAATGACAAAAACAGTGTAGACAAATTCAAAAAGGTGTGAGAAGCAGGATGTTATTCCACAGTAATGTCTCTGACACTCTATGAGTGGTGTGAGTTCATCAGAGCAGCAGCCTGGGGGAAGAAGCTGTCTCTGTGTCTGCTGGTTTTGGCGTATCGAGCTCTATAACGCCGTCCGGAGGGGAGTAGTTCAAACAGACTGCAACCTGGGTGAGAAGGATCTGTAGAGATGTTCCTTGCCCGATTCCTGGTCCTGGACAGGTACAAGTCTTGGATAGATGGGAGGTTGATTCCAAATGTTGGGAAAAATTTACTTTTTATCATTGGATTCTATGTATCTACTTATGTGTGCAAGATTCTCCGCAACATGTGATAGTTTGGCCTCGTGATAATGTCTTGGGAGCAGATGGTTGGCTAAGGAGCTCATGTGTGGAGTCACGAGCCGCGCAATACAATGAGCCCATAGTTAGCTATCCATGTACATATCATGAGGTTGTCATGGGATGGCTGAAGCAGACAAACGTCTTATTTAAATAGAAGTCATGAGAACTCCAACAGAGGTATCCATCCCATGAGCACTAAGACTACGTCTTTTGTCTAGCTAAAGTCATGGGACGACCATACCGCTTCTGTCCTAATAGTATCGCTGTTGCGCGGTGGTCATGAGATGTAATTGTGGAATGTCCTTCCCGTCTAAAGAAGCTATGCATTCATGTACATGTACACTTGCCCCTTTGTTTGTTCCTCAATAAAAGGCACGACCAAACTGAAGGAAGGGCGCAGATCCCAACGACACTCGCGGTGTCTGGGATTGAGCCCATCTGCAGATGATCGTTCGCCAAAAAGAGATATCCTGCCCCTGTGAGATTCTTTTCAGAAAAATGTTGTGAACCCAACATTTTGTGGTGGCCCGTACGGGGATTCCTGAAAGTCTGCTTGCTGATCCGAGGAGTGTTGAAGACGCCGAATCCGTGCACGGCAGAGGTCATCACAGGACCCTGAAGGAAAGCCCTGGGGAGCGATGTTCATCCACCAGGCCGGCGAAGTCCAGTTCAGCACCTCTCGGCGGCGACGATTGACGGAATCTTCAAGAGAAATCTTTCAGAGATTCGGTGAGACCTCTTTGTTGGCTGCGTGGTTGGGGTATTTTAGTCCCCGGAAAAAAGGGTACCCGGGTAAGGGCGGCGGAGTCCTTGTGAATTCCAAGTGATAGGAATTCGGTCTACAGATGGAACTTGTAGACGTAAATACACCTCGTTGTGTTAAAATTCCGCAGTGTGAATGTGTGTGTGAATGGTAGCACGTATGTGCTGCATGTAATATAGTGGGAAGAAATAACGAATTTCTGTGGAAGCACAGGCAAGAATTCCTCACCAGGAAACTGGTCGAAGCAGGAATTACCACAGAAAGTCGTTATCCCACTAAAGAAACATTCCAGCTTTAGAAATCCCTAAGATTTGACAGTTGGACTAAATTCATTAAAATGGGGGGCCGTCAAAGTGTTATTGACTATGTATAAGAAGATGAGAAGTATACATGTTAAATAAGTTACCAAACTTGAGGCAAGTGTCATTAAGAACGATGAGGCCGCAAGTATGTTTGTCAGACAATGAAGCCACAGTGCGCAGGCGCACTGTTAAACAGAGGAGCCTGAGGCAAAAAGCTCTTTCTGCTCCTATGCAAAACATGCATCTAAAATACCTGAAACTCCCCCATATAATAGCAAAATATGTCATGCTCAGTCAATTAGAACTCCTGTACAAACAAGAAGCATGACAAAGGCTGTTAAATTCCCCCAAAGTATAAACGATGCTGATGTATGCTATGCGAATGATACAGGTGTCAAACCTTATTGAAAGATAAGGCCACTAATATGAAAAAATAGAAATAGTAAAACCAACACATCAAATAGAGGTAGACGTTTGCGCAGCGCTGTTTGTTGATGTTGTTTGTGTATTTTGTCTTTATTGTGGGCCCTTGTCTTGTCCTTGTGTTTTCTGTGTGTTTCTGTGTGTCTATGTGTTAAAATTATGAAATTGGCTAAAATAGTGTGCAGGGAAATTTACTAGACTGCGGTCTATTAGATTTGTACCCTGACACAAAAAGCAAGATGATTTTGAAACTAGAAGATGCAATTTCTGGAGAAATTGGATGTGAAGGCGTAAAAGATTAATAAATACTTAGAGGATGCAACAGAATGATGTTGGAGCAGAATTGAATCAGTTGGAAAAATGTAGAAATTAGAGATGAAAAAATTAATTTTGTGAAATTTTGCAGAACATTTAATCAATCAATCTTTTATTGGCCAAGTTTGAGCATGCCATACAAAGGATTAATAAGATAACATGAAAACATAATTTTTTTTTAATTTAGCGATTTTGGGAATGTTGAAAACTCTCCCCGGTGTGTCGTGAATGGGCTGAATGATGTGAATTTCAAATTGGGACAATGTTAATCTGAAACATGGAATGTGCCATTAGGAATGAATGGAAGAAAAATTGCCATAAATTTGCAAATTTTGTGGAAATGAAAAGCTTATGGAATCAAATGAATGCAAGCATCTCTTGCGTGAAATTTCGGAATATGTCAAAATTGGAATGAGTGGGTTGTTTTATCAAGAACCTTGAGATGGGACAAATTCAAATGAGGAATGTGAATTGAAAATAATGTATGACTATGTGAACAGCTTGCAGAGGACTTGAGGAGAGTGAGACCAGTATATAATGGAGGCTGTGTGTGTGTGCGTGTGTGTGTGTGAGAGAGAGAGAGAGAGATGCAAATGAGCAGGAATGAATGATTGACAAGATACAGGTTGAATGGTTGACGTTGTTGGAGACTGCTATGGGAGAATTAGCAGAACAACTTTGAAGAAAGAGTGATCTTGAGCAAATTTAATGCTAAGAAAAGAAAATAGGGCTTATTTCACAGTGGTTGACTGATTATCATGAATAGAATGGCTGTTTTTACGCTTTCATTTAAAAGTCAAGTTTTGGCGTACATTGTTGATAATTGCTTTTGAAACAAAGGAAGCGTGGGGATGAGATTTCTTTCTCCTCATGCAGCATTTAGGCCTGAGAGGAAATGAAGTCAAGTAACAGAAGTTACGATGGGTAAAACCAGAAGTAAACTATGTTGGTTTACTCTCAGCGAAAGGGAGAGCAGTGCAATGAGGCAGGAAACAGGTTATATTAGACACAAAACGACCTATCACAAAGAACAATTTATGTTTGTTTTTTTTTCCCTGTGATTGCTGCAGAGCTTGGGCTCCACATTATGCTGAAATTGCTAAGCCACTGACAGGAGTGGCTCGTGGACAGCCGTTAGCAGTCGAAGATACATTCGCGTGGACACCGAAAGTAGAAGCATTGACAAATTGAAAATGGCATTAGTTCAGACAACAAAGGGTGCGATAATGGATAAGGTGTTATTGACCACGTCAGCAACGAAACTGTTTTGCCAAAATGATATTTTAAGGCAAACCCAATTGTGTCACTTATGTGACAACAGGGGGGGATGAGTTACCGTTTTTTTCCGTGTATAGTGCGCAAAATTTAACTAAATTATTGTCCTAAAATCTGGGGTGCGCATTATACATGGGTACAAAAAAAAAAAAAAAATTTTTTTTTATTTATTTATTTTATTTTATTTATTTTTTTAAGTCCCAATGATCGTCACACACGCAGGGAGGCAATGGGTCCCATTTTTATAGTCTTTGGTATGGTCTTAACTAGGCTGGATGTAATTTTTTTTGTTGGCGTTGATTTCTCCGACTGCCCGTAAACGCACCACCGCGCTCCGTGCGCGCACGGGACAGCAAACCAGCAGGTGATCGAGCAAGCGTCTGATACGAGAGCATTGCGGTCGCATGGAGCGTGTTTGAAGTGAACAGCAGAGAAGAAAGGCAAAGTGTTGTGAAATAAAATGCACAGAACGGATGCGCAAGACACGTCAGCTATATAAAGAGCGGTGAGTTGTTTTCTTCCTATTAGTTTCAATTCACAGTTTAATTAGCAGTTTCAATCAGCAAATAACAAAATGCGTATTACAGGTAATATTTTATTTCACAACACTTTGCCTTGTTCCTTTGGTCTCTGCTGTTCATCCTAAAACACGAAGGCGCTCTTTAAGCAATGCGACAGTGAGCGCCCGGCGCGCTGCGGTTGCGCGACCGCACCAAATTAAGCTCCCTGCGCAGTGCGCACTGAGGTCCACTTAAATTTTAGAAAGTACATCAGGACTTTAAAAATATCTTCTAAATTTCAACGACGGCTCTGTCACAATAATCGACCAGCCCGGTGCAGTTGGGCGGTCGGCGGCGCGCTACGGTTGAGCGTTCTCTCGCACGCTCTCCCTCTCGCTCTCTCTCGCTCTCGCACACACGCAAACCGGATATCATACGGAGGCCGCCATTACAGATGCGCAGAACGGATGAGCAAGACACGTCAGCTATATAAAGAGCGAGAGTTCAGTTCTCTACCTAAATCCGTATTACAGGTAATATTTTATTTCACAACACTTTGCCTTGTTCCTTTCTTCTCTGCTGTTCACTTCAAACACGCTCCATGCGCACGGAGCGCGGTGGTGCGTTTAGGGGCAGTCGGAGAAATCAACGCCAACAAAAAAAATTACATCCAGCCTAGTTAAGACCATACCAAAGACTATAAAAATGGGACCCATTGCCTCCCTGCGTGTGTGACGATCATTGGGACTTAAAAAAAAAAAAAAAAAATTAAATTTTTTTTTTTTAAAAATTCATAAAAATTGGGTGCGTATTATACATGGGTACAAGCTTTTTTCCAGCATCAGCATGCCATTTTTAGGGGTGCGTACTATACATGGGGGCGCACTATACACGGAAAAAAACGGTATTAGTTACCTTCGGTTTAGATTCTTAAGTGAAATTTAAAAAAAAACCAAAAAAAAAACAACAAAAAAATAAAAAATACATGTCCTGTTTGTGTGAAACAGGTGCTGCAATGGCAGTAGAATCGTCAGCAGATGTTAACTTGTTCCATCCCACAGACCTGTTTGTACCACATGCTGTTGATGTGTTGTTACTTCAAAGTAAAATGAATATGCTGTCTCCAGCCAGACATTTGTCTGATACAGCTCTGTTATTGTCACGAATCATTACACTGACCAGAGTGTGTACTCTAGAAGATGGACAAGACCTAATTGTATATACAGACATCCAGTGTGCATTTTCAACAGTTTTTACTTTGCAAAACAATGGGAAAGGCATGGAATGATAACTTCAACAGGAAAGCAAATAACACATGCGCAACTTCTAATCCAGCTCCTCCAGGCAGTAATGTTGCCCACAAAGCTTGCAATTTTCAAATGTGAGGCACACACACGAAGGAAAGACTTGGTATCACTAGGCAATGGCTTCGCAGATAAAATAGCAAAGTAAGCTGCTATAGGCAAATACGGAACCTCAGACCTATTTCTGAGATTGCCGTCAGAAAAGGAGGAACTAATAAATACACAGATCTTGCATGATATGCAACATTCAGCCCCTAAACAAGAACAAAAAATTTGGATTGCTAAAGGTGCACAACTGACAGACAAAGAGATATACATTGTAAATAATAAGCCTGTTCTCCCTAAATCCCGTTTTAGAGCAGCTGCAATTTCGACACACGGAAGTTCTCATGTGTCGACAGGGGGGGATGCAAGAGCTAATATCACAACACTTTACAACGTATGGTTTCAATTTGTACTCAAAACTTTTTGTAGAGCGGGTGAAGTCTGTATAAAAAATAATCCACAAGGGAATGTAAAACCAAAAAGAGGAAAATTCCCAGAACCAACATATCCGTTCCAAATGTCGCGTATGGACTTCATAGAACTAAACAGGTGTGGATTGTACAAATACTGTTTAGTCCTAATCGATGCCTTTTCAAGGTGGACAGGAATGATCCCAGCAAAGAATGCAGATGCTATAACAGTAGCAAAGGCTATCTGCAAGACCATCATTCCCAGTTATGGGATCCCAGAGACCATTTATAGTGACAACGGACCACATTTTGTCAATACGGTCATTAACCAAATGCATGGCAGAAACGGGAAGACCATGGCCCGAATGTCTAGATTTTGTAAAACTCTATATGAGGATTGTGCCCTGTGGCAAGGTTTTAACCCGATATGAGATCATTCATGGCAGAGCATACGGGCTCCCACTGTTCTCACATGATCAAGACACAGCCACAGAAGAGCTAACTCTAGCTGACTAACATGATCAAAACCATGCAAACGGAAAACGTGTCAAATGCAAATTTACTGCCCTCCACTCCTTTATCTCCACAGGATGACTCAGCGAAACCAGGTGACTGGGTCTTCACCAAAGTAATCAAAAGAAAAACGTGGTCTTCACCCCGGTGGGAGGGACCATTCCAAGTCCTACTCGCCACACCCACAGCTGTCAAGATTGCAGAAAGACCCAGCTGGATACATCTCAGCCACTGTAAGCTGCAGAGAGTGCTTGGCCCCTAGGCCCCGGTCAGGGCGAAGTCTGGCTACAAAGGGGGTGTCAATTATAGTTTGGCATCAGTCTCAAACCGGTGAAGAACTAAGAACCCTGACCATTTAGCTCCCTGGGGGTTCAGGTGGCTCTGTGGAACTGAAAGGAAAATGGCACTCAGAGGAGTGCTTGTCTGTGCTGTGGCTGTAGCATGCTTGCCAATGACATGGAGTGTCCAGGGTCCCCAAGGGGAGAGTGGAACTTCCGCTCGAATCAAGAGAATGACGACCGAACTGTTGACAAAGTATATAAAGATAAACCCAGATATACACCATGCAGACAACATGTGGTACCAGTATGTATCCATGTTGGCCGAAACATACAATCAAAGTGAATGTTATGTATGTTCCATAATGCCACGATCAAGTCAACAGCCCGTCCTACATGCCCGATCCATGCCAGAGAAAAATGGATGGTGTTTCGCAATACTAAGGGCTTTCGGGTTTAATCCCATCGAAGGACTCAGACGGTCGGAAACTAATGAGGCACAACTAACCGCCCATCCCTGTTACAACATCTCAAGGCCGTTCACAATAGTGTCAAGAAGTTCTGACGTCACACCCGCACCAGTGATTCTCGAAGTGAGTGAAACCATCTCACATCCCCTGTGCTTCCGACAAAGACGTGTTGATGGAATAAAGGTGGGAGATACAAAGCGCTGCATCACCACCGCACTTCTAGAACCTTCCAGCAAGACCTCGATGAATACCACCTTAGCAATCAGACAAATCCTAGCAGGAGGCGAAAATCCCCACTCCATCATCGAAGGGGGATGGTGGCTCTGTGGTCGCCGAGGCTACGCAGTCCTTCCAGGACGATGGGATGGCACATGTGCCCCCGTATATGTGTCAGATCACACTGTGTTCCTCAGTCTGACACATTTTCAGGAACATCATCAGCGAAAGACACGTGCAGCTGTTGCCCCCACCTTCCGTCCCTACGACAGTGTCTGGGGCTCAGACGTACCAGATGAATACAAGCTTTGGAGCGCGGGACAAAAGGTGGCACTCACACTCTTCCCACAGGCGGGTGTGGCTAAGACTATTCTCCGAATAGAAACTATGGACTACAGGTTGAAGACCTTTGCCAATTTTACTCTAGAGGCCCTTACAGGTTGCCAGACGGAGCTGCAAGCCCTGAGACTAATGACACTACAGTCCCGAATGGTTTTGGACCTTCTGACTGCTGAAAAAGGAGGTGTGTGTGAAATAGTTGGTACCTCCTGTTGTACCTACATCCCAGGAGAAAATGACACCCACATCAAGTATGCTCTACAAGGACTTCGGAACCTCCGTAAAGCTTTGTCCCAGGACAAAACCCCAGCGAAGGACGTCCATCCCTTTTGGTGGCTGTTTTATGGCAATTGGAGGCAACTTCTCTTGAAGGTTGCAGTTCTTTTAGTTGCCATACTGTTATTGCTCTGTATTTTTACATCATGCATCATACCTTGTATTCGTCACATGATGACTAAAATGTTGACATCAGCGTTTGCTATCCGGAATGTCATGTTGGTCCAGCGTAAACAAGATGAGTGGGACCACCTTGCGTAAATCACCTACCTATTTGTTTTTGCCTTTGGATGGTACAAAACAAAATACATTCCATTATGATGAACATGGCCAGAGCCGAATGGAGAGCTGTAGTTCTGATAAACTCTAGAATGTAAACTTTCATACTTTTTGATGTTACTATACTATATTGTGTAGGCGTACACTCATTTATACACATATGTAGTTATTAGTTGATGTTTTGTTTTCCCATGAATTCCAATGTTAAACAGGGGGGAATGTTGGGAAAAATTTACTTTTTATCATTGGATTCTATGTATCTACCTATGTGTGCAAGATTCTCCGCAACATGTGATAGTTTGGCCTCGTGATAATGTCTTGGGAGCAGATGGCTGGCTAAGGAGCTCATGTGTGGAGTCACGAGCCGCGCAATACAATGAGCCCATAGTTAGCTATCCATGTACATATCATGAGGTTGTCATGGGATGGCTGAAGCAGACAAACGTCTTATTTAAGTAGAAGTCATGAGAACTCCAACAGAGGTATCCATCCCATGAGCACTAAGACTACGTCTTTTTTCTAGCTAAAGTCATGTGACGACCCTACCGCTTCTGTCCTAATAGTATCGCTGTTGCGCGGTGGTCATGAGATGTAATTGTGGAATGTCCTTCCCGTCTAAAGAAGCTATGCATTCATGTACATGTACACTTGCCCCTTTGTTTGTTCCTCAATAAAAGGCACGCCCAAACTGAAGGAAGGGCGCAGATCCCAACGACACTCGCGGTGTCTGGGATTGAGCCCATCTGCAGATGATCGTTCGCCAAAAAGAGATATCCTGCCTCTGTGAGATTCTTTTCAGAAAAATGTTGTGAACCCAACACCAATGATCTTTTCTGCAGTTCTGATTGTCCGTTGCAGTATGTGCTTGTCTTGTTTGGAGGCCGATCCAAACCAGACAGTGATGGAGGTGCAGAGGACAGACTGGATGATGGCAGTGTAGAAGGTCTTCAGAAGCTCTCGCGGCAGGTTGAACTTCTTGAGCTGTCTCAGGAAGTACAGCCTCTGCTGGGCCTTTTTCCGGACAGAGTCTATGTGGCCGGTCCATTTCAGGTCCCGAGAGATTGTGGTTCCCAGGAACTTGAAGGTGTCTGTGGAGAGAATAGTATTACTGCGGATAGTGAGGGGTAAAAGTGGTGAAGGGTCTCGCCTGAAATCCACTGTTATCTCCACGGTCTTGAGCGGGTTCAGCTCCAGATGGTTTTGACTGCACCAGTGGACCAGCCGCTCAACCTCCTGTCTGTACGCAGTCTCATCACCGTCCTGGATCAGTCCGATGAGAGTGGTGTCGTCTGCATACTTCAGGAGCTTCACAGGAGAGTCACCTGAGGAGAAATCATTGGTGTAGAGAGAGAAGAGCAGTGGGGAGAGGACGCACCCCTGACGGGCTCCAGTGTTGGTGGTCCGGGTGTCAGATGTGATGCCCCCCAGCCTCACACGCTGTCTCCTGTTGGTCAGGAAGCTGGTGATCCACTGACAGGTGGAGGCAGGCACCGCAAGCTGGATGAGCTTCTGTTGGAGGATGTCAGGGGCGATGGTGTTGAACGCCGAGCTGAAGTCCACGAACAGGATCCTGGCGTACGTTCCTGGGGTGTCCAGGTGGTGCAGGATGTAGTGCAGTCCCATGTTGACCGCGTCATCCACTAACCTGTTTGCCCGGTAGGCAAACTGGAGGGGGTCAAGCAGGGGGCCCGTGATTTCCTTCAGGTGGTTCAGCACTAACCTCTCGAACGATTTCATGACCACAGATGTCAGTGCGACGGGTCTATAGTCATTCAAACCTGTGATGGCGGGCTTCTTGGCCACTGGAACGATGGTGGAGCTCTTGAAGCACAAGGGCACCTCACACAGCTCCAGAGAACGGTTGAAGATCCGTGCAAAGGTGGGCGGCAGCTGCTCAGCGCAGACTTTCAAGCAGGAAGGTGACACGCCGTCTGGGCCCGGTGCCTTCCTGGTCTTGTGTCTCCGGAACATCTGGCGCACTTCCTCCTCGCGGACCTGGAGTGCGGGCGCGGCCTCTGCAAGAGAGTGAGTGGGTGACAACGATGATAGAGGTGTGGACAGAGCAGTTGTGGGGAGAGGTGAGTATGTAGATTGTGCTGCAGGAGGTCCCGTTGTGTGGGAGGACCGATCCAACCTGCAGTAGAACTTGTTTAGCTGGTTAGCAAGCCTTGGGCTCTCTACAGGACGGGGGGTTCGTTTCTTGTAGCCCGTGATGCTCTGCAGACCTTTCCACACCGTTGAGGGATCAGGATTGGCAGAGAGGTGTCTCTTCAGGTTCTCCCCGTAACACCTCCTGGCTTTCCTGACCTCTCGGTTCAGTGTGTTTCTGGTCTGCCTGAACAGCTCGCGGTCGCCGCTCCTGTAGGCCTCCTCCTTGACTTTGCGCAGCCTCCTGAGGTTCGGTGTAAACCAAGGTTTGTCGTTGTACGTGCAGAAGGTCTTAGTCTGCACACACAGATCCTCACAAAAACTGGAGCTGCAGGATGTGACAGGTCAGCCCATTACTGTACTTGCACACACACCCGCGTCAAGTCAGCGTGTCAGAGGAGGAAAGCGTGTCAAGAAAAGAACAGAGGAGCCCGCACTCCCACCACGGAATTTAACTGTTTCTAATTGCTTGCACACCTTATTTGATCTGAACGACAGTCTCCTCTTAAATTTCCTCTTTCAATTTGCAGAATTTCGACATATAGTAACAGGTATTCTGCTTACCTTATCATTGATGAGCTCAGGGTTTAGGAGACGTCGTACCAGCTCAACGTTGTGCGCTTATTCCTTATTCAAACGGTAAGCCGACCGGGAGACAGCTGTCCCAGACGAACTGTCCGATGACTTGGACACAGACCACGAGTTGTCAATAAACCTTCTCTTGACATCATGTCGGGGTCACCAAGAAATTGTTAGGATACGGATTTTAGCTATTGATCTGACTCCAAATTGTGATCAACACTTAACACAAGAATTGCTATGTTCTAATCCACACACTGGCGCACCTAACAATTTTGCGAGTTCGTTCTGCCAAAGAGAAGACCAGTAGATCAATCAGACCGAATTTACCAATTGTTTAATCCTGACAAAGCAAGCTAATACAGGCGCCTGGGCCTTGGGTCCTTAACACAAAAACTCGTGTGCCTTCGTGACCAGAAAGACGACACATTCTTCCGGGTTGCCCAGTTTTAAAGAAACACAATATGAATATTCAAGCATGCAAAATATTGTGTGGTGATTGGTCGATGGTTGATGGTCATCTCCTCCTCGTTTGGGTTTTCCCCTGCTCAGCACAGGTGTCTGGACCACAAAGACGAGTTATTTTTCGCGTTCCCCATCGGCCTTGAGATATCCTCCCTTTCTGGACATCCTGTTCCACAATACTTTGAAGAAAACAAATTCATGTAGTCTGCACATTCCTTTCCACTTATTAAGCGACCACACTACTACTAGAAATTATATTGATATGATTATATGTGTCTAACGCAGCCTTAATCAAATGTGTTTGCAAACTGCCGTAAGTACATTTCCCTTTAATATAAAAATAGGTTTCAGTAACAATCATACTTTGTTGTGGGTTCAAACCCCGGCCGGGTCATACCAAAGACTATAAAAATGGGACCCATTGCCTCCCTGCTTGGCACTCAGCATCAAGGGTTGGAATTGGGGGGTTACATCACCAAATGATTCCCGAGCGCAGCACCGCTGCTGCTCACTGCTCCCCTCTCCCACAGGGGATGGATCAAAATCACACAGGGATGCGTTAAATGCAGAGGACAAATCTCACCACACCCAGATGTGTGTGTGACGATCATTGGGACTTTAACTTTACTTATGTTAGCTGCAGATATAAATACACCTTTTGATGTTAAAATTGTCATGATTCGTCCCCGGTCACGTCCATGTTGTCATTGTTTTGTCCGTCTGTGTGCTCATGTCCGTGGATCATGTGTGCTTCTGTCATGTCTTGTCCCCAGTTTTGCTAGGTTGCCATGGTTTCTGTTCGCGTCGCCCCTCCCCTCCTGTGTTCCCTCAATCAGTGTGATCATTCTCACCTGCCTCTCATTTCCAGACTTGTATTTAAGTCCTGTCTCTGTGTCACTCCCCTGTCGGTTCATTGCTAATGTCACCCGGTCCCTTTGTCTCACATATCGTTCAGCTTCTGTTGTTGGTTTGGTTGCAAGTTATGTCTGTTTACCGAGTCTGTCTGTAAGTTCCTGCAATAAACCCTGGTCCAAGCTGCACGTGGTCGCCCTGCTCCATCTTCCACTCTCGATCCTGACAGAATGAACCGACTGCACAGCGACCAGCGCTTGGACCCCCCTCCACCACCAGCTTCCGTTGTCCAAGCCAAAGCCAAGAAGTCACAGCCAAGAAGTCACAGCCAAGAAGTCACAGCCAAGAAGTCACAGCCAAGAAGTCACAGCCAAGAAGTCACAGCCAAGAAGTCACAGCCAAGAAGTCACAGCCAAGAAGTCACAGCCAAGAAGTCACAGCCAAGAAGTCACAGCCAAGAAGTCACAGCCAAGAAACCAAGCCAAGAAACCAAGCCAAGCCAAGCAACCAAGCAACGCGAAACCCAAGCGAAACCCAAGCCAAGCGAAACCCAAGCGAAACCCAAGCCAAGCGAAACCCAAGCCAAGCCAAGCGAAACCCAAGCCAAGCCAAGCGAAACCCAAGCCAAGCCAAGCGAAACCCAAGCCAAGCCAAGCGAAACCCAAGCCAAGCCAAGCGAAACCCAAGCCAAGCCAAGCGAAACCCAAGCCAAGCCAAGCGAAACCCAAGCCAAGCCAAGCGAAACCCAAGCCAAGCCAAGCGAAACCCAAGCCAAGCCAAGCGAAACCCAAGCCAAGCCAAGCGAAACCCAAGCCAAGCCAAGCGAAACCCAAGCCAAGCCAAGCGAAACCCAAGCCAAGCCAAGCGAAACCCAAGCCAAGCCAAGCGAAACCCAAGCCAAGCCAAGCCAAGCGAAACCCAAGCCAAGCGAAACCCAAGCCAAGCGAAACCCAAGCCAAGCGAAACCCAAGCGAAACCCCAAATAAACCGGAAGTGACCTTTTTTAGCCAGAAATGACCCCAAATAAACCGGAAGTGACCGAAGCTAAACCGGAAGTGACCTATATTAAACCGGAAGTGACCCAAATAAACCGGAAGTGACCCAAATAAGACCGGAAATGACCCGAATCAAACCGGAAGTGACCTTATTTCAACACTAAGTGCCCCAAATAGCTACATTTGCGCTAACATTTTCGTTTTCTGTCTGATTTATCCCGTTTCAACATTTTTACCCCAAAAGTGAACCTCCTGAGGCCGTTTTTTTTGTTTTGTTCCAAATTTAGAAAGATTTTGGCGCAATTGCTTTTTTTATTTTCCCATTCATTCTCTATGGGGATTCAACATTTGCTCTAACTTCTACATTTTTTAACTGATTCAACCCGTTCCAACTTTCAACTGTACATCTTTTGCCTACCTATTCCACAACTTCCCACTTACCAAAAATTCCAAATTTGAAATTAAACCAAATTCTCCAAAATTTCGTTTTTCTACTCTAATTTCTACATTTTTCAACCGATTCAACCCATTCCAACTTTCAGCTGTTCATCTTTTGCCTACCTATTCCACAATTTCCCGCTTACCAAATATTCCAAACTTTCAATTTTGAAATTCACCACAAATTCTCCAAATATTCTACATTTCTCAAGTAATTCAACACGTTTCAACATCGTTCGGCAGCATTCCCTGAAAAAGTTATTCATACATTTCGCCTTCACACGCAATTTCTCCAGAAATTGCAAAATTCTAGTTATATTTTATTCCTTGTCCCGCTTCTTCTTCCACATTTTTCATCCGATTCACTCCATTCCACTTTTGACGTATTCCAAATATTCTCGACGTGAGCGCTTGTATTTTTCTTGTTCCGAAGATTTTCCGTTTTCGCAAAATTCCCAAAATTCCGACAAATTTTTCCCCCTTCATTCTTAATGGCACATTCGACATTTCACAAAATTTCGTTTTTCACCTTTAATTTCTACAATTTTCAACCGATTCAACCCATTCCAACTTTCAACTGTTCATCTTTTGCCTACCTATTCCACAACTTCCCACTTCACATCTTTTATTTTGAAATTCAACCAAAATTCTCTAAAATTTCGTTTTTCTACTCTAATTTCTACATTTTTCAATCGATTCAACCCATTCCAACTTTCAACTGTTCATCATTTTTCTACATATTCCACAACTTCCCACTTATCAAAAACTTCACAAAAGATGATCTTTTATTTTGAAATTCACACCCAATTCTCCAATATTTCCTTTTTCCCTTCTCATTTCTACATTTTTCAACCGATTCAACCCATTCCAACTTTCAACTGTTCATCATTTTTCTACCTATTCCACAACTTACCAAAAACTTCACATCTTTTATTTTGAAATTCACACCCAATTCTCCAATATTTCCTTTTTCCCTTCTCATTTCTACATTTTTCAACCGATTCAACCCATTCCAACTTTCAACTGTTCATCATTTTTCTACCTATTCCACAATTTACCAAAAACTTCATATCTTTTATTTTGAAATTCACCACAAATTCTCCAAGTTTTCTACATTTCTCAAGTAATTCAACACGTTTCAACATCATTCGGCAGCATTCCCCGAAGAAGTTATTCATACATTTCGCCTTCACACGCAATTTCTCCAGAAATTGCAAAATTCTAGTTATTATTATTATTACAACTTTTTTTTTTTATCAATATGCTGAATACGCTCGACCACGATTTGTATACCGGCTGTCGCAAATAAGACCAACGTGATTTGTAATTTGAGTCCATGTGTCTCATAAACCGTGCTAAATCTATTTGAAATCAACACGCGGACACGAGTGTATTCAGGCGACGACTGCGATGTTGACAAATGACGAGACAAGTTCAAGTAGTGTACGCGTAGATGACTTTGAAGTTTGGCACCGGATGTGGGAGGCGTTCGTTCTACTTGCTCGTAGCTTGTAAGTGTCAGCAAAAGGGAGCACCGGCGGGTTGCAGGCGAGCAAATAGTGGCCAGACGTCAACATGAGCCCCACAGGTGAGCACGCAACACACGCTGGCGGCGTCTTTGAGCGGCGTCGCCTGACCAACCGACCGGTCTGAAGATTCTCAAGCGCAAGCGCGTTTAGCTGGCTCGCCGGCTAGCTAGCCGCTCGTTCGTGCTAGCGACCGCGCTCGCTTCACCCCCAAAGCGAGCGCCCTGATGGACATCGCACAACCGCCTCTTGTCATCTGCTCCGTCCCGCAATCAACCACGCAGTCGCTTTTCAACGTTTGCCTATTTTTTTTTTCCTTCGTAGGGCGTTCGCAATGTCAAAATTACTTATTAAGCTTTTTGTACAATCGTAATCACGGAAAAGACACGTAATGGCCCCGATTCATAGCTCAGAACTGAACTTTTTATTTTGCTGTGTAAGGCAAAATGGCTGCCACATGATGGTACGGTGCCATTATGATGTCACGGGACCTTTATTTTAGAAGAGGACGGTAGGGATGTCCCGATCTCTATCTGATCGGCTCCAGCCTTTCCTATTGCCCGGTGATCGATAGAAGATCGGCTACATTAGCTGACCGGCAACTGCTGTAAAGTAACCCGAGTTACGGTTGACGGTAGCTGCGCAATACAAACCTCCGTGGCGGTGCAAAGCGAGAATGTCAGAAGTGTGGAAAAAATGTTCTCTCGAGAGTGAAAACTGTCCTAATGGTACTTGCAATGTCTGCAACATGGCAATTTCAAGAGGAGGTAGCAGCAGAGATACATTTAACACCACAAACTTGATTCGTCATCTGAGGACAAAACAGGACAATGAGTATAAAGCGTTTTGTAAAGCTGCAGATGGAAATGTTGCCAAAGCAAAACCGCAACCGCTGGACGTTATGAGGAGAGACAAATACTCTAACGAAAACAAAAGGGCAAAGAAGATCACAGAAAGGCCGGTCGAATTTAATGCTCTTGACAACCAGACCATCTCATTAGCACTTGGATAGCACACTGTACCAAGTCAGTGTTTTTATTTTTATCTAAAATACGTAATTGAAGCTGACCTTTAATTGTCAGTATTATTTGATTTCACGGGATTTACAATAATAATACTAATGCCTTTTGATGAAATTTTAGTCTTACAAAACCTTGAGTTACTTTCTCGAAATGTATATTTTATACATTTCAATACCAAAGGCAATATTAGATCGGGACTCAAAATCGGATCAGATTTGGGGTCAAAAGATAGGCTCGGAGGCCTAATATGTTGACCAGGATATCCTAATGCAAAGGCTTGAATGGTGACAGCTTCTTTTCTGAACACCAACTTGAGGAGCTGTCAAACCGCCCATTAATATGAGCATAGGGCGGTCCCAAGCCAGCAAAAGCCATCCAAACTGAGAAACGTTCTGAAGCCGTCCGTTCACAGCGCATTCGACAATTGGGTGGATGAGCGGCATGATCATCACCTTTGCCGCGTCTTTCAGGTGAGGCGGTGTCGGGTGGCGATGGCGGCGTGTTCCCGGTGAACCGCCTGCGATGGGACCTGAGCGCAGAGCAGATTCAGCAGGCGGCCGACAGGCTAATGGAAGACACCAAGAGGGTTTACGACGCTGTGGGCGCTCTGGACCTGGACGCCGTCACCTTCCAGAACACCGTAAAGGCGCTGGCGGACGTGGAGGTGGACTACACTGGTGCGTGCTCGTCTTGCCGCGAACGCCCCCCCTCGCCGCACTTTTTATCGTTTTCGGGAGTGAAGGAACTCCGAAAGCAGACTGATAACTTTCGGCCTGCACCTCACTGCGATTATAGTCATCGAACAATCAGGGTTTTTATTTTTGAATTTTTGGCCCTTTATTCCAAAAACGGACGTGATTCAAAATTGTCAGTGTGAAAGATCTACATGCCTAAGTGGGTTACTAATGATTCTGTTACCGCTCGCTAACAGTTATTTCCCAATGCCAAAGCGGCTTCAAGTTTTCTAAGAAGCGGCACAAACATAGGCTGGCTGCTGGAACAGAGGACGACAGAAATGTGACAAGATTGGGTGACGGGAGGTTGGAATGCAAGCATTTTATTTTTGACCGCGTCTCAAAAGTGCAGTAGCTAATCGATCGCATAATGGGATCGTTCCCGCGGCTCTCACGCAGCAAGTGAGCTGCTTGTGCCTTTTACTGTGCTGTCAATTTGGAACAAAATGTTGAAAACGACCAAAAGCAACCATGGCTTGGGGCCTGCTGTTGGGAACCTTCCAAGCGCCGCGTCAACACAAACGTGGCCAATGGGGCTTTTGTCGAGCTGCCCGCCTTTGTTGAGGCATGCAGGAACGCTGAGTCGACGTTTGACCTCTAAAGATGGCCGACGTCAGCGCTTTGGGCTCAAGCGGCAAGCACGGCATTACGTGTGTTGCTGACGGGCGCGCTCTTCCGAAGGCTTCGCAAAGCTCCCCTTTGGAAAGAAGGTCAACAGGGAACGGGTGGTCAGGCCTCTGCTCCTTCCAATGGGGTCATGGCTAACAGCTTTGCGTTTCCTCCAGTGGAGCGAAACACGCTGGACTTCCCTCAGCACGTTTCTCCCTGCAAGGACGTGCGAGCGGCCAGCACGCAAGCCGACAAACGTCTGTCTGAGTTTGACGTAGAGATGAGCATGAGGGAGGACGTCTACCTTAGGATTGTGGCCTTGCAGGTAGCCGCCATCATGTCACCTTCGCCCTCCCTCTGCTTGCTCATTGCCGACAGCGCCTGTGCTCTGTGCGCGCAGGACAAGCTGGAGTGCGCCAGCCTGCCGCCCGAGTCACAGCGCTACATGGAGCGCCTGCTGAAGTTGGGCCGGAGGAACGGGCTCCACCTTCCCAAAGACACGCAGGAGGTGCCGGCCGCCGACCGCGTCTCAGCGCCCACACGCGGAGGCTTCATCTTGTGCGCGTGCGATTGCGTAGGAGATCAAGAGTATCAAGAAGACGCTGAGCACCTTGTGCATCGACTTCAACAAAAACTTGAACGAGGACACCACCAGCCTGAGCTTCAGCAGGGACCAACTGGGTGGGTGAGCGCGCCTCGCTTGTTCCTCTTCTCTTCTGCTGTTTGCCTTTGTCCCTCTGCTTTTTCTTCTCCTTGCTCCCTTGCTCCGCCTCTTGATTTTCTTCCCGCTCTTCCCTCCTCTCGCTGCAGGTGGCCTGCCGGAAGACTTCCTGAGCTCGCTGGACAAAGATGGAGAGAATCTGAAGGTGACCCTGAAGTATCCCCACTACTTTCCCACCATGAAGAAGTGCTTTGTGCCGGAAACTCGAAGGAAGCTGGAGGAGGCCTTCAACTCGCGCTGCAAGGAGGTGAGCGCCCTTCCCCTGCGGCTAGCGGTTTTTGCACCCCTCCGTCCGTCCTTGATGCGGCACCCCGCCCTTGCAGGATAACTCTGCCATCTTGAAGGAGATGGTGGCCCTCCGTGCTCGGAAGAGTTCCCTCCTGGGTTTTGGCACCCACGCCGATTTTGTGCTGGAGATGAACATGGTCAAGTCGGCCAAGCGGGTGGCCGTCTTCCTGGGTGAGCACTCGTCCGCATGGTGTCCGCATGGCGTCCACATGGCGTCCGCACCTGGCATCCGCACCTGGGGTCCGCATGGCATCCGCGTCCCCTCTTACTCTTACTCCTCAGAGGAGCTGTCTCACAAACTGAAACCTTTGGGGGACCAGGAGCGCCAACTCATTCTCAAGTTGAAGGAGGAGGAGTGCCTCAAGCGGGCGCTGCACTTTGATGGGCGACTGCACGCTTGCGACACGCGCTACTTTATGACGCAGGTGACACCAAAAGTCTTTCAAATCGGGTTCCAAGTCGGCCCCAGCGCCAGACCTGAAATTTCTCAACCCCCTGACACCGGGTGGTCCTCGCGATGCTTTTCTTGTTTGCATGGTGGCGGTAGGTGGAGGAGAGCCAGTACGCGGTGGACCAGAACCTCCTAAAGGAGTACTTCCCCATGGATGTAGTGACCCAGGGTTTGCTGGATATCTACCAGGAGCTCCTGGGTCTGACCTTTGAGCTGCTCCAAAGTGCCCCCGTCTGGCACTCCGACGTCAAGGTCTACGTTGTGAAGGACCGCAGCCATGGCCAGGTGCTGGGACAGTTCTACCTGGACCTGTACCCCAGGTGAGCACAGCTGCCGTTGCTGCGGTGGACCATGAAGTGACCCACTGACACGCAGCCGGCGCTCTACATTGGGAGTGATGCGCGCGCATGTGCTGTTCTCACAGGGAGGGCAAGTACGGCCATGCGGCGTGCTTCGGCCTCCAGCCCGGCTGCCTCCTGGCCGATGGCCATCGTCAGATGTCTGTGGCTGCCATGGTCGCCAACTTCAGCAAGCCCACCCCCGCCGCGCCCTCGCTGCTGCAGCATGATGAGGTGGAGACCTACTTCCATGAGTTTGGACACGTCATGCATCAGCTGTGCGCACAGGTACCGCATACGCCCGTCATCAAAATCGCAAAACCCACACTCGCCACCTAACGGTGGCCCCCGCAGGCTGACTATGCCATGTTCAGCGGCACTCACGTGGAGCGCGACTTTGTGGAGGCGCCATCGCAGATGTTGGAGAACTGGGTGTGGGAGAAGGAACCTCTGCGCAGGATGTCCAGACACTATCGCACGCAGCAGCCCATCCCAGAGCAGCTCCTGGACAAACTCATCAAGTCTCGCCTGGCCAACACCGGTCAGTCCCTCGCTGCGCGCGCGCATGAACGCACTTGATGCCATTGCCTGCCCGCAGGACTCTTCAACCTGAGACAAATCGTGCTAGCAAAGGTTGATCAGGCGCTGCATACGCACAGCAGCCTGGACCCTGCCGAGGAGTATGCGCGACTTTGCCAGGAAGTGCTCGGAATTCCCGCTTCTCCCGGTGAGTATTTCCGCAACTTTAGCCAACATGAAACAGCTCATTCCCCCCAAAAAATGCTTTCTTGCCACTCCCCTCCAACATTTACGGCAAAGCTCCAAAGAAAAGTAAAAAATTTCCCAAAGGGCCCCAATAATTTGATGCTATGCGCAGTGGCGGTTCTTCACCGAATTACTCCCTGGGCAACACTACTTCCAAGCCCCCACCACCACCACCCAAAAAAGTTTGTTTTTTGACATTTGTTTAATTTTTTTATTTTATAAGAACAGTATATGCGCTAAAATATTTTAAAAGAGCCCCTGTAAATGCCATTGTGATTGAACTTGATATACAGTGATCCCTCGCTACTTCGCGGTTCGGTTATCGTGGCTCCACTGCATCGCGGATTTTTGTTATAATAAGAGTTCTAAAAACATATTTGCAGTGTTGTACTTTGTTATAAAAGAAGTTAAGTTGTTGACTTCTGAAAACATATTTACAGTATTGTACCTTGTTGTAAAAAGTTGTTGTAATAATAAGAGTCCTAAAATCATATTTACAGTATGTATACTTAAGTTACATCTACATATACATTTACAAAACGCGCATAGCGCTGCTATGGTAACTTGTGACCACTAGAGGTCCTTGTTTAACCGAGGTTCACAACAGAACTTCACGTCTACATGTTACACACACGTATAATATTTATATTTTTAATATTTTTATGTATGTTATTTATACTATTGCTGTATTATTTACATGTTTGAAACTATTATTTAATGCTCTAATAATAACATATGCACTTAAATGGTTTCATATACATTTATTGACACACAAAAAATGTGGTTTCATATACATTTATTGACACACAAAAAATGTACAGATGAGAGGGTGACCCTACTTCGCGGATTTCACTTATTCCGGGGTGGTTTTGGAACCAATTATCCGTGATAAACGAGGGATTACTGTACCAGAATATAACATAAGAACATATCTCCATGAGTTATAAATTTAAATAAACATGTAAATCATGCGCGTGTGTGGCGCGCGCGCGCGTGTGTGGCGCGCGCGCGTGCGTGTGTGTGTGCGTGCGCGCGCGCGTGTGTGCGTGCGCGCGCGCGTGTGTGCGTGCGCGCGCGCGTGTGTGTGCGCGCGTGTGTGTCTATATAGATCTATATCTATCTATATCTATCTCTATCTATATATAAGTCAGAGGGGGTACATGAAGAGAATGTGGGAGCAATGGAAAGTGCGATATCCACACTCAACACTAACCACTAAACAACTAGTGACTCAGTGCTCCAATATCCAGAAACGGCAATTGATATCACAACTTGAGATTGACGAGGTACAATACAGATGCCAAGACAAACGGGAACCCGAATTCCAGGTCAGAGGGGAGTCAACATCAACTGCCCAAGAAATTGGGTACACAGCCCCAAGAGGATATCCAAGCCTGAACAAGACAGCAACTGACCTGAAAGATAAAATGACTCGAATGAAGAGTGGCCAACCCCGACGCCAACTACAAAGGCTAAGTGAAGCACCACCAGAAAGCCTGGTTGAAGATCTGAATGCAGCACTGAGAGCAATCCCTACAACCACCATCACTGAAACCAATGAGTTGATATACACTTCAGCAACAGTGATCCTGGAGATGCTTGGTTACAAGAGCAATATCAAGCATGAGATACAAGACCCACCATGGAAAAGAAGGTTGGAGGCTAAGATCAAGACAGTGCGGAGAGACGTGAGCCAACTATCAGAGATCCAGACTATCCAGAAAGGTGCAATGAAGAAACCAGCACCCAAGAAGTACAGCCAGATGAACGTACCTGAAGCACTGGAGACTGCCAAACAGAGGCTCCTAGCCCTGTCCAGTCGCCTAAAGAGATACACAAGAGAAAGTGAAGCCAGGCGAATAAACAGGCTCTTCACAACCCAACCAGGAAAAGTGTACTCTCAATGGCAGGGTAACAACAGCAGAACAGACCCACCAAGGCTGGAGACTGAGCAATACTGGAAGGGCATATGGGAGAAGGACACATCACACAACAATGGCTAGTCTCTCTAAGAGAAGACCACAGCAACCACCCTGAGCAGAACCCAGTTACCATCACTGTGGCAGACATCCAAGAGAGAGTCTCAGGTATGAAGAACTGGACAGCACCCGGGCCAGATATGATCCATGCCTACTGGATTAAGAAGCTCACTGCACTCCATGAGCGCCTAGCAGAACAAATGAACCAGCTACTAAAAGTTGGCACTCACCCCGAATGGTTAACTGAAGGACGCACAGTTCTGATCCTGAAGGATCCCACAAAGGGTACAGTCCCATCCAACTATCGGCCAATAACCTGTCTCCCTACAACATGGTAGATCATGTCAGGCATCATAGCGGCTAAGATAAGTGTACACATGGCTCAATACATGAGCACAACACAGAAAGGCATAGGCAACAATACCAGAGGAGCCAAACACCAGCTGCTGGTTGACGGAACAGTCGCCCGAGACTGCAAGACTCGACACACCAACCTGTGCACTGCCTGGATTGATTACAAGAAAGCCTACGACTCCATGCCACACACGTGGATCACTGAATGCTTGGAACTGTACAACATCAACAGGAACCTGAGAGCCTTCATTGCAAACTCGATGGGACTGTGGAAAACAACCCTTGAGGCCAATTACAAGCCAATTGCACAAGTCTCCATCAAATGCGGCATATACCAAGGAGATGCTCTGTCCCCACTGCTCTTCTGCATAGGTCTGAACCCCCTCAGCCAAATAATCAACAAGACTGGCTACGGATACCGACTCAAAAATGGGGCCACCATCAGTCACCTCCTATACATGGATGACAAAGTTGTATGCCAAGAGCGAGCGAGACATCGATTCACTGATCCACACAACCAGGATCTACAGCACAGACATTGGAATGTCATTCGGACTAGAGAAGTGCGGTCGCATGGTGACAAAGAGAGGGAAGGTAGTCCATACAGAAGGGGTCTCACTCCCAGAAGGAACAATAACAGACATTGAGGACAGCTACAAGTACCTTGGTATCCAACAAGCAAATGGCAACCTCGATGAAGCCACAAGGAGAGGAGCCACAGCCAAATACCTACGAGTAAGGCAAGTCCTCAGAAGTCAGCTAAATGGCAAGAACAAGATCCGGGCAATAAACAGCTACGCCCTGCCAGTCATCAGATACCCTGCAGGAATAATAAGATGGCCAAAGGAAGAGACGCAAACCACAGATGTCAAGACACGGAAGCTCCTAACCATGCACGGAGGGTTCCACCCTAAGTCCAGCACCCTGAGACTGTACACTAGCCGTAAAGAAGGAGGCCGAGGACTACTGAGTGTGAGAGCCACTGTTCGGGATGAAACAGCCAAGATCCATGAGTACATCAAGGAAAAGGCCCGAACGGATGACGTGCTCAGTGAATGTCTCAGACAATGGCAAACAGAGGAAGAGTGGCTAGATACACCATCATGGGAGGACAAACCCCTACATGGGATGTACCATCGGCAGATAAGTGAAGTGGCTGACATCAAGAAATCCTACCAATGGCTGGAAAAAGCTGGACTGAAGGACAGCACAGAGGCACTCATCGTGGCTGCACAGGAACAGGCTCTGAACACCAGAGCAATAGAGGCCAAGATCTACCACACCAGACAAGACCCAAGGTGTAGGCTGTGCAAAGAGGCCCCTGAGACAGTCCAGCACATAACAGCAGGGTGTAAGATGCTAGCAGGGAAAGTATACATGGAACGTCATAACCAAGTGGCTGGCATAGTGTACAGGAACATCTGTGCTGAGTATGGACTGAAAGCCCCAAGTTCAAAGTGGGAAGCACCCCCTAAGGTGGCAGAGAACGGGCGAGCCAAGATCCTGTGGGACTTCCAGATCCAGACTGACAAGATGGTGATGGCGAACCAACCGGACATTGTGGTGGTGGACAAACAGCAGAAGAAGGCCGTTGTAGTGGATATGGCAATACCAAGCGATGGCAACATCAGGAAAAAAGAACTTGAAGCTAGAGAAATACCAGGGCCTCAAAGAAGAGCTTGAGAACGCCTGGAAAGTGAAGGCCTCGGTGGTGCCCGTGGTCATTGGGGCACTTGGGGCAGTGACCCCCAAACTGGAGGAGTGGATACAGCAGATTCCAGGAACAACATCAGACATCTCAGTCCAGAAGAGTGCAGTGCTAGGAACAGCCAAAATACTGCGCAGAACCCTCAAGCTCCCAGGCCTCTGGTAGAGGACCCGAGCTTGGAGTGGGAGACCACCCGCGGAGGGTGAGAGGGGAATCGTGAAGTGGAACGAAATTTATTGGATAATTTAAACTTTTTTGACAAATAAAAAACTGAAAAGTGGGGCGTGATATATTATTAGGCCCCTTTACTTTCAGTGCAGCATACTCACTCCAGAAGTTCAGTGAGGATCTTTGAATGATCCAATGTTGTCCTAAATGACTGATGATAATAAATAGAATGCGCCTGTGTGTAATCAAGTCTCCGTATAAATGCACGTGCTCTTTGATAGTCTCAGGGTTGTGTTTAAAGCGCAGAGAGAACCATGAAGACAAAGGAACACACCAGGCAGGTCCGAGATACTGTTGTAGAGAAGTTTAAAGCCGTGTGTGTGTGTGCGTGCACTTCTGTTTGTGTTGTGCGACTACTGATGAAAGTGCGTCGGTCAGCACATGAAAAACTGACTCTGATTAGCAACTATAACGCTGTCTTAGCCAGATGCTCACTGACTTCCGTTAACCCGGAAATTTTTCACTTGCCTCAGGCTCATCCAGTCGGCCTGCAGCTGAAGGATGTGCTAAATTCCTAATTCCCCACTCAGTGATAAAACTACTTTGCGGCGCAGTTTTTTTCTTGGTGGTGGGGTAATTTGTCCCCCCCCCCCCCCACGTGACATAAAAAATGCCTCCCTGCGGATTCCGCCCATGTTGGCCGTGTCAAAAAACGCTACTGGCTACACGCCAGTGGTTAGCAGCCAGAGTCTACATTTTCATGCAGTCGCTGGAAAAGGATGTGTGAGTTGTCGGTTTGTGTTTTCTTTTCCGTGTGACCTGCCCGTCCACTCCTATACCTGGGCCCGCGCGTCCTCAGGAACCAACATGCCAGCCACGTTCGGGCATTTGTCCGACGGCTACGACGCGCAGTACTACGGCTACCTGTGGAGCGAGGTGTTCTCCATGGACATGTTTTACGCCCGCTTCAAACAGGAAGGAATCATGAACCCAGAGGTGAGCCGTGTTACGAATACAGAGCATGCAGGCACAAGCACACAACACAGAAACAAGAACCATCCCTGATGGGAACTGGCGAGCATTCCGCCAGATCAATTCCGGTCAGGACACTTCTCCCGCTGGCCGTTCTTGGTAGCGAAATCAAGCTGGGATGTTTAAAAAAAGTCAAGAAACGATTATCTACTTCTTCCGGGTGTGTGCTTGTACGCAGGTGGGCCTGGACTACAGGAAATGCATCCTGGGCCCCGGCGGCTCTGTGGACGCAGCAGACATGTTGAAGAAGTTCCTGGGGCGCGAACCCAAGCAAGAAGCGTTCCTCATCAGCAAAGGGCTGCCTCTGGATCTGGAGCCCGCGACGCCGTGTCCTTGCTGAGCAAATAAAAGCAACACAAGTGCTCGTGTCACCGCATGTGCTGTCTGCGTGTCTTTTTTTCTTGACAAAATCTGTGCAGTACAAAGAACTTGTTGACGCTTGCTTTCACTGGAGGCGTCATGAAGGCTAAAGTGGCGGTGCTGAGTAGTCTGCCGATTAGCACCTAAAAAGCCCTATTTTTAAACCCTAACCATAAATTTGCAACCCCAATTCAAAAACCTAATTTGTGTGGCTGGCGACCAGTTCAGAAGGTAGTCTGCAGCCCCCGTGACCCTCAACCGGATAAGCGGTGTTGATATAGTTAAAGTAAATGCAAAAGCGAAACATAACTTCACATAACATGAAACGGAACTTTTACGTTAATGTTTTTTTTAACTTTATTTTACGGAACGTTTTGCGTTAGTTAGGATCAACTTTTTGTTTCCCTGGTGTGGCAACAATTCACTTCGTTAGTATTTCCAGCGAGTCACTGTCAAACGCAAATAGGGCAGCCAAAGTGCGCGTGTCGCAACGTGACGCTACTCAAATGTTACATCCAATACAAAAGATGGCAGTGGCACCTTCTTTTATTTTGGAAATTGTAGGCAAATAGTCGTGTTTTAAATCTTGTCTGTGACAGACTTAAAAATACAACCCTGTTCTTTTTCTCAGTTTTCTTTAAGGTTAATAATGAGAAAACAATGTTGTGCCTAAGTGTATTACCATATTGGCCCTGATTATAAGACTGCCCCCTTTTTTCAAGACTTTTTGAACACCAAATTTAAATTTTACACAAATGATTACATCCGAAACAAATTGTTATAACAATATATTCGAGAGAAAAAGCATGTTGTTGTGCCTCATTCAAATCATGCAAAAACTGTCTATCACATCTTAATATCTGAACATTTAAATATGTCAACTAAAGTGCAATCACATTTGTAAATGAATGGCTTCTGGTTTCCCCTCCGTGAGTCGTCACCTTATCGTGGTGGAGGGGTTTGCGTGCCCCTATGATCCTAGGAGCCATGTTGTCTGGGGCTTCATGCCCCTGGTAGGGTCACCCATGGCAAACGGTGCCTAGGTGAGGGGCCAGACAAAGCACGGCTCACACGAGCCCCTTATGACGAACAAAATGTATGGATCTCGTTTTCCCTCGCCCGGACGCGGGTCACCGGGGCCCCCCTCTGGAGCCAGGCCTGGAGGTGGGGCTCGAAGGCGAGCGTCTGGTGGCGCCCATGGGGCCCGGCCGGGCACAGCCCGAAAAGGAAACGTGGGTCCCCCTTCCCATGGGCTCACCACCTGTGGGAGGGGCCAAAGGGGTCAGGTGCAGTGCGAGCTGTGCGGCGGCCAAAGGCAGGGACCTTGGCGGTCTGATCCCCGGCTGCAGAAGCTGGCTCTTGGGACATGGCCTTTAACTAACTTGTAGTGGCCGATTCGGCTGGAGTTTGTTTTCTCTCCCTCTCCACCCCCTCCCTCCCCCCTCCCCGGCCGGGGAGGTGGTTAGGTGGCACCCATGCTGACAGCGGCTATCTGGATTCTCGTGGGCCAATTCAGGAAAGGGGAACTGCAGCTCAACCTCCTCGAAGAGCACTGCCAGGACAATTGAGGGCTCCTTCGGCAGCCCTCTGCTGTGACATGGACATCCACTTTTTATTTAATTGATTTTCATGTTGTATCATTTGTGCCCTCTCTGCATCCATTTCAACCTGGTGATCCTGAAAGGGGGATCCTTCCATCTGTGGTCCCTTCTCAAGGTTTCTCATTTTCCCCTGCTAGGGGTTTTTAAGTTTTTCCTTGCCCTTTTGGGAGCTTAAGATCAGGGGATGCTTTGAGAATAATTGTCAATTTCTGTCTATGTGAAGCCCTTTGAGACTGCTTGTGATTTGGGGCTATACAAATAAACTTGACTTGACTTGACTTGACATGGAATGTCACCTCTCTGCCTGGAAAGGAGCCCGAGCTGGTGTGCGAGGCAGAAAAGTTCCGACTAGATATAGTCGGACTTGCCTCCACGCACAGTTTGGGTTCCGGTACAAGCCCTCCCGAGAGGGGCTGGACTCTCTTTCACTCTGGAGTTGCCCACGGTGAGAGGCGTCGAGCAGGTGTGGGTATACTTATTGCCCCCCGGCTGGGCGCCTGCACATTGGGGTTCACCCCGGTGAACGAGAGGGTAGCCTTCTTCCGCCGTCGGGTGGGGGGACGGGTGCTGACTGTTGTTTGTGTCTATGCACCAAACGGCAGTTCAGAGTACCCACCCTTCTTGGAGTCCCTGGAGGAAGTGCTGGAGAGCGCTCCTTCTGGGGACTCCATCGTTCTACTGGGTGACTCCAATGCTCACGTGGGCAATGACAGTGAGACCTGGAAGGGCGTGATTGGGAGGAACGGCCCCCCCGATCTGAACCCGAGCGGTGTTCTATTGTTGGACTTTCTATAATGAACACCATGTTCAAACATAAGGGTGTCCATGTGTGCACTTGGTGCCAGGACACCCTAGGCCGCAGTTCGATGATCGGCTTTGTAGTCGTGTCATCGGATTTGCGGCCGCATGTTTTGGACACTCAGGCGAAGAGAAGGGCGGAGCTGTCAACTGATCACCACCTGGTGGTGGGTTGGCTCAGATGGTGGGGGAAGATGCCGGTCCGACCTGGCAGACCCAAACGCTCTGTGAGGGTCTGCTGGGAACGTCTGGCGGAATCCCCTGTCAGGAAGAGCTTCAACTCCCACCTCCGGCAGAGCTTTTCCCACGTCCCGGGGGAGGCGGGGGACATTGAGTCCGAGTGGACCTTGTTCCGCGCGTCCATTGTTGAGGCGGCCGACCGGAGCTGTGGCCATAAGGTCATTGATGCCTGTCGTGGCGGCAATCCCCGAACACGCTGGTGGACACCGGCGGTAAGGGATGCCGTCAAGCTGAAGAAGGAGTCCTATCGGGCCGTTTTGGCCTACGGGACTCCGGAGGCAGCTGACAGGTACCGGGTGGCCAAGCGGAACGCGGCTTCGGCGGTTGCTGAGGCAAAAACCCGGGTGTGGGAGGAGTTTGGCGAGGCCATGGAGAATGACTTCCAGACGGCTTCGAGGAAATTCTGGTCCACCATCCGGCGTCTCAGGGGGGGAAGCAGTGCAACGTCAACACTGTTTACAGTGGAGATGGCGTGCTGCTGACCTCGACTCGGGACGTCGTGTATCGGTGGGGAGAATACTTTGAAGACCTCCTCAATTCCACCTACACGCCTTCCATTGCGGAAGCAGGGCCTGGGGACTCTGAGGCGGACTCTCCAATCTCTGGGGTCGAAGTCACTGAGGTAGTTAAAAAACTGCTCAGGAGGAACAGTGTGGCTTTTGTGTGGGGGGTGCTTCGGGAGTACGGGGTACCAAGCCAACTGATAAGGGCGGTTCGGTCCCTGTATCACCGATGCCAGAGTTTGGTCCGCATTTCCGGCAGTAAGTCGGATTCGTTCCCAGTGAGGGTTGGACTCCGCCAAGGCTGCCCTTTGTCACCGATTCTGTTCATAATTTTTATGGACAGAATTTCTAGGCGCAGCTGAGGCGTTGAGGGTGTTTGGGGACCTCAGCATCGCGTCTCTGCTTTTTGCAGACAACGTGGTGCTGTTGGCTTCTTCAGGCCGTGATCTCCAGCTCTCTCTGGAGCGGTTCACAGCCGAGTGTGAAGCGGTCGGGATGAGGGTCAGCACCTCCAAATCCGAGTCCATGGTCCTCGATCGGAAAAGGGTGGAATGCCCTCTACGGATCGGGGATGAAATCCTGCCCCAAGTGGAGGAGTTTAAGTATCTTGGGGTTTTGTTCACGAGGATGGAGCGCGAGATCGACAGGCGGATCGGTGCAGCGTCGGCAGTAATGCGGACTCTGTACCGGTCCGTCGTGTTAAAGAGAGAGCTGAGCCAAAAGGCAAAGCTCTCAATTTACCGGTCGATTTACGCTCCTACCCTCACCTATGGTCATGAGCTATGGGTCGTGACCGAAAGAACGAGATCCCGGATACAAGCGGCTGAAATGAGTTTTCTTCGCAGGATGTCCGGGCTCTCCCTTAGAGATAGGGTGAGAAGTTCGGTCATCCGGGAGGGACTCGGAGTCGCTACTCCTCCACGTTGAGAGGAGCCAGATGAGGTGGCTCGGGCATCCCATCAGGATGCCTCCTGGACGCCTCCCTGGGGAGATGTTTGGCATGTCCCACCGGTAGGAGACCCCGGGGACGACCCAGGACGCGCTGGAGAGACTATGTCTCTCAGCTGGCCTGGAAACGCCTTGGGATCCCCCGGGATGAGCTAGATGAAGTGGCTGGGGAGAGGGAAGTCTGGGAGTCCCTCCTGAAGCTGCTGCCCTCGCGACCTGACCGGAAGCGGAAGAAGATGGATGGATGGATGGATTGATGGATGGATGGATGGATGGATGGATGGATGGATGGATGGATGGATGGATGGATGGATGGCTGGCTGGCTGGCTGGCTGGCTGGCTGGCTGGCTGGCTGGCTGGCTGGCTTCTGGTTTTTCAAATGCAAAGAAACCAATCTACTGTGATAAAACAACAAAATTGCAATAACTGCATTAACCATCAAAGTGAAGTCTAACTGTCATCATGAAACAAATCTGAATAAGGAAAAACATTGCAATAAAATAATGGAAACTGGGGAGGGGGGATAAAAATTGTAACAGGAACTCTATAAAAAATGTCAAGCCGTGAGAATTTGTGCCCCCCTCCCATTTTGAGAACGGTGAGTCCTGGACATCGACTGGCATTTTTTCTATCTTCCTGGGGGTCTGTTCAGGTTGTGTGGCAAATTTGAACAGAATCCCTCATTCCTAGGCCAAATTACAGGGGGGAACACATCCTGACGGCGGCCCCGTGAGGATATGTTCCCCCCCCCCCCTTATTTTGAGAACGGTGAGTGCTAGGACTCCAGCTGTTTTTTTTTCTGTCTCCCTGGGGGTCTGGTCAGGTAGTGTGGTAAATTCAAACAGGTTCCCTTATTCCTAGGCCAAATTACAGGGGGGGACGTATCCTCACGGGGCAGCCCCCCTTATTTTCAGAACAGTGAGTCCAGCTGTTTTTTTTCTGTCTTCCTGGGGGTCCTTTCAGGTTGTGTGGAAAATTTGAACAGGTTCCTTCATTCCTAGGCCAAATTACAGGGGGGGGAACAAATCCTCACAGCTGCCCCGTGAGAATATGTTCCCCCCCCTTATTTTGAGAACGGTGAGTGCTGGACTCCAGCTGTTTTTTTTCTGTCTTCCTGGGGGTCTGTTCAGGTAGTGTGTAGTATAAATAAACAAATAGATAATAATGTTTTCTTTCCTTTGTTGGTCAAACAATATTGTCTTGAATTCAAACTTGTCACCAAAGCACCCATTTTACCCCACCTTGTAAGTGCGCACTTTGTGTCATTACACCATTGTTTTCTGACAACAATACGCTGCCGCACAATGGACCCAACTATTTACCAACAAATTATTGCCCACAAAACAAAACGTCAATACCCAAATGGTATTACGAAGAAGGAGAAGTACGTATTGAGAAGAAAAGCTTTTTACGACGTTGAGGGTAAGATACACAACGTACTTAAATCAAGCAAATTAGATCCAGAGACGCACCAAAAATTCACATTGCAGAACCTGCTAATTTCTACATTAACATCAGAAACTCAAGTTTTAGAGTAATTACTCTATAAGACAAATAATTGACTTATAAAATGTTGGACGCAATATATATAACACACCTCACTATGAAGGAAATTGTTGAATTTGTTGAGTGCAACTCAAGCTATGTTTTTTTTTCAAGTAACTATTTGTAGATCTATTGAGCAAATATTTGATAAATTATCAAACTAAAGTAACATATTTGGTTGTAGACCCATTGAATGAACATTTGATATATAATGAAACTAATGTTTTTTTTTGTCTAAGTAGCAAATTTGCAATTAGGTGTATTGAGTGAGCACTTAATGAATTACCACAAGTATGGTGCTAATTCAACGTTTTATTTTTACTTCTACTCAGGAGGGGAGCTGTATTATTGCCGCCAAAACGGCACAGACCAGGCAGTCCAAGTGAAGGTTGTCTGTGGTGCTGAAGAGGCGAATGAAATTTTTAAGAGTTTTCATGCCAGCCCGGCAGCGGCACACACCACATTCTTTATGCACTGCTAACATCTGACATTGTATTTTTCAGTTTGCAGAACATCTTTCAAATGAAGAAATAGATTTCTCAGCAAAGGCACATGATATAAATAGGTACAGGCTGCAAATTGGCACCACACTTCTATTAGAGACTGGTAAGTAATATGCACCCAAGAGATGTTATTGCCACCCAAAGAATGGTCCTGACTGTGCTATCAATGCTATATACAACTCAGTTAAGTTGTACACAGGGAACTACTATAGCAATTCTTCTGTCTTTGTTTTCACAGATGATTCATCTGACTTGTGCTTTGTTTGTAGGGAAGCTACACATGACACAGACAACAGATGGGTAATTATGTTAACTAATGCATGTGATGATTAAGAAATATATTGAATTACACGTTCGTTGTAAATTATTGTAAATGTGCTGCATTGTATGATCTTGCTTTTATCTTTGTTAACCAGATTCAGTGTGACGAGTGTTGCAGGTGGTTCCATCTTGTATGTGTCGGGGAGCCTCCAACTGAAGGCTCTTTTTTGTGTACAACATGTACCAAAGACCATTTTGCTTTTCTTTTTTTTTTTAATTAAAATTTGTATTTTTAAATTTTATTTTATTATTATTTTAAAAAAATAATAATTTATTTTTCTTAATAAAGTTCAAAGTCAAAGTCTGTTTTATTGTCAATCCCTTCATATGTCAAGACACACAAAGAAACCGAAATTCCGTTTCCTCTATCCCACGGTGACGAGACATAGTACACGATAGACATACAAGTAGACGACACAAAATAAAAACAAGAAGGCACAAACAATAAATAATAAATAAATAAATAATATGAGTGATGAATAAATAATAAACAAATAACCCAATAAATAAGAGGAGCAAAACTGAGACAGAGTGCATACAGCAGACAGTAAGCATAGCGCAAAGTACAGGACGCTACACAGGAGGGGGGAGCGAGTTCAGGATCCTAACAGCCTGGAGTATGAAGCTGTTGGTGAGTCTGGTGGTGCGGGAGCGCAGACTCCTGTAACTCTTCCCAGAGGGCAGAAGATCAAACAAAGAGTGAGCGGGGTGACTCACATCACTCACAATCGTGGTCGCCTTGCGGGTGAGATGGGAGGTGTAAATGTCTTTCAAGGAGGGGAGTGAACATTTACATTTAGTTTAAAGTTATAATTTTTTATGTATGTTATATGATTAAGAAACAAAGTTGTTTGACCAAAATAAGGCCAAAGAAATTGATAAAGTGCAGTAATAACGGTATCACTGCACAAATCTGAAAAAAAAAAACAGCTGGAGTCCAGCACTCACCGTTCTCAAAATAAGGAGCAGCCGTGAGGATGTGTTCCCCCCCTGTAATTTGGCCTAGGAATGAGGGAACCTGTTCAAATTTGCCACACTACCTGAACAGACCCCCGGGAAGATAGAAAAGTCAAAGTCTGCTTTATTGTCAATCCCTTCATATGTCAAGACACACAAAGAAACCGAAATTCCGTTTCCTTTATCCCACGGTGACGAGACATAGTACACGATAGACATACAAGTAGACGACACAAAATAAAAACAAGAGACGAACACATAAAACTGCCGGACAAACACTCATTAGACGAACAAAACACCAGTCAATGTCCAGGACTCACCGTTCTCAAAATTGGAGGGGGGCACAAATTTTCACGGCTTGACAATTTTTACAGAGTTCCTGTTACAATTTTTATCCCCCCTCCCCACCACCTGTCACTTTGCTTGGGACAAAAGGAGCCTTCGGAACTGAAATTTCTTCTCAATTATTCATTCAAATCAATTCACTCAAATCATTCTCGTTATGAAAGATTTGATCATAAAACGTGTGTGGCTTTTTCTTAAATGAACACGTTTGACATTGCTATAGTGTCAGCTTTTAATTATGTTGCGCTCATTTTAAAGCAAATTAATAAATGCAACAATATTAATTTGCTTTGAAAATAGCTGAGTAATAAAATGGATGGGTGGATGAATGATGATCACAATTACCGTATTTTCCGCCCTATAAGGCGCACCTAAAAACCTAAATTTTTATCAAAAGTCAACAGTGCGCCTTATAGTCCGGTGCGCCTTATATATGGATCAAGTGATGAATTTGTTGATCCATACTGGTTGTACACAGTGCTCTGCCAAAATGTTTTAGTACGTTTTAGTACGACTAGTAAATTACAAGGTCGCATCGCTTCCCAGCATTACGGTAACTGTAGTCGGTGACGCCCCCTGACTACAGTTACCGTAATAGCTGTTGTACCCGCGAGGCTATTTCATTTCAAAATGTTTAATGTTTCGAGTAAATCTACGGATCGATATGGAAGGGAAACATAGGTAAGTAGTACCAATGCGTTAGATCGAACTTTAGTCAGTTCTGATCATTTTATAAGAGCTCGTTTGAGAGACGCGATTGTTTACACTTTGCTGAGGCTCATGGGAGATTGCGAGCTGAGGGTCATGGGTTTTTGCTGATGGCTAATGCTATAACGATAGCTGCTATACGCGCGAGGCTATTTCATGTGAAAATAGGCTGCTCTGTTAATGTTTCGAGTAAATCTACGGATCGATATGGAAGGGAAACATAGGTAAGTAGTACCAATGCGTTAGATCGAACTTTAGTCAGTTCTGATCATTTTATAGGAGCTCGTTTGAGAGACGCGATTGTTTACACTTTGCTGAGGCTCATGGGAAATTGCGAGCTGAGGGTCATGGGTTTTTGCGGATGGCTAATGCTATAACGATAGCTGCTATACGCGCGAGGCCATTTCATGTCAAAATAGACCGCTCTGTTCATGTTTCGAGTAAATCTACGGATCGATATGGAAGGGAAACATAGGTAAGTAGTACCAATGCGTTAGATCGAACTTTAGTCAGTTCTGATCATTTTATAGGAGCTCGTTTGAGAGACACGATTGTTTACACTTTGCTGAGGCTCATGGGAGATTGCGAGCTGAGGGTCATGGGATTTTGCGGATGGCTAATGCTATAACGATAGCTGCTATACGCGCGAGGCTATTTCATGTCAAAATAGGCTGCTCTGTTAATGTTTCGAGTAAATCTACGGATCGATATGGAAGGGAAACATAGGTAAGTAGTACCAATGCGTTAGATCGAACTTTAGTCAGTTCCAATCATTTTATAGGAGATCGTTTTAGAAACGCAATTGTATACAGAGGGCTCGTTGGTTATTGGCTAGTGGGTGCATACCGCAACCCTAGTCAACCTCAGTTTGTTGCAGAAAGCTTCTATTTTATGCGCCTTATAGGCCGGTGCGCCTTATATATGGACAAAGTTTTAAAACGGGCCGTTCATTGAAGGTGCGCCTTATACCCCGGTGCGCCTAATAGGGCGGAAAATACGGTAAGTAGAAAGTCTCCTTTGTAATATTCAAGATTCAAGAGTTTTTTATTCACCATGTTTGAGCGTGCCAAACAAGGAATTTGACTTTGGTAAATTCACCCTCTGTTCAACATTTAGGTGACTAACAACACTCAGGACATGTGAAAAATGGCAAAAACAGTGTAGACAAATTCAAAAAAGGTGTGGAGAGCAGGATGTTATTGCACAGTAATGACTCTGAGACTCTAAGAGTGGTGTGAGTTCATCAGAGCAACAGCCTGGGGGAAGAAGCTGTCTCTGTGTCTGCTGGTTTTGGCGTACCGAGCTCTATAATGCCGTCCGGAGGGGAGTGGTTCAAACAGACTGCAACCTGGGTTAGAAGGGTCTGTAGAGATGTTCGTTGCACGTTTCCTTGTTCCTGGACAGGTACAAGTCTTGGACAGATGGGAGGTTGATTCCAATGATCTTTTCTGCAGTCCTGATTGTCCGTTGCAGTCTGTGCTTGTCTTGTTTAGAGGCCGATCCAAACCAGACAGTGATGGAGGTGCAGAGGACAGACTGGATGATGGCAGTGTAGAAGGTCTTCAGAAGCTCTCCGGGCAGGTTGAACCTCTTGAGCTGTCTCAGGAAGTACAGCCTCTGCCGGGCCTTCTTCCGGGCAGAGTCTATGTGGCCGGTCCATTTCAGGTCCCGAGAGATTGTGGTTCCCAGGAACTTGAAGGTGTCTGTGGAGAGAATAGTATTACCGCGGATAGTGAGGGGTAAAAGTGGTGAAGGGTCTCGCTTGATGTCCACTGTCGTCTCCACGGTCTTGAGCGGGTTCAGCTCCAGGTGGTTTTGGCTGCACCAGTGGACCAGCTGCTCCACCTCTTGTCTGTACGCAGTCTCATCACCGTCCTGGATCAGTCCGATGAGAGTGGTGTCGTCTGCATACTTCAGGAGCTTCACAGGAGAGTCACCTGAGGAGAAATCGTTGGTGTAGAGAGAGAAGAGCAGTGGGGAGAGGACGCACCCCTGAGGGGCTCCAGTATTGGTGGTCCGGGTGTCAGATGTGATGCCCCCCAGCCTCACACGCTGTCTCCTGTTGGTCAGGAAGCTGGTGATCCACTGACAGGTGGAGGCAGGCACCGCAAGCTGGATGAGCTTCTGTTGGAGGATGTCAGGAGCAATGGTGTTGAACGCCGAGCTGAAGTCCACGAACAGGATCCTGGCGTACGTTCCTGGGGTGTCCAGGTGGTGCAAGATGCAGTGCAGTCCCATGTTGACCGCATCATCCACCGATCAAAAGTCTACAGATAGTACAAAATGCTGCTGCAAGGCTGCTCTCTCGGACAAGAAAATTTGATCACATTACCCCAATACTAGCCAACTTACATTGGCTCCCGGTCCATTTAAGATGTGACTTCAAGGTTCTTCTATTAACCTATAAATCACTGCATGGCTTAGCGCCTTCATATCTCGTCGACCTAGTTGTTCCTTATGTTCCGTCTCGTAACCTTCGTTCGCAAAACGCTACCCTTTTAGCGACACCGAGGGCCAAGAAAATGTCTGCAGGCTCTAGAGCATTTTCTATTCGGGCTCCAGAGCTTTGGAATGCCCTACCAATGGATATTAGGACTGCTGCCTCAGTAGAAACATTTAAGACACGTTTAAAGACACATTTCTATGACATGGCCTTTAACTAACCTGTAGTGGCCGATTCAGCTGGAGTTTGTTTTCTCTCGCTCTCCGCCACCTCCCTCCCCCATCCCCGGCCGGGGAGGTGGTTAGGTGGCACCCATGCTGACAGCGGCTATCTGGATTCTCGTGGGCCAATTCAGGATGGGGGAACTGCAGCTCAACCTCCTCGAAGACACTGCCAGGACAATTGAGGGCTCCTTCGGCAGCCCTCTGCTCTGACATGGACATCCACTTTTTATTTAATTGATTTTCATGTTGTATCATTTGTGCCCTCTCTGCATCCATTTCAACCTGGTGATCCTGAAAGGGGGATCCTTCCATCTGTGGTCCCTTCTCAAGGTTTCTCATTTTCCCCCGGTAGGGTTTTTTAAGTTTTTCCTTCCCCTTTTGGGAGCTTAAGATCAGGGGATGCTTTGAGAATAACTGTCAATTTCTGTCTATGTGAAGCCCTTTGAGACTGCTTGTGATTTAGGGCTATACAAATAAACTTGACTTGACTTGACCTGTTTGCTCGGTAGGCAAACTGGAGGGGGTCAAGCAGGGGGCCCGTGACATCCTTCAGGTGGTTCAGCACTAACCTCACTGGAACGATGGTGGAGCTCTTGAAGCACGAGGGAACCTCACACAGCTCCAGAGAACGGTTGAAGATCCGTGCAAAGGTGGGCGCCAGCTGCTCAGCACAGACTTTCAAGCAGGAAGGTGACACGCCGTCTGGGCCCGGTGCCTTCCTGGTCTTTTGTCTCCGGAACATCTGGCGCACTTCCTCCTCGCGGATCTGGAGTGCGGGCGCGGCCTCTGCAAGAGAGAGAGAGTGGGTGACAACGATGATAGAGGTGTGGACAGAGTAGTTGTGGGGAGAGTTGGGTATGTAGATTGTGCTGCAGGAAGTCCCGTTGTGTGGGAGGACCGATCAAACCTGCAGTAGAACCTGTTTAGCTGGTTAGCAAGCCTTGGGCTCTCCACAGGACGCGGGGTTCATTTCTTGTACCCCGTGATGCTCTGCAGACCTTTCCACACTGTTGAGGGATCAGGATTGGCAGAGAGGTGTCTCTTCAGGTTCTCCCCGTAACACCTCCTGGCTTTCCTGACCTCTCGGTTCAGTGTGTTTCTGGTCTGCTTGAACAGGTCGCGGTCGCCGCTCCTGTAGGCCTCCTCCTTGACTTTGCGCAGCCTCCTGAGGTTCGGTGTAAACCAAGGTTTGTCATTGTTGTACATGCAGGTCTTAGTCTGCACACACAGATCCTCACAAAAACTGATGTATGATGTGACAGTGTCAGTGAGTTCATGCAAGTCTGAAGTTGCAGCCTCGAAAACTCCCCAATCGGTGCAGTCAAAGCAGGCTTGGAGGTCCTGCCTTGACTACTGTCCACTTCCTCACAGTCCTCACCACAGGCTTAGAAGTTTTTAGTTTCTGCCTGTAGGCCGGGATCAGATGAACTAGACAGTGGTCCGAGAGTCCTAAAGCTGCACGAGCTGCAGAGTGGTATGCATCCTTGATCACGGTGTAGCAGTGGTCCAGAGTCTGTGCCCCTCTGGTGGGACACGTTAGGTGCTGTCTGTATCTGGGGAGTTTGTGTGCGAGGTTCGCCCTGTTAAGATCACCCAGAACAATGATTAGTGAATTTGGTAGAAGTTTCTCCATGTCTGTTAACTGGTCAGCCAGCATCTGCGTGGCTTCACTCGCACGTGCGTGTGGTGGAATGTAAACAGCCGCCATGACGATTGAGGAGAGCTCCCGTGGTGAATAGAACGGCCCGCAGTTTATGAAAAGTGTTTCTAAGAGAGGGCTGCAAAACTCTTTCAACACCGTGACATCAGTACACCAACGTTCATTAATGTAGAAACAGAGACCACCTCCCTTTGATTTTCCGGAGAGCTCCGCGCTGCGGTCTGCACGAGTTAGCCTAAACCCCATTAGCTCCACGGCGTGTTGGGGGGTTTGTTCGCTGAGCCACGTTTCAACGAAGCACAGCGCGGCGGATCTGCTGAAGTCCGTGTTCCTTGAAGTGAGGAGCAGCAGTTCGTCCATCTTGTTCGCCAGGGAGCGGACATTCGCCAGATGAATTGACGGTAGGGCAGAACGGAACCCTCTCTGCCTCAGCTTTACGAGTGCTCCGGCTCGTTTTCCGCGCCGCCGTCGCGCTAGCTTGTATAGCACCGCCGCTCCGGCTAGAATCTCTGACAAACAGTCTGAATCAGAGAGAACAGGAGAGAAAATACCAGAAAAAGACTGTCCGTTGTTTAACAGCGCTTCTCTGGTAAAAGTGATCCAGGATGGACAGCAGAGGACACAGAAACAAAGAACGACTCACGTCATAATATATACTCCTTGTAGCATGTAACGGTACCCAAAAAGAGGAGTTTCTTTACATCGAGGTTTATGCAAAGAGCTCACGTAATTATATTGTTGCTTTTTGGTGAAGTGAATGAGTGTTCCGTCTGTACGACTGGTCTTTGAATGCACCCCGCTTCAATGGCAGAACGCGGATGAATTTAAAGACATCAAATGAGAATAATCTTTTATAAAACTTAAAATTGACTGACGCAAACGTGAGTTCTTCATGTTTTTATTGAAAACAACATACTGTTTTTTCCATGTTTAATGCGCAAAATTTAACTAATTTATTGTCTTAAAATACAATTTTTAATTTAATTTTTTTCAAAAAAAAAAGATATATATATATATTTTTTTTTTTAAGAAAATCATGGTACAACAATTTTTGAGGAAAATCTTGTCACGGATGGAGTGTGGAAAGGAGCAGGGCGACCAAGTGCAGCTTGGACCAGGGTTCATTGGAGGAACTCAAAACACAGACTTGGTAAACTAACATAACTCTCTAACAAAACCAACAACAGGACTGACCGACAAAGACGTGGAACAAAAAGAAAGGGTGATATTACCAAAGACAGGAACAGAAACCTGTGTTATTGTCAAATATTGTTTGGTTTTTAATCTCCATCGCGGACTGGACGTCATACGGAGGCAGTATCACTGCGCATGCGCACGATGGATCCGATGCGAATAGTCCTCTTCTCTTCTTGACTGACAATGAATGTGATAGTTTAATACAATCAGCAAATAACAAAATGCGTATTACAGGTAATATTTTATTTCACAACACTTTGCCTTGTTCCTTTCGTCTCTGCTGTTCACTTCAAACACGCTCCATACGAACGCAATGCTCTTGTATCAGACGCTTGCTCGATCACCTGCTCGTTTGCTGTCACAATGTACCCTATACAAATACAAAACATTTGTTGCGGCTCCGAGTCACAACGATGGGCAAGTTTTGGTTTCCAAGGGTGTTTTTATTCCTCTTCAACTTCTCTCCCATACAGAGCCGCCTTTTTCACATGTCCGCACGTCACTTTCCTCTCTTCATTTTAGCCTGATTGCGGTGGTGCCTTTACGGGCAGTCGGAGAAATCAACGCCAACATAAAAAATACATCCAGCCTAGTTAAGACCATACCAAAGACTATAAAAATGGGACCCATTGCCTCCCTGCTTGGCACTCAGCATTAAGGGTTGGAATTGGGGGGTTAGATCACCAAATGATCCCCGAGCGCGGCACCGCTGCTGCTCACTGCTCCCCTCTCTCCCAGGGGATGGATTAAAATCACACAGGGATGGGTTAAATGCAAAGGACAAATTTCACCACACCCAGATGTGTGTGTGACAATCATTGGGACTTTAACTTAACTTAACTTTTAAGTTTTTAAGTAGTCACTGTAGAGCAGGCATGTCAAACTTAGTTTGGCTCTGGGGCCGGATCCAGAGTTTCTTTTCTCAGGTGGGCCGGATCAGTAAAAGAATGTCAACTCCAACTATTTAGCTTTGTTTTTCAGTACTATGCTTTATCATTCAGCCTACATTTGTAGCCTACCCTACATATTATAATCACGGATGACAAGGGATCTTTTCTAAGCATAACACATTTATACACAAACAATGGAGAAAAAAAATGATTTTCATGTTTGGCATTGAATGTGTTAACAACTGGTTTATTTTACCAGTTGAGTGAATGCAGTTTTACACCTGAACCAACTCACCACACTAAACAAACTCAAGTGGGAGCTATGAAAAAAAATGTTTTGCCTTAATTGTCATACTGCTTTGAAATAATAATAAATAAAATTACAAAATAAAGGTTTTAGCAGTGCATGGGCAATAAGATTAGACTACATCAGCTCAAACTACTAGGCTGGGCCTACTGAAGCTGAGAATATACTGCACAATATTAATTGTCTTTAATATGAAACCAGATTAATCTTATTTTTAATGATCTGTATTCATGCGTGCAAACAAATGTCGTGTCATCACACTTTTTTCTCTCTCTCACTGCACTCCTGCAGTCTACTTGCTGCTGCTGGCTCCTGAAACTTGGCATTTTTTGCTTTTACAAGTGCGTCGATATCAGGTGTCAAATCCTGAGTAGCAGCACATTTAACAATGTCATTCAAGTGTTCATTTGTTAACTTTGAGCGCTGCTTTGTTTTATCATTGTTCATCACGGAGAACACCTGTTCACAAAGATAAGTAGTCTCAAACATGGAGAGAACCTTTGCAGCCATGGCTGTTAATTTGGGGTAACCTGGCACAAGATACTGATAAAACGTGTCCAATCCCACGGACCCAAATGTATCCTTCATAGCGGAATCGCACTGCAAGTCAATAAGCTCGAGCTGAATGTCAGCTGGCACACCAGAAGGCTTCACTGTAAATGGCGAGCGAAAAAAGCCGAACTTGTTCTCAAGTTCACTGAAAACCTGAAACCTCCGCTCAAACTCTCGCAGCAAATCTGTTATGTTGTCTTTATATTTATCCAAATCGGGACGATCCGGTGCCTTCGGACGCACAGCTGTGAGACATGAGAAGTGCGTGGTGCCACCGCTGGATAGCTGCGTCTCCCACAGTGACAGTTTCATCTTGAACGCACTTATGCATGATGGACGTGAGCTCTTTTACACATTTACTGCCCTCTAGCGGCCGGAGGGAGCATTTGAGTTGTATTTATTTTAAAGAATCATAACTTTTGATAGAAATGAGCTAGTGACTCGCTTCTTTTTTTGACATACTCAGAAATTTATGACGGGCCGGATCAAATCACCCAACGGGCCGGGTCCGGCCCGCGGGCCGTATGTTTGACATGCCTGCTGTAGAGCTTGGATAGCAAAGTAAATTTATTGTTACTTCAAAGTAACTCAAAATACAACAATGAATGTGTAAAATGCTGGCAACAAAAGTGAGTACACCCCAACTGACACCCCAGGGGATGGATCAAAATCACACGGGGATGGGTCAAATGCAGAGGACAAATTTCACCACACCCAGATACGTGTGTGACGATCATTGGGACTTAAAAAAAAATAAAAATAAAAAATTCGGGTGCGTATTATACATGGGTACAGGCTTTTTTCTAGCATTGACATGCCACTTTTAGGGTGCGTATTATACATGGGGGCGCATTATACATGGAAAAAACGGTAGTGCTGACGCCGTACGACGCCGTAAGACATCCGTTTTTCGCTTTCCAAATAAGGCGTGCGCGGTCCCGCGGCAGGAGGAACAAAATCTCACAGGGGAACCAAATCTAGCACAACACCTGTTCAATGTGTGTGTGTGTGGGGGGGGAGGGGGACGATTCGTTGAACGATTCGTTTGAACGAATCTTTTGAGTGAACTGATTCTAAAGATTCAGTTCACCTAAAAGAACTGGAATGCACATCACTACTCGCTACAGCCATTAAAAGACGGGGGCGGGGCTTCGGCTAGGATTTCTTTGTTTTGTTACTCACATTCACGCCGTCACTCACACCGTCATATGTGGGAAACGAACTCAGTGTCGGCACACAAGAAAAGCAAGTGTACCCCTGCACCATCAGCCACTCCCCCTCAACTAGGATTTGGCCCGGTTTAGAATTTCCATCCATCCATTTTCTATACCACTTGTCCCCACAGGGGTCGCTGGAGCCTATTAGCCCAGCAGTTATTTTGTGTCATTTCAAATTTACCACTTTATTGTGTCCATCATTTCCATAGATTGAAGGAACTGAACCATCAACGAAATGAAGTATTTCGGCAAATCCTTCTCTATACTGATAAAAGATTTCTGAAACACTCCTTAACAAGTAGGACTTTGCCCACAGACGTGGGAACACTGCTTGAAAAATGAAATTTGACCAGGCACTTCTTTGAGTTTCTGATGTTTTGCAATGATTTGTGTCGATTGACAACAACAAATCCAACAATGGAACATTTTGATCTCTCCACTTTGGTATCCTTGAGTTGTTTGGACTACAAAATTCTCACAGAGTAATAAACAAGGCGGATTCGCAAATCTACCATGTTTTTTACTCTGATTTCCGTCTGGCAACACTCATTACCTTGTTTGGTTTGGCTCGTTCAATATTGAACTCTCATCTTATGTCAGTTGACCTTATCAGCTGACTGCAGGGGGAGGGCTGCCGCCCTCAGTTTATCTACTGGGCTGCACACGCAAGTTAGGTCAAAAGCAAACAGTGATGTCCGAAGAACAGGCTCCCCTTTGTGCCAGCCGCTTTTTCCTCTGTGGCCATGCCACCATAGGAACTTCTCTGTTATCAACGTAGTAAGCCCTACTTTTGTTGTCGTCACCTCTCGTGTCGCCGCGGTAATATCCTTTCTTGTCGTCTCTGAGGTAACGTTCCTCCCGTCGTCGCCCTGCTAAGGCCCCCTTTGCAGGTTCTGCGTTGGAACCCTGCCTGATTTGTTTGTCTTCAACCTCACCATGGACTACATTCCCTGGAGGTTGGCGCCTAAGCCTCCGTCCCCCCCGCTGCGTCCGAGCAGGGGTGAAGACGAGTTCTTGGCACCCAACGGGCCGGCTCAGGTCAATATGTCACCGGACGAGGGCAGTCCTGACAGCAGCTCAGGATCCTGCTGTGGGTTTTACTCCATTGTGGAAGACCCGACGAGTCCGGAAGCAGAGCTGAATGAGGTGTGGATGCTTTCGCCTGAGCGGCAGGTTCATCTCACGACGTTGAAGGAAGGCAAGGCCTTTAAAGTGCAGACTTACACCGGCAGCAACAAAACAGAGAGTCTGTTTACAGACTCGGAGGAGTCACCGTACCGAATCCAGCCAGAGAACCGCTGTCAAGTGTTTGGCGAAAAAGAAGAGAGACAACTGAGGAAGGAAATTATCCAAAAACAGGCCCCAAAGAAGAATCCAACTTTCAAGCTCAGTGAGCAGCTGAATGTGCTCAACGAGCGGGATTGGAGTCTATCAACAAATATGCAGGCAAAAGGTTTGACTTTGAGCCACAGCCCTGTAAGATTAGAAGCCCCTCGCTCCGCAAATATCGACAGGGCGCAGATCGACTTCAGTGCCGCTCGGCACCAGTTCCTTAAGCTGGAGCAGGGCGAACGCACCGTCCTTAGCCACTCCCAGTCTGGCAAAACTCAAACCTCAACTGGGAATGAGCAGAGGTCAGGTCCTATTGGCACAGTGGACGACCTCAATTTTTGGGCTTCTGAGGACGTGGGGGCAGAGGGGTGCCGTGGCTTCGTCAGCGGTAAAGACGTGTTTGATGACAGCATTCCTCCGCAAGCAGTGAGGAAAGGCAAGTCTGATGTTGACGACGAGACCCCGATTGAGAAGGAGATCCGCTCGGTTCGAGAACATGAGGAAAACCTCCAGCGCTCAAGAGGCCTGAAGCACCATGAAGGTCTCTCACACATGGTGGGGATTCAAAGCAAGCGTCCTCAGTCACAACCAATTCCTAACAACCAGTTGCACTTTTTTATTGAGCAGGGAAACCATGAGGGGGAAGTAAATCGGCAGGCTCCAGAACCACCGAGAGCGCTTTTACACCCAAAGGAACAGTTCCAGGAGGACCGGCAGGACAAGGAGGTCATTTTGTTTCCTTGCTGTCCTCATGGACACGCCAAAGAAACCTCCTCCTCCTCCCATGTCGGCTCGTGGACCAGAACTCTTTCTTGGCGGGAGTCTACCGACCTGAAGACTAGGAAAAACAATGTTCCAAATTTCATTGAGAAGGAGATAGAAGAGGCTCTACGACGAGAGCAGGAGCTTCAGCAGTCCAGACAGTCGAGAGAGTCCTTGGAGTCCAGGGATTCTGTACTGTCCAGAGTATGCAGAGAGCCCAGAAGGGAGTTCAGGGAGTCCAACCTTCACTTTGCAGTTCCTTTGTTGGCGCAGGCATCAAAGATGACCACCAAGCAGCTTTTACCCACAGAAAACTCAGGTGTGTCCCAAAGTCGTCCTTCTCTCGTTTGCCAATTTCCCTTATCACAAACACAAATGCCTCCATCATTGGCCACGAAGCCAATCCATGTCAGATGGCGTGGCATTGTCGCTTCTCATTCGCGTTGGTTATCTGACTGGAACATTCAATCATGACCTGCAAACAATTGGGAGAGACAGACCAAAGTCCTTGGCCAACCGGCTCCTCTTTTGACTAATCAATAACCTGGCTAAAGACATCACACAATACTGAACCATGTGATGTCATGTGATCCTCATAGCTTCACCCTTGCCAAAAGGCCCGATGGGGGCACTGCTGAGGGACTTTGAGGAGCGACGGGAGAGACTTAGGATCGACGACGGATCCGTGAGTGCAATTCAAAAGACAGCAAGGAGAGGGTTCTCTGGCACGCCCGCTACTTACTTGCCTGTCTGCTCGTTTTTTAGTACGCTGGAATCGAGCCCATCGATCACATCAACAACCAGGTGAGCACTAAATATCGCGTTAATCGCGTAAGTCACACACACAGCTTGTTTTCTTAATCTGCACACCTACACAAAACCGCAATCAACAGCACAGCAAAATAAAGTTTTTTTCCAGTATGAATAGATTTCCATTTGAAAACACAAAATTGCAAGAGTACTCTGTGGCATTCACAAAACTAGCGACAAAATTAATACGTAACATCAGTTCAAGACAAAAATACCCGTAGAGGACAATGTGGCACACAGTTGGTCTTCCTACGTCCCTTCTCCATAAACACGCAAAAATATTCGTATTAACAACGTGAAACGGAGGTTTCCTCATCTCTTGGCACGAAACCAAAGTAGAATTTGTGCCAAACGGCGACATTGATGAAAATGGCTCAAAAGACCTTGATATCATGAATTGTCTTCGGTGTTCAGCTGGTTTTCAAAAGCACATGGTGGAAGGTGGCTGGCTCGGGGAAGGAAAACTTCAGTAACACAGGGCTGATTGGGAAAAGATTTTTGTTAGGGTGGTGCTCACTCTAACTTATTTTGCAATAACCACACGGGAGACAAGCAAGTCCTTTTAGACACCTGCAGGCGGAGAGTTCATTCGTCGCTGTGCTTACAGCGATGGTCGAATGAAGTCTGACTCTGGCGTCATGCAGGAGCATTTTTATTGAGAGAAACAAAATAGGATTGAGATTGGGGGTGTGGGTGGACAGAATGGGGTGAGATCCCTGGCCTGCTGATCAAAGCATAGCTTTTATGACGTTGTGTAAACAAGGCAACTTTGATTGCTTCCTCTGCAGCTAGTCAATCAGCTGAAAAGATCTTAGCACTTTGTTATACTACTTTTGTTAAGACGGGACAAGCTAGGTAAATTATTACAGGTTACATTCCAACAGAATCATACGATGAAAATAATCTGTAAACCCTAACAATTTTAATCCAACGATGTCAGAATGAAGTGCTTCACGCCCAAAGAAAAATTGTTGAGTGGCCGCCTTGAGTCTTCTAGTCTCCATGCTTTATACCCGGTGACTCTTGACAGCATCGCTTTGCCTAACAGCTGCGGGTTGACCCCCAACTCGCTTCTTTGTCCTGCAGCCCATATACGGTCACCTTCTCATTTTTTTCTGGTCACAAACAACTGGCCGTTCTATATTCTGTCGTCAGTAACTATACATTACTGACAACAAACCCCAATATCCCAAGATTCAAGAGTTTTTTATTCGCCATGTTTGAACGTGCCAAACAAGGAATTTGACTTCGGTAAATCACAGCCTCTGTTCAACATTTAGGTGAATAACAACACTAAGGAGATGTGAAAAATGGCAAATATTCTCAAACATCCCCTGATCTTAAACTCCCAAGAGGGCAAGGAAAAACTCTAAGCTCCAGCTAGGGGAAATGAGAAACCTTGAGAAGAGACCACAGATGGGAGGGTCCCTCTTCCAGGATGACCAGGCTGCAATGGATGCAGAGAGGACACATAGTACAAACAGTGTAGACAATTCAAAAAAGGTGTGGAGAGCAGGATGTTATTGCACAGTAATGACTCTGAGACTCTAAGAGTGGTGTGAGTTCATCAGAGCAACAGCCTGGGGGAAGAAGCTGTCTCTGTGTCTGCTGGTTTTGGCGTACAGAGCTCTATAATGCCGTCCGGAGAGGAGTACCGTTTTTTTCCGTGTATAGTGCGCCCCCATGTATAGTACGCACCCCTAAAAATGGCATGCTGATGCTGGAAAAAAGCTTGTACCCATGTATAATACGCACCCAATTTTTATGAATTTTTTTAAAAAAAAAATTTAATTTTTTTTTTTTTTTTTTTTTTTTTTTAAGTCCCAATGATCGTCACACACGCAGGGAGGCAATGGGTCCCATTTTTATAGTCTTTGGTATAGTCTTAACTAGGCTGTATGTAATTTTTTTTGTTGGCGTTGATTTCTCCGACTGCCCCTAAACGCACCACCGCGCTCCGTGCGCATGGAGCGTGTTTGAAGTGAACAGCAGAGAAGAAAGGAACAAGGCAAAGTGTTGTGAAATAAAATATTACCTGTAATACGGATTTAGGTAGAGAACTGAACTCTCGCTCTTTATATAGCTGACGTGTCTTGCTCATCCGTTCTGCGCATCTGTAATGGCGGCCTCCGTATGATATCCGGTTTGCGTGTGTGCGAGAGCGAGAGAGAGCGAGAGAGAGAGCGCGCGAGAGAACGCTCAACCGTAGCGCGCCGCCGACCGCCCAACTGCACCGGGCTGGCCGATTATTGTGACAGAGCCGTCGCTGAAATTTAGAAGATATTTTTAAAGTCCTGATGTACTTTCTAAAATTTAAGTGGACCTCAGTGCGCACTGCGCAGGGAGCTTAATTTGGTGCGGTCGCGCAACCGCAGCGCGCCGGGCGCTCACTGTCGCATTGCTTAAAGAGCGCCTTTGTGTTTTAGGATGAACAGCAGAGACCAAAGGAACAAGGCAAAGTGTTGTGAAATAAAATATTACCTGTAATACGCATTTTGTTATTTGCTGATTGAAACTGCTAATTAAACTGTGAATTGAAACTAATAGGAAGAAAACAACTCTCGCTCTTTATATAGCTGACGTGTCTTGCGCATCCGTTCTGTGCATTTTATTTCACAACACTTTGCCTTTCTTCTCTGCTGTTCACTTCAAACACGCTCCATGCGACCGCAATGCTCTCGTATCAGACGCTTGCTCGATCACCTGCTCGTTTGCTGTCCCGTGCGCGCACGAAGCGCGGTGGTGCGTTTACGGGCAGTCGGAGAAATCAACGCCAACAAAAAAAATTACATCCAGCCTAGTTAAGACCATACCAAAGACTATAAAAATGGGACCCATTGCCTCCCTGCGTGTGTGACGATCATTGGGACTTAAAAAAAAAAAAAAAAAAAAATTAAGAAAAAAAAATTTTTTTTTTTTTTTTTTTTTTTTGTACCCATGTATAATGCGCACCCCGGATTTTAGGACAATAAATTAGTAAAATTTTGCGCACTATACACGGAAAAAAACGGTAGTTCAAACAGACTGCAACCTGGGTGAGAAGGGTCTGTAGAGATGTTACTTGCACGTTTCCTGGTCCTGGACAGGTACAAGTCTTGGATCGATGGGAGGTTAATTCCAATTACCGTTTTTTTCCATGTATAATGCGCCCCCATGATTTGAGTGAGTTGATTTGACTGAATGATTGAGAAAAAAATTCAGTTCTGAAGGCATTATTTGTCCCAAGCAAAGTGACAGGTGGTGGGGAGGGGGAATAAAAATTGTAACAGGAACTCTATAAAAATGTCAACCCGTTAGAATAGGTACCCCCCTCTCATTTTGAAAACGTTGAGTCTTGGACATCGCCTGACTCTTTGTCTGTCTTCCTGGGGTCTGTTCAGGTAGTGTGGCAAATTTGAACAGGTTGCTCCCTTCCTAGGCAGAGAAGAGAGGGGGAAAAAACAATCAATTAAGTTTATGTTTAAGTGAAAACGCTTAACCCTGTTACACGAGCACTGTCCTAGACAGTCCATGGTAGCTCGTACCTGAGTTTGTGCGAGATTGAGCAGAATGAATGTCTTGCTTGGAATATTGAGCCTTGCTATTGTTGGACTTGGTTCACAATTTAGGAAGCGCACTATCCGTGCCTCACGGCAAAAGCCAGAGCCAATTATCTGTTATCCAATTTACTCCCTGCGTGTTCGTTGTCTTTTGCAATGTAAGGAAAAGACTGAGACACTGAAACAAAATTTAGACTTACACAGGTTGGTTGAGTTCGATCACAATTCTTGATAAGAAAGCTCTGTTTTCAGGAAAGTACAATACAGCGCTGGGTCTTTCGTGCGACCATGCTGAAGAGCAGAAAGTCTCCATTCAGAAAAGGCAACGTTCAAGGTTCTTTAGTCAGCTTATATTCAGTTGCACATGCCGGTGTGGGCCGAGTTTGATGGGTGATGAGTCTTTGGGGTGGGGCAAGTTCGCAGGAGAGTTTGATTCCATGGGAGTGGGTGGTGGTTCGGTGAGAGCTGGTTCCGTGGCGTTGGGTGCTGATTATGGATGATTCGATGTCTGTGGGGGCTGTTGTTTTCTTTTTCGTCTTTCGACCTTGGCGATCATCTTTGGCCGGGTTCTTGGCTGCCTCCCTCTGGCACCTGCTGGTTTTATCTTCAAGTGACCTTCCTGTAAACATTCTCCTCCATTCTTGCATATACACTGTCGCACCTCGTCCATTCATCATCCTTCCACTTTTGTCATTTTGTACGGACTTATGTGAAGTTTTGTGTGTGACATCATCAATTCGTTAATGTTCCCTGACTATGCAAAGTTCTTTCTCATCACTTCCCATGCATTTGTTTGTTTGTCACATTCTTAGTTTACCGTATTTTTCGCACCAAAAGGCGCACTGGATTATAAGGCGCACCATCATTGAATTTTTTATTTTGGAAATTATTTCATATATAGGGCGCACCGGATTAAAAGGCGCATAAAATAGAAGTTATACTGCAACAAACTAAGGTTGACTAGGGTTGCGGGATGCATCCACTCGCCAATAACCAATGAGCCCTCTGTGAACAATCGCGTTTCTCAAACAATCTCCTATAAAATGATCAGAACTGACTAAAGTTCGATCTAACTGCTTACCTATGTTTCCCTTCCATATCGATCCGTAGATTTACTCAAAACATTAACAGAGCAGCCTATTTTGACATGAAATAGCCTTGTGCGTAAAGCAGCTATTATTATAGCATTAGCCATCCGCAAACTCCCATGAGCCTCAGCTCGCAGACCCCCATGAGCCTCAGCAAAGTGTAAACAATCGCGTTTCTCAAACGATCTCCTATAAAATGATGGGAACTGACTAAAGTTCGATCTAACACATTGGTACTATTTAACTATGTTTCCCTTCCATATCCATCCGTGGATTTACTCGAAACATTAATAGAGCAGCCTATTTTGACAGGAAATAGCCTGGTGCGTATAGCAGCTATTGTTATAGCATTAGCCATCCGCAAATTCCCATGAGCCGCAGCTCGCAATCTCCCATGAGCTTCAGCAAAGTGTAAACAATCGCATTTCTCAAACGATCTCCTATAAAATGATCGGAACTGACTAAAGTTCGATCTAACACATTGGTACTAATTACCTATGTTTCCCTTCCATATCAATCCGTAGATTTACTCGAAACATTAACGGAGCAGCCTATTTTGAAATGAAATAGCCTCGCGGGTACAACAGCTATTCGGTGACGCCCCCTGACGACAGTTGCAGTAATGTTGGGAAGCGATGCGACCTTGTAATTTACTAGTCGTACTAAAACGTACTGAAACATTTTGGCAGAGCACAACCAGTATGGATCAACAAATTCATCAATTGATCCATATATAAGGCGCACTGTGTTTTTTTGAGTAAAATGTACATTTTTAAGTGCGCCTAATAGTGCGGAAAATAGGGTAATTATGCTTCCGACCGTAGTTTTCATTATTAGTCAAAACATTTTCTTTCTGTCCAGAACAATCAATAGTAATCTAAGGCTGGCGTCTAGCATTAGGCAAAATACGACGTCACATCAAGCATTAATCAAAACATAAGATATAATCAAGTACAAACCATTCTTAGACACCTTGGGCCGTATCCGTGAATTAGAATAACATCAGGCATGCATGAAACAGTTCCTTAAGGGTCGTTATGCTATTCAGGCAATATATCAACAAACATTTGTTATTTCAAAGTGCACAGAAATACATATCAGAACATGAAGTTATAAAAACCTATGTCATCACCATATATAAAAATGTCTAGTTATGTCTCCTTTATTGGTTTGGTGTGCAGGTAATTTAATTCCATCCATCCATCCATCTTCTTCCGCTTATCCGGGGTCGGGTCGCGGGGGCAGCAGCTTCAGAGGGACTCCCAGACTTCCCTCTCCCCAGCCACTTCATCTAGCTCATCCCGGGGGACCCAAGGCGTTCCCAGGCCAGCTGAGAGACAGTCTCTCCAGCGCGTCCTGGGTCGTCCCCGGAGTCTCCTACCGGTGGGACATGCCCGGAACACCTCCCCAGGGAGGCGTCCAGGAGGCATCCTGATGAGATGCCCGAGCCACCTCATCTGGCTCCTCTCAACGTGGAGGAGTAGCGACTCTCCTCCGAGTCTCTCTCGGATGACCGAACTTCTCACCCTATCTCTAAGGGAGAGCCCGGACATCCTGCGGAGAAAACTAATTTCGGCCGCTTGTATCCGGGATCTCGTTCTTTCCGTCACGACCCATAGCTCGTGACCATAGGTGAGGGTAGGAGCGTAAATCGACCGGTAAATCGAGAGCTTTGCCTTTTGGCTCAGCTCTCTCTTTACCACGATGGACCGGTACAGAGTCCGCATTACTGCCGACGCTGCACCGATCCGCCTGTCAATCTCGCGCTCCATCTTCCCCTCACTCGTGAACAAGACCCCAAGATACTTAAACTCCTCCACATGGGGCAGGATCTCATCCCCGATCTGGAGAGGGCATTCCACCCTTTTCCGATCGAGGACCATGGACTCGGATTTGGAGGTGCTGACCCTCATCCCGACCGCTTCACACTCGGCTGCGAACCACTCCAGTGAAAGCTGGAGATCACGGCCTGAAGAAACCAACAGCACCACGTCGTCTGCAAAAAGCAGAGACGCGATGCTGAGGTCCCCAAACCGGACACCCTCAACGCCTCGGCTGCGCCTAGAAAATCTGTCCATAAAGATTATGAACAGAATCGGTGACAAAGGACAGCCTTGGCGGAGTCCAACCCTCACTGGGAACGAATCCTACTTACTGCCGGAAATGCAGACCAAACTCTGGCATCGGTGATACAGGGACCGAACCGCCCTTATCAGTTGGCTTAGTACCCCGTACTCCCGAAGCACCCCCCCCAGAACCTCCCGAGGGACACGGTCGAACGCTTTCTCCAAGTCCACAAAACACATGTGGACTGGTTGGGCGAACTCCCATGCACCCTCGAGGATCCTGCTGAGGGTGAAGAGCTGGTCCACTGTTCTACGGCCAGGACAAAAGCCAAACTGTTCCTCCTGAATCCGAGGTTCGACCTCCCGACGGACCCTCCTCTCCAGCACCCCTGAATAGACCTTACCAGGGAGGCTGAGGAGTGTAATTCCCCTGTAATTGGCACACACCTTCCGGTCCCCCTTCTTAAAGAGGGGAACCACCACCCCAGCCTGCCAATCCAGAGGCACTGTCCCCGATGTCCACGCGATGTTGTAGAGACGTGTCAGCCATGACAGCCCCACAACATCCAGAGCCCTTAAGAAATCCGGGCGGATCTCATCCACCCCCGGGGCCTTGCCACCGAGGAGTTTTTTAACTACCTCAGTGACTTCGACCCCAGAGATTGGAGAGTCCGCTTCAGAGTCCCCAGGGCCTTCTTCCACAATGGAAGGCGTGTAGTTGGAATTGAGGAGGTCTTCGAAGTATTCTCCCCACCGACACACAACGTCCCGAGTCGAGGTCAGCAGCACGCCATCTCCAATGTAAACTGTGTTGACGTTGCACTGCTTCCCCCTCCTGAGACGCCGGATGTGGGACCAGAATTTCCTCGAAGCCGTCCGGAAGTCATTCTCCATAGCCTCGCCAAACTCCTCCCACGCCCGGGTTTTTGCCTCAGCAACCGCCGAAGCCGCGTTACGCTTGGCCATCCGGTACCTGTCACCTGCCTCCGGAGTCCCGCATGCCAAAACGGCCCGATAGGACTCCTTCTTCAGCTTGACGGCATCCCTTACCACCGGTGTCCACCAGCGGGTTCGGGGATTGCCGCCACGACAGGCACCAATGACCTTACGGCCACAGCTCCGGTCGGCCGCCTCAACAATGGAGGCGCGGAACAAGGTCCATTTGGACTCAATGTCCCCCCCCTCCCCCGGGACGTGGGAAAAGCTCTGCCGGAGGTGGGAGTTGAAGCTCTTCCTGACAGGGGATTCCGCCAGACGTTCCCAGCAGACCCTCACAGAGCATTTGGGTCTGCCAGGTCGGACCGGCATCTTCCCCCACCATCGGAGCCAACCCACCACCAGGTGATCAGTTGACAGCTCCACCCCTCTCTTCGCCCGAGTGTCCAAAACATGCGGCCGCAAATCCGATGTCACGACTACAAAGTCGATCATCGAACTGCGGCCTAGGGTGTCCTGGTGCCAAGTGCACACATGGACACCCTTATGTTTGAACATGGTGTTCATTATAGAAAATACGTGTCGAGCACAGAAGTCCAATAATAGAACACCGCTCGGGTTCAGATCGGGGGGGCCGTTCCTCCCAATCACGCCCTTCCAGCTCTCACTGTCATTGCCCACGTGAGCATTGGAGTAACCCAGTAGAACGATGGAGTCCCCAGAAGGAGCGCCCTCCAGCACTTCCTCCAGGGACTCCAAGAAGGGTGGGTACTCTGAGCTGCTGTTTGGTGCATATACACAAACAACAGTCAGGACCCGTCCCCCCACCCGAAGGCGGAGGGAGGTTACCCTCTCGTTCACCGGGGTGAACCCCAATGTGCAGGCGCCCAGCCGGGGGGCAATAAGTATACCCACACCTGCTCGACGCCTCTCACCGTGGGCAATTCCAGAGTGGAAGAGAGTCCAGCCCCTCTCGAGAGGGCTTGTACCGGAACCCAAACTGTGCGTGTGAATATATGTGAATATAGTACTTGTCTGCTTATGTACTTTATTCAATGAGGTTTGAGCATATCTGTTTTTGTAGCTAGGCAGGACTTTTAGTATTTCGACCCCATTCCTTCACTATCATGGTCAATATGTGTCGGCAGGTGGTGGAATCAACTCGAGTCATTCGACACAAAAGCCAACGGGCTTTGCGCTGGGAAGCGGGGCTCTTTGCCAACTAGCGGAAGCACATTCAGAACCCCTCAGCGGGGGCTCCCGGATCCAGATCTAGCCGTGCGTCGCTCTCAAATGTGGCCTCATCAAGTTTGTAAGGTGCGGAGGAAGGCATGGCCATGATAATAATGATGAAGACGAGGATGCTGATCCATTCGTTATATTCCAAAGAGCACATATACTGTTTTCCATGGCAGCGTGCTGAAGGTTGCATGTGCATGCGCTCCCGCATTTGGGCACACGCGTGTATGCGTTTCATCTCCACCAAGACCGTTTCCATGGATACAGCATGGCAAGTCTCAAGGTCCAGGATGCAAGGCAGCGCCCCTGCAGTGCTTTTGGACTTGAACGTTGAATTTCTTTTCCGGTATAAAAGCAGTCTATTTGACCGCTTATATGGTGCATAGACGTCTAGACCAGTGGTGTCCAAACTACGGCCCGCGGGCCAACTGCGGCCCGCGGTCCAGTTTTTATTGGCCCGCAGCAAATTCTGAAAACATAATTGAATATGGCCCGCACAAGAAGCTTGAGCTCACTTCTCAGTTTCAACACTAGATGGACCCCGCCACACAAATGAAATCAAGCGAAGAAAAGCCTTTACCGCGAGTCCCCAGAAATGGCTGCACCCTCCCGGAAGAGAAGCGAACTCGTAGCGTTTGACGTCCCATTAGCAACCCCCCCCCCCCCCCGGACACCCAGGCCCCTTCACGTTACTAAATATGGCCCTCCTTGCAAAAGGTTTGGCCACCCCTGGTCTAGACTAAAGCCTGGCTAAAACATGCCTACCATGAAAGTTTCATATAGACGTCTATCGTGTAGACCGCTATTAGACATCTACGCGTTTATAGCATAGCATATGCATGTGATCCTTACCTTTGTGTAGTTCCAGTATGTTGTGAAAATGCATGTGATTAGTGATATTCCAGGGTGTGAAAATTTACATAGTTTTTAAAAAAGTCATACCGTTTTTCCATGTATAATGCGCAAAATTTAACTACCGTTTTTTTCCGTGTGTAATGCGCCCCCATGTATAATACGCACGCTAAAATTTGGCATGTTGATGCTGGAAAAGAGCCTGTACCCATGTATAATACGCACCCAATTATTTATTTATTTATTTTTTTTTTTTTAAATAAATTCTTTATAAATTCAAGTCCCAATGATCGTCACACACGCAGGGAGGCAATGGGTCCCATTTTTATAGTCTTTGGTATGGTCTTAACTAGGCTGGATGTAATTTTTTTTGTTGGCGTTGATTTCTCCGACTACCCGTAAAGGCACCACCGCGCTCAGTGCGCACATTTGAAAAAGGCGTGCGGACGTGAAAAAGGCGGCTCTGTATGGGAGAGACGTTGAAGAGGAATAAAAACACCCTTGGAAACCAAAACTTGCCCCTCGTCGTGACTCGGAGCCACAACAAATGTTTTGGATTTGTGTAGGGTACATTGTGACAGCAAACGAGCAGGTGATCGAGCAAGCGTCTGATACGAGAGCATTGCGGTCGTATGGAGCGTGTTTGAAGTGAACAGCAGAGACGAAAGGAACAAGGCAAAGTGTTGTGAAATAAAATATTACCTGTAATACGCATTTTGTTATTTGCTGATTGAAACTGCTAATTAAACTGTGAATTGAAACTAATAGGAAGAAAACAACTCTCGCTCTTTATATAGCTGATGTGTCTTGCGCATCCGTTCTGCGCATCGGATCCATAGTGCGCATGCGCAGTCATACTGCCTCCGTATGACGTCTGGTTCGCGATGGAGATTAAAAAACAAACAATATTTGACAATAACACACCATCAAGGATTGCACCATTGCATCAAACGATGTGTCGTCAATTATGAATTTTACTGACTAAGTGTGTTGGGCAGGATGGCTGAATGCGATGCGCGATTGACAACAAACAAGAAGAAAGGTGATTTCAAGTTTTATTTCGAGGGAGATTTGTCATGTCTCGACCCCAGTTTTGCTATGTGTCTAGGTTGCCATAGTTTCTGTTCGCGTCGCCCCTCCCTTCCTGTGTCACCTCAATCAATGTAATGTGTTTTGTATTTAAGTCCTGTCTGCCCCTCGCTCACCGTCGGATCATTGCATGTGTTACTGTCATGATGTCTGTTTGGTTTCTGTTCCTGTCTTTGGTAATGTCACCCTGTCTTTTTGTTCCACGACTTTGGCGGTCAGTCCTGTTGTTGGTTTTGTTGTACCATGATTTTCTTAAAAAAATAAAAATAAAAAAAAATAAAAATAAAAATTAAAAATTTGTACCCACGTATAATGCGCACCCCAGATTTTAGGACAATAAATTAGTTAAATTTTGCGCATTATACACGGAAAAAAACGGTAATCGTTTGTCCACTGCAGGTTAAATACCCTGCATTCTGAATCAATTTTTCTCTTACCTAACCTTTTCGCCATCTGGTATTGTTCAGAGGGCCGGGCCAAATGTGCTGATGGGCCGGAGTTTGGTGACCACTGATATAAACGAATACAATAAACAGATACTTTCAAGTTTCAATTCAACGACTTGAGTTTGTTCTTAGGAACAAAATCGCCTCAACCAAGTCAGCCTTCATCGCGCCGCCCTGATCAGACATGATAAACTTGAGCCCGGAAAACAGGCGCTCTACGCTGACTTGACTGATTGGCATTGCTGTTAGTGTCCGAGTCGCTGCCTTGAGGCCGGACGGATAACGATCAGCTGTAACAAATGGGCTCTCTTTCATTCGACCAAGTGCCAACATTGCCCCAATTTCTTCATCTATGTCGGTTAGCGAGGTGGCGACCGACAAACGCCGGCGGCGCTCAATGCTGTCAAGTTCTTTTTCAAACTCATCCTCCTCCGTTGATGTGGAGCCATCAACCTCGGCCTCCATCGACGGCCCCTCCAGGGGCTGGTGAGTACGAGACCGGATTCGCCTCACAACGGCACAAAGGCCATTCTTGGCGTGCTCCATCTGCTCTTCGCTGAGGAGAATGCGGTAACGCGCATCGACGAAGACGGCTGCCAGAAAAAAATCATTGTCGAAGAGCTTGTCCTTTCGTTGCTCCATTAAATTGGCGATTGGTGAAGCCAGAGGGGGCTGCTTGCGCAACGCTGCCTTCAAGGCCGACCACTCCTTGAGAAAGCTGCCGGGGGTGATTGAGGCCGACTGGAGCTTGACCGTGACATCGTATGGCATCTTGAGGATCATGGCTGTTGGAAAAATGTATATATATGTTATCATGCATTCTCTTTTTATAATGCTTTACCGCAATATTACTATATTACTATAATGCTTTACCGCAATATTACTACAAATATGTGCTTGCTGCTCTGCCTTGTTGTTCTTATGTTTTACCACAGAAGAGGCGAGAGGTTACATCTGGGTCAGCAGGATGCAGCTGCAAAGAAACCATACGCCTTGCCGCCGCACTGCAACCTCACACTCTCGATGAAGCGTCTAGCAAACATCTGCTTTGGTTGAGTGGTTATCACCGCTGACTCGCGCTCTTGATGGAGCGTTAAGCAAGTATCTGGTTTCCTGCCTATATTACCATATAAGTATGTCACCTTGCGTTTTTTGTGTTTACGAAGCAAAGCCCACACGCTTTCCCTCTTTCCCTTAGGGGCCTTTTGTTTCTCTTTGTGGGTAGGGCGAGTCCAAATAAAAAGAGCAAGGGTGGAAACAGATATTTAGTGTAGTGAGATGGTTGTAAGTAGGGGTGTAACGATACATCGATACACATCGATTAATCGATATAATGCTCTACGATTTATTGGCATCGATGCTAAAGGTAAACATCGATTTATATCGCCGTGTTTGACCTCGGACATTAGACGCGACTTTATTTTGAAATCCAGTTCATTGTTGCTTGCTTCCTCTTTCCGGGAGCAGGGAGCAGTGCGCGGCGTTGTTGTGTTGTGAGCAGAGCACGCAGGTGAAAGGGGAGGCGACAACTAGTACGCGGCTCCTGGGCTGGTGCTATGGCTAGTGTCCAAAAAGACGAGGAAATTTGCTCTCCTTTAGGCTTCAAGTCATTCGTTTGGAAGCACTTTGGATTCCAAAGAAAAGATGGCTCAACGGACAAGACACGTGCAGTTTGTAAATCCTGCCATGCGGTGATCAAATATTCAGGGAGCACAAATCTCGCCTCACATTTAAAGAAAAAACACCACATCAAAGTTCAGTGTTAAAGTAAGCACTTTGTATACTACAATACTCTTGTAATTTCCTAAATAAAAAGTTTGCAGTACCTTGTTGATTTTGCGTATGAATTGTTATAAATCAGGATATTGTTCTATATTTTTTATTAAAAAAAATATATATATCGATCGTAGAGCACTATATTGCGATATATCGTGAATGAATCGCAGCAGGCTTTAAGATATCGGCAAATATCGTATCGTAGTTCTTTATATCGATATTATATCGTATCGTGACAAAACCCGCGATTTACACCCCTAGTTGTAAGCTATCTGTACTGCACTCCTTGCAAGCAAAGACTCAATATTCTGTCTTACTTGTGGTTTGTCTGCTGATACTTTTCTCTTAACAGTTATTCAGTCAGCGAATTAAACCTGACAGTGGCCAAGGTCTCAAGCTTCTTCCATTCTGACTCGTTAAGGAGAAGTTCCGGAGAAGCAGCCGCCAAGTCCTGGACATGCTCTCGTAGATGAAGGAGCCGTTTTTTCATGAGGTACTAGGTGCTTCCCCAACGGGTAGCCACATCGGCGACAGGGAGAAGACCTCCTCGACGACGGAGGACAGCAAGCAGATTGGGGGTCCGCAGTCTCTTCACCACCCGTCGGACTTTATCCAGTAGTTTCATGACATGCTCCGCCTTCAATCCGTCACGAATTGCCAGTTGCAGCGTGTGAATAGCACAGCGCATGTGATAAATCATTCGAAAGTCGGCATCCTGAATCCCAGCGAACTTCTCAAGCTGGACCTCGTCGTCCAGATTGACGCCCCCCTCGTCCTCATCCATTTCGTTTTCAGTATCATCAGCATCCTCGTCGTCCTCATTGATGAGCCGCACGGCTTTGCTCATGGTCGCTGCGTTATCGACGATGATGGAGAGGACATGCAGGTCAAAATCCTTGATGACGGCGTTGATGACATTCTTGACCGCCTCACTGTCATGCCCCATTGATGGCAAGAGTCTTGATTTTAATCTCCCCGTCGCGGAAGTACTGGACGTTGATGCCCATGTAGTTCCGCATGAGCCTGGTGGCCGCGTCTGCCTTGATGAATACGCATTCCTGGCTCAGCTCCGACTTGATTTCCTCCAACCTGTCGGCCTCAGCCACCACCATGTGGCGGATCTGATCTCTGTCTAGGCTGACAGAGAGCTGATTAGCAGCAGGCCCTAGCAGCGTCCGCATAGCCGACTGCTGTAATGTGACGAGCGACCGCCTTTTGAAACTCCTCGCGGTCCATCTTGTATTGGATCGTCTTGTGCGTCACTTTCGCTGTCACAAACCTGAGAAAAAAATTAAATCATTAGTGAAATGGCCAAAGTAATAATGTATCTGCAATTTTCGTTTTGAGTTTTGATCGATACATTTTTCATCATTTGTAAAAATGTAAAAAAACATTTCAGACTATACTTACTTCATCATCGATGTCTGAGCCGATGGACCAGGCGTCGCCGTCGTTTTTGGCTTTTTGTTCTCCTCTTCCACCTTTGGACAGATTTGAGTTTGAATTCATGAATTTTTCTTATGTTCGACTATAGTAATCTCAACACAGTATTATACCGGAAATCAATTGTAATCCACTTATCAAAAGCTTACCTTCGCGAATGCCTCTGGGTGCTTCCTCTTGAGATGGCGCTTCAGGTTGGCCTGCTGATTTGCGCCAGCAGAACTCAGCGAAAACCGTGCATTACATGTATCGTTTACGATGCACACGGCCTTCTCTTCTTGCACATCAAAATACGTCCACACATGACTCTTTCTGGATGCCATGATTATCCGAGGGACAAAATAGCTAATTATATATGCAGAACAAACGCAACTGCTTTCACACTGGCTGGTTCGGCTTATATAGGATCCCTTGCTGAGAGCGCGGACGTAAAAGTGAGGCGACGTTCCAATCGGACGTCGGATCGATAACATTTTCCCTGCCCTACCGGAGTTGTGCTAGTTCATAACGTAGATCACTCATGGCGTAGTCATAAATGTACGGTTGACAATTTAACCGATAGAAGTGGATACATTGGAACATAACCTACACTCTAATATATTATTTGACATGGTATTAAATGCGTGGCTTTACAAAAATAGTCATTGAAGCCCACCCTTAGCCCTGAGTGCCGTTGGCATGAGGCAAAACGCTTGAAAACACACACTCTCGCCCAATTAAATAACCATTCTGAAACACAGGACATGTAAGATAATATTTCTTAATCATTAATTACCGTTTTTTTTCCATGTATAATGCGCCCCCATGTATAATACGCACCCTAAAAATGGCATGTCGATGCTGGAAAAAAAGCCTGTACCCATGTATAATACGCACCCAAATTTTGACTCCTACTTAAGTCCGTGAACGTAAAATTATTTCAGAAAAAAAAGAAATCTTTGGGAACAACCGGATGTTATTCTGCCGGTCAGTATCACTGCGCAATAGCGAAGAAATGTTTCGGATCTGTGTAGGGTACATTGTGACAGCAAACGAGCAAGTGATCTAGCAAGCGTCTGATACGAGAGCATTGTGTTTGTATGGAGCGTGTTTGAAGTGAACAGCAGAGAAGAAAGCGCATCTGTAATGGCGGCCTCCGTATGATATCCGGATTTAAAAAAAAAAAATATATATATATATATATATATATATATATATATATATATATATATATATATATATATATCCATGTATAATGCGCACCCCAGATTTTAGGACAATAAGTTTGTTAAATTTTGTGCATTATACATGAAAAAAAACGGTACACCATTATAGCTCAGACATTTATTTAAACACAAATAATTTGTGACGACCCCATAACTATCGAAACACATCAATGATATAAGCTGGGTGACATAATCGTCCTTGACATTGGTACATAATGTAAACATTAGCCTAAGTGCAACTCAACGTGGCCGCATTGATCGTAAGCAGGGCTGTGAACAGTATTCCTAGGCGCATTCTCAGCAGCATGATGAAAATAAAATTGAACGTATTTTTTTTATTGTCGGACTCGGTGGACTCGGTCAAAATCAGCGCCGAGTCTGAGTCCGGCAAAAACGACCGAGTCCGACCGAGTCCGAGTCCCCAAGTCCGAGTCCACAGCCCTGCTTCACACGGACCAATGGTTATTTAAAACAAAGCAATACAACTTCTGTACATTATTATACAACTTACAGCTGGTTTAGGGTTTACTATTTCATATTTGATGGATTTAATTTTGTCATCTAAATTCGGTCTATGGAATAACTTATTGTAGACGTCTATATCAGGTTCTAGAAATAACCACACTTCACACGTACGGATCAATGGTTGTTTAAAATAAAGCAATACAACTTCTGTACATTATTTATACAACTTACAGCTGGTTTAGAGTTTAATATTTCATATTTGATGGATTTAATTTTGTCGTCTGTCTATATCAGGTTATGGAAATAACCACACGTACGGCTCAACGATTGTTTAAAAAAAAGCAATACAACACCTGTACATTATTTATACAATTTACGGCTGGTTTCGAGTTTAATATTTCGAAATATTATTACTAGGGGTGTAAATCGCGGGTTTTGTCACGATACGATATAATATCGATACAAAGAACTACGATACGATATTTGCCGATATCTTAAAGCCTGCTGCGATTCATTCACGATATATCGCGATATAGTGCTCTACGATCGATTTTTTTTTTTTAAATAAAAAATATAGAACAATATCCTGATTTATAACAATTCATACGCAAAATCAACAAAATCACACTCTTTATTTAGGAAATTACAAGAGTGTTGCAGTATACAAAGTGCTTATTTTAACACTGAACTTTGATGTCGTGTTTTTTCTTTAAATGTGCAGCGAGATTTGTGCTCCCTGAATATTTGATCACCGCATGGCAGGATTTACAAACTGCACGTGTATTGTCGGTTGAGCCATCTTTTCTTTGGAATCCAAAGTGCTTCCAAACGAATGACTTGAAGCCTAAAGGGGAGCAAATTTCCTCGTCTTTTTGGACACTAGCCATAGCACCAGCCCAGGAGCAGCGTACTAGTTGTCGACTCCCCTTTCACGTACCTGCTCTGCTCACAATACAACAACGCCGGGCGCACTACTCCCGGAAAGATGAAGCAAGCAACAATGAACTGGATTTCAAAATAAAGTCGCGTCTAATGTCCGAGGTCAAACACGGCGATATAAATCGATGTTTACGTTTAGCATCGATGCCAATAAATCGTAGAGCATTATATCGATTAATCGATGTGTATCGATGTATCGTTACACCCCTAATTATTACCGTTTTTTTCCATGTATAATGCGCCCCCATGTATAATACGCACCCTAAAAATGGCATGTCGATGCTGGAAAAAAGCCTGTACCCATGTATAATACGCACCCATTTTTATTTATTTATTTTTTTAAGTCCCAATGATCGTCACACACGCATCTGGGTGTGGTGAAATTTGTCCTCTGCATTTGACCCATCCCCGTGTGATTTTGATCCATCCCCTGGGGGAGAGGGGAGCAGTGAGCAGCAGCGGCGCCGCGCTCGGGAATCATTTGGTGATCTAACCCCCCAATTCCAACCCTTAATGCTGAGTGCCAAGCAGGGAGGCAATGGGTCCCATTTTTATAGTCTTTGGTATGGTCTTAACTAGGCTGGACGTATTTTTTTTGTTGGCGTTGATTTCTCCGACTGCCCGTAAAGGCACCACCGCGATCAGTTTGTTTAAAATGGAAAAGAGGAAAGTGACGAGCGGACATGTGAAAAAGGCGGCTCTGTATGGGAGAGAAGTTGAAGAGGAATAGAAACACCCTTGGAAACCAAAACTTGCCCCTCTTCGTGACTCGGAGCCGCAACAAATGTTTCAGATTTGTGTAGGGTACATTGTGACAGCAAACGAGCAGGGGATCGAGCAAGCGTCTGATACGAGAGCATTGCGTTCGTATGGAGCGTGTTTGAAGTGAACAGCAGAGACAAAAGGAACAAGGCAAAGTGTTGTGTAATAAAATATTACCTGTAATACGCATTTTGTTATTTGCTGATTGTATTAAACTATCACATTCATTGTCAGTCAAGAAGAGGACTATTCGCATCGGATCCATAGTGCGCATGCTGCCTCCGTATGACGTCCAGTCCGCGATGGAGATTAAAAACCAAACAATATTTGACAATAACACAGGTTTCTTTTCCTGTCTTTAGTAATGTCACCCTGTCTTTTTGTTCCACGTCTTTGTCGGTCAATCCTGTTGTTGGTTTTGTTAGAGAGTTATGTTAGTTTACCAAGTCTGTGTTTTGAGTTCCTCCAATGAACCCTAGTCCAAGCTGCACTCGGTCGCCCTGCTCCTTTCCACACTCCATCCGTGACAAGATTTTCTTCAAAAATTGTTGTACCATGATTTTCTTACCAAAAAAATTTTTTTTAAAATTGTACCCATGTATAATGCGCACCCCAGATTTTAGGACAATAAATTAGTTAAATTTTGCGCATTATACATAGGAAAAAACGGTATATTTGATGGATTTAATTTTGTCGTCTATATTAGGTCTATGGCATGACCTAATATAGACGTCTAAAATAGGTCTACACTTAGACGAGACGTCTAATAGTTCTAGTTCTAAGTTCTAATAGAGGGAACCTGTTCAAATTTGGCACACAGCCTGAAAGGACCCTCAGGGATACAGAAAAAAAACAGCTGGAGTCCAGCACTCACAGTTCTCAAAATAAGGGGGGGGGAACATATCCTCACGGGCCGGCTGTGAGGATTTGTTCCCCCCCTGTAATTTGGCCTAGGAATGAGGGAACCTGCTCAAATTTGGCACACAACCTGAAAAGACCCCCAGGGAGACACAAAACAAAACGTCAATACCCAAATGGTATTACGAAGAAGGAGAAGTACGTATTGAGAAGAAAAGCTTTTTACGACGTTGAGGGTAAGATACACAACGTACTTAAATCAAGCAAATTAGATCCAGAGACGCACCAAAAATTCACATTGCAGAACCTGCTAATTTCTACATTAACATCAGAAACTTAAGTTTTAGAGTAATTACTCTATAAGACAAATAATTGACTTATAAAATGTTGGACGCAATATATATAACACACCTCACTATGAAGGAAATTGTTGAATTTGTTGAGTGCAACTCAAGCTATGTTTTTTTTTCAAGTAACTATTTGTAGATCTATTGAGCAAATATTTGATAAATTATCAAACTAAAGTAACATATTTGGTTGTAGACCCATTGAGTGAACATTTGATATATAATGAAACTAATGGGTTTTTTTTGTCTAAGTAGCAAATTTGCAATTAGGTGTATTGAGTGAGCACTTAATGAATTACCACAAGTATGGTGCTAATTCAACGTTTTATTTTTACTTCTACTCAGGAGGGGAGCTGTATTATTGCCGCCAAAACGGCATAGACCAGGCAGTCCAAGTGAAGGTTGTCTGTGGTGCTGAAGAGGCGAATGAAATTTTTAAGAGTTTTCATGCCAGCCCGGCAGCGGCACACACCACATTCTTTATGCACTGCTAACATCTGACATTGTATTTTTCAGTTTGCAGAACATCTTCTTTCAAATGAAGAAATAGATTTCTCAGCAAAGGCACATGATATAAATAGGTACAGGCTGCAAATTGGCACCACACTTCTATTAGAGACTGGTAAGTAATATGCACCCAAGAGATGTTATTGCCACCCAAAGAATGGTCCTGACTGTGCTATCAATGCTATATACAACTCAGTTAAGTTGTACACAGGGAAGTACTATAGCAATTCTTCTGTCTTTGTTTTCACAGATGATTCATCTGACTTGTGCTTTGTTTGTGGGGAAGCTACACATGACACAGACAACAGATGGGTAATTATGTTAACTAATGCATGTGATGATTAAGAAATATATTGAATTACACATTCGTTGTAAATTATTGTAAATGTGCTGCATTGTATGATCTTGCTTTTATCTTTGTTAACCAGATTCAGTGTGACGAGTGTTGCAGGTGGTTCCATCTTGTATGTGTCGGGGAGCCTCCAACTGAAGGCTCTTTTTTGTGTACAACATGTACAGAAATTAAATGCTAAATATTTGAAGCTTGCTTAAAGACCATTTTGCTTTTCTTTTTTTTTTTAATTAAAATTTGTATTTTTAAATTTTATTTTATTATTATTTTAAAAAAATAATAATTTATTTTTCTTAATAAAGTTCAAAGTCAAAGTCTGTTTTATTGTCAATCCCTTCATATGTCAAGACACACAAAGAAACCGAAATTCCGTTTCCTCTATCCCACGGTGACGAGACATAGTACACGATAGACATACAAGTAGACGACACAAAATAAAAACAAGAAGGCACAAACAATAAATAATAAATAAATAAATAATATGAGTGATGAATAAGTAATAAACAAATAATCCAATAAATAAGAGGAGCAAAACTGAGACAGAGTGCATACAGCAGACAGTAAGCATAGCGCAAAGTACAGGACGCTACACAGGAGGGGGGAGCGAGTTCAGGATCCTAACAGCCTGGAGTATGAAGCTGTTGGTGAGTCTGGTGGTGCGGGAGCGCAGACTCCTGTAACTCTTCCCAGAGGGCAGAAGATCAAACAAAGAGTGAGCGGGGTGACTCACATCACTCACAATCGTGGTCGCCTTGCGGGTGAGATGGGAGGTGTAAATGTCTTTCAAGGAGGGGAGTGAACATTTACATTTAGTTTAAAGTTATAATTTTTTATGTATGTTATATGATTAAGAAACAAAGTTGTTTGACCAAAATAAGGCCAAAGAAATTGATAAAGTGCAGTAATAACGGTATCACTGCACAAATCTGAAAAAAAAAAACAGCTGGAGTCCAGCACTCACCGTTCTCAAAATAAGAGGGGGGAACATATTCTCACAGGGCAGCTGTGAGGATTTGTTCCCCCCCTGTAATTTGGCCTAGGAATGAGGGATTCTGTTCAAATTTGGCACACAACCTGAAAAGACCCCTAGGAAGACAGAAAAAAAAACTGCTGGAGTCCAGCACTCACCGTTCTCAAAATAAGGGGGGGAACATATCCTCACGGGCAGCTGTGAGGATTTGTTCCCCCTTGTAATTTGGCCTAGGAATGAGGGAACCTGTTCAAATTTTGCACACAACCTGAAAGGACCCCCAGGAAGACAGAAAAAAAAACTGCTGGAGTCCAGCACTCACGGTTCTCAAAATAAGGGGGGGGGGGGGAGACATATTCTCACGGGGCAGCTGTGAGTTGGAGTCCAGCACTCACCGTTCTCAAAATAAAGGGGGTGGGTGGGTGGTTGGTGTTAAACATATCATTTTAAACATGACATTTTTTATAGAGTTCTTGTTACAATTTTTATCCCCCCCTCCCCACCATCTGTCACTTTGCTTGGGACAAAAGGAGCCTTCAGAACTGAAATTTCTTCTCAATTATTCATTCAAATCAATTCACTCAAATCATTCTCGTTATGAAAGATTTGATCACAAAACGTGTGTGGCTTTTTCTTAAATGAACACGTTTGACATTGCTATAGTGTCAGCTTTTAATTATATTGCGCTGTCATGTTAAAGCAAATTTATAAATGCAACAATATTAATTTGCTTTGAAAATACCTGAGTAATAAAATAAAATGGATGGATGGATGAATGATGATCACAATTAAGTATAAAGTCTCCTTTGTAATTGTAATGTCGTCCTGACATAAAACAGGCCACGCCGTGTGCTGAACAGAAAACTCGTGTTCTTTATTCTTCAACTCCCGAGTACCAACTTAGAAAACACACTCAAGCTCTCGCGATAGAGTATGGGCCGTTCAAAGACCAGCTAGTGTGGGAAATTACAATATTCGTTCATTCATTACATCTTCCCCTCTTTTTGAAAAACAAAGTCTAACTTAGGCTCCACCAAGTGGTTATAAGTTGTAACAACAGAACAGTGTTGTTATTACTATAGCATACCCAACTCTTGTTTCCCCATATGAAAGTTTTCTGCAACTAAGTTATATAACACAAATAACAGTATCTTAACACCGCATCAAATAGCTTATTTGAACACAGCATAACTTTAACTTGTTTTCTCTCTTTTTCTAACTAAAGATCTAACTTTGGTGGAGGCTTACTCACTCGACCTGAGCGAGTGATTGTAACTGTCTCAGTCATTGGTGATGTCTCAGAGGTTGCAATAATGTCGTCGTCCCCACTCTTGGGCGAAAGATCTTGCGGGGGCCCGCTGATAGCCGGAAGTAAGGGAGCAGCAGGCACTTTCAATAAGTGGTGGCGGTTCCGTCTAAAACAACCTCCTTGGGCTGTCGTCACGACATAGGACCTGGGTGCAGAACTGTTACCTTGTACCATTCCTGGAGTAGCCCATCGTTTCTCATTGTCCAGTTTCATCAGGACGTTGTCTCCAGAACTCAGTGGAGGTAAGTGTCGGACACCATTCCTGCGGTCATAATAAAATGCTTGCTTCTGTTTGGCCGCAGCATCTGTAGAGCGCGTCTCCTCCCTGTTGGGCCACCTTGGATCCAGGTTAGCAGACAGGATGGGCAGCGTGGTTCTGATCTTGCGGCCCATCAGCAGCTCCGCTGGGCTACAGCCTGTAGAAGTAGTGGGAGTGCTCCTATAAACCATAAGAGCTAAAAGGGGGTTTTCCTGCTTAAGAATCCCTTTTGCTATCTGCACTGCCCTTTCTGAATGACCATTACTTTGAGCGTAATGCGGGCTAGATGTGGTGTGGATGAAATCTAACTCTCTGCTGAACCTCCTGAACTCTTCGGAAGTAAACTGAGGCCCATTATCACTAACAAGCTCCTCTGGAACCCCAAACCTGGCAAAAGTAGCAGCTAGCTTACTTATAACCTGAGTGGTTGTGGTTGTGGGCAAGTTCAGAATCTCTAGATAGCGAGAATAATAATCAGAAGCTACCAAGTAATTTTGCTTGTTATATTCACATAAATCCACCCCTATCTTTTGCCATGGTCTATCTGGCAATACTGCTGGGATGAGTGTCTCTTTATTCTGTGTGTGCCTAGTTGCAGTGCAGAAATCACACTCAGTAACTTTGTTGTTTATGCATTTTGAGATCCCTGGCCACCACACTGATTGTTTGGCCCTCTCTCTACACTTCACTAGACCTTGGTGACCATCGTGAATCCTGTCTATCATCTCAGATCTCATCACACTAGGAATTACTATCTGGCTTCCCCTGACCACCAACCCCTCTACCACAGACAGCTCCCCCCTTACTTTGTAAAAATCCTTAACTGCCTCGGGAACCTGTCTTTCGTAACCTGCCCAGCCTTTCTGAATAAACTGTTTAACTAGCTGTAGCTGGGGGTCTAGGTCGGTGTGCTCTCTTATCTGCTGCAGCTTGTGGGGTGTTGCTGGGAGGTGGTTGATGACTGCTCCGATGTGCACCATCACGTCTTCCTCCAGCTGCTCGTCGCCGGTTTGTTCAAGGGGCCCTCTCGACAGTGCGTCCGCCACTGCCAATGTCTTGCCGGGTGCGTATACTGTTTCTGCATTAAAACGCATCAGTCTCATCAAGAGTCTCTGGCACCTTAGTGGGACATTATCCAAGTCCTTATTGTTCATCAAAGGCACCAATGGTTTGTGGTCCGTGACCAATGTAAATGTCTCTAGTCCGATCAGGTATTTCTCAAAGCGCTCACATGCCCAGACGCTCGCTAGGCACTCCTTCTCTATTTGTGCGTATCTCGTTTCAGGATCACGAAGCCTCCTGGAGCAATAAGCCATTGGCCTCCAATCTTCACCATGTCGCTGAAGTAGGACTCCTCCGAGCCCATAGGTACTGGCGTCAGCGGACACCATTGTGGGTTTGTTGGCATCATAGAAAGTGAGAACCGGTGCAGATGCTAAAGCTGATTTCAGTCTCCGAAAAGAGGATTCCTGTGCCGGACCCCACTGCCATCTCACACTGGTTTTTAGAAGTTCATAGAGTGGTTGTCCAACTGTCGCCATTTCAGGCACAAACTTTGCTAGGTAGTTGACCATACCAATAAATCGTCTCAGCTCAGCGACGTTCTGGGGTTTAGGGAACTTCTCAATCCCCTCAACCTTTGCTGGGTCTGGCCTCACCCCGTTCTCATCAATGATGTGTCCCAAGAACTTAATCTGCCTCCGTCTGAACTTACACTTGCCTCTGTTTAGTTTCAGTCCGGCTTCCTCAACGACTCTGAGGACCTGCTCCAAGCGTTTGTCATGCTCCTCCTCTGTCTCTCCGTGGACCAATATATCAGCCATGTACACCTCTGCACCTTCCAGCCCCTGTAGTCTCTCTGCCATCTTGCGCTGAAAAATCTCGGGGGTACTCGATATTCCAAATGGAAGTCTGCAAAAAGCATATCTCCCGAAGGGAGTAATGAAGGTGGTTAGTTTGCGACTGTCTTTGTGCAGCGGGATCTGGTAGAACCCACTCGCAGCGTCCAGGGATGTGAACAGTTTGGATCCTGAGAGTCTTGGCATTATCTCTTCCATTGTCGGCAACACGTATTTCTCCCGTGCTACAGCCTTGTTTAGTTTTCTCAAGTCTGCACAGCACCTTACTTCAACTTTGTTGGGCTTTAAGACCGGCACCATTGCTGCACACCACTCAGTAGGTTCGGTTACTTTTTCAACTATGCCTTCAGTTTCTAGTCTCTGTAACTCCTTCCTTACGAGTGGCATGAGTGGGAGTGGGACTCTTCTGGCCACGTGGACTGCGTATGGTTGTGCATCTTCTTTGAGAAGGATCTTTACTGGTTCCGTCTTTAACAATCCAGTAGTTCCGAACACAGCACTGATTTCCTCTACTCTTTTCACCAAACCCATCCTGACCGCTTCTGTGCGACTGAGCAAGCAGCTGTTCCCTTTTATCACGTACACTGGAAAGGTGTAGGTTTCTCCTTTGTACTCTGTGTTTGCCTCGAACATCCCAAAGCACTGGAGTGGACCTCCGGGTCCTGAGAAGGGAATTGTGGTAGGGGTTAGTTTGTACTTTTTATTGAGTAGACTGAATGTTTTGTCTCCAATGACGCTTGCATCAGCTCCTGTATCTATCTTGAAGGTCAGAGGCATCTCTGCAATGTCCAGTGTGACAGTCCATTTCTCGGGGTCTGCTGAGCCAGTGACTTCACCTAGAAAGTGGTACTGGGTGGCTTCACTGAGTTCGTTCACAACCTTGGTACGGCATACACGAGCCCAGTGTCCCTTTTTGTTGCACTTTTTACATACTCTTCTAGCTGCTGGACATTTGTTCTTTTCATAGTGCTGTGTGCCGCATCTACCACAGCTTGTGGACTCTCTTTGAGTATGTTGTGTGGACTTTTTGTGTGGTCCTTTCCGACGTCCTTCTGCGGAAACACTTGCGACCTGGAGCTCCGGTGGGAGACCGCTACCTTGCATGCTAATTTGCTTGGTGACCTCTTCAGACTGTCGTACCTGCTGTATAACATGCGCCAGCGTCAGGTCTACTGTGAGCTGTAGTTTCAGCGACAACTCCTTGTCCCTTATGCCCACAACGAGCCTATCACGAATGTGCTCGTCCCTCTTGTCCCCAAAGTCACAGTTCTCTGCTAATTCATACAGGACTCGTATGTACGCCTCCGCTTTTTCTCCTTGTAGTTGGTTTCGTTGGTAGAAGCACGCCCTTTCGTGTATTATATTTCATCTGGGTATAAAGTATTCATCAAATTTTCCAAGAACAACTCCATAGTCTTTCTTATCGTCTTCCCCCGCGAACTCAAACGAGGCGAAGATTTTCTCTGCTTCACTACCCATCGCGTAAATCAGGGAGCAAACGTGGACCTCACCGCTTTCTGCGTTCAGTTTCGTAGCCAGCCTGTAGCGTGCGAATCTCTGCTTCCACTCCGGCCATTCACTCGGGCGAGCTGAGTTAAACTCCGACGGAGGGTTAAACTTGGACATCTCGGTTCGGTAAAGGCTGATCCCACTCCTGACACCATGTAATGTCGTCCTGACATAAAACAGGCCACGCCGTGTGCTGAACAGAAAACTCGTGTTCTTTATTCTTCAACTCCCGAGTACCAACTTAGAAAACACACTCAAGCTCTCGCGATAGAGTATGGGCCGTTCAAAGACCAGCTAGTGTGGGAAATTACAATATTCGTTCATTCATTACAGTAATATATACTCCTTGTAGCCTGTACCCAAAAAGAGGAGTTTCTTTGCAGCGAGGTTTATGCAAAGAGCTCACGTAATTATATTGTTGCGTTTTGGTGAAGTGAATGAGTATTCCGCCTGCACGACTGGTCTTTGATTGCACCCCGCATCAATGGCAGAACGCGTATGAATTTAAAGACATCAAATGAGAATAATCCTTTATAAAAATTAAAATTGACTGACGCAAACGTGAGTTCTTCATGTTTTTATTGAAAACAACGTAGTGTTGACGCCGTACGACATCGGTTTTCGCTTTCCAAATAAGGTGTGCGCGCTCCCGCGGCAGGGGGAACAAAATCTCACGGGGGAACCAAATCAAGCACAACACCGGGAAGCAGCGTCAGAGGTCTCCGTTGGGCTGATGGCTTGAAGAGGGACTTAAACAATTTTGGGGCTGACGCAATCCAAGTGGAAGGAGGAAGTTAGTTTGAATGTGCCCTGAGCTCCTTGACACTGACGAGCAACCAGGCCATTATGTAGCCATCTTCTCGCCCTAAGCGCGCCCATGTCGAAAATATTGGCACGTAGAGTATAGCTAACAGGCTAAAAGATCAAAAGTCGGTGTATTTGTCTCATTAGGGGTTCCGTCCGAGTTGTTTTGGATGACAGTCATTTGCTTTTCTTGCGCGTCGTTACGTCAACATTAGCGTTTTAGTCACAATAGCACACGTACATTTAGCATCACCATGGAAACTGAACGATCGCATCGCAGCCAAGTTCAGAGCCGAGACGCGGGCGAAGAAGTTTCATCTCATCCGTTGGTCCAGAACGTCACCGTGGCCGCCATATTCGATGTGGCATTTCAGCCTCGTTATAAAACGCAAGTCAAGAAACAGAAATTCCCAAAGCTGCAACATTTGGGAAACCAAAATCAATGTTGATCTTTTCATCTGTTAATTATAAATGTTTGATAGATGGGAGCACTTTGGCAATGTGTTTACAGCTACCAATTGTAACACTGAAATGCAGAATTTTGAAATATCCATGGTGAACATCTCATAACTGCGGCTGAAAGAATTCAATCTTCAATGGCGATGCGACATGAGGCTTTTTGAATAAGGAGAACTAATCTTTGCATTTCACTGGTTTTGATTATTGTATGTTTGTTAGTTTTATCCTCACTGTGAATGATGGCAGTCGCGAGAGAAACTTTAGATTCATGTTTAGTCCAAAGCTTGAGGTTTGGGTGTTTACAAAATTGGAGGTGTTAATGAATCCTAATTGTTGTTGTTCAACATCTAAGTTCAAAATTATGTCCAAATCTAACATGGCAGTGACGTCGACATAAAATTCTGCGCCCATAGTACGAATGTCGTTCAGACCGTGAATCAGAGTCCTCCGCCCACTGCTCAGCAAAGCGGCCAATGAGAATCAACTGATGAATTGATGCGACTGCACTACAGACATGATTGTCTCCAAAATAGAGAACCTTTCAAAAGAATCCACTGGACTCATCCTTCATTGTGCGACCTTGGAAACTCTTGAGGTGGTTCTCCTCATTAGTAAGGTGAGCGCCTCGCTCCAGAAGAACCAGCGCCGTCTTGCGTCTGCTAGCCATTCCTTTGCGCTGCGCATCTGTCAACGCCTCAAACTGTGCCGGCGGTTCATAACTGGCGCCAGCTCGCCGCTGTCGGAAGCTACTGCCGCAGGCGGCGGGATCTCCTTGCTGCAGGCCGTTCAGGTGGTATGTGTCACACAGGTTGGGCCGGGCCCACTCCCAGGGACTTGGTGGCGTTTGAGCCAAAGGATGGTGAGACGTGTGGGCGTTCACGGTGACAACGACTTCACGTTGCTTCTCGCCAGCCGGCCGGCAATGCAGACAGGGGGCGGCTGAAGAGCTGCAACAAACAGTAGCGCTTTCTGAACATTTTTCCAGCGAGGACAGGGATGCCAGAAGCCCCTGCTGCTTGGACATGGCCACCACCTGAAGCAGTCGCGGGTGGTTGGCCGCCACGCCACCCAAAGCTTCCATGCCAGCCTTCTCTCGAATAGCCAACCACTTGGCGCGGGCTAAGGAGCTCTTGGGTGAAATTGGAGGCGCTACCGCTTGCTGGATCTGTGGCGCTCTCGGCGTGGCCACAGGTTTGGCAGCCCAACCCGGAGGAGGAGTGGGGTTGCGGTTGGATGAGGCGTTGCCGGAGGACACGGCAAGGACGGGAGAACATCTGTTGTCTCTCCCCGAGTCGGAGCCGTCTTCGCCAAGTTCGTTGTCATCCCGCACGCTCTGAGCTCGCATCTCCACGGACCTATTCTTCCATTCTGACAAGAGACGCTGTGACGAAACCGTGTCCATGGGGACATGGACAGTCTTTGGACGTTGCTGGAGCGGCTGCACAGGTTGAGCCGGACCAGGAGTTCCGTCACTGACACCGATGCTGGTTCGGGGCGAAGTGTTGCTGAAAGTCAGCATGGTCTCCTTGGCCATGGGACTCCGCGGGGCCCTTAGCTCAATATCCGCACTGGCCCTCTTGATGCTTGCCATGGACGCAACCTCCCTCTGAAGAGGTCCCGGACTGGCTGCTATCTCATCGTTGCTCTCAGAGGCTGAGGCGGGGCCCTTGTTGTAGACTGACTCGTGCCCTCGCTCGGTCAGAGCTCGCAAAGGGTCCTCCAGACTGGGCGGAAGGGGTAGGACCAGAGGCGTGTCAGAGGACCTAAAGTTGGCCACGGAGTGACAAGCCTGCGGGAGAATCAACAGCTTCAAGAGTGTTGCTAGCGAAGGCCAGCGAAGGCCAGCGAAGGCCAGCGAAGGCCAGCGAAGGCCAGCGAAGGCCAGCGAAGGCCAGCGAAGGCCAGCGAAGGCCAGCGAAGGCCAGCGAAGGCCAGCGAAGGCCAGCGAAGGCCAGCGAAGGCCAGCGAAGGCCAGCGAAGGCCAGCGAAGGCCAGCGAAGGCCAGCGAAGCCCGGCAAAGACCAGCAAAAGCCAGCAAAGGCCAGCAAAGGCCAGCAGGCGGTGTCCTGGCAAAAACAATCCAAGGTGGAGCACACGGCGAGAAAAGCTCACCAGGTAGGCGGCGATGAAAGCTCCGACCAGGAAGCCCACGTAGATGTCGGCAGGGTGGCTGCGGTGCTGCGTGATCTGGGTCAGGCCGCTCAGCGCGGCGGCTATGGCGAACACAAATACCAAGACGGGTTTCAGCAGCTTGGTGCGCTCCGAGATGGTGGAGTTGAAGTACATCTGAAGGGCGGAACACAGAGGGCACGTATCCACTGAGACTCTTCTCGCTTGCCTCAAACCATCTACATTTGCTTTTCCACAATCTGATCGATTTGGTGCTTTCTTGTAGGTTGCCTCTGTGCTTTCCCCGTTAGCTCGCCGGGTCGTTAGTCAGCACCCGCCCACTCTCTAAGGTGGACCAATTGGCTCTCCCCACTATGCGCTCACCTGTCGCCGCATCAGTCCGCTTTTTTTGATCGGAGGTGCTTCAGCTATTCCTTTTTGATAAGGGGATAATGACTGTTGGAATAATTTAAGTAAAGCCTTGTCATTTACAAGTTTATGGCTTTCCTTTTTTTCTAGGTTCTTTCTCTTTAGTGACAGGGATGTCTTTTGATCCCTGTCAGCCATATGTATCCTTCCTGTCCTTATGTTATCTGTGTGTTTTTGTTCCTGTAAGAGGCCTTCACTAACAATGAGCAGAGCTTATTTGCATAGGCGAAATGTTCTTATTTGGTTGAAAGAAACTTCATTCCTTTTAGTTAACTGTAGGTTTGGTTCATAGATTGTTGTTGATCAGAACTGTTTTTCTTTATTAAGTGTTAAACACAGGTTGAAGTGGTTGCGTACAAGTTATCCCATATTTACTCAATGTTTGTTCAAGTGTTTAGGACAAGTCACTCATTGTTATTGCGTGTTAATTTACTAAGTAGATAAAGTCTAGCAAAGGTCTAGTTGCATTGTTCCACAGGAAAGCAGCAATTAAAGTTATCTGATCTCACTCGCGGACGACTCGGCGAACAACTGGAGAAGAACAGATGGACAAACTCTGCGGGGGTCACGGGCCAACAATGAAGTGCTAATTCACACCACACTACATTCTTTTGCTAATCAGCGTTGCTACAGACACAATCTCCCCTCCCTTTAGTGAAGCAAGTACTAGCAACGCCTCTGTAACCAGGGCAACCAAAACATTAAATAGAGGATGTCAGGGTTTTCCAAAACTATCTTGATCATATGATTATGTTGGAATGTATGTAACCGGTAATAAATAACCTAGGTAGATTCGTTTTATGCTTATGTTGGTGTGTAACCAGTAATAAATAACCTAGCTTGTCCCATCCTACACAATGTCGTAAAACATCCCCTGCTCTGCTAATCTAGAGGTCAAGGGCTTTAACTTGTCTATTCTGTCCACTGTCACCCCCACCCTTTTTCTCTTAATAAAGATGCTCTTGTGGGAAGCAAGAGTCAGACTTCATTCGACCATCGCTGTAAGCACAGCGACGAGTGAACTCTTCGCCTGCAGGTGTCTAAAACGACTAACTTGTCTCAGAGTGGTTCTTGCAAAATAAGTTAGAGTGAGCACCACTCTAACATTTTGGTGCCGAAACCCGGGACCCTCATACCCGCCATCTGGCTGACGGAGGAAGACGTGCTGCAGTGTCGACAAGCCAGCGTCCATTAGGAGGACCTGGAAAAGAAAGTCCTGGGAAGAGAACTTCTTCGCTGGGCCAGCATCTTAAGTCTACCTTCGTCTGACAGAGGTGGATTGACGGGACCCGGCAATGCAACGAACCAGGGGTCAAGTAAGTTAAAGCCCTAAAGTTGTGGGATTGTGTTGTTGTGAAACGCGTAAAAGGTAGAGGTGCACGGAATATAGCTTTGGTTCGAGTCCCAGGGGAAGAAACAGGCTAAGAAAAGCAGAGCTTCTTTTTCGTTCATCGAAGAAGTGCGTAGATTCTTCTTTGTCTGTTTTTCCAAGCTGAGGGATCTGGCTTGGGTTACAGTCCCAGTGGAAGGAACGTGCTGAGAAACACGGAGCTTCTTTTTTGTTAATCAAAGAAGAGTGTAGATCACAGGTGTCAAACTCAAGGCCCGGAGGCCAGATACGGCCCGCCACATCATTTTATGTGGCCCGCGAAGACAAATTGTGCATCAAATTTGTGTATCATTACTAGAATTGCAAATTGTCTTCACTTTTAATATATTTTTTTGTAAATATTTGACCAGTTTTTACTTGTCTGATTCGAAAACGAGTTATTTGTCAGTTTGTTTTGTAGCTTTTACTGTATAGAATATGAGGTGCTCATCCATTAATTTGGGTTGACGGTCATAATGGCCCGCCAAAAGAAGTTATGACTACAATGCGGCCCCCCCAAAAAATTTGTTTGACACCCCTGGTGTAGATTTTTCTTTGTACGTTTTTCCGGCCAAAGAACAGCTCGGGTTCAAGTCCCAGTGGAAAGAACGGGCTAAGAAAAAACAGAGGTTTTTTTTCTTAATTGAAGAAAGGCGTAGATTCTTTTTTTGTCCGTTTTTCCAAGCTGTTTGGAAGGGTTTTACACCCATCCTGGATAGGCCTAAAAATAAAAAGCGCTGGAGTTTGTGTGATTGAGAGTGACTGGTAGGATAAATTGACTAAAAAGCAGTTCTAGCATTGATCGACGGCAATAACACAGGCTAATAATTTGTTGGAAGGTCAAATTAAACCTGTATTGAGGATCCTCAAAGAAAAAAAAAAAGATTGAAAAAAAACTGGAAAAACTAAAATTAAGATGGGAAAAAAGAACGATAAATCTCTAGCTCTTGAAGGAGATGAGAAGTTCATGGCGAGTAGATTTCTTAATTGTATGCAATACATGCCGAAGTGGAAGAAAAAGTATGAAGTACAAGGAAAGTTGAAATGTAACAAAAGACAGAAAGTTGAAAAGTGATGAGGCTGCGACTATGTTTGTCAGGCCGGAAGACAATGAGGCCACAGGCGCACTGTCCCGGCCACAGCTCCAGCCGCAGCTCAAGCAGAAGAGGAAGAGAGGCATTCCGCTCGTGTGCAAAACTTGTTACAACAACTATGCAGTGGGACAGGCATGCTGAAAAAGTGATCCAAAAAGGCAAATGTTCTGATGTATTTCATCTAGATGATGATAATGATCTAAATGAAGATACAACGATCTTCTTCCAAAGTTACCAAAGGGGAGAGGAAGAGTTAGAGACCAACAAGGCCGAAGGCCACCATATAATTCAAACCCCCCATCAGATTCTGACAACTGTTGGAACTGTGGGAAACGTGGACACTGGTCAAGAGAGTGTTTTAGGAAAAAAAAAGCGGTGCCAGTCAAGGGGCAGAGGAAGAGGCAGAGGAAAAGTCACATTTACAGCATGACAAGCTTCCTCTCCTTTGACCCCTCATGCTAATACAGAGAAAGAAAGAATAGATGCCCATATGACAGCAAAACATGTCATTGTCAGATTATTGGAACATTTTTTGGATTATTAGAGCTCCTGTCCATACAAGAAGTACGACAATGCTTTTTGTATGCCCAATTACAAATGACCAGAGATCAAATTGTGTGTGTACACTAAAGTTAAAATTTGCAAATCAAGTGGTAAATAGATAAGATAAATGAAAAATTAGAATGTACTGTCCTCGTGTACGTGGGAGGGACCAGCTCATGATCGACCACAGGAATTGGCCAGCCTGTGACGAATCATTGGTGCTGGGATCTACCTTTCGCGCACGAGAGCTGTGCATGTGTGTTAAAATGATGAAGATTGGCTAAACTTTTAGTGTAAAGAAATTTGCTAGACTGTGGTCTATTCAATTTGCACCGCAGAACAGAAACGACTTGGAAAGATAAAAATGAGAGGAAAAGAGAGAAATGTGTTTGCGAGCAGAAATTGATCCACACTAGTTTATGTTAAGTGTCGAGCCCTCATGAGGAATTTTAAAAAAAAAAACGACAGAACATGCTTTCAGGAATTGGAAGAAGCAAAATTGTGAATTTAAGACATTGCAATGCTACATTTAATAGGAATAATTGATTGATGGTGTTATAAAATTATACAAACTGCTATATGCGAGCTAAATCTGAGAAATTGAGTTCGTTAAATCTAAAATCAAAGAAAAATTCAGATTAATTTGCCAGTAGTTTTTATGAGTTGAGTTTTTTTTGGATTGGTGGATTGTTCTATCAGGAACCTTGAGTTGAAAATGGTATATGAATGTTGTGTGGTGAGCTTGGATGAATTGAGACCAATGTGATGGAAAGACTCCTTTTTGGAGACTGTGTGTGAGATGCAAATGAGCATTGATGAATGATTGCCTTGAATGATAGGAAAATACAGGTTGAATGGTTGAAGCTGTTGGCGACTACTATGGAAAATTAGTAGAGCGACTTTGCTGAAAGAGTGGTTTTGAGTAAGTTGAATGCTAAAATGAAAAACATAGCTTTTGGATTAATAATTAACTAGAGAAAAAAGTGGAGAACCAGTAACACATGCAGAAGATGTGTGAACTGGGAAATTGAGAAGCGTTTTGGATAGAAAGTCAAATTAAATGATGGAATCATATGTAGTAAAGAACACATTCTCCCAAAACGTTTGTCAAGGTGTGAGGCATGGTCGTTGCCAAGCCTCAGAAGGAGGGAGTGAATAGGACAGATAGTGATAGATAGTAATAATACAACACTTTACGACATATGGATTGTCAAGGTGTGAGGCATGGTCGTTGCCAAGCCTCAGAAGGAGGGAGTGAATAGGACAGATAGTGGAAGATAGTAATAATACAACACTTTACGACATATGGATTTTTGAATACATTTGGTGTCATACTGTGGTAAATTTCTGTTCTGGTATCATGCAATGTATATCTCGGGATTGTTTGGGCCTTGGTCCATGATCTCATTGGCACGAGACATCTGGTTTCCATTAACAACTGACAAGATATGCAACCGAGTGAGGAAAGGGAGGCTAACTCGTAAATAATGAGGAGATATTGGGAGTAATCTGTTGGTCATTTCTTTAAGACCCTTCCTGGTGTAGATAGGTTCGCAACACGAGAGATTTAAAGGTTCAAAAGAAAGACAGTTAAAAGAAAACAACATTATTGATTCGGACAATTGCAGGCTAACAGGAGCATGAGAAAGAAGAGCTAAGAAGCGGGATCCAATTTGATCAGGGAGATTGGAAATTCACAGCACTATATTCTAAGTCACATTTTTGAGCAAGCATGACACAGGTAATAACGTTTGAGAGGTCAAGAGCTAGATGTGGAACGCAGACCTCGTTGAGTTAATCTTGAATTATGATACTGAAGACAATGTACTGTTCCATTAAATTGGAACTATAGACGAAACGTAGCTTCAAAATAGGATGAGTTACAGGACTTACAATATAAAGACAAGATTGCTGTTACTAGGAGATTTTGAAGTTTGGTAAACAAACGTTACTAGCGAATTGATGGCAGCAGCTACATTTGATTACAAGTTTGATGTCCCAGTCTGTCACTCTCAGTGCCAGGATCCCTGAAACTCGATCCCGAGACTCCGCCTGCAGCCGTGGACGACTACGAAACGGTGCCTGGCTTTGAGGCACCTATGACCTTTGGCAAGGACAAGGAAAGACTGTTGTTGTACTTGGAGGGGGACAAGTACACTCCGGAGGAAAGACGACATCCTCGGGGACAAGAAAAGACAGTGAGAAGCGGAGGAACTCACAATGTGAAAATGGACTCATTTGAACAATGGACTCATTCGAGAGTGATGGATGGGTTGGCTCTGAAGCAACAACAAAAGAGCACCAACTTGAGAGGGTGAGGTGCGGCAAAAGATATGGACTTGAAATGTCCGACGGCCAAATTGCACTCCTTGCTGTGGCATTGCTAAATTTGGTGAAGCTTGGGTCAAACTGAACAGGAGCTTCATTGTGCGCTGAGTTTGACAGAACTGAGGAGATTTGTTAAAAAAAAAAAAAAATGATAATAATAATTAAATAATGCGTAAGGCTACAGAGAAAAGCATCATAATCGGAGACTGAACAGATTTGGATAGGACAAATAGGCTAAAACGGTAGGAAACAAGAGCGAGATTTGATGTTTTGGCTCATCAGGCATAAGAAGTAGAAATTGAGTTAGATAAATTTTAGAATAGGACATTTGGACTAAAGTGAATTCAGTCAAGAGGAAGCTAGGTTGCTCAATGTACCTACTCAATAAAATAGTAAGTTCGTTGCACCACAGTGGAGTTTGGGTGGTCAGAAAGTTGGATACGTTCAATTTTTGACTTTCACACAATCATGCATAGGAGTCGCACAAGGTGACAGTTAACAATACAATGACTGCAATAGGGATCACTTACGACTGCACCGACACGGAAAAGTAGAAGCAAGGGAGTTGAGTAAGGGATTATATGCAGAACAGTCCGCTATACAGTTACCAATAGGAGGTTCTATCAAAAGAAGCTACATGAGAGATGTGTAGAATCCCTTTGTCTGTGTTCTGTGTTCGCGCGTAATCTCTGTAAACACAAACCGCTCGGTGTGTGTGTTTATGTGTACAACCTGTGTGGGTGCGAACGTGTTAGGAAGAAGACGGCATGGATAAGGGAATCTCCTTTAAGACAGGAGGCAATAAATAGGAAAGCCCCTGTCATGAACGGTCTTTGGTTAGGAGGAATCATTAGGAAGTGCTCAAACTCTTCTTTCAAACACTCCTATCTCCCTCGTTCAAAAAGGCATTACAATTGACTACAAGAGTTGCAAAAGGCAGACGAAGAACATAGGTAGCATGATCAGGGCACTCAGGCTGAAGGATGTGTCAGATGCAAATTTACTGCCGCCTGATTTTCCTCCTCACAGGTCGACAACCCCATCAATCCAGGAGACTGGGTCTACATCAGGGTCATCAAAGGAAAGAACTGGGCCAGCCATGGTGGGAGGGACCATTCCAAGTCTTGCTGACTACCCCCACCGCAGTGAAGATCGCTGAACAACCCAGCTGGATTCACCTTAGCCACTGCAAGCTACAAGGAGTGCTGGACCCCTCATTTCGGGGTGGTGGCGAAGTCTACGAACAACGATCCCAACTCCGCTAGGCGGGGGTATGTCTCGGTGTTCCTGTCATCTTAGTAGCAATGGGGCTCCACATGCCAGGTGGATCCTCTGCTGCGTTGTGGTTGGAGCATGCTATGGTCTATGGACACATCTGAACAGACCAAATAATAATGTTGACCGTGGAAAACGATGGTCACACAATGAGAACTTTGAGGACTGGTCATGAGACCCCAGAAACCCATACGAAACCAACGCTTGGTACCGGTATGTGAAGGTCACTGTGAGAGCGCACACACAGGTGGGATGTTATGTGTGTGTTCAAAAACTCCCCTTGCTCCACACAAGTTCACTTGGAGGCCAAAGCAATGAATGTCACTGAAGCGAAATGTATGGCATCCATGGGAGGAGTTGGATATCAACACTGTGCTGTCACAGTCAGTGACGCTACCCCTACCGCCCTGGACTCGCAGGAATGAATCTGTGATCAAACTCTTTTGGATTAATCCCAATGTGACTGTTGGAGGACGACAGATGCCACAAGTGGCCTAAACCAGGACGCTACCTGGAATGGACTACACGTGTTTCATCCAAGAAAACAAGACCCACGAATGCATTCACGACAACTGCTCTCCAGGAGGGAACTGGATGGGAGCTTTGGACATCACCGCTGTGTGCCAGGATGGGAGAGCCATTTCAAGGCGTAAGGGCTCTCCTGCCAACATGGCTGCACCATTGGACGGGACCTTCTTCATTCGGAACGGATCGTGGCTTTATTTATATTTTTTATTGATAGCATTCTGGTCGCCTAAGGCAGAGGGACCGTGTGAGACTTTTCCTGCATATTAACATCGGCCAGCAGGTTTTTAGATCACACAATAAGTTTGAACTGGAGTATTGAGGGAAAACCTCATCTTCACTGGAAGTTATTGCTATCATTGGTTGTTGTTTTTGTCATGTTTCACCCTACGCGTCCCCCAACCCGTCCGCTGTCATCTCAGTTTTTTTATTGATCTTTTTTATTATTGTTTTTATTATTTTTACTATTCTTCTTTATATTTTCTTCCTTGTGTTTGGTTGATCGGGTTCACATAATCATATGATAAAACAGGAGGGATATGTCAGGGTTTTCCAAAACTATCTTGATCGTATGATTATGTTGGAATGTATGTAACCGGTAATAAATAACCTAGGTAGATTAGTTTTATGCTTATGTTGGTGTGTAACCAGTAATAAATAACCTAGCTTGTCCCATCCTACACAATGTCGTAAAACATCCCCTGCTCTGCTAATCTAGAGGTCAAGGGCTTTAACGTCTATTCTGTCCACTGTCACCCCCACCCTTTTTCTCTTAATAAAGATGCTCTTGTGGGAAGCGAGAGTCAGACTAAATTCGACCATCGCTGTAAGCACAGCGACCAGTGAACTCTCCGCCTGCAGGTGTCTAAAACGATTAACTTGTCTCCGAGTGGTTCTTTCAAAATAAGTTAGAGTGAGCACCACTCTAACAGAGGAGCACGTGGAGGGAGAACTCAGAATTGATGGAGATTGTAACTGAGTTTCCTCTCTCTATCGTTCTCCTCGCGAGTATTTAGACCTGACAATGACATTGCGCTATCTGGTAGCGCCAAGCGTGACCTCTGTTGGAGTTTTTGGAAATAAATCCCATTTTGTTGCAGGGCTAACGAACGGGATCAGGCGAGCAAACGGGAGTGACACAGAGAAAATTCAGACAAAGCTTTGTGCAAGCGCTCAAGGTTGGGCTTGAGTGACGTTCACCTGCGGTCCAACTTACAGAAACGTACACAGCGGCGAATGCGGACAGAGTGGCATGCTGCGATGGAAAGCTTTTCCTGCCCGGGCAGAAAAGAGCAGAGACGAATCAGTGAGGAAGGGTCGAGCTGGAAAGCAAGCTGAGGCAGCTGCGACGGGGGGCGCACCTGGCGGCGGCGATGGCATGTCGATCGTGTCCGGAGCAGATGTCCTTGGTGATGTAGGTGTTGGTTTCGCAGGAGACGTGGCTGTAGTTTGGCTTGCAGACGGTGAGGAAAAAGGGGGCGTGGCAACCCGTCGACAGCTGGATGATGTCAGTGACCAGCGCCGTCGCGCACAGCCCGAACACGTGCACGCCTGACATGGCCCACCCCACCAGGAAAGAGAGAAAGAGAGCAGGTTCATCAACTGGATGGAGGCCTGCGATCTGACCCCACCAGAAGGGAGAGAAGGAGAGCAGGTCCATCAACCGGATGGAGGCTTGCATAGCACCCTGAGCAAAATTGGCTCTAACCCTAACCCTTTGTGCCAAAACGAGTGATGCTTGGCCACTCACTGAATTTCTTCTAATGAGAAAGCGCCACTAACCCTCCATTAAGGGCACCGAGATGCCAAGAAGCAGATTGCATATTAATTTTCTCTGAGGGCATGCCAATGCATTGGATCCGCGTGGCTGATCGGATCTGCATGGCTGATCGGAGCTGCGTGGCTGTCCCGCTGCCTAACATTCTCGCTTCAAACTTGCCACAACGAACCTGCAAAACAATTCGAGCGGTGCCCGCCATTCACCCAAATGACCCAGATGGACAAACAGTTAGATCACACAAAAAAAAGCAAACAACCTTGTAGTCATTGTTTCTTCACTCTAGTCTAGAAAAGGCCTCTATTTGCGAGGAGTCACGGAGCCCTGAGTGGGTGCACGTCGCCGCCTGTTTTAAGCCTCAGTCTGAGCAGAATATGACGACCAACTTCCTGCTGTGCAGCTGTGGCGGGGCTCGTACCCACAAAGCGGACAGTCCTCCTCAGAAAAGAGTTGAAGTTGCAGCCTCCCGCGGCGATGCTGCCTTCTGCTCCCTGGGCTGTGGTACGGGACTGCAGCAGATAGAGGAAGGCCTCCACCAGCATGATCTGCCACCGCACGCAAGCACATGCGCGTCAGGAGAGGGAGCCGCGGTCCCTCGTTTGCTCGGAGGCGGCAGGTACCGAGGCGGCCGGGCTAGCGAAGGCCAGGCTGAGCAGCATGAGCAGCGGAATCATTTCGTCGCCACCTTCCACGTATGGTTTGCTGAGATCGCGGTCGTGACAGCGGAAGCCGAGTCTCGGAGGCCGCAGCATGTCCGTCAACTCCAGGAAGTAGAGCGACACCATTGAGGAGGCCACGATGGGGAGCTACACGACAACCCAAGTTACAGTATCTCACAAAACGGAGTACACCCCTCTCATTTCTGCAATGTTTTACTTATATCTTGTCATGGGACAACATTGAAGAAATGGCACTTTGATGCAATCCACCAGCTCAGTGGTAGAGTGTCCGCCCTGAGACTGGAAGGTTGTGGGTTCAAACCCCGACCGGGTCATACCAAAGACTATAAAAATTGGACCCATTGCCTCCCTGCTTGGCACTCAGCATTAAGGGTTGGAATTGGGGGGTTAGATCACCAAATGATTCCAGAGCGCGGCACCGCTGCTGCTCACTGCTCCCCTCTCTCCCAGGGGATGGATTAAAATCACACAGGGATGGGTTAAATGCAAAGGACAAATTTCACCACACCCAGATGTGTGTGTGACAATCATTGGGACTTTAACTTAACTTTTAACTTTTTAAGTATTCACTGTAGAGCTTGGATAGCAAAGTAAATTTATTGTTACTTCAAAGTAACTCAAAATACAACAATGAATGTGTAAAATGCTGGCAACAAAAGTGAGTACACCCCAACCGAGAATGTCAAAATTGGACCCAAACATCAATATTTTCTGTGGCGATCATTATTTTCCAGCACCGCCGTAACCCTTTTATAGGCATGGAGTTCACCAGAGCTTCACAGGTCGCCGCTGGAATGCTCTTCCATGATGACATCACGGAGCTGGTGGATGTTGAAGACCTTGCGCTCCTCCACCTTCCGTTTGGGGATGCCCCACAGATATTTAGGTCTGGGGACATGCTTGGCCAGTCCATCACTTTCACCCTCAGCTTCTTTAGGAAGGCTGTATTCGTCTTGGAGGTGTGTTTGGGGTCGCTATCGTGTTGGAATACTGCTACGCGGCCCAGTTTACGGAGGGAAGGGATCATGCTCTACTTCAGTATTCCACAGTACATGTTGGCCTTCATTGTTCCCTCAATGAACTGTAGCTCCCCAGTGCCAGCAGCACTCATACAGCCCCGGACCATGACGCTCCCACCACCATGCTTGACTGACACACTTGTCTTTGTACTCTTCACCTGGTTGCCGCCACACACGCTGGACAGCATCTGAACCAAATACCATTTTTTTCCATGTATAATGCGCAAAATGTAACTAATTTATTGTCCTAAAATCTGGGGTGCGCATTATACATGGGTACAAAAAAATATATATATATATATATATATATATATTTTTTAAATCCGGGTATCATACGGAGGCCGCCATTACAGATGCGCTTTCTTCTCTGCTGTTCACTTCAAACACGCTCCATACGAACACAATGCTCTCGTATCAGACGCTTGCTAGATCACCTGCTCGTTTGCTGTCACAATGTACCCTACACAAATCCAAAACATTTCTTCGCTATTGAGTATGCTAGCGCATGCGCAGTGATACTGACCGGCGGAATAACATCCGGTTGTTCCCAAAGATGATCTTTTTTCTGAAATAATTTTACGTTCACGGACTTAACTAGGAGTCAAAATTTGGGTGCGTATTATACATGGGTACAGGCTTTTTTCCAGCATCGACATGCCATTTTTAGGGTGCGTATTATACATGGGGGCGCATTATACATGGAAAAAAACGGTATGTTTATCTTGGTCTCATCAGACCACAGGACATGGTTGCAGTAACCCATATCCTTAGTCTGCTTGTCTTCAGCAAACCTTTTGCAAGCTTCCTTGTCCATCTTTTTTAGAAGAGGCTTTTTCCTGGGACGACAGCCATGCAGACCAATTGAATGCAGTGTGCGCAGTATGGTCTGAGCACTGACAGACTGAGCCCCCACCCCTTCAACCTCTACAGCAATGCTGGCAGCACTCATATGCCTGTTTTCCAAAGGCAACCTCTGAATATGACGCAGCGCGCGCACTCAACTTCTTTGGTCGACCATGGTAAGGCCTGTTTTGAATGGAACTTGTCCTCTTAAACCGCTGTATGGTCTTAGCCACCGTGCTACAGCTCAGTTTCAGGGTGTTGGCAATCTTCTTATAGCCTAGGCCATAGGTCGGCAACCCATGGCTCCGGAGCCACATGTGGCTCTTTCATCCTTCTATTGTGGCTCCCTGTGACTTTGGAAAATAATGAGTATTTTATAAAAATTTAATTTCATTTTAGTTTGTTCATTTTAAAATATAATTGTGAATCTGAAGATTATGATGAACTTGTAACATTAAAATTAAACGTTTTTAATATTTTTACCGCCCAAAATATGCGTCACATCCGCCGATGTGCGACATTCAAATTGCTGGCGTCCCTCACGTCCGGCAGCCGTCGTTTTTTCAGCACACTACCAGCGTGATAACTATATATTAAGTGAAGTAGTCCTTTTTTTGATTCAGGAGGACAACTGGCTGCACACTCCAGTACACGCGATGGGACAGAAGCAGACTATGCATTTTTTTGCTTTGCATTGTTCGTTCAGTCCTGGTGGATAATATTTGGATAAGTTTGGATTTTTATATCATAAATAAGAGGACAGTTTGCATTTTTTGTTCAGTGGGTTGGGTAAGTTTAGATTTTTATTTCTTAAATACGAGGACTCAAATAGACACTGGGTATTTTATTTGAAATTAAGCATCAACCAAGTGTAAAATGCTTTTTGTTACATACAGAAATAAAATTCTGTGTTCTCTGCAGCAGTTCGTTGATTTCATTTTCATAAATGCAATAGTTTTTTGTACATAGCATAATATATACATGCATAATATATATATAATGATGTCAAAATGGGTTGTGGCTCCGGGTGCCTTCTTTTCATTGGGGGGGGGGTCCCAAATGGCTCTTTGTAAAAAAGGTTGCCGACCCCTGGCCTAGGCCATCTTTATGTAGAGCAATAATTCTTTTTTTTAGTTCCTGAGAGTTCTTTGCCATGAGGTGCCATGTTGAACTTCCTATGACCAGTCTGAGAGTGAAAATACCTAATTTAATACACCTAATCCCCAATCACACCTAACACCTCATTACACTAACTAGTCGCATTACACAGGGAAGAAAAATGCCTAATTGGTCCAAATTTTGGCTTAATTTTGAGATTAATTGGGGTGTACTCACTTTTGTTGCCAGCATTTTACACATTCATTGTTGTATTTTGAGTTACTTTGAAGTAACAATAAATTCACTTTGCTATCAAAGCTCTACAGTGACTACTTAACATTGTATCAAAGTGTCATTTCTTCAGTGTTGTCCCATGACAAGATATAATTAAGACATTGCAGAAATGAGAGGGGTGTACACACTTTTGTGAGATACTGTAACTGCTGCGTGCATGTGTGCGTGTGTGTGCGATTACCTCGACAAAGTAGAAACATGGCAAGAGGTTGAGACTGGCCTTGGACCATTTCTTTTTTATCTTGTCGGATGGCGAACTCATCATCATCCTGGAACACACGATACAAACACGACGTCATAAGCCGAGTGCATGGCAAACCGAAACAACAAAATACTGATGGTGTCGGGGTGCACTTGCCTGTCTTGTGTGCCGACACCGTGAGTTTGATTCCCGCATATTTTTATTTTTTTTTGGTATGGCGCCAATGTGAGTGGCAGCCTCCCAGCAGTGTTCTCGCTTTTTCTCTTTATTTCCTTCTTTTCTCCTTTTTCTTTCTGGCTTTTTGTCCATTTGGCGATGCTGGTGCCTTCTACCGCACCTTCGAATCGGATATTTTTTTTCCCTGGGACCGGGATAGCTGCGCATAGGGGTGTAAATCGCGGGTTTTGTCACGATACGATATCATATCGATACAAAGAACTACGATACGATATTTGCCGATATCTTAAAGCCTGCTGCGATTCATTCACGATATATCGCGATATAGTGCTCTACGATGGATTTAAATAAAAAATATAGAACAATATCCTGATTTATAACAGTTCATACGCAAAATCAACAAGGTACTGCAAACTCTTTATTTAGGAAATTACAAGAGTATTGTAGTATACAAAGTGCTTATTTTAACACTGAACTTTGATGTCGTGTTTTTTCTTTAAATATGCGGCGAGATTTGTCCTCCCTGAATATTTGATCACCGCATGGCAGGATTTACAAACTGCACGTGTCTTGTCCGTTGAGCCATCTTTTCTTTGGAATCCAAAGTGCTTCCAAACGAATGACTAAAGGGGAGCAAATTTCCTCGTCTTTTTGGACACTAGCCATAGCACCAGCCCAGGAGCCGCGTACTAGTTGTCGACTCCCCTTTCACGTGCCTGCTCTGCTCACAACACACGCGCACTGCTCCCGGAAAGAGGAAGCAAGCAACAATGAACTGGATTTCAAAATAAAGTCGCGTCTAATGTCCGAGGTCAAACACGGCGATATAAATCGATGTTTACGTTTAGCATCGATGCCGATAAATCGTAGAGCATTATATCGATTAATCGATGTGTATCGATTAATCGTTACACCCCTAGCTGCGCACATTGGTCGAGACCGGCGTAACTCTACGACGGCTTCCTGCTTATCCGGCCGGTGCTCACCGGGTCCCTCGCCTTGGCCTCGCAGTTGTGACCCCTGTGGGGAGTTCGCTCCCTCGTGCTCGTCGGAACCAACGACCTTCGCCGTCCTAGCCCCGTGGTGACCATCTGCACGTGCCCCGACTGGGTGCCCAGGTCGCTGCTCACACGTTTGCCTGCTTTGTGATGTTTTCACCGATTCACGACCACGTTCCATTGGGCGCCGTTGAATTAGACTGCCCTTACACCTATTTATGGACCCCGTGGTGGCTATTTTGTGTGTTTTGGGGTGTTCTCTGATATTGAGGGGAGCTGGTTGGCCGTTGTTACTTTTTTCCTTTGTCTTTTTGCTTTGCTTTGATGAGTTTCATCTTTCACACTTTCTGGCTTTCTTTGTGGCGCCGTTGTGTGGCAGCCTTATGAGAGCCTATTGAGTTGCGCTCATGCCATCTGTGTGTCTTTTGTATACCCGTTCTGTGGTATGGATACTGCTGGGGCCTGAATTTCCCCACCCCCGGGTATCAAAAAATGTTCAATCAATCAGATCAAATCAATCATATGAACGTGTGTGTGTGCATGCGTGTGTGCATGCGTGTGTGCATGTGTGCATGTGTGCATGCGTGTGTGCATGTGTGCGTGTGTCCAAAAAAAAGAAACGTGGTACACGCAGTAATTGAGGGCGCCAGGGTCCCACACAGCAGCAGTTTTTGTCACGGGCAACGTGGGCGGCGCAGGGCCGCATTTCTTAAGTCACGTGGGGGGCGGCAAGAGCGTCCCCTCACCCCCAAAACAAATAATTTCACTGTTTATCACTGTGTGGAGAATTGGCAATTTAACGCCCCATTCAGCTGCAGGCTGGTTGGACGAGCCTGAGGCAAGTGGGGAGTTTCCGGATTAATGTAACAAATCAGTGAGCGATTGGCAGAATTATGGTAGTCGAAATCAGGCATAATAGTACTTGAATTGTGGCTGCTGAACTGCAAAATGTGGCTAAATCGATCGTCCTTAAATCTCTTTTAGTCCTCAGTGCTGTCAGAAATGGATATTTAAATATAGATTTGTCACAGGCATCAATTCTAAGGCTGCCAATGTCATGACTATGTCGTATATAGGCGTCAACTTTAATTTGTTTTAGCTCCTACATCAAAGTCAAAGTCAAAGTCAGCTTTATTGTCAATCTCTCCACGTCACAACACACAAAGAGACCGAAATTACGTTTTTCTCTATCCCACGGTGACGAGACACATAACACGATAGACATACATGTACGCGACACAATATAAAAACAAGAAGGCAAAAATTCTAACAATCAATAGTAAGAGTGATGAATAAATAATAAATAAACAGATAACACAATAAATAACGGAGCCAGCAAGCATAGCGCAAAAGTAAAAAACATCATAAACAAAAAGGCACAAACAATAAATAAGAGTAATAACAAATAATAAATAATAAGAGCCAGTGTGCATTCAGACAGTTCAGACAGTGAAAGTACAGGACGCTACGCAGAACGGGGGAGCGAGTTCAGGATCCTAACAGCCTGGAGCATGAAGCTGTTTGAGAGTCTGGAGGTGCGGGAGCGCAGACTTCTGTACCTCTTCCCAGAGGGCAGAAGCTCGAACAAAGAGTGAGCGGGGTGACTCGCATCACTCACAATCGTGGTCGCCTTGCGGGTGAGATGGGAGGTGTAAATGTCCTTCAAGGAGGGGAGCGAAGCACCAGCAATCTTACCAGCCGTGTTCACTATGCGCTGCAGGGCCTTCAAGTTGTAGTCAGTGCAGCCGCCACCCCAAACAGCAATACAGCTGGAGAGGACGCTCTCAATGGTGCCGCGGTAAAATGCAGTCATGACGGCCGGAGGAGCGCTCGCTCGCCTAAGTTTCCGCAGGAAGTACAGGCGGCGCTGGGCTTTCTTTGCCAGTGAAACGTGGTACACGCAGTAATTGAGGGCGCCAGGGTCCCACACAGCAGCAGTTTTTGTCACGGGCAACGTGGGCGGCGCAGGGCCGCATTTCTTAAGTCACGTGGGGGGCGGCAAGAGCGTCCCCTCACCCCCAAAACAAATAATTTCACTGTTTATCACTGTGTGGAGAATTGGCAATTTAACGCCCCATTCAGCTGCAGGCCGGTTGGACGAGCCTGAGGCAAGTGGGGAGTTTCCGGATTAATGTAACAAATCAGTGAGCGATTGGCAGAATTATGGTAGTCGAAATCAGGCATAATAGTACTTGAATTGTGGCTGCTGAACTGCAAAATGTGGCTAAATCGATCGTCCTTAAATCTCTTTTAGTCCTCAGTGCTGTCAGAAATGGATATTTAAATATAGATTTGTCACAGGCATCAATTCTAAGGCTGCCAATGTCATGACTATGTCGTATATAGGCGTCAACTTTAATTTGTTTTAGCTCCTACATCAAAGTCAAAGTCAAAGTCAGCTTTATTGTCAATCTCTCCACGTCACAACACACAAAGAGACCGAAATTACGTTTTTCTCTATCCCACGGTGACGAGACACATAACACGATAGACATACATGTACGCGACACAATATAAAAACAAGAAGGCAAAAATTCTAACAATCAATAGTAAGAGTGATGAATAAATAATAAATAAACAGATAACACAATAAACAACGGAGCCAGCAAGCATAGCGCAAAAGTAAAAAACATCATAAACAAAAAGGCACAAACAATAAATAAGAGTAATAACAAATAATAAATAATAAGAGCCAGTGTGCATTCAGACAGTTCAGACAGTGAAAGTACAGGACGCTACGCAGAACGGGGGAGCGAGTTCAGGATCCTAACAGCCTGGAGCATGAAGCTGTTTGAGAGTCTGGAGGTGCGGGAGCGCAGACTTCTGTACCTCTTCCCAGAGGGCAGAAGCTCGAACAAAGAGTGAGCGGGGTGACTCGCATCACTCACAATCGTGGTCGCCTTGCGGGTGAGATGGGAGGTGTAAATGTCCTTCAAGGAGGGGAGCGAAGCACCAGCAATCTTACCAGCCGTGTTCACTATGCGCTGCAGGGCCTTCAAGTTGTAGTCAGTGCAGCCGCCACCCCAAACAGCAATACAGCTGGAGAGGACGCTCTCAATGGTGCCGCGGTAAAATGCAGTCATGACGGCCGGAGGAGCGCTCGCTCGCCTAAGTTTCCGCAGGAAGTACAGGCGGCGCTGGGCTTTCTTTGCCAGTGATGCGGTGATTCCCTGAAAGCGCTGTTTCTCGGGGGGTAGTCCCATCCATCCATCCGTCCGTCCGACCGTCCGTCCGTCCGTCCATCCATCCATCCATCCATCCATCCATCCATCCATCCATCCATCCATCCAATCGACAGAGGACACCCTGAACTGGTTGCCAGCCAATCGCAGGGCACAGAGACGAAAAACCATTCGCACTCACACACCAGGGGCAATTTGGAGTGATCATTCTGCCGACCAAGCATGTTTTTGGGATGTGGGAGGAAACCGGAGCGCCCGGAGAAAACCCACGCGGACCCGGGGAGAACATGCAAACTCCACAGATACGGAGGTGGAATCGAACCTAACTGTGAGGTGGTCGTGCTAAGCAGTGCGTCACCGAACCGCCCCGTTTATTTTCAGATTCAAGTTTTTTTTCCCCAAGTACACAACTTTTGACCCCAATCTAACGCCATGGATCATCGTGTTTTTTGTGAACTCCCAAATACGGCGAGAATTCAGCTTGATCACAAGCTTAAAGACAGCATGGCACCCCTTTTGAAATCTTAAATTGTGACAGCATAGCCTAAAACATTTTAAATCAATTACTTTTTGAATAATATAGGACTTAAAAGAGACCAGAAAACACAAAATATTCATATATAAAAACAAGGGGTCTTTATTACATGCTATATTAGGGGGCAAATGTAGCAACACCGATGCGTCGCTGATGTGCCGAGCTCATAGAGCGAAGCCCTGTGTCGGAGCACGTAGCGCTTTAAAGAAGTCACGTGAATGAAACAGCAGCAGTATCGCCTGTCAGGGAAGCGCGCCAAACCTGTTAAAGGAAGCGCATTGTCAACGGGATGGACCTGCCAAAACAATATCTGATCTTTTGCGATTCAACGTGGAAGTTATCAAGAATTATGGAGCAGCCCCAAGTCAGACATTGGGACAATCAAAAGGCCCATTACACTGCACTCCAGCCTCATCTGTGCCGACCGAAACAGCAGCAGTATCGCCTGTCAAGGAAGCGCGCCAAACCTCTGTTAAAGGAAGCGCATTGTCAACGGGATGGACCTGCCAAAACAATATCTGATCTTTTGCGATTCAACGTGGAAGTTATCAAGAATTATGGAGCAGCCCCAAGTCAGACATTAGGACAATCAAAAGGCCCATTACACTGCACTCCAGCCTCATCTGTGCCGTGTGAGCGGGTGTTTTCAACGGCTGGAGAAATTGTGTCCGAAAAGCACAACAGGCTAAATGTCAAAACATTGGAAAAACTTATTGTTTTAAATAAAAATTTGTACAAAGCAAACCCCAATGCACAAGCGTCTTCTTTCACAACACGTTCACCTAGATTTTCATGTTGTGATACATGTTCACATTATTGACTGTAACAAAAAAGAAAAATATATTTTAAATTTAAAAATGCGAAAGAATACAATATAAATTATAATTACTTAAATTAATTAATGTATATACTAGCTCATCAAATCAGTGTCAGATGAGTCTGTCGACTGCGTTGCCTGTAGTATTTTTAAGGTCAGGCAGGTGTCAGCACTCAGTGACAGTATCATAACAGTTCGGCAATGTGTCGAAACGCTTCACGACACCTCATTGACCAATCACAACAGTGTTCACCGTTGATATGGAAAAGACCCAAATGTGATGTGAACACACCACGTAGACTAGGGGTCTCAAACTCCAGTCATCGGGGGCCGCATTCCTACATGGTTTCCAAGTTTCCCTCGTTAAACACACCTGATTCAAATGATCAGTTCATCCTCACCTTCTGCAGGAGCCTGATAATTGAATCAGGTGTGTTTAACGAGGGAAACTTGGAAAACATGTAGTAATGCGGCCCCCGAGGACTGGAGTTTGAGACCCCTGGTTGTATCGCAAACCCGAACACTGGACGAGCTGTCGCTGGTACGCACACGCTTAGGTTACATACACCCATCCACGTGCGTCATGTCATCACAGCAGCTGCACTCAGACGGGGCGTGGCCTACCGAAGAACAGTTTTGCTTGAATTCAACCGTATGTAATTAGAAACACAGTACGTTGCTCTCGCCCGCACCTAGTGCAGTGAGAAAGGCGGCGCAAATGGCGTCACGGGTCTCACCTGATCAGATGCTCTACTGTCACCTTGAACACAGGAAGACAAAGACGGGAAACGCCTGCACGACCGTCTTGTCCGCAGAGCTCGTCAAGAAGAAGATGCACGCGCCCGCGCGCTGCAGTGTCACATGGGCGCGTGCGCCTGTTACCTAGTTAAATGTCGCGACGCCATTGGCGAAAATAGAACGCCCAACGCCACTCATTTGTTCCAAAATGTGCCAAACTCTTGAAGGCGCAACGATTACAGCGACGAGATTTCACATGACCAAATAATCTCGTGACGTCAGTAAGTGGAAAAAACTAAACTAAAACAAGGTCTCGTGTTGGGTGCCAATGCTTTGTTTGACAAGGGAACCAAAATAGCTAGGATCGAGAAAAAACGAGGACAAGTGTGCGTGCGTGTGTGGGGAGCCGTTTGAGAACACTTTCAATTGTGTACATCGGAAGCCATTTCCTGACGTCATTTAATGTATAAAGCGTAGGGGTGTAACGATTCATCGATACACATCGATTAATCGATATAATGCTCTACGATTTATTGGCATCGATGCTAAACGTAAACATCGATTTATATCGCCGTGTTTGACCTCGGACATTAGACGCGACTTTATTTTGAAATCCAGTTCATTGTTGCTTGCTTCCTCTTTCTGGGAGCAGTGCGCGCCGCGGCGTTGTGTTGTGAGCAGAGCAGGCACGTGAAAGGGGAGTCGACAACTAGTACGCGGCGCCTGGGCTGGTGCTATGGTTACTGTCCAAAAAGACGAGGAAATTTGCTCCCCTTTAGGCTTCAAGTCATTCGTTTGGAAGCACTTTGGATTCCAAAGAAAAGATGGCTCAACGGAGAAGACACGTGCAGTTTGTAAATCCTGCCATGCGGTGATCAAATATTCAGGGAGGACAAATCTCGCCGCACATTTAAAGAAAAAACATGACATCAGTTCAGTGTTAAAATAAGCACTTTGTATACTACAATACTCTTGTAATTTCCTAAATAAAGAGTTTGCAGTACCTTGTTGATTTCACATATGAATTGTTATAAATCAGGATACTGTTCTATATTTTCTATTTAAAATACATATATATATCGATCGTAGAGCACTATATCGCGATATATCGTGAATGAATCGCAGCAGGTGTAATGTATTTGGACTGTGTGGTTACCCGTACTGGGGGGTGGGGCTAGAGGTAATGGATGGCGGGCGGATGGCATGTTGTAGCTAGGAGAGACTGCTGCTAAAAGAACGAACATCAATACATGATTGACTCACTGCTTCCCTAAAACCTGGTCGTCCTGTCAAGTTATTTCTCATGGTATAGAGAAACATTACATGGTGTCAGAAGATAAACTTGAGCTGTAATATGGCACAATTCAAACCACCGCCGAGTTTGAGTCTGGAAGGAAATCTTGCCGAGAACTGGAGAACGTGGCTGCAACGTTATGAACTTTTCGCGGTTGCCAGTGGAGTGGAAGAAAAGTAGGAGACGGTGCAATGTGCCACTTTCCTGCATGTTGCGGGAGAAGAAGCAATAAAAGTGAGTAACACGTTTGTTTTCACGGAAGACGAGAGGAACAAGATTGCTGTGTTGAAAACCAAATTCAAAAATTACTGTGAGCCCAGGAAGAACCTGACCTACATAAGGCGTGTTTTTTTCTCCCGTGCACAAGGTCCCTCAGAAACAATAGATGCCTATGTCACAGACCTGAAAAATAAAGCTAAAGACTGTGAATTTGGCAACCTGTGCAATTCACTGATACGTGACAGAATTGTCTGTGGGATACGTGATGGTCAACTAAGAGCTCGATTGCTCAGGGAGGCGGATCTTACGTTAACAAAAGCACTCGATGTATGCCGAGCCAGTGAGATAACCTCGACACAAATGAAAGCTTTACATGATGAAGTTGAAGTGCACAAAGAAAGGAGTTAGCAGCACAAAAGACAGCACGATGGCCAGTGAAAGGAAATTTGACTGTGACCGATGTGGTTACAAGCATGAGCGAAAAAAGTGCCCAGCGTATGGACAGACATGCCGAAAATGTGACAAGACAAATCATTTTGCAAAAATGTGCCGTGCCAACAGACAACCTAAAAATAAGAAAATGCATGCTGTGGGACAGAAACAGGAAAGTGACAGCAGTGAGGAAGAGGAATTGTTTGTTGGAACTATAGAGATGAGAAGCATTGATGCGGTTGAAAATGCCAAATGTGACCAAGACAGATGGTCTGAAGAGCTGTTAATAAACAAAAAGAAAATCTCATTTCGTATTGACACAGGAGCTGACTGTAATGTGATGTCGGCAAAAACGTTTCACAAGTTGAATCTCAACAAAAAGCTGCATGCATCCAGCTGCAAGTTGGTGGCGTATTCAGGCCACAAAATGGAGCCCTTAGGCAAGACGTCAGTCGCATGTCTGTACAAAGGTCAAAAGCACAAGATTGAATTTAAAATCATTGAGAAAGATGCTCCAGCAATACTAGGAAGAGAATCAAGCACCAAACTAAAAATGGTGAAGAGGCTGTATAGCATGGAAGATGAAGTGCAGAAAATGCAGAAAGACTATGAGCATCTATTTTCTGGACTTGGATGCTTACCAGGTGAGCACAGCATAATCCTAGACCCTGAAGTAAAGCCAGTAATACATGCACCAAGAAGGATCCCGGTTGCTCTAAGGGACAGAGTCATTGAACAGCTTCACAAAATGGAGCAGTTAGGTGTGATCACAAAACAATCTGAGCCTACACAGTGGGTGAATAGCATGGTGACAGTGGTCACTCCTAAGAAGATCAGGATTTGTATGGATCCCAAAGATCTGAACAGGGCAATAAGAAGAGAGCATTATCCACTTCTCACTGTGGAAGAAGTGGTGTCACGAATGCCAAACGCTAAGTACTTCTCTGTGTTGGATGCAAACCAAGGATTTTATCAGATAAAACTAGACGAAGAAAGCTCTAAGCTGTGCACGTTTAACACACCCATCGGGAGATACCGATTCAAGAGGCTTCCCTTTGGCATATCCTCAGCGAGCGAGGTGTTCCAGAGAGCTGTGGCCCAGATGATTGAGGGGTTAGAGGGTGTGGTGAACATCATTGATGATCTGTTGGTCTGGGGAGACACACTAGATCAGCATGACCAGAGACTGACAAAGCTGCTACAGAGAGCAGATGAAAATTACCTCAGATTCAATAAGAGCAAGTGCAAATTCAGGATGAAGGAGGTTAAGTACATTGGTCATACACTCAGTGCAGATGGATTAAGGCCTGATGAAGAGAAAATACGCGCCATTGTTCGGATACCCCTGCCTGATGACAAGCAAGCATTAATGAGATTCATGGGGATGGTTCAATACCTAGCGAAATTCATTCCCAATCTATCTGATGTCTCTGCACCCCAAGGCGGCTGTTGCAGGGAGAGACAGAATGGCACTGGGAAGAGCCTCAGCAACAGAGTTTTGAAAAATTAAAGCAGCTGATCAAGGAAGCTCCTACTCTGAAATATTATGACGTCAACAAGGCTGTGACGCTGTCTGTGGATGCAAGCTCTGAGGGCATCGGGGCTGTAATACTACAAGATGGACAACCCGTGGCATACGGATCAAGAGCGCTTACAGATTGTCAACGCAGATACGCTCAGATCGAAAAAGAGCTGCTAGCCATAGTGTACGGATGTGAGAAATTCCATCAATATATTTATGGCAGAGAGGTCCAGGTCGAGAGCGACCACAAACCACTGGAAAGCATCTTCAAGAAGCCACTGCATCAGGCTCCCATGAGGCTGCAAAGAATGATGATGCAGCTCCAAAAATACAACCTGGCAGTAACATACAAGCCAGGAAAGGAGCTTCACATTGCAGATGCCTTGAGCCGTGGCTATCTACGTGAAGAGAAAGAGGACCTTTTGGAGGAGGACCTGCAAGTGAACTGGATCACGCCGCAGTTGCCTATATCAGAGGAAAAGCTGGAAATGTTCAGAAATGCAACTGCACAAGACCCAGTACTGCGGGAGCTAAAAAACACAACAATGAGAGGATGGCCAAAGGACAGGTCTGCTGTGTCTGACAGTGTGCGACCATTTTGGACATTCAGAGAGATCAGTTTTGCTTCTGGTCTGCTATTCAAATCAGAGAAACTCATTGTACCAGAGCTGTTGAGAGCACAAATGCTTGACAAGATACACGAGTCACATTTGGGCATGATCAAATGTAAGGAAAGGGCAAGGGATGTTCTTTATTGGCCAGGCATGTCTGCCCAAATTGAGCAAGTTGTAGCGCAGTGTGCTATCTGCAATGAGAACAAGAATAGCAATCTAAAAGAGCCGCTGATCTCACACCCCCTGCCAACTAGACCATGGGAGAAGGTTGGCTCTGACATGTTTCACAGCAATGGCTCTGAATATTTGCTGTGTGTTGACTACTTCTCAAAGTTCCCAGAGATAATGAGGTTGACCGATACCACCAGTAAGGGTGCAATAAATGCCATGAAGTCCATGTTTGCTAGGCACGGGATCCCAGATATTTTGGTCTGTGATGGTGCTCCTCAGTATGCCAGTGCTGATTTCAAGAGCTTTGCAGAAAGCTGGGAGTTCAGTCATGTCTTCTCAAGTCCACACTATGCTCAATCAAATGGACAAGCAGAAAGAGCGGTGCAGACAGTGAAGAGAATGCTCAAGAAGTCTGGAGATCCTTACATTGCACTTCTGGAGTACAGGAATACACATCTGGAAGGTGTGGGCCTGTCGCCTGCACAGATGCTGATGGGACGTCGGTTAAAGACAAAGTTACCAACGTCCACCTCACTACTCACTCCTGAAGGTGCACTCGAGGTTCATAACAAGCTGAAAGAAAAGCAAGCTACACAGAAAAGCTACTATGATCGTCATGCTAAGCATCTGCCGGAGCTACACGCTGGTGAAAATGTGAGAATGCAGTCGAGAAACACTTGGAAGCCAGCTGTAGTTCTGAAGCGGCACGAACAACAACGCTCCTATGTGGTGCGTACACCTGAGGGCAGGATGCTCAGAAGAAACCGGAGACATCTCAGGGAGACTGCTGAGAGGGTGTTTCCATCTTCTACAACTGAGAGAGAATTGAATGTGGATATGGACTCTAACCGAAGTGCTGCTAATCAGGACAATTCACACTTAGAAACCTCAGCACATGTTCCGCAGTCACACAGTGACACTGTGTGCTCTCCCAAGCAACCGTACCGTACTAAATCAGGGAGAATGGTCAAGACTCCAATACGGTTTAGAGAGTAAGGTCATTTAAGAAAGAAAATGTTGATAAGTTCTGTTGCACTATTCCATGTTTGGTTTCATTTCGCTGCATACCTGTACTTGATTACGGAAGAAAATTTTGTTTGAATTTAGAGCAGAAATGTTGATTATTGGAAAGTTTTTATGTATCCAGTGCTGGGTGATTTATTTGTTTTTCTTGGATGTTGTATCTGATAGAGGGTATATTTGTTATTGTAGACAATTTGCTAGGAAAGAATTATATATATATTTTCTGTTTGTTGTTGCAAAAAAAAAAAAAAAAAAACTTAAGGGGGATGTAATGTATTTGGACTGTGTGGTTACCCGTACTGGGGGGTGGGGCTAGAGGTAATGGATGGCATGTTCTAGCGAGGAGAGACTGCTGCTAAAAGAACGAACATCAATACATGATTGACTCACTGCTTCCCTAAAACCTGGTCGTCCTGTCAAGTTATTTCTCATGGTATAGAGAAACATTACAGCAGGCTTTAAGATATCGGCAAATATCGTATCGTAGTTCTTTGTATCGATATATCGTATCGTGACAAAACCCGCGATTTACACCCCTAATAAAGCGCACTAATGTCCCATTGCAATGCATTTGGCAGGTAGGCCACTTATCAAAGTCTGGTGAGGCCACGGGTTCCATGGTGACAGAACATATCTCTGCCCATTTCAATGTGTGTTTATTGATGATGATGTTGCTCATATTGGAGCTAATCATCAGCAGCCTGCAGCTGGTGATGATTGGCGTCTCCCGCTTTGGCCAGCACCTCAAGATGTGCAGGTGGTGCTTTGCTGCGCACTGCAGTCTGTTTGGGTCACAGCGGTGGTGCTTCCTGCCTCCCCGACCGTACGCTGGCTTTCTTCGCCTGGCCCCCCCTCTCGGCTGGCTTCGGCCAACCACAAGTCGGCCGCATGGCTGACATCGGCAGGGCCTTCCTGGCCGGAGGATGCCAGCGCTTCAGTGATGATGGCAGCCGTCTGTGCAACCCAGTTGAGCTCAGAGCGGACCTCGCTGGTGGAGGCCGGCGCTGCTGGACTTTCGGGCGGCGGCCGGAGAACGACTGAGGAGACAGGAGCGAGCCGGGCATCGGCGGGCTCCGCCAGTGGCGGTTGCAGCCCGGCGGTGGCGTTGTTGTTGTTGAGGCTGTCCTGCAGTGCAGTCTGGTTGGCGTTACCTGCCTGCTGGTTGTGCAGGAGCATCTCCTGGATGCGGATCTGTTGCAAGATAGCGGGCAGCTCATAGTGGTGGAAGAAGTAGATCATGGAGTGCTGCCAAAAGAGCAACAACGGAGTTAGCTAGCAGTAGGCGGGGCCATATGGCCTCCCTTCTTTTGCAATAAGTTTTTTTTTGTTCCTCTTCCCCCCCCTCACAGCTTTAAGTTGTCCCAAAATCATCTAGCGCAAATGGTTTACTACCGATTACGAGCCATCATCGTTCGGCTCCGTTTGCGCAGCACAATGGAATGACGTCTTTTTGGCTGAGGCTGGGTTGTCACGAAAGCAAGTTTTGCCCAAGGGGCCTCGCCGGACAGAAACAAAGCAATTGCCCCTTGCAATTGCCCCATCAGCGCGACGTGTCGCTAGCCTCATCGCCTGCCTCGCCGCCTCTCGGTCGAGCTTGGTCATGCACCGCCTGACTTCATCTTTGTGCGCGGGCCTCAGCTGACGAGCAGCAACCACGACGACTGACCTGGATGAAGAGCCAGGACGTGACCAGCGCCAGGCTGCTGTATTGGCCGTTGAAGCGGTAATGATATGCGTAGAAGGCAAAGTGATACAAATAGAAGAACCTGAAAGGCAAGGAGGAGCGGGGTTGGTGAAGAAGGGGCCAGCCAGGGTGGTGCCGCCCGGACGCTGGGCGACTCACCTCAGCCAATGGCGTTTGCTGGTGTTGGTGTGGCAGCAGATGGCGTCATATTGATCGGCTAACCACACAATGAGGATGATGTAAAAGGCTGTTGTGGTGTCGTTGAAAAATTCAGACATGATGGCCTCCATACCTGACAATACGACAGGAAGGCACAGCGGCAAAGTCATCATTCTCTCGAGTCACAATTCGCTTAGGCATGCTTCAAAATCCAGAGCTTGCGGCAAGTTAGCGGAAAACGTCTGGCGAGCGGGAGTGACAAAATAACGGCTCCACCTCTAGCAGCGGTGGGTCTACTCACCGACGAGGGCGAGGATGACAGTGAGCAGGGGTGCTGCCGGAAAGGCGATGGTCATGTTCATCTCCAACATCTGAAGGAGGTCCACTGAGACGAGCCGGGTGCCGAACCCAGAGAGAAAACATATCGTGCGTTGGGCTGCTGCGTCACACCAAGAGACGTCCGAGCCGACGGGCCACCCGACCAGCGTGTTTTTTGAGAACCAGATGTTTTGCATAAACTTCAACTGGGAGTGTAAAAGCTTCACAACGTGCGCTCAAGATTGCTACGTGTGATGCCATTGATATGCTCATGCTAGTGCTTGCTTGTAGTTTTTGAAGTGATGGCTATTTGAGCCTAAAACAGTGGGACAGCAGTTAATACAACAACATTCACAAGCAGGTTGTCGCCCTCTGAAAACGGTGGCCCAATTCACCCTTTGACACCCCGAAAAAGAGTCTCCTTGGGATGTTGGCCACCTCTGGAAAAAAAACGCTACATCATTCAATACGGCCCTTACCTGAAATTAGTCATGCATATGATCCGTGTTTGCGCTTTTCAATATATAAAAAAAAAAAAAAAAACTTTGGCCATTATTTTAGGAAGGGTGATGCTGTGTTCTTTGTCCACTCCAAACGAGGTAGACTAGAAAGTAGTCGCTTGTGTCTGCAAGACTGCGTTGTACCGCCGCCTGGCGGCCGAGGCGGGTACACTGAAAGGAACGGCAGCTTGACCTTCTAGCGCAAGGGTCGAGAACCTATGGCTCGAGCCAGGTGTGGCTCTTTTGATGATTGCATCTGGCTCGCAGATCTCGGCTCTTCAGATAAAACATATCACTTGTTTTAATCCAGCCATCGATTTTCCATGGCTAAATCCTGTTTAGGGCTGCAGGAGCAACTGTCCATTGATTTAATTGGATAAAAACCTACAGGTAAACGCCCCCTTTAGAATTAGTTTGCTCGGTCATTAGCTCAAGAGCAGCTACTGTCCATTGTTTTAATTGGATAACAGCCTTCAGGTAAACACCCTCCTTTGAATCAATCTGCTCAATCATTAGCTCAAAGCCAACCCTTCGACAAAGATGGCAAAAAGAAAAAAAGATGACGAGTATTGTACATTTCAGAATAAATGGACCAAAGAATTTGCCTTTGTGGAGAGAGCAGGTTCTGCGGTGTGTCTAATTTGCAATGACAAAATTGCATGAATGAAACGGTCGAATGTAAAGCGGCACACACGCCATGCTACCTTTGCATCAAAATAACCTGCGGGAGACAGCAGAAAGAAAGCGTGCCAAGAGCAGGGTGCAAGCTAGCCAGCAGCAACTTCACGTATGGACCCGGCCGGCAAGGTGACTATCATTCCGGTAGCTTTGCTGGATCTTTAGCAATAGTGAGGAACGGAAAATGACGAGTATGCTATAACGTTCATGCTGGATGTAGCCAATGTACATTTGATGATCTTCTGAACAAAGACAAGACATTCAAACGCATACAAGACATGCCTCTGTCGACACGAACTGCTCATGATCGTACCATCATGAAAAAAACAACATCAAGAACAATCTACGATCACGTTTAACGGATGAAAGGTTAACCTCACCAAGTACCAACCAGACTACAAAGACATCAGCAAATCTATGCAGCACCAGAAGTCGCATTAATGGTGAGTATTATAACAACTTTATTTAAAAAAGTAAATTCAGAGGCTTACTGACATTTAGTTGAATTTACTTTTAAAATATATGGATCTCACTGAAACAAATTTCCAAATATTCAGCTTTCATGGCTCTCAGTCAAAAAGGTTCCCGACCCCTGTTCTAGCGTCTATAGAATGCATTTGTTTTTCATACAGAGCAACTCACCGATGAAGACGAAGATCTGGTGGTGAGAATACCTGAGCAGCATGGACACCGACAGAGTCTGAAAAACAGCACAAATGTCACCTGTCCACTAACCACTCAAAGCCAAAACAGAAGATGAAAGCTGGAAGCACCCCCCCCCCAGCTCCCCCCTTTAAAAAAATTGGTAAAAAGACAGAAAAAGGGATGCCTTCCTGTTCCAGACCAAATGGAAGAAAAAGTGGTGACGTTCTACTAGCAACGGACTGGCTAGACTGGGACGGACCGCCGTGGGCTTACAAAGATAACCATGATGACGAAGGCAGCCAGGTAGGAGGTCCTGGCCATCCACATGCTGACAAAGCGGTAATGTTCTCCAGAGACCACGTTCCTTAGGAAGCCTTGGCACAAGCACACAAGGCTTCATCATCGCTGAGAACTTGACATGGCAATCGGCTGCACACACCTCCATCCGTTCGTCACCTTTGTTCTCCTCATTCTCGGCCAGCGCTTTGACGCTGGACATCAGAATGTCGTCGTAGCCTAAAAACTCATCCAGCAGTAAGCGACTGAAGCTGTCGCCAAAGCACTCGTCCTTGGTGGGATCTGAAAGGCAAAGCGGCGTTTGGCTTGCTGACGGGTGGAGGGGGTGGGGCATCACCTAACGGCATCTCACCCAGGGTGACGATCATGACCGGGATGTTGAGTCTCTGCCGCGTGCCCTGCGACAGCCGCAGGAAGCCGTACTCCAGCGAATATTCCACCATGTACTCCTCCTGAGGCCAGGCTGCGGGAGTAAAGTGTCACGACGAGCGGCCGGCGGGGAGGTTGAGCCACACCACCCACCTTTGGCTGAGTGACTGAAGGAAAGGTCCTGGCTTTTGTTGGCCTTGCCTCCCGCCCCTCCCAGCAGCTCCGGACGGGGCTCGGTGTCCAGCTCAAACTGCCGGCGGGACATTTGGGCTCAGACTTTGGCTGCCGTGGAATCGGTCGGCCCGATACCGATTGCCATGTAAAGCAGCCCTTTTTGGCTCCCCTGTCGTATTGACACGAGAGCAGGGGCTCATTTGGAAGACCGCGCTTTTCTACCAGAGCGCTTCCTCATTCAGTGGCACTCAAATTATGCGCTTCTCGAGCGTCATTCTCAGCAAGGTCGGTTGTGCTTAAACCAGCGGTAGGTAACACACTCATAGTTGCTTGGCCGAAGCGTGGCTTGTCTCAAAAACAAAATCAATAAATGACTGGTCAACAGAAGCAGTGTGTGCCAAATCTAATGAAGTTTGAATCTTGGTTTTGGGTCCTAACTCAGAAGATGATCACAATCTTGAGACCACCATTTTGTGTCAGAAGGGCTCCGGTGAGCCCAATTTGGGCATCCAGCGGCAGCGCGCAAGCGGTCTTAGGCTCACCTGCACTGAACTGTTGTCAAACTTTCCCAGCATCATCTCCTCGTCTTCGTCGTCCTCTTCCTCTTGCAGCGCTGCCAGACGGAGCGCAGCAACGGCGGGCCCCCCTCCTCGGCCCTCCTCCTGCAAGCGTAAGAACTGCAGGAAGACAGGTGGCCGGCTGGAGTTCCTCTGGATCTCCACGCGGAGGATGCCGTCCCGGGGCCAGTGCTCCCTCACTCCCTCCAGGCAGTTGATGGGCGAGCGGGAGAAGGCAATATGGATGTAGGCAAGGATGAAAAGGACGAAGAGCGCCTGGTGACCAGCAAAGGCGTTTGAATGACGAGTGCTGCCGCCACCCGGTATTTGGAAGCAATCGCAGCGAGCATACTCGCCGACAGAGCAGACAGACTGACGGCCGCGGTTGTTTTTTGTTCTAATTTGGGCTTTGATACATTCAACCATCAGCCGAGCGCCATCAAGCAGGCCGCGACGGCGAGATTCCAATTTGTCGCCCGCTTCGGTGCTCCCCTTTCTCGAGCGCTTGGCCCGACTGGAAAACTAGTGGGAATCCCTGTGTGTAGCTCGTACTAGCAAGTTGGATTTGGAGCGCAACTGCACACGACTTGCTTTTTGGAGAAAAAAAACAGCAGCATCGCCTCGGCAGGTGTGTTTCAGAGTCAACGACCGTTTAAAAGGAATCATGTCGGATTATGATTATTAGTCCTTTATCTAAGTACAGCGCTTGGCCCGACTGGAAAACTAGTGGGAATCCCTGTGTGTAGCTCGTCGTACTAGCAAATTGGATTTGGAGCGCAACTGCACACGACTTGCTTTTTGGAGGAAAAAAACCAGCAGCATCGCCTCGGCAGGTGTGTTTCAGAGTCAACGACCGTTTAAAAGGAATCATGTTGTATTATGATTATTAGTCCTTTATCTAAGTACAGCGCTACGTCTACGGTTTGTTTTTATGTACAAGAAGAAGGGTGAAAGATAAAGTGAGGTCACCTTGAGCAGCACGAAGAATTCAAAGACCCTCCTGAAGGACGGAGGGAAGAGGCGGGCATAAGTGACGGCCATCTTGAAGAAGAGTGCATGGAAGAGGCGGTCTCGAACATTGATGAGGGGGTTCTGGTTGATGTTGGGGTTCCGGATCCTGTTAGGCCCCATGTTGTTATTGTTGAGCGGGATGTTGTTGTTGTTGGCCTGGTTCTCAGACATCTCAATGGCGGGGGTGTAACGTCACGGCGTCCGGACGATTCTAGGTTAGCATGGCATAAAGTTGCGCTCCTCTTCCTGTCTTTGGTCTACAACACAAATTGGACAAGGCAAGTACACACAACTGATGACGGCAATTCACACAGTGCAGTCAGTTGTTGAATGAATAAATCCAAATGGTCAAACATTTCTTCGTTGACCAATGCAAACCAATCACGTGACCTCTGCGAGGGTCTGTTTTCGTGATGGCGGAACCAAGTCAGGCCTGACTCAACATCCAGCGGTTCGATCGTGTCCCCTTATGGCTCGCTCCTTCGAAAAACAACAACGTTCCACCGGATCCGCATACGCACGTACCTGTTATTGGCTGTGCCCATTGGATCCCATACTAGAGATTTCTTCCCTAGGTTTTCACCAAACGACGGGAACGGACGAGCGGATTCCGTCAAACGCGAGCTCGTTGGCTAACACGCTTAGCCTCTCTTAGCTTACTTTAGCCGTTACTAGCCACACGTAGCGAGGGAAACAAGTCAAGCAAGTCTGCCGTGAGTGGTCAGAGAACCTCGAATCGCACTCGAGACGCTAAAGTTCCGACATTTCTGAGCGGTGAGCTCAACTGACTGCAAACGCTGCAGACCGGAAGTACGTGAATTTACCGGAACCACGGCTTTCCCAAAATGTGGAGTCGATACATTGACGTGTTCATGTTAAGTACACACGCCTAAGTAGGAAAGATCATGGATGGTTATTAAGTTTGCAAGCAAAGACTTGTGTCACGCGCATTTTGTCATATTTTTGGACCATTATTTTATCGGTTTATCGATCTATAAATTGGAGAAGACTGCATTTAGCTATGATGATCAGACGTCCTTTTCTTTTACCGGACGTGTCCTACTTTTGAGACCTAAAAAAAATGTCCGGGGGCAATTTCAGAATTGTCCGGGATTTTGCACTCACCAACACCACCCGCCTCCAGCACTCCAACCACTCGCACCCCCCACCCCATTGACTCAAAAAAAAAGGAGTCCTTTTTTCAGAAACCCAAATCTGGTCAACCTCATTTAGCATGATGAAATGTACTTGTGTATAGTGTTGTGTTATTATCCAATAATTTTTGTGAATTTGCCATTGTTTAAAACTAACCTATTGCCCCTCCTTGCATCCACTTTGAAGAAATTTCCTTGACAATAGGACCCCCACACACACGTGCTGGCTCATGTCAGATTTGATGAACCCGCCCGTTATGCCATTATGGAGCAGCATCGCCTGAAATTAACGTCCAGGGAACTGCCCTTGGCCTCGCGTTACGAATCACACGAAATCACCCGTTTCTGGCTTAGGTAGCGTGACGTGGCAAAGCCGGCCCGTGGGCACCCTGAGGTCAATTCATCAGCTTCCTTATTCTAAGTCATCAGAGTGCCACCGCTTCTGGCTGAGTGGAGCCAGTTGATTGATTCATGTATTTTTTTTTTATTTGAGTTCCTATTTCCATGGACAAATGTCCAAATATTTGGGGTCAAAAGCAAGACTGTGCTGCTTTCATTGAAAAAAGTCAGGCTCAGCCTCTGTAAGCTTGGCCGGCCGGGTCGTTGTTGTCGGGCTCCGTGTGTGTCAAGTTGTCAATGACATCCAGGTGCCGCAGTGTGTTCGGAGCCCTCGACGCGTCGGAGGTGCGTCAGAGTGGCGTCGCAGTCTCGCGCATGGAGACGCAACATGTCGGCCTCTAGGGGGTGGAGCCTGCCAGTGATGACCAGGGAATGGAGCGGCGCGCCCAGGTCGCACAAGCTCATCTGCGACAAGGTGGCCGTGCGGATCTCCTGGTCGGCGGCGCCCAGTCGGGCCACACCCACGCACAGTGTGTCCTCCGTCAGACCTACGCATGGTGAGGCGTGTGACCGACTGGCCGTCGGGGAGGCGGCTGTGGCACGACGGCCATCACTCACCAGGCTCCTGGCCACACTCGTTCCGCCGCCTGATGATTTCCAGCAGTTGAGCAGCCGCTTGCGCCGCGGTCATAAAGCGCGAAGGCTCGTAGATCTTCTTGCCTCTGAAACGACAATGCCCGTCAATCGGTGGCCTATCGAGCCGACAGGGTCATGGCTCTGCTTACCTCATCAAGTTCTCCAACGATTGCTCTTTCACTTTCAGGTCTGCAAAAGTACAGGGGGGAAAAGCAAGTCTGGTGCTGCGTGGCGAGGCGCTAATGCTAACGTGCGCCATCCCTGGGCCAGTTCTAGAGCGGCGCGTATGTTAGCATAGGGGGCGGGGCTTACCCAGCAAGCAGAGCGTGTGCAGGCCGGCCGCTCGGTTCTGCAGGATTTTGTCGTAGAAGCTTTCGGGTCTCCACAAATCGGTCCAGAAGACCACCGACACCGTCTCTCCAAAGTTGTACATCTGACGCACACACAGGCGCAAATATGAGCTCATGAAGCCGATTTCCGAGACTCGCTATTCACAAGGGTGAGGAGGCACCAGCCACTCCTATCTCAGGAGTGGCCCAGACCGTACGAATGGAAAGACATTTTGCTTGTGAGCATTCAAAGGCCATTGGGTGCTCAACGCGGTCGGCACCCGGTAGCAGATTCCAAAGTGGGCGGCACACCTGCAGGCCGCAGCAGCCCACGGCGTTCATGACCGACGCGTTGTGGACCACCTGGTACGGGATCCCGGCGCGCACCGCCCTCAAGACCAGATCGCTATGAGTGGTGGCTCTGACGATCAAAAAGCATACGTGAGAAGGCCCATTACGTGACAGGCGGGTGTCCGGCCACGGTCCCCCACCCGAAGGGGTCGCCCACCACCAGGAAGGCCACGTCCATCTCCTTGGCGTGCTTCAGGATCTCGTCGGCTTCCTGCTCTACCAGATCTCGCTCAGCCAGCGTCAGCTCCTTCCCATAAAACTCCTCCTGAAAAACGCCCCGAGCCCGTTAGCGCACTAACGGCAGCAAAGAGGCTCACTCGAGCGGTTTGTTGACGTCAGTGAAGGGACGGGGTGGGGGGCATCAAACAAGCTTACGTGATATTGAAGCTGCATGTAAAACGGCTATTGTGACATATAGGACGAAATAACCATTCAAGAAAACACACATATCCATCGCCTATTATTTTTTTCTCCATTAATCAGGGAGAAAAATAATTGGACCAAATTGAAGTTTGCGTCGCCTCATGCTAATTCAAAGCGACAGGGCAGAACACACATCATTGGAAATTCAGCTCCTGGTTTTCTCGGGAACATCTGCCAGAAAAATGCTGACGAATTAGCAGACGTTTGCAAATGTGGAAATTTGAAGCTAAGTCTGCTTTTATGGCGCATGACAATGCGAGACTATTTACCTTCTATGATTGGAAGTTAAACCGGGTCTCTCGTTTAAACGAGCAGTGATCCTAGCGAGTACCGAGAACTTCAACGGGTCTCTTTTCGCAACATGGTCGTTGGCATATCCACGTTGGAAGCACTGCTGCTCTCGTCGACTATTTGTGAGCCTCTCCTCTGGTGCTCACCGCCTCGACACATTCGAGTGGACGCGTAGCGCGCTTTCTCCCTGTAAACGTTATGCATGTCTTCGTGTGTTGGTGCGTGGAGTGAGAAAAGCAACTGACCAGAGCCTCCTTGCCCACACTCAACATGGACGTGTAAGCCTCCAAGTAGACGCGCGAGCATTTCCTCACCACCTCCAACCCTTTCACGGTGATGTCAGTGGCGTCCCCGAGGCCCAGCCCGACCAGGTACAGCATTTCGCCCGGGAGAGACGACCGGCACAAAAAGCACCGCACCAAACTTGACCTTTATCCCCGACGTCACTCCACTCTTCCTCGTCGTCTTCGTTCTCTCTCACGTGTTGACAAATCCTCTCTGCTTGATTTGCGTTGGCCGTCAAGCGCTGTCGTTTCACGACACCTGGGGTGCCTTTACGACTAGTGACTTTTTTTTTTCGGCACACACGCATACATTCATTCACATCGTCACTTGCGGGAATCAAAATCACGGTGTCGGCACACATGACTGGCAAGTGCAGCCCTACACCATCAGCGACTCCCATTTACGACTAGTGCCTTGTCTCACCGCACGTCAGCCAAACGACACAAAGCTCCTATCATCCTACCGTCTCTCCTGTTTACTAGGGGTGTAACGATTCATCGATAGACATCAATTAATCGATATAATGCTCTACGATTTATTGACATCGATGCTAAACGTAAACATCGATTTATATCGCCGTGTTTGACCTCGGACATTAGACGCGACTTTATTTTGAAATCCAGTTCATTGTTGCTTGCTTCCTCTTTCCGGGATCAGTGCGCGCCGCGGCGTTGTGTTGTGAGCAGAGCAGGCACGTGAAAGGGGAGTCGACAACTAGTACGCGGCTCCTGGGCTGGTGCTATGGCTAGTGTCCAAAAAGACGAGGAAATTTGCTCCCCTTTAGGCTTCAAGTCATTCGTTTGGAAGCAGTTTGGATTCCAAAGAAAAGATGGCTCAACGGACAAGACACGTGCAGTTTGTAAATCCTGCCATGCGGTGATCAAATATTCAGGGAGGACAAATCTCGCCGCACATTTAAAGAAAAAACATGACATCAAAGTTCAGTGTTAAAATAAGCATTTTGTATACTACAATACTCTTGTAATTTCCTAAATAAAGAGTTTGCAGTACCTTGTTGATTTTGTGTATGAATTGTTATAAATCAGGATATCGTTCTATATTTTTTACCGTTTTTTTCCGTGTATAATGCGCCCCCATGTATAATACGCACCCTAAAAATGGCATGTTGATGCTGGAAAAAAGCCTGTACCCATGTATAATACGCACCCAAATTTTGACTCCTACTTAAGTCGATTAACGTAAAATTATTTCAGAAAAAATATCTTTGGGAACAACCGGATGTTATTCTGCCGGTCAGTATCACTGCGCATGCGCTAGCAAACTCGATAGCGAAGAAATGTTTCGGATTTGTGAAGGGCACATTGTGACAGCAAACAAGCAGATGATCGAGCAAGCGTCTGATACGAGAGCATTGTGTTCGTATGGAGCGTGTTTGACGTGAACAGCAGAGAAGAAAGCGCATCTGTAATGGCGGCCTCCGTATCATATCCGGATAAAAAAAAAAAAGAATTTTTTTTTTTTTGTACCCATGTATAATGCGCACCCCAGATTTTAGGACAATAAATTCGTTAAATTTTGCGCATTATACATGGAAAAAAACGGTATTAAAAAAAAAAAAATCGATCGTAGAGCACTATATCGCGATATATCGTGAATGAATCGCAGCAGGCTTTAAGATATCGGCAAATATCGTATCGTAGTTCTTTGTATCGATATACATGATATCGTAAAACCCGCGATTTACACCCCTACTGTTTACCCTTCCTCTCATGCTTTCTTTCTCTCCTGCGCTACATCCACCGCTTTCTCACACGGGCGCTCTTACGTAATAGGGGATATGCACGTGACGTCACAGACCGGTTGACGGTTTGTTTGGGTGGCCAAAAGCGGCTGACGCTAATAGGGCCAAGGCTGAATAGAGCTTTAGAGATACGTGTACTGGCCCAGTCTACTGGGGCATTTTTTTTTAGCATTTTATCGGTGGTAGATCGTGGCAGAGTTGTTACGGTGCAACTTTGACCATGGTGAAGAGTTGTTGTGCCATAGGATGTGCCTATCGCTTCCAAAAAGGCGATACCAAGAAGCTGTATCGGTTCCCTGCGTACCAGACCAGAAAGGATAGCTGGGTGGCGGCGCTTCGTAGGGCGAAACATGGCCGCAACAGCTCCAAGGTTTGGAAGCCAACTATCCATTCTTACATCTGCTCAGATCACTTTGTGGGAAGTACGTAATTTTGTTATATTGACGTCAACATTCATCTGTGAGGTATACTGGATGTAGTGCTATAAGGTACACATCCACCATCAGAGGACGCTGGCATGAGTACCTCTCATAACATTTTAAATGTACTCTTCATTTATTTTAATATATGTGATGTTTGTATTTTACCCTGTGGGCCAAGAGCCTGTAATAAAGTTTATTATTATTGCTCGGATATTCCCTTTTTCTTGCTGCTACTCGGCCATGACCTAAGGAATGCATAATTACACAGCTTCATTACAGTATGTTTGTCCAATTGCTAGTTTCTAATAATTAAATTGTTCACATATTTACAATTATAATATATTATTATTGTATTATGTACTGCCATCTTCTTCGTTTTGCTCCACTGGCTGTGACTCAACGGAATGGACATAACTAGGGGTGTAAATCGCGGGTTTTGTCACGATACGATATAATATCGATATAAAGAACTACGATACGATATTTGCCGATATCTTAAGGCTTGCTGCGATTCATTCACGATATATCGCGATATAGTGCTCTACGATCGATTTTTTTTTTTTTATATAAAAAATATAGAACAATATCCTGATTTATAACAATTCATACGCAAAATCAACAAGGTACTGCAAACTCTTTATTTAGGAAATTACAAGAGTATTGTAGTATACAAATTGCTTACTTTAACACTGAACTTTGATGTCGTGTTTTTTCTTTAAATGTGCGGCGAGATTTGTGCTCCCTGAATATTTGATCACTGCATGGCAGGATTTACAAACTGCACGTGTCTTGTCCGTTGAGCCATATTTTCTTTGGAATCCAAAGTGCTTCCAAACGAATGACTTGAAGCCTAAAAGGGAGCAAATTTCCTCGTCTTTTTGGACACTAGCCAAAGCACCAGCCCAGGAGCCGCGTACTAGTTGTCGCCTCCCCTTTCACGTGCGTGCTCTGCTCACAACACAACAACGCCGGGCGCACTGCTCCCGGAAAGAGGAAGCAAGCAACAATGAACTGGATTTCAAAATAAAGTCGCGTCTAATGTCCGAGGTCAAACACGGCGATATAAATCGATGTTTACCTTTAGCATCGATGCCAATAAATCGTAGAGTATTATATCGATTAATCGATGTGTATCGATGTATCGTTACACCCCTAGACATAACCAGCTGTCAGGTAGCGATATCGTTGCAAACTCATGTAGGCTCTGAGGTCTTCCTTGGTATATGGACTTTAACAATCTATCAAATAGTTGTAAATGTCTGGATATGTCTTGGTTAAACTGGACGAAATTATCACTCACGACACCCACCCAGGCCGCCATCCTCACGAGTCTAGTGGCAGCGGACGAGGCTTTTTGCCACCCAAACAATAATGGCCGCCCCGATCTGTGACGTCAGTGCATATCCTCTATTTGTCATGCTCTTCCTCGCTTCCTCTGCTCTTTCCCCGTCTTACTTTCTCACACTCTCGGCCAGTTTCGGTCTCTTCGAAAGGTCCCAAAATGAAATAAGTCAAGCAAAACGAGCTGTTTTGCTTATTGCGGAAGGTGTCGCTTGACTTGATGGAAGTGGAAGCGAGGTACCAACTTTTGGGGGCCAACCACTGGCTTTGTTGGCGCTGGGCCAGTTCTGTGTCACTTTCCTGCCAATGTTGTCTCTTGGATTCTTTTTTGGGGGTTGGGCAGGTTTTGCATCACATGACCCGTGGCAGCCGAATCGTAAAATGCAACTTCTTCCCGACGCTGATCCAATCTTTGCTGCTTTGGTCTGCATGTGCCGTTCGGGGAGGGCTGCCCACTCATGAGTGATGGGGGTTGAGGCGAGGGCTGACATCCGGATGGGACGGAGAGCAAACCGGTCCTCCATTCCATCTTTGCGGCCCCACACAAAGCTGACAAAGGGGGTCCATTAAGGGGGCCCATCGAGGGACTGTGCATTTGAATGAGCATGCTTGAATGCTAAGAGGACCCTTTGGAGGCAGCCTTGGCTCCTCCCCCTCAGCTGCGCCGGACCAGACTGGATGTCCAACGTCGAGTGCGGCGGAACGAGACCAAAAATACTCAAGGTGCCAGCATGCAGCTACTCCTTGCGTCCTGGCTCAAATCAACCTTGCCATGTGATCTACCTGCTAGGTGGCCCTGTCCACAAGTGCGCTCAGCATGTCCCCTCATTGCTATATTGACAGCAACGCCATGGCAACCAACATGAATCACCACCCACACACATTTGCTTACATGCGCACACACAAAGATTATCTCTGTTTTGTGTGTGTGTGTGTGTGGGGGGGGGGGGGGGGGGGGGGGGTTGGCGCAAAAGATCCCGAAACAGAACCTGAGCAACCCTGGACCACAACCAGGACTTGTGAGGTCCTAATTCCTGATGACCTAACTTGTGGTTTTCTGCTGTACTTCTCCATTGGTTACCATGGTGACATTCAGTTATGTGGACTCAGACCTTTTGTTGGCCACAAAGCCCCGAACACAAGCCAGCACCCCTACCGCCACCGTTTCTGCATGTTCACTCTGTCAGGAGCAAACTGAGCGTGCAGGTTCACTCACGTGTCCAAATGGCAGCCTCGCATACGCTCTGACTGTCAGGCGGCAACATTGGCAAAGTGACAGCCTGGAGTAAACTCCTTTTGGAGTTGTGCATAGCACATGTCCTATAAAAGTATTCTCATCACATCTTGAGGCAATTGGTTTGCTATTCAGCATATTTTCATCAATCATACATGCCAAATACTGAATTGAGTTTTTAATTTCATGTTAATAGGCACCATCTGAAAAAGACAATGAAGATTGATGCAATTGAGGCCAAGCCCCCCGCCTCCTTCAGCGTGTGTGCGCGCGGCTGCTTCCTGGCACAAGCTCGCGCGCGCTTGCATGTGGAGCGGTGAGGCTGCTGCGCATTTTCTTTCCATGAGCGTCAAGCAAAAGGGAAAAAGAAGACTGCATCTTTTACGCACTTTGAAAGCTTGCTCGGCGTGACGTCATTGCGCATCTTGCGCTAATTTTTGCACCATACGTCCGTTTCAGTTTGGATGAAAAACAACAACAAGGCACGTCTCTTTCACCGGTCATCGCCTCAGTCTCCCTGCTAAAGGCTGACTGGTGGGAACTTTTTGTCCACTCTCTTTTTGTCCACTCTCCTTTGGCTTTTTGACATCTCTTGATTCCCACTTGTCTTGACTTTGCTTGAAAGTGGATCACGACCGGTCAGATCCTGTTCGGCCCGGCGTCTTCTTGTTGTACCCCCCTGCGATCAGGATGCGGCGGGACCCGGTCACGCCACAGTGAAGGCGAGACAACGGCATCGCTTGGGAGCAGGTAGCGCGGAGGAGGGAAAAGAGGTGCCATGGCCGACCCCGTCCTATCTGGCCTGATCACCAGGCACTACAACTATACGGGCAAGCTCCGGCCGCAAGACGGCGCCTCGGGCCTGAAGGCCGACTCGGTGGTCTTCCTGGCGGTGTGCTGCCTGATTGTCCTGGAGAACCTACTGGTCCTGGCCACCATCTGGAGGACCAAGAAGTTCCACAAGCCCATGTTCTACTTCCTGGGCAACCTGGCGCTGTCGGACCTCCTGGCAGGCATGGTGTACGGCGCCAACATCCTGCTGTCAGGCGCCAACACCTACCGGCTGACGCCCACCCAGTGGTTCCTGCGTGAGGGCTCCGTGTTTGTGGCGCTGGCGGCGTCCGTCTTCAGCTTGCTGGCCATCGCCGTGGAGCGCCACCTCACCATGGTGAAAATGAAGGTTCACGACGGGGGTGGGCGTGCTAGCCGTGTCTTCCCGCTCATCAGCGCCGTGTGGATGGTGGCGGGCGTGCTGGGCAGCCTGCCCCTGATGGGCTGGAACTGCATCGGGCGGCTGGAGTGCTGCTCCACCGTGCTGCCGCTCTATCACAAGACCTACATCCTCTTCTGCACCAGTGTCTTCAGCGTCATCCTGATGGCCATTGTGGCGCTATACGCCCGCATCTACGCCCTGGTGCGCAGGCGCCACAGCCGCCGGCTGGCCTCACGCTCCATGGCGCTGCTGCGGACGGTGGTGGTGGTGCTGAGCTGCTTCATCACCTGCTGGGCACCACTCTTTGTGCTGCTGCTGCTGGATGCTGCTTGCCGCGTGCACGGCTGCGCCGTCCTCTACCAGGCCGAGTGGTTCCTGGCCCTGGCCGTCCTCAACTCGGCCACCAACCCGCTCATCTACACGCTGACCAGCAACGAGATGCGCCGCGCCTTTCTGCAGACGCTGCTGTGCGGATCAGCCCGCCTGCACGCTACTGCCGAGTTCGGCATCAGCCGCTCGGAGAACTCCCCGCGCCCTGACGGCGAGGAGGTGCCACCGCCGATCCAGTCCACCCTGTCCTCCAACTGAAAGGTCGGGGTACGTTGGGGGAAGCCTGCCTTGGCCCAAGCTTGGCCGCCCTTGGCTTCCGCGTCAGGTCCCAACCTGCCGGCACCTGGACCCGGTCTGACCTCTTTTCCGCCTCCCTGAGCAATTTGACCTCTGCCTTCCCTCCGACCACATGGGAGTTTGACACATTAGTCCGCAGAACCACTTTTCGCCTTTAGATAAGTCACTCCAACACTTTGAGAATGTTTTTCAACTTTGTGAGCCATTCGTCATCTTGCACACCTTTTGACACATCTTGTTACGCAACTCATTTTGTCAATGTGGTTTTCTCAGTGTCTTGAAGCGTTTGACGCTTCGCTTGAAGTCACTCAACTTTTCCAAGTCCTTATATTATGTAATTGGAGCGTTCCAATGGTAACCTGCTGTCATCTCCGGGGACGTGTTGACTGATCGTCTCCCGTAACCTCATTAGCACTTAATAAAAAATTCAAATAGAAAACTACTTTTTATCAAATTGTCTGACCTTCGTGGCTCCTCACGCTGCAAAGATCCAGACCAGTGTTGGAAAAAACCTTGAGAGCAACCTGTTTCTCTCTATCTCCTTCTGTCTGTCTCACACGCGCGCGCGTCACGCACACGCATTTCTTTAAACGCAATACACGTGTATTTTGGACTAGTACTAGTCTACTCCACATTTCCAGGTCTTGTCTCGCCTCGCAGGGGGAGTTCGCCAGTGCTCCAGATGCACGCCGGGTGTTGTAGTGCGCGAGGCGTACGGAGGGCGGCCGCCTTCCGAGGCACGAACGTCATCTCCCAGCATGCCGCGCACGCGCCTTTTCTTCTCTTCTTCCTCCGTTCGGCGGTGCAGCGTCCGCTAGCAGGATGACGACCAGCCAGCCGCCTTGGCGGCCGGAGCTTCTGAAGCGAGCATGAACGCCGAACCCAAATGACAGCAGTGGATCGGAGGCCTTGAAGCCGACGCCAGCGTCTGACTCGGGAGCACGAGGGGAATAGAACAGCAGAGCCGAACTGCGTTGGTCCACCCTGGTGATCCGCGGATTCACGTGGAGGTTCCGGCGAGCCCACCGACGGACGCTAGTATGCGTTAGTTGAGAGGAGGTTCTGATGGTTGTGGAACACCCGCTCGCTGGATCTAACAGGGAGCCCTCCCGTGTGACGTCACGCAACAGCTGACCATCACCGTGGAGGGCGTGGGAGACTCCCCTCGGGAATCGCCACATCGTGAGTACTTGGCGCGCTTACCCTTCCTGCTGTTTTCTGGACTTGCAAAAGAAGTACGTCCGAACTTCGGACTCCGAACATATGATTCCTTTCACATGTGCACGCGGAGCGTAGCCCTCCCTCCAACTTGATGGACAGAACATTTTGACACGTTCCGACGTGATCCAGCTGCACTAGGTGGTCTTTTTGCACCTTGCGCTGACTGCATGTTAAGTAGCCAGGAGAAAAGCAAAAGCACAGAGAAGGGTCACGAGCGCCTTGCTTGAATTCACCGGGCCAAACACGGATAGGGTATCCGCTCATTGTGCCAAGCATATTGCGTGTGGTTTGCGCGCTGTTGTCAAATGGAGAGAACAACAAAGTTGAGTGACGCACCCCCCAAATCGTTTTTGGTTGTCCTGTTGTTTGCAGAATTCCCGCAGGCGGTGGGGCCAGACGTAGGCCGGACCAAGGGCCGGGCAGGCGGCGCCATGGAGCGCTCGGCCAGCATTCAGCTGGACGTCCCGGACTTCAGCAATTCGGTGCTGTCCCACCTCAACCAACTACGGGTCCAAGGGCGGCTGTGCGACATTGTGGTCCATGTTCAGGGCCAGAGTTTCCGGGCCCACAAGGTTGTCCTGGCTGCCAGTTCGCCCTACTTCCGGGATCACATGTCTCTGAGCCAGATGAGCACCGTGTCGCTGACAGTGATCCGCAACGCATCTGTCTTCGAGCAGCTTCTGGGCTTTTGCTACACGGGACGCCTGCGCCTGCAGCTGTGTGACATCATCAGCTACCTGACGGCTGCCAGCTTTCTGCAGATGCAGGAAGTCATCGATCGCTGCACACACATCCTGGAGGGCATCCACCTTAAGATCAGCCCGGCTGATCCGGATCATCTGCTGGCCGAGCGAGAGGTGTCAGCGCCGCTGGATCGCGGCCTGGAGGTGCCCACCCGGGAAGAGGAGGGGCTGCACAGCCCGTTGGCTCAGCGCAGCCCGTCAGCTCAGCGCAGCCCGTCGGCTCAGCGCAGCCCGTCGGCTCAGCGCAGCCCGTCGACTCGACGCCGTGGACAAGCGCTGCTCCACGTTGACAGGGCCGGCCAGTGGTATGTGGAGACGGCTGGCGAGGCCGACGATGCCGCCGGCGGACTCTCCATCAAGACGGAGTGGACGGCGCGGCGGATTGCGGTGGGGCGCAGCCAGGACGGCTCAGGCCCAAATGACAAAGGGGGAGGTGCTGGTGCCGAGGCCTTGGGCGTGGCTCGGCCCTCCAGCAGCCTCTGTGACACCGACAGGTGAGTGACGCACGCCTTGGCGATGGTTGCGGCGGCGCACGTTCGCCTGCATTGAGGCGCGCCTGTGTGTGTGTACAGTCCCTCAGGCAGCGTCCTCATCCCTGCTGAGCGTCAACGAGCCAAAAGCGAATCTCCGAGCAGAAGCCAAAACCCGCGACACGGCAACTCCCAGGTCACATTACGTCACACAACATTTTGGCACAGTTGCCACAAGGCGACATTATTTATCTTTTACACAAGGTCTTGGCCTGCCTTCAAGGGCAAGTCAAGTTTCCTAGACAGTAATCGGTTCTATGCGCCCGGCACAAGTCGAAACGTTGCCTTTTGAAGCTGCATCTCAGGAGGCGGCCATTACACCACTTGCTGTCGGCTGAAGATGGCATCAGTTACTGAGAGCAAACTGAGCCCCTGGGCACTCATTTGGCAACATGGACACCCCCTGAGATGGACCAAAACAGGCGGATTTGGCACTTTCACGCAGTCGTAAGATTACGCAGGCATTCAGCTGAATTGGTGAAAAGTTAACCCAGAATATCCAGGTGTTGCTTCACTTGATTTGTACTGCCACTAAAAAAACGAAAATGTTTTTTTGGAGAGTTTGTGACCGACGTCACGTTTGTCTGGGGGCTAGGGCGAAGAGGCGGCAGGGTCGTATGAGGATTACGCCAGGGACCCGGTGGGAGAGCGCTGGTTCCGCTACAACCCACGACTGACCTGCATCTACTGCTGCAAGTCGTTCAACCAGAAGGGAAGTCTGGACCGCCACATGCGTCTTCACATGGGCATCACGCCCTTCGTATGCCGCCTGTGTGGGAAGAAGTACACGCGCAAGGACCAGCTGGAGTACCACATCCGCAAACACACCGGCAACAAACCCTTCACATGCCGCCTGTGCAACAAGAGCTTCCCTTTCCAGGCCATCCTCAACCAGCACCTGCGCAAGAACCATCCGGGACACGACGCCCAAAGCGCCTCGCCCGAGACCACCACTGCCACGCTCAGCACCAGGGGGGCCTCCCCAGGGCAGGAGGAACCCGAGGGAGGTGGTGTGGTGCCGCCCGCCGAGGGCCCCCACGGGTCCGTCTCCACTACGGGACCTGACTAACCACGGGGTTCCTCCTTGGCGGCGCCGGCAGCCATGCCAACCACGGGGCCTGACCGACGCAAAGCCCGACTGACGCAGCTCGAGAGGCGCCCCTGGGACACGGTGGCGGGTAGTGGCAGCTTTGGCGCCGGGCACGGAGGCACCGCTCATACGTCGCGGGTTGTCAAACTCCATTACGGGACCGGACAGATGCAAACCTGAAGTCAGCCGACGCACGCAACGCGGCCCGCTCCGCCTGACGCCACGCAGCGTTCCCAATACCGCACTCACCTCAACGGCCATACCATCTCACTTCCTCCTCATGACCTCACAAATCACATCCTTGCCCCCCAACAATCTAGTGCAGTGGCGCCTGTTAGCTTCAGTGTTAGCACCGGCACTAATCGCAACCCACGCAACCTCCTTCAGGACCGTCGTTGTCGAGTTGGGGTCTCAATGTGCCAAAGCTAAGTTCACCTTGGGTAAGCTGATATGCTGAGTTACCTCTCATCACCACCGGGGACGCACCGTGCTCATCTTCACACTGAGACTTATGTCCGAGTCCATTTCCAATAACTCAAGGACAAACTGCTGTCAAGTGTCTTGTTTTTTTGTGCTAATCCAAGCCAACTGCTCTGACACCTGGTTAGCTAGTGAGTCACATGGAGTTGTCTTACAAGGTTTTTTTAGCTGCCCGGGTGACGAAGCTTGTTTAATTTACTAGCCACGCCGCAGATGCTAACGGCTTATCAACGCCAATGCAGCCAGCGTATGACGCTGACAAAATACACCTCCCTTTGTCATCCTGGCAACCAAAGCAAAGATGGCCACCGTGCAACTTCAGCACTTAAAAGACATTTTCAAAGATGAAGGCTGTTAACTTGGGACTGTAAAATTCATGAGGACTTGAAAGCCAAACGAGAGCTGACACCACCAAGCTTTCTGTTGTGTATTTGGAAAATGCGTGTTATTTTCCTCAGCTGCTTTTGTGAGAAGTGACCCCAAAAAGATTGCTACTTGCATGCTGAGGTCACCGTTTTCACTCAGACCAATTTGAGAGTTTGTGAGAAGTTCGGCACTGCAAGTTCGGCAAAGAAAACCAGCGTCGACGAGCATTGTTTGTTTAGTTTTTTTGCTTGCCGAGCTGGTGACACCAAGAGCCAAAGCACAATCTAAGCAGCCAAGATTCAAAAAGCCTAACCTCAGCTCACTACCAACAGAGAAGACCACCACCGCTCCCCCCCTTACGCTGACGAGTATCCTCATTTCTCATTCTCCAAGAGACAAGCGAGCTGGCGAGCAAAGACACATACGAGACTGGATTTGCATACATAGCACAACGCTAAAGTGGACCAACTTCCCTAGTTCAAGACCACAACACCTCAACCTGTTTGGCCTAGCCATCTCCTCCTAACACATTACCTCAAAGGTCAAAGTTCCCGATCAGGTCTCTGCATGCACACCCACTCAGTTTCGAGTCTGTTCCGGGTCTGGCCGTAGTTAGCCGTTTGCATGTCCTCCCCCCTTTGACTCCACCTCCATCTTTTTTTCTTGTTTTGTTTTTTTCATTTTGATTGATTGACAACTCCACTAAGAATATTTCAACAAGCAGGAAGTAAAACGTTTGATGGAACGGACCCAGAGTCAAACTTCTTTCACGTGCAACAAAAACAAATTTGACCGACAATGTCAGTGCAGACAGGTTTTTTTTTTGGGAGGCGGGTCCGTGAAAGGATTTGACCAAACACAAATTTTTGGGTGTGCTTTATTCTCAAGTGAACATGAAAAACATACAGTGTTAACAAATAAAAAACATGTGTAAATTTGCTTTTAACTACTGAATGCTATGCTTGTGCTCAATGACAGCTATATTCTCATAAACAAAAATGGTCATCTAAAAATTCACAGCGTTGTTCTATTAGGAAACCAAAAAACAAATCAATCTTTTCTAAACCGTGATACTCTCTTTAACTGACCTGCATGAATACGCAATTCAACACGATGCATGTGAAGGGCGGAGACGCTAATGAGTCCTTTTCCAGCGTGACGACCGGAGGCAGCATTCGTATGCTGTGGTAACCTGTGGTTCTTAACCTGGGTTCGATCGAACCCTAGGGGTTCGGTGAGTCAGTCTCAGGGGTTCGGCAGAGCCTCCACTAGAGGTCCGAACACACCCGATTTATCATGTACATTTGTGATGATGCATATCTGAACTGGTCTCGCAAAAGGCAACAGCAGGAGTCACACTGATTTGCAGGTGTGTAATTTGTTGTGAGTTCATGCCAAAGTCAAAGTCTGCTTTATTGTCAATTTCTTCACGTCAAGACACACAGAGATCGAAATTACGTTTCCCACTATCCCATGGTGACAAGACATATTACACAATATACATACAAGTAAACAGCACAAAAAGTAAAAACAAGAAGGCACAAACAATGAATAAATAAGAGCGAAGAATAAATAATAAATAAACAAATGACATAAATAAATAAATAAGAGGAGCAAAAATGGAGCAAGTGTGCATACAGCAGACAGTCAGAATATAGCGCAAAAGTACAGGACGTTATGCAGCCGAGGGTGGAGATAGTTCAGGATCCTAACAGCCTGAAGTATGAAGCTGTTGGTGAGTCTGGTGGTGCGGGACCGCAGGCTTCTGTACCTCTTCCCAGAGGGGAGAAGAGCAAACAAAGAGTGAGCGGGGTGACTCACATCACACACAATCGTGGTCGCCTTGCGGGTGAGATGGGAGGTGTAAATGTCCTTCAGGGAAGGGAGTGAAGCGCCAATAATCTTACCAGCTGTGTTCACTAGGTGCTGAAGGGCCTTCATGTTGTATTCAGTGCAGCTACCACCCCACACAGCGATACAACTGGAGAGGACGCGCTCAATGGTGCCACGGTAGAATGTGGTCATGATGGCCGGAGGAGCACTTGCTCGCCTGAGTTTCCGCAGGAAGTACAGGCGGTACTGAGCTTTCTTCGCCAGTGATGCAGTGTTGGTGGTCCAGGAGATGTCCTCACTGATGTGCACCCCTAGGAATCTGGTGCTGCTCACTCTCTCCACCACAGCACCGTCGATGGTCAGTGGCAGGTGTTGGGTGTGACCCTTCCGGAAGTCAACAACAATCTCCTTGGTCTTGTTGACGTTGATGCTCTCAATTATACATTTTCCTATTGTATGTTTTGCCAGAATATGTTTAAATCGTGTTATTTTCTTATGACAGCATCTTGATTTATTGTGTGATTGGAACCACCTGTAATGACCTGTTAAGTGGGCGTGTTTGATAAAAAGCCTTCCTGCATGCTGCACAGTGGGTCCCTACAAGCTGTAGCCGCAGTAGTCGCAGTGAATGGTGTGCAAACAGTTGATCGTCCTCCTCGTCTTTCTTTATTTTATTCCACTGAGTTTGGTGCGATTGTGTTCCTCACAAGTACCTGCTGCTGTATGGCTACTCTGCCAACAGGTTATGGGCCCAGGTAAACCCAACACCGCATGTTCCCACCGACGTACTGGTGATGATAGCACGCTGTGAGCACCATGAGCGGACGGGCTGCAGAGAGGAACAGTTTTGCTAGCCGCTGGTCGCGGTTACTGTTCGACGGTGATGAAAAGAATTACGAATTATGTGAGGCAAAGTTTTTGGGCCACCTGCGATTGCAGGATTTGAAAGACGTTATCTTAAACGAGCCCACAACCGAGGAAGAAGACGAACTACAGCAAGACGCTGGAAAGAATGAGGAAGCGTATGCAGAACTCATTCAGTTTTTGGATGATAAAAGTTTGTCGCTGGTGATGCGCGATGCTGCAGATGACGGGCGAGAGGCCCTACAGATCCTAAGAAACTACTATCAAGGCAAAGGCAAGCCACACATCATAAGTCTCTACACAGAACTGGCATCACTACAGAAGTCTGAGAGTGAAAGTGTGACCGAGTATGTGATCCGGGCAGAGACCACAATCACAGCACTAAGAAATGCCGGTGAGACATTAAGTGATGGACTATTGGTAGCAATCGTGTTAAATAGGGGTGTAACGATACATCGATACACATCGATTAATCGATATAATGCTCTACGATTTATTGGTATCGATGCTAAAGGTAAACATCGATTTATATCGCCGTGTTTGACCTCGGACATTAGACGCGACTTTATTTTGAAATCCAGTTCATTGTTGCTTGCTTCCTCTTTCCGGGAGCAGTGCGCCCGGCGTTGTTGTGTTGTGAGCAGAGCACGCACGTGATAGGGGAGGCGACAACTAGTACGCGGCTCCTGGGCTGGTGCTATGGCTAGTGTCCAAAAAGACGAGGAAATTGGCTCCCCTTTAGGCTTCAAGTCATTCGTTTGGAAGTGTTGTGAATTTTTATTCTGGTATCATGCAATGTATATCTCACTAGTAAGCCTAAGTACGACCAGGGCATGTTCGGGTCAGGTTCGTGTGGTATTGTTTGGGGCTTGGTCCAGGAAGGTAGACTCGTTGGCGCCAGACACATCTGGCTTCCATTAACGACTGCTAAGATACACATGATGTAGAGCTGAGGAGGCAACTGCGGGGTCATAGGTCAGCCAACAGCCCCATCTGCGCGCTCCCGCGTGGAGGGAAGCGCAAGAGTATAAGGTTTAGGACGAGAGTAGACAAAGGGACTCGACATCTTGGCTAGGGCGCGAGACACTTCTCTCTGACATCGGTTGAATAAAATCTTTCCCCAATCAGCCATGTGTGACTGAAGTTTTCCTTCCCCAAGCCAGCCACTTTTTCACCATCTTGTTTGGAAGACCAGCTGACCATCGAAGAGAATTCACCACAATTTTGGCGTCACGAACAGTTCTCTTGTCCTTCGGGGAGCCCTCGCCCGCCTGGGTGCGAGCATCGAGCGTCCGGCCGGCAGGCTGAGTTTGAGGTGAGAAGCTTTCACTCACAGTATCGCAATGTGCTCGTGCCTGGTGTGGGGGGGGATGGAGTGGCTCCTAAGCGGGACAGTTAACGGGCCTGGTGTGCCAGTGGCTGGCAAAAAGGGGGGGGGATTGGTCTCCCCTAGCTGGATGTCGACGAGATGTGGAGTTTGAAAGGGGGGAGTAGCCCCAATAGAAAAATGAAAATGTTCAATAAAAATAGAAAAAAGAAAAAAGGCAAATAAAAATGGGAAAATAGCATAAAACTTAATGGGGAATGTGCACAACAGTGTGAGTGACATGTCTGGTGTGAATGATGAATGAGAAAGAAAATGCTCCGAGAGAGGGCACGTGAAACAGGACAGGATGTCTGGGACATCGCTGATCGGCTGTCACGAGAGAAGAATAATAGAAAGTCCCATAAAACGTGGACTTTGTTTTGGCTACAGATCCGATGGAGGATGGAAATTTTAGCTGTGTGATTGAGGCGGAAACACAGGTACGATTGAACACTGTGTGCGACAAGAGACGGGCACCACCAAGCCACCGGAGGCATAATTCCCGGGGTCGTGCTGGGACGTTGAGATCACACGCAATGTAGTTGAGATCACACTAATGTGGTTGAGATGTTCGGTGGGGGCATTTGTCTCTATATATAGGTCGCACGAAAAAGGGAGGCGTGCTGCAGACCGCAATTGGCAAAGCGGAGGAATGGGCAGCCTTGGCATCCGTAACCGTGTGAACGAATGTGGGAAAATTACCGGCTGGGTCTGGGACCAGGGTGCCGAGAAGGATGATGCGCGCAGACCACGTTATTTGAGCACTGATCAGATTAGGAGTTTGTGCGGGTTGCAAGGTTCCCCCGGCTGACAGCTGGTGCGTTAGCCGCTTAGAGAGACACTCTTCGGGCAACTTACCGGGGTGAACCGGTGCGCTGCGGTTGTACCCAAGTCGTCACGGTCCGATTCCGATTGGCGAGGCGCACTGTAATAGCACACACTCCTGTCAAAGTCTGATAAAATTTACGGCTTGCAGCAGACCGCAATTGGCAGAGCGGAGGAGTGGGCAGCCGATAGAAATTGGAAAACGTGGAAAAAAGAGGCCTCAGGGGGGTTAATTTTGGTATACCATGTAAAAAAGTAATTTGTGTGCACACTGAAGTTAAAAATCTGCAGTATAAGGGGAAATGCAAAGCGCTCTTAGGGGAAACAAAGACAAGAAGTGCAAAGGGCATGTTTGTACGTGCACCTGCGCACGGTAAGAAGACACAGAATGACCAAACCGCATGGAAGCGGTTAGTGAGAAGCTACATGAGAGATGGATTCGAATCCCTTTGTCTGTGTTCTATGTTGTGCGTAATGTCTGTAAAGTTTCTGTCAGTTGTCGTCGTTCGTCTAAGCGGTGTGCGCGCTTGGTGTATGGGGTGTGCGTGCGCGCGGATGGGTGTGTGCATGTGCGGTTGTGTGCGCGCTCGGTGTGTGTGCGTTTATGTGCACACGCATGGGAGACGGCAGTGAGAGAAGAAAGGAGGGGGCCCTGGGTGCTCCAAGGCGCGGAATGGTGCTCTGTCGGCAAAGGTGGGGGCCGGCGAGACGCGCGGGCCTGGCCAGCCCGTGGAGTCAACATTGGTACGCTGACCCCCCCCCTTGTCCGAGGGCGCTGTGCCGAGGAGCCCGCAAAGGCGAGGCTGGGTCCCCCCGGTAGAGGTCAATGTCGATGAGAACTGAGACATGACGAGGGGAGATCGAATGTGGATGAGCGAAGGGTGCATGATTAACAACGAACGTGCATGATTGAAACTGAAACTTCACTGGCACTAATGTTGAACAGTTTGCAAACAGGCAAGAGAGAGACATGCTTGCAATACTCACTAAAATACTAATGTTTGTGTACCTGTGTGTCTTAAGAAAGGAGTTGGGCCGTGGCAGCAGTGATTTGTGGCAGGACGCCACACATTCGGCCCAGGACCGATAGGTGGGGGGAGACAGTGAGGAAAGGGGGGTTCGCTCGTAAATTAAGAGGGAGCCTGTTGAGGGCGGCCAGCGCCCCTAGTCCATCTGACAACTAATGAGAAAGTGAGTGATTACGTTAACTTGAACGAGATTGCTATTTCTCCTGTTTGCATAACAAATACGAGACGGTGCACGCGCACGTCTCCTCCCAGAGGACAAAGAGACACGGACAGAACTCCCAGGTCGTCTGAGGAAAAGCTTCGTGGAGCGCTGCCCCCAAATTCTTCACTAATTTACGTCAGGACGCCACAAATGCGGCCAGAGACAGATAGAAAGAGGGAGTGAGAGAAGAAAGGGGGGCTAACTCGTAAATAATGAGGAGATATTGGGAGTAATCTATTGGTCCTTTCTTTAACACCCTTTAAATCATTTCCTGGAGGAGATAAGTTAGCAACACGAGAGACTTAGAGGTTCAACAGAAAGACAGTTAAAAGACAATAACATTTTTGATTTGAACAATTGCAGGCTAACAGGAGCATGAGAGAGGAGAGCTGAGAAGCGGGATCCACTTTGATCGAGGAGATTGGAAATTCACAGCACATATTCTAAGTCGCATTTTTGAGCAAGCATGACACAGGTAATAACGCGTGAGAGATCAAGACATAGATCAGGGCTAGTTGTGGGACGCAGACCTCGGAGTTAATTTTGAATAATGATACTGAAGACACAATGTACTGTCCCATTAAATTGAAACTATAGACAAAACGTAGCTCGACAATAGGATGAGTTGCAGGACTTACAATAAAAATACGACATTGCTGTTACTAGGAGAATTCGACTTTTGGTAAACAAACGTTACTAGTGAATGGAGGGCAGCAGCTACATTTGGAGATAGTCTTACAAGTTTGATGTCCCAGTCTGTCTCTCTCAGTGCCAGGATCCCTGAAAACTCGACCCCGAGACTCCGCCTGCAGCCGCGGACGACTACAAGACGGTGCCTGGCTTTGAGGCACCTTTGACCTTTGGCAAGGACAAAGTAAGACTGTTGTTGTGCTTGGAGGGGGCAAGTACACTCCGGAGGATAGACAACATCCTCGGAGACGAGAAAAGACAGTGAGAAGTGGAGGAACTCACAATGTTGAAGAAAAAATGGACATTTGAACAATGGACTCATTCGAGAGTGATGGATGTGTTGGCTCTGAAGCAACAACAAAAGGACACCATCTTGAGAGGGTGAGGTGCGGCAGAAGATATGGACTTGAAATGTCCGATGGCCAAATCGCACTCCTGGCGGTGCTAAGACCTCGTGGGGCTTGGGTTAGAGTGGACAGGAGCTTCATTGTGCACTGGGTTTGACAGAACTGAGGAGATTTGATAAAAAATTGAATAATGCGTAGAGCTACAGAGAGAAGCATCATGGTCAGAGATTGAACAGATTTGAATAAAACAAATGGGCTGAAACGGTGAGAAACAAGAGCGAGATCTGATGTTTTGGCTCACCAGACATAAGACGTAGAAATCGAGTTAGATAAATTTTAGAATAAGACATCTAGACTAAAGTGGATTCAGCCGAGAGGAAGCTAGGACGCTCGATGTACCTACTCAATACGATAGAAGTTTGTTGCACCATAGTGGAGGTTGGGTAGTCAGAAAGTTGGATCCGTTAAATTTTTGACTTTCACACATTCATGCATAGGAGTCGCACAAGGCCACAGGTAACAAGATAATGACTGAGATAGGGCTCAAATTCAACTGCACCCACACGGCAATGTAGAAGCAGGAGAGCGAAGTAAGGGATTATGTGCTAAACAGTCCGCTGTAGGGTTACCAATAGGAGATTCTGTCAAAAGAACTACTAAGAGGTGGAGGCGAAGATAATAGGAGGACATAGATATTCGAAGGTTTAATAAGGGCAAACTCCATTGTCAAAGATCGGATTAGAGCAAGTAGGAACGGGAGTATTTTGGCATTTTAACAGGAAGTGGCAGCAAGGGAGATTGAGGATAGAAGATCTGGACAGCAATGACGTGAATTACATTAAAAACTGCTCATTCGAGGGAGAGGGCTCGGCGCTCCCTGTGTGGAGCTGCAGCTTTGCAGAAGGGGGGCAGGCCGCGCGAGTGAGGAGTGGTGATAGGCGACCACAAGGAAGTAGGGAGAGGTGTTGGATGGTGTGACAGGCAGGAGTTTTAGGAAGAGGAAGAAAAGAAAAAGGGGGGGAGTGAGACTCGCCAAGAGGGGCAATAAAGAGAAGCAGACTGAGAAACAGTTTTGAGCAAGACAACGGGGAAAAAGGGGGAGAGCCAAACGATGACGTAAAAAGCCAGAGAGAATAGTCTGACCCATCTTTATTGAATTTAATTAACATAAGTAATAGAGATCGAGTTTGTAGGACCAATACGAGGGTATGGAGGCTCCCTCAAAACGCGGGTCCCACAGTTAGTCCCTCAGATAGACATATATGACAATTTGCGATGAATCTGATGGGCGAGTTTATGGAAAATTGAATTGGAGATTTTATAATAGGTCATGTTGACGAGTATGTCCGAATGTGAAGAGTCACTATTAGGAGTCAATATTTGCCTACACACTAACATACTAACTTTGCTTGGTTTGGGGGGAGAGCTGAGTGATAGAGACGGATGAGTGTGTCTGTGAGTGTGTGGATGGGTGAGTGCGCATGGGATCATCTACGGCTGTGTGTGCGCAGTATGATTGGCCAGAGAGGTCTGAAGTTGGGATGATGTGTTTGCCGTTGAGGATAAAATTCCTCTCACCTGAAGGGGTGGTACAGATCGGAGGGACTGGAACTGGTAAGTGATGAGTTCTGATCGGAACCATGGTTCAATGATCAATCAGGGGCACCATCGACAACCAAACGGTTCGATGGAGAAGGCCCGTTTCAGTGATATGGTCAGACAAGACAGAACTAGTATTGAACATCAAGACTTTGGACAATTTGACGTGTGACGACCTTGAGCTCACCCAACGGGGTGACGGACTAGGTGGACAGTGACCAAATGTTTGACGCTTGAGCTTGCTTGCGACATGAGCGAGCTCTGCTTTGGTTTTCTGTGTGACTTGATTTTTTGCAGCAGCAGCAACGGCCGCCAGCCAAGGAGCGGATTGCGCGCTGCTTGCGTAACTTGTTTTCGTTCTTGCAGGTTGTCGATTGCGTTCGTGGAACGTTTGTGTTGAATTTACAAGAATATTTTAACCCTTGCCCTTTTGGTTTTTATAATGAACTTGTTGATTACATGGTTTTCAGGACAGGATCCCCGAGCGCCAGGATTCATTTTATGACTGTTTTTGTTTTGATACTTGATGTCTGTTTTTGTGTGTACAAGTGTCCGCTGTCAGCAGGGCTACAAGCTCACTGACAGGAGTGCGCTGATTTTTGTTTGTGTTGCCGAGTGTGTGGTGGACAGTCAAGTTTCAGAGACTTGGGGTGACGGTCCCGGGGCCCAGATGGAAGCTAGAGGTTCCGTGGGCCTGGCTACAATGAGTGTGGTGATGAGAGGGGACGCTTTGCAGGTTCCTTTTGATACGTAATGACACATTGGGTGAATGTGTCAAAAGGGGGGAGTGGTAAAACAGAAAGGGGGTGAGTAGGTTTCAATTTGTAATTGTGATATACAAAGTTTTTTTCCAAATTCACTTGTTTTTAAGCTTTAACAGGACACACCAGAATTCAACTAGCAGTGACGGAAGGAGCGGAAGAAGCATCTCGAAAGAAAGGGAGTTAACGGGGGACAACAGCCTGGAATGGATGCGAAGCGTGGTAACAATTTAGTGACAATAAGGTTTAAGGTTTTTCAATGACAAAGTACGAAGGACAAATCATACAGTGATTTGGGAATGGACAGTGGCACAGTACACGACAAAAGTTTGGAAGGTCATTGAATGTCAGAGGACGACGGGGCCAGAGACAAGGAAGGGGGAAATTTCTGAACGCGTGACTGCATTAAAGCTGCTATTACAGGGCAAAGGTTTAATTATACATTTTAGGACGAGTAGTTTGCATAACGAATACAGAAAGGATTTGAGTGGCTGTACCGTTTTGAAAAGATTACGTGAGCGTTGTTTCAGAATGATGACTGGTTTGAACAGTGAGGTGGCTCAAACATAAGGCACAGATACATAAAGGTACAGACCTAGGAAACTACAGTATTGTGAGGGGTACCGGTTTGAGAATGCTACACATCTTTAGACTGAAGAAGGAATTTGGGGGTGACAAATAGTATTTGGACGGGAAAAAGAGCGGCTGAAGTGACATGACTGACGGGACTTCAGAAAGATGACGGTGTGATTGAGACAGGGACATCTGCGACAGGAAAGGCTACCAGGAACAGGTAGAATTTACATTGTGACTGGGGGGAGCTAGCAACGCTGTCGGCACGACGAGAAATGAGGGGAATGAGTCCTGGAGTGTTTGCTTGTTTGTTTGCTTGTTTGTTTGTTTGTTTGTTTGTTTGTTTCAGGGACCGCGTGGGCCTCTGGAAACGAGGGGTAGGTGTCGGGAGCCCTCGGGCGTTCTGATGAGATTTCGATGAGACGATTGACACAGCTTTTTCCTCGTTGCCCCATCACCGCCAAATAATTATTTGAGGGGGCTGGAAACACTGGAGCTATCGGGTTGTGTTGCCCTGCCAGCGGTGGCCGTCGGGGCCGGAAGGACGTCCGGCCTGGGCTGCGGCTTTTGCCATTATGACTTCACATGTTTGCACTGTTAACGTCACTTGATACAGACAGTAGCTTTAGCTTGTCATAGGTCGCCTGGGTGCTGACCGGGGCCTTGCACGGGATTCAACGGCCATCATAAGCAACAGGAGGACACTGAACGGACAGCCGGCCCGGGACGGTGCCGTCTACTACTAGTGCTATTTTCCACTGACGGATCAATGGACTGGATTTCATATCTGCACGTACTTGTGCATGCAAGGGGGGCAGCGCAACGACGGGTTTAATGTTCTTGCATGCTTTGACGATTTGTTTTTATATACCTCACTGTGTTACATCTGTGTTTTTTGCCATGATGTTTACTTTATTATGTGACCTCATTTGCTTGCCCCGTGGCATGTTTACGATACGACGTTGCATGTTGAGCGATCTGTATTTGAGGGTCATGGTTCTGCTTGTTGCTGTGTTTAGGGCTCATGCTACGCTTTGTGAAATGTGGTGTGTGCCGGAGCTCCCTTCACCTGACTCTCGCCAGGCGAGAGGCGCCTCCGGGGGTGTAGAATGGGCCTCCCTCTTTTTCCTCGTCATTAGATTGGCGAGGTTTTTTCGACGGCGGTCCGGCAGCTTTTTGGGGCTTCTAACGGGCCACAGCAAACTTTTCCTCTCCAAATTGATGGCGTTGGTGATATATTACCGAAGGGGGGTGTGCGGACGGCGTCAATCAGTTAATGGGGTTGGGGGATTCGATCTTGGTCAAATGTGGTTCCTGAGAGGCCTCAGATTGCTGTCAGGGAGAAATTTGCTATTAAATTAGGTTGAGCTTTCCTAGTTAATGTAACCTTAAGTAGCATGCCTTGAGCATGATTTAGGATGAGACAAATAGGTCCAAATTGTAGACGAAAACCATAAAATGGTTGGGGGAAGGTTTTTGGATGTACCGATGTCTTTTCGTGTTGAGTTGTTGCCGGGGCACTTGTGGTACCCCGGCAGGGGGGTATGTTGTGAATTTTTATTCTGGTATCATGCAATGTATATCTCACTAGTAAGCCTAAGTACGACCAGGGCATGTTCGGGTCAGGTTCGTGTGGTATTGTTTGGGGCTTGGTCCAGGAAGGTAGACTCGTTGGCGCCAGACACATCTGGCTTCCATTAACGACTGCTAAGATACACATGATGTAGAGCTGAGGAGGCAACTGCGGGGTCATAGGTCAGCCAACAGCCCCATCTGCGCGCTCCCGCGTGGAGGGAAGCGCAAGAGTATAAGGTTTAGGACGAGAGTAGACAAAGGGACTCGACATCTTGGCTAGGGCGCGAGACACTTCTCTCTGACATCGGTTGAATAAAATCTTTCCCCAATCAGCCATGTGTGACTGAAGTTTTCCTTCCCCAAGCCAGCCACTTTTTCACCATCTTGTTTGGAAGACCAGCTGACCATCGAAGAGAATTCACCACAGAAGCACTTTGGATTCCAAAGAAAAGATGGCTCAACGGACAAGACACGTGCAGTTTGTAAATCCTGCCATGCGGTGATCAAATATTCAGGGAGCACAAATCTCGCCGCACATTTAAAGAAAAAACACGACATCAAAGTTCAGTGTTAAAGTAAGCAATTTGTATACTACAATACTCTTGTGATTCCCTAAATAAAGAGTTTGCAGTACCTTGTTGATTTTGCGTATGAATTGTTATAAATCAGGATATTGTTCTATATTTTTTATTAAAAAAAAAAAATATATATATATATCGATCGTAGAGCACTATATCGCGATATATCGTGAATGAATCGCAGCAGGTTTTAAGATATCGGCAAATATCGTATCGTAGTTCTTTATATCGATATTATATCGTATCGTGACAAAACCCGCGATTTACACCCCTAGTGTTAAAAGGTCTGCCGGAGTCTTTTAAACCATTTGCAATCCATGTCACACAACGTGATGAGACGATGCAGTTCTCTGAATTCAAGACAAAAATGCGCAGTTACGAGGACACAGAGAAGATGCGGGCTGAAGCAGATGACAACGTGATGAACGTACGGCAGAGGAGAGCGAGACCTGACAGACCAGATGACCGAGGAGCCGAGAGGAGCGCCGCGGAGGTGGTGTGCTTCAAGTGCGGCTTGAAGGGCCACATAGCCAGAGCCTGCCGACGTAAACTGTGGTGCAGTCATTGCAAGAGGAGCACACACCGGGACGCGACCTGCAGGCGGAAGCAGCGCGGCAACCGGGACGACGCACGGAGGGTCCACGGGGAGACGGAAGACCACGACCGAGACGAGTACTTCTTCCGAGTGAGCGAGGGGGCAGCAAGAGTCGACGTGAGAGGCCTGATGGTTGACTGCGGGGCTACCTCGCACATCATCACAGACCTGGCGAAATTCAAGCGGTTTGATGACGGGTTCCAGGCCGAGACACACTGCGTGGAGCTGGCGGACGGCACGCGGTGCAAGGGCGTCGCGGAGCGCCGAGGTGATGCAGAAGTCTGCCTGATCGACAGCACAGGTAGACACCTGAACGCAACGCTGAGGCAGGCGCTGTACATCCCATCCTACCCACAAGACATCCTATCCGTGAAAGCAGCTACTGCCAGGGGAGCCACTGTGGTCTTCAAGGAGGAGAAGAACGTCCTCATCTACCAACCCAAAAAATTCCCCATCCATGTACGTGATAGACTATATTATTTGCATACAGTAAATGATGATGATGATTGTGATGTTGATCAGTGTAAAGGATGTCATGATATTCAGACGTGGCATGAGATACTGGGACACTGCAACTATAAAGACATTCAGAAATTACAAAATGTTGTTGATGGCATGAAAATTAAGGGGTCAATAAGCAAACCTCAACATTGTGAAGTGTGTACTAAAGGAAAGTTTTTCCAAACCAGGAACAAAGATCCTTATGTCAGGGCTAAGACCCCTCTAGAACTAGTTCACACAGCTTTGGCAGGGCCAATCCATCCAGAATCTAAAGAGGGTTACAGATATGCAGTTTCATTTACTGATGATTTTTCCAGCACTGTTTTTGTGTATTTCTTAAAGAACAAAAGTGACACTGTTCAAGCTACAGAAAGGTTTCTGGCAGATGTAGCCCCATATGGCAAAGTAAAATGTATCCGATCTGATAATGGTACTGAATTTACAAGTAAATATTACCAGACTTTGCTCACTAAAAATGTGATTAAACATCAGACATCAACACCGTACTCTCCTCATCAAAATGGTACTGCTGGGCGCAATTGGCGAACACTTTTTGACATGGCAAGGTGTATGCTCACTGATAGTGGTTTGCCAAAACAACTATGGACCTAAGCAGTCCAAACTGCTGCTGTGATCCGGAACAGGTGTTTTAACAAAAGAACAGGGCAGACAGCCATCCAGATGTTGACAGGAAGAAGACCAAATTTGTCTAGGATGCAGAGGTTTGGTTCAGAGTGTTATGCCTATAAACAAGACAAGAGAAAGCTTGATCCAAGGTGTGAAAAATTTGTTTTTATTGGGTATGATAAAACCAGTCCTGCATACATTGTGTATTCCCCTGTCAGTAAGAAAGTGCAAAAGCACAGATTGGTAAAGTTTGTGGCAAAATCAGGTGTAGAACAACAAACACAGACTAATGTCACATCTGAGGATGATGACTTTGTAAAAACCAAACCAAGAAGTCCAAATCTTGTGTTCGGAGAACAAAAACCTGAAGTCAGCCACCACCAACCACAACAAGAAAGAGCTGAGATCAAACGTGAGCCTGATGGTAGCTGTCAGGGTTTTCCCAAACTATCTTGATCTATGATTATGTTGGAATGTATATAACCGGTAATAAATAACTTAGGTGGATTAGTTTTATGCTTACGTTGGTATGTATCCGGTAATAAACCACCTAGCTCTGTCCCATCCTAAACAATGTCGTAAAACATCCCCTGCTCTGTTTACCTAGAGGTCAAGAGCTTTAACTTGTTTATTCAGTCTACTGTCACCCCCACCCTTTTCCTCTTAATAAAGATGCTCTTGTGGGAAGGGAGGGTCAGACTTCATTCGACCATCGCTGTAAGCACAGCGACGAGTGAACTCTCCGCCAGCAGGTGCCCAAAACGACTAACTTGTCTCCGTGTGGTTCTTGCAAAATAAGTTAGAGTGAGCACCACTCTAACATTTTGGTGCCGAAACCCGGGACCCTCATACCCGCCATCTGACTGACGGAGGAAGACGTGCTGCATTGTCGACAAGCCAGCGTCCATTAGGAGGACCTGGAAAAGAAAGTCCTGGTAAGAGAACTTCTTTGCTGGGCCAGCATCTTAGGTCTGCCTTCGTCTGACAGAGGTGGTTTGACGGGACCCGGCAATGCAACGAACCAGGAGACACGTAAGTTAAAAAAAAAAATAATAATAATAATAATAATTTTTTTAAAAAGCGCTGATACGGCTTTGGTTTGTCCGAGCTATGAGGTACGGCTTTGGTTTGTCCGAGCTATGAGATACGGCTTTGATTTGTTCGAGCTATGAAACGCGTAAAAAATTAAAGGTGCACGAGATACGGCTTTGGTTTTTCCAAGCTAAGAAACAGCTGGGATTCTTGTCCCAGTGGAAAGAACGGGCTAAGAAAAAAAAACTGTTTGTTTTTTCTCAATTGAAGAAGGGCGTAGATTTATTTTTTTTTGTCCGTTTTTCCAAGCTGTTTGGAAGGGTTTTACACCCATCCTGGATAGGCCTAAAAATAAAAAGCGCTGGAGTTTGTGTGATTGAGAGTGACTGGTAGGATAAATTGGCAAAATAGCAGTTCTAGCATTGATCGACGGCAATAACACAGGCTAGTAATTTGTTAGAAGGTCAATTTAAACCTGCATTGAGGATCCTCAAAGAAAAAAAAAAAGATTGGAAAAAAAACTGGAAAAACTAAAATTAAGATGGGAAAAGGGAACGATAAATCTCTAGCTCCTGAAGGAGATGAGAAGTTCATGGCGAGTAGATTTCTTAATTGTATGCAATACATGCCGATGTGGAAGAAAAAGTATGAAGTACAAGGAAAGTTGAAACGTAACAAAAGACAGAAAGTTGAAAAGTGATGAGGCTATGTTTGTCAGGTCGGAAGACAATGAGGCCACAGTGCGCAGGCGCACTGTCCCGGCCACGGCTCCAGCCGCAGCTCAAGCAGAAGAGCAAGAGAGGCATTCCGCTCGTGTGCAAAACTTGTATACAACAACTATGCAGTGGGACAGGCATGCTGAAAAAGTGATCCAAAAAGGCAAATGTTCTGATGTATTTCGTCTAGATGATGATAATGATCTAAATCAGTGCTTCTCAAATAGTGGGGCGCGCCCCCCTTGGGGGGCGCCGTGCTATACCTGGGGGGGCGCGTGTGACCCTGGGGAACAGGCTTTTTTTTTGCAGTACTAGAATAAAGTGTAATTGTGCATCTTCCCAGCAGGGGGCAGTGGCGCTCTCATTGTTACTTCTGTGACGTTTGCGACAGTGCAACATTTTACGACTTACAAGACAAGTTAGGATAGTCACGGTGGGGAGGGGGGGGCGCGAATAGTTTTCTTCTTGCTAAGGGGGGGCGTAACAGAAAATAATTGAGAAGCACTGATCTAAATGAAGATACAACAATCTTCTTCCAAAGTTCCCAAAGGGGAGAGGAAGAGTTAGAGACCAACAAGGCCGAAGGCCACCATATAATTCAAAACCCCCATCAGATTCTGACAACTGTTGGAACTGTGGGAAACGTGGACACTGGTCAAGAGAGTGTTTTAGAAGAAAAGAAAAAAAAAGCGGTGCCAGTCAAGGGGCAGAGGAAGAGGCAGAGGAAAGGTCACATTTACAGCATGACAAGCTTCCTCTCCTTTGACCCCTCATGCTAATACAGAGAAAGAAAGAATAGACGCCCATATGACAGCAAAACATGTCATTGTCAGATTATTGGAACATTTTTTGGATTATTAGAGCTCCTGTCCATGCAAGAAGTATGACAATGCTGTTTGTATGCCCAATGACAAATGACCAGAGATCAAATTGTGTGTGTACACTAAAGTTAGAATTTGCAAATCAAGTGGTAAATGAATGCAACTTGAAGATAAATAGAAAATTAGAATGTACTATCCTTGTGTGCGTGGGAGGGACTAGCTCATGATCGACCACAGGAAATGGCCAGCCTGTGACGAATCATTGGTGCTGGGACCTGCCTTACGCGCGCGAGAGCTGTGCATGTGTGTTAAAATGATGAAGATTGGCTAAACTTTTAGTGTAAAGAAATTTGCTAGACTGTGGTCTATTCAATTTGCACCGCAGAACAGAAAGGACTTGGAAAGATAAAAATGAGAGGAAAAGAGAGAAATGTGTTTGCGAGCAGAAATTGATCCACACTAGTGCATGTTAAGTGTCGAGCCCTCATGAGAAATTTGGAAAAAAAAAACGACAGAACATGCTTTCAGGAATTGGAAGAAGCAAAATTGTGAATTTAAGACATTGCAATGCTACATTTAATAGGAATAATTGATTGATGGTGTTATAAAATTATACAAACTGCTATATGCGAGCTAAATCTGAGAAATTGAGTTCGTTAAATCTAAAAGCAAAGAAAAATTCAGATTAATTTGCCAGTAGTTTTATGAGTTGAGTTTTTTTTGGATTGGTGGATTGTTCTATCAGGAACCTTGAGTTGAAAATGGTATATGAATGTTGTGTGGTGAGCTTGGATGAATTGAGACCAATGTGATGGAAAGACTCCTTTTTGGAGACTGTGTGTGAGATGCAAATGAGCATTGATGAATGATTGCCTTGAATGATAGGAAAATACAGGTTGAATGGTTGAAGCTGTTGGCGACTACTATGGAAGATTAGTAGAGCGACTTTGCTGAAAGAGTGGTTTTGAGTAAGTTGAATGCTAAAATGAAAAACATTGCTTTTGGATTAATAATTAACTAGAGAAAAAACCAGTAACACATGCAGAAGATGTGTGAACTGGGAAATTGAGAAGCATTTTGGAAAGAAGGTCGAATTAAATGATGGAATCATATGTAGTAAAGAACACATTCTCCCAAAACGTTTGTCAAGGTGTGAGGCATGAGCGTTGCCAAGCCTCAGAAGGAGGGAGTGAATAGGACAGATAGTGGAAGACAGTAATAATACAACACTTTACGACATATGGATTTTCTAATACATTTGGTGTCATACTGTGGTAAATTTCTATTCTGGTATCATGCAATGTATATCTCACTAGTAAGCCTAAGTGTGACCGGGTCATGTTTTGGGTCAGGTTCGTGCGGGATTGTTTGGGCCTTGGTCCATGATCTCATTGGCACGAGACATCTGGTTTCCATTAACAACTGACAAGATATGCACCCGAGTGAGGAAAGGGAGGCTAACTCATAAATAATGAGGAGATATTGGAAGTAATCTGTTGGTCCTTTCTTTAAGACCCTTCCTGGTGCAGATACGTTAGCAACAAGAGAGATTTAGAGGTTCAACAGAAAGACAGTTAAAAAACAACAACATTATTAATTTGGACAGTTGCAGGCTAACAGGAGCATGAGAAAGAAGAGCTAAGAAGCGGGATCCAATTTAATCAGGGAGATTGGAAATTCACAACACCATATTCTAAGTCACATTTTTGAGGAAGCATGACACAGGTAATAACGTTTGAGAGGTCAAGACATAGATCAGGGCTAGATGTGGAACGCAGACCTCGTTGAGTTAATTTTGAATAATGATACTGAAGACAATGTACTGTTCCATTAAATTGGAACTATAGACGAAACGTAGCTCGAAAATAGGATGAGTTGCAGGACTTACAATATAAAGACGAGATCGCTGTTACTAGGAGAATTTTAAGTTTGGTAAACAAACGTTACTAGCGAATTGATGGCAGCAGCTACATTTGGTTACAAGTTTGATGTCCCAGTCTGTCACTCTCAGTGCCAGGATCCCTGAAACTCGATCCCGAGACTCTGCTTGCAGCCATGGACGTCTACAAAATGGTGCCTGGCTTTGAGGCACCTTTGGCCTTTGGCAAGGACAAAGAAAGACTGTTGTTGTACTTGGAGGGGGACAAGTACACTCCGGAGGAAAGACGACATCCTCGGGGACAAAAAAAAAAGACAGTGAGAAGCGGAGGAACTCACAATGTTGAAAATGGACTCATTTGAACAATGGACTCAGTCGAGAGTGATGGATGGGTTGGCCCTGAAGCAACAACAAAAGAACACCAACTTGCAGCAGAAGACACATGGACATGAAGTGGCCGACGGCCAAATCGCACTCCTTGCTGTGGCGTGGCTAAACTTGGTGGGGCTTGAGTCAAAGTGGACAGGAGCTTCATTGTGCACTGAGTTTGACAGAACTGAGGAGATTTGATAAAAAATTAATAATGCGTAGAGCTACAGAGAGAAGCATCATGGTCAGAGATTGAACAGATTGGACAAAACAAATAGGCTAAAACGGTGAGAAACAAGAGCGAGATCTGATGTTTTGGCTTATCAGGCGTAAGAAGTAGAAATTGAGTTAGATACATTTTAGAATAGGACATTTGGACTAAAGTGAATTCAGTCAAGAGGAAGCTAGGTTGCTCAATGTACCTACTAAATAAAATAGTAAGTTCGTTGCACCACAGTGGAGTTTGGGTGGTCAGAAAGTTGGATACGTTGAATTTTTGACTTTCACACAATCATGCACAGGAGTCGCACAAGGCGACAGTTAACAAGACAATGACTGCAATAGGGATCGGTTACGACTGCACCGACTTGGAAAAGTAGAAGCAAGGGAGTTGAGTAAGGGATTATATGCAGAACAGTCCGCTATACAGTTACCAATAGGAGGTTCTATCAAAAGAAGCTACATGAGAGATGTATAGAATCCCTTTGTCTGTGGTCTGTGTTCGTGCATAATCTCTGTAAAGTTGTGTCAGGCTGTTGTCGTTTGTCTGAGCCTTGGGTGCGCGCTCGGTGTGTGTGCGTTTATGTGCACAACCTGTGTGGGTGCGAACGTGTTAGGAAGAAGACGGCATGGATAAAGGCAATAAATGGGAAAGCCCCTGTCATGAACGGTCTTTGGTTAGGAGGAATCATTAGGAAGTGCTCAAACTCTTCTTTCAAACACTCCTATCTGCCTCGTTAAAAAGGGCATTACAATTGACTACAAGAGTTGCAAAAAGCAGATGAAGAACATAGGTAGCATGATCAGGGCCCTCAGGCTGAAGGATGTGTCAAATGCAAATTTACTGCCGCCTGATCTTTCCTCCTCACAGGTCGACAACCCCATCAATCCAGGAGACTGGGTCTACATCAAGGTCATCAAAGGAAAGAACTGGGCCAGCCATGGTGGGAGGGACCATTCCAAGTCTTGCTGACTTCCCCCACCGCAGTGAAGATCGCTGTACAACCCAGCTGGATTCACCTCAGCCACTGCAAGCTACAGGGAGTGCTGGACCCCTCCTTTCAGGGTGGTGGCGAAGTCTACGAACAACGATCCCAACTCCGCTAGGCGGGGGTATGTCTCGGTGTTCCTGTCATCTTAGTAGCAACGGGGCTCCACGTGCCAGGTGGATCCTCTGCTGCGTTGTGGTTGGAGCATGCTATAGTCTATGGACACATCTGAACAGACCAAGTGTCAATGTTGACCGTAGAAAACGATGGTCACACGGTGAGAACTTTGAGGACTGGTCATGGGACCCCAGAAACCCATACGTAACCAACACTTGGTACCGGTATGTGAAGGTCGCTGTGAGAGCGCACACACAGGAGGGATGTTATCTGTGTTTCCAGAAACTCCCCTTGCCCCACACAAGTTCACTTGGAGGCCAAAGCAATGAATGTCACTGAAGCGAAATGAATGGCATCCATGGGAGGAGTTGGTTATCAACACTGTGCTGTCACAGTCAGTGACGCTACCCCTACCGCCCCGGACTCGCAGGAATGAATCTGTGATCAAACTCTTTTGGATTAATCCCAATGTGACTGTTAAAGGACGAACATTACCGCAGGTGGCCTACACAGAGCGGCGGCCTGGAGTGAACTATACGTGTTAGATCCAAGGAAGTAAGACCCACAAATGCATTGACAGTGACTGCTCTCCAGGAGGAAACTGGATGGGAGCTTTGGACATCGACAGCTGACGACAGCACGCAACTCTTCTGGACGTCAACGCAGAGCAGTTGCAACCTTTGACCCTCATGACCCTATCTGGGGTGCGAATGTTCCAGACGACCATAAAGTATGGTCCGTTGGAGACAAAGTTGTTCATGCGCTTTTTCCCTGGGTCGGAGTTGGAAAACATTCACTCTTCATCGAGACACTGAACTATCGTTTTCAATCCTTTGCGAATCTATCGCTACAAGTCAACGATGGACAAAATAGAGAGATTCAGGCTATTAGGCTGATGGTCTTACAAAACAGGATGGTTCTGGACTTGTTGACGGCAGCACAAGGTGGTGTATGCCACATCATTGGGACTTCCTGTTGCACATACATTCCTGGAGAAAATGACACACACATCTATGACGCCATGGCTTCACTGAAGAACTTACAGCAGGCCATGTCAAATGACAAAGTTCCACAACAGTGGGGTTTCTTTTCATGGCTATTCTCTGGCAACTGGTGGCAACTGCTGTTGAAACTAGTGTCTCCTGTGGTTGTTGTGCTGGTGTTGTTGTGCTTGTTTACGACCTGTGTTATCCCATGTTTGAAGTCTGCTGTGACGAGGGTCGTCTCTTCTACCGTAGCACACGTAAATATACAACTTCTTAGTCGTGACGGATGTGATGACCATGATGAAAGGCGGATTGCGTAGGTGCTATTATACTGAGCGTGTTTTACAGAAACTTGATGATTTGACCATCGAAAATGCTTCGCAAGTGATGGATACAATGATGTACTGTTTCTGTGTTTTTCTTTTTATTTTTTTTATTGATAGCATTCTGGTCGCCTAAGGCAGAGGGACCGTGTGAGACTTTTCCTGCATATTAACATCGGCCAGCAGGTTTTTGGATCACACAATAAGTTTGAACTGGAGTATTGAGGAAAGTCCTCATCTTCGCTGGAAGTTGTTGCTATCATTGTTTGTTGTTTTTGTCGTGTTTCACCCTACACGCTCCACAACCCGTCCGCTGTCATCTCAGTTTTTTTGTTGATCTTTTTTATTATTGTTTTTCTTATTTTTGATATTCTTCTTTATATTTTCTTGCTTATGTTTGATTGATCGGGTTCACATAATCATATGATAAAACAGGAGGAATATGTCAGGGTTTTCCCAAACTATCTTGATCTATGATTATGTTGGAATGTATATAACCGGTAATAAATAACTTAGGTGGATTAGTTTTATGCTAACGTTGGTATGTATCCGGTAATAAACCACCTAGCTCTGTCCCATCCTAAACAATGTCGTAAAACATCCCCTGCTCTCTTTACCTAGAGGTCAAGAGCTTTAAGTTGTTTATTCAGTCTACTGTCACCCCCACCCTTTTCCTCTTAATAAAGATGCTCTTGTGGGAAGGGAGGGTCAGACTTCGTTCGACCATCGCTGTAAGCACAGCGACGAGTGAACTCTCCGCCTGCAGGTGCCCAAAACGACTAACTTGTCTCCGTGTGGTTCTTGCAAAATAAGTTAGAGTGAGCACCACTCTAACAGTAGCCGTTACCCTACCAGAGAGAGAAGGCAGCCAGACAGATACACAGATTGTAATGTGTCCAAATATGTGTCTGATGATGAAGAGACTGATCAAGTCCAGAGTAACATTGATTACTGTTATCGTGTAATGTGTAACATACCTGTGTCATTTTCAGGAGCTGTAGCCTCAGATAAGGCCAAAGAGTGGGTTAAAGCCATGGATGAGGAAATGCATTCACTTAAAGAAAACAACACATTTACCTTGACCAATTTGCCAGAGGGCAAGAAAGCAGTGGGGGGTAGATGGGTGTATGCCATTAAAACAGATGTTGATGGATCTGAGAAGTACAAGGCCCGATATGTTGCTAAGGGATATAGCCAAAAGATGGGTGTAGATTATGGGGAGACATTTTCTCCTACAGCTAACATGACCAGTGTTAGAGTTCTGATGCAGAAAGCAGCGCAGGAAAAGTTGATTTTCCACCAAATGGATGTGAAAACCGCATATTTAAACGCACCCATAGACTGTGAGATCTACATGGAACAACCAGAAGGGTATGAGGAGAGATCTCAAACAGATAGGAAGTTAGTATGCAAAATTGAGAAGTCATTGTATGGGTTAAAACAGTGGTTCCCAAAGTGGGCGGTACCGCCCCCCTGGGGGCGGTGGAAAGCTCTGGGGGGGCGGTGAGGAAGAAAGGGGCGGTAGGGGGGCGGTAGGGGGGCGGCAGTCGATTTGTACACAACACGCACGCCGCTCTGGCCCAGTCAGATACGACAGCATAGCTACAAAAGCAAAAGCTCAGGTTTGTAATTTCAAGCTTGTAATGTTCAGAATTTTATCTTATAATAAAAACCGCATTCTGGCGGTCAACATCATCTTGAGTTCAAGTCAACATGAAATTGGGGACTCGCCAGAACGCGCCGTGTTGTGTTGTGTTGAGCTGGTTAAGGCAATGGTCCCCAACCACCGGGCCGCGGCCCGGTACCGGTCCGTGGGTCACTTGGTACCGGGCCGCCAAGCCGCACAGAATTTTTTTTTTATCGACGATCAATTAATTCAGGTCAAGACGCTCGTCCCGGTCACGTGACATGTTTCCCCAGTCGAGCCCGCAAAGCTAATATGTGGCGACAGGCTAACTAACCAGGCAGTGAAGCATTCAAAACTGCTTCAACACATGGAGACCAAGCATCCTGCAATAAAAGACAAACCTTAAATCACTTCGGGTGTCATTGTCTCCGATTACGTCTAGATGGGACCGGCTCGTTTCTGAGAAACAAACTCAGTGCTCCCACCAATTCAACGTAATGGTAATGATATTATAAATGTATTATTTATTTATTTATATAAATGTATTATTTATTTATATAAATGCCGGTCCGCGAAAATATTTCTGACATGTAACCGGTCCGTGGCGCAAAAAAGGTTGGGGACCACTGCCTTAGATCACGTCCGCCACCATTTTCTGTGAATAAATGGAAGAAAATGAATACATGAGAGGGTAAACTTGCTTTTCATACCTTCAATGTTGTCATTTTTGTCTTTAAGTAGGCCTATTTATGAAATGCGATAAAATGCTGTATTTTACATGGTTTTATTTTTTTGTTCCAGAATAAAGTATGGCCTTGGTACAGCAAACAAAAAAGAAGTGTCGGCAATATAGTGTGGAATATCTGAAATATGGATTTGTCGCAGCACCACACAACCAACAGCAACCAATGTGTCTACTGTGTGATAGAGTGTTTTCAAATGAAGCTATGAAACCTTCGAGGCTTTTGGAACATTTGAAGAAAATGCACTCTGATAAAGCAGACAAAAACTTGGCATATTTTCAGTCACTCCGAGACAATGTTCAGAAACGGAAAACCATCGGAAATATGTTTGACAGCATTTCACAACAATCTAGGAGGGGGGCGCTAGGAATTCACTGGGGAGCCAAAGGGGGCGCCAGCCTGCAAAAGTTTGGGAACCACTGGGTTAAAACAATCAGGCAGAAATTGGAATAAGTTGTTGCATGATCATTTGACAGAAAATTATTTTACCCAAAACCAAGCTGACCACTGTGTTTACACAAGAGAGACAGAACATGAGAAAGTCATTGTGATAATATGGGTTGATGACCTATTAATTGCAGCAAGTAATGAAGAAGCTATGGAGGTCACAAAAGACATGCTGACAGCAAGGTTCAAAATGAAGGACTTGGGTAAACTGAAACATTTCTTGGGCATCGATTTTGAGCAAACCAGTAACTGTGTAACAATGTCTCAAGCTAAATATGTTGAGAAAATTTTAGATAGGTTTAATATGCAAGATTGCAAAGGTAGATCGACACCTTGTGAACAAAAACCGAACTACACAGATGATGCTGCGTTACTGAGTGATGTTTCAATGTACAGAGAAGCAGTGGGTAGTCTTATTTATTTAACTGTATGTACAAGACCTGACTTGAGTTTTATTGTAAGCAAACTGTCACAGTATTTTAATCAACCTACTGTTGAACATTTTTGTACAGTTAAACATGTGCTAAGATATTTAAAGGGTACTAGTGACAAGAAGTTGTGCTACCAAATGAGTAATGAAAACCTGGGTATACAAGCCTACAGTGATGCAAACTGGGCTGGTGATGTAGATCGACGTAGTACAACTGGTTATTGTGTAACTCTATCTCAGGGTGGTACTTTAGTGTCATGGAAGACAAAAAGACAGCCAACTGTAGCACTGTCTACTTGTGAGGCAGAGTATATTGCTCTGGCTGCAACTATCCAAGAATGTCTATACCTCACACAACTGCTAGATTGTTAGGGTGGTGCTCACTCTAACTTATTTTGCAAGAACCACACAGGAGTCAAGCAAGTCATTTTAGACACCTGCAGGCGGAGAGTTCACTCGTCGCTGTGCTTACAGCGATGATCGAATGAAGTCTGACTCAGGCCTTGTCAGGTGCTTATTTATTGAGAGAAACAGAGTGGGGTTGAAAGTGGGGGTGTGGGAACACACAGGTTGGGTGAGGCCGATCCCCTGCTGATCAAAGCATAGCAGGGGGCCTTTTACGACTTTCTGTAAACAAAGCAACTTTGATTGCTTCCTCTGCGTCTGGTCAATCAGTTGAAAAGATCTTAGCACTTTGGTCAACTACTTTTGTCTAGACAGGACAAACTAGTTAAATGATTACAGGTTATATTCCAACATAATCATACGATGAAGATATTCTGCAAACCCTAACATATCCCTCCTGTTTTATCATATGATTATGTCAACCTCGATCAATCAAACACAAGTAAGAAAATACAATGAAAGCAATAACTTCCAGTGAAGATGAGGTTTTTCCTCAATACTCCAGTCCAAATTGTGTGTGTAATTTAAAAAACCTGCGGCCAGATTAAATGCAGGAAAAGAGTTACACGGTCCCTCTGCCTTAGGCGACCAGAACGTTATCAATCAAGATAAAAATTGCTCGTGATTGTTCAGCCGTTGGGGGCTTGGCACGCCCACTGGTGGAGGGTGAGCACGATTCTCACCCCCTTCGCAGATCTGCTCCGTCCGGGGAGAACTTGGGAATGTCTGCTGCGTGGTCGTTGTCTTCAGTGGCTCAGGGTGGACTACCTGGCCACCAAGGGGGAAGAGGATTATTCTGCCTCTGTATGAACTGGGGCGGGGACTGTCGATGGCTGGTCTGGTTCCTTGCAGGAATCCTTCACTGGGGCGCACTGGGACAGATGATACCACGATCCTCCTTTGCCGGCCAGCCGGACGGCATGTGAGATGCGCTCCACCAATTTATAGGGTCCAGTCGACGCAGGCTCCGTCCCCCTCCTTCTTGGGACCTTCAGCCAGAACGTTGGGGTGATCTGGACCTGGATCCGCCACCGAAAGGACAGCAGCACGTCCGGAAAACAGCAAAAAACAGCACCTTTTCTGCAACCTTTGCATTAGTCATTTGAGATGTTTCTTCTGCTCCTCTCATCACTGTTTTGGTTGCCCTGGTTACAGAGGCGTTGCTACACCAAAGGGAGGGAAGATTGTGTCTGTAGCAACGTTGATTAGCTAAGGAATGTAGTGTGGTGTGAACTAGCACTTCATTGTCGGCCCGTGACCCCCGCAGTTTGTGCATCTGTTCTTCTCCAGTTGTTGGCCGAGTAAATTAGTAAATTAACACTCAATAACAATAAGTAACTTGTCCTAAACACTAAAACAAATGTTAAGTAAACGTAAGGTAACTGGTATGCAGTTCCTTAAACAAACATTGAGTAAATATAGGATAACTTGTACGCAACTACTTCAAACTGTGTTTAACACTTAACAAAGAAAAACAGTTCTGATCAACAACAATCTATGAACCAAACCTACAGTTAACTAAAAGGAATGAAGTTTCTTTCAACCAAATAAGAACATTTTGCCTATGCAAATAAGCTCTGCTCCTTGTTAGTGAAGGCCTCTTACAGGAACAAAAACACACAGATAACATAAGGACAGGAAGGATACATATGGCTGACAGGGATCAAAAGACATCCCTGTCACTAAAGAGGAAGAACGTAGATAAAAGGAAAGCCATAAACTCGTAAAGACAAGGCCTACAGGTCTGGCAGGCCAAGGCTTCACTTAAATAATTCCAACATTTCCCTCCTGTTTATCACACATTTGCTAAATTTTTACATTACCAAAAACAACCACTTCTCTCTTGATTTTCAGTTGTCGGATCACAAGTATGCGCACAAATATTTCCACCAAAGAGGATAAATGTTGCGACATCATTATTCGTAAACACACAGATCTGGGAAGAAGTCTGTAAACTCAAGTGCAAAAACTGCATCATCATCATCGTTATCATCAACATGCTGCCGTTCAGACATTAGGCATACCCGGGCCATCTCGTCGTCCATGGGCGAGATTGCTGTAGTGATAAGACGATTAAACAGAGCACGGAGACATGAAATACAACAACAGCCACACAAGGTGAGTATAGCAGTAATTGAGGACACAAGGGCTTTATACTTCCCAAAAGCAGTCATCCACTTGTTGTGCTCTTTCATCCTCGTGTTGAGGGATTGTAAGTTTGCAATCACCTTCGCCAGGCTCCCATCAGGGGCGGTGTCATTCTGGATGAAGGTGCAGCATTGTTCCCTGAACATTGCACAGACCCTTCCTTTCCCAGACAACAACATAACAAGAGCATTGCGGTTCTGGATTGACATTAGGGAAGGCATGGCTAGCTGTTCGTGCACTGCCTCAAGTCCCGCTTGTGTCCGTTTGCCCAACTTCTGCATGTTGCAATGGATGTAATTTATCCTGTCGACGTTCTTGTTCATCGTCCACCAGCAGCAAATGGAGGACTCCCATCCCGCTTCAATTTGGTCAATTAATTCTTATTAATCAGGAACTCCTCTGGGGACTTTAATTGCATCAATTTCAGTCAGATCATCGCCGCCTCTCAAATTTAAAGATATGTTTTTGTTTTTTCCAGCTTTTTCCCAGATCTTGGCATGTCGGTACATATACAATTTTGGTTGACTACATTCTCTAAAAGCAATGGTTTCTTTTCTTTTTCTTCCATTCAACGGATATTATATAGAACACTCTGTCGCACATTTCACAATCAGTAAACAAACTATCCACATTCCTTTTTGAGATATTGATTCCATTCTTTAACATCTACAGCAGTTGTTGACAAACTATTATTTCTTTACATAACGTTTTTGCCACTGTTAAGGCATTCAGTGTTTATTTTGAAGTCAATTCAATGAATTTTGAGAATGCATCTATTATGACCAGGCATTATAACCCTGTGGATTGTGTTAAGCACATGTTAAACAAGCTCTACAAAAAAAATTTTTATAACTGTTTTGAATATGAATCAAATTCATATGATGTATAAAGCTGACTGAACTGCCCCATTAACCCTCCTCTTGAGCCATGCGACACACAACCATGGCTCAATATTGCTGCCCGCTTGTATAGTTTTTTTGGAGGATAGGTCAGTCTTCTGGTCATTTATAGATACCATTCTCCACTCTTGCTCCTCTTTTCGTCCATAATTGAATTTCAGTCGATGGATTTTGTGGCTGCACATCTTTAAAAATGTTTCAGTAATTTAATCTGCTTCTTCTGTGTATAAAATTTGAAGCGTCTTTTGCACTACAGCTATGCAGTTCCGTCTGCAAGCTTGTTACGTCTTGGCACATTATCAGTCTCGTGTGTGCCCTGCACACGTGCATATAGCTATTTTTCATGGCAATTGGACTGCTACTAGCTTAGTTGTAGTTTCTTTTCAATCATTTTCTCATCGTTTATCACAAGAATCTTAGGAATTCGAATAAAAATCCAAATGTATGTTTTATGTAACTCAATAGTACAATTTAGGGAATCCATATGTAGTAAAGTGTTGTATTACTACATATGATTTCATCTCCATTCAATTTGACACACCTTCCAAAATGCTTCTCAGTGTCCCAGTAACTGGTTGTCTAAACCCGTGTTCCACATCCTAATTTTTTCCTTCCTCAAGGTGTCAAACCAATCCACTAATTGGAAAAGATAAAAATCAACAAAATAACCGTCAGTAAATTAATATAATAGTTAATTGTTGTTGTTTCTTAACTTCAACTCGATCGCTCTCTTATTCTCAAATGTAAAAACTTAAAAGTCTTGACACAACCAATTGACTATACCCTTTAAATTTAGCTTCAAAATGTCATTATTTTATAATTTTTCTTCATCCAATTCCAGAAAGCAAGTTCTTTCCATCTCTCAAATTTTGTTTCATCAAGGCTAGGCATTAATTCCTAGCCTTAATGCTAGTTTCATTAATATAGTTTCTGCCCATAAAGTAATTGCTTGCTTTTTTTTACTTCCTATTTTTACAAAATCGTTTTTGTTTTGCGGTGCAAATCAGATAGACTACAGTGTAGGAAATTCTTTTTTGCACCTATATTAGCCAATTTCCCCCTTTTAACACATAACACAACACGCAGACAACACAAAAACAGCAGAGACACAGCTCACAAACAATACCAACAAACAATGCTGCGCAAACGCCATCCTCTTTTTTGACGTTTTGGTTGTACTTTTTCTCTTTTCTTTTTTTTTTTTTCTTTCCTCAGTGCCTTTTATCCTTCGTGCAACTATTGTCACACCTTCCCTAGGCATCACCCTGCTTCAATATCACTTGCCACCACGCATTCAGCACACCCCTGGAGTGGGTACGACCCCACTCCGCGCGCAGCCACAGCAAGGGAAGCAAGGGGGGGGGGGGCCCGGCATTTTCATACTGATTTATTCCAGCCTGGCCAGTACTGGGACAACCAATGCCGTCGTCCCCCATCCTATCTACACTCTCCTCCAAAACATCAACCACTATCTTCCACACTTCAACTTCCAACTTCCCTTCTACTCCATACTTTTTCTTCCACTTTGGCATGTATCGCATACAATTAAGAAATTTACTCGCCATGTACTTCTCATCTCCTTCAAGAGCTAGGGATTTACCGGTTTTGTTTCCCATCTTAAGTTGGTATTTTAGGTTTATACAATTTTTTATTTATTTTTTATTTTCTTTGAGGATCCTCAATGCAGGTTTAAATTGACCTTCCACCAAATTCTCTTTGCAGTCAATTTATCCTACCAGTCGCACTCTCTCAACCACACAACATTCATGCAAACAGCTTGGAACAACGAACCAAGCCGTTCCTTCCACTGGGACTTGAACCCAAGCTGTTCTTTGGCCGGAAAAACATACAAATAAAAATCTACACTCTTCTTTGATTACCAAAAAAGAAGCTCCGTGTTTCTTAGCACGTTCCTTCCACTGGGACTCTAACCCAAGCCAGATCCCTCAGCTTGGAAAAACAAAGAAGAATCTACGCACTCCTTCGATGAACGAAAAAGAAGCTCTGCTTTTCTTAGCCTGTTTCTTCCCCTGGGACTTGAACCCAAGCTATCTCCCGTGCACTTTTTACGCGTTTCACCACACAATTTTTAACTTACCCGTCCCCTGGTCCGTTGCACTGCCGGATCCCGTCAATCCACCTCTGGCAGACTTTCTTTTCCAGGTCCCACTAAAGGACGCTGGCTTATCGACAATGCAGCACGTCCTCCTCCGTCAGCCAGATGGCGGGTATGAGGGTCCCGGGTTTCGGCATCAAAATGTTAGGGTAGTGCTCACTCTAAAATATTTTGCAAGAACCACACAGGAGACAAGTTAGTCGTTTCAGACACCTGCAGGCGGAGAGTTCACTCGTCGCTGTGGTTACAGCGATGGTCGAATGAAGTCTGACTCAGGCCTCATCAGGTGCCTATTTATTGAGAGTAACAGAGTGGGGTTGAAAGTGGGGGTGTGGGAACACAGGATGGGGGTGAAGCTGATCAACGCATAGCAGGGGGGCTTTTACGACGTTCTGCACACACAGCAACTTTGATTGCTTCCTCTGCGTCTAGTCAATCAGTTGAAAAGATCTTAGCACTTTGGTCAACTACTTTTGTCTAGACAGAACAAGCTAGTTAAATTATTACAGGTTATATTCCAACATAATCATACGATGAAGATATTCTGCAAACCCTAACACCCCAGCTGTTTCCTGGCTTGGAAAAACCAAAGCCGTATCTCATAGCCCGGACAAACCAAAGCCGTATCTCTCATAGTTTGGACAAACCAAAGCCGTATCTCATAGCTCGGACAAACCAAAGCCATATCTCATAGCTCGGACAAAGCAAAGCCATATCTCATAGCTCGGACAAAGCAAAGCCGTATCTCATAGCTCGGACAAACCAAAGCCGTATCACATAGCTCGGACAAACCAAAGCCGTATCAGCGCTTTTTTATTTTTCTCTCGTGCACCTTTATCTTTTTACGCGTTTCACAACAACACAATCACACAACTTTGGGGCTTTAACTTACTTGTCCCCTGGTTCGTTGCACTGCCGGATCCCGTCAATCCACCTCTGTCAGCTTTTTGGGGCAAACATCTTTGCTGTTGAGGGCTGATACAGCTTTGCTTTTGGGGCCACTCAAACATTTGGAGAGACAGCACTCTGACATCGGTTGAATAAAATATTTTCCCAATCAGCCGTGTGTCACTAGAGTGCTTCTATCCCCGGGCCAGCCATCGTCCACCGAGTGTTTTTGGAGACCAGCGAAGCAACAAAGACCATTCACCACAGTAGTTTGTCTCTGAAAGCCTTGGCAATGACAAAGGGCTTACCATATCGTTCGTGAAGCAGATCCCATGCTGCTTCATACGCATCATTAGAGTCACTCATGAAGTAGCCTTCTATGGCTTCTTTAGCTCCATTCCCAACATACTTCTGAAGGAAGAAAAGTTTCTCTGCGGTTGGGATATTTTTCCTTTCAATCAGAGTCTGAAAGGCCAACTTCCAATGTCTAAACTTGAGTGGATCTCCAGTGAAGACTGTGGGCTCTGGGATGGGAAGCCTGTTAGCTGATATGGCCTTAGCCAAAAGCTTCACTAGATCTCCGGTGTCATTTTGTGGTGCTTTACTTGGAGATGTCGCTGGAGCTACATGTAGAGGTTGGGTGTTATACACAGGGCGCTCATACTTAACTACTTGCTCCTGTTTAGGCACTTCCAAGCAGTGTGGTTTGAATCCTTGAATTGGATTGAACTCTGCTTCATCATAGACGTGAAGTCTGGCCTCAGCTGCATTTAGCCGTTTTAGCTCTTCTAAACGTGTTAGTTCTCTTTTTAAGCCATCAACCGACTTCTGCCTTGCAGCTTGCTCCTCCTCCTGTTTCTTTATGAGAGCAGCCTCACTGTTCTCTTTCTCTATCTTATATTCTGCATCTTCTTTTTGGGCTTGCGGACGACGGGCTTTTGCGTCTGCTTCTTCTGCTGCAACTATCAATTTATTTTCAGTTTCAAGTGCTAATAGTCTGTCTTGCTGTTGTTCTTGTTCAGACATTACCTGTAGTACAGCTTGTGTGGCTGCATATTCAGTAGCAGCTTCTTGTCCGTTAGCTGCTGATTGACTTCGGCAAACACTATCGCCCCGAGTACCTGATTTTAAGCTACCACTGACTGTAGTTGCAAATACAGAAGGTGCATCAGGCCAAATTATTTCTTCTGTATCTCCTGCTTTCTGAGATTGTGCTGTGGTGAATGCTCTTTGTTGTTTCGCTGGTCTCCAAAAAAACACTCAGTGGACGATGGCTGGTCCGGGTAAGGAAGCACTTCGGTGACACACAGCTGATTGGGAAAAGATTTATTCAACCGATGTCAAAGTGATGTCTCTCCAAAAGTTAGAGTGGCCCCAAGAGCAAAGATGTTTCAGCTCTTGACAGCACAGATGTTCGCCCCGAAAAGGCCCTCGCGCTTCTTGCTCTTGCCCCTTGCGCCCTTGCTCTTGTCCTTCGCGCCTCTGCGCGCCTTCCGCACTCCTTGCTCTTCGCGCTCTTTTTTTTATCTCTTCTCCCCCATCATTTGTACCTCCTAAGACAACAGCTGCGGTCCGAGTCTCACTCTACTGGTTACTTCCGATGCCCGTAAAAGGGCATGGACAAACGTCTTCCTGGCCATTCGTCCCCTTCCATATTCTAAGTACCTACACATTACTGAAACTAGAGCTTCTCTGTACCGCAAAAATAGCTTAGGGTCTTCTCACTGCTGCAAGGTCGCCATTTAAGGTGACATACAGTGACGCATAGAATCCAAAATTTACCTCATTCCCCCGTCCGGGACTTTATAAATGTCCCGAAAACGGTCCAAAAAGAGATGACATCGGTAAACATCCAAAAATCTTCACCTAACCAAATTTTCTGATCACGTCTACAATTTGGCCTATACCTGCACAGCCTACCGTTTTTTTCCGTGTATAGTGCGCAAAATTTTACTAATTTATTGTCCTAAAATCCGGGGTGCGCATTATACATGGGTACAAAAAAAAAAAAAAAAAAATTTTTTTTTTTTAAATTTTTTTTTTTTTTTTTTTTTTTAAGTCCCAATGATCGTCACACACGCAGGGAGGCAATGGGTCCCATTTTTATAGTCTTTGGTATGGTCTTAACTAGGCTGGATGTAATTTTTTTTGTTGGCGTTGATTTCTCCGACTGCCCGTAAACGCACCACCGCGCTTCGTGCGCGCACGGGACAGCAAACGAGCAGGTGATCGAGCAAGCGTCTGATACGAGAGCATTGCGGTCGCATGGAGCGTGTTTGAAGTGAACAGCAGAGAAGAAAGGCAAAGTGTTGTGAAATAAAATGCACAGAACGGATGCGCAAGACACGTCAGCTATATAAAGAGCGAGAGTTGTTTTCTTCCTATTAGTTTCAATTCACAGTTTAATTAGCAGTTTCAATCAGCAAATAACAAAATGCGTATTACAGGTAATATTTTATTTCACAACACTTTGCCTTGTTCCTTTGGTCTCTGCTGTTCATCCTAAAACACAAAGGCGCTCTTTAAGCAATGCGACAGTGAGCGCCCGGCGCGCTGCGGTTGCGCGACCGCACCAAATTAAGCTCCCTGCGCAGTGCGCACTGAGGTCCACTTAAATTTTAGAAAGTACATCAGGACTTTAAAAATATCTTCTAAATTTCAGCGACGGCTCTGTCACAATAATCGGCCAGCCCGGTGCAGTTGGGCGGTCGGCGGCGCGCTACGGTTGAGCGTTCTCTGGCACGCTCTCTCTCTCGCTCTCGCACACACGCAAACCGGATATCATACGGAGGCCGCCATTACAGATGCGCAGAACGGATGAGCAAGACACGTCAGCTATATAAAGAGCGAGAGTTCAGTTCTCTACCTAAATCCGTATTACAGGTAATATTTTATTTCACAACACTTTGCCTTGTTCCTTTCTTCTCTGCTGTTCACTTCAAACACGCTCCATGCGCACGGAGTGCGGTGGTGCGTTTACGGGCAGTCGGAGAAATCAACGCCAACAAAAAAAATTACATCCAGCCTAGTTAAGACTATACCAAAGACTATAAAAATGGGACCCATTGCCTCCCTGCGTGTGTGACGATCATTGGGACTTAAAAAAAAAAAAAAAATAAATAAAAATTTTTTTAAAAAAAAATTCATAAAAATTCGGTGCGTATTATACATGGGTACAAGCTTTTTTCCAGCATCAGCATGCCATTTTTAGGGGTGCGTACTATACATGGGGGCGCACTATACACGGAAAAAAACGGTATATCACGCTCGAGGCATGCTACGTAAGGTTATTTTAACTAGGAAAGCTCAAACTACTTTGGTATTCAATTGCTCCCTGACAGCAATCTGAGGCCTCTCAGGAACCACAAATAAAGAAAATTGAAGTCCACATTATTCAAATGACGATAACCACCCCCCTTAGGTAATATCTCAATACCGTCGATAATTAATGAAGCAATGAATTTGGTGTGGTTCGTTAGAAACCTCAAAAAGTTGCCGGCCCTCCCTCGAGAAAAAACCCTGCCAGTCTAATGACACGGAAAAAGAGGGAGGCCCTTTCTAACATCCTCAGTGATTCCTTCCACCTGGTACAAGGAGTCTTGGCACGTATCACAATCCACAAAATAGTATGAGCTCACAAAACAGAAGGAAAAGAAATGACAAGTTCACCGACCGGTTAACAGTCAAACTGCATTGTCAATGTTAACATGTGAAAAGTTAAATGAATAAGATAAAGAAATTGCAGCATGTAGTCATCAGATAAAGTACTGATTGATAGAATATTGACGCAATATCACAGCACACTGAAACGTTGAAGCGCCCTCAGTGTTGCCCCCCTTGCATATGTAAGTGCCTGTCGATGCAAAGTCCAGTCCACTGAATGCTCAGTAGTGAATTAGCGCCGGGATCCCTGCTCAGGGCCTGCCGTCCATCCAAAATCTTTGTCCACTTCCCCGTCCTCAGAGTCTCTTTCCAGGCCCCGGTCAGCGTCTACGGGGTCTGCAATAATCGTGAGCCACTGCCAGTATTTAACGATGACAACAGCACAAAACCTTGAGTTGCAATGAAAAAAGCAGCTATGCCCAGCGTAGGCCGGAAGTCCTCCCGGCCCCCTTTGGTCACCCGTAGTGGACGACATCTCCATAACCAGTCGTCTGCAAACTAAATCTTCTCTTTTGGGGTTGATTGGGGCACGGGGACGACTGGTGGTCGTCGTCTCATCGAAGTGCTCAGTAGAACCTCCGAGCGTTCTCGGCATCTACTCCTATGATCCAGAGGCCCACGTGATCCCTGAAACAAACAAACAAACAAACAAACAAACAAACAAACAAACAAACACTCCCCCTAGGAGTTATGAATAATCCCCCTTATTTCTCGTCGTGTTGTCAGTCTCGCAGCAAGATCCGTCCTGTAGCAGAGTAACTTCTGCCTGTTCAAGTTAGTCTTTCCTGCTGCAGCTGTCACTGTCTGAAGTCCTGTCAATCAGTCTTTGCAATTGCTTTTTCCCAGTCCAAATCTTAATTTTTACTCCAAATTTTCCTCTTTGATTCCAATTTTTCTCAGTATTCTCAAATGGGCATCAGTCCTGTCAGTTTTGTTCACCCAATTTGTTTATGTACATTATCTTTGTCTCCCCTTCAAGTCATCTTACTGTTCAAATCAGTCGCCCTTTTGAATGAACCTGTAATCTTCCCAAAATGATTTAACTATTCAATGTGTTCTTAAATACTTTCCCTTCATTAGCAGCTTTAATGCATTCATATGTTAATTATCCCTATTGCTTGTTTCTGGTCCAGTTTCCTATTTTATTTAATTACCTTTCAAACATTTGTTGTCCATTGCGCTGCAGTCTAATCCCTATTAGCTGTATGATTTGTCATCATTCGTGCTTTTCCGTTGACACTTCAACCGTCACTGTAGCTAGATTGTTACCACGCTTTGCATCCATTCCAGATTGTTGTCTCCCATTAACTCCTTTCCTTTCGAGATGCTTCTTCTGCTCCTTCCATCACTGCCTGTTGAATTCTGGCATGTCCTGTTAAAGCCTCAAAAATAATTTAATCCGAAAAACATTGAATGTCGCAAATAGCTTTTATATCTACTTACTCATTTAAATGTAACTCCCCCCTCTGACACATTCACTCAATGTGTCATCAGGCATTCAAAAAGGAACCGCCAAAACGTCCTACCGCATCATCATACGTCCTGCAGCCAGTTTGTCGAACCTTTCACTCATCCAGAACCGTCATCCCCAAGTTCCTGAAAATTGACTGTTCACCCCACACTCGGCAACAAAACAACAATCATCCCACTCCTGCCAGTGAGCATACAGCCCTGCTGACAGCGGACCCTTGTGCTCACAAAAAGTACACAGGCATCGAGTATCAAAATAAAACAGACACACAACGAATCATGGCGCCCGGGGATTCTGTCCTGAAAATCATCAATCATCATAAAAATCAAAAGGGTTAGGGTTATCATTTTCACGTGCATTCAATATAAACTCTCCAAGACTGCAATCGCCAACCTGCAAAATTATCACACGTTATAAAACAGCCAGCCATCTGCTCCTTGGCTGGTGGTTGATGCTGCAATAAGTCAAGTGACGCACAGAAACAAAGCAAATCTTGCACCTGCCACAAGCAAGCTTAAGTTCCAAATGTTTGGTTGTCATCCACATAGTCATCCCGTCGGGTGAGTCCAAGTCTGTCATGTCATATCGTCCATTGTCCTAGTGTTTGATATTAGTCCTGTCTTGTCCATTCGTGTTGCTGAAATGGGCTTTCTCCATGAACTATTTTGTTGTTCATGGTGCCTCTGATTAACCATCAGCTGTTGGTTAAGGTTACAACTCATCACTCATCAAACTTGGGTGTTCCAGTATCATGTGAGAGGAATCTTACCCTCAACTGTGACCCTTTCACCCCAACTCCAAAATACTTTGGCCTTTCACCCTGTCCCAGACACACATACACATTCTTAACCACACAAGTGCCAATTCAGTCACCTTCATCGCTCAGCTCTCATTCCACACCAAACAAACTTAGTATGTGTAAGTGAGTAGGCAATCAGTGAATATTGAAGGGAACACTTCATTTCTGGATGTTCTTCTCGATTAAATATTTCATACAATCGTACCTCACTTTTACTGTAAAACTGTCAATTAAATTCCTAAAAAATTCAGTTATTTCTACTACTGCGCCTGTCCAAGGGTGAGCATGGGGAAAGAAGCAGCCTCAGATGGTCCTTAAATAATTTTATCCTAATCAATCATTCTGATCGAACCGCTGGGTAAAGATACTCAAAAGGGTCCCACCGACAGTCTACTCCCCTATGGTGTTTTCACTTTGCCTTGTCAATGCATTTGTTATTTGAGTCCTATCACATTTGTCATCTCGTTAACTGTCATTTTGTGTGACACTTATGCCGCATTATTCTTAACTGTCAAAAGTTTCCATGGCTGTTATTCCTTGAACTTATCGGACTTTCTGACACCAGAATTCCCCGTGAGGTGTAATTAACTTCTAATTTTATTAATTAATAATAATCAGGTCCATTGTACAATCTAGCCACCTCTTGACTGCATCCTATTGGGTCCTAATGTCCTATTTTCATCTCCAATTTGTCAATGACTGTCTAATTGTTAAGCTGGATGGACTAAATGTGATCCTACTCTTTATTTCGTACAATTTAGCCTATCTGTTTTATCCAAATTTATCCTCTGATTATGATTCTTTTACTTTTTCTGTAACACTACACCTTTTGTTCCTGATTTATTTATTTATCTTTTATCAAGACTCCTCAGTTGTGTCAAGTTCAGTGCCCAAGCAAGCTTCCATTCACTTTGACCCAAGCCCACCAAATTTGGTTACGCCTCAGCAAGGAGTCCAGTTTGCTTGTTGCACATTTCAGGTCTCATGGGTCTTTCGCCGCACCTCATTTTCAAGTTGTTGTCTTTAGTTGTAGCCTCAGAGCCAACTCATTCCTCACTCTCGGATGAGTCCATTTTCAACTGAGTCCATTCACATCTTGTAAGTTTCTTCACTCTCGCCTCAGAGGATGTCGTTTTCCTCCGGAGCGTTGTGCTCCCCCCAAACACAAATATAGTCCTTCTTTGCTCTTGCAAAAGGTCAAAGGTGCTTCAGAGCCTTGCACCGTTTTCTTGTTGTTCTCAGCTGTCGGTGGAGTCTCGGGATCGAGTTTCAGGGTCACTGCTGGATACTGGAAAAGACAGACTGGGAAACAAAACTTAAATATCGTCTTCCAATTAGCCATTAATTACCTAGTACGTTCTGTTAATCAAACTTCCAATTCTCCTATTAACAACAATTTAATATATTTGAGAAAAACGTTGCCTTTCCTTCATGAGCTCTCGGCTGTATTGTGATGGACCTTATTTGAACAATTTTAAAGTGGCAGATTACCCCAAACTTAAAATTTCAAGTCTTAACTGTGATTTCTCTCAATTATACTGTGATTTCCAGAAGCTCATCCTAATTTCAGGCTACATTCTATTGTTTGTTTTCCTGCCTTTGATTTTATGCAATCCTCTCTATCATCTTTTCACCTTTCCTGATTTGAGCCTTCAATTTCAGATAAAGTTTCCCAATTCTGCGTACAGAATGTACATTATTCATAATTAAGTCATGTTCCAAACATTGCATCCTCTCTGGTTTGACCTCAGTATTATTGGTGTTATGCTCACTTACCGATATTACTGGACTATCTTGAATTTTTAATTCTCCGCCAATACATCGAAGGCCATTTCTCAGCTGTTCACTTTTCCCATGCTCCAGTTGGGCTCCATTATTCGAATCTAGAATGTGATTTCATTTGAGTTTCTTACTTTTGGACTTCTAAAATGCTCCTATCGCTAATTTATTTGTACCGAGCATACTTTTACAAGAGTATTAAAAGAACCAACAAATTACTACCAAATCCAATCTCTCCTCGTTGGCATCTCCTCCTCTATTTTGAAACTTGCTGCTTTTGACCTGTGCGTCTTGTTACAGTGGGCAATGGTCAGCCTTGTCGGGCCAACGCAATTTACGAGCAGGCTCTCCATGCATACAATTCAGTCCTATGTCTAAATCCAGAGAATTCCTTTAATTCCAGCTGCTGCTGTGGCCCTCACTTGATACCTCTCTTGCTCTCATAAATTAGTGTTGACCGGTTGAGTTTTCTTTAGACACTCAAATCACCTATATTTGTGTTGTAGTGGTTAGCCCTCACATGCTCCTACTCCACCTGTTAGATGGCTGTTAAACATTAATTCTAAGTTCATGCTGTGTCTCTATCTCCTCCTGGAGACAACGGATGTATCCGCCGTCTCAGGTTTTTTATGTCACAGAAAATCAGAAGTATTGAGGAGAGCCCCAAAGAAACGAGTATCAATAATTTGTTTTCAATTTTGTCATCCTTTCAGCAATTTAAATTAATAAGTTGAGCTCTTCTTCAGATCCAATTTCCTATTCCTCTCAGAATGCTAAAAGCCTTAGTGGGGTCCCCCATTATTTACGAGGGGGCCACACTCTTCTGCCACCGCTTGCTGTCGTCCCAGCATGTTTTTCTTTAGATACATCTATATTGGTGTCGTATTGGTTAACACACGCATGCTCCTATTTCTCCAGTTGGTCATGCATTCTTTTGCTCCTTCAGCATTCTGTCTTCCATCATTTTGTCATAGTTCCTTTCGCTGTAGGCCACGCAGGCCCCTAAAATGGGCACAACTCCAGCCGTTCGCACCGCCCCGACGTCACCCGCGCGGGGAGGGGCCAGCCTGAAACACAGTGGGCAGGTACAGGTTGGCCACCCTGCCGCCCAGGGGGCCGGATCCCCCTCCCCGCGCGTGCAGTGCAGGCGGGCACGCGCCCCAAAGCAACGAGCACACCATCCTTATCCGTTCCTTTTGTTCCTTCTACAAGCACGCGCTCACACCCATGCGCACTCATGAGCATAACCACACACACGCACGCACAAGCACGCACGCAGACACACCCATTTACGCACGCACGCACGCACGCACCACACACACACTCCAAGCGTCCCTTTGCCCGCAAGCTCAAACAAGACAACATTAAGCTGACAGAGTTCACAAAGATTACACACGGACACAGAAGACATACAACGGGATTCGAATCCATTCCACATCTTGCTTCTTTCCAACTGCTGCTTAGCAGTTTAGTCATTTTAACTGTCATCAGAGCAGATGCACTGACAAATACGCACGTCTTACTTGACTTTTGTTTCGTTTCGTTCCTGATAGCGCTGTATATTTCCCCTTTATTCTGCAGAATTTAACTTAAGTGTGCACACAAATTACTTTTTTCACATGGTATATCACTCTTAAACCCCCCAGAGGCCTCTTTTCCACGTTTTCCATTTTCACACAGCAGCCGCACAAAACCTTCGTCCAATAGCGGTTTTGTCGCAGGCTCAAATTTATCAAACTTTGACAGACGTGCATGCTATTACAGTACGCCTCGACAAATCGGGATCGGACCGTTGCCGCGAAAACGCACCAGCTGCCTCGGTATTCGAAAATCACAGCCCACCGAGTTTACTCTGCTATTTTCTTGCACCAGCGTTTAAATCGAGGAGCCTTGTAACCCACAAACACTTCTAATTCGATCAGTTTCCAAACGACGTGGCTACGCGCGCTTTATTTTCCTCGGTACCCTTAAAAATCTGACCGGATCTCGGCACCCATAACTGGGTCTGGCCGGACCACTTCGGCACCCTTAAAAAGGGTCTGACCAGGTCACTTCCACATCCATGCTCACAGTTACGGATGCCAAGGCTGCGCACTTTTCCTATTTGCCAAACACGGTCAGCGCAATTCTCCCTTTTTTGTTCGACTTTTGACGGAGACTAACCCGGCCACCGAAAATCTCAACAGGTGCGCACTTGGCCCGTACGGCCACTGAGTGCGACTGCAGTGTCTCGGCTTTTCCAGGAACTACATCTGGGGTGGGTCGTTTCCTGTCTCAACAGTGTTCAATCGTATCGGTGTTTTCGCCTAATTCACGCAGCTAAAATTTCTATCCTCCATCGGATCTGTCGCCAAACTCAAGTCCACGTTTTATGAGACTTTCTACTATTCTTTTATTGTGACGGTCAACAGCGATGTCCCTGACAACCTGTCCCGTCACGAGCCACACTACTTCGGGCTTCTTTCTTTTTCATCATTCATCATTCTCACCAGACATGTCACTCACTCCGCTGTGCACATTCCCCATTAAGTTTTAAGTTACTGTTCACTTTTTATTTCTTATTTTTTATTTATTTTTCTATTTTTATTTTTTTTCCTTTGCTGTTTCTATTTAGGGGCCACTCCCCCTTCGAAAGTCGCATTATGACGACTTTTGACTAGGAGAGACAACTTACTCCCGGGACAGCTCATGGCCACATCAGATTCGGTTGTAACTGCCCCCCTCAAGGGGCCAACCCCCCACCTTTCCAAGAATCCAGCATATCGCGGCGACTGTGGGCGAAGCATCTCACCTTAATGACAGCCGCTTGCCGACCGCTGGATTCTCGCTCAGGAAGCGGGCAGGAATTCCCCGGGGTAACACGAATCCTGTTTGTGGCGCCAAAAATGTGGTGAATGGTCTTTGTTGTTTTGCTGGTCTCCAAAAAAACACTCAGTGGACAATGGCTGGTCCGGGTAAGGAAGCACTTCGGTGACACACGGCTGATTGGGAAAATATTTATTCAACCGAAGTCAAAGTGATGTCTCTCCAAAAGTTAGAGTGGCCCCAAGAGCAAAGATGTTTCAGCTCTTGACAGCACAGATGTTCGCCCCAAAAAGGCCCTCGCGCTTCTTGCTCTTGCCCCTTGCGCCCTTGCGCGCCTGCTCTTGTCCTTCGCGCCTCTGCGCCCCTTCCGCGCTCCTTGCTCTTCGCGCTCTTTTTTGATCTCTTCTCCCCCATCATTTCTATCTCCTAAGACAACAGCTGCGGTCCGAGTCTCACTCTACTGGTTACTTCCGATGCCCGTAAAAGGGCATGGACAAAGGTCTTCCTGGTCACGGACGAATGGCCTTTCCATATTCTAAGTACCTACACATTACTGAAACTAGAGCTTCTCTGTACCGCAAAAATAGCTTAGGGTCTTCTCACTGCTGCAAGGTCGCCATTTAAGGTGACATACAGTGACGCATAGAATCCAGAATTTACCTCAGTGCATTTCCTACTACTTGATGGGTGATGGAGGCACAGTTGTCCATTTTGCGGCGCACTTCATGTGTGTGGCTGTCAATCTTTCGGTAGTCATCATACACTAGATTCAGTTTAGAGAGTTCCAGTTGAATATTACTAAAGCTGAATATGACTGCGTCTGAAGCGTATCACTACAATCACTGATGTCAGGGTTTTCCAAACTATCTTGATCTATGATTATGTTGGAATGTATGTAACCAGTAATAAATAACCTAGCTTGTTCCATCCTACACAATGTCGTAAAACATCCCCTGCTCTGCTAATCTAGAGGTCAAGGGCTTTTTAACTTGTCTATTCAGTCTACTATCACCCCCACCCTTTTTCTCTTAATAAAGATGCTCTTGTGGGAAGCGAGAGTCAGACTTCATTCGACCATCGCTGTAAGCACAGCGACGAGTGAACTCTCCGCCTGCAGGTGTCTAAAACGACTAACTTGTCTCCGAGTGGTTCTTGCAAAATAAGTTAGAGTGAGCACCACTCTAACATTTTGGTGCCGAAACCCGGGACCCTCATACCCGCCATCTGACTGACGGAGGAAGACGTGCTGCATTGTCGACAAGCCAGCGTCCATTAGGAGGACCTGGAAAAGAAAGTCCTGGGAAGAGAACTTCTTCGCTGGGCCAGCATCTTAGGTCTGCCTTCGTCTGACAGAGGTGGTTTGACGGGACCTGGAAATGCAACGAACCAGGAGACACGTAAGTTAAAAAAAAATAAAATAATAATAATAATTTTTTTTTAAAAAGCGCTGATACGGCTTTGGTTTGTCCGAGCTATGAGATACGGCTTTGGTTTGTCCGAGCTATGAGATATGGCTTTGGTTTGTCCGAGCTATGAGATACGGCTTTGGTTTGTCCGAGCTATGAGATACGGCTTTGGTTTGTCCGAGCTATGAGGTACGGCTTTGGTTTGTCCGAGCTATGAGGTACGGCTTTGGTTTGTCCGAGCTATGAGATACGGCTTTGATTTGTTCGAGCTGTGAAACGCGTAAAAGTAAAAGTGCACAGGAATAAAAATAGGCAAGACAGAAGGTATGAAGTCTTGTGGAAGGAGGGGGTGTTGTAGAGTCCCCCTCCGGATGATGTGGTTCTTCTGGAGCAGTGGTTTTCAAACTGTTTTATATATTTTTGTAAAATCTCACGTACCTCCGTGTACCCTCATTTGACAACCACTGTTCTAGGGGGACAACTTCGCGTTGGCAGGGCTGGGTAACTGGACAGTTGTCTTCAGTTCCCAGGGAAGGAAGGGGTATTGTAGAGTCCCCTATCCGGATGAAGCAGCTCTTTTATTTTTAAAAGAGGATTTCGCGTAGGCAGGGATAAGAAATTTGTGTGGTTGAATGTGTGACTGGTAGGATAAATTGACTAAAAAGCAGTTCTAGCATTGATCGACGGCAATAACACAGGCTAGTAATTTGTTAGAAGGTCAATTTAAACCTGCATTGAGGATCCTCAAAGAAAATAAAAAGAGATTGAAAAAAAAAAAAAAAACACTGGAAAAACTAAAATTAAGATGAGAAAAAGGAACGATAAATCTCTAGCTCTTGAAGGAGATGAGTTCATGGCGAGTAGATTTCTTGATTGTATGTAATACATGCTGAAGTGGATGAAAAAGTATGAAGTACAAGGAAAGTTGAAATGTAACAAAAGACAGAAAGTTGAAAAGTGATGAGGCTGTTCCCAGTGGAAAGAACGGGCTAAGAAAAAAAACCTGTTTGTTTTTTCTCAATTGAAGAAGGGCGTAGATTTATTTTTTTTTGTCCGTTTTTCCAAGCTGTTTGGAAGGGTTTTACACCCATCCTGGATAGGCCTAAAAATAAAAAGCGCTGGAGTTTGTGTGATTGAGAGTGACTGGTAGGATAAATTGGCAAAATAGCAGTTCTAGCATTGATCGACGGCAATAACACAGGCTTCTTCTCTGCTGTTCACTTCAAACACGCTCCAAGCGACCGCAATGCTCTCGTATCAGACGCTTGCTCGATCACCTGCTCGTTTGCTGTCCCGTGCGCGCACGGAGCGCGGTGGTGCGTTTACGGGCAGTCGGAGAAATCAACGCCAACAAAAAAAATTACATCCAGCCTAGTTAAGACCATACCAAAGACTATAAAAATGGGACCCATTGCCTCCCTGCGTGTGACGATCATTGGGACTTAAAAAAAAAAAAAAAAAAATCATAAAAATTGGGTGCGTATTATACATGGGTACAGGCTTTTTTCCAGCATCAGCATGCCATTTTTAGGGTGCGTATTATACATGGGGGCGCACTATACACGGAAAAAAACGGTATTAATTTGGACAGTTGCAGGCTAACAGGAGCATGAGAAAGAAGAGCTAAGAAGCGGGATCCAATTTGATCAGGGAGATTGGAAATTCACAGCACCTATTCTAAGTCACATTTTTGAGCAAGCATGACACAGGTAATAACGTTTGAGAGGTCAGGGCTAGATGTGGAACGCAGACCTCGTTGAGTTAATTTTAAATAATGATACTGAAGACAATGTACTGTCTCATTAAATAGGAACTATAGACAGAACGTAGCTCGAAAATAGGATGAGTTGCAGGACTTACAATATAAAGACGAGATCGCTGTTACTAGGAGGATTTGAAGTTTGGTAAACAAACGTTACTAGTGAATGGATGGCAGCAGCTACATTTGGAGATAGTCTTACAAGTTTGATGTCCCAGTCTGTCACTCTCCAGTGCCAGGATCCCTGAAAACTCGATCCCGAGACTCTGCCTGCAGCCATGGACGTCTACAAAACGGTGCCTGGCTTTGAGGCAACTTTGACCTTTGGCAAGGACAAAGAAAGACTGTTGTTGTACTTGTAGGGGGACAAGTACACTCCGGAGAAAAGACGACATCCTCGGGGACGAGAAAAGACAGTGAGAAGCGGAGGAACTCACAATGTTGAAAATGGACTCATTTGAACAATGGACTCAGTCGAGAGTGATGGATGGGTTGGCTCTGAAGCAACAACAAAAGAACACCAACTTGCAGCAGAAGACATATGGACATGAAGTGGCCGACGGCCAAATCGCGCTCCTTGCTGTGGCGTGGCTAAACTTGGTGGGGCTTGAGTCAAAGTGGACAGGAGCTTCATTGTGCACTGAGTTTGACAGAACTGAGGAGATTTGATAAAAATTTAATAATGCGTAGAGCTACAGAGAGAAGCATCATGGTCAGAGATTGAACAGATTGGACAAAACAAATAGGCTAAAACGGAGAGAAACAAGAGCGAGATCTGATGTTTTGGCTCATCAAGCGTAAGAAGTAGAAATTGAGTTAGATACATTTTAGAATAGGACATTTGGACTAAAGTGAATTCAGTCAAGAGGAAGCTAGGTTTCTCAATGTACCTACTCAATAAAATAGTAAATTCGTTGCACCACAGTGGAGTTTGGGTGGTCGGAAAGTTGGATACGTTAAATTTTTGACTTTCACACAATCATGCATAGGAGTCGCACAAGGCGTCAGTTAACAAGACAATGACTGCAATAGGGATCGGTTACGACTGCACCGACATGGAAAAGTAGAAGCAAGGGAGTTGAGTAAAGGATTATATGCAGAACAGTCCGCTATACAGTTACCAATAGGAGGTTCTATCAAAAGAAGCTACATGAGAGATGTATAGAATCCCTTTGTCTGTGGTCTGTGTTTGTGCGTAATCTCTGTAAAGTTGTGTCAGGCTGTTGTCGTTTGTCTGAGCCTTGGGTGTGCGCTCGGTGTGTGTGCGTTTATGTGCACAACCTGTGTGGGTGCGAACGTGTTAGGAAGAAGACGGCATGGATAAGGGAATCTCCTTTAAGACAGGAGGCAATATATGGGAAAGCCCCTGTCATGAACGGTCTTTGGTTAGGAGGAATCATTAGGAAGTGCTCAAACTCTTCTTTCAAACACTCCTATCTGCCTCGTTAAAAAGGGCATTACAATTGACTACAAGAGTTGCAAAGGGCAGATGAAGAACAGTCCTTGGCAGATTATATGATCAGGTCCCTCAAACCGAAAGATATGTCCAATGCAAATTTACTGCCGCCTGATCTTTCCTCCTCACAGGTCGACAACCCCATCAATCCAGGAGACTGGGTCTACATAAGGGTCATCAAAGGAAAGAACTGGGCCAGCCATGGTGGGAGGGACCATTCCAAGTCTTGCTGACTACCCCCACCGCAGTGAAGATCGCTGAACGACCCAGCTGGATTCACCTTAGCCACTGCAAGCTACAAGGAGTGCTGGACCCCTCATTTCGGGACGGTGGCAAAGTCTGCGAACAACGATCCCAACTCCGCTAGGCGGGGGTATGTCTCGGTGTTCCTGTCATCTTAGTAGCAACGGGGCTCCACATGCCAGGTGGATCCTCTGCTGCGTTGTGGTTGGAGCATGCTATAGTCTATGGACACATCTGAACAGACCAAGTGTCAATGTTGACCGAGGGAAACGATGGTCACACGATGAGAACTTTGAGGGCTGGTCATGAGACCCCAGAAACCCATACGAAACCAACGCTTGGTACCGGTATGTGAAGGTCGCTGTGAGACCGCACACACAGGAGGGATGTTATCTGTGTTTCCAAAAACTCCCCTTGCTCCACACAAGTTCACTTGGAGGCCAGAGCAATGAATGTCACTGAAGCGAAATGTATGGCATTCATGGGAGGAGTTTGATATCAACACCGTACTGTCAGTCATTGACGCTACCCCTACCGCCCTGGACTCGCAGGAATGAATCTGTGATCAAACTATTTTGGATTAATCCCAATGTGACTGTTGGAGGACGACAGATGCCACAAGTGGCCTAAACCAGGACGTTACCTGGAATGGACTACACGTGTTTCATCCAAGAAAACAAGACCCACGGATGCATTCACGACAACTGCTCTCCAGGAGGGAACTGGATGGGAGCTTTGGACATCACCGCTGTGTGCCAGGATGGGAGAGCCATTTCAAGGTGTAAGGGCTCTCTTGCCAACATGGCTGTACCATTGGACGGGTCCTACTTCATTCGGAACGGATCGTGGCTTTATTTATATTTTCTTATTGATAGCATTCTGGTCGCCTAAGGCAGAGGGACCGTGTGAGACTTTTCCTGCGATTTAACATCGGCCAGCAGGTTTTTAGATCACACAATAAGTTTGAACTGGAGTATTGAGGGAAAACCTCTTCTTCGCTGGAAGTTATTGCTATCATTAGTTGTTTTTGTCATGTTTCACCCTACACGTTCCCCAGCCCGTCCGCTGTCGTCTCAGTTTTTTATTGATCTTTTTTTGTTATTGGTTTTATTATTTTTACTGTTCTTCTTTATATTTTCTTCCTTGTGTTTGGTTGATCGTGTTCACATAATCATATGATAAAACAGGAGGGATATGTCAGGGTTTTCCAAACTATCTTGATCTATGATTATGTTGGAATGTATGTAACCAGTAATAAATAACCTAGCTTGTTCCATCCTACACAATGTCGTAAAACATCCCCTGCTCTGCTAATCTAGAGGTCAAGGGCTTTTTAACTTGTCTATTCAGTCTACTATCACCCCCACCCTTTTTCTCTTAATAAAGATGCTCTTGTGGGAAGCGAGAGTCAGACTTCATTCGACCATCGCTGTAAGCACAGCGACAAGTGAACTCTCCGCCTGCAGGTGTCTAAAACGACTAACTTGTCTCCGAGTGGTTCTTGCAAAATAAGTTAGAGTGAGCACCACTCTAACAACTGATTCTTTGGCTACTTTGACTAAGGCCTTCCAGTACTCATAAACTCAGAGATGGGACCAAGTCACACATGTGCAAGTCTCAAGTCTTAACCTTCAAGTCTCAAGTAAGTCCCAAGTCATTTTTTTCTTGGGCAAGTCAAGTCCTTAAATAGGTCAAGTCAAGTCCAAGTCGGGTCACCTTATTATTGCAGTTTTACCCGCAGAATCTGATTTTAGTAACGTGAAAAGACAAGATATAAGTAGCTTTAAGTAATAAAGGGAAATGTACTTTCGGCAGTTTGCAAACACATTTGATTAAGGCTCCGTTAGACACATATAATCATATCAATATAATTTCTAGTAGTAGTGTGGTCGCTTAATAAGTGGAAAGGAATGTGCAGGCTACATGAATTTGTTTTCTTCAAAGTATTGTGGAACAGGAGGTCCAGAAAGGGAGCATATCTCAAGGCCGATGGGAACGCGAAAAACAACTCGTCTTTGTGGTCCAGACACCTGTGCTGAGCAGGGGAAAACCCAAACGAGGAGGAGATGACCATCGACCATCGACCAATCACCACACAATCTTTTGCATGTTTGAATATTCATATTGTGTTTCTTTAAAACTGGGCAACCCGGAAGAATGTGTCGTCTTTTCTGGTCACGAAGGCACACGAGTTTTTGTGTTAAGGACCCAAGACCCAGGCGCCTGTATTAGCTTGCTTTGTCAGGATTAAACAATTGGTAAATTCGGTCTGATTGATCTACTGGTCTTCTCTTTGACAGAACGAACTCTCAAAATTGTTAGGTGCGCCAGTGTGTGGATTAGAACATAGCAATTCTTGTGTTAAGTGTTGATCATAGTTTGGAGTCAGATCAATAGCTAAAATCCGTATCCTAACAGTTTCTTGGTACGTGATGTCAAGAGAAGGGTAATTGACTAACTCGTGGTTTGTGTCCAAGTCATCGGACAGTTAGTCTGGGACAGCTGTCTCCCGGTCGGCGTACCGTTGGAATAAGGAATAAGCGCACAACGTTGAGCTGGTACGACGTCTCCTAAACGGATGAGGTAAGCAGAATACCTGTTACTATATGTCGAAATTCTGCAAATTGAAAGAGGAAATTTAAGAGGAGACTGTCGTTCAGATCAAATAAGGTGTGCAAGAAGTTAAGTTACATATACGGTAAATAAGTTTGGAACTTACGTGTGTATTAAGTTACATATACGGTGAATAAGTTTGGAACTTACGTGTGTAACGTAAAAGGTAAAGTCAGGGACTTGCGTGGCATGTGTTTTAAATTGGGCGATAAGACATTCACTTTCAAGCACTATCATTTAGCGCTGCTGACAACAATAACTTATGAGATGGTAAATCAAGGAGGAGTGTCATAGTTGGAACACAGGGGCTGTATGACCTATAGATTGAACAATAACATTCACCGCATATACAACCATGTTGGTAGATTGTTAAATTACATTACAGTTTATTACAAAAGATTTCGGAATTTTATTTGATGATAAACATTGGAACGAGGACTTTAGCCGTGTTAATGGGTAGAGTGGATGGATTGCTCAGAAGAAAAAAAGCATTTGATAAGGGCGGCTTGATAGTAAGATGATGAGTGTGCGCAACTGATAGGATACAAAATGTTAATAGGAAGATTTGGGGTGTAAGAAACAAATACTACACAGGAAGACTGATAACACAAAGATAGTTTTGTTAAATTTGTGTCCCAGTGTGTTCTTCCCTAGCGCGTGGCACGATTCCTGAACTGAGTCCTCTTACTCCACTGGCTGTCTCAAAATCAACAGAGGACTGTCCCTGGTCATGAGACACCTTTGACCTTTGGGAGAACAACAAAAACTGCTATCATGCTTGAAGGGGGCAAGCACAGCTTTTCACAGGACAAGAACCATACAGTTGGTGGAATACACACAGTTGCAGATCAGAAAAGAAAATGGACTGAAAGAACAAAGACAAGATGGACGCATTTGAGAGTGGCGGACGATCCAGCCCTGAATCATCATCATGAGAATCTAAGAGGCTGCTAAAGACTTGCATGAGTCACATGAAGTCAAACCGGACACATTGCTAAAGACTGCTGAAGCATTACAAAGTTGGTGGAGTGTGGGACAAAAGGGATGGAAGTGTGTTTGGGTGCTGGGGCGGACATATCTGAGGAGTTTTGATAAAAGAGGGAATAATAAGGCTGCTTATTGACACTGAAACGGGGATAACAACAAAATACATAGATATGGACAGTGAAGATGCACTAATAATAATAAATCATACGACAGCAAAATAGTACAGGGCACTACTTTTAAAAAGGATACAGTAGGGCTTTAAATAACAAATACAGTGACATGACCCTTGCGACAATTGATTTATTTATTTTATGATAGGCACTTAGGGTTAGGATTAACAATCCATCCATCCATCCATCCATTACTGGTGCGGCTTGTCCTTACGAGGGTCACGGAGGATTAACAATAATAATTAGAATTTGTAATTTCTGGAGAAATTGTGTGTGAAGGCGAAGAGGCTGAATACAAATTCGGGGAATGCTACAAGATTATGTTTAAATTTAGAACGTGTTGAACTGGTCAGAAAATCGATGAAAATATCGGAAGAATTTTGTAAAATTGGGCGTGAATTTTAAAGTTGAAAATTTGAAATTTTTCACAAGTGGGAAGTTTTGGAATAGGTAGGCATAAGATGAATAGTTAAAAAAAAATTGAAAAGGGTTGAGTCAGTGAAAAAATAATTAGAAATTAGAAGGGAAAAAGGAAATTTTGCAAAATGTTACCGCAATGTTGAAAGTGAAAATGTGAAATTTTAAGCTAGAAAGTGAGAGAAGGTGAATTGGAAAGTGAAAGAAAGTTAATTGGAGGAATTATGTGGAAGAAAATGAGAAATATTGAATGTGCCATGAAGAATGAATGGTGAAATTTTGGCTTAAAATTTGTAAATTTCTCGAAATTCGTAAATATTTAGAATATTTGGCATGAATATTTGGAATGTGTTAAAAGTGGAATGAAGTGAATCAGATGAATTCGTAGAAGTAGTTAAGCTAAAAAATGAATAAATAAAAAAGAGGCAGAAGAATGCAGAAGAAGTTGAATAATGATAAAGTCAAGGCAAGGCGAGTTTATCTATATAGCCCACAAGCAAGTCTCAAAGGGCTTCAAATGTACAAAAATCGACAATTTAAACAGGAACAATAAATGTGAGGGGCACAATGATGATCATGACAGCAAGAATATTCCTAATTGGTTTTGATAGGTAGAAAGGGGGAGCGTGGAAGGTTTTCACACTTTGTGATATAGCGTGACTCCATTATCAAAAGTAAGCATTTAATTTTAAGAATTGGCATCAACAAAAATGAGAACGATAATCTTCAAGGTGATAGCGTAAGTGGCAGGAGGAAGCTGTGTATATTGTTTTTAAACATTATTTTTGGTATCATTATTTTTTTAGGAGGGTCAGTTATGCTTGTGAGAAGATGACTGAGGGAACAAGGTAACAGTAAAAGGGAGTGCTCTATAAATTGTTGGTTCTTTGCCAGAGGTAGTTATTTGGAGGGATGAATTTAAACTGAAAGCCAAATGGAACTGTTTAGTGGAAGAAATATGGGAATGTGGAAATATTGAAGTTACAGCTCAACACAAAGTGTCAAATAGTCTAAGTGAGAGATGTGAGCAAACTAAATGGGGAGTTAAACCATGTTCCAGCATTATGCATATTGGCAAACGAGGAGAGGACAGGAAACCAGACAATTAGATATTAATTTTGGATTTAAAATAAAAAAGGGAAATTTTAATTGAGGAGAATATTTTGTGTAGGGACGGTTCCTTTTTACAATTTAATATTGTATGTTTTTATGTGTGTGTTGTGGAATGACAGTTTGTCTGTAATGGTGTATGAATGTCAAGTCTGTGCCCGTGGTGTGGTGTTTGTGTATTGTGAATGGTTGACATGATTCAAAGTTGGGGTGATGTGATCACAGCAGAGGATAACATTCCTCTCACCTGAAAAATATAAAGATACTACAGATTTGAAAAAGCACGATTGATCAGGACTAATTTTGGACTAAATATAGGTTTAGGATTACTCAGGGGCACCATCGACAACAAAACAGTGTGATGGAGAAGGCCCATTTCAGTAATATGGTTAGACAAGACAGAACTGGTATCGAACATTAAGACTTTGGACGATTTGACGTGTGACGACTTTGAGCTCACCCGACGGGGTGACGGACTAGGTGGACAGTGACCAAATGTTTGACGCTTGAGCTTGCTTGCGACAAGTGCACGCTCTGCTTTGTTTTTCTGTGTGACTTAATTTTTTTGCAGCAGCAGCAACAGCCACCAGCCAAGGAGCGGATTGCGCGCTGCTTGCGTAACTTGTTTTCGTTCTTGCAGGTTGTCGATTGCGTTCGTGGAAAATTTGTATTGAATTTACAAGAATATGTTAACCTTTGCCCTTTTGGTTTTTATGATGAACTTGTTGATGACATGGTTTTCCGGACATGATCCGCAGGCGCCAGGATTCATTTTATGACTGTTTTTATTTTGATACTTGATGTCTGTTTTTGTGTGTACAAATGTCCGCTATCAGCAGGGCTATAAGCTCACTGACAGGAGTGCGATGATTTTTGTTTGTGTTGCCGAGCGTGTGGTGGACGAGCTAGAGGTTCCGCAGGCCTGGCTACAATGAATGTGGTGATAGAGGAAACGGAATTTCGGTTTCTTTGTGTGTCTTGACATATGAAGGGATTGACAATAAAGCAGCCTTTGACTTTGACACATTTGAGTTGCAAATATGAAAAAAAAATCTGAAAAAAATCTGAAAGAAGAAACACATTAAAGAGCATTAGAAACATTTTATGTTTCATCTGTAACATCTGGAGACACCAGAGCTCTATAAACTTCAAACGGACAGAGTTTGAAGTTGCCGTCTGACTGTGTGAAATGTTTCTGTTGCATATCTTGCACTGTGCTGTCCGTCTTTTGCCTCGCGGACCCACGCCCGCTGACATGTTTGTGCATGTCTGATATAAAGGGGCGTGATTCTCCAATAAACACGTTAGGTAGGTAGAGAGGGCACGACTGATTGATTGACAGGGTAGCAATCCAATCATGAGAACGCCGTTCTCAGCCTGCGCTCCTACCGTTAGATATTACTTTTTTAAATGTATTATTAATTTTATATTCAAATTGAAAACATAAACTAGATAACACTGAAGTCATTCAAGTCATCGTGTCTCAAGTCAAGTCCCGAGTCTTTAACTAACAGCGACTCGAGTCCAAGTCACAGCGAAACTTGCCACACTACCTGAACAGACCCCCAGGAAGACAGACAAAGAATCAGTCGATGTCCAGGACTCACCATTCTCAAAATGGGAGGGGGGGAAGAAATTCTCACAGGGCCGCTGTGTTCCCCCCCCTGTAACTTCGGCTAGGAAGGAGGCAACCTGTTCAAATTTGCTACACTACCTGAACAGACCCCAAGGAAGACAGAAAAGAAGCCACTCGATGTCCAGGACTCGCCGTTCTCAAAATGGGAGGGGGGCACAAATTCTCACAGTTTGACATTTTTATACATTTTATATTTATCTCCCCTCCCCACCACCTGTCACTTTGCTTGGGACAAAAGGAGCCTTCAGAACTGAAATTCTGTCTCAATCATTCATTCAAATCAATTCACTCAAATCATTCTCGTTATGACTGATTTAATCACAAAACGTGTGTGGCTTTTTCTTAAATGAACACTTTTTACATTGCTCCTTTGTAATATACAGTAACCCCTCGCTTATCGCAGATAATTGGTTCCAAAAACCACCCGCAATAAGTGAAATCCGCGAAGTACTGTTACCAGCAAGAAGTACTGGCCAGGCTAACAAGTTAGCGGAAAGATGCTAATTTGCGATCGTGCTAACACGCGAAAACAGACTTCTAAAGCAGGGGTGGCCAACCCGCGGCTCGCGAGCCGCATGCAGCTTTTTGGCTGGTTTCAAAGTCAAAGTCAGCTTTATTGTCAATCTCTCCACATGTCACAACACACAAAGAGACCGAAATTACGTTTTTCTCTATCCCACGGTGACGAGACACATAACACGATAGACATACATGTACGCGACACAATATAAAAACAAGAAGGTAAAAATTCTAACAATCAATAGGAAGAGTGATGAATAAATAATAAATAAACAGATAACACAATAAATAACGGAGCCAGCAAGCATAGCGCAAAAGTAAAAAACATCATAAACAAAAAGGCACAAACAATAAATAAGAGTAATAACAAATAATAAATAATAAGAGCCAGTGTGCAGTCAGACAGTCCAGACAGTAAAAGTACAGGACGCTACGCAGAACGGGGGAGCGAGTTCAGGATCCTAACAGCCTGGAGTATGAAGCTGTTTGAGAGTCTGGAGGTGCGGGAGCGCAGGCTTCTGTACCTCTTCCCAGAGGGCAGAAGCTCGAACAAAGAGTGAGCGGGGTGACTCACATCACTCACAATCGTGGTCGCCTTGCGGGTGAGATGGGAGGTGTAAATGTCCTTCAAGGAGGGGAGCGAAGCACCAGCAATCTTACCAGCCGTGTTCACTATGCGCTGCAGGGCCTTCAAGTTGTAGTCAGTGCAGCCGCCACCCCAAACAGCAATACAGCTGGAGAGGACGCTCTCAATGGTGCCGCGGTAAAATGCAGTCATGACGGCCGGAGGAGCGCTCGCTCGCCTAAGTTTCCGCAGGAAGTACAGGCGGCGCTGGGCTTTCTTTGCCAGTGATGCGGTGTTGGTGGACCAGGAGAGATCCTCACTGATGTGAACCCCCAGGAACTTGGCGCTGCTCACTCGCTCCACCACAGCACCGTCGATGGTCAGCGGCAGGTGTTGGGTGTGACCCTTCCGGAAGTCCACAACAATCTCCTTGGTCGTGTCGACGTTCAGCAGGAGGTTGTTGTCCCTGCACCACGTGGTCAGAAGGTCAACCTCCAGCCTGTATTGAGTCTCGTCTCCCCTGGTGATGAGACCCACCAGAGTCGTTTCATGCGGCTCTTTTACGTTCATATCAACATTTGTGTTTATTTTTCGTGCGTATTTGCTTCGCTTGAGTTCAATATGGTATTTTGGTCAAACGCGCATGCGCGTGAAGTGAAATCCCGCAAACGAGGAGGGACAAACCCATTTGAGGAGTGTCGATTTCGCTCTCAAAATGGCAAGGAAAAAATGCACAGCTAAACGAATATATGACGATGAACACAGGGCAAAGCGATTGGTTTTGCTGGCTTTTTAATGAATGGCGACTGTGTATACAGGGGCCCATTAGGTCCAGAAAAGCTGACAAGACGCTAACCCAGGGGTGGTCAACCCGGCCAAAATGGCAAGGAAAAAATGCACAGCTAAACGAATATATGACGATGAACACAGGACGTTTTTAACAGAGTTAAAGTTGTTTTTTGTTGAATGCTATGGCAAGCCATTCTGCCTGATATGTCGGACGTCATTAGCGCATTTAAAAGCTTCAAATGGTCAGCGCCACTTCAGCTCACTTCATGCCAATATCGATAAGGACTTTGCAAAAGGGACTGAATTCCGCAAGCACAAGTTTGGACACTTTGAAAAGTGAGGCAGAAAAGTAGGTACAGTTTTTCAAAAAAATTACGAAGCACTCAGAGACTGTCACACTTGCATTGTTTCAACTGGCTTGGAACATTGCACGGGCTAAAAAGCCATACAATGAAGTGGAGTTCGTTAAAAAATGCCTCAGTGACGTTATTGAAATCTTGTCTCCTGAAAACGACAAACTAAAACGAATAGTCTGTCCCGCCACACATAGTAAGTGAAAAAACTTCAGTTTTTGTTTGTGGAATTTGTTGAACTGAGAGTTTGTCTGTGTGAGACAATGCACACAATGTTCATTGTTGAAAATGTGGTCTTTGGTCTGTGGTTTTAGTACTGTCGGAGTCAATTTGTCATTATCATGTTGGTGCGTGACATAATAATGTCACACAATAAATTTGGCTGAGCAGAGGGGGGGGGGTGTATGTGGGGGGGGATGTTCATGTCTGCTCATGTGTATGATGTGGTTCTTTGCGATGACAGTAAAAAATGTGGCTCTTAGTCTCTGACTGGTTGGCCACCCCTGTTCTAAAGGAATGTAAACGAACATAGAGTGGAGCTCCTTTAAAACATCAATGTCGGCATAACGTGTCAGCAATGCTGTCTGTCACTCACTCGTGAATCTTTGCTAACGACCAATCAGCAGCGAGCGATAAATGGAGGAGCGACTTTACGGGTCAGTGACGTAATTTTCCGTTCACGAACGAGTCAGTGATGCAACTTCACGTTCACGACCGGGTGCGAGACTGTTGCCAACGGATCAGTGTGTAGGTGTCGTATTATAGAAAGAAATGTGTGAATTACCCGAGCAAATTATTATTATATATATTTTGGTGGTGGTGGGGGGGGGGTGATTGTGTAGTTCAGGCACGTGCACTCATAGGAGGCAGGAGGCCACCAGGGGCGGTAAAGGGCTCAACATGGTTTCCTCAGCTGTCACCATAAGTTGTTAAAAAAATGAATAATATAATAAAACATAAGATAATATCTGTCCTGTGGTCTATGCTTTTAATGCAATTTTGGTGTGTTTCCTATACATTTGGATCATTTTCATAGTCAGAATAGCTGTATTTCTTGTTCAAATAACGGGAGACGAGAATCATGGAGGCTGAGGCAGTGACAGCTAGTGCCTCTCAGGGCGTGCGTGTGAGAGTGTGCACCACTCACACACTGTACTGAGCACAGCCAGTACTTTTGCCTAAAAGACGGGGCGATAGTGAGCCTGCAGCTAATAGTTCACGACACGAGTAAATGCGAGAGTAAATTAAGAAGAAAATAAAAAGAAAAGAAAAAACAGCAAAATTCGTTGAACGAGTCATTTGAACGAATCTTTTCAGTGAACTAATTCTAAAGATTCAGTTCACTCAAAAGAACTGAAATGCACATCACTAATTTGTAGCGTCGCCAAACAGGAAGTAGTCGAAAAACGAGCTTTGCTTTTCAAAACAAAGGTGCAAAACGTGTAATAAGAAAAGCCATATTATGTTGCTTTAACAAATTGCTGCCATTTACATCAATCTGAGAGCAGTGGTGGATCGCTGAACAACGCGGTCTAAAAAGAAAAATATTTCCAAGTGCCGAAAACCCCTATTCTGAAGAACTCCATGAGAACTCTGTTCGTTTGCCCGACACCACATGAAGGTTGTTCTTCCAGTCCACGAGCCCTGAACCCAACACGCACGCTACTCGACGAGGGCAAGCATGCAGACATGACATGATGGAGCCACCACTGGTTGCTCTTCAGCCCTTGTCAGCAAACAAAGTGCCACAACTACATTCTCTTATCTTATTCTTATCCTAACCTCGCGTTAGGGTCTATCTCGTATTATTCTAATCTTATGACCGCACCGTAGCGAGCGGTCACCCTTGTCATCTCACTGAGAAATTCTGGCTCTGCCCTCATTCCCAGCAAAGATCCTTGGGCGCACCCATCACGACACTCAATGTTTGGCTGGACACTTTTCACAGCTCGCTCATCATCGTGTCCTTTTTCTTGTCAACGGCATTTCACATGGAGAGAACAGTCTCGGCTTGGCCGCCTTGGGATTGTGAGCGCTTGAAAAGGAAAACACGCCCTTTTAAATGCAAAGCTCTTTATTAAATTAAAATGCAACATGAGAGTGATGTCAGAAGAGTTTGGGCAGCTGTCTGAGGCGGCTGAGGTCCAAGACATTGCCCACTGAGTCGTCCCCAACTGCCCGGACCAAACACGGCGGCCCTCCATAGGTGGCCTTCTCGTTGCCGTCGGCCATCGTCTCCCCAATCAGCTGACTCTGCGGGTGGAGTTCAGCGGGGTCCCCCAGGAGGCCGTAATGCTGCATGTGTTTCATTGTGGCCACAGACATGTTGATGGACTGCCAGAGCTCAACGGTGCCCGCCACTGGCGAGCGCTTGAGGCACCCCAGCGAAATGGCCGTCCCGTTCGGGTTGATGCCCGATACTGGCGGGGAGGTTGAGCTGCCACACAGAGCGGCCAAAGTTAAATAGTCTACCGATCCAAATGGTCAAACACAAAAATCCCAGAAAAACACGGAGGGACCAAGTGAATAACCTCCAGAGAGCTGGGACCAAAGTAACAAACACTACCATCAGTAACACACTATGTCACCAGGGACTCAAATCATGCAGTGCTAGGACGAGTTCCCCTGCTTAAGCCAGTACATGTCCAGGCTCGTTTTGCTGGGATTTTCATTCACCATTCTTGTGATGATATTGACTCCACGGGGTGAGAGCTTGCGTGGCGCCCCAGATCGAGGCCATTATTGACCAAATACTTATTTTCCATCATAATTTGCAAATAAATTCTTTAAAAATCAGACAATGTGATTTTCTGGATTTTTTTAAAATTTTGTCTCTCATAGTTGAAGTATACCTATGATGAAAATTACATCTTTCAAGTGGGAGAACTTGCACAATTGGTGGCTGACTAAATACTTTTTTGCTTCACGGTACTTCAAGTCCAACACCCCAAAAGTCTCGAGAGTCTCGAAGAACAGCACCCCAAAAGAGTCAACAGTTTCAAAAGTCAAAGGCTGCAAAAGTCCAACGCTCAACAAGTGAAATGCGCAAATGTCAAACATCTCATATAGCATCAAAGTCCTGAGTCCCGCAAAAATTGGAGAGAACGGTCCATTTTCACGTCTGTCATGAGAAAGACCATCATTGAAAGAAAAAACACTTGTAGGGCTGTACGCAGAGACAAAACACGAATTTACTACTGATGGCATTTTCGGAGCATAAAAAAAAAAGCTCCTGACGTGGAGGAATCATTTTGCACTGGCAAACATGTTTCAGTGTTTTCTGAAGTACTCGATATTCTCCCCAAGTTGCAAACTAATTTGCGTCGTTGACCGCATAATGGAATCGGCTGTCTTGCAAGAGAAAAAAATCCAAAGCATGCAGGATAAGCAGTCCCGAGGGCAGCATTTGGTACAGTCCAGTGACTCAAAAGTCAAACAGCCCAAAATTCAAACGTGAGCATCAAACGCCACAAAAAGGTCCAAAAGTGAGCCCTCCCCGCAAAAAGACAATTTCAATGGCTCATAGTCCTTCAAAAGTCCAACAGTCCTAAAGACAAGCGTCCCAAAAGTCGCCCGCCCAAAGGCATCCCCTTCAAAATGGCCGAGGCCACCCAAGTCAAGCAAATCCCACTGAGAGGACGACGACGTGCGTACCTGCGGCCCTGCGACGTCATGCTCATGGACTCTTGGGCTCCGCCGCCGCAGCGGCCTTTCCTCTGGGATAGGTCCTTCCTCGTCGCTTCCTGCAGGCAACCGCTGGGCCCTGTCTAAGGGCACATGTCAGGCACATGAGCATGAGATAAAGCAGCGTCCACTCGACAGATGAAACATCTGTTGAACTCTTCCACAGAAGCAATACGGATGGTGAATCTGTTTAATTTTGGGGCATAGTGCTCTTTCAAGTATGAGCGGCCGCTAATGGTAGCTCGATGCCTTGAAATAATAATAACACCCTAACCCCCACTGGCCAATACCGGCACCCACTGCCGGTCACCTCCTCTGCCATCCTCGCTCGCCACCCTGATGAGGATCACGTACGTGCGTGCGTTCGCCGCAGAAGTCGGACTCCACATCGGCTGGCGACTCTTGGCCTGTAACCTCACTTTTCCTCGAGGACGGGATCAAGGGGCGAGGTGGAGTCCCACCACCCCAAAGGAGACTGGTGCCTGGGGAGAAATGGGGAAAGAAAAGAAAAAAAAAAAAAATCAAGATATCAAAATGCATGAGTCAAGTCACGCCTCACCTGTTGCCACGGCGACGCTGGTGGTGGTGGTACAGGAGGTCTCTGTCTTGTAGGTTGGCTGGGCCTCCTGAGCTGCTAGCAGCATCTGGACCTGGTCGAGCCAAAACTAACTGAATACATAATAAGAGACCGACAGCAGACGGAACAGCCAGCGCACGCATTGTTTCTGCCGTTAAGCTTCGGCAGCACGCCGTCAACTAGGATACGCAGCGCCTCTCAAAATGCTACTGTTCACCAAGCAACCGCAACCGATTTCACGAGGCCGTGTGAAGGCGGCAACAAAAGGCTGAGTTCAGAGCGTGATGTCATCAGCCGGCACGACACAACACGGCCGCCCCCAGGGAAGGTCCGGTCCAGGGAGTGGCTTGCTGTTACCTGAGCCTGCAGGAGGCGGAGCTGCTGGTCTTGCTGGAAGAGCAACTGGTGGGCGTCGCATGATTCCACCACATGAGAGGGGCATGCCACACAGGGGGGCGACCCGGCGCTCAGGCCTGAAGGAAAACAACCGCCGGCCCGCGCGGAAAGCCAAAGGTCGCGTGGCTCGGGCATGGGAGCGGCGCAGAACTTTAGGCGGTGAGGCGCCTGGGGGTCTGGGGTGCTATGGAGGAGAGGAGGAGCACGATGCCCGTCGGCGGACACGCCGTCATCCATCAATACGGAAAGTTCCGGAACTGCCGGCTGGACCGCAGGTGCCTGAAAATAAAGACAAGGTGTTTTTTGAGCTGGAACACGGCACAAACAGCGGCTGGCATCAAGATTCAATCGCCCCACCTACCCGCTGCGCAGGGAGGTGGGGCAGAGGCGAAGGCCGCGGCGACCACTCGTCGGCCTCCACGCCGGAATCTTGCTCGCTGATGCACGGCGCCGCCACCCTCAGATGACCGTCGCTACCAACGACGGCTTTTAGCTTTTACTAGCTCCTGAGGCGCGTTTCCTAGTCGCCATGGCATCGGAGGCACTCCAGCCATAACATTTCGGAATCTCACCTGCTCAAGGAGCTTTGAGCGTCTTGGAACACTTGGAGTTGGCGGACGTGACCTTCGGCTATCAGCTCAAACTCCAACGTCTGACCTTCCACCGCTGGCCCCTGCTGACAACCAGTTGCTTGTCACCTTGCAGGCCTTCACGCAATCTCCTCCTCTTCAATTACCTGTTCGAGCGTCACGCACCCCGAGGCGCTCAGCAGCTGGCTGTCCAGCGGAGCGGAAGCAGCAGTGGTGGCGGGCCAACGAACCTGGAAGAAGGCAGGGCTTGCACGCGGGGAGGCGAAGATGGCCAGCAGGAATGCGTTGTCCTCCGACACAACTCTGACAGGCACACGAGCAAAGGTGGCGGCGGAAGGCAAAGTAAAGGAAGTAAGCGGCCGCCTCTTGCACCATCACCAACCTGTGCTGGAGGGTGCAGTCAAAGAGGAACCTTAGACACCAGGCCCACACCAGAGGGTTGGACACCTGAGTCACACCACTCAGCCAGCTGCCACGGAAACAGAAAAAACATGGAATGAAGATCATGACGACACTGGTGGAATCTGTCAAAATTATTTGAATAACCCATCAAGCTATCAGTTGTTTTTTTTCCTCTACTTCATCAGACAACCAGGGCAGCATTTCAAAGTGACACAAGGAAAGGAATGTCGGTTCCTTTACAACTTGGAAAGCATGGCTCTGCTTGCACGCGAGATGACACAAGCCCGCAAAAAGTGGACGAGTGCAAGATGGTCCAAACGGTTGTAGGTTTGGGCTTGGATTCGCTCAACGCCACGCCACGTCTGGCACGAGAACGAGCCGAGGCTTGCCATCATGCCCCGTGCGTACTAACCACGCCGCTCCCCGTTAGCCAATTTGAAACAGGGAGCGGCACCTTCGAGTCCTTGGCACAAATGTCTGCGTGAGCCAGACTTACACGCCCACCAGCGGCAGTTTGGAGGCTTTGGGGTCAGACTCCAGCAGCAGCAGCAACTTCCTGCTCTCATCCATGGTGACAAACCTGCAGACACGCACATGACACGCTCCTTGGAACCCACGCCAATAAGCCAGTAGGCCAGCCGCGCTCAGCAGCGGCCTCACCGGCAGCCTCACCCTCGCCGGCGGCCGATTGCGCCGCTCAGACTCCTGAGCAGCGCGGTGGGGATGATGGGGACGGGGCACAGCGGGTGGACGTCCAAGCGGACGGACAGACAAACGGATGACCAGGCCAGGTGGTAGGATGCAGCGTCTCCCCGCGGCTGGCAGCTGACGCGGCCTTTCACCTTCAGCAACTGGCTCAGCTCCAGGGGCTGCGAGCCGCTCACGTGAGCCTGCAAGGCCTGACGCCACCGGCACACGTCAAACTCGAGCGGCTCGGCCGTGTCTTTCATATCCTTTGCCATGTGTGGTGCGATAGCACTCGTCTTTGTACAGTCTTTTCTCTTTCCAAACAGAAAAGACTAAACAAAGGAAACCAAATTGTTTTGATTCTTGCTGCGTGACGACCGGCTGACACTTACAGAGATGGAGCGTTTCAGCTCGGCCTTCGATTGGACCAGGTCGTTGGAGCTGTTCTGGCTGGTGAACAAACAAGGAACCAGGACGTCGCCCGGCAGCGCAGCGGCGGGAACGCAGTCTAAGTTGCCAGCACGCTCTCGACCCGGATCGAAGCGGTCCAGCGTCACCGTGACGCCGCCCTCGTCTGAGGACACCAGAGGACAAACCATCCGCGCATTTGCTACCAAGCAGGACTTGTCTCTCCCCAGCCACTCGAAGTGCTTTGGATTGACGCTGACCTGCATCCACGGTCGCAGAGCCCAGGAAGAAGCAGTGCACGTCAGCTGTCTCGCATCGGCGCACATGACGCTTAGCCAGACAAAGAGCTTTCTCATGCAGCAGGAGGCGGGGCATTCTAAACACACACATTTGAGTGTCTAAAAAGTGAAACATTCAGCAAAGCCCAAAGAAGAGCTTTATTAACAAGCTGTCCCAATATGAACGGCGGGAAAACATATCAAAGAAGGCCTTTTGAGTGTGTTCGACATCTCGCACCTAGGAGGTAGTAGCCGTCCCGTCAAATGGCTGGCTTGAAAGTCACGTGGCAACATATTGGCTGGCGCATACTACTGATAACGATGCCGCTCAACTACAAAGCGGGCCGACACCATCTAGTTAGGAAGACAGCAAAATTCAGTCTTACCTGCGAGAGCACAGATGAATGCAGAGCTTCTCCCCGGCGGGTCCACCATCCCACAAACAAGTTCTGGCTTTGGGGAAGCTGAGCGCCGCCAGTGACCTTCCCACAGGTCTACGCGGACAAAAACAAGGGTCACGCTTTTGCTTGGGGTGGGGAATCGTTCCACCGGCAAATGCCCGGCAAATGCGACCGCTTGCGCCCTTGGAGGGACGGCCATTCAGACAGTTACAGTTTGCTCTAAATTAGGACAGTCTAAAACGCTTATCGTATAAACGCTTAACGTCGCTTGAGTTTAGAAAACTGTGAAGACTTTTGAGCAGAATAAACATGCAGGTCTGCCTATTCCCTCCGGCGTATTTTTGACTTTTAGAGCCGTTAGGCTTTTTCCTCCGTTCATTAAAGAGAGAAAAAGCTCAATGTTAGAACACTGGGGATGAAGCCACAACCTTAGCGCGGGGAGAGTGAGGATCACGCTTCTACGTCGTCATCATATCAGCTGACGGGAAAGTTTGCTCACCTTCCTCTCACGTTTTGAGAACTGAAGACCTTGTGGAAAACAGCAGCAGCCGGAGAAGCCGGGGGGTTGATCGGGCAGCTCATCGTCGACGAACTCTTTCGTACAAGACAAATCAAATAAAACAAGCAAACAAACGAAAACCTTTGCGACGAGCGCGCGGTAACGTTAACGCGAGGCCTCCTCGACTCGGTGTGTCATAGCACTCACGCGTCGGCTAAGAAACAATGAAAATAGTGCAGTACCCGTATTCTGGGTTCCGGTTTGGTTTTGGTGAAATGTCCGCATAGGAAACACACACGAGCGGAAGCAATTTGACAATGGCGCCGTTTGTCACTCGGCTGGCGGGCCATTCGGTAGCCAAGCGGAAGGAGGAGTCGCGCTCGACGCGGTGCCGACCAATAGCGTGACGCTTGGCTTCCGCATTGTTTGGTGTGGAAAGGAGAAGAAATCTTCACAGCGCCCCCTCACTAGGCATGAAATTGCTAGAGTACCGTAATGGCCCGAATATAAGACGATGTTTTTTGCATTGAAATAAGACTGAAAAGATGGGGTCCGTCTTACATTCGGAGTCTAGACATTATACCCATTCACTTGTGCGCAGCGGTAAGTTAAAGGTTACTGGTATCAACTGAGTAGGTTAAAGTTAAAGTCCCAATGATCGTCACACACACATCTGGGTGTGGTGAAATTTGTCCTCTGCATTTAACCCATCCCCGTGTGATTTTGATTCCCGTGTGATTTTGATCCATCCCCTGGAGGAGAGGGGAGCAGTGAGCAGCAGCGGTGCTCAAGAATCATTTGGCGATCTAACCCCCCAATTCCAACCCTTAATGGTGAGTGCCAAGCAGGGAGGCAATGGGTCCCATTTTTATAGTCTTTGGTATGACCGGGCCGGGGTTTGAACCCACAACCTTCCAGTCTCAGGGCAGACACTCTACCACTAGGCCACTGAGCTGGTGTTGCTGTGATTGTGTGCGTCTTTGACACAAAGTGAGTATATACATTTCATTGTTACTACTGTCCACGAGTGATGGGTCCATGAGGCGTTGTGTATCGTTTCGACACATTTCCAGACTGTATTGACACTGTGTCAATACTGTGTCGCTGATTGCTGACACCCGCCGGACCCTAAAAATACTACAGGCAACCTAGGTGACAGACATGACTGACACTGATTATATGACCTAGTATATACATTAATTAATTTAAGTAATTATATTTTATATTGTATTGTTTCACATATCCATTTAAATTGAAAATATATTTTATTTTTTAGTTACAGTCAATCAATAATGTGAACATCTATCGTAACACGAAAATCTAAGTGAACGTGTTGTGAAAGAGGATGCTTGTGCACTGAGATTTGTTTTTTACAAATTTTTATTTAAAACAATAAGTTTTTCCAATGTTTTGAAATTGAGCCTGTTGCGCTTTTTGGACACAATTTCTCCCGCCGTTGAAAACACACGCTCACACGGCACAGATGAGGCTGTAGTGCAGTGCAGTAGGGGTGTAAATCGCGGGTTTTGTCACGATATGATATCATATCGATACAAAGATTCACGATACGATATTTGCCGATATCTTAAAGCCTGCTGGGATTCATTCAAGATACATCACGATATAGTGCTCTACGATCGATATAGAACAATATTCTGATTTATAACAATTCATATGCAAAATCAACAAGGTACTGCAAACTCTTTATTTAGGAAATTACAAAGTGCTTCCAAACGAATGACTTGAAGCCCAAAGGGGAGCGAATTTCCTCGTCTTCTTGGACACCAGCCATAGCACCAGCCCAGGAGCCGCGTAGTTGTCGGCTCCCCTTTCACGTGCTTGGTCTGCTCACAACACAACACGCCGCGCACTGCTCTCGGAAAGAGGAAGCAAGCAACAATGAACTGGATTTCAAAATAAAGTCGCGTCTAATGTCCGAGGTCAAAAACGGGCGATATAGATCGATGTTTACGTTTAGCATCGATGCCAACAAATCGTAGAGCATTATATCGATTAATCAATGTGTATCGATGAATCGTTACACCCCTACAGTGTAGTGGGTCTTTTGATTGTCCCAAACTAAACAGAGCAGAAATGAGAATGATCAGATGGATGTGTGGTGTTTCAATGAGGGAAGAAAAGAGCAGTGCAGAGCTGAGACAGAAGATGGGAGTGGAGGCCATAGTGGATGTGGTGAGGAGAGGCAGACTGCGATGGTACGGACATGTAGTGAGGAAGGACGAGAACGACTGGGTGAAGAAAGTTATGTCGTATAACGTAGAGGGAACAAGACCCAGTGGCCGACCTAAAAAGACCTGGCAGGTGACCGTGGCAGCCGACATGGAGGCACTCGGCATCAACCACGAGATGGCCATGGACCGTTCCCGGTGGAAGAAGGCCATATCAAGAACCCAGTCCAACCCAGCGGCGCCTGGAAAGCGGACTTTAAACCGATGATGATGATGAGTATCTGACTTGGGGCTGCTCCATAATTCTTGATAACTTTGAGGATGAACCACAAAAGATCAGATATTGTTTTAGCAGATCCATCCCGTTGACAATGCGCTTGCTTTAACAGAGCTAAAGCCAGGCACGTGCACTCATAGGAGGCAGGTGAGGCAGTGCCTCACCTTCCCACCAGGGGCGGTAAAGGGCACAACATGGTTTCCTCAGCTGTCACCATAAGTTGTTAAAAAATGAATAATATAATAAAACATAATATAATATCTGTCCTGTGGTCTATGCTTTTATTGCAATTTTGGTGTGTTTCCTATACATTTGGATCATTTTCATAGTCAAAAACGCTGCGCGTTCGCTTCTCTTCAGGGGGGGGGGCTAATCGGACGTCAAACGCTACGCGTTCGCTTCTCTTCCTTGGGTGCTAATCAGACGTCAAACGCTGCGCGTTCGCTTCTCTTCCGAGGGGGGGGGCTAATGGGACGTCAAACGCTTTGTGTGGCGGGCTCCATCTAGTGTGGAAAGTGAGAAGTACAACAGAGTTGAGCTCAAGCTTCTTGTGCGGGCCATATTCAATTATGTTTTCAGAATTTGTTGCGGGCCTGTGGCCCGCGGGCCGTAGTTTGGACACCGATGGTAGAGCGGAACCGTTACGCGCAGTTAATTATGTAATGTGTGCTGTCTACTCGTGTTGTGTGACATCAGAAGTTGAGTGTTGAATTACATGCCGTATTTCTGTCTGTTGCAGAACCACATACACACACACAGACACACACACACACAGACACACACACACACCCTTCATTCAATAATCACACACACAAGAATCACATTCACACACCCAAAGACTCATTCATCTACACTACACACACTTCTCACATCCTTACGACCAAACATGTGCCTATACCAGAATTGGCAAACTACGGCTCACGGGGCCGTTTAATCCGGCCCGCCAAACCTGAATAAATTGTATTAGTATTAAACTTTTTTTGGGGTCATTTTCCCTGCAATCACTATGTTTGGTCTTAACTAGGCTGGATGTAATTTTTTTTGTTGGCGTTGATTTCTCAGACTGCCCATAAACGCACCACCGCGCTCCGTGCGCGCATGTGAAAAAGGCGTGCGGACGTGAAAAAGGCGGCTCTGTATGGGAGAGACGTTGAAGAGGAATAAAAACACCCTTGGAAACCAAAACTTGCCCCTCGTCGTGACTCGGAGCCGCAACAAATGTTTCGGATTTGTGTAGGGTACATTGTGACAGACAGCAAACGAGCAGGTGATCGCGCAAGCGTCTGATACGAGAGCATTGCGGTCGTATGGAGCGTGTTTGAAGTGAACAGCAGAGACGAAAGGAACAAGGCAAAGTGTTGTGAAATAAAATATTACATGTAATACGCATTTTGTTATTTGCTGATTGACACTGCTAATTAAACTGTGAATTGAAACTAATAGGAAGAAAACAACTCTCGCTCTTTACTATATAGCTGACGTGTCTTGCGCATCCGTTCTGCGCATCTGTAATGGCGGCCTCCGTATGACGTCCGGTCCGCGATGGAGATTAAAAAACAAACAATATTTGACAATAACACACCATCAAGGATTGCACCATCGCATCAAACGATGTGTCGTCAATTATGAATTTTACTAAGTGTGTTGGGCAGGATGGCTGAATGCGATGCGCGGTTGACAACAAACAAGAAGAAAGGTGATTTCAAGTTTTATTTCGGGGGAGATTTGTCATGTCTCGTCCCCAGTTTTGCTATGTGTCTAGGTTGCCATAGTTTCTGTTCGCGTCGCCCCTCTCTTCCTGTGTCACCTCAATCGATGTAACGTGTTTTGTATTTAAGTCCTGTCTGCCCCTCGCTCACCGTCGGATCATTGCATGTGTTACTGTCATGATGTGGTTTCTGTTCCTGTCTTTGGTAATGTCACCCTGTCTTTTTGTTCCACGACTTTGTCGGTCAGTCCTGTTGTTGGTTTTGTTGTACCATGACTTTCTTTAAAAAAAATTAAAAAAAAAAAAAAAATTACAATTTTTTTGTACCCATGTATAATGCGCACCCCAGATTTTAGGCCAATAAATTAGTTAAATTTTGCGCACTATACACGGAAAAAAACGGTAGACGTCCATCAGGTTACAGAAATAACCACTGGATCAATGGTCGTTAAAACAAAGCAATGCAACCTCTGTTCATTATTTATACAACCTACAGCTGGTTTATGGTTTAATAGACCTAATTTAGACGTCTATTTTAGGTCTATAGAATAACCTAAAATAGACGTCGATATCAGGTTACAGAATTATTGGTGCTTCACTCCCCTCCTTGAAAGACATTTACATCTCCCATCTCACCCGCAAGGCGACCACGATTGTGAGTGATGTGAGTCACCCCGCTCACTCTTTTTTTGAGCTTCTGCCCTCTGGCAAGAGGTATAGGAGCCTGCGCTCCCGCACCATCAGAATCAACAACAGCTTCATACTCCAGGCTGTTAGGATCCTGAACTCGCTTCCCCTTTCTGCGTAGCGTCCTGTACTTTTGCGCTACGCTTACTGTCTGCTGTATGCACACTGGCTACGTTTTGCTCCTATTATTTATTGTGTTATCTGTTTATTTATTATTTATTCATCATTCTTATTATTTATTGTTTGTGCCTTCTTGTTTTTATACTGTGTCGTTTACTTGTATGTCTATCGTGTAATATGTCTCGTCACCGTGGGATAGAGAAAACGTAATTTCGGTTTCTTTGTGTGTCTTGACATGTGAAGAGATTGACAATAAAGCTGACTTTGACTTTTGAAATAACCACTTCATATGTACGGATCAATATAGTTGTTAAAAACAAAGCCAAACAACTTACCGTTTTGGCCTGAATATAAGAAACTGATCTCCTCTCTGAATGTCCAAAATGGTCGCACACTGTCAGACACAGCAGACCTGTCCTTTGGCCATCCTCTCATTGTTGTGTTTATTAGCTCCCGCAGTACTGGGTCTTTTGCAGTTGCATTTCTGAACATTTCCAGCTTTTCCTCTGAGATAGGCAACTGCGGTGTGATCCAGTACACTTGCAGGTCCTCCTCCAAAAGGTCCTCTTTCTTCTCACATAGATAGGCACGGCTCAAGGCATCCGCAATGTGAAGCTCTTTTCCTGGCTTGTATGTTACTGCCATGTTGTATTTTTGGAGCCGCAACATCATTCTTTGCAGCCTCATGGGAGCCTGATGCAGTGGTTTCTTGAAGATGCTTTCCAGTGGTTTGTGGTCGCTCTCGACCTGGACCTCTCTGCCATAAATATATTGATGGAACTTCTCACATCCGTACACTATGGCTAGCAGCTCTTTTTCAATCTGAGCGTATCTGCGTTGACAATCTGTAAGCGCTCTTGATCCGTATGCCACGGGTTGTCCATCTTGTAGTATTACAGCCCCGATGCCCTCAGAGCTTGCATCCACAGACAGTGTCACAGCCTTGTTGACGTCATAATATTTCAGAGTAGGAGCTTCCGTGATCAGCTGCTTTAATTTTTCAAAACTCTGTTGCTGAGGCTCCTCCCAGTGCCATTCTGTCTCTCCCTGCAACAGCTGCCTTAGGGGTGCAGAGACATCAGATAGATTGGGAATGAATTTCGCTAGGTATTGAACCATCCCCATGAATCTCATTAATGCTTGCTTGTCATCAGGCAGGGGTATCCGAACAATGGCGCGTATTTTCTCTTCATCAGGCCTTAATCCATCTGCACTGAGTGTATGACCAATGTACTTGACCTCCTTCATCTTGAACTTGCACTTGCTCTTATTGAATCTGAGGTTATTTTCATCTGCTCTCTGTAGCAGCTTTGTCAGTCTCTGGTCATGCTGATCTAGTGTGTCTCCCCAGACCAACAGATCATCAATGATGTTCACCACACCCTCTAACCCCTCAATCATCTGGGCCACAGCTCTCTGGAACACCTCGCTCGCTGATGATATGCCAAAGGGAAGCCTCTTGAATCGGTATCTCCCGATGGGTGTGTTAAATGTGCTCAGTTTAGAGCTTTCTTCGTCTAGTTTTATCTGATAAAATCCTTGGTTTGCATCCAACACAGAGAAGTACTTAGCGTTTGGCATGCGTGACACCACTTCTTCCACAGTGAGAAGTGGATAATGCTCTCTTCTTATTGCCCTGTTCAGATCTTTGGGATCCATACAAATCCTGATCTTCTTAGGAGTGACCACTGTCACCATGCTATTCACCCACTGTGTAGGCTCAGATTGTTTTGTGATCACACCTAACTGCTCCATTTTGTGAAGCTGTTCAATGACTCTGTCCCTTAGAGCAACAGGGATCCTTCTTGGTGCATGTATTACTGGTTTTACTTCAGGGTCTAGTTTTATGCTGTGCTCACCTGGTAAGCATCCAAGTCCAGAAAATAGATGCTCGTAGTCTTTCTGCATTTTCTGTACTTCATCTTCCAAGCTATACAGCCTCTTCACCATTTTTAGTTTGGTGCTTGATTCTCTTCCTAGTATTGCTGGAGCATCTTTCTCAATGATTTCAAATTCAATCTTGTGCTTTTGACCTTTGTACAGACATGCGACTGACGTCTTGCCTAAGGGCTCCATTTTGTGGCCTGAATACGCCACCAACTTGCAGCTGGATGCATGCAGCTTATTGTTGAGATTCAACTTGTGAAACGTTTTTGCCGACATCACATTACAGTCAGCTCCTGTGTCAATACGAAATGAGATTTTCTTTGTGTTTATTAACAGCTCTTCAGACCATCTGTCTTGGTCACATTTGGCATTTTCAACCGCATCAATGCTTCTCATCTCTATAGTTCCAACAAACAATTCCTCTTCCTCACTGCTGTCACTTTCCTGTTTCTGTCCCACAGCATGCATTTTCTTATTTTTAGGTTGTCTGTTTGCACGGCACATTTTTGCAAAATGATTTGTCTTGTCACATTTCCGGCATGTTTGTCCATACGCTGGGCACTTTTTTCGCTCATGCTTGTAACCACATCGGTCACAGTCAACTTTCCTTTCACTGGCCATCGTGCTGTCTTTTGTCCTGCTAACTCCTTTTTTGTATGCTTTTGCTGTGCTGACTTTGTGCACTTCAACTTCATCATGTAAAGCTTTCATTTGGGTCGAGGTTATCTCACTGGCACGGCATACATCGAGTGCTTTTGTTAACGTAAGATCCGCCTCCCTGAGCAATCGAGCTCTTAGTTGATCATCACGTATCCCACAGACAATTCTGTCACGTATCAGTGAATTGCACAGGTTGCCAAATTCACAGTCTTTAGCTTTATTTTTCAGGTCCGTGAGATAGGCATCTATTGTTTCTGAGGGACCTTGTGCACGTGAGAAGAAAACATGCCTTATGTAGGTCAGGTTCTTCCTGGGCTCACAGTAATTTTTGAATTTGGTTTTCAACACAGCAATCTTGTTCCTCTCGTCTTCCGTGAAAACAAACGTGTTACTCACTTTTATTGCTTCTTCACCCGCAACATGCAGGAAAGTGGCACATTGCACCGTCTCCGACTTTTCTTCCACTCCACTGGCAACCGCGAAAAGTTCATAACGTTGCAGCCACGTTCTCCAGTTCTCGGCAAGATTTCCTTCCAGACTCAAATTCGGCGGCGGTTTGAATTGTGCCATATTACAGCTCAAGTTTATCTTCTGACACCATGTAATGTTTCTCTATACCATGAGAAATAACTTGACAGGACGACCAGGTTTTAGGGAAGCAGTGAGTCAATCATGTATTGATGTTCGTTCTTTTAGCAGCAGTCTACTCTAGCTACAACATGCCATCCGCCCGCCATACCTCTAGCTCCACCCTCCAGTACGGGTAACCACACAGTCCAAATACATTACAGCTTTAACATGTGACTGAAAAAGTGGGGGTTGTCTTATATTCGGGGTCTAGACATTACACGGATTTTCACTTCTGCGCAGCGGTAAATTAAAGGTTGCTGATATCGACTGAGTATGTTGCTGTGATCGTGTGCGTCTTTGACACAAAGTGAGCATATACATTTCATTGTTACTACTGTCCACTGTTGTGCCGTTTGTCCGATCGTGGTTTGCTTCGTGTGGGCGCCGTTTGATTGGCAGCTCCGCCGCGCTCCTTTGCCTCGCATCGTACGAGTAGCCGTTACGCAGCGGCACGGCAACTAACGGTCGCCAGCAAATGTATTTTGTTGTCTCGATCGATGACTTATGTTTGGTGTGTTGCCGAGAGTATTTCATAGGGGTGTAAATCGCGGGTTTTGTCACTATACGATATCATATCGATACAAAGAACTACGATACTGTAGTGGGTTGACATAATTCACCCGGAACCTAAGTTCACGTTGCCGAGTTCCGGTGGGATGGTTTACACGTGTGGGAGTTTCCTGTTTGGTTTAGTGTGTGTTAGGATCTCGAGGGGAAAAGAGTCGGCCCGTGGTTGAGTGAAGATAATTATAAATGTCATTAAAACAACTGCCGTTGGCACCGTCATTTGTCACTCCGCCTCCGACTCCAGTCCTTGCACACCACACTGGTGACCCCGACGTCAGTCCCGCTGAGGATTCCGGGACTGAACAGAATACCGAGCGAGACGGCATGGCGCATTCCGCCGTCCTCAGACTGCCTGAGTTTTGGGAGACTTCTGCAGCAACGTGGTTCGCACAGGCGGAAGCTCAGTTCGCCCTCCGGGGAATTACGGATGACGCCACACGCTACTACCACGTTGTCTCAGCACTCGGAAGCTCCACCGCAGCCAGAGCCGTAAGTTTCATCACTTCCCCTCCGGCCCAGGATAAATATGCAGGGCTCAAGGCTTATCTCCTCAGGATTTTTGAACTGTCACGATCCGAACGAGCCCAGCGCCTGCTTGCTATTCAAGGCATAGGGGACAGCAAACCCTCTGAACACATGGAGATGATGTTAAACCTGCTGGGTGGGGAAGAGCCGAATTTTCTTTTCATTGAACTGTTTCTGCGACATATGCCGCCGCACGTCCAAACGGCCCTCGCAAATACGACTATTACGGAGCCGCGTGCTCTGGCGGAGGAAGCGGACCGTTTCTACTTGGCCACCCAGCGTTTCGCCCCTGGTGTGCTGGCCCCAACACGCAGCTACACGTCCCCAAGCGCTGGCGTTTCCCCTGGCAGAGGACACGCTGCAACTGACAGCCGCACCAGCACAGGTTTGTGCTACTTCCATGCACGTTTTGGCGCCAAGGCTAAAAGGTGCCGCTCCCCTTGCAACTTCAACACGACGGGAAACGCCAAAGCCTGCGCTCAGTAGTGGCCGTGACCGCAGGCAAAAAGAACCGACTGCTGTTCGTTGAGGACTCCCTCTCTGGTCGCAGATTCACCGGTGCCCAGAGAAGCGTCCTGCGGGCTACAGTGGACGACGCCGCTGGAGGGTTGAATGGCCCGCCCTTAACATCCGCCAACGACACCCCCATCAGGACGTATGGCACAAAGACTGTGGACATATGTTTCGGGGGTCAGCGTTTCACATGGGACTTTGTCACTGCCGACATCTCCTTCCCCCTGCTCGGCGCAGATTTTTTGTGCGCCCACGGACTGCTCGTGGATGTTAAGAAAGGCCGCCTGGTGGACGCGTTAACCTTCTCCTCCTTCGCATGTGTCCGCGATGAGGGGAATTATGTGAGTCTCTCCAGTTCGCTCTCCGAGGGCGACATGTACCAGAAACTCCTCGGAGAGTTCCCCAGCCTTACACAGCCCACTTTTGCCGCCACCACAGCTAAACATGGGGTCGAGCACCACATCGAGACCAAAGGCCCCCCCATCTACGCTAGGGCCCGACGGCTTAACCCGGAGAGACTGACAATTGCTCGGGCCGAGTTCGCCAACATGGAACGCCTTGGCATTATTCGCCGCTCTGACAGCCCGTGGGCCTCCCCACTCCACATGGTGCCTAAGCCAGACGGTGGTTGGCGCCCGTGTGGCGACTACCGCCGCCTCAATGATGCCACCACGCCCGACCGCTACCCGGTCCCCCATGTTCAGGTCTTTTCGATACATCTAGCAGGGAAGCACCTGTTCTCCAAAGTGGACCTGGTGCGGGGTTATCACCAAGTCCCAGTGCACCTTGCTGACATCCCTAAAACGGCGGTGGTGACTCCTTTCGGGCTTTTCGAGTTTCTTAGGATGCCCTTCGGCCTGAAAAACGCGGCCCAGTCCTTCCAGCGGTTGATGGACTCTGCGCTTAGGGACATGCCTTTCATCTTCGTCTACTTGGACGATGTCCTCGTCGCCAGCTCCTCGGAGGAGGAGCATGCGGCACAACTGCGGGCCCTTTTCACAAGGCTCGACCAGCATGGCCTGATCATTGACCCGGCGAAGTGCGTCTTCGGAGTGCCGTCGATCCAGTTTCTTGGGCATCTCATCGGCAGTAATGAGGCCACCCCCCTCCCGACAAAGGTGGAAGCAGTCTCCGCTTTTCCCCGCCCACGTTCGGCCCGGGGGCTCCGGGAGTTCCTTGGGATGGTTACATTCTACCACCGATTCATACGCCGGGCGGCCCACATCATGCACCCACTGTATGAGGCCCTTAAGGGTAAAACCCCCAACCAGGACATCGACTGGACCCCCGAGAGGATCAAAGCTTTCGAGGATACTAAGGCTGCGCTGTGCCAGGCCACCATGTTGGTCCACCCGTCGCCTGGAGCCCCGGTCGCCCTCACAACCGACGCATCTGACTACGCAGTTGGTGCTGTATTTGAGCAGTGGGTTGGTGGCGCCTGGCAACCGCTCGCCTTTTTCAGCCGCCAGCTGGTCCCTAGGGAGCGCAAATACAGCACATTCGACAGGGAGCTACTCGGCGTCTGGTTGGCGATCCGCCATTTCCGCTCCATCCTGGAAGGCCGTGAGTTTACGGTTTTCGTCGACCACAAACCCCTCACGTTCTCTATGTCCAAGGTGGTTGAGCCGTGGTCCGCCCGCCAGCAGCGTCAGCTGTCATTTATCTCCAAGTACACCACAGATATCCGACACATCGCCGGCAAGTCCAACGTGGTCGCCGATTGCCTCTCTAGAGCGGTCATCCACACGGTTCAGCTGGGGCTCGACTACTCAAGTATGAGTGCTGACCAAGCCTCAGATCCTGGGATCCAGTCGCTCAAAGACTCGGACACTGGGCTGCGTCTGGAGGTGGTCGCGGTTGGCGACTCAGGAGTCAGGCTGTGGTGCGACCTCTCCACCGGCCAACCTAGACCACTTGTCCCTGCCGGCTGGCAGCGGGCTGTCTTTGAGGCGATACACGGCCTGTCCCATCCTGGCAGAAAAGCGTCCGTGAGGCTGGTGGCTCAGAAGTTCGTCTGGAAAGGGCTGAAGAGAGACGTGCGGGCCTGGGTCGACTCATGTGTGGCTTGTCAGCGTGCGAAGGTGCACCGCCATACCAAGGCCCCGTTGGAGCCGTTTACTGTCCCCGAGAGGAGGTTCGACCACGTCAACATCGACCTTGTGGGCCCGCTCCCCCCTTCCCATGGTTTCACCTACCTCCTCACCATGGTGGACAGGACGACCCGTTGGCCTGAGGCCGTCCCCCTCTCCTCAACCTCAGCTGCTGACGTGGCCCGGGCGTTTATCGGCACATGGGTCGCACGCTTTGGAACACCTTCAGACCTCTCCTCGGACAGGGGTGCACAGTTTACTTCCGAGATCTGGAATGTGGTTGCTAGAGACTTAGGCGTCAAGCTGCACCGCACCACCGCTTATCACCCCCAGGCTAACGGGCTGTGCCAGCGGTTCCACCGCTCCATGAAGGCTGCTCTACGCGCCAGTCTGGTGGATGGCAACTGGGTGGACAGACTTCCCTGGGTCATGCTGGGCCTCAGGATGGCCCCTAAGGAGGACCTGCAGTCCTCGTCTGCTGAGCTCGTCTACGGCCAGGTACTACGAGTTCCTGGGGACTTCATTCCGGTCACCACAACGCCTTGGTCGGCGGCCGGGCAGCGGTCCTCCCTGCTGGAAGTTGCCAGGACGTTCGCACCTGTCCCCACGTCACAGCACTGCACCCCTGTTTCCCGGGTGCCCACCAACCTACGCTCGGCGGGTTTTGTGTTCATCCGCCACGACGCCCACCGCGGACCGTTGCGTCCGCCTTACGACGGGCCTTTTAAGGTCTTGGAGCACGGGGGTAAGAGCATGGTCGTGGACATCGGCGGTAGGCCTGAGACTATCTCGGTTTATAGGATTAAGCCTGCCCACGTGGATGTTTCCCGGACGTTAGAATTGGCGCAGGCCCCACGCCGCGGACGCCCCCCAGCGCCTCGCCCCTCCGACCTGACCGAGCTCCCGCCTGCCCGACCGACAATGCGACCGTCCAGCCCAGCGGTCTTTTCGGCGGCGCCCCCTACCCTTGACCCCCTGCCAGCCCCTGCCACCTACACCCGCTGTGGTCGGGCTGTCGTTCCTTTCCGGCGTGGAGATTTTGACTATGGGTGAATTCTGGGGGGGCTTGTGTAGTGGGTTGACATAATTCACCCGGAACCTAAGTTCACGTTGCCGAGTTCCGGTGGGATGGTTTACACGTGTGGGAGTTTCCTGTTTGGTTTAGTGTGTGTTAGGATCTCGAGGAGAAAAGAGTCGGCCCGTGGTTGAGTGAAGATAATTATAAATGTCATTAAAACAACTGCCGTTGGCACCGTCATTTGTCACTCCGCCTCCGACTCCAGTCCTTGCACACCACAATACGATATTTGCCGATATCTTAAAGCCTGCTGCGATTCATTCACGATATATCGCGATATAGTGCTCTACGATCGTTTTTTTTTTTTTTAATAAAAAATATAGAACAATATCCTGATTTATAACAATCCATACGCAAAATCAACAAGGTACTGCAAACTCTTTATTTAGGAAATTACAAGAGTATTGTAGTATACAAAGTGCTTATTTTAACACTAAACTTTGATGTCGTGTTTTTTCTTTAAATGTGCGGCGAGATTTGTGGTCCCTGAATATTTGATAACCGCATGGCAGGATTTACAAACTGCACGTGTCTTGTCCGTTGAGCCATCTTTTCTTTGGAATCCTAAGTGCTTCCAAACGAATGACTTGAAGCCTAAAGGGGAGCAAATTTCCTCGTCTTTTTGGACACTAGCCATAGCACCAGCCCAGGAGCCGCGTACTACTTGTCGACTCCCCTTTCACGTGCCTGCTCTGCTCACAACACAACACAACAACGCCGCGCGCACTGCTCCCAGAAAGAGGAAGCAAGCAACAATGAACTGGATTTTGTGGTGAATGGTCTTTGTTGTTTTGCTGGTCTCCAAAAAAACACTCAGTGGACGATGGCTGGTCCGGGGAAGGAAGCACTTCGGTGACACACGGCTGATTGGGAAAAGATTTATTCAACCGATGTCAAAGTGGTGTCTCTCCAAAAGTTAGGGTGGCCCCAAGAGCAAAGATGTTTCAGCTCTTGACAGCACAGATGTTCGCCCCAAAAAGGCCCTCGCGCTTCTTGCTCTTGCCCCTTGCGCCCCTGCGCGCCTGCTCTTGTCCTTCGCGCCTTCCGCGCTCCTGCGCGCTCCTTGCTCTTCGCGCTCTCGTTCCTCTCTCTATCTGTTCTCCCCCATCATTTGTACCTCGTAAGACAACAGCTGCGGTCCGAGTCTCACTCTACTGGTTACTTCCGATGCCCTTAAAAGTGCATGGACAAAGGTCTTCCTGGTCACGGACGAATGGCCCTTCCATATTCTAAGTACCTACACATTACTGAAACTAGAGCTTCTCTGTACCACAAAAATAGCTTAGGGTCTTCTCACTGCTGCAAGGTCGCCATTTAAGGTGACATACAGTGACGCATAGAATCCAAAATTTACCTCATTCCCCCCTCCGGGACTTTATAAATGTCCCGAAAACGGTCCAAAAAGAGATGACATCGGTAAACATCCAAAAATCTTCACCCAACCAAATTTTCTGATCACGTCTACAATTTGGCCTATACCTGGACAGCCTATATCACGCTCGAGGCATGCTACTTAAGGTTATTTTAACTAGGAAAGCTCAAACTACTTTGGTATCCAATTGCTCCCTGACAGCAATCTGAGGCCTCTCAGGAACCACAAATAAAGAAAATTGAAGTCCACATTATTCAAATGACGATAACCACCCCCCTTAGGTAATATCTCAATACCGTCAATAATTTGTGAAGTAATGAATTTGGTGTGGTCCGTTAGAAACCTCAAAAAGTTGCCGGCCCTCCCTCGAGAAAAAACCCTGCCAGTCTAATGACATGGAAAAAGAGGGAGGCCCTTTCTAACATCCTCAGTGATTCCCTCCACCCGGCGTCAGCCGGGTACAAGGAGTCCTGGCACATATCACAATCCACAAAACAGTATGAGCTCACAAAACAGAAGGAAAAGAAATGACAAGTTCACCGACCGCTAAACAGTCAAACTGCATTGTCAATGTTAACATGTGAAAAGTTAAATGAATAAGATAAAGTAATTGCAGCATGTAGTCATCAGATAAAGTACTGATTGATAAAATATTGACGCAATATCACAGCATACTGAAACGTTGAAGCGCCCTCAGTGTTGCCCCCCTTGCATATGTAAGTGCCTGTCGATGCAAAGTCCAGTCCACTGAATGCTCAGTAGTGAATTTGCGCCGGGATCACTGCTCAGGGCCTGCCGTCCATCCAAAATCTTTGTCCACTTCACCGTCCTCAGAGTCTCTTTCCAGGACCCGGTCAGCGCCCACGGGGTCTGCAATAATCGGGATCCACTGCCAGTATTTAACGATGACAACAGCACAAAACCTTGAGTTGCAATGAAAAAAAAACAGCAATGCCCAGCGTAGGCCGGAAGTCCTCCCGGCCCCCTTCGGTCACCCCCAGTAGACGACATCTCCATAACCAGTCGTCTGCAAACTAAATCTTCTCTTTTGGGGTTGATTGGGGCATGGGAACGACTGGTGGTCGTCGTCTCATCGAAGTGCTCAGTAGAACCTCCGAGGCGTTCTCGGCATCTACTCCTATGATCCAGAGGCCCACGTGATTCCTGAAACAAACAAACAAACAAACAAACAAACACTCCCCCTAGGAGTTATGAACAATCCCCCTTATTTCTCGTCGTGTTGTCAGTCTCGCAAGATCCGTCCTGTAGCAGAGTAACTTCTGCCTGTTCAAGTTAGTCTTTCCTGCTGCAGCTGTCCCTGTCTGAAGTCCTGTCAATCAGTCTTTGCAATTGCTTTTCCCAGTTCAAATCTTAATTTTTACTCCAAATATTCCTCTTTGATTCCAATTTTTCTCAGTATTCTCAAATGGGCATCAGTCCTGTCAGTTTTGTTCACCTAATTTGTTTATGTACATTATCTTTGTCTCCCCTTCAAGTCATCTTACTGTTCAAATCAGTCGCCCTTTTGAATGAACCTGTAATCTTCCCAAAATGATTTAACTATTCAACTCTTTTCAACATTTGTTATGCAAATTAACCCTCTTATGATGTGTTCTTAAATACTTTCCCTTCATTAGCAGCTTTAATGCATTCATATGTTAAGAAATTATCCCTATTGCTTGTTTCTGGTCCAGTTTCCTATTTTATTTAATTACCTTTGAAACATTTGTTGTCTATTGCGCTGCAGTCTAATCCCTATTAGCTGTATGATTTGTCATCATTCGTGCTTTTCCGTTGAAACACTTTAACCGTTACTGTCGCTAGATTGTTACCACGCTTTGCATCCATTCCAGGCTGTTGTCTCCCATTAACTCCTTTCCTTTCGAGATGCTTCTTCTGCTCCTTCCATCACTGCCTGTTGAATTCTGGCATGTCCTGTTAAAGCCTCAAAAATAATTGAATCCGAAAAAACATTGAATGTCACAAATAGCTTTTATATCTACTTACTCATTTAAATGTAACTCCCCCCTCTGACACATTCACTCAATGTGTCATCAGGCATTCAAAAAGGAACCGGCAAAACGTCCTACCGCATCATCATACGTCCTGCAGCCAGTTTGTCGAACCTTTCACTCATCCAGAACCGTCATCCCCAAGTTTCTGAAAATTGACTGTTCACCCCACACTCGGCAACAAAACAACGATCATCGCACTCCTGCCAGTGAGCATACAGCCCTGCTGACAGCGGACACTTGTGCTCACAAAAAGTACACAGGCATCGAGTATCAAAATTAAACATAGACACACAACGAATCATGGCGCCCGGGGATACTGTCCTGAAAATCCTCAATCATCACAAAAATCAAAAGGGTTAGGGTTAACATTTTCACGTGCATTCAATATAAACTCTCCAAGACTGCAATCGCCAACCTGCCAAATTATTACAAGTTATAAAACAGCCAGCAATCTGCTCCTTGGCTGGTGGTCGATGCTGCAATAAGTCAAGTGACGCACAGAAGCAAAGCAAAGCTTGCACTTGCCACAAGCAAGCTTAAGTTTCAAATCTTTGGTTGTCATCCACATAGTCATCCCGTCGGGTGAGTCCAAGTCTGTCACGTCATATCGTCCATTGTCCTAGTGTTTGATATTAGACCTGTCTTGTCCATTCGTGTTGCTGAAATGGGCCTTCTCCATGAACTATTTCGTTGTTCATGGTGCCTCTGATTAACCATCAGCTGTTGGTTAAGGTTACAACTCATCACTCATCAAACTTGGGTGTTCCAGTATCATGTGAGAGGAATCTTACCCTCAACTGTGACCCTTTCACCCCAACTCCAAAATACTTTGGCCTTTCACCCTGTCCCAGACACACACATACACATTCTTAACCACACAAGTGTCAATTCAGTCACCTTCATCGTTCAGCTCTCATTCCACACCAAACAAATTTAGTATGTGTAAGTGAGTAGGCAATCAGTGAATATTGAAGGTAACACTTCATTTCTGGATGTTCTTCTTGATTAAATATTTCATACAATCGTACCTCACCTTTACCGTAAAACTGTCAATTAAATGCCTAACAAATTCAGTTATTTCTACTGCCGAGCCTGTTCAAGGGTGAGCATGGGGAAAGAAGCAGCCTCAGATGGTCCTTAAATAATTTTATCCTAATCAATCATTCTGATCGAACCGCTGGGTAAAGATACTCAAAAGGGTCCCTCCGACCGTCTACTCCCCTATGGTGTTTTCACTTTGCCTTGTCAATGCATTTGTTATTTGAGTCCTATCACGTTTGTCATCATTTTGTGTGACTCTTATGCCGCATTATTCTTAACTGTCAAAAGTTTCCATGGCTGTTATTCCTTGAACTTATCGGACTTTCTGACACCAGAATTCCCCGTGAGGTGTAATTAACTTCTAATTTTATTAATTAATAATAATCAGGTCCATTGTACAATCTAGCCACCTCTTGACTGCATCCTATTGGGTCCTAATGTCCTATTTTCATCTCCAATTTGTCAATGACTCTATGTCTAATTGTTAAGCTGGATGGACTAAATGTGATCCTACTCTTTATTTCGTACAATTTAGCCTATCTGTTTTATCCAAATTTATCCTCTGATTATGATGCTTTTACTTTTTCTGTAACACTACACCTTTTGTTCCTGATTTATTTATTTATCTTTTATCAAGACTCCTCAGTTGTGTCAAATTCAGTGCCCAAGCAAGCTTCCATTCACTTTGACTCAAGCCCACCAAATTTGGTTATGCCTCAGCAAGGAGTCCAGTTTGCTTGTTGCACATTTCAGGTCTCTTGGGTCTTTCGCCGCACCTCATTGTCAAGTTGTTGTCTTTAGTTGTAGCCTCAGAGCCAACTCACTCCTCACTCTCGGATTAGTCCATTTTCAACTGAGTCCATTCACATCTTGTAAGTTTCTTCACTCTCGCCTCAGAGGATGTCGTTTTCCTCCGGAGCGTTGTGCTCCCCCCAAACACAAATATAGTCCTTCTTTGCTCTTGCAAAAGGTCAAAGGTGCCTCAGAGCCATGCACCGTTTTCTTGTTGTTCTCAGCTGTCGGTGGAGTCTCGGGATCGAGTTTCAGGGTCACTGCTGTATACTGGAAAAGACAGACTGGGAAACCAAACTTAAATATCGTCTTCCAATTAGCCATTAATTACCTAGTACCTTTTGTTAATCAAACTTCCAATTCTCCTATTAACAACAATTTAATATATTTGAGAAAAACGTTGCCTTTCCTTCATGAGTTCTCGGCTGTATTGTGATGGACCTTATTTGAACAATTTTAAAGTGGCAGATTACCCCAAACTTAAAATTTCAAGTCTTAACTGTGATTTCTCTCAATTCTACTGTGATTTCCAGAAGCTCATCCTAATTTCAGGCTACATTCTATTGTTTGTTTTCCTGCCTTTGATTTTATGCAATCCTCTCTATCATCTTTTCACCTTTCCTGATTTGAGCCTTTAATTTCAGATAAAGTTTCCCAATTTTGCGTACAGAATGTACATTATTCATAATTAAGTCATGTTCCAAACATTGCATCCTCTCTGGTTTGACCTCAGTATTATTGGTGTTATGCTCACTTACCGATATTACTGGACTATCTTGAATTTTTAATTCCCCGCCACTACATCGAAGGCCATTTCTCAGCTGTTCACTTTTCCCATGCTCCAGTTGGGCTCCATTATTCGAATCTAGAACGTGGTTTTCATTTGAGTTTCTTACTTTTGGACTTTTGCTCCTATCGCTAATTTATTTCTACCGAGCATACTTTTACAAGAGTATTAAAAGAACCACCAGATTACTACCAAATCCAATCTCTCCTCGTTGGCATCTCCTCCTCTATTTTGAACTTGCTGCTTTTGACCTGTGCGTCTTGTTACAGTGGGCAATGGTCAGCCTTGTCGGGCCAACGCAATTTACGAGCAGGCTCTCCATGCATACAATTCAGTCCTATGTCTAAATCCAGAGAATTCCTTTAATTCCAGCTGCTGCTGTGGCCCTCACTTGATACCTCTCTTGCTCTCATAAATTAGTGTTCACCGGTTGAGTTTTCTTTAGACACTCAAATCACCTATATTAGGGTTGTAGTGGTTAGCCCTCGCATGCTCCTACTCCACGTGTTAGACGGCTGTTAAACATTAATTCTAAGTTCATGCTGTGTCTCTATGTCCTCCTGGAGACAACGGATGTATCCGCCGTCTCAGGTTTTTATGTAACAGAAAATCTGAAGTATTGAGGAGAGCCCCAAAGAAACGAGTATCAATGATTTGTTTTCAATTTTGTCATCCTTTCAGCAATTTAAATTAATAAGTTGAGCTTTTCTTCAGATCCAATTTCCTATTCCTCTCAGAATGCTAAAAGGAGCGTCAGCTGGCCTTAGAGGGGTCCCCCATTATTTACGAGGGGGCCACACTCTTCTGCCACCGCTTGCTGTCGTCGCAGCATGTTTTTCTTTAGATACATCTATATTGGTGTCGTATTGGTTAACACACGCATGCTCCTATTTCTCCAGTTGGTCATGCATTCTTTTGCTCCTTCAGCATTCCGTCTTCCATCATTTTGTCATAGTTCCTTTCGCTGCTGACCACGCAGGCCCCTAAAATAGGCACAACTCCAGCCGTTCGCACCGCCCCGACGTCACCCGCGCGGGGAGGGGCCAGCCTGAAACACAGTGGGCAGGTACAGGTTGGCCACCCTGCCGCCCAGGGGGCCGGATCCCCCTCCCCGCGCGTGCAGCGCAGGCGGGCACGCGCCCCAAAGCAACGAGAGCACACCATCCTATCCGTTCCTTTTGCTGCTTCTACAAGCACGCGCTCACACCCATGCGCACTCATGAACATAACCACACACACGCACGCACAAGCACGCATGCACACACACTCATTTACGCACGCACGCACACACTTACTTACGGGGCCCCCACATACACTAGGGATGGGCGATACCAATGATTTTGGAATCGATCCGATACCAAGTATTTCCTACCCAAAATACCCGATATTCGATCCGATATCGATACCGGAAGTGTAATTTCCCGCCAAAAAAACAATTTAAATGCAGTGGCATTCTTGCTCTTGGAGATTCATCTATTGAATTTTGTAGAAAAAAGTATTACGTCATGTACATGAATTATTAACCTTTTTAGACATTAGTGCATTAGTGGAAGATGCATATTAATAGTATAACTTTAATAAAAAGGAGCTATTCTTTACTTTTTTCTCTCTCTCTCTCTGTTGTTGGGAAAAAGTTTTGTCTTTTAGTATAATCTAAAAAGAGACATGGTACCAACAGAGATGCAGGGCTTAATCGTCATGAGCAGCAAAACTATCAATTTGTAAAGCCACTGGATACTTACATTTAATATTGTAATACTTTAGTGTTGTTTATAGGAAGTGGAGTTACAAATAAAACGTATGGCGTTCGACCACAAATTGAAAAGGGGAAAACTTTATTTATAAATGACTGACTAAAGCGTAGTAATTATTGCTTCAAATAGCACATCAACCACAAATGCTTACGATTTTTGGTTAGCACCTGATACCTGGATATGTCTTGCCTTTCTGAAACGCTGCTTCTAAGGTACTTTGGTACCCTTAGCCTCGGTGTGGCTGCAGGGTTTTCCGTCGCTGCCTTAGTGTCTGCGGCACGTTTCAACTGCAGCTCTTCATGAACCGTGGGGTGAATTTTGCTTAAATGTTTTGTCAAGTTTGTGGTGTTGCCACAATATTTAATTGTTTTGTGACATATTTCACATTTTGCCTCGTTGTTATTAAGTAAAATATAATATCCCCAAACCAGACTTCTCTTGCGTTCGGACTGGGCCGCCGCCGTGGCCATGCTTGTTTGTGTTTGTTTGGATTGGAACGGGAAGCGGAGGAGGAGGGCTTGGCTTGTGAGAAAAGGGGGCGGGAGCAGAGCAGAGCAGGACACGCCGGTGCAGCAGGCGGAAGGAAAAGTAGTGCTAGCATGAGTGCAAGTCGTCAAATTGGAACAGAAAAAAATGAGGAAAAATATAATTAAATAATTGTAAGTATCGATATTTTAGCTAGGGAGATCGATACTCAAAAATGAGCCGCCTGGATCGATATATCAATATTTTGGTATCGATCCGCCCATCCCTAACATACACTTCAAGCGTCCCATCACGCGCAAGCTCAAACAGACAACATTAAGCTGACAGAGTTCACAAAGATTACACACGGACACAGAAGACATACAACGGGATTCGAATCCAGTCCACATTTTGCTTCTTTCCAACTGCCGCTGAGCAGTTTGGTCATTTTAACTGTCGTCAGAGCAGATGCACTGACAAATACGCACGTCTTACTTAACTTTTGTTTCGTTTTCATTTTGTTTCTAATAGCGCTTTATATTTCCCCTTTATTCTGCAGAATTTAATTTAAGTGTGCACACAAATTACTTTTTTCACATGGTATATCACTCTTAAACCCCCCAGAGGCCTCTTTTCCACGTTTTCCATTTTTCACACAGCAGCCGCACAAAACCTTCGTCCAATAGTGGTTTTGTCGCAGGCTCAAATTTATCAAACTTTGACAGACGTGCATGCTATCACAGTACGCCTCGACAAATCGGGATCAGACCGTTGCCGCGAAAATGCACCAGCTGCCTCGGTATTCAAAAATGACAGCCCACCGAGTTTACGCTGCCATTTTCTTGCACCAGCGATTAAATCGAGGAGCCTTGTAACCCGCAAACACTTCTAATTCGATCAGTGTCCAAACGACGTGGCTTACGCGCGCTTTATTTTCCTCTGTACCCTTAAAATCTGACCGGATCTCGGCACCCATAACTGGGTCTGACCGGGTCACTTCCACATTCATGCTCACAGTTACGGTTGCCAAGGCTGCGCACTTTTCCTATTAGCCAAACTCGGTCAGCGCAAGCCTCCCTTTTTTGTTGGACTTTTGACGGAGACTAACCCAGCCACCGAAAATCTCAACAGGTGCGCACTTGGCCCGTACGGCCACTGAGTGCGACTGCAGTGTCTCGGCTTTTCCAGGAACTACATCTGGGGCGGGTCGTTTCCTGTCGCAACAGTGTTCAATCGTATCTGTGTTTTCGCCTCATTCACACAGCTAAAATTTCTATCCTCCATCGGATCTGTCGCCAAACTCAAGTCCACGTTTTATGGGACTTTCTACTATTCTTTTATTGTGACGGTCAACAGCGATGTCCCTGACAACCTGTCCCGTCACGAGCCACACTACTTCGGGCTTCTTTCTTTTTCATCATTCATCATTCTCACCAGACATGTCACTCACTCCGCTGTGCACATTCCCCATTAAGTTTTAAGTTACTGTTCAGTTTTTATTTTCTTATTTTTATTTATTTTTCTATTTTTATTTTATTTTTCCTTTGCTGCTCCTATTTGGGGGCCACTCCCCCTTCAAAAGTCGAATTATGACGACTTTTGACTAGGAGAGACAACTTACTCCCGGGACAGCTCATGGCCACATCAGATTCGGTTGTAACTGCCCCCCTCAAGGGGCCAACCCCCCACCTTTCCGAGAATCGAGCATATCGCTCAACTGTGGGCGAACCATCTCACCTTAATGACAGCCGCTGGCCGACCGCTGGATTCTCGCTCAGGAAGCGGGCGGGAATTCCCCGGGGGAACACGAATCCTGTTCGTGACGCCAAAAATGTGGCGAATGGTCTTTGTTGTTTTGCTGGTCTCCAAAAAAACACTCAGTGGACGATGGCTGGTCCGGGGAAGGAAGCACTTCGGTGACACACGGCTGATTGGGAAAAGATTTATTCAACCGATGTCAAAGTGATGTCTCTCCAAAAGTTAGGGTGGCCCCAAGAGCAAAGATGTTTCAGCTCTTGACAGCACAGATGTTCGCCCCAAAAAGGCCCTCGCGCTTCTTGCTCTTGCCCCTTGCGCCCCTGCGCGCCTGCTCTTGTCCTTCGCGCTCCTGCGCGCTCCTTGCTCTTCGCGCTCTCGTTCCTCTCTCTATCTGTTCTCCCCCATCATTTGTACCTCGTAAGACAACAGCTGCGGTCCGAGTCTCACTCTACTGGTTACTTCCGATGCCCTTAAAAGTGCATGGACAAAGGTCTTCCTGGTCACGGACGAATGGCCCTTCCATATTCTAAGTACCTACACATTACTGAAACTAGAGCTTCTCTGTACCACAAAAATAGCTTAGGGTCTTCTCACTGCTGCAAGGTCGCCATTTAAGGTGACATACAGTGACGCATAGAATCCAAAATTTACCTCAATTTCAAAATAAAGTCGCGTCTAATGTCCGAGGTCAAACACGGCGATATAAATCGATGTTTACGTTTAGCATCGATGCCAATAAATCGTAGAGCATTATATCGATTAATCGATGTGTATCGATGAATCGTTACACCCCTAATATTTAATTTATGGTTATTTATTTATTTATTTTGCCAATAATTCAGTAAAGCAATCACAACTGAACCACATCTTCCTTTCTGTGTTCTGCCCGACACCCGGGGGCGAAAAGAGCATAAGCATCCGAGATAACCCCCTTATACAGTCCTCAGGCTCCCCAAACAATAGCGGTAGCAGTTTGCACTATTTTATTGCAATGTTTTTCCTTATTCAGATTTGTTTCAAGACTACAGTTAGACTTCACTTAGATGGTTAATGCAGTTATTGCAATTTTTTTCTTTTATCACAGTAGATTGGTTTATTTACATTTCAAAAACCTGAAGCTATTCATTTACAAATGTAATTGCACTTTAGTTTACATATTTAAATGTTACATATATTAAGATGTGAGACAGTTTTTGCATGATTTGTATAAGGCAAAATAACATGCTTTTCCACTCGAATATATTGTTATAATCACTTGTTTCAGATGTAATTATTTTCTGTATAAAAACTAAATTTGGTGTTCAAAAAGTCTTTTTTCAAACTTGAGTTTTGAAAAAGAGGGGGGTCGTTTTATAATCGGGGTCGTCTTATATTCGGGCCAATACGGTATGTACATTATTTATACAACTTACAGCTGGTTGAGACTTTAAAATTTCGAAATATGATCATATTTGATAGACGTCTAAACTAAAACTATTTTAGGTCTATACATAGACCAGTTTTGGACGTCTAAATTAGGTCTACACATAGACCAGACGTCTAATAGACGTCTATGGCTGACAGGGTAGTTTCAAACGTGTGTTGGGGGGCGCCTTACCGTTTTTTTCCGTGTATAGTGCGCGAAATTTACCTAATTTATTGTCCTAAAATCTGGGGTGCGTATTATACATGGGTACAAAGAAAAGACATTTTTAATTTTTTTTTTTTTTTTTTTTAAAGAAAGTCATGGTACAACAAAACCAACAACAGGACTGACCGACAAAGTCGTGGAACAAAAAGACAGGGTGACATTACCAGAGACAGGAACAGAATGACAGTAACACATGCAATGATCCAACGGTGAGCGAGGGGCAGACAGGACTTAGATACAAAACACGTTACATCGATTGAGGTGACACAGGAAGAGAGGGGCGACGCGAACAGAAACTATGGCAACCTAGACACATAGCAAAACTGGGGACGAGACATGACAAATCTCCCCCGAAATAAAACTCACCTTTCTTCTTGTTTGTTGTCAATCGCGCATCGCATTCAGCCATCCTGGCCAACACACTTAGTAAAATACATAATTGACGACACATCGTTTGATGCGATGGTGCAATCCTTGAGGGTGTGTTATTGTCAAATATTGTTTGTTTTTAATCTCCATCGCGGACCGGACGTCATACGGAGGCCGCCATTACAGATGCGCAGAACAGATGCGCAAGACACGTCAGCTATATTAAGAGCGAGAGTTGTTTTCTTCCTATTAGTTTCAATTCACAGTTTAATTAGCAGTTTCAATCAGCAAATAACAAAATGCGTATTACAGGTAAAATTTTATTTCACAACACTTTGCCTTGTTCCTTTGGTCTCTGCTGTTCATCATAAAACACAAAGGCGCTCTTTAAGCAATGCGACAGTGAGCGCCCGGCGCGCTGCGGTTGCGCGACCGCACCAAATTAAGCTCCCTGCGCAGTGCGCACTGAGGTCCACTTAAATTTTAGAAAGTACATCAGGACTTTAAAAATATCTTCTAAATTTCAGCGACGGCTCTGTCACAATAATGCTACCAGCGCGGTGCAGTTGGGCGGTCGGCGGCGTGCTACGGTTGAGAGTCCTTCGGCCTGAAAAACGCGGCCCAGTCCTTCCAGCGGTTGATGGACTCTGCGCTTAGGGACATGCCTTTCATCTTCGTCTACTTGGACGATGTCCTCGTCGCCAGCTCCTCGGAGGAGGAGCATGCGGCACAACTGCGGGCCCTTTTCACAAGGCTCGACCAGCATGGCCTGATCATTGACCCGGCGAAGTGCGTCTTCGGAGTGCCGTCGATCCAGTTTCTTGGGCATCTCATCGGCAGTAATGAGGCCACCCCCCTCCCGACAAAGGTGGAAGCAGTCTCCGCTTTTCCCCGCCCACGTTCGGCCCGGGGGCTCCGGGAGTTCCTTGGGATGGTTACATTCTACCACCGATTCATACGCCGGGCGGCCCACATCATGCACCCACTGTATGAGGCCCTTAAGGGTAAAACCCCCAACCAGGACATCGACTGGACCCCCGAGAGGATCAAAGCTTTCGAGGATACTAAGGCTGCGCTGTGCCAGGCCACCATGTTGGTCCACCCGTCGCCTGGAGCCCCGGTCGCCCTCACAACCGACGCATCTGACTACGCAGTTGGTGCTGTATTTGAGCAGTGGGTTGGTGGCGCCTGGCAACCGCTCGCCTTTTTCAGCCGCCAGCTGGTCCCTAGGGAGCGCAAATACAGCACATTCGACAGGGAGCTACTCGGCGTCTGGTTGGCGATCCGCCATTTCCGCTCCATCCTGGAAGGCCGTGAGTTTACGGTTTTCGTCGACCACAAACCCCTCACGTTCTCTATGTCCAAGGTGGTTGAGCCGTGGTCCGCCCGCCAGCAGCGTCAGCTGTCATTTATCTCCAAGTACACCACAGATATCCGACACATCGCCGGCAAGTCCAACGTGGTCGCCGATTGCCTCTCTAGAGCGGTCATCCACACGGTTCAGCTGGGGCTCGACTACTCAAGTATGAGTGCTGACCAAGCCTCAGATCCTGGGATCCAGTCGCTCAAAGACTCGGACACTGGGCTGCGTCTGGAGGTGGTCGCGGTTGGCGACTCAGGAGTCAGGCTGTGGTGCGACCTCTCCACCGGCCAACCTAGACCACTTGTCCCTGCCGGCTGGCAGCGGGCTGTCTTTGAGGCGATACACGGCCTGTCCCATCCTGGCAGAAAAGCGTCCGTGAGGCTGGTGGCTCAGAAGTTCGTCTGGAAAGGGCTGAAGAGAGACGTGCGGGCCTGGGTCGACTCATGTGTGGCTTGTCAGCGTGCGAAGGTGCACCGCCATACCAAGGCCCCGTTGGAGCCGTTTACTGTCCCCGAGAGGAGGTTCGACCACGTCAACATCGACCTTGTGGGCCCGCTCCCCCCTTCCCATGGTTTCACCTACCTCCTCACCATGGTGGACAGGACGACCCGTTGGCCTGAGGCCGTCCCCCTCTCCTCAACCTCAGCTGCTGACGTGGCCCGGGCGTTTATCGGCACATGGGTCGCACGCTTTGGAACACCTTCAGACCTCTCCTCGGACAGGGGTGCACAGTTTACTTCCGAGATCTGGAATGTGGTTGCTAGAGACTTAGGCGTCAAGCTGCACCGCACCACCGCTTATCACCCCCAGGCTAACGGGCTGTGCCAGCGGTTCCACCGCTCCATGAAGGCTGCTCTACGCGCCAGTCTGGTGGATGGCAACTGGGTGGACAGACTTCCCTGGGTCATGCTGGGCCTCAGGATGGCCCCTAAGGAGGACCTGCAGTCCTCGTCTGCTGAGCTCGTCTACGGCCAGGTACTACGAGTTCCTGGGGACTTCATTCCGGTCACCACAACGCCTTGGTCGGCGGCCGGGCAGCGGTCCTCCCTGCTGGAAGTTGCCAGGACGTTCGCACCTGTCCCCACGTCACAGCACTGCACCCCTGTTTCCCGGGTGCCCACCAACCTACGCTCGGCGGGTTTTGTGTTCATCCGCCACGACGCCCACCGCGGACCGTTGCGTCCGCCTTACGACGGGCCTTTTAAGGTCTTGGAGCACGGGGGTAAGAGCATGGTCGTGGACATCGGCGGTAGGCCTGAGACTATCTCGGTTTATAGGATTAAGCCTGCCCACGTGGATGTTTCCCGGACGTTAGAATTGGCGCAGGCCCCACGCCGCGGACGCCCCCCAGCGCCTCGCCCCTCCGACCTGACCGAGCTCCCGCCTGCCCGACCGACAATGCGACCGTCCAGCCCAGCGGTCTTTTCGGCGGCGCCCCCTACCCTTGACCCCCTGCCAGCCCCTGCCACCTACACCCGCTGTGGTCGGGCTGTCGTTCCTTTCCGGCGTGGAGATTTTGACTATGGGTGAATTCTGGGGGGGCTTGTGTAGTGGGTTGACATAATTCACCCGGAACCTAAGTTCACGTTGCCGAGTTCCGGTGGGATGGTTTACACGTGTGGGAGTTTCCTGTTTGGTTTAGTGTGTGTTAGGATCTCGAGGAGAAAAGAGTCGGCCCGTGGTTGAGTGAAGATAATTATAAATGTCATTAAAACAACTGCCGTTGGCACCGTCATTTGTCACTCCGCCTCCGACTCCAGTCCTTGCACACCACAATACGATATTTGCCGATATCTTAAAGCCTGCTGCGATTCATTCACGATATATCGCGATATAGTGCTCTACGATCGTTTTTTTTTTTTTTAATAAAAAATATAGAACAATATCCTGATTTATAACAATCCATACGCAAAATCAACAAGGTACTGCAAACTCTTTATTTAGGAAATTACAAGAGTATTGTAGTATACAAAGTGCTTATTTTAACACTAAACTTTGATGTCGTGTTTTTTCTTTAAATGTGCGGCGAGATTTGTGGTCCCTGAATATTTGATAACCGCATGGCAGGATTTACAAACTGCACGTGTCTTGTCCGTTGAGCCATCTTTTCTTTGGAATCCTAAGTGCTTCCAAACGAATGACTTGAAGCCTAAAGGGGAGCAAATTTCCTCGTCTTTTTGGACACTAGCCATAGCACCAGCCCAGGAGCCGCGTACTACTTGTCGACTCCCCTTTCACGTGCCTGCTCTGCTCACAACACAACACAACAACGCCGCGCGCACTGCTCCCAGAAAGAGGAAGCAAGCAACAATGAACTGGATTTTGTGGTGAATGGTCTTTGTTGTTTTGCTGGTCTCCAAAAAAACACTCAGTGGACGATGGCTGGTCCGGGGAAGGAAGCACTTCGGTGACACACGGCTGATTGGGAAAAGATTTATTCAACCGATGTCAAAGTGGTGTCTCTCCAAAAGTTAGGGTGGCCCCAAGAGCAAAGATGTTTCAGCTCTTGACAGCACAGATGTTCGCCCCAAAAAGGCCCTCGCGCTTCTTGCTCTTGCCCCTTGCGCCCCTGCGCGCCTGCTCTTGTCCTTCGCGCTCCTGCGCGCTCCTTGCTCTTCGCGCTCTCGTTCCTCTCTCTATCTGTTCTCCCCCATCATTTGTACCTCGTAAGACAACAGCTGCGGTCCGAGTCTCACTCTACTGGTTACTTCCGATGCCCTTAAAAGTGCATGGACAAAGGTCTTCCTGGTCACGGACGAATGGCCCTTCCATATTCTAAGTACCTACACATTACTGAAACTAGAGCTTCTCTGTACCACAAAAATAGCTTAGGGTCTTCTCACTGCTGCAAGGTCGCCATTTAAGGTGACATACAGTGACGCATAGAATCCAAAATTTACCTCAATTTCAAAATAAAGTCGCGTCTAATGTCCGAGGTCAAACACGGCGATATAAATCGATGTTTACGTTTAGCATCGATGCCAATAAATCGTAGAGCATTATATCGATTAATCGATGTGTATCGATGAATCGTTACACCCCTAATATTTAATTTATGGTTATTTATTTATTTATTTTGCCAATAATTCAGTAAAGCAATCACAACTGAACCACATCTTCCTTTCTGTGTTCTGCCCGACACCCGGGGGCGAAAAGAGCATAAGCATCCGAGATAACCCCCTTATACAGTCCTCAGGCTCCCCAAACAATAGCGGTAGCAGTTTGCACTATTTTATTGCAATGTTTTTCCTTATTCAGATTTGTTTCAAGACTACAGTTAGACTTCACTTAGATGGTTAATGCAGTTATTGCAATTTTTTTCTTTTATCACAGTAGATTGGTTTATTTACATTTCAAAAACCTGAAGCTATTCATTTACAAATGTAATTGCACTTTAGTTTACATATTTAAATGTTACATATATTAAGATGTGAGACAGTTTTTGCATGATTTGTATAAGGCAAAATAACATGCTTTTCCACTCGAATATATTGTTATAATCACTTGTTTCAGATGTAATTATTTTCTGTATAAAAACTAAATTTGGTGTTCAAAAAGTCTTTTTTCAAACTTGAGTTTTGAAAAAGAGGGGGGTCGTTTTATAATCGGGGTCGTCTTATATTCGGGCCAATACGGTATGTACATTATTTATACAACTTACAGCTGGTTGAGACTTTAAAATTTCGAAATATGATCATATTTGATAGACGTCTAAACTAAAACTATTTTAGGTCTATACATAGACCAGTTTTGGACGTCTAAATTAGGTCTACACATAGACCAGACGTCTAATAGACGTCTATGGCTGACAGGGTAGTTTCAAACGTGTGTTGGGGGGCGCCTTACCGTTTTTTTCCGTGTATAGTGCGCGAAATTTACCTAATTTATTGTCCTAAAATCTGGGGTGCGTATTATACATGGGTACAAAGAAAAGACATTTTTAATTTTTTTTTTTTTTTTTTTTAAAGAAAGTCATGGTACAACAAAACCAACAACAGGACTGACCGACAAAGTCGTGGAACAAAAAGACAGGGTGACATTACCAGAGACAGGAACAGAATGACAGTAACACATGCAATGATCCAACGGTGAGCGAGGGGCAGACAGGACTTAGATACAAAACACGTTACATCGATTGAGGTGACACAGGAAGAGAGGGGCGACGCGAACAGAAACTATGGCAACCTAGACACATAGCAAAACTGGGGACGAGACATGACAAATCTCCCCCGAAATAAAACTCACCTTTCTTCTTGTTTGTTGTCAATCGCGCATCGCATTCAGCCATCCTGGCCAACACACTTAGTAAAATACATAATTGACGACACATCGTTTGATGCGATGGTGCAATCCTTGAGGGTGTGTTATTGTCAAATATTGTTTGTTTTTAATCTCCATCGCGGACCGGACGTCATACGGAGGCCGCCATTACAGATGCGCAGAACAGATGCGCAAGACACGTCAGCTATATTAAGAGCGAGAGTTGTTTTCTTCCTATTAGTTTCAATTCACAGTTTAATTAGCAGTTTCAATCAGCAAATAACAAAATGCGTATTACAGGTAAAATTTTATTTCACAACACTTTGCCTTGTTCCTTTGGTCTCTGCTGTTCATCATAAAACACAAAGGCGCTCTTTAAGCAATGCGACAGTGAGCGCCCGGCGCGCTGCGGTTGCGCGACCGCACCAAATTAAGCTCCCTGCGCAGTGCGCACTGAGGTCCACTTAAATTTTAGAAAGTACATCAGGACTTTAAAAATATCTTCTAAATTTCAGCGACGGCTCTGTCACAATAATGCTACCAGCGCGGTGCAGTTGGGCGGTCGGCGGCGTGCTACGGTTGAGAGTTCTCTCTTGCGCTCTCTCTCTCGCTCTCTCTCGCTCTCGCACACACGCGCACACACGCACACGCGCACACACGCAAACCGGATATCATACGGAGGCCGCCATTACAGATGCGCAGAACGGATGCGCAAGACACGTCAGCTATATAAAGAGTGAGAGTTCAGTTCTCTACCTAAATCCGTATTACAGGTAATATTTTATTTCACAACACTTTGCCTTGTTCCTTTCGTCTCTGCTGTTCACTTCAAACATGCTCCATGCGACCGCAATGCTCTCGTATCAGACGCTTGCTCGATCACCTGCTCGTTTGCTGTCCCGTTTGCCCATTGCCTCCCTGCGTGTGTGACGATCATTGGGACTTAAAAAAAAAAAAAAAAAAAAAAAATTACATTTTTTTTTTTTAAAAAATTCATAAAAATTGGGTGCGTATTATACATGGGTACAAGCTTTTTTCCAGCATCAGCATGCCATTTTTAGGGGTGCGTACTATACCTGGGGGCGCACTATACACGGAAAAAAACGGTATTCTTTTTCGCCAGTGGCGGAAGTGACGCCACAGCCCCTGGAAGAGGCGCAAAATGTCGGCCCCGTTGGAGGTAGTGGTGAGCAGCGACGCCAGCTCTCAGTTTTGGAACGTGTCCGTGTTCGACTTGCACAGCGGCTCCAGCCTGCTTTCGTACCGCGGCGGCAACAGCTCGCCCCGAACGCTGTGCCTCCTCAACGGCCAGTACCTGCTGTCCGCGCAGCTGGCCAAAAACGTTATCAACATCTGGGAGATCCACAGGAAGGTAGAGACCGAGCGGCGAGCCACACATCTCAGCTGCTTCCCTTTGATTGCTTTGAGCGTACTCGGTGTTTTCCGCTATTCGCTGACGCGCACACAAATGCACAGAATCACTTCATCTAAATAGGAATCGCGCGGGGAGGAAAACGCGACGACAGAAGAAACGAGCTGGTGAAATGTTCCATAACAAAAGACTTGTCGGCTCTGTCCGCCCACAACTTGTGTTCTTCTTGTGGCTGTCGCAGCTGTTGGTTTTCCTCTTGTCATGCGGATTTGCACACTGAAGGCAGGCGACCTTCGGGGAAATGCTTGCCGCTCGGAAGCACTTACCGAGTCTTATATTGGGAAGCATGGGCGCTATGCTATGTACGTGCATCTCCTGTTTGGAGCCACCAGAGAGCTTGCAAAAGTGGGGGCCATTAAAAAAAAAAAAGTCATACAGTGCTTCACTACCGATTTGGAGTCTTTTCTTTGTACTATGCCGTTCTGCTGTTTACACGCTGAACGGCCATCCTCGAGTGCACTACTTCCTGTTTTGTGTTTGTAACTTCCTGCAGGAGCAGCTTCAGCAGAAAATAATTTGTCCAGGCGTGGTCACGTGTATCAGTGCCTCCGCAGACGGCATTTTCTTGGGGGCCGGCGTGGCCGAAGCGGTGTATTTGTGGGAGGTGGGTTGCCGTTGGCGGGTACCGCCGGACGTGCGTATTGTTGACATGGTTGATGCTGCTCAACAATTGGCCAGGTGTCCACAGGCAAGCTGCTGTCCGTGGTCACACGTCACTACCAGGACGTCACCTGCATCAAGTTTACGGATGATGGCAGCCATTTTGTTTCCGGCGGAAAAGACAGTGTGGTTTTGGTGTGGAGTCTTAGCAGGTAGCCGCGCTGTCTCTCATCGGTTTGGAACTTGCGTCACTCCTGACATGATAAAGCCAAAGTCTCTCTCCACCTTTCACCCAAAACACATGCAGTGTGATACAGGTGGACCTAACCCACGCCCCTGAGCCTCGGCACATCCTCTCTCATCACTCTCTGCCAATCACAGACCTCCACTGTGGCATGATGGGAGCTCAGGCCCGAGTCGCCACAGCGTCCTTGGACCAAACAGTAAAGGTCAGTTAAGGTCATTATTAGGGGTGTAACGATTCATCGATACACATCGATTAATTGATATAATGCTCTACGATTTATTGACATCGATGCTAAACGTAAACATCGATTTATATCGCCGTGTTTGACCTCGGACATTAGACGCGACTTTATTTTGAAATACAGTTCATTGTTGCTTGCTTCCTCTTTCCGGGAGCAGTGCGCGCGGCGTTGCTGTGTTGTGAGCAGAGCAGGCACGTGAAAGGGGAGTCGACAAGTAGTACGCGGCTCCTGGGCTGGTGCTATGGCTAGTGTCCAAAAAGACGAGGAAATTTGCTCCCCTTTAGTCATTCGTTTGGAAGCACTTTGGATTCCAAAGAAAAGATGGCTCAACGGATAAGACACGTGCAGTTTGTAAATCCTGCCATGCGGTGATCAAATATTCAGGGAGGACAAATCTCGCCGCACATTTAAAGAAAAAACACGACATCAAAGTTCAGTGTTAAAATAAGCACTTTGTATACTACAATACTCTTGTAATTTCCTAAATAAATAGTTTGCAGTACCTTGTTGATTTTGCGTATGAATTGTTATAAATCAGGATATTGTTCTATATTTTTTATCTAAAAAAATATATATATCGATCGTAGAGCACTATATCGCTATATATCGTGAATGAATCGCAGCAGGCTTTAAGATATCGGCAAATATTGTATCGTAGTTCTTTGTATTGATATGATATCGTATCGTGACAAAACCCGCGATTTACACCCCTAGTCATTATGTCAAATCCATCTCCTGTAGATCTTTCAAGAAAGCTGTGTGTGTGTGTGTGTGTGTGTGTGTGTGTGTGTGTGTGTGTGTGTGTGTGCGCAGCTGTGGGAGCTGTCTTCAGGAGAGCTCCTCCTCTCAGTTCTCTTTGATGTAGAAATCATGTCTGTGATCTTTGACCCCTGCGAACACTACCTGTTTTGCGGCGGCAGCGACGGAAACATCTTCCAGGTTTCTTTGAGTACTCAGGTGAGTCAAGGACATTATTTGGGTGCACGCAAATCCTGCCCGAGGTCATTGCGGGTATTTGGACAAAGGCTAACGAGCCTCGAGTGAAGCCATAAAAAGATAAGCTGAATCAGCAGTTTAATATGCACAAACAAATGAGAAGGAGGCCGTTATTTGAAGAAGTGACATGTGGGTTTGTCTGCGGCAGAATGCGCTGGCCGATAACTTGTTCCAGTGCGACACCGACGCAAAGCGGACCTTCAAGGGTCACAGGTCAGCGAATAATACCAGTGGGATCGACGGGATGCGACGCAATTGTGGTGGTGACATGCGTGCTTCTTTCCCCACAGAAAGATGGTCACCTGCCTGTCCGTGTCCATGGATGGGACGCTCCTTGTGTCGGGATCCCACGATGAGTCAGTGCGACTCTGGGACGTCCAAAGCAAACAATGCGTCCGTTGCTTCGCTCACAAAGGTGCCACTTGCATCCAAAAGCGTCAGCTGGTGACGAGGACTGCTGTTGTTCAGAATGCTTAGCGTTGTTTCAAAGCCAATTGCTTGCAAATGTCTTCTATTGATGGCAGAGGACAGACAATGCACACGGTTTACTAACGAATGTCTTCCATTGATGGCAGAGGACAGAAAAGGCGCCGTGTGGTTTACTAACAGGAGGGCGCCTGATACTGGCAATGTGGACAGTTGGCTCAGGTTGAGCCAACGACTAAGGATGAAAAGAGTGCTAGAGGAACTTGCTGACGACTTCGTCGTTGCACTTGTGTGAAAGAAGATGGCCGACGGACTTTGCATTGACTCTTGCCCGCTTGGTTTGTGTTCAGGCCCAGTGACCAATGCCAGCATCATGGTGGCTCCCGCCAACATGTTCCTCCCCGACTCGCGACCCCCCGTGCCCCTGCCGCGGTTCAGCCGCCACCGGCTGGAGAACGACGGCAGCTGGTCAGGCGAAGTGTGCGTCCGCCTCGGACTCCACGCTCAGGTGCGTTGGTAGCACGCCAGACGTGCGTGGCCATCATGACACGAGTGCGTCATTTTTGCTCGCAAGCATCGAAAAAACATCCCTTTGGCTGGCGCTTGAGATTTTTCCCAGCCGACTCAGAGCCTGTGTCTTTTCTTTTGCGCTCGGCAGAAGGAAGAGCCAGCCTACCTGCAGAAAGCCGATAAGCTGGCTACCTTGATGAACGGCGTGACCGAGAGGGTAAGCGAGCACTGACGCCATTCAATGCCCAATGTGCTTCTCAGGAGCCGTCTGTCGCTCTTCTTACCAAGCTGCTTTTGGGAGACGGCGAGAACGGCCACGCACGTGTGGCCGAGTTGGAGGAGGAAGTTAGGACCCTGAAGAAAGTCAACAAAGATTTGTACGACTTTTCGAGTCATCTGCTGACAAAAGCCACGTGAAGCTCCGGCCTGTTCTGTGAACAGCTCTTCCGGTCGGTCAACTTGCGTCGAGCCAATAAAATCAACAGTCAATCACTCTACTGTCTTTGATTGCCCATCGTGAGCGACGCTTGGCTTGGCCCAACAAAAGCCAGCTTCTCACTCAGCAAGCCATTCATTGCGAGGGCGACCGTCGGTGGCGTGCTTCCTCAACTGACCTCAATTTTCTCCAGGCGGAGACACAACTCAAGTTAGCCAATTGCCGCAAGTTCACCTTGCCAATGCTTTGAGGACGTCAGATGTGGCCGCTGTTTCCCCTGAAATGTCAGAGGCAAGCGTTTCCATTTTGAAATGACCATTTGGACGGCATTCCTAGGAAATCACCATTTGCCATATTTTTGCCATGGGCTACGTTGGCGGAGCATGTCCTCAAACACTTCTGTTGACCGACCTCGCTGGCCCAGCCGGGGACTCAAAAGATTTTCTTGTCGACAGTTCAAAGTGAGGAAATGGGTCATCTTTTAATAGAGGAGTTTCAGGTAGACAAAAGTGGTAGCTTTCAGGCGAGCGTGGGCGGGACGCGGCGCCACAAACCTCCGCACAAGCAGTTCTTGATCCATCGCTGCTCCCACTGCTTCATGGCATTGCTGTTGTTGGGCGATCGAAGCATGGTCACACAGCCGCACCTGCCAGGACAAGCTGGGAGTTGAGTCTGCCCGTCGCCCCTTCCAAGTCTCAACATGACTCACCTGGTGCAGGCCTTGCTCTCCTCCGTGGGACAAAGGCCCATGTGGACACAGCGGAGGTTGTCTGTCCTCTGGCAGCCGGCGCTCCTGTTACAAACATGGCCAAATCGAGCATTTTTGTCTAACAAGTCCATCCCACAATGTCTAATTCAAAGAAGAGTGTATGAAAAGCAAAATATGGAAACAACTCATCTTCTGTCATGGTCATTGACAGCAGTCAAAAGTTCACATTTGAAAATAGGGTGAATTTTCACGCACATGTAGTGACACACTTTTCACAGATGTACTATAGTTATAGTAATATATCGCGTTACGCAGAATTGTGTCTTAAGGTGGCTTGCACTTGGGAAATGCGAGGTTTTGAAAAAAAATAAAATGAAGCATTTTGGGGAAAACCAGTATACACGTGAGCCCGAATGAAGGCTCTGTGTGTGTGTGTGTGTCTGTGTGTTCCTCTGTGTCAAAGTCAAAAGTCAGCTTTATTGTCTATCCTTTCATATGTCAAGACACACAAAGAAATTTCCATTTCCTCTATCCCACGGTGACGAGATTACACATACACGATAGACATACAAGTAGACGACACAAAATAGAAACAAGAAGGCACAAACAAATAAGTAAATAATATGAGTGATGAATAAATAATAAACAAATAACCCAATAAATAAGAGCAAAACTGAGCCAGTGTGCATACAGCAGACAGTAAGCATAGCGCAAAGTACAGGACGCTACGCAGAAAGGGGGAGCGAGTTCAGGATCCTAACAGCCTGGAGTATGAAGTTGTTGGTGAGTCTGGTGGTGTGGGAGCGCAGGCTCCTGTACCTCTTCCCAGAGGGCACAAGATCAAACAAAGAGTGAGCGGGGTCACTCACAATCGTGGTCGCCTTGCGGGTGAGATGGGAGGTGTAAATGTCCTTCAAGGAGGGGAGTGAAGCACCAATAATCTTACTAGCCGTGTTCACTATGCGCTGCAGGGCCTTCAAGTTGTAGTCAGTGCAGCGGCCACCCCAAACAGCAATACAGCTGGAGAGGACGCTCTCAATGGTGCCGCGGTAAAATGTAGTCATGACGGCCCGGAGGAGCGCTCGCTCGCCTGAGTCTCAGCAGGAAGTACCGGCGGCGCTGGGCCTTCTTTGCCAGTGATGCGGTGTTGGTAGACCAGGAGAGATCCTCACTGATGTGCACCCCCAGGAACCTGACGCTGCTCACTCTCTCCACCACAGCACCGTCGATGGTCAGCGGCAGGTGTTGGGTGTGACCCTTCCGGAAGTCAACAACAATCTCCTTGGTCTTGTCGACGTTCAGCAGGAGGTTGTTGTCCCTGCACCACGTGGTCAGAAGGTCAACCTCCAGCCTGTATTGAGTCTCATCTCCCTTGGTGATGAGACCCACCAGCGTCGTGTCGTCAGCAAACTTCACTATGCGGTTGTCGCTGTAGGTTGCAGTGCAGTCATTCGTCAGGAGGGTGAAGCGCAGCGGACTGAGCACGCAGCCTTGGGGGGCCCCTGTGCTCAGCGTGATGCTGGCGGAGATTTTGTCGCCAACACGTACCACCTGTGGCCTCTGACAGAGGAAGTCCAGTAGCCAGTTGCAGAGGTAGGTACTGAGGCCCAGCTTGTCAAGTTTGCTGATGAGACGTTGTGGCACAATGATGTTGAAGGCAGAACTGAAGTCCACAAACAGCAATCTCACATACGAGTCCCTTCTCTCCAGGTGGGTGAGGGCCGAGTGGAGAGTGCAGATGGCATCCTCAGAGGACCGTTTGGCTCGGTACGCAAACTGGAAGGGGTCAATGGTGGGGGGAGAACGGATCGGATGTGCTCCATGACAAGCCGCTCAAAGCACTTCATGATGATGGGCGTAAGTGCCACGGGGCGGTAGTCATTGAAGCAGGACGGAGCAGGTTTCTTCGGCACAGGTACGATGGTGGCAGCTTTGAATCACGACGGGACGATGTGTGTGTGTCCCTCTGTGTGTGTGTGTGTGTGGGGGGGGGGGTCCCTCTGTGTGTGTGTGTGTGTGTGTCCCTCTGTGTGTGTGTGTGTGTGTGTGTGTGTGTGCGTGCGTGCGTTTGTGTGTGTCCGTCCGTCTCTCGCGCTCTCTCTCTCTTTCGCGCGCTCTCTCTCTATCTCTTTCGTTTGCGCTCTCTCTCGCTCTCTCTTTCTTTCGCGGGCGCTCTCTCTCTCTTTCTTTCTTTCTTACCTCCCAAGGGCATCTGAGGGGGCGAGCAAGGCGGCTTTTCCAAAGTGAAGCCTGACGGGCTGCTTGCCCTGCAGACGGATAGTGACGCCGTCGTTGACAGGCAGCCAATCCATGCCGGGCACCAGAAGCTGACTAGGGAGCAGGCAGCACTCGTCAATCAGGCTCTCGTCGGGCTCCTGCGGGGGGGCGTCGTCTCGGCCTGCCAACGTGCAAGTGCGTTAAGACATGGTGGCATGATCCCTCCCCTCCCATCAAAAGCACCTTGCTGAGGCTGAGCTCAAATGCATTTGTTTACTCTCTCAATGTTGGCCACATGCAGTTGCCAGCGACTGCAAGTGGCCAAATTGTCCGACGCTGTTGCTTATTGTGAATACAGATAGACATCATTTGCTCCTTCATGTGGGCGATGCAGACCCGGATAACGGCTGCTCTACGACCGATCCAAAAATAGTGGATACATTTTATGACCCATCCGAAAACTGGATATATTTAGTCCGGCCGTTCATACGTGTTGATGCGAGCGGGTAGACGTTCTTACAGCACAGCCACAGCTTGGTGAGCAAGCGGAAGAGCAGTTGCAAACTGTCCTGGCTGTCCGACGTGGCTGTAAAGGTGGGAAGGCAGCCGGGCTTCAGCAGACCCCAGATTCGGATCATCACCAACATTTCCCGCAGCATTCCCAGAGAGGCTCCATCTCGCATGAAACCGAAGCCAGGCCGCACCAGCGAACCCTGAACAGGAAACGGATTGGGTTGAACCCCCAAGCGCTCACCCCCACCCAGGCTCACCTGGTTGGGGAGATTGGCCAGCAGGTAGAGGACAAAGTCCCCGACCCACTGGATGAGCTGTTGCAGGGACTGCAGTGGGGCACCGTCCAGCACAAACTCCTCCGTCTTCAGGTTGATCATCACCTTGTCGATGTCTGCGGACACAGTGGCGGCCCTATTGGCTCAGCTCACCAGCGTGTGTGAAATTGGCGTGGGGCCGCCTTCTCACCCGAGTCCAAGTTCTTGGCGCAGATCTCGCTCAGGCGCTCTCCTGGACTCTTGTCGGGGGTGTTGAGGACGTGCGGTCTGAGCAGAGACTTAAGGGTGGAGCTGATGGCGATGAGCAGAAGCTTGGCGTGGAAGTCACAGGCTCGCACCGCTGTGGCCGTCGACAGCTTGCACAGCGACGCCTTGACCGCTACGATGCGCGTGGCCAGGACCTGCAACACCGACCGCCACGCGTTAGGCTCACACGGAGGAGGGGAGCATCAACGAGTAAGCGGCGAGCACAGCAACGGACCTGCTGCAGGGCCTGGTTTTGCCTCATGTACTCCTCATGGAGCTTGTCCACCAGGTTGTGGACCATGCCGGGCTGCACGTGCAGGAGGACATCCCACCAGTCATAGCCTGTCACCATGCAGTATTCCAGCAGGAACAGCAGATGGCGCAGCGTGGTGTTCATCTCCAGCACTTGACCCATCGATGGCGACACTCTCAGCATGTGCAGCTGACAACCAGTCACATAACTCGTCATGACTTGTCGAATGGCGAAGAGCAAACAGAGCAAGCCCGGCCGTGTGTCAGACCGACAGACGTTGCAAAAGCTTCTTCGCAACAAAACGCAAAGCCAACCCCTCTTACGCCTTGCAGCAAATCTGGCTTTTTCTCTCGCGCCGCCAAAACATCCCCCCCCAAGGTTAGAATAGGTTGAGAAATGGCATGATGATGAGATTTCATTTCCTTTGCAATTTTGTAGTCACCCCGATGCTTTTTATTTGCTTTCAGAGCAGCTTTGTTAGCTTTCATTATCTTAGCTTCCACAAAGACGTGTCACACGTGCACCTTCACCTTGCCATGATTATCGACTCCGGCCAGGGCCAGCGAGGTCCAGGAAAACTGCAAGGCCTTGAAATGGAGGCCGGGCGCCCCAGTTCTTTGCCGTTTGACGGCCGACTCGTCTCCCGGCCGCTGCCCTGGTCCACCGCAGCCAGCCACGGCGCCATAGAAGACGCCCATTGTGTGGAGGGATAGGCGGTGCAGGATCTGGATGGTGCCGTCGTGAAAGGCCAGAGCCAGACCTGAAGCAGCACAGTGGCGGGCGGCCGTCAGCCGCGGGCGGCCGTCAGCGGTGGGTGGTCTGCCGCACTTACCCAGTCCGGGGCAGAACTTGGTGTCCGACGCTACCTTCAGGTCAGTGTTGGAGATGGAAACGGGCAGTTTGGGAAGGGCGACGGCCGACACTCTTTCCAGGTCGTTGGTGGTGGTCAGGATCCTCCACTTGAGGATAGTGGGTTGCTTCTCGCCCACTGGAAGGTCACAAGTGGCCCGTGTCGACCCAGATCAAAAGGTCAAAGGCGCTCAGGACTCACCAACAGGCGATCGATGCTGGAAGATGTTGTTGACAGGGAGCCCCTCCTTCCTCAGCGACCAGCACTCCACAATGCTGCCATTCTGGTTGGACGCGCACAGCAGAACCTGAAGGGCACACGAGACGGCAGCTCAGCCTCTCGAAGATATATCTTTGAAAAAGAGCTGCGTGGCGGTTTTGTGTCGATGAGACTGGAGCCTGGCTCCCAGCCAATGAGCATCACTTCTGCATCGCTGCCAGCCTCTTGATCTGCTCAATGAGGAAGGAGTGAGAGGGCGCCTTTGCTTCCTACTGCTTTGCTTTCAAACTTGACATTTGCGCCTCCGCACGTGGCGCAAACGTCTTGTCAATGCTAAATCCTCCACATGGCTCGCACGCCAGTTGGAGGGAGCTAAAAAAAATGCCTGGCGGCACGCTTTTCGACTCAAGACTCCAGCGGCCGCCAAATGAGACTCCAAGATGGCCGTCAAGTCAGCGAGCTCAGTTACCTGCTCAGAGTTCTCTCTGGTCAGGAACTTGAGGTGGGTGACGGCGGGGTACTTGTCTCGCCTCAGCGGGTCGGTCATGCAGCGCAGGAACAAGGAGGGCAGAAGCTCGGTGTCGATGCGGCACTTCTCGCTCACCACGCTCACCACAACCTGCGCACACACACACACACACGGCGTCAGGCACCGCCTGTGAGCCAGTCGCCAGCATCAGCGGGGCACCTTGTAAAACTGGACGGGCGAAGAACTGCTGCCATCGGTGGCGGCCACCACGATGTTGCCACCTCCCGTGAAGGCAATGTCAGCCAGTGCCACGCGTCCTCGCAGGCGACACAGACACTCGCTGGCCGTCAGCAGGGCGCCGCCGGGTTTGAGCAGTGACACGGTGACCAGGCCGCTGACCGTCACCGCCAGCCAACCCTCCATTGGCTTCCCGCCAAACAGGGTCAAGGATGGCGAGAACTTGACCCGGGAGAACTTTTCACCAAAGTTTGTGGAACCCGACTGCAAACAAACAGGTTGACTGCCGGAGCAAGGAGAAATGTGGTGGCGCCGGGTGGGCGGATACCATCTCCACGTGCAGGGCTAATTTGACGCCGTTGTGCAGCCAACTCAGCGCCACGATTGGATCTCCCTCAACAGAACTGCTCAAAACACTGTGCCAACTGTTGACCAGGTGCTCTGACATGGACCAGCACTTGATGTGCCCGTCGCTGTCCGCTGACAGCAGTCTGGAGCCTGCGAAGCCAACGGATACCTGTTCAGACAGGCACCCACACGCCTAGGCTATTCAAATGCCCTGAAAAATCATTGGCAACAAAGAAATTGAGGAGAACAAGGTGGATTGCCGCTGCTCATGATCGCGTTTGTGCAAAAAGTCTTTGCTCGAGTTGTTCGAGCCACCACAACGAGGATACGGCCACGTCTCGGAATTTGGGTCTGTACGAGCTTATTGAATTTTGAAAGAAAATTACTCGGCTGACAGAGGAGACTGAACCAGAGCATCCAGGAGATACATATGTTGCCAAAGGATCAAGTTCTACTCTGGCAGTGGAATTTGAAGGTGTTTGTATTTTATTTTTTGGGACACGACAACACACTGCCTTTCACTGGAAGCCATCCATTTTTATTTTATTTATTCTTGCTGCGTTCTCTCTCTCAGCGCGTTGTCAGACCGTCAGTTGGAACACTGCTAATTCTGGTGACTAGGAAGTTATGAACGATGTGTTGTGAACGCCGTGACTGCAAGTCTTCACGCCTTCCCGTCTTGTTGTTGTTTAATTGCTCCAATCTGCCACCTGTACGATGAGTTGATCTTTGAGCTGCCTTTCAGAGGTTGGGTCTCCCGAATATGATGACAAGCACAAAATGTGTCACGTTGCGCAAGACTTTGGCGTTTGTCACCTGACCTGACTGGTCCCACTCCAGGCAGGAAATGACCTCAGCGTGGCCCGAGCTGATGGAGTACACATCCCAGGGATGCTCCGTGTCCATGATGTGGATCATCTGGCTGACATCTGCAATGCGTCAAGCAGTCAACCGAACAGAATAGTGGCTGAGGTGCTCACCGAACGTCGGATGCTGCTCTTGGCTAAGAGGAAGTGCATGCGCGTCCCTACCTGGCTCGCCACCGTCCCCGTCATCTTTTAGGTCAGTGGTGAAGGCCACCAGGTTTCTACAGGACCAGGAGCAGATCAGGGGATTGGAGGGGCAGTGGGTGTTTTTGGGGTGCCTCTCCCAATCGCATACGTACGCCAACTCCATGCTGCCCTGAAACACCGGCGTCAAACAAAACATCAACTGGAGGGTTCCGGCGCGCCTAGAGTATGCCGCACAGTCGCACCGAGGCTCCCTCACCAAGTACACGGAGAAGCCAAGATGTGGATCGGCCGCTTTTTCCCCACTGTCATTCCTCGGGAGATTCAATTTCCGCTCCTGCGGTGTGTACACCACACAATCTGAGGGAGGGCTTTCACTGGCGGCGCGACTATGTCAACTTTATTTGAGGAGACCCTTCGTCTGTGCCTCATATTTGTCATTCATTGGGTGATTCCCAACCCTTGCCAACCTTTATTGAGCCGAGGCACACATTGTAAGTTTGAGAAAGGAAGTTTAAGATGGACAGACGTACGCCAGACAGCTGATGTTGCCCAATACATGTTCAGAAAATATATAAAAACAGTAGCAAAATATTTGACCTCATATGAAAGCATCACACCCAGTAGCATAGAAATAACCCCTGCCTGCCAGAGAATGTAGAAATGCTTGGAAATTTATGTTAAATGTATGAATACGGAATCAACAGTGAAAATTCCGACCGACCGACACTTTATTGATCCCAGGGGGTCAATACAGATAGACAATATAAACATCGGACACCACAAAAACGATAACAAAAGAGAAAGTTTAATCGATAGGTTAATAATTGATAATAAAATAAATACTAATTAATATTTTAATAATTAAATAGGTCAACTGACGCACTGGTTAGCACGTCTGCCTCACAGGTTCAGAGGATGCAAGATCAATTCACTCCCTGTGTGGAGTTTGCATGTTCTCCCCGTGCCTGCGTGGCTTTTCTCTGGTTTCCTCCCACTTCCTAAAGACATGCATAATAATAGTAACTACAAAAGGAAATTTTTATAAAAATTGCGTGTGAAGGCAAAGACTTTGAATGACTTCTTGCGGAATGCCGCCGAATGATGTTAAAACGAGTTGGATTACTTGAGAAATGTAGAAAATAGAAGTGCAACACAAAATTTTGGAGAATTTGTGGTGAAGTTCAAAATTGGAAATTTGTAATTTTTGGTAAGTGGGAAGTTGTGGTAAAGGTAGGAAAATGATGAACAGTTGAAGGTTGGAATGGGTTGAATCGGTTGGAAAATTTAGAAATTGGAGTTGAAAAACGAAATCTTGGAGAATTTGGCGTGAATTTCAAAATTGAAAATTTTGAATTTTTGGTAAATGTAAAGTTGTGGAATAGGTAGGAAAAGGATGAACAGTTGAAAGTTGGAATGGAAAATGTAGAAATTAGAGGTGAAAAACAAACTTTTGTGAAACTTTGCGGAAAGTTTAAATGTGACAAGGGGACATTTCTGAATTAAGCAATTTTGGGAACGTCGAGAATCGCACCGAATGTGATTTGAACGTGCTGAATGTTGTGGAATAGGTAGGCAAAAGATGAACAATTGAAAGTTGGAACGGGTTGAATATGTTGAAAAATGTAGAAATTAGAGTTCAAAATCGAAATTTTGGAGAATTTGGCGTGAATTTCCAAATTTGGAATTTTTGGTAAGTGGAAAGTTGTGGAATAGGTAGGCAAAAGATGAACAGTTGAAAGTTGGAATGGAACCCTGAACACGTCCCTCCCTTTAGACAAATGCCTGATGGATACACGAATGCTATTGAATTTTATAGCCACAATTAGTCACATTGCCAAAGATAATCCGAGACAAATCTCGCGGACACATTGGAGCATTTGAGCTCATCGCGAGAACCAAAAGCTCAGGACCTCAAAGCCCACATCGGTGTCCTTTGATGCGCCTGAGCTAATATGAAAATTATTTTGTACTTTCTTCTATCAATCGAAATAGACATAATGGTCTATAAATGATAATAAATGCAGAAATTATTAAATGGAAAAAAAACATACAATGTCTAGTTTGGGCCGCACAGCGCACAGTGCAGAGGTGGTGGATTAGATTCCGGTGTAGGTAAATCTACTCGGGTGTTCAGGAAAAAACAAATTCATCCGCAGCCGAAAACCTCTCAAAATATTCAATAGCATCAATATGCACATGGCTGACGTCAGGGCGCACGCGCGGCGATGTTGACAAAGGACGAGGAATTTGATCGATGGATTTAATGATTTAGAGTGCACAGATAGTTTGATAACATTATTGCTTATATAATAGTTATTTGATATATAATTTATATATCGTTATATGGGCCTGTGGAATATTTTAAAGTGCAAGAGCCGTCAGCGGCGCGCACGCATTGTTGACAAAGGACGATTGATGGATTTAATGAATTGGAGTGACGCAGATGGTTTTAATAACGTGTTATTTATGTAATAGTTTTTTGAATAACTCTGAATTTTACGTCAGGGCCGTTCTCAGCTCTTAGTTTGTGTTTATGTCACGTTAGCATACCTATCGTTCAGCCTGTTGTTGCTCACGTGTTGTTGCGATGCTGCGTCAGCAACGCGGCGGTTGTTTACATAAAGGACAAAGATTGACTCGACGAGCTGCTGCTGACGCGACGTTGCGCTGCTGTCGTCACTTGAAATTCAAATTACAGTAATCCCTTGCTACATTGCGGTTCGTTTATCGCGGTTTCACTTTGTTTTTGTTTTTTTGAAAAATTTTGAAAAAAATAAACCATATATAAGTCGCTCCTGAGTATAAGTCGCCCCCCCACCCAAACTATGAAAAAAACCGCGACTTATAGTCCGACAATTACGGTACTTTATTTGGGTGTATGCTTTCACCGATTCTTCAAGATGATATATTTTGTCAGAATGTTTGCCGTTTGATGTGATCTCATAAGATCTTTCATTAATCTGACCTGCAGGCACTGAAGTGATGGAGACTGTTATTCATAATAACTGTCGTATTTTATGAGAATCACTGATAGCAGTTTCTTAGTGATTTTTTTTTTTTTTTTTTTAATGCTGTTAATAAATGCATTTGTTTTCAAAAAACTTGTTTGGAATATCCATGCTTTACTACCTGCTAAAGGCAAAAATCTTTTATGCAATGACCTTTACAGGTCGCTTATATTACTTCACACAAACACTACGTCCATCTGCTCCTGGTTCGGCCCTCCGGTCCAAATTTAAAACCCAGTTCGGCCCGCGAGTCAAAAGGTTTGCCCACCCCTGATCTAACCCCAATTCCAACCCTTGATGCTGAGTGCCAAGCAGGGAGGCAATGGGTCCCAGAATTTGGTTGAATTTCAATATTGAAATTTCTGAATATTGGGTAAGTGGGAAGTTTTGGAATAGGTAGGCAAAAGATGAACTGTTGAAAGTTGGAATGGGTTGAATCGGTGGAAAAATGTAGAAATTAGAAGGGAAAAACAAACTGAGAATTTGGCGTGAATTTCAAATTTGAAATTTTGGGTAAGTACACCAGTCATTTAAAATGTGACGCTGTAGCCTACACCAACACTCATTAAAATACTATTTTGAAACAAACATTGAGTTCTGCTCAGCCAACAGAAAAAAGTTATGCTCTGCATCTTTCTTTATTATAAAGAAAGTGTAATTTGAAAAAAACCCAAAAAAACGTAGTGCTATGCAAGCTTCCTCCGATATAAGTGATCATCCGCGCTATGTGGGAATCGCGCCTGCACCCAAGACAGGCGAGTGTACCACTACATCATCAGGCATCCCACGGCCGGAGAAGGTTATTGAGATAAATTATACTGATCAAAGAATGCAATAGCGCTCGAAAAGATATGGTTTCATTAGAAATAATGAAACATCTAATCTGGGTGGGTCGGAAGATTCTCTCGCGTTTCGAATGATTACGGCTTCCATGTCGATTGGATTTTGAATTAATGGCCAATCCATGATTAACCGCTTCTTTTGTGTGGGAGGAGACAGGTTGAAACTCTGAGTCTCTTATAGTAAACCTGCCTGCGAGCAGGTTATGTTCACAGAGTAAATTACCGCAGTAACTGACCCAGAGTTACCGACTCTCTTTCTGGAACGGATAACTCAGGTTTTCCCTCATTTCAGGGTTAACAGTTTTCACATAACCCGTTTTCTGGAATACCCCTCTGGTGTAGTCCGTAATAGCCATGTAAAAAAAATTTACTTGAGCATTGTTTTTCAAGGTAAAAAACATTCGCAAATCGCTGGCGTTGGGCCGACACCACGTATGTCACAATCAAGTGAATTTTTATCATTTTTCACAAATCAACACAGTCGGTAAAACCACACTTAAAATGTTGACTGTTGCTCAAACATTTTGTCTCCTGTAAAGTGAGGATTTTGGGAAGATTCCGCCTGATGCAAGCAAAATGCCTTTTGGGGTTCATTCAACACAAAGAGAATCAATATGCCATGATCAAATTAGTGCAAGAGACTATGAAAGCGTCTCCATTCGAGGAGAGTTCGACGCTCACGCACGTCTCATTCATTGTGTGCACCTACTTCGAATGCAGCGTGGTCTTCAACAAAAACCTGAACACGTACCTCGCTTTAGACAAATGCCTGATGTATCAATGCTATTGAATTTTATAGCCACAATTAGTCACATTGCCAAAGATAATCCGAGACAAATCTCGCGGACACATTGGAGCATTTGAGCTCATCGCGAGAACCAAAAGCTCAGGACCCCAAAGCCCACATCGGTGTCCTTTGATGCGCCTGAGCTAATATGAAAATTATTTTGTACTTTCTTCTATCAATCGAAATAGACATAATGGTCTATAAATGATAATAAATGCAGAAATTATTAAATGAAAAAAAACATACAATGTCTAGTTTGGGCCGCACAGCGCACATTGCAGAAGTGGTGGATTAGATTCCGGTGTAGGTAAATCTACTCGGGTGTTCAAAAAACAAATACATCCGCAGCCGAACACCTCTCAAAATATTCAATAGCATCAATATGCACACTGGGAGCACTCATCATTGGACTCATTGCTTTTTTGTGAATTCAATGAGTGTTCCCACTGTATGATTGGTCACTGAACGCACCTCCTCCTTCCACTCAATGCGTGCGCGCTCCCGCGGCAGGGGAAGGGCGGTACTTATTCTAACAGGGCTGCTGTTGTGAGAATTTGAACCTCTCTGTAACTTTGCCTATAGCAGTGCTTCTCAAATAGTGGAGCGCGCCACCCCTTGGGGGGCGCGGTGCTATTCCTGGGGGGGCGCGTGTGACCCTGGGGAACAGGCTTTTTTTTTGGCAGTACTAGAATAAAGTGTAATTGCGCGTTCACTACAGCAGGGGGCAGTGGCGCTCTCATTGTTACTTCTGTCACGTTTGCGACAGTGCAACGTTTTACGACTTACAAGACAAGTTAGGATAGTCACGGTGGGGAGGGGGGGCGCGAATAGTTTTCTTCTTGCTAGGGGGGGGGCGTAACAGAAAATAATTGAGAAGCACTGGCCTATAGGAAGGCAAATTTGCCACAGTACCTGAAAAGAACCCCAAGACGGCAGAGAAAAAGTCAGTTGATAGCTTGGGCTCACCGTTTTGATATGGGGGCGAGGGATTTATTCTAACGGGTTGACATTCTAACAGAGCTCCTGTTACAATTTTAGGCCTCCCACCACCTGTAAATTGTAACTTGCTTCGGACAAAAGGAGCCTTCAGAACTGAAATTCATTCTCAGTCATTCACTCAAATCATTCTCGTTATTGATGATTTCATCACAAAACGTGCCTGGTTTTTTTTTTTTTAATGAACACTTCTTATGTTGCTGTCGTGTCAGCATTTAATTATTATGCATTGTCATTTTTAACTCAAATTAATAAATACAAATATATTAAGTATGGGTCCCATTTTTATAGTCTTTGGTATGACCCGGCTGGGGTTTGAACCCACAACCTTCCAGTCTCAGGGAAGACACTTTACCACTAGGCCACTCACTGAGCTGGTGCCTTGTTGTTGGCATCGATGCTAAACGTTGTGTTCCTCAATAAACCAGTATTTAACTTCAACTCCTTTATTTCCACATGTCCGTTTCTTGTTAGCTGCTAGTTCCTTGCTCGCTCTCTAGTCATTTGCTGTTCTCGCGATAACATAACAACAGCAATACTACATATTCCTCCTTTGTTTAGAATACAAAAACATTTTTTTTCTTTTTACATTAATACAAGTTGTCTCACATATAACAACAAACAAACTTATAGTCTCTCTTTTCAAGTCTGTCAGGTCTAAATACCATCAGACATTTAACCACACGCTGGAAGGAAGAGGAGAAAAGAACCAGAACAGGTTTACTCGCGAGGAGAACGATAGAGAGAGGAAACTCAGTTACAATCTCCATCAATTCTGAGTTCTCCCTCCACGTGCTCCTCTATTTAATGTTTTGGTTGCGCTGGTTACAGAGGCGTTGCTACACCAAAGGGAGGGAAGATTGTGTCTGTAGCAACGTTGATTAGCTAAGGAATGTAGTGTGGTGTGAACTAGCACTTCATTGTCGGCCTGTAACCCCCGCAGAGTTTGTCCATCTGTTGTTCTCCAGTTGTTGGCCGAGTCGTCCGCGAGTGAGATCAGATAACTTCAATTGCCACTTTCCTGTGGAACAATGCAACTAAACCTTGGCTAGACTTTATCTAATTAGTAAATTAACACGCAATAACAATGAGTGACTTGTCCTAAACACTTGAACAAGACTTGAGTAAATATGGGATAACTTGTACGCAACCACTTCAAACTGTGTTTAACACTTAACAAAGAAAACCAGTTCTGATCAACAACAATCTATGAACCAAACCTACAGTTAACTAAAAGGAATGGAAATTCTTTCAACCAAATAAGAACATTTCACCTATATGCAAATAAGCTCTGCTCATTGTTAGTGAAGGCCTCTTACAGGTACAAAAACACACAGATAACATAAGGACACGAAGGATACATATGGCTGACAGTGATCAAAAGACATCCCTGTCACTAAAGAGGAAGAACGTAGATAAAAGGAAAGCCATAAACTCGTAAATGACAAGGCTTTACTTAGATTATTCCAACATTTCCCCCCTGTTTATCCCATATTTGCTCAATGTTTATATTACCAAAGAACAACCACTTCTCTCGATTTTCGGTTGTCGGATCACAAGTATGAGCACAAATAAGTTTACACCAAAAAAGGATAAATGTTGCGACATCATTATTCGGAAACACACAGATCTGGGAAAAAGTCTGTAAACTCAAGTGCAAAAATTGCATCATCATCATCGTTATCATCAACATGTTGCTGTTCAGACATTAGGCATCCCCGGGCCATCTTGTCGTCCATGGGCGAGATTGCTGTAGTGATAAGACGATTAAACAGAGCACGGAGACACGGAATACAACAACAGCCACACAAGGTGAGTGTAGCAGTAATTGAGGACACAAGGGCTTTATACTTCCCAAAAGCAGTCATCCACTTGTTGTGCTCTTTCATCAATCACCTTCGTCAGGCTCCCATCAGGGGCGGTGTCATTCTGGATGAAGGTGCAGCATTGTTCCCTGAACATTGCGCAGACCCTTCCTTTCCCAGACAACAACATAACAAGAGCATTGCGGTTCTGGATTGACATTAGGGAAGGCGTGGCTAGCTGTTCGTGCACTGCCTCAAGTCCCGCTTGTGTCCGTTTGCCCAATTTCTGCATATTGCAATGGATGTAATTTATCCTGTCAACGTTCTTGTTCATCGTCCACCAGCAGCAAATGGAGGACTCCCATCCCGCTTCAATTTGGTCAATTAATTCTTATTAATCAGGAACTCCTCTGGGGACTCTAATTGCATCAATTTCAGTCAGATCATCGTCGCCTCTCAAATTTAAAGATATTGTGTTTTTGTTTTTTCCAGCTTTTTCCCAGATCTTGGCATGTCGGTACATATACAATTTTGGTTGACTACATTCTCTAAAAGCAATGGTTTCTTTTCTTTTTCTTCCATTCAACGGATATTATATAGAACACTTTGTCGCACATTTCACAATCAGTAAACAAACTATCCACATTCATTTTCGAGATATTGATTCCATTCTTTAACATCTACAGCAGTTGTTGACAAACAATTATTTCTTTACATAACGTTTTTGCCACTGTTAAGGCCTTCAGTGTTTATTTTGAAGCCAATTCAATCCATTTTTAGAATGCATCTATTATGACCAGGCATTATAACCCTGTGGATTGTGTTAAGCACATGTTAAACAAGCTCTACAATTTTTTTTTTTTTTTTTTTTTATAAACGTTTTGAATATGAATCAAATTCATATGTTGTATAAAGCTGACTGAACTGCCCCATTATCCCTCCTCTTGAGCCATGCGACACACAACCATGGCTCAATATTGCTGCCCGCTTGTATAGGTTTTTTGGAGGATAGGTCAGTCTTCTGGTCATTTATAGATACTATTCTCCACTCTTGCTCCTCTTTTCGTCCATAATTGAATTTCAGTCGATGGATTTTGTCGCTGCACATCTTTAAAAATATTTCAGTAATTTAATCTGCTTCTTCTGTGTATAAAATTTGAAGCGTCTTTTACACTACAGCTATGCAGTTCCGTCTGCAAGCTTGTTACGTCTTGGCACCTTATCAGTCTCGTGTGTGCCCTGCACACGTGCATATAGCTATTTTTCGTGGCAATTGGACTGCTACTAGCTTAGTTGTAGTTTCTTTTCAATCATTTTCTCATAGTTTATCACAAGAATCTTAGCAATTTGAATAAAAATCCAAATGTATGTTTTATGTAACTCAATAGTACAATTTAGGGAATCCATATGTCGTAAAGTGTTGTATTACTACATATGATTTCATCTCCATTCAATTTGACACACCTTCCAAAATGCTTCTCAGTGTCCCAGTAACTGGTTGTCTAAACCCGTGTTCCACATCCTAATTTTTTCCTTCCTCAAGGTGTCAAACCAATCCACTAATTGGAAAAGATAAAAATCAACAAAATAACCGTCAGTAGATTAATATAATAGTTAATTGTTGTTGTTTCTTAACTTCAACTCGATCGCTCTCTTATTTTCAAATGTAAAAACTTAAAAGTCTTGACACAACCAATTGACTATACCCTTTAAATTTAGCTTCAAAATGTCATTATTTTATAATTTTTCTTCATCCAATTCCAGAAAGCAAGTTCTTTCCATCTCTCAAATTTTGTTTCATCAAGGCTAGGCATTAATTCCTTTTCTTAATGCTAGTTTCTAATTAAGTTTCATTAATATAGTTTCTGCCCATAAACTAATTGCTTCCTTTTTTTTACTTCCTATTTTTACAAAGTCGTTTTTGTTTTGCGGTGCAAATCAGATAGACTTCAGTGACTACAGTATTCTTTTTTGCACCTATATTAGCCAATTTCCCCCTTTTAACACATAACACCTACAGCACACAGACAACACAAAAACAGTAGAGACACAGCTCACAAACAATACCAACAAACAACGCTGCGCAAACGTCATCCTCCTCTGACATTTTGGTTATACTCTTTTTTTTTTTTTTTCATCAGTGCCTTTCATCCTTAATGCAAACATTGTCAAGCATCACCCTGCTCCAAATATTCAAACATTCTCTGAGAAACTCACACTTTCCCTGCTTCGTCCGCAGCCGTAGCACCCCTCGTGCGAGGGGGGGGGGCGCAGCATCAATGTTGATTGGTCACAGGCTGGCCATTTCCTGCAACAATCATGATGCCGGCCCACCGCCCACACGAGCATAGCACAGGCCCATGCGGACAGTCCCGCCCCGCGGCTACGCGCAAGCGCAGGCACGCTTATCAGTCTCACCTTCTCAAAGGGCAGGCCAACTTTGCTGTTGCCCCCTTCATCATTGTCACATTCGACATTTTTCTTCTACACAACATTTGCCGTCTCTTATTCTCGTCCTACCAAGCCACCGTTCTAGTCACTTCCTGCCACACACGTCTTATTTTCTCTACTTCCACACACTGCTCATCTTAGTTTCTCCAACCAACTTAAACACACCATCATCCACTTCACAATTTCCCTATTATTGCTCAACAGCCTCCAGAACATTCTCCATGACTGATTTCTTCCATAGAACACACCTCTCACTCGCACTCATACGCACACCCATTCATGAGGATCCTCTGCACGCACACGCACACACACACCAGCACAAAAGCATGACGCACAACATATAAGAACACACATAGAACGCACTAAGAACACCTTTTTGCTCGTATTACTTGTCAGATTTATTCTCTATTTTACTTTTAGAAGCTATTTGTAATTCCTTTCCATTTATTTTGCAAATTTTAACTTAAGTGTTACTTTAAATTACTTTATCCTTTTAACACAAATATCTCCTGTATATTTAAGCTAATTTCTCTTTGATTTTGGCAGCCAGGTTCCCACTTCATTACATGGAAATCTGATATGATTTTGGCCTAGTCATAACTGTCTTTGTTCATTTGTGCAGTCGCGTGCCATGTGACCGTTTTCCCCGCAACTCCAGCATTCTATTGGTCTACCGGAAAAGTGTCTTTTGAAGCTTTCATTTGTTTTTGTTTTTGTTTGTCTATTACTACTCTTTCCGCATGGAGGGTTTGATTTATGTATACCTCCCGCTATGATCTTTAGTTTTGAATTTGTAGCATGTAATTTCTCTACATGCTTCTCTACTTTCTCTAGACCTCCCCCTTCTTCTCTAGCTCTCTGTAAATTTTGGTTTTCTCTTGCCTGCCTACTGTTAGGCCCAGTCTCATCATCTTCCTACCTGCAATACAGTGCTTTCTGAGCTCTCTCTCTCGCGCTCTCTCTCTCGCACTCTCGCGCTCTCTCGCACTCTCTCTCTCTCTCTCTCTCTCTCTCTCTCTCTGTCTCTCTCTGTCGCTCTCTGTCTCTCTCTCTCCTACATCATCAGATGCCTTCTTTAATTTCTTTAAGATTTCTTTTTGTTGTTTCGTTTATGGCACCTAAGTCCAATAATTCTGTTGTTTTTAGTTGTCCCTCAAATTTATATTTTTTAACCCCTTTATCGAACATTTTTTAAGTCGGTCGGGATCCTGCCTTTCAATTATTTTCCAATCTTTACATTTTAGAGTATCTCAGATATTAGTTTTACTCTTCCCGTTCCCCATTTTAATCAATTTGGTCCCAACTGTAAAACCATAGGGGTTTCTAAAGTCGGGTGTTTCCAGTGGGATAACGAAAAGATCCTGTGGTGATTCTCACTTCTACCAGCGTTCTGGTGGAGAATCGTTGCCTATTGCGTCCACAGAACCACGTTATGTGTTCCCCACTGCTTTAATATGAAATACTATATCTAGTGATACGTATTCCCATTCACACTCTCAATCATACAGTATTGCGTGACTTTCGGTTTAACTTCCTGTTTCCCGCGGACTACGCTAACCCTTTTAAACGGACTTCTCCGCCGGACACCTTTGTCCTTTTATTTAAACGGACCTTTCCGTTTAGTTTCTTCTCCGTTGAGTAACTTTTATTTAAACGGACCTTTCCGTTTTGGTACCTTTAGAACGGACCTTTCCGTTCTGTCCTAGGACTTTTATAGGGCACGACGAGCCCTCGGCCGCTCATTCTTTTAAAAAAACAAACAAAAAAAAACTCACCCTGTGGTTCTCCTCACCTCTGCACCTGGGATTGCCTTCAACCTTTGGATCCCAGCTGGCGGAGCAGACAGCCAGCCCTTGAAAAGGATTCTAGGACCCCACCTAGGGAGGTCCTGCCACGCGCAGTCTTTCTGGATCTCCGCTGCCGCCCGCTGGAATCCTCAGGTGTATTGGCATCCGGCTCGAAGGACCAAATAAATTTCAGGTCTAAATACCATCAGACATTTAACCACACGCTGGAAGGAAGAGGAGAAAAGAACCAGAACAGGTTTACTCGCGAGGAGAACGATAGAGAGAGGAAACTCAGTTATAATCTCCATCAATTCTGAGTTCTCCCTCCACGTGCTCCTCTATTTAATGTTTTGGTTGCCCTGGTTACAGAGGCGTTGCTACACCAAAGGGAGGGAAGATTGTGTCTGTAGCAACGTTGATTAGCTAAGGAATGTAGTGTGGTGTGAACTAGCACTTCATTGTCGGCTCGTGACCCCCGCAGAGTTTGTCCATCTGTTCTTCTCCAGTTGTTGGCCGAGTCGTCCGCGAGTGAGATCAGATAACTTCAACTGCCACTTTCCTGTGGAACAATGCAACTAAACCTTGGCTAGACTTTATCTAATTAGTAAATTAACACGCAATAACAATGAGTGACTTGTCCTAAACACTTGAACAAGACTTGAGTAAATATGGGATAACTTGTACGCAACCACTTCAAACTGTGTTTAACACTTAACAAAGAAAAACAGTTCTGATCAACAACAATCTATGAACCAAACCTTCAGTTAACTAAAAGGAATGGAGTTTCTTTCAACCAAATAAGAACATTTCGCCTATGCAAATAAGCTCTGCTCATTGTTAGTGAAGGCCTCTTACAGGAACAAAAACACACAGATAACATAAGGACAGGAAGGATACATATGGCTGACAGGGATCAAAAGACATCCCTGTCACTAAAGAGGAAGAACGTAGATAAAAGGAAAGCCATAAACTCTTAAATGACAAGGCTTTACTTAAATTATTCCAACAAAGTCTCTCTGTATCGGATGGGCTTTCTTATCACTCGGCCCTTCCTGGTAGTGATGATATCTGATACAGCTGGGTCCGGTTCAGGTGGTCTCTCGGTTGCATGGTCGGTATTAGCACTCGGCACATCCACAGAGTCACTGTTGATTTGAGCATGAACCAATGGATGCTCAGGAACATCAAAGTCCATTATAATGGGCGTATGTCGTAGATGTTTGACATTCCTGATCACTTTTGATCCATCCTCTGTATTGACCAGCTCAAAAGAATTGTCGGCTGTGTTTCTCAAAAGAACATATCTGACATCTTTAAAAGTAGAATCCAGCTTTCCGTTCTCCATACTAGCAATGTAAACAACATCACCAACTTTAAAGTTGTGCTCCTTTGCTCTGTTGTGCTGGTCAGCATACTGTTTCATTTTAGTTTTGTACTCCGTGTGATGGCTTCTGATATCAACAGTTTTCTCCTTTTCTTTTGGTACTTCACTCGCCTTCTCCAGAGTTGGACACTTGGTGCGGATGTCTCGTCCAAACATAAGCATGGCTGGCGTCTCTCCTGATGCTCTGTGTGGTGTAGACCGATATGCCATTAAAATTTGTGAAAGCTCCTTTTTCCACACCTTTCCTTCACATTTAGTTGCTCTTAAGGCTTTCTTTAGGTATCTATGAAATCTCTCAATTTTCCCATTGCTCTTTGGATAATAAGGTGATGCTCTAATGTGCTTGATTCCACAGGATTTAAGGAAGTCTTCAAACCAGTTTCCTACAAACTGCCTGCCATTATCAGTGACTGCCTCTAAAGGGCTGGCGGCTCGGTGGCGCACTTGGGTAGCACGTCCGCCTCACAGTTAGGAGGGTGCGGGTTCGATTCCACCTCCGGCCCTCCCTGTGTGGAGTTTGCATGTTCTCCCCAGGCCCGCGTGGGTTTTCTCCGGGCACTCCGGTTTCCTCCCACATCCCAAAAACATGCTTGGTAGGCCGATTGAGCACTCCAAATTGTCCCTAGGTGTGAGTGTGAGTGCAAATGGTTGTTTGTCTCTGTGTGCCCTGCGATTGGCTGGCAACCGGTTCAGGGTGTCCCCCGCCTACTGCCCGATGACGGCTGGGATAGGCTCCAGCACGCCCGCGACCCCAGTGGGGACTAAGCGGTACAGAAAATGGATGGATGGATGGATGCCTCTAAAGGGTAACCAAATCTAGCAAACACCTTCTTTACTTCTGCAACTACAGTGTCTGATGAAATGTCAGAAATGATGACAGCCTCTGGAAATGAAGTATAGTAGTCTATCATGGTTAGGATGTACTGGTTCTGGATAGGACCTATCAAATCAATACCTATCTTGGTCCATGGTCTAGGTGGTAGCTCTAATGGTTGAAGAGGTTGATCTTCATGTAATGGCTGGTTAAGAACACAGGCGGAGCAGTTTCTAATCAGTCTCTCAACATCAAGGTCCATGTTGGGCCAATAGAATTTGCTCCTTAGATATTGTTTTGTACGGACCACCCCTTGGTGAGTCTCGTGTCCGATCCTCAGTGCTTGTTTCACCATTGCTCTCGGCAGCACTATCCTGTGTCCTCTCAGCACAAGTCCATCATACCTGCTCAAGTCTCCAGCACATCTGTTATAGGGCTGCAATTCCTCTGGAATTGGGTTTGGCCATTTTCCTGTCTCCAGTATTAACTTTAGTTTCTCCATTGTGTCCAATTGTGTCTGTCATTTTCTGTTTTATGTCATCAATACTTATGGCTTGTATTTCATTCAGGGTTACTGACAACACTCTGTCCACGTATGTTTCTACATACTCACAGCAGTCTGTCTCTTGTAATGGAAGTCTCGATAGTGAATCTGCAACATTGGTCTTTCCAACTATGTGTTCTATTTTGTAGTCATATGGTAGTAGTCTTAAACCAAGTCTCTGTATTCGCGGTGGTGACAGTGTTGCTTTCTCAGGGTTGAACATGTAAATGAGAGGTTTATGATCTGTTTGTAAAGTAAACTTGGCTCCCCATAGGTAAGGTCTAAAATGTTCCACTGCCCATACACATCCTAAAGCCTCCCGTTCTATCTGTGAATAACGACGTTCTGTTGGGGTCAGTGAACGGCTTGCATAGGCTATTGGCTTGTTCTGTCCATCCGATTGTGTCTGCATCAAAACAGCACCAAGTCCAACTGGACTTGCATCACTGATCACAACAGTTGGTGCCTCTAGTTTAAAGTAGGCCAAGCATGTCTCACTCACCAAAGCATCTTTCATTGCTTGGAATGCTCTTTCTGTTTCTTTTGTCCACTTCCATGCTTGTCCTTTTCTAGTGAGTTTCCTTAGTCGTTCTGATAAATTTGCATAATTTGGTATGAACTTCATCAGAAATCCACAAATACCTAGAAATGAACGAAGCAGTTGAATGTTCTCAGGTCTAGGCGCTTTGCAGACAGCCTCAACCTTTTTTGGGTCTGGTTTGATTCCTTCGGAAGAGATCACATGTCCAAGTATCTCTATTTGTTGTAGTCCAAAAGCACACTTGTCTCTGTTCAGGGTTAAACCTCTGTTCTTGAATCTCTGAAAGACTTGTCTTAGTCTCTGTTCCAGTTGCTCATCATTCTCTCCAAAAACCACTACATCATCCATGTAGCAAACTGTGCCAGGCATTCCGCATAACATAGAGTCCATAGCCTTCTGATAGGCTTCAGGTGCACTTGATAGTCCAAAGGGAACTTTCTTGAAACGGTAGCACCCTCTATGTGTGATAAATGTCGTCAAGGGTCTGGATTCTGGAGCTAGATCACATTGCCAAAACCCTTTCCTGGCATCCAGCTTAGCGAACACTTTTGCTCCCTGCACTGCTTGTAAGATGCTATCTACTGTTGGTACTGGGTGTCTTTCCCTAATCACTGCTTTATTCACTTCCCTGAGGTCTTCACATAATCTTACTTCTGGCGTTTCTTTCTTGGGAATGATTAGGATGTTAGAAACCCATTCAGATCCTTCATTCACTTCCTCTATAATATCTTGTATCTAGCTCCTGGTTTACAGCTTCTATCATGTGGTAAGGGACTCTCCTTAGTCTCTGTGCTATAGGTGGTACTTTTTCATCGACTGTTACCTTGTGGCTGTATCCTTTAATCTGACCAAGTCCTTTGAAAACTTGTTGGAACTCGCTGACAAGTTTGTCAAATCTCTCGTCTTGTGATACTTTGTTCACCGTTTCTCCTGTGTTAAGTATTTCTAACTCAAAGCTTGTTTTTCTGCCTAACAGTGCTTCTACATCTCCTTCTATCACATATATGTTATCTTTGACTTCATTGTTTTTCCATCTCAATACTGCCTCAAAGTAACCTACACATTTAAGTGGAGTAGTTTGTGCATATGCATAAAATCTCTTTTTAGTCGGTTTAAGTTTTGTTAAAGTGGATAATGTTCTTTGAAAACTTGTTGGTGATGTTGTTTGGAACAGGTCCTCTCCTATGAAGTTTCTTCCACTTCCTGTATCTATGACCATTTTCAGCCATTGTCCATTTACATTGACTCTTTCTGTGCCTTCAGGATCTACAGCATGGATAAACTCATCTGAGTCTGAATCAAAAAGTTCCTGCACTACTGCTCTCACTGGTTTACCAGTCTTTGATTTATCTTTTTCCTTATTTCTGTCTTTATATTTGTCACTGTTACTTTCTCCCTGTGCTTTCTTTTTCTTCTTGAGACACATGCGAGCATAATGTCCCGTTTTCTTACAGAAAAGACACGTTGCTCTCTTAGCTCCACAGTCGTCTGCTGTGTGAGTGTCCATTCCACATCTGTAACACTGGGTGGTGCTGTTGGCTTGCCCTTGGCTGCCTCTCCTTCCTTGCTTCGCATCTCCGGTCCGTCTGGGATCCACACGCACACTCCTCTCGGTGAAGCAAATGCGGTCGTCTCCAGCTTTGTGATAAGCACTCTCCGTGAAAAGTTTAGATTCTGCCTGCGCTGCTTCAAAAGCTCTTGCAGTTGACAATGCTCTATCTAAACTCAGTCCATCTTCCTGAAGCAGTTTGTCACGCAGCTTTCTCATTGCACATTTTTCCACTATTTGATCTCTTATCATATCGTCCTCCAGTGCACCAAAGTCGCATGATTTCGCCAATTCTCTCAACGCATTCACAAAAGCATCTACTGACTCATCAGTACACTGAGCTCTCTGTCTAAACTTGTGTCTCTCCAGGACTACATTTCTTCGTGGTGTGAAATACGAGTCTAGAGCAGCAACAGTCTGTGCATACGTACTTTTGCTTCCAGGTAGATTGGCAAAAATTCTTTGCGTAGGTGCTCCAATGCAATGCAGTAATGTGGCCCTCCTCACTAAGTCTGGTGCATTAATAGTTCCACTGGCAACTTCGAAAAAACTCTAGGAGTCCTTCCACAGGCTAAATTCTGTGAATAAATCAGAGGCCCCAAGGTTCAACGCAGCAGCCGCGTTCAGTTGGGCGTACCTGGGTTCAGGTGCAGCTTGTCCCAGCGCGGCTCCGGCACCATCGCCGTTCGACATGGTCAACGCGATACAGTTGTCTTCTCACTTTTTTTTTTCAGTATGGACGTAGAATCCTAGTCGTCCTTTCTTGCTTCTGGGTTCGTGATAAACCGTTTCCTCATCGCCAAAATGTTGTGTTCCTCAATAAAACAGTCTTTGTTTAACTTCAACTCCTTTATTACCACATGTCCGTTTCTTGTTAGCTGCTAGTTCCTTGCTCGCTCTCTAGTCATTTGCTGTTCTCGCGATAACATAACAACAGCGATACTACAAACGTAAACATCGATCTATATCGGCCGTTTTCTACCTCGGACATTAGACGCAACTTTATTTTGAAATCCAGTTCATTCTTGCTTGCTTCCTCTTTCCGGGAGCAGTGCGCAGCGTGTTGTGTTGTGAGCAGAGCAGGCACGTGAAAGGGGAGCCGACAACTACGCGGCTCCTGGGCTGGTGTCAGGGTTTTCCAAAACTATCTTGATCATATGATTATGTTGGAATGTATGTAACCAGTAATAAACAACCTTGGTAGATTAGTTTTATGCTTATGTTGGTGTGTAACCAGTAATAAATAACCTAGCTTGTTCCATCCTACACAATGTCGTAAAACATCCCCTGCTCTGCTAATCTAGAGGTCAAGGGCTTTTTAACTTGTCTATTCAGTCTACTGTCACCCCCACCCTTTTTCTCTTAATAAAGATGCTCTTGTGGGAAGCGAGAGTCAGACGTCATTCGATCATTGCTGTACGCACAGTGACGAATGGACTCTCTGCCTGCAGGTGCCCAAAAAGACTTAACTGTCTCCCATGTGGTTCTTGCAAAATAAGTTAGAGTGAGCACCACCCTAACATTTTGGTGCCGAAACCCGGGACCCTCATACCCACCATCTGACTGACGGAGGACGACACGCTGTACAGCGTCGACGGGCCAGCGTCCATCTAGCCGGACCTGGTAAAGAAAGACCTAGGAAGGAAATTCTTCGCTGGGCCAGCATCTTAGGTCTGCCTTCGTCTGACAGATGTGGATTGACGGGACCCGGCTGAACAGCGAATCAAGGGGACAAGTAAGTTAAAGCCCTAAAGTTGTGTGATTGTGTTGTTGTAAGACGCGTAAAAAGTTAAAAAAGTGCACGAGATACGGCTTTGGTTTGTCCGAGCTACGAGATACGGCTTTGGTTTGTCTGAGCTATGAGATACGGCTTTGGTTTGTCCGAGCTATGAGATACGGCTTTGGTTTTTTCAAGCTAGGAAACAGCTGGGATTCTAGTCCTAGTGGAAGGAACGGGCTAAGAAAAAACAAAGGTTTTTTTCTTAATTGAAGGAGGGCGTAGATTCTCTTTTTCTCCGTTTTTCCAAGCTGTTTGGAAGGGTTTTTCATCCATCCTGGATAGGCCTAAAAATAAAAAGCGCTTGAGTTTGTGTGATTGAGAGTGACTGGTGGGATAAATGGACTAAATAGCAGTTCTAGCATTGATACACGGCAATAATACAGGCTAGTAATTGTTGAAAGGTCAATTTAAACTTGCATTGAGGATCCTCAAAGAAAAAGAATAAATTTTTAAGAAAAAAATTGTATAAACCTAAAGTACCAAATTAAGATGGGAAATAAAAACGGTAAATCCCTAGCTCTTGACGGAGATGAGAAGTACATGGCGAGTAAATTTGTTAATTGTATGCAATACATGCCGAAGTGGAAGAAAAAGTATGGAGTAGAAGGGAAGTTGAAAGTTGAAGTGTGGAAGATAGTGGTTGATGTTTTGGAGGAGAGTGTGAATAGGAAGTCAGAGGGACTGAAAAAGAAAAGAAAAGAGAAAGAATTGATTTGGGCTAGAATATGGTTGAATGCTTCACAAGAGAGAAGAGAACAAATCCAAAAGACAAAAGATAGAAAGATGAAAAGTGATGAAGCTGCGACCATGTTTGTCAGGCCGGAAGACAATGAGGCCACAGTGCGCAGGCGCACTGTCCCGGATGCAGCGCAAGCAGAGGAGCAAGAGAGGCTGTCCGCTTGTGCGCAAAACTTGTATCCAAGCATAACAGACCTGCGCCCTCCCCCATATAACAGCAAAAAAGGTCAGGGTCAAATGATTAGAAGCCCTGTACAAACAACAGGTTTAACCACTGCTGCTAGATTTTCCCAAAATTCAGACAATGTTGATGTGTGCCCAATGATCCAAGTGCCAAACCCTATTGTAGGGGAAGGCCAACCTCCACGTACATATGTTTTTCGGCCATGGACTTTGGAAGAGGCAAGGAAAGCAGTTGAAGGCGTTACCCCTGTTGCTGAAGACCCAGAAAAATGGGCAGAAGACATGGCTGGAATCATACATTCCTATAGACTAAATGGGCATGAGGCAGGAGAAGCTGCAATGTCTTCCTTGGGAAAAGACTGGGCAAAGGTTAGAGGAAATTACACAGGTAGAAATAATCAAGGGCCTTTTCCCTATCCCGTTGAGGGAAATCAATTGGGAGGGGAGTATGCAGCACAATGGAATGATCTTGTGCAAAGAGTGCGAACTATATTTCAAAGACGAGCGAATTATGGTCATTTGGCAGGAATAAAACAAAAGCCTGGGGAAGATACTGATGATTTTTGCTTGAGATTTGAAAAAGAATTCAGGGTGCATAGTGGCATCCCATTCAATGATGCAGCTGAGAGTGCTTATCAGCAACAGCTTAAAATTCCCTCCTTACTAATTTCCGCCCTGAAATAGGCAACTGGGTGAGGAAACATTTGGTGGAAGTAGATATTGCAAGTGTGACAACTATGCAATGGGCCAGACATGCTGAAAAAGTGATAAGAAAAGGCAAAGGTTCTGATGTATTTCATCTAGACGTTAATGACCTAGATGAAGATACAACAGTCTTCTTCCAAGGGTCCCAGAGGGGCAGAGGAGGTAGAGGCCAACAAGGTCGAAGGCCGCCACATAATTCAGAATCCTCATCAGATTCAGAGACCTGTTGGAACTGCGGGAAACGTGGACACTGGTCGAAAGAGTGTTTTAGAAAAAAACAAAACCAATCAAGGGGTGGAGGAAGGGGCAGAGGGAAAGCCAAATTCTCAGCATGACTAGATTGCCCCCCTATGACCTCTTGTGCTCCTACAGAGGAAGAAATAGTAGATGTCCATACAGCATGGGACATTCTGAGTGCATTAAAAGAAAAACCATATGTTACCTTAAACATTGGAGGAAGTGAAGTAGAGTTTTTGTGTGATACCGGAGCTTGTAAAACCGTAATAAAAACTAAAGTCCCTAATCTGAAGGCCTCCCAAAATACAATTTGGGTGAAATCTGCTGATGGGCAGGTACACAAGGAGAGTATCTCCAATCCAGTTGTAGTGAGAGATGACGAAACAGGAGTCATAGCTTCAGTCTCGATTGTTCTATCGCCAAAATGTCCCATAAACCTGCTGGGACGAGATCTGATGACTCGGTTGGGAATTGCAATAATTCCAGTAAAGGATGGCATGCGAGCATGTAGAGTGAGAGATATGCTGCACAAGCAGGTGAACAGATTTCCTGCTCCTATGACATCACTCCCGAACGGAATCTCAAGCTACCAAGCAGATTGCTGAGTGAAGCTCGAAAACAATTGTCACGACCTCAATCAGAAATGACACCATGTCACCATGAATACCCTCACTGATCCACATGATGACTATATTGAAAGTTTTCTCAGTGACACAGAAGTAACTTTAACAATCACTACTCTGTACACAGATCGCGGGTCATTTGCAGTTGCTGCTGTGCTCCTACCCGCTCCTCAGAAAGACAAATACGAGTTGTCGGCTGTACCCCACATTTCATTGTTCAAACCTCACAGTATAACATGGGCAGATGTGGGTTGCCGAATTAAACTTGCTGGATCTGTCACTGATTATGACAGTGCTTCTCAAATAGTGGGGCGCGCCCCCCGTGTGACCCTGGGGAACAGGCTTTTTTTTTGGCAGTACTAGAATAAAGTGTAATTGCGCGTTTACTACAGCAGGGGGCAGTGGCGCTCTCATTGTTACTTATGTCACGTTTGCGACAGTGCAACATTTTACGACTTACAAGACAAGTTAGGATAGTCACGGTGGGGAGGGGGGGCGCGAATAGATTTCTTCTTGCTAGGGGGGGGCGTAACAGAAAATAATTGCGAAGCACTGGATTATGAGGACAAAGGTGATGGGTGGAGCTACAGTACCAGTTGTGACATGTGGAAGCAAACAGTGTGTGAAGTAGCTGTTGGTAGGGCATGCGCTTGTGCGCTAACCTGACTAGTTGACATTTGTTTGAATGAGAAGGAGGAGGAGGAATTGGCTGGGCTTCCTGAAAAACTGTGGACAAAGGGGCCATCTGATGCAGGACTTTTAACGTCCATTCCACCAGTACAGATCAAACCAAGATCAGAGTGGCGTCCAAGAGTTAAGCAATATCCTTTAAAACACGAGGCAATAAATGGGATTACCCCTGTTATAAATGACCTTTTGACAGGAGGAATCATTAGGAAGTGCTCGGATTCTCCTTGCAACACTCCTATTTTTCCAGTCCAAAAGGCCAATAAAATTGATTGGCGAATGATACAAGATTTACAAGCAGTGAATGATGCAGTGCAGACAAGAGCACCTAATGTGCCTGACCCACACACACTTCTGAACACTTTGAAACCTAACCAGAAGCTTTTCACAGTAATTGATCTTAGCAATGCATTTTTCTCAGTGCCAATTCACCCAGACTCACAGTTTTGGTTTGCGTTTACCTTTAAAGGACAAAGCTATACGTACACCAGATTGCCACAGGGATTTGCTGATAGTCCAACTATTTTCATTCAAGCTATCATGGCCTGTCTGGCTGATTTTCAGATGTCAAACAAAAGCCAACTTCTAGTTTATGTAGATGATCTCCTGATAGCCTCTGAAACTGAAGCTGCTTGCAAGGAAGACTCCTTAGCATTGTTACACTTTCTCTGCAAAACAGGGAATAAAGTGAGCAAGAACAAGCTACAATGGGTCAGACAGGAAGTGAACTATTTAGGTCACACTTTGTCAGCTTCTGGAAGACAGATACAGAGAACCAGAAAGCAGATCATTGCAGATGCACCGAAACCTGAAACAAAAACACAAATGTCATTTTTGGGGCTCTGCAATTACTGTAGAGCATGGATCCCACATTATGCGGAAAAGACACAACCGCTGCTGAACATTGTGCATGGAGTCCCCATGGCAATGACAGAAAAAATAATGTGGACACCAGAAGCAGATGATGCTTTTGTGGTGCTGAAACAGGCTCTGATAGAAACTACAACTCTTATCTTGCCAGACTACAATAAAACCTTTGAGCAAACAGCAGACTGCAGGAATGGTTTTATGACCTCAGTGTTGCTGCAGAGTACCTTTGGTTTAGATGCTTACCTAAAAATGTTTTGTAAAGCATGTCCTATTTGTGTGAAACATAATCCACAAGGAAATATGAGACCTAAGAGAGGCTCATTTCCAAAACCGTCTTACCCATTTCAAATCATGCACATGGATTTTATTGAGCTCACACAAAGTGGACCTCACAAATACTGCTTAGTGATGATTGATGCATTTTCCAAATGGGTGGAAATAGTTCCATCTAAACGAGCAGATGCCTTAACAGTGGCAAAAGCCATCATACCGACTCATGGCATCCCCCAAACCATTTACAGTGACAATGGTCCACACTTTGTGAACCAAGTTGTACAGAACATGGCTGTAAACCTTGGGATAACATTAAAAAACCACTGCGCTTGGCATCCAGCTCAGTGGCCTAGTGGTAGAGTGTCCGCCCTGAGGCTGGAAGGTTGTGGGTTCAAACCCCGGCCGGGTCATACCAAAGACTATAAAAATGGGACCCATTGCCTCCCTGCTTGGCACTCAGCATTAAGGGTTGGAATTGGGGGGTTAGATCACCAACTGATTCCCGAGCGCGGCACCGCTGCTGCTCACTGCTCCCCTCTCCCCCAGGGGATGGATTAAAATCACACGGGGATGGGTTAAATGCAGAGGACAAATTTCACCACACCCAGGTGTGTGTGTGACGATCATTGGGACTTTAATCTTTAATCTTTTTAATCAAAAGCAGGTTGAAAAAATGCATGGAAACAACAGGCAGATCTTGGCCAGAGTGCCTAGACTTAGTGAAGCTCTATATGAGAATTACCGTTTTTTTCCGTGTATAGTGCGCCCCCATGTATAGTACGCACCCCTAAAAATGGCATGCTGATGCTGGAAAAAAGCTTGTACCCATGTATAATACGCACCCAATTTTTATGATTTTTTTTTTAAAAAAAAATATTTTTTTTTTTTTTTTTTTTTTTTAAGTCCCAATGATCGTCACACACGCAGGGAGGCAATGGGTCCCATTTTTATAGTCTTTGGTATGGTCTTAACTAGGCTGGATGTCATTTTTTTGTTGGCGTTGATTTCTCCGACTGCCCGTAAACGCACCACCGCGCTCCGTGCGCATGGAGCGTGTTTGAAGTGAACAGCAGAGAAGAAAGGAACAAGGCAAAGTGTTGTGAAATAAAATATTACCTGTAATACGGATTTAGGTAGAGAACTGAACTCTCGCTCTTTATATAGCTGACGTGTCTTGCTCATCCGTTCTGCGCATCTGTAATGGCGGCCTCCGTATGATATCCGGTTTGCGTGTGTGCGAGAGCGAGAGAGAGCGAGAGGGAGAGCGTGCGAGAGAACGCTCAACCGTAGCGCGCCGCCGACCGCCCAACTGCACCGGGCTGGTCGATTATTGTGACAGAGCCGTCGCTGAAATTTAGAAGATATTTTTAAAGTCCTGATGTACTTTCTAAAATTTAAGTGGACCTCAGTGCGCACTGCGCAGGGAGCTTAATTTGGTGCGGTCGCGCAACCGCAGCGCGCCGGGCGCTCACTGTCGCATTGCTTAAAGAGCGCCTTTGTGTTTTAGGATGAACAGCAGAGACCAAAGGAACAAGGCAAAGTGTTGTGAAATAAAATATTACCTGTAATACGCATTTTGTTATTTGCTGATTGAAACTGCTAATTAAACTGTGAATTGAAACTAATAGGAAGAAAACAACTCTCGCTCTTTATATAGCTGACGTGTCTTGCGCATCCGTTCTGTGCATTTTATTTCACAACACTTTGCCTTTCATCTCTGCTGTTCACTTCAAACACGCTCCATGCGACCGCAATGCTCTCGTATCAGACAAGGCTTGCTCGATCACCTGCTCGTTTGCTGTCCCGTGCGCGCACGAAGCGCGGTGGTGCGTTTACGGGCAGTCGGAGAAATCAACGCCAACAAAAAAAATTACATCCAGCCTAGTTAAGACCATACCAAAGACTATAAAAACGGGACCCATTGCCTCCCTGCGTGTGTGACGATCATTGGGATTTAAAAAAAAAAAAAAAAAAAATTTAAAAAAAAAAATTTTTTTTTTTTTTTTGTACCCATGTATAATGCGCACCCCAGATTTTAGGACAATAAATTAGTAAAATTTTGCGCACTATACACGGAAAAAAACGGTACTCCCACTTCAGAAGGGCTAACACCTTTCGAAATCATCCATGGGAGACCATATAGCCTACCTTTGTTCCCTGCAGATTTCCAAAAAGCAGATGAAGAGCAGTCCTTGGCAGACAATATGATAAGGACGCTCAAACTGAAAGATGTGTCAAATTCAAATTTACTGCCGCCTGATCTTTCCTCCTCACAGGTCGACAAACCCATCAATCCAGGAGACTGGGTCTACATCAAGGTCGTTAAAAGAAAGAACTGGCTCAGCCCACGGTGGGAGGGACCATTCCAAGTCTTGCTGACTACCCCCACCGCAGTGAAGATTGCTGAACGGCCCAGCTGGATTCACCTCAGCCACTGCAAGTTGCAGAGAGTGCTGGACCCCTAATTCGGAGTGGTGGGGAAGGCTAACTTCAAAGGGGTCCTATCGTTTAGGGTGGGACGTCTCAATGTTGGTGAAGAAAATAACGATTCCCACTCCGCTAGGCGAGGGGATGTCCCGGTGTCTCTGCCATCCTAGTAGCAATGGGGCTCCATATGCCAGATGGATCCTCTGCTGCGTTGTGGTTGGAGCGTGCTATGGTCTATGGACTCATTTGAACAGACCAAGTGACAATGTTGACCGTGGAAAACGATGGTCACACGATAAGAACTTTGAGGACTGGTCATGGGACCCCAAAAACCCATACGAAACCAACACGTGGTACCGGTACGTCAAGTTCACTGTGAGAGCCCACACACAGGCGGGATGTTATGTGTGTTCGAAACTCCCCCCTTCCTCCACGCAAGTTCACTTGGAGGCCAGAGCAATGAATGTCACTGAAGCAAAATGTATGGCATCCATGGGAGGAGTTGGATATCAACACCGTGTTGTCAAAGTGAGTGATGAAGACCCTTTCCGCCCTGGACTTGCGGAAGGCACCTGTGATCAGCTTTTCTGGACAAATCTCAATGTGACTGTTAAAGGACGAACATTACCGCAGGTGGCCTACACAGAGCGGCGACCTGGAGTGAACTATACGTGTTACATCCAAGGAAGTAAGACCCACAAATGCATTGACAGTGACTGCTCTCCAGGAGGAAACTGGATGGGAGCTTTGGACATCGCCGCTGAATGTCAAGATAGGAGAGCCATTTCAGTTGGGGAGGGCTCTCCGACTAACATGTCTGCACCATCGAACGGAACATACTTCATCCAGAATGGCTGGTGGCTTTGTGGTCACAAGGTTTATCCGATGCTGCCCGCCAGCTGGACAGGAGTGTGTGCACCAGTGTGGGTGACGGACCACACCTACAGGATACGACATCGACAGCTGACGACAGCACGCAACTCTTCTGGACGTCAACGCAGAGCGGTTGCAACCTTTGACCCTCATGACCCTATCTGGGGTGCGAATGTTCCAGACGACCATAAAGTATGGTCCGTTGGAGACAAAGTTGTTGGAAAACATTCACTCTTCATCGAGACACTGAACTATCGTTTTCAATCCTTTGTGAATCTCTCACTACAAGTCAACGATGGACAAAATAGAGAGATTCAGGCTATTAGGCTGATGGTCTTGCAAAACAGGATGGTTCTGGACTTGTTGACGGCAGCACAAGGTGGTGTGTGCCACATCATTGGGACTTCCTGTTGCACATACATTCCTGGAGAAAATGACACACACATCTACGACGCCATGGCTTCGCTGAAGAACTTACAGCAGGCCATGTCAAATGACAGAGTTCCACAACAGTGGGGTTTCTTTTCATGGCTATTCTCTGGCAACTGGTGGCAACTGCTGTTGAAACTAGTGTCTCCTGTGCTTGTTGTGCTGGTGTTGTGCTTGTTTACGACCTGTGTTATCCCATGTTTGAAGTCTGCTGTGACGAGGTACGTCTCTTCTACCGTAGCACACGTAAATATACAACTTCTTAGTCGTGACGGATGTGATGACCATGATGAAACGCGGATTGCGTAGGTGCTATTGTACTGAGCGTGTTTTACAGAAACTTGATGATTTGACCATCGAAAATGCTTCGCAAGTGATGGATACAATGATGTACTGTTTCTGTGTTTTTCTTTTTATTTTTTATATTGATAGCATTCTGGTCGCCTAAGGCAGAGGGACCGTGTGAGACTTTTCCTGCATATTAACATCGGCCAGCAGGTTTTTAGATCACACAATAAGTTTGAACTGGAGTATTGAGGAAAGTCCTCATCTTCACTGGAAGTTGTTGCTATCATTGTTTGTTGGTTTTGTCGTGTTTCACCCTACGCGTTCCCCAACCCGTTCGCTGTCATCTCAGTTTTTTTTATTGATCTTTTTATTATTGTTTTTACTATTCTTCTTTATATTTTCTTACTTATGTTTGATTGATCTGGTTCACATAATCGTATGATAAAACAGGAGGGATATGTCAGGGTTTTCCAAAACTATCTTGATCATATGATTATGTTGGAATGTATGTAACCAGTAATAAACAACCTTGGTAGATTAGTTTTATGCTTATGTTGGTGTGTAACCAGTAATAAATAACCTAGCTTGTTCCATCCTACACAATGTCGTAAAACATCCCCTGCTCTGCTAATCTAGAGGTCAAGGGCTTTTTAACTTGTCTATTCAGTCTACTGTCACCCCCACCCTTTTTCTCTTAATAAAGATGCTCTTGTGGGAAGCGAGAGTCAGACGTCATTCGATCATTGCTGTACGCACAGTGACGAATGGACTCTCCGCCTGCAGGTGCCCAAAAAGACTTAACTGTCTCCCATGTGGTTCTTGCAAAATAAGTTAGAGTGAGCACCACCCTAACAGCTGGTGCTATGGCTAGTGTCCAAGAAGACGAGGAAATTCGCTCCCCTTTGGGCTTCAAGTCATTCGTTTGGAAGCACTTTGTAATTTCCTAAATAAAGAGTTTGCAGTACCTTGTTGACTTTGCGTATGAATTGTTATAAATCAGGATATTGTTCTATATCGATCGTAGAGCACTATATCGTGAATAAATCACAGCAGGCTTTAAGATATCGGCAAATATCGTATCGCGGATTTTTGTACCGATATGATATCGTATCGTGACAAAACCCGCGATTTACACCCCTAATATTAAGTTGCTTTAAAAATACCTGAATAATAAAAATTTATTAATGATCTACACGTCTAATAGACATTTAATAGACGTCTATCCTGCAGACGTCTAAAAATCTTTCACATATAGACGTCTATTAGACATCTATGCTATAGACGTCTACGGCATAGACGTCTATTTTTATTTCACCTTTAGACCATTTTTAGACGTGTGTTAGCCGAAACGTCTGGGTAGCATATATACGTCTAATAGATGTTTATTAGACGTCAAAATGCTCGCAGGGGATGATCATCACAATGAAATATAAAGTCCCCTTTGTAATATATACTCCTTGTAGCATGTAATCTTCCCCAAAAAGTGGACCTCCTTTGCATCGAGGTTTATGCAAACAGCTCATGTAATTATCATTGCTTTTTGAATGAGTGTTCCGACTGAAGGATTGGTCATTGAACGGACCTCTTGTCAACGGCAGAACGCGAATGAAGTTCATTCATTCAATGAACTTAAAGAAATTAAATACAATAAAAACCTTTCTAAAAATGGAAGTTGACTGACGCTAACCTGTGTTCATGTTTTTATTAAAAACAAATTAGTACGGCATCGGTTTTCGCTTTCCATTCAAGGCGTGCGCGCTCCCGTGGCAGAGGATACATATTTTCACTGGGGTAACTACATTGGCACAACCAAGGGTACACAATCGATAATAGCTGGAGCAAGTAGCGTGTCATATGCCTTGACGTCAATGTTCCCTCTAATTTTTCATGTATCTGGGCATACACACAAGCTCCCTGAGCAAACTGAGGACTACTGTGAGCAATATCAGATATGCACGCTTTATTTTTAAATAAGTAATTTGGTCCACTTAAAAAAAGACAAAAATCTGAAAAATGGGATGTGTAGATGTTATACAGTATGTGAGAGTCCTGCTCTGGCCATGGGACGAGTCCTGCTTTGGCCATAGGAAGAGTCCTGCTTTGGCCATAGGAAGAGTCCTGCTTTGGCCATTGGAAGAGTCCTGCTTTGGCCATGGGAAGAGTCCTGCTTTGGCCTGGCTGAGGGTCCTGTTCTGGAAGATATGAGACATATACACTAGGGGTGTAAATCGCGGGTTTTGTCACGATACGATATAATATCGATACAAAGAACTACGATACGATATTTGCCGATATCTTAAAGCCTGCTGCGATTCATTCACGATATATCACGATATAGTGCTCTACGATCGATTTTTTTTTTTTTAAATAAAAAATATAGAACAATATCCTGATTTATAACAATTCATACGCAAAATCAACAAGGTATTGCAAACTCTTTATTTAGGAAATTACAAGAGTATTGCAGTATACAAAGTGCTTATTTTAACACTGAACTTTGATGTCGTGTTTTTTCTTTAAATGTGCGGCGAGATTTGTGCTCCCTGAATATTTGATCACCGCATGGCAGGATTTACAAACTGCACGTGTCTTGTCCGTTGAGCCATATTTTTCTGCTAATTGGACGTCAAACGCTGCGCGTTCGCTTCTCTTCTTGGGGGGCTAATCGGACGTCAGACGCTGCTCATTCGCTTCTCTTCCCTGCTAATCGGACGTAAAACGCTGCGCGTTCGCTTCTCTTCCGGGGTGGGGTGCTAATCGGACGTCAAACGCTGCGCGTTCGCTTCTCTTCCGGGGGGGGGGGGGGGTGGCTAATGGGACGTCAAATGCTTTGTGTGGCGGGCTCCATCTAGTGTGGAAACTGAGAAATGCAACAGAGTTAAGCTCAAGCTTCTTGTGCGGGCCATATTCAATTATGTTTTCAGAATTTGCTGTGGGCCAATAAAAACTGGACCGCGGGCCGCAGTTGGCCCGCGGGCTGTAGTTTGGACACCCCTACTCTACCACTAGGCCACTGAGCTGGTGTTGCTGTGATTGTGTGCGTCTTTGACACAAAGTGAGTACTACTGTCCACTAGTGATGGGTCCATGAGGCGTTGTGTATCGTTTCGACACATTGCCAAACTGTATTGACGGTGTGTCAATACTATGTCGCTGATTGCTGACACCCGCTGGACCCTAAAAATACTACAGGCAACCTAGGTGACAGACATGACTGACACTGATTTGATGACCTAGTATATACATTAATTAATTTAAGTAATTATATTTTATATTGTATTGTTTCACACATTCATTTAAATTGAAAATATATTTTATTTTTTAGTTACAGTCAATCAATAATGTGAAAATCTATCGTAACACGAAAATCTAAGTGAACGTGTTGTGAAAGACGATGCTTGTGCACTGAGATTTGTTTTATACTAATTTTTATCCATCCATCCATCCATCCATCCATCCATCTTCTTCCGCTTATCCGGGGTCGGGTCGCGGGGGCAGCAGCTTCAGGAGGGACTCCCAGACTTCCCTCTCTCCAGCCACTTCATCTAGCTCATCCCGGGGGATCCCGAGGCGTTCCCAGGCCAGCTGAGAGACATAGTCTCTCCAGCGCGTCCTGGGTCGTCCCCGGGGTGGGACATGCCCGGAACACCTCTCCAGGGAGGCGTCCAGGAGGCATCCTGATGAGATGCCCGAGCCACCTCATCTGGCTCATCTCAACGCGGAGGAGTAGCGACTCTACTCCGAGTCTCTCCCGGATGACCGAACTTCTCACCCTATCTCTAAGGGAGAGCCCGGACATCCTGCGGAGAAAACTCATTTCGGCCGCTTGTATCCGGGATCTCGTTCTTTCGGTCACGACCCATAGCTCGTGACCATAGGTGAGGGTAGGAACGTAAATCGACCGGTAAATTGAGAGCTTTGCCTTTTGGCTCAGCTCTCTCTTTACCACGACAGAGCTGTACAGAGTCCGCATTACTGCCGACGCTGCACCGATCCGCCTGTCGATCTTGCGCTCCATACTCCCCTCACTCGTGAACAAGACCACAAGATACTTAAACTCCTCCACTTGGGGCAGGATCTCATCCCCGATCTGGAGAGGGCATTCCACCCTTTTCCGATCGAGGACCATGGACTCAGATTTGGAGGTGATGACCCTCATCCCAACCGCTTCACACTCGGCTGCGAACCGCTCCAGTGAGAGCTGGAGATCACAGCCTGAACAAGCCAACAGCACCACGTTGTCTGCAAAAAGCAGAGATGCGATGCTGAGGTCCCCAAACCGGACACCCTCAACGCCTCGGCTGCGCCTAGAAATTCTGTCCATAAAAATTATAAACAGAATCGGTGACAAAGGGCAGCCTTGGCGCAGTCCAACCCTCACTGGGAAAGAATCCGACTTACTGCCGGAAATGCGGACCAAACTCTGGCATCGGTGATACAGGGACCGAACCGCCCTTATCAGTTGGCTCGGTACCCCGTACTCCCGAAGCACCCCCCACAGGACCTCCCGAGGGACACGGTCGAACGCCTTCTCCAAGTCCACAAAACACATGTGGACTGGTTGGGCGAACTCCCATGCACCCTCAAGGATCCTGCTGAGGGTGAAGAGTTGGTCCACTGTTCCACGGCCAGGACGAAAGCCACACCGTTCCTCCTGAATCCGAGGTTCGACCTCCCGACGGACCCTCCTCTCCAGCACCCCTGAATGGACCTTACCAGGGAGGCTGAGGAGTGTAATTCCCCTGTAATTGGAACACACCCTCCGGTCCCCCTTCTTAAAGAGGGGAACCACCACCCCAGTCTGCCAATCCAGAGGCACTGTCCCCGATGTCCACGCGATGCTGTAGAGACGTGACAGCCATGACAGCCCCACAACATCCAGAGCCCTTAAGAAATCCGGGCGGATCTCATCCACCCCCGGGGCCTTGCCACCGAGGAGTTCTTTAACTACCTCAGTGACTTCAACCCCAGAGATTGGAGAGTCCGCCTCAGAGTCCCCAGGCCCTGCCACAACAATGGAAGGCGTGTCGGTGGAATTGAGGAGGTCTTCGAAGTATTCTCCCCACCGACACACGACGTCCCGAGTCGAGGTCAGCAGCACGCCATCTCCACTGTAAACAGTGTTGACGTTGCACTGCCTCCCCCTCCTGAGACGCCGGATGGTGGATCAGAATTTCCTCGAAGCCGTCCGGAAGTCATTCTCCATGGCCTCGCCAAACTCCTCCCACGCCCGGGTTTTTGCCTCAGCAACCGCCGAAGCCGCGTTCCGCTTGGCCATACGGTACCTGTCAGCTGCCTCGGGAGTCCCGCAGGCCAAAACAGCCCGATAGGACTCCTTCTTCAGCTTGACGGCATCCCTTACCGCCGGTGTCCACCAGCGGGTTCGGGGATTGCCGCCACGACAGGCACCAATGACCTTACGGCCACAGCTCCGGTCGGCCGCCTCAACAATGGAGGCACGGAACAAGGTCCACTCGGACTCAATGTCCCCCGCCTCCCCCGGGACCTGGTAAAAGTTCTGCCGGAGGTGGGAGTTGAAGCTCTTCCTGACAGGGGATTCCGCCAGACGTTCCCAGCAGACCCTCACAGAACGTTTGAGTCTGCCAGGTCGGACTGGCATCTTCCCCCACCATCGGAGCCAACCCACCACCAGGTGGTGATCAGTTGACAGCTCCGCCCCTCTCTTCGCCCGAGTGTCCAAAACATGCGGCCGCAAATCCGATGACACGACTACAAAGTCGATCATCGAACTGCGGCCTAGGGTGTCCTGGTGCCAAGTGCACACATGGACACCCTTATGTTTGAACATGGTGTTCATTATAGAAAATCCGTGTCGAGCACAGAAGTCCAATAACAGAACAGCGCTCGGGTTCAGATCCGGGGGGCCGTTCCTCCCAATGACGCCCTTCCAGGTCTCACTGTCATTGCCCACGTGAGCATTGAAGTCACCCAGTAGAACGATGGAGTCCCCAGAAGGAGCGCTCTCCAGCACCTCCTCCAGGGACCCCAAAAAGGGTGGGTACTCTGAACTGCCGTTTGGTGCATAGACACAAACAACAGTCAGGACCCGTCCCCCCACCCGAAAGCGGAGGGAGGCTACCCTCTCGTTCACCGGGGTGAACCCCAATGTGCAGGCGCCCAGCCGGGGTGCAATAAGTATACCCACACCTGCTCGACGCCTCTCCCCGTGGGCAACTCCAGAGTGGAAGAGAGTCCAGCCCCTCTCGAGACGGCTACCGGAACCCAAACTGTGCGTGGAGGCAAGTCCGACTATATCTAGTCGGAACTTTTCTGCTTCGCACACCAGCTCGGGTTTCTTTCCAGCCAGAGAGGTGACATTCCATGTCCCAAGAGCCAGCTTCTGCAGCCGGGGATCGGACCGCCAAGGTCCCTGCCTTTGGCCGCCGCCCAGCTTGCAATGCACGGGTGGTGAGCCCATGGGAAGGGGAACCCACGTTTCCTTTTCGGGCTGAGCCCGGCCGGGCCCCATGGGCGAAGGCCCGGCCACCAGACGCTCGCCTTCGAGCCCCGCCTCCAGGCCTGGCTCCAGAGGGGGGCCCCGGTGACCCGCGTCCGGGCGAGGGAAAACCTGATTCAATAATTGTTTTCATCATAAGGGGTAATGTGAGCCGTGCTTTGTCTGGCCCCTCACCTAGGACCCGTTTGCCATGGGTGACCCTACCAGGGGCATGAAGCCCCAGACAACATGGCTCCTAGGATCATAGGGGCACGCAAACCCCTCCACCACGATAAGGTGACGACTCACGGAGGGGACTACCGTTTTTTTCCGTGTATAGTGCGCCCCCATGTATAATACGCACCCTAAAAATGGCATGCTGATGCTGGAAAAAAGCCTGTACCCATGTATAATACGCACCCAATTTTTATGATTTTTTTTAAATTTTTTTTTTTTTTTTTTTAAGTCCCAATGATCGTCACACACGCAGGGAGGCAATGGGTCCCATTTTTATAGTCTTTGGTATGGTCTTAACTAGGCTGGATGTAATTTTTTTTGTTGGCGTTGATTTCCCCGACTGCCCGTAAACGCACCACCGCGCTCCGTGCGCGCACGGGACAGCAAACGAGCAGGTGATCGAGCAAGCGTCTGATACGAGAGCATTGCGGTCGCATGGAGCGTGTTTGAAGTGAACAGCAGAGAAGAAAGGAACAAGGCAAAGTGTTGTGAAAGAAAATATTACCTGTAATACGGATTTAGGTAGAGAACTGAACTCTCGCTCTTTATATAGCTGACGTGTCTTGCGCATCCGTTCTGCGCATCGCTCTGCAATGCTCTCGTATCAGACGCTTGCTCGATCACCTGCTCGTTTGCTGTCCCGTGCGCGCACGGAGCGCGGTGGTGCGTTTACGGGCAGTCGGAGAAATCAACGCCAACAAAAAAGATTACATCCAGCCTAGTTAAGACCATACCAAAGACTATAAAAATGGGACCCATTGCCTCCCTGCGTGTGTGACGATCATTGGGACTTAAAAAAAAAAAAAAAAAAAAAAAATTTTTTTTAAAAATTGGGTGCGTATTATACATGGGTACAGGCTTTTTTCCAGCATCAGCATGCCATTTTTAGGGTGCGTATTATACATGGGGGCGCACTATACACGGAAAAAAACGGTATTTAGTATAGCGCAGGAGTGTCCAAACTTTTTGCAAGGAGGGACAGATTTAGTAACGTGAAGGGGCCAACATTTTTTTTCAAGCTTCTTGTGCGGGCCATATTCAATTATGTTTTCAGAATTTGCTGCGGGCCAATAAAAACTGGACCGCGGGTCGCAGTTGGCCCGGGGGCCGTAGTTTGGACACCCCTACGTTATGTTGATGTTGTTTATGCGCTGGATAGATTTTCTTGTGCGCTGAGAATGTGCGGGCAGTGCGCGATTGCGCACCGGCGCAGCTTGGAGGGAACATTGCTTGACGAGTTGCAAACGGAAGATGTGGAGGATGTGTACATCTTCATCGCCATCGGCTTCCTCGCTCTGAGCCTCATGGGGCTGCACCTGTACGACAAGCTGGACCAGCGGGCAAAAATCAGATGAAATGCTCTGTCGTGAGATGGCTGGTCTCAACGCGACAATGGTCAGGATACAGCACGCCAGTGTGAGAGACAACTAGCCGTGTGATCGATTAGTGCAAGCGCCGCCTATTGCTGGGGACGATACCCGGGGTGCCTTCGGAATAGTGACTCAGACTCTCTTGAAATTATTTAAACGTTACTGCAAGTCATTGTAAATTGTTATTGCTGTATTCCAATCATTTCTATATACAGATAATTTTCCAACTCCAGATTATTAGTACCGTTTTTTTCCGTGTATAATGCGAGAAATTTAACTAATTGATTGTCCTAAAATCTGGGGTGCGCATTATACATGGGTACTTTTTTTTTTTAATTTTTATTTTTTTTTATTCTTTTTTAATTTTTATTTTTTCTTTTTTATAATTTTTTTTTAAGAAAATCATGGTACAACAAAACCAACAACAGGACTGACCGACAAAGACGTGGAACAAAAAGACAGGGTGACATTACCAAAGACAGGAACAGAAACCAAACAGACATCATGACAGTAACACATGCAATGATCAGAAGGTGAGCGAGGGGCAGACAGGACTAAAATACAAAACACGTTATATTGATTGAGGTGACACAGGAAGGGAGGGGCGACGCGAACAGAAACTATGGCAACCTAGACAGATAGCAAAACTGGGGACGAGACATGACAAATCTCCCTCGAAATAAAACTTGAAATCACCTTTCTTCTTGTTTGTTGTCAATCGCGCATCGAATTCAGCCATCCTGCCCAACACACTTAGTCAGTAAAATTCATAATTGACGACACATCGTTTGATGCGATGGTGCAATCCTTGATGGTGTGTTGTTTTTATTGTTTGTTCTTTAATCTCCATCGCGGACCGGACGTCATACGGAGGCAGTATGACTGCGCATGCGCACTATGGATCCGATGCACAGAACGGATGCGCAAGACACGTCAGCTATATAAAGAGCGAGAGTTGCTTTCTTCCTATTAGTTTCAATTCACAGTTTAATTAGCAGTTTCAATCAGCAAATAACAAAATGCGTATTACAGGTAATATTTTATTTCACAACACTTTGCATTGTTCCTTACGTCTCTGCTGTTCACTTCAAACACGCTCCATTAGGGGTGTAAATCGCGGGTTTTGTCACGATACGATATAATATCGATACAAAGAACTACGATACGATATTTGCCGATATCCTAAAGCCTGCTGCGATTCATTCACGATATATCGCGATATAGTGCTCTACGATCGATTTTGTTTTTAATAAAAAATATAGAACAATAACCTGATTTATAACAATTCATACGCAAAATCAACAAGGTACTGCAAACTCTTTATGTAGGAAATTACAAGAGTATTGTAGTATACAAAGTGCTTATTTTAACACTGAACTTTGATGTCGTGTTTTTTCTTTAAATGTGCGGCGAGATTTGTGCTCCCTGAATATTTGATCACTGCATGGCAGGATTTACAAACTGTACGTGTCTTGTCCGTTGAGCCATCTTGTCTTTGGAATCCAAAGTGCTTCCAAAAGAATGACTTGAAGCCTAAAGGGGAGCAAATTTCCTCGTCTTTTTGGACACTAGCCATAGCACCAGCCCAGGAGCCGCGTACTAGTTGTCGACTCCCCTTTCACGTGCGTGCTCTGCTCACAACACGCGCAGTGCGCTCCCGGAAAGAGTAAGCAAGCAACAATGAACTGGGTTTCAAAATAAAGTCGCGTCTAATGTCCGAGGTCAAACACGGCGATATAAATCGATGTTTACCTTTAGCATCGATGCCAATAAATCGTAGAGCATTATATCGATTAATCGATGTGTATCGATGTATCGTTACACCCCTACGCTCCATACGACCGCAATGCTCTCGTATCAGACGCTTGCTCGATCACCTGCTCGTTTGCTGTCACAATGTACCCTACACAAATCCGAAACATTTGTTGCGGCTCCGAGTCACGACACAGTTTTGGTTTCCAAGGGTGGTTTTATTCCTCTTCAACGTCTCTCCCATACAGAGCCGCCTTTTTCACGTCCGCACGCCTTTTTCCCATGTCCGCACTGATCGCGGTGGTGCGTTTACGGGCAGTCGGAGAAATCAACGCCAACAAAAAAATTTACATCCAGCCTAGTTAAGACTATACCAAAGACTATAAAAATGGGACCCATTGCCTCCCTGCGTGTGTGACGATCATTGGGACTTAAAAAAAAATAATAATAAAATAAAAAATTTGGTGCGTATTATACATGGGGGCGCATTATACACGGAAAAAAACGGTAATCTATAATGTACATTGTGTGTCAGACATTGAAACCCTGGTTGAAGTCAGAACGGGGCTAGATAATAGGGGTGTAAATCGCGGGTTTTGTCACGATACGATATATCGATACAAAAAATCGCGACACGATATTTGCCGATATCTTAAAGCCTGCTGTGATTCATTCACGATACATCACGATATAGTGCTCTACGATCGATATAGAACAATATCCTGATTTATAACAATTCATACGCAAAATCAACAAGGTACTGCAAACTCTTTATTTAGGAAATTACAAAGTGCTTCCAAACGAATGACTTGAAGCCCAAAGGGGAGCGAATTTCCTCGTCTTTTTGGACACTAGCCATAGCACCAGCCCAGGAGCCGCGTAGTTGTCGGCTCCCCTTTCACGTGGCTGCTCTGCTCACAACGCAACACGCTGCGCACTGCTCCCGGAAAGAGGAAGCAAGCAACAATGAATTGAATTTCAAAATAAAGTTGCGTCTAATGTCCGAGGTCAAAAACGGTCGATATAGATCGATGTTTACGTTTAGCATCGATGCCAACAAATCGTAGAGCATTAGGGGTGTAACGATTCATCGATACACATCAATTAATCGATATAATGCTCGACGATTTATTGGCATCGATGCTAAAGGTAAACATCGATTTATATCGCCGTGTTTGACCTCGGACATTAGACACGACTTTATTTTGAAATCCAGTTCATTGTTGCTTGCTTCCTCTTTCCGGGAGCAGTGCGCGGCGTTGTGTTGTGAGCAGAGCAGGCACGTGAAAGGGGAGTCGACAACTAGTACGCGGCTCCTGGGCTGGTGCTATGGCTAGTGTCCAAAAAGACGAGGAAATTTGCTCCCCTTTAGGCTTCAAGTCATTTGTTTGGAAGCACTTTGGATTCCAAAGAAAAGATGGCTCAACGGACAAGACACGTGCAGTTTGTAAATCCTGCCATGCGGTGATCAAATATTCAGGGAGCACAAATCTCGCCGCATATTTAAAGAAATAACACGACATCAAAGTTCAGTGTTAAAATAAGCACTTTGTATACTAAAATACTCTTGTAATTTCCTAAATAAAGAGTTTGCAGTACCTTGTTGATTTTGCGTATGAATTGTTATAAATCAGGATATTGTTCTATATTTTTTATAAAAAAAAAAATATATCGATCGTAGAGCACTATATCGTGATATATCGTGAATGAATCGCAGCAGATATCGGCAAATATCGTATCGTAGTTCTTTGTATCGATATATCGTATCGTGACAAAACCCGCGATTTACACCCCTAGTATCGATGAATCGTTACACCCCTACTAGATAAGCCAATTGCTTCCAGCCACTTTCCTTTTCCACAAGTCATGTCAAATGTGAAATGGACCTGTAATAAATGTGTTGTATACTTGCCCGAATAAACAATTTAAAGAAAAAATATTGCAATAAAAATGCTGGTGTGATCTGTGACACACAAACACATGCATCTTGTTTCCTGTCAGCCTGGAATGCAATGACATCAACTAAATGTGTACTACTCAAACAACGATATTGACCTCAAACGACCTTTTATTATTGTTGGGGACTGGTCACATGGATTGGCACGTGGGCGTACACACACACACGGTCCAATCAGCTAGCAGCATTGTGTCAGGGGGCAGGGCCATGATGAATAGCCAAGGCACTTTCCGACAATTTGCTCCAAGCGGGCAAGGCTGGGCCGAACGGAGGGAGTGGAGCGATCCGGCCAGGTTCATCACAGTCAGGCCCCATCCACGAAAAGTCACGCCGTGACCCCGGGTGAGATCAGAGATCACCGCCACAGACTGTGATTGGTCCCAAAGTCCAGAGAGGGGGAGCCTCTACATGGCAGCCATGTCAATTTCTGCATAGAGTTGCCGAACGCCCACCTGCGCACACCACAAAGGTTACAGCAGGGGGTACCGCAGCAGAACAAGCTAAAGCAACGTGCCCAAGCCCAACCTCAATGTCAGTGAGTGCAGAAGCCACTTGACTTCTGACCTGATTTAAAACAAAAAAAAAACATACAAAAAAGTGCCTTCGACACGCACACAAATTGTTCAACTATTCCTAGGGATGGCCGATTCTGGCCTTATCTCAGGGTATCAAGTAATGATGAAGGATGCTGATATCGGCAACCGATACTTAAGACATACACAAATGTGACATTGCCTTGCCCCTAATAGTTGAATTAGGTTTAGACCGTGGAGTCCCACACACACATATGGGCCCGGCAGAATCAAACGAAGTCAGAGAACCAAAAAAAAAGAACACGACGAGCCAAGTTCAACACTTGTGGTGAGAGCAATTTGAGCCAACCTGGGGACGCACGCGCATACGGCAACATGGCAAGGCGAACGACCTGCGTAAAGATGTTGTGCGTCTGGCTGAGTATCCAGCGGGCGTCGGCGTCGGGGGCCACGGCCACTCTGAGAGTTCCCACGTAGACGTCGCTGCACAAGGTCCAGAAGTGTGGCTGCTGCACGTTGTACACGCCCTCGAGCCGCTGCACCTGAATGCAGCAGCGGCGCACGTTTGATGCGTGCCTAAGACCGGTAGGCGGCACCACCACCTACCCGCTGATAGCACTCGGGGAGGACGTGCTCCAGGGATGGAGGCGTTCTCTGCATCAGGATGCCGATGGACTCTCGCAGCAACGGGACCACACTGACAGACAAAGACTCTGTCAGGTGCTTCCGCAAAGTGGCGATTGCGCACAAGCCCCGTGTCACCTGATTCCAATGAGGATCGCGATGAGCATGGAGCAGATGGGGTCAGCTATCATCAAGTTGTAATTCTGCATCAGAAGAGCTGAAACGATCACGCCCACGCTGCCCAGAGTGTCGGCCATGATGTGCAGCAGCACACCTGATGCGCGCGCGTGCACACAAGTGACATCAGTAAAATAAGTGGAGTTGGGTTTGCAGTAGGAGAACCTCACCTTGGAGGATCTGTTTACTGGAACCCGGTCGACGCTCGTCTGTCGACACAAAGCATGCATCAGTTTTCGTATGATGTCATCATTTCATTGCACGTCATGCGACATCATCATGCGACATGAATGCTTTTCAGTGTCACAAATTGTCAGTTTAGTTTTGTATTAAAAAAGAAAAGACTATTTCCATAGCCACCATTTTAAATTATATAATTCGTTTATATCACAACACGCATCATCATTATCAAGTAACCTACTGTCAGGATCATGATGACTATGCCCGTGGTGACCGGCGTGGTCTTCGTAGGCATGACCGCCGTGCCCGTCGTGGCGACCATGGCGGCCACGCTCATGGGCCGCGCTGCCGTTAAACAACGAATGGCTGTGTCCGTGACCTGTGGGGGGATGGAGACAAAGGACGAGGTGGCGGGCTTGGACCAGTTGTCACGTCAACACCATTCAAGCGCACAACTCACGGAGTGTCCTACGCCAAAGTGCGACTCTTCCAAGTTTTGCAAAAAGTGGTTGTGGTGGCGTGCACGTTACCTTGCTCTCCGTGCGAGTGTGCATGTCCTCCGTGTTGGAAAACAAAGATTCCCACCAGGTTGACAAGCAGGCCAGCCACTGAGACAGGAAGAAGACGCTCGTGATGAACGTCCGGCGGCTCCAGAGCTCTCTGTCACACGCGTAATCGAGTTACGCACATGACACTTCCACGCTTTGTTCATGTGAGTGTGTGTACGGTACCTCAACGCCTTCAGAGAAGATGAAGAAAGCAGTGAAGATGAGGAAGAGTCCGTTGACAAAGCCGCCTATGACCTCGGCTCTGACATAGCTGACACACATGGTTAAGTTAGACGTTTGGGTGTGGGCGGGTCCTGGAGGGCTCGCCTCCCGCTCCATGATGTCGTCCGGCCACAGCTCACCCGTAAGAGAAGCTGTCGTTGGAACGCCACCTGGAGATGACAGAGGCCGCCAGGCCCGCCAGCAGCGCCGTGCAGTCGAAGAACATGTGGAACGAGTCCGAGATCAGACCTAGACTGAAGGCATGCACAAGAGCATTCTCATAGTCTTTTTTTTTCACACTTTGCAACTCGGTTCTTCCCGTTCAAAGGGGTGTTTGGAGTGCACTTTTCCTAGTTGGAAGTCGGAAGTCCCACTTCCTCCGAATGCAGCGTGCCTCCTGTTGCGTCACTTCCTGTTCTCGAGCACCGGCACGCACAGACGTGCGTACATACGTGGCACATCCACGGCGCACGCAACAGGCAAGCGACGGGGGCGAATGTGAAGGTTGGCGAGCCTTGCAGACGTTGCACCCGTTGCTTTCTGCTATACTGTCCTTGCACGTTTTTGGTTTGTGCTTTTCGGCTTACCTGTTGCTCCAGATGCCGTAACTCAGCTCCACAAAGGCGAAGGAAAGGTTCAAGCACAAGAAGAAAAACAAATTTCTCGACGTTTTGTCGGACAAAATAGACCTGGGAACGCATAAAAGCACTTAAATGTATCCCGCTCCCACACCAACAAAAGAAAACAAAACGAGCACGTTAACTTGCTGCTTTCTTTTGCGCTCGTGTTGCGTGGTGGCCGCGTTAGCATCGTCGCTTACCTGATCCATCCTGAAAGCTTGAGCAGCAAATTGAACTTGGCAGGTTTGTACTCGTCGTCCTTGATGGATAAAGGCAACATGCTTGTCACACAGACACATAGACGCAGACGGCAAGCGCGCACGCGTACAAACAAATGCACGGGTGGACACGTTAAGCTAGTGCAACGTTTCCGCTCGCGTGGATTTCCCAACAAATGCCTAGAAAGGGCACTTCCGGTGGGCTGCTGCACTTGATGTGAACGGCAGATGGCGGTGAGGACGGCTTTGGGACTGACAGGGAGTCGCCCGCAGAGCGCGTGACCCGCGAGCGCGTCCGTGTAGGAGACGCTTGCCTCTGAACGGCCGTGCGACTTTGTGCCCCTGTAATTCGTGAAGCCCCAGTCAAGACCGTCCAGCCCTAGCCAGGAAGAGAAAAAGAAAATTTGGAATAATGCCTGCAAGCACGACTGCGTTGTTGTCCTCCGGTGTTTGTGTAAACTCGCGCGCGTGTGGCTGACAGCCTATTGCATCGTTTATTATCTTAGAAAAGACTGACGGACGGGCGCGATCGATGTTGAGAAGTGATGCATTTGCGTGCGTGCGGCTTCAAGTGATGAAGCAGAAGCAACCATGAAACTGGGCGCTGTCCCGCCACTTCGCTCGACTTCGGCCACCTCCGTACTGCTGACTCATCAAATCTCCTCGGTCGGCGTGGAATGAAATGGGATGGAAGCCAAAAGTCATCTTGCTCAACGCCTCAATACAGCTTCAAACCCAAACGAGGACGACGTGCTCACGTCTTCCAAGATCAAAAGATTATCTTATTCAGCCAAATTTAAGTTTGATGTTTGCTCTTGCAAGTGGGCAAGCAGGATGTATCAGGAGGGACATTGAAACGCTGACATGCAGCACAATCATTGTTTGTGGCCTGCAAGAGGGTCACAGGTCGCAGGTGGAAAAACACCGCAGACCCAACATTTACAACTTTTGCAGAGGTCTCTGCATGAATCCCAAGCAGCTCCCCAACGAGGCTTTCTGTCGCCTGGGAAACACCAAGGCCCACCTCGCGCACAGGCTGGGAACCGGAACGCAAACTTGGCCCGCTCGGGCGACCAATGTGCGCAGACCCCATTCAGGGGCTCTTTGGCCGGTTGCCAGCAAACGCAGCCTTACACGACAAGTTGGGCGAAGAGCCGGTTGCCTTGACTGCCTCACCGGCCGTTTCTTTATTCCAAGTTGATGAGCTCCAATGCAAGCATTGTCGAGTGAGCAACGGTTCTGCAACCTCATTTGACAAGTCACCAGTGGCAAACATGGTCAATGGCGAGGGGCCACTTCAGGTGGGTGGGGTCGGGGGTCTTCGCAGGCTGCGGCGTTCAAGCGCTGAAAGGGTGCTGTTCAGGCGCAGGGGTGGAGGACGTCAGCCGGTAGGACCCTTTCTTTTTGGACCTTCTGAAGTGGTCCAGGACCAGTGCGGCGGCAACGGGCACCAGGATGGCGGCGAGAGCGGGCAGAGTCCTAGCACCGGGCTCTGCAACACAAAGACCCAAGTAGAAGTTGGGCCGACAGAAAACGCCACCGTGAAAGCTTAGGGCAGCTAAAGCAGCACCTGTCACAGTGAGGCGGAACACTCTGACTTGGTGGCCCAAGGGGTTACTGGCGTTGACCCGGTAGAGGCCCGAATCGCGCACCGTCACATTGAGCAATCGGAAGACGCCGTCGGCAGAGCGGCGCTGCGTCCCGTCGGCTGGTCTCTCGAGGACAACGTCCGGCGGGGGGAAGCCTGCGCTTTGGCAGGACACTGTAACGTTCTGGCCCGCCGACACTACCGCAGATGGCGCGACCACCACCGTCGTGTTCCTGGGAGGAGCTTTGGCAAATATGTGCACAGGACCTTGTTAGTGTGACAAGATTCGTATTGCATCCCTAAAGCCGGCCAAAATGGTCACCGCCTTGAGTCTTTTGCAACGTGTGCTTTCTCTGACGACTCTTTTGCATCACGATGAAAGAAATGCAAATCAACAGCAACGAAGCGAAAAGGACTGGTCAGCTTGCAACCAAGAACCATTCAACTCATATGCCATATTTCACAAGAGAAGACAAATGTCTACTGTCTACTGTCAAAGATGGCATCAAATGAGCTGGTCGCGGTTGCACGGCTGAATTGTTGGCATGGGCGCCTCGAGTGTTGTTTGCGTGTCGTCACCTGATTGTGTGGCACTAGCGTGTATGCTTGCGGTTCTTACCCGCCACCGTGACATTTTGTGTGACGCGTTGCGTTCCCAAGGAGTTGCTGGCATCGCATCGGTACTGGCCAGCGTCATTGGGCCGCACGGACAGGCTAAAAGTTAGCCAGGGGTTGGAGTCAGACCTCCAAAGCTCCACCCCCTCCCTACTCAGCACCAGGACGGGGGGCGGTGCTCCATGGGAGCGACAGGTAAAGGTGACACGCTGGCCCTCCATAAGCTCCCGACCCGGACTCACCAACATGGAGGTGTTGCTGGGCGAAGCTGCAGGCAGCCCAAAAGCGCAGTCACGCCTGCTGACCCATGACCTCTTGCGAGCTGTGCACGAGCACGCACACGGTAGCATCTCACCGTTGATGCGCACGCGGACAGCCTTGCTGTCTTTTCCCTCGTGGTTGCGGGCCTCGCAGCGAAACTCTCCCGCCTGCGCAGCCAGCACAAGCGTCTCACTGTGACCTTTGACCTCCAACGGCCCACCATCCTCGGGCCTGAAGGTCCACATGAGGACGGGCGCTGGGTTGCCGGACGTCGAACAGCTCAGGATCAGGACGGACCCTGACAACACCGTGCCAGGGTCCGACAGCACCGTCACTACCGGAGCGACTGTAGGGAAGCGCGCTGCCATCATCATCGTAATCATCGCTGCCATAGCAACGCCAATTGACAGGGCAACATGGCATCACACACGTGCTTACATGTCACGTGGAGGCGGGTGACAGTCTGCCGGGTGCGTTCCGGGGGGGGCAGGTCGTGCAGGTCAAGGGTGGCTCTGCAGGTGACGTTCTCGCCAGACTCCGCCCTCTGAGGCGTGAAGGTGTAAGCCGATTGGACGGAGGTGGCCCCGGCCTCTCCCGGCACGCTGCGCACGACCTGACCTCCCCTCAGCCAATCTAGAGTCAGGCTCTCGGCAGGGTAAAGGTCACGCAGTTGACACGTCAGCGTGGACTCCTCCCCAGCGCGGATGGGGTCATGACCTCGGATCTCTGGGTCTGACGGGAAGGCTGAAAGACAAAAGCGTTGACATGACTGATGTTGGCTAATCAATCAATCCTTCTAGCTCCATCCGTGTCAGGCTAGATGGATGTCACGCGTGTGCTTGAGCTGACCGTAAAGTCTGATGTGTGTTTTGGCCTGTTTGTGCTGCTCCCCGCAGGTGACTTTACACAGCAGGGGACCTTCGTGCTCCATATCCACGGGTTCAAAGGTGAGCAGTGACAGGTTGTCCCGCGTCCGGACACGGGCATTGAGTGGTCGGTCGTCGAGCGGCGTCCACGAAATGACGGGCGTGACAGGGCAGTCGTCGACGGAGCATGCCAGCTGTTGCCGCTCGCCCAGTTTGAAGAGCGGCCCGCTGGGAGAAAGATCCACTCGCAGAGACACCCCGCAGCGGTGCCACGCCAGCACACCTGCACCGCAGCCGCCCACCACCACAGCAGCACATACGGTCGACAATGAGTCTTGTCTTTGGGAGCGTCAACCATTTTTGATGCCCTTGGTGGGCAGCAAGCAATGGTAACGGCCCTACTTCAAGTGCAATGACGTTTTTGCGAACTTTGGAGTATACCGCCCCTTCGCCCTAAAGGAGAGTTTCTCCAATCGGATTCCGTCCCTGCAGCTGGAGGGGTTGCTGCCGTTGACCCGGTAGAGGCCCGAATTGCGCACCGTCACATTGAGCAATCGGAAGACATCGTCGGCCGCTCTCTCGAGGACAACGTCCAGCGGGGGAAAGCCTGCGCTTGCTTACTCACAGAGCAGGCCTTGGCGCAAGCCAGCTCAGGGACTTGAAGCAGACACGGACAGTCGGGACTGCACCAAAGCAACTGCCTCTAATGGCCCTAACTCTCACGTCAAGTAGGTGGCCGCAATATGTCATCCTGCAGCCCGCAAATGGCCCCCGGGCTGTGGATTTGATTGCAGGTCTAAGCAATGAAATCTAAAAATGCTGTGATTCGGGAGTCTTTTCGACCAATGTTTTCAGTCTATGCATCGTCATCCAACAAAATCAGGTGTGTTCGATTGTGAATCATGCGCTCATTCCTGACTGTTTCAACGCTACGCTTGATATGAATACACACAGGAGGAAGCAAAAGGTAAGCTCTAGTCCAGGGGTCTCAAACTCCAGTCCTCAGGGGCCGAATTCCTACAAGTTTCCCTCGTTAAACACACCTGATTCAATTATCAGGCTCCTGCAGAACGTGAGGACGAACTGATCATTTGAATCAGGTGTGTTTAACGAGGGAAACTTGGAAAACGTGTAGGAATGCGGGCCCCGACAACTGGAGTTTGAGACCCTTGTTCTAGTCGGAACCCTGAACCTCAGCAGCAAAGATAGAAAGGGTCACCTGAGAGCAACAGGCAGACGAGACGAAGCCTGGCGGTCATCACGGACGGACGTACGGACGCAGTTTGGCGGCGCAGACCTCCGAGCTCTGTGCCAGTCTTCGTGCATGTGAGCGGCTTGGTCTTGAGAGCTGCGGAGCCCAAGCGGAGGAAGACAAAGAGCGAGCTCCCCCTGCTGCCCGGCACAGGAAATGCGCACTTCCGCTCATCACTCGTCTTGACGCAAGACACAATACAGACTCATCAGCGGGCTGCAGGTGACACAACTTGCGATTGGCTTTGGTACGACGACAACATATTGTGTCACAGAATGTGACCGCTTAGAGCAGAAAAGACATCAATAAAAATAATTTATTTCCTTCTGCTTGAAGGACTTACAAGAAAATAGATGTCTTTCCCAAATAATCAAACATCAATGGGGAGCTCCCCTTCATAATAAAAGCAAATGCTGCTCTCATCACAACAGTGCTTGCTCTTTTTTTGGGAAATCGCTTCCGTGCTTCCATTTACCAGTGAACAAACTTCAAAGTCGAGACTATCAAATTTAGAGCAAGACTGGGACTTGGTTCCCACGAGTCTTACTTTAAAATTCCTTCCTATAACAAAACCAACGGAAGAGGTGGAGGACTGGAGTGATGGTGTGATTGGTCACAGGTCCACAGATGACCAATCACCTTCATCAAAGTCAGGAGAAAGTGACATTAAAAAAACAACAACATTCAAATCCAACATTAAAACCAGACCCTGGACTGGGGCCATCGGCTAGTGCTGCGCTTACACCCTTCCGGTCTGAGTCACTCATCTTCTCACAAAAGGTGAGGTCATAGGTCGCACCTCATCAGGCCTTTCCGAGGTAACGTCATTGAAAAAATGAGGACGCTGAAGGTGGTAACCGTGACAACAGAACGGCTGTTCCCCCAGCTGATAGCGACGTCTTGATTGAAACTTTCCTTCTTTGCTTCCAGAGACACACCTTGGAATCTGGAATGCGTGCGCTGCATTCAGGGGACATGGGACCTTCTAGAAGTCGATGCAGTCAGACTAAAGCGACTGGAAAAAAGGAAAAAAAAAAAAAACTCAAGAGTTGCTCACGAGCTTGTTGCCAACATTCACGTGACACGAGCCGCCGGTTCCTCATGATGACGATGTGATCACACTTCACTACTTTTTGTGGGCAGGTCACACGATAGCATTTGGGGCATGGGGACCAACACACCACACATCCAAACGCATCCACGGCAAACACACAGAGATGCGCTCGGAAAGTAAGGAAACGAGCGTGTTCCTGGTAATGTCACAGCAAAGCAATCCGCACAGAGGGGCAGGGCCAGCGGACTTACAGGAAAGGAGCGGCTCAGATGGCGTCCTGGCATCAACGAGTTAGCGTACCCACGCGGGAGCAAAGACAAGGGCGTGCGCGCGGCGTGTATGTCGCCGAGCGAGCTGGCCATTCGGGAGCAGGTGCGCGCGCGCACACACACGTACACATCAAGACGACAACGGCCAATAAGCTGAGCGAGACAAAAGGAAGAAGGAGCAAGGGAAGCGTCTGACCTTAAGCCGCTCGTCGATGAAGAGGAGGTGCGAGCGATCCTCGCAGAGGACGCCGACGACTTGAAGGACTTCAGCAGGGAGGGGGCGGTGCCACCTTCAGCACCCACCCGCAGTCTGACAACGAGACAGCATTTGGAAATCCTTTGTGGCATTTTTCAGGCAGAATTTTGTCATGGTCAGTGTCTTTGTCGTCGTTGCCAAGCACAGGCGAGTATCGGAAGCAGATATGGGGGCCTGCAAAGGCTGATGATAGCGCTATAAGTCTTGTGGCCTTTAAATGATGGGGGAAGTCAAAAGGCAAACATGGCTGACTTCAGGCTGATGCGCTCAACTTGCTATAAGGGTTCTTGTCATGCTAATTATTGATGTTTTTTTTAAGACGTTTATTTGCTAACCACTTATTTGGGACAAAGGCTAAAAACAGGGCAAGTTTTTGGGATGATATGGCACTTTTTTGCAAACGGACCTTATTTTCAACTTTGGTTCTGTGATGCAGAGTGACTCTTGTGCCTTTTGTCGGAAGAAAGTAGTCAAAAGAGTCCTCCATTGCAATGATCCAACATTGCGTTCAGACTTATTTAAACGCCACTTGTATCAGCAAGTAAGCCTTTGGAACATCCGTCTCTGTTGTCACATTGTCGCTATGTTCGTCATGCGCCCGTCCTGTCTGGGCATTTGTTTGTGGCGTGCGCTGACCTGATAGGCCTTGTGGGCGTGTTGCCACGCTGCTCTACCCTGCAAGGCAAAGCGAACCATCTGGATGTCATTCAGAGCTCATGGAACTTTTGACTGACTGAGCGGAGTGGAGGGATGGAGCCACTCATACCTCAAAGCCGAAGAAGAGGCGGCGGCGGCGGGCCGGAAGAGGCGGCGACCTTTAAGAGCTCGCAGTTTGTCTCCCTGAGTCGGAGGCGACCGCTCACTGGCGTTCCCCTTCGGCGACACAACACAAAGGCGTGTATCTGTGCGCGCGTGTTGGCGTGCACCTTTGTGTACCTGGCGCAGACAGTCATCGCCGAGGGAAAGTTGCTCGACGTCGTTTAAGGCCAGGACCTTCACCCCGGATGCCAGGTCGCCGAGATGGTCCTCGTCTTCAGCGGCCTTGGTGATGCGATGGTGGTTTCCGAGCAACCAAAGCCACGCCTGGTTCCTGCCCACAAATACAAGTCTTGGTCACAAGGGAAGCGAACGGTACGCAACGGTGAGAATCGGCCCCGTCCCTTCTTCAGGCTCACTCTTCCAGGAAGTGCTGCTGAGGTCCAATGACGGAGCCGGGCCTGCAGATGCGGATCCAAGCGATGGCTTCGGCGGCGCTGAAGCGGTAGTGCTTCATCAGATAGCAGCCGATCAGCGTGCCCGTCCTGCCCAGGCCGGCTGCGGGCAGCGCCAGCGCATGAGAGTGGGAGGGCCAAGCGGGCCACGCATGTGCGCATGCAGTCACTCACCTTTGCAATGCACAGCCAGTGCACCGGGCGTGGCGTCGCACAACGCGAGGAAGCGCCGCGTGATGTCATGACCAGGCGTGCTCCCATCCAGGAAGAACAGGTCCCAGTGACGGAAGCCGCCATCGGTGAAGCGGGCCGCCTCATAGATCTTCTTGTTCAGACGCACCACCGCCACCACACCACGCGACCGGAAGTACGGGAAGTATGACTCAGGCGCGTGGAACTGGTAGCCTGCAGGTTCCGGGCCTAGTCCATCAACGGTGGCAATGCCGCACATCTCTTTTGGGGAGGTGGCCACAACACTCACCGTTCTCCATTTTGTTTTTGGCATGTGGTCCACTGAAGGCCAGAAGTTTTCCAGGAACAATCCAGTTCAGGTCTCCGTTCTCCACGCGCTGAGCATAGGTAGTCAACGAGGAGGAGGATCAGAGAGAGCAGCACGGGACGGGATGACTGCCTCCTACCTCGTAATGCTCGTATTCGTCCACATCGAAGGTCTCAAAGTCAAAGAACCCATGTTGGAGAGCCTGAAAGCACAGACAAAACAACGTCAATGCCACAGGCCAGCAGTTGCTTGGAAACGACACGTTGGCACAGGCGCTTGCGATTGACTCACCTTGCAGATGCCCAGCAAACAGTCCAGAATGCTCAAGTTGAAGGTGCATTTCCCAAACGACGCGTCCCTAGGCACATGGTATGTACAAAGAAAATGGTATGTACAAAACCACTCGGACGATTTCCATTCATTTCCCAAACAACACATCCCTACGCACACACGGCAGCAAGCACATTGAGAAGAAAAAAACGGGATGTGCAAAACCACTCAGACGATTTACATTCGTCACAAAGTCTGGTGAAGACTTCAGTGGGCAGGGCCTTTGGGGCCGACACAGTCCAACAGCTGCTTAACCCTTGACGCGCACGTGCGGCCTTTATCCCTAACGCGCACATGCAGACACACGCAGATGTAATTAAGACCCTAAGAAGGCTTTGTGTGGACCTGAAGGGCAGGTAGGCGGCGTTGGATCCCGACACCAGAGCTCTGTAAGCCTCTTCCGGAGTTTTCTTCAAGTAGATCACCTGAACCACACAGACACACAATCAAGGTCAAGATGGGAGCCAGCTTGTACACACGTGCATGCGTTTGTTCGTTGGGGTCTCACCGCATATGCGCCGATGAGCACGGCAGCGTTGGAGCGTTTTCTCTGGTCGAAGCTACTGTAGTGCACGATTCGCTTACGGCTCAGCGTGAAGGACTGCGCGCGCACACACACACAAACCTCAGCCGGCAAAACAAGCAGCGCTTTCAAAAACAGTCAGGCGACACCTCCCTCAAATCAGTTTTTTTTTGCCACCAGACAAAATTTAACATGACATCAATTAATCGATGAAACAACAGCAAACCCATCATCAACCAAAACGTCAAGTCTTTTGACTGTGGGCTCAGCATTTGGAGAGCTTGCCGAGTCAGCCTGACAAGCACTCAGCATCGCCCTCCCTCGTTTGTGAGCGCAACGTGCCGCTCGCTTTCCTCTCTCGTTTTTCTTGATTCGCGGTCTGAGTTGTCAAAAAGGCAGGAACTTGTCAAAGTGGCTATGACTTGTGGTCGCTTTGTTTTGCCCAAAAGCACCTCTGTGCCGCTGAACCAACCCAAAAAATGGTGGCGTAGCGCAGGTCACTCAAGAACAGAAACCGCTGCACACTTATGCTTCTTTTTGAGTGGAAGAGTTTGCGCCGCGCCTTGACAATCAAGATCACATATGAAGCAACATTGTTTTTTTCTCGGCCCAGCCAGCCTAAATAGCGTGTGACACAGAGAGACTGAAGGCGCGCAGGCGGCCGGTGGACATTCCAATGGAGGGCGGTGGCAGCGGCAACTCACCTTGAGCTTGTTGTTGAGCTTGCAGCAGTACCGGTACAACATGGCCAAGTTGAGAGGACCAAAGTCTGCATAAAAACTGTCCAGACAGAGTAAAGGAAGCAAATGAGAAGCCTGCTGGGAGGCCGCTGGCAGGCAGCCGGGAGGTTGCTACTCACTTTTCGTAGACAAACTCCTCATCTGTGCAGAAGTAGTGCGTGTTGGCCGTGCTTTTGGGTTTGCTTTGTAGTGTGGCGAAATACAGACGCTCTGGCACACAAGACGCAAGTGTTGGGATGAGTTGTCACTCTGCGAGGCATGCACACGGGATCAGGACTGCATGCTTTGACTCGCCCACCTGGATAGTTCCTCAAGCGCGCGATCAGGGAGTCAGCAATGACCGCCAAGGCAGTCCTTCCATATTTCCGACTCCCCGTTTGCCAGAAATTAAGATTGACAAAAGTGTAGTGCTCGCACGTGCGGTTACTATGGCAACGATCTGCTGGGAGGCCCGATCCACCTCATCTGTCGGCGGGACATCGATTGAGCTTCTCAATTCGTTTTTGGGGGGGTGAGACAATCCTCTGGAGGGAACACATTCGGGCTCGTCTTGTCAACGAGGGGAAGGGTGGGAACGCCAATCGACCGCTAAATCGAGGCCCCTCACGCAGCCTCGCTGGTATGATTGGCCTGTCTGCCTCGTCTCACTCGTCAACACATTTCCAACGTACTTGAGTGCCTCGACTTGGCTGCAAGGTCACATGCACGACTCAGAGAGGGCACCACCCTATTGGGACCAACAGCCGCAATGTCAGATTTGGTGGTGCCCAAAAGACCCACTTGGCTCTGACTTGCAACAAGAAGAAATGTGAATATTTTCGCATATTTCTTGAAATTTCTGGGCCCCCAAATTTTCAATACAAAGAAATATACACTTGGGATAAAATTGGGGGTGAGGTTGGTCCTGGAACTCAAAAGAATTTGACACCGCTGGCCTAAGTGATAGAGCAAATTGATCATCTACATTTCTTTGTCACAAAATTCTTGCAATTTCTACTTGTATTTTAATAAGTACGTGCATATTTTTCACCTTTGATCAACTCTGCGACTCCCGGTGGTTCGGCATCGGCGTCCGTCACGCCAAACAAGGCGGACAGAACCGGGCTGTGGGTGGTGTAGGTCATGTGGGTCCGTCAAAATGCTGGACGCTCAACTTGTCGACTTGCAGGCTAAATGCGAAGCTAGCCGCTCCGTCAACAAGTTGTAATCTCTGTCCTCAACTTCCCATCACGCACGCGCTTCTCTGGTAAACTTTCGGTCGCTTATCACGGCAATTTTCAATCTTTCGTCAGCCCGTCAAGTCATCAGCGCGCGTTAGCATGTTAGCACATTAGCTGGGTTTACCGTCGGCGGCGGTGGTCCAAAAGTGAGATTGAACAAGTCCTCACGAAGACTCGTTACCACGGCGACCGGCGCTTCCGTGCAGACTGCAACCTATCAGTTCCTGGGAACACAGCCGACTTCGCGCTTCTCAAGAAATCAGCAAGGAAATAAAATCGCCTAATTTTCACGGACTTAGTTATAGTTCGCCGTTGCTAAAATGGTTCTAAAGGTTCTGCGAATTTTGTTACATTTCCATCAAATTCAGAAGTTAGGTAAATGTCTCAGTCAGTCGTACATTAGAGATAGTAAGTTGTATCGTCGGAAAGACTTGCGCTGCGCATTAAAGCTATTTTACCTCTCCGCACGTCATCGTTGATAATTCCACGCATAGTTTTATATCAGCATAAAAAGTGCGTGGTTGTGCAACCGTTTTTTCGCCTTTCGGTGTTGGGTTATGATTTGACTCTTCACATAACCTTCGGATAGCTTGCGGCTGCTTTTTCTTCAACAAATTCGACAAATCTTCACAATTTGTCACACCGAGTATCAGCAAACATCAGCTTGTCGATCATGACGCCACAACACCGTGTACACACAGAGAGGTGCCAAGTCAGCTGCGTGCCATCACAGTATGTGCAGGTTTGTGTCACAGCACTGACGTCACACTCACCTGCAACCAGAGAGATCCACACGCAGTTCGTGCTTGGTCTCGCAGGCTGGACGAACTGCCGACCATCCCGCTGCATTGCGCTGCAGGTCGGAGGACTGAGTGGGCAACTTGGGGGGTGGGGCGTGGGTGGGTGGGGGGGGGTTCTGGTCATGTGTTCCGACTCTCGGATTTCTTCCACAAGTGTGAGTTTACATCGAGCTCAGCTCAGGTAACAGAGGGCTCGGCTCGGGTAACAAAGGCAGAAAGACCATCTGCACTGGGTCAAACGGTCAATAACGCTTGGGATGTCTCAGAAGGGAGGCCGCTCTTCAATTGAATTGGTCCACTTGACAACATCTGGTTTTGCGACCCCCAAAAGAGATAAATGGCAAAGACAATCAGTTCAGTTTGACTGGGTTGAAGATACCCATCTGGAAGCTCCTTGCTGGCCAAGTGGGGCCTACATGGGCGACCTCCAAAGAAGATACAGCCTCAACTCGGGAAGGACAGACAGCAGCAAGGTTGGTCTGCAGGGATGAGGGCAACAATTGAAATGCTATCAGGGCTACAAAATGAATGGCATCATCTGCCTAATACTGTAAAACCAGAGCGGAAAAGGAACAATGAATGCGGGCATCAGCAGCGTTGTTTGTGGCACCGGATACAGCACCACTTGCCACAGGAGGGAGTGGGGCGGGCAAAGCTATCTGAAGGCGTAGGGTCGACGTATGTGGCAGCCGCACCAACCAATGGGACAAGAAGATGAAAAAACGACTGTACGTGTCCACTGGGCTCACAAGCGCTCACATCACCTGTCAGCTGTGCTTCGGGCTCTGAGCTTGCCAAACAAAAGCAATAAAGAAAGCACACTTGATGCATGCATTTATTGATGATTCATTCAGTGAAATTCAGAGTGGGGGAGGGGGTGGAGTGTCTCGTCTACAGGTTTGGGTTGGAGACGCCTGAGCCCTGACATTCTATGACGTAGGTGATGTTCAACTCATCCTCACATTTTCTTATTGCAAACTTTGCCTGGAAAAGAGAAGACTATCGATCAGGGTGCCGCGATGTCATTCAAAGCTAACCAGGATGACAATGATGAGTGCATAGTGGAAAACTTGCAGGGGACCAGTGAGCTGGGACGGCTTCCGTTTGGGGCCAAGCCGAAGCACCAATGATGGCAGAGGCGACTTGCTCAGGATCGACCTTTGGCCCCAGGTCAGATACGTATGCGTGTGTCCGATGTGACCTCTCACCTGTGTCATCTGCTGGGCCACGTGGATGGCGGTCTGCGTGTGTAGGCTGATGGCGCCCGTTCGGATCCGAGAGGTCCCCTTGGCCAACGCCATGAAGACGATGAGCTGAAGGAGAGCGTGGGCATCAACACGCTGGCTTGGTAGCCGCTAATCCTCTTGCAGGGCGGGTCGCTTACCTGGTCCTGGAGGAATTCATCAACGCAGCCGTTGTGGCATATGTTTCTGAGTAGCTTCTCTCCAGCTTCTATGCCAATTTTGTCTGCGGACACACCTGAAAGGCGCACACACAAGCACCTGTCCAGTGAAGACTAGGGTGTGAGAGGAATGTCCAACGCTGCTATCCTCACCTTTCTTGCCCAGAGCGCAACCTGCAAACAGACACCCTGTGGAAGACTCTGCAAAAATTCTGAGAAGAAACAAATGTGAAAGGTTTCAGCAATGCTTCCTTCAGCAACAAAATAGTCACTCCGCCTCCAGGAAAAAGAACAAAGGTCCCAGTCCCCCAATTTTGGCGAGACCGACTGCCCATCAGATTTCGGCCCAGTTTGTGACCTCAATATTCAAGTAGCTTGTTCGCTTGATACCTTCCGACCTTGGACGGGAAGGAATTCTTACGCTTACGTTGTGTGTAGGTTGAGGTGCTGAACATTCACACTGGCGCTGCAAAGCAAAAGGTGCGGTTTCAAACGCTTGGGCAGCCTCCGCGTATATGGTGCACACCTCAGCTTGGCCTCTGAGAAACATCCAAAGACCAACCGGCGCAGAAGTTGCTGTCAGCCGTGACTTCCCACTCGCCCGCGACATCAACGATCGGCAATGTGATCCCGACCCAGAAAAACAAGTGCAGTGCGACATCAAAGCCGCAAGCCCGGCAAAAGCAAAGCACGTGGGCCACCTGCTTATTTGGATCCGCAGCAGCCTTTCAAATTGTCAACAGGCCACCGCAATGACATGATGATGGCTTGTATGAGCAAAGCCCTTTGGACCACAACAACCCCAATCATTATTATTCTCCACTCTACAGGGGCCACCTGGCAATTTATTGCGTAGTATAAGGCTCCAGAGACGGTGAAGCAATAAAACATGCACTGAATTGCAGGTGAAATGAGGCCCAACCCGGTCTGGCCGTTGCCACATTTGCTCACATGATTCCGTTTCCGTTTGCGCAGGCCTTCTCTTTCTCCTCCTGCAACACTTGAATGTTGACATCCAGCTCCTTGATTTCTCGCTGGATGGTGCGCATGGCGGCCGCTGCCATGTCCTTGGCCAGCTGGACACAAAAAGCGCAGCAACCCTGTCAGACGGGCGCAAACCCAAGCACGGAGATGCCGACGTACCCTGAAAGGCAGGATGCCGGCCACGTAGGCCCACCCGTGAATCTTGGTGATCGTTCCTCTCTCCAGCAAGGTGAGTGCCTGCAACTCTTTGACCGGCCGCACCGTCGCGGTCACCTCGCCGCCACCCTTTGGGAAAAAACCTCTGACGCACACATGGTAACACATCAGGAATGGCTGGCTGAAGAAGTGACCAGGAGGCGCCACCATGTGGCCACTGTGTAGCGGACAAGCCCAACACTCATGCACCTCATTTTGATGTCACAGTCAAAACTGACTCCAAACTTTTCCACAATGGGTTTGAAGACCTGAAGATGTACCAAGACACCGTTAAACACCAGCTCGCAGATTCCGCCCGCGTCCATCTGGTCAAACGGAGACGGCGAGGATGACAATGATGAAGACGGCTACCTTGAGAATGTAATCGATTTGCGGCGCCATCTCTGTGTTGGTTCCTCCTCGGAGGCACATGGTGGTGGTGGCGTTGGCATAGAGCGCGCAGGGCAGCGCCACCTGCAGTAAAAGACACACACTCCTGGCACGCCCGCGCAAGAATGACTACAAAGCGCACATCTGCATGCGTTAGCGTCTTAGTGGAAGCGCTCACCCTGCCGTGCGTGTGTCCGCTGTGTACTTTCCAGCTCGAATCTTCCCCGGCGTCAGGCTGACGTTGGCACTGCCGATGGCGCCGCCACGCAGGACACCGCCGCACATGTCGGAAACCAGCTGAAGGCCGCTCAGGTGTTGAGGCCTGGCAGGGGACACAAGTGAAGGGAAAGCACCGCGTCTCTTTTTCTTTTGAGGCAATAGTTTAGGTGGTTCGGGCCCCTTTTCTATGTTGTCATCGACCCGCTACGTATCTGATGCTGCTGCGCTCTGGATGCGTACACATTGGCAAAAACACAGACACCAAATGCAATTGTGGACCAAGGAGCAGGAATCGGTCGTTTGGGACGTGGTTTAAGAAATGACACACGTCGGAGACTTTCTTACTCTGGCTTTACAATACGCAAGGAATGTATTGAGTCGAAGCCAACATACAGGCCCGAACCCAACGAATAAACCAACTGAAGCAATGTTGACGCTGGCATGGCTCCAACTGCCCTAAACAAATTCCTCATGGGCTTTGGATAGACTCGGCCAGTCAAGATGATTCTGATTCCTAGCCCCCATCTTTGTAAAACTGCTCGAACTCACACGCCTTCTCGTTCTCATAATCCCCGCCCCTTATAAAGGAGCCCGGTTGTTGTTGAAGGGGATAGTGGTGAAACTTTGGATTCTATGCGTCTCTGTATGTCGCCTTAAATGGCGACCTAGCAGCAGTGAGAAGACCCTAAGCTATTTTTGCGGTACAGAGAAGCTCTAGTTTCAGTACTTAGAATATGGAAGGGCCATTCGTCCGTGACCAGGAAGACCTTTGTCCATGCTCTTTTAAGAGCATCGGAAGTAACCAGTAGAGTGAGACTCTGACCACAGCTGTTGTCTTACGAGGTACAAATGATGGGGGAGAAGAGAGAGCAAGGGAGAGAGAGAGAACAGGGAAAACATCGGGGCTTTTTGGGGCGAACATCTTTGCTGTTGAGAGCTGAAACATCTTTGCTTTTGGGGCCACACAAACTTTTGGATAGACATCACCCCGACATCGGTTGAATAAAATATTTTCCCAATCAGCCGTGTGTCACTGGAGTGAATCTTTCCCCGGGCCAGCCATCGGCCACCGAGTGTTTTTTGGAGACTAGCGCAGTGCTTCTCAAATAGTGGGGCGCGCCCCCCTTGGGGGGCGCGGTGCTATTCCTGGGGGGGCGCGTGTGACCCTGGGGAACAGGCTTTTTTTTTGGCAGTACTAGAATAAAGTGTAATTGCGCGTTTACTACAGCAGGGGGCAGTGGCGCTCTCATTGTTACTTCTGTCACGTTTGCGACAGTGCAACATTTTACGACTTACAAGACAAGTTAGGATAGTCGGGGTGGGGAGGGGGGGCGCGAATAGTTTTCTTCTTGCTAGGGGGGGGGCGTAACAGAAAATAATTGAGAAGCACTGGACTAGCGAAACAACAAAGACCGCATTTTCTTTTTGTATCCGTGTTGTATTTTTAAACCTGAGTCCCGGGGTGCTCCTTCCTGCTCGGACTTTGGCGATCGTGACGGATGAACCGCTGATGCAGCTGAGCGCCGCCGCCACTCTCAAAATTTGGCCGCCCTGCGAGGAAGCAACGACAAAGGAGGAAGGCAAGAGGAGACAACCCAGAGAAGGAAGCGGACGAAACATAGGGGGATAGGACAGGACTAGGGGTGTAAATCGCGGGTTTTGTCACGATACGATATAATATCGATACAAAGAACTACGATACGATATTTGCCGATATCCTAAAGCCTGCTGCGATTCATTCACGATATATCGCGATATAGTGCTCTACGATCGATTTTTTTTAAAATAAAAAATATAGAACAATAACCTGATTTATAACAATTCATACGCAAAATCAACAAGGTACTGCAAACTCTTTATTTAGGAAATTACAAGAGTATTGTAGTATACAAAGTGCTTATTTTAACACTGAACTTTGATGTCGTGTTTTTTCTTTAAATGTGCGGCGAGATTTGTGCTCCCTGAATATTTGATCACTGCATGGCAGGATTTACAAACTGTACGTGTCTTGTCCGTTGAGCCATCTTGTCTTTGGAATCCAAAGTGCTTCCAAAAGAATGACTTGAAGCCTAAAGGGGAGCAAATTTCCTCGTCTTTTTGGACACTAGCCATAGCACCAGCCCAGGAGCCGCGTACTAGTTGTCGACTCCCCTTTCACGTGCGTGTTCTGCTCACAACACGCGCAGTGCGCTCCCGGAAAGAGGAAGCAAGCAACAATGAACTGGGTTTCAAAATAAAGTCGCGTCTAATGTCCGAGGTCAAACGCGGCGATATAAATCGATGTTTACCTTTAGCATCGATGCCAATAAATCGTAGAGCATTATATCGATTAATCGATGTGTATCGATGTATCGTTGCACCCCTAGACAGGACAGAACAGCACAGCACAGAACAGGACGCCGGCAAGTCAGGAGCCAGCAGCGGGCTGCGAACTTGCTCGGGGACGTCTTGTGTCGTCACTCACGCCCTCCATCACGCTGCCGTCGAGCTCCACTGGTGTCGACTCCATCTTAACTCCAACCTGAATTTCTGCTTGTTATGGGCGTCGTAACTTTGCCGACGTGCTGGAGACCGAGGTAGCTGCACTTTCTGTTTGCCGTGCTGCTGCTGCTTTGTTGATGTTTCTCGGCAATGAGTTAACCATACGGGGCATTACCGCCCTAACTGGCCAGGAGGAGAACTGCGAACGTGCAATTTGGTTAATTATGCAAATACGTACAACAATTATTTTACAAAATAATTGTGTGAAGGCGAAGGCTTGTTATTCTACTCCATTCACTTTATTATTAGTGTGAAGGTGAAGACCTTCACACTATTGTTATTCTACAACATTTTGCGCTAGCTTTCCGTTAGCTTTCTTTGGCGCTTAACTAGTTCCACATACTTCAACCGATTCACTCCGTTCCACTTTTCACTTATTCCAAATATTCATGGCATAGGTGCTTACATTTTTTTCGTTCAAAAAAATTTCCGTTTCCGCAAAATTCACAAATTTACGGCGAATTTTGCCCCATTCATTCTTAATGGCAGATTCAACATTTCACATTTACGTTGTTCCAGCTTGAAATTCACATAATTCAACACGTTCAAATCACATTGAGGACATTCCCAAACTTGCCAAATTCAAAATGTTCACGTTTTCACTTGTAAAATTTGCACACAATTTTGCTAAATTTCACAAAATTTCGTTTTTCACTTCTAGTTTCTACATTTTTCCACCGATTCAACTCGTTCCAACTTTCAACTGTTCATCTTCTGCCTACCTATTCCACAACTTCCCACTTACCAAAAACTTCACATCTTTTATTTTGAAATTCAACCAAAATTCTCTAAAATTTCGTTTTTCTACTCTAATTTCTACATTGTTCAACCGATTCAACCCATTCCAACTTTCAACTATTCATCATTTGCCTACCTATTCCACAACTTCCCACTTACCATAAACTTCACATATTTTATTTTGAAATTCACACCCAATTCTCCAATATTTCTTTTTCCCCTTCTCATTTCTACATTTTTCAACCGATTCAACCCATTCCAACTTTCAACTGTTCAGCATTTTTCTACCTATTCCACAACTTCCCACTTACCAAAAACTTCACATCTTTTATTTTGAAATTCACACCCTTTTCCCCTTCTCATTTCTACATTTTTCAACCGATTCAACCCATTCCAACTTTCAACTGTTCATCATTTTTCTACCTATTCCACAACTTACCAAAAACTTCACATCTTTTATTTTGAAATTCACACCCAATTCCTTTTTCCCTTCTCATTTCTACATTTTTCAACCGATTCAACCCATTCCAACTTTCAATGGTCCATGATTTTTCTACCTATTCCACAACTTAACAAAAACTTCACATCTTTTATTTTGAAATTCACACCCAATTCTCCAATATTTCCTTTTTCCCTTCTCATTTCTACATTTTTCAACCGATTCAACTCGTTTCAACATCATTCTGCAGCATTCCTTAAATATTTATTCAACTTCTTCACCTTCACACGCAATTTCTTCAGGAATTGCAAATTCTAGTTATTATTCTATTTTATTTCACTTTTCACTCCGTTCCACTTTTCACTTATTCCAAAAATTCATGCTGCTTCCATTTTTCTCGTTCCGAAGATTTTCCGATTCCGCAAAATTCCCCAAATTCCGACAAATATTTCCCCATTCATTCTTAATGGCACATTCAACATTTCACATTTACGTTGTTCCAATTTGAAATTCACATCATTCAACACATTCTAATCACATTCGGAAGGATTCTCTACCTTCCCAAAATTCTCAAATTCAATAATTTCACGCTTTCACGTTAAAAATTCCGAGAAAATTTCGCAAAATTTCGTTTTACACCTCTAATTTCTACAATTTTCAACCGATTCAACCCATTCCAACTTTCAACTGTTCATCTTTTGCCTACCTATTCCACAACTTCCCACTTACCAAAAACTTCACATCTTTTATTTTGAAATTCACCACAAATTCTCCAAATATTCTACATTTCTCAAGTAATTCAACACGTTTCAACATCGTTCGGCAGCATTCCCCGACTATTCCACAACTTCCCACTTACCAAAAACTTCACATCTTTTATTTTGAAATTCAACCAAAATTCTCTAAAATTTTGTTTTTCTACTCTAATTTCTACATTTTTCCACCAATCCAACCCATTCCAACTTTCAACTGTTCATCATTTTTCTACCTATTCCACAACTTCCCACTTACCAAAAACTTCACATCTTTTATTTTGAAACTCACACCCAATTCTCCAATATTTCCCTTTTCCCTTCTCATTTTTCAACCGATTCAACCCATTCCAACTTTCAACTGTTCATCATTTTTCTACCTATTCCACAACTTACCAAAAACTTCACATCTTTTATTCTGAAATTCACACCCGATTCTCAAATATTTCCTTTTTCCCTTCTCATTTCTACATTTTTCAACCGATTCAACCCATTCCAACTTTCAACTGTTCATCATTTTTCTACCTATTCCACAACTTACCAAAAACTTCACATCTTTTATTTTGAAATTCACACCCAATTCTCCAATATTTCCTTTTTCCCTTCTCATTTCTACATTTTTCAACCGATTCAACCCATTCCAACTTTCAGCTGTTCATCATTTTTCTACCTATTCCACAACTTACCAAAAACTTCACATCTTTTATTTTGAAATTCACACCCAATTCTCCAATATTTCCTTTTTCCCTTCTCATTTCTACATTTTCAACCGATTCAACCCATTCCAACTTTCAACTGTTCATCATTTTTTTACCTATTCCACAACTTGCCAAAAACTTCACATCTTTTATTTTGAAATTCACCACAAATTCTCCACATTTTCTACATTTCTCAAGTCATTCAACACGTTTCAACATCGTTCGGCAGCATTCCCCGAAGAAGTTATTCATACATTTCGCCTTCACACGCAATTTCTCCAGAAATTGCAAAATTCTAGTTCTAACTTGAGATTTGTCAGAATAAGCTACATCACCACAAACAAGTGATCAACATAATTTAAAAAAAAACTTAGAAAGAAAGAAAGAAAGAAAGAAAGAAAGAACATATAGACTAAACTAAACTAGGGGCTTTCTGGAAGGTTAAAATCGTTAATCATAGTATACAGTACAACAGCTTATTTTTTGTCCATAAACTTTACATATGCGAAGGGGCAGAATTCTTTGTGAAAACTGAAGAAGGATGGTTTTGTCTTCAAAAGTTGACATTTATAATTAAAAAAGGTACCCAGCACAATTATTGTGTCTAGCATATTCTCATATTTCTTTTCTATATTTAGAGTCCCAAAGATAATGTCACATTTGGAAAATTCTGATAAGTTCGGAATTTTAGCAAAAAGTCCGTAATGTACATCATCCCACAGTGCTTTACAGTACAGCAGGGGTGTTGTTGGATTTGGTCCACAATTTGGGAAGCGCGCTATCCACGCCTCACGGCAAAAGCCATACCCAATCACCTGTTATCCAATTTACTCACTGCGTGCTCGTTTTATTTCTTCAGATTTAGGAAAATGCTAAGACACTGAAGCAGAAATTAGACTTACACAGGTTGGTTGAGTTCAATCACAATTCTTGTTAAGTGTTAGGGTGGTGCTCACTCTAACTTATTTTGCAAGAACCACACTGGAGTCAAGCAAGTCATTTTAGACACCTGCAGGCGGAGAGTTCACTCGTCGCTGTGCTTACAGCGATGGTCGAATGAAGTCTGACTCAGGCCTCGTCAGGTGCTTATTTATTGAGAGAAACAGAGTGGGGTTGAAAGTGGGGGTGTGGGAATACACAGGTTGGGGTGAAGCAGCCGGTCCCCTGCTGATCAAAGCATAGCAGGGGGCCTTTTACGACTTTCTGTAAACAACGCAACTTTGATTGCTTCCTCTGCGTCTAGTCAATCAGTTGAAAGGTTCTTAGCACTTTGGTAAACTAATTTTGTCTAGACAGGACAAACTAGTTAAATTATTACAGGTTACATTCCAACATAATCATACGATAAAGATATTCTGCAAACCCTAACATATCCCTCCTGTTTTATCATATGATTATGTCAACCTCGATCAATCAAACATAAGTAAGAAAATACAATGAAAGCAATAACTTCCAGTGAAGATGAGGTTTTTCCTCAATACTCCAGTCCAAATTGTGTGTGTAATTTAAAAAACCTGCGGCCAGATTAAATGCAGGAAAAGAGTTACACGGTCCCTCTGCCTTAGGCGACCAGAATGTTATCAATCAAGATAAAAATTGCTCGCGATTGTTCAGTCGTTGGGGGCTTGGCACGCCCACTGGTGGAGGGTGAGCACGATTCTCACCCCCTTCGCAGATCTGCTCCGTCCGGGGAGAACTTGGGAATGTCTGCTGCGTGGTCGTTGTCTTCAGTGGCTCAGGGTGGACTACCTGGCCACCAAGGGGGAAGAGGATTATTCTGCCTCTGTATGAACTGGGGCGGGGACTGTCGATGGCTGGTCTGGGTCCTTGCAGGAACCCTTCACTGGGGCGCACTGGGACAGATGATACCACGATCCTCCTTTGCCGGCCAGCCGGACGGCATGTGAGATGCGCTCCACCAATTTATAGGGTCCAGTCGACGCAGGCTCCGTCCCCCTCCTTCTTGGGACCTTCAGTCAGAACGTTGGGGTGATCTGGACCTGGATCCGCCACCGAAAGGACAGCAGCACGTCCGGAAAACAGCAAAAAACAGCACCTTTTCTGCAACCTTTGCATTAGTCATTTGAGATGTTTCTTCTGCTCCTCTCATCACTGTTTTGGTTGCCCTGGTTACAGAGGCGTTGCTACACCAAAGGGAGGGAAGATTGTGTCTGTAGCAACGTTGATTAGCTAAGGAATGTAGTGTGGTGTGAACTAGCACTTCATTGTCGGCCCGTGACCCCCGCAGAGTTTGTCCATCTGTTCTTCTCCAGTTGTTGGCCGAGTAGTCCGCGAGTGAGATCAGATAACTTCAATTGCCGCTTTCCTGTGGAACAATGCAACTAGACCTTTGCTATACTTTATCTACTTAGCAAATTAACACTCAATAACAATAAGTAACTTGTCCTAAACACTAAAACAAATGTTAAATAAATGTAAGGTAACTGGTATGCAGTTCCTTAAACAAACATTGAGTAAATATAGGATAACTTGTACGCAACTACTTCAAACTATGTTTAACAAAGAAAAACAGTTCTGATCAACAACAATCTATGACATTACCAAAAACAACCACTTCTCTTGATTTTCAGTTGTCGGATCACAAGTATGCGCACAAATATTTCCACCAAAGAGGTTAAATGTTGCGACATCATTATTCGGAAACACACAGATCTGGGAAAAAGTCTGTAAACTCAAGTGCAAAAATTGCATCACCATCATCGTTATCATCAACATGCTGCCGTTCAGACATTAGGCATACCCGGGCCATCTCGTCGTCCATGGGTGAGATTGCTGTAGTGATAAGACGATTAAACAGAGCACGGAGACATGGAATACAACAACATCCACACAAGGTGAGTATAGCAGTAATTGAGGACACAAGGGCTTTATACTTCCCAAAAGCAGTCATCCACTTGTTGTGCTCTTTCATCTTCTCGTCAGGCTCCCATCAGGGGCGGTGTCATTCTGGATGAAGGTGCAGCATTGTTCCCTGAACATTGCGCAGACCCTTCCTTTCCCAGACAACAACATAACAAGAGCATTGCGGTTCTGGATTGACATTAGGGAAGGCGTGGCTAGCTGTTCGTGCACTGCCTCAAGTCCCGCTTGTGTCCGTTTGCCCAATTTCTGCATGTTGCAATGGATGTAATTTATCCTGTCAACGTTCTTGTTCATCGTCCACCAGCAGCAAATGGAGGACTCCCATCCCGCTTCAATTTGGTCAATTAATTCTTATTAATCAGGAACTCCTCTGGGGACTCTAATTGCATCAATTTCAGTCAGATCATCGTCGCCTCTCAAATTTAAAGATATTGTGTTTTTGTTTTTTCCAGCTTTTTCCCAGATCTTGGCATGTCGGTACATATACAATTTTGGTTGACTACATTCTCTAAAAGCAATGGTTTCTTTTCTTTTTCTTCCATTCAACGTGGTGGTGATAATAATCATACGATGAAGATATTCTGCAAACCCTAACAAAGCCGCACCTGACTATAAGACAGGGTTCAAAATTTTGGAAAAAAGTCGCGGCTTATAGTCCGGAATTTACGGTAATCGAAAACTGGCGTCTAGCATTAGTCAAAAGTTTTGACTAATGCTAGACTGGTCGTTGAATGCACCCCGCTTCAATGGCAGAACGCGGATGAATTTAAAGACATCAAATGAGAATAATCCTTTATAAAAATTAAAATTGACTGACGCAAACGTGAGTTCTTCATGTTTTTATTGAAAACAACATAGTGCTTACGCCGTATGACATCGTTTTTTTGCTTTCCAAATAAGGCGTGCGCGCTACCGCGGCAGGGGGAACAAGATCTCACGGGGGAACCAAATCAAGCACAACACCGGGAGCAGCGAGAGAACAATGTTTTGCCTCTAGATTTTGGGGGGGAAACGGAGCGTAAGTTACGATCAATGCGGCCACGTTGAGTTGCACTTAGGCTAATGTTTACATTGTGTACCAATGTCAAGGACGATTATGTCACCCAGCTTATATCATTGATTTGTTTCGATAGTTGTGGGGTCGTCACTAATTATTTGTGTTTAGATAAATGTCTGAGCTATAATGGTGTAATTAATGATTAAAACTTGAAAGTATCTGTTTATTGTATTCGTTTATATGTTTAATAAAGACAAAGCCATCACAAAACTGTTGTAATTATTTAGATTTTGATCTAAATTAGCCTTGAATAAAGACTAAGCAGTCACATGAATTACCAGAAAAAAATGGACAGCCGGACTCGGACTCCTGGTCAAGACTCGGACTCGAACCCGGTGCAAAAATCCGACCGAGTCCACAGCCCTGGTCAAAACATAAGATACAATCAAGTACTAAAGATTTTTAGACGACTTTGGCAGTGTCCGTAATTTAGAAAATCATCAGGCATGCATTAAACCAGTGGTGTCAGGAATGAGGTGAGCCAGGGCGACCAAATGCAGCTTGAACCAGGATTTATTGAAGGGAAAGGGAGTCAGGTGGGGAAACGAAGACACAAACGGGATAGAGACTCACGGCCAGAAAACAGACAGAAGTCTTCTTGGAAACTTGGATACATGGACACTTGGACAAGGATAAAATTCTGACCGTGAGCCTCCAGACAGACCGAGGAAAACCAAACGACAGGAACACTGGGCGCGGACAGGGACGGATCACAGCAGTAGACACCGACCGGGAGAAATACACGGGCAGGGCTTAAATACACAGGGTAACAAGAGGAACCAGGTGACAGACATTACGGTAACGAAAGGGGTGTGGCCGAGGGAAGTGCAGGCAGCCCGTGCTCTGGCACGGTTGTGACAGTACCCCCCCCACAAGGGACGGCTCCCGACGTCCCAAAATCCAATCCCTCACGACGGCACGCGGGGGGGGCGTGTGGGCAGAGAGCCGCACTCGGGCGGCGACTAGGGGCAGAGAGCCGCACTCGGGGGGCGGCGCCTAGGGGCAGAGAGCCGCACTCGGGGGCGACTTGGGGGACAGAACTGCACTCAGCGGAGGTCAGGGGCCCAGGGCCACACTCGCGGCACACACTGGGGGCCTGACGCGCAATCGGCAGGAACTTGGGGAACAGAACTGCACTCAGCGGAGGTCAGGGGCCCAAGGCCACACACTGGGGGCCTGACGCGCAATCGGCAGGAACTTGGGGAGCAGAACTGCACTCAGCGGAGGTCAGGGGCCCAGGGCCACACTCGCGGCACACACTGGGGGCCTGACGCGCAATCGGCAGGAACTTGGGGAACAGAACTGCACTCAGCGGAGGTCAGGGGCCCAGGGCCACACTCGCGGCACACACTGGGGCCTGACGCGCAATCGGCAGCAACTTCGGGGAACATGAACCGCACTCGGGCGGCGACCTGGGGGAACATGAACCGCACTCGGGCGGCGACCTGGGGGACATGAACCGCACTCGGGCGGCGACTTGGGGAACCGATGGCGGCCACGGGTCCGATGGCGTCGCAGATGGGGCTTGGCTCGGCTTGGCTCCGCTCGGCGGTGGCTCCGCTCGGCGGTGGCTCCGCTCGGCGGTGGCTCCGCTCGGCGGTGGCTCCGCTCGGCGGTGGCTCCGCTCGGCGGTGGCTCCGCTCGGCTGTGGCTCCGCTCGGCTGTGGCTCCGCTCGGCTGTGGCTCCGCTCGGCTGTGGCTCCGCTCGGCTGTGGCTCCGCTCGGCTGTGGCTCCGCTCGGCTGTGGCTTGGGCTGTGGCTTTGGCTTGGCTGTGGCTTGGCTGTGGCCCGGCTGTGGCTTGGCTGTGGCTTGGCTTTGGCTTTGGCAACGGAAGCTGGTGGTGGAGGGGGGTCCAAGCGCTGGTCGCTGTGTTGGTCGGTGTCTTCTGTCACGAATGAGGTGAGCCAGGGCGACCAAATGCAGCTTGGACTAGGATTTATTGAAGGGAAAGGGAGTTGGAAGGGAGTCAGGTGGGGAAACGAAGACACAAACGGGATAGAGACTCACGGCCAGAAAACAGACAGAAGTCTTCTTGGAAACTTGGATACATGGACACTTGGACAAGGATAAAATTCTGACCGTGAGCCTCCAGACAGACCGAGGAAAACCAAACGACAGGAACACTGGGCGCGGACAGGGACGGTTCACAGCAGTAGACACCGACCAGGGTAACAAGAGGAACCAGGTGACAGACATTACGGTAACGAAAGGGGTGTGGCCGAGGGAAGTGCAGGCAGCCCGTGCTCTGGCACGGTTGTGACAAGTGGTCCCCAACCACCGGGCCGCGGACCAGTACCGGTCCGTGGGTCACTTGGTACCGGGCCGCCAAGCCGCACAGAAAAAGTTTTTTTAAATTATCAACGATCAATTAATTCAGGTCAAGACACTCGTCCCGGTCACGTGACATGTTTCCCCAGTCGAGCCAGCAAAGCTAATATGTGGCAACAGGCTAACTAACCAGGCAGTGAAGCATTCAAAACTGCTTCAACACATGAAGACCAAGCATCCTGCAATAAAAGACAAACCTTAATCACCTCGGGTGTCATTGTCTCCGATTACGTCTAGATGGGACCGGCTCGTTTCTGAGAAACAAACTCAGTGCTCCCACTAATTCAACGTAATGGTGAGTTTTATTTTTGTCATTTGTACTTGTTTTTATGTCAGTCGTATCATTTTATTTCATCGTATTTATATATTTATTATAAATGTATTATTCATTTATTTATATAAATGTATTATTTATTTATATAAATGCCGGTCCGCGAAAATATTTCTGACATGTAACCGGTCCGTGCCGCAAAAAAGGTTGGGGACCACTGCATTAAACAGTTCTTTAAGGGTCATTAAGCTATTCAGGCATTATATCAAAAAAACATTGGTTATTTCAAAGTGCTCAGAAATATATCAATAGATCAGATATATCAGTTATAAAAACCTTTGTCATTACCACCTATCAAAAATGTCTAGTTATGTCTTCTTTATTGATTTGGTGTGTAGGTATAATTATATGATTAAAATGTTTCTTTTATTGATTTAATATGTGAATGTACTTGGCTGCTTATGTACTTTATTCAATGAGGTTTGAGCATATCTGTTTTTGTTGTTAGGCAGGACTTTTTGTATTTCGACCCCATTCCTTCACTGTCTATATATGTCTCATTTTACTTTATGGGGAGCACTCTGTATTAAAGATTAAAGTCCCAATGATTGTCACACACTAGGGATGGGCGATACCAATGATTTTTGATTCGATCCGATACCAAGTATTTCCTGCCCAAAAATACCCCATATCGATCCGATATTCCATCCGGAAGTGTACATGAATTATTAACCTTTTTAGAAAAACATTAATGGAAGATGCATATTAATAGTATAACTTTAATTAAAAGGAGCTATTCTTTACTTTTTTTTCTCTCTCTCTGTTGTTGGGGAAAAAGTTTTGTCATTTAGTATATTGTAAAAAGAGACATGGTACCAACAGAGATCCAGGGTTTAATCGTCATGAGCAGCAAAACTATCAATTTGTAAAGACACTGTATACTTACATTTAATATTGTAATACTTTAGTGTTGTTTATAGGAAGTGGAGTTACAAATAAAACGTATGGCGTTGGACCACAAATTGAAAAGGGGAAAACTTTATTTATAAATGACTGACTAAAGCGCAGTAATTATTGCTTCGAATAGCACATCAACCACAAATGCTTACGATTTTCGGTTAGCACCTGATACCTGGATATTAGGGGTGTAAATCGTGGGTTTTGTCATGATACGATATCATATCGATACAAAGAAATACGATACGATATCTGCCGATATCGTAAAGCCTGCTGCGATTCATTCACGATATATCGCGATATGGCGCTCTACGATCGATATATACAGATTTTTTAAAAATAAAAAATATAGAACAATATCCTGATTTATAACAATTCATACGCAAAATCAACAAGGTACTGCAAACTCTTTATTTAGGAAATTACAAGAGTATTGTAGTATACAAAGTGCTTATTTTAACACTGAACTTTGATGTCGTGTTTTTTCTTTAAATGTGCGGCGAGATTTGTCCTCCCTGAATATATGATCACCGCATGGCAGGATTTACAAACTGCACGTGTCTTGTTCGTTGAGCCATCTTTTCTTTGGAATCCAAAGTGCTTCCAAACGAATGACTTGAAGTCTAAAGGGGAGCAAATTTCCTCGTCTTTTTGGACACTAGCCATAGCACCAGCCCAGGAGCCGCGTACTAGTTGTCGACTCCCCTTTCACGTGCCTGCTCTGCTCACAACACAACAACGCCGCACTGCTCCCGGAAAGAGGAAGCTAGCAACAATAAACTGGATTTCAAAATAAAGTCGCGTCTAATGTCCGAGGGCAAACACGGCGATATAAATCGATGTTTACGTTTAGCATCGATGCCAATAAATCGTAGAGCATTATATCGATTAATTGATGTGTATCGATGTATCGTTACACCCCTATTTGGTACCTTAGCCTCGGTGTGGCTGCAGGGTTTTCCGTCGCTGCCTTAGTGTCTGCGGCACGTTTCAACTGCAGCTCTTCATGAACCGTGGGGTGAATTTTACTTAAATGTTTTGTTAGGTTTGTGGTGTTGCCACAATATTTAATCGTTTTGTGACATATTTCACATCTTGCCTCGTTGTTATTAACTAAAATATAATACCTCCAAACCAGACTTCTCTTACTTTCGGACTGGGCCGCCGCCGTGGCCATGCTTGTTTGTGTTTGGATTAGAACGGGGGGCGGAGGAGGAGGGCTTGGCTTGTGAGAAAAGGGGGCGGGAGCAGAACAGAGCAGGACACGCCGGTGCAGCAGGCGGAAGGAAAAGTAGTGCTAGCATGAGTGCAAGTCGTCAAATTGGAGCAGAAAAAAATGAGGAAAAATATAATTAAATAATTGTAAGTGTCGATATTTTAGCTAGGTGGTTCGATACGCAAAAATGAGCAGCCTGGATTGATATATCGTTATTTTGGTATCGATCCGCCCATCCCTATCACACATCTGGGTGAGGTGAAATTTGTCCTCTGCATTTAACCCATCCCCTTGTGATTTTAATCCATCCCCTTGGGGGGAGAGGGGAGCTGTGAGCAGCAGCGGTGCCGCGCTCGGGAATCATAACCCCCAATTCTGAACATTAATGCTGAGTGCCAAGCAGGGAGGCAATGGATCCCATTTTTATAGTCTTGACCCAGCCGGGGTTTGAACCCACAACCTACCAGTCTCAGGGCGGACACGCTACCACTAGGCCACTGAGCTGTATGCATCTGTGGTTGTTTTTAAAGTGGTCTGTAAATAAGGTTGAGCTGAGAATCAAGATATTGCGGCGTATTAATTATTTTCCCATTTTTAAAAACTCCTTTCACTGTACTGGCTTGCAAATTAAATTATCCAACTAATAAATCTGGGGGGTACGGGGGGATGAGAACCTCTTTGAAAAAAAAAATTTGATAATAAATGGCTATTTCCATCAGATTATCGGGGAGGGTTCATGGCGACCATGCACTCGTGTGACGCCACTGCACGTTGATTGGCGGCTTGCGGGGCGTGTATCCGTGACGTCGACGGAGAAAAATGGCGACAATTGCAAGAGGCTCTGCCGTGGTCTATAGAAGATTGGTAAGAACAACAAAAATCCTTAAAACACAAACGGCATCAGATCTCAAAGCGTTTCTCGGACAAGCGCGTTGAGCTTTAGCGACGCGACTTCACACCACGACCTGCCGGATAAATGCTAATGCTAGCACAAAACAGTGAGTGTACCTCGACCCTTACAGTGGCTCGCCTAGCCCAGCATGGTGGAAAGGTGAATGAACCGCGAACTAATCAATCTGACTTCGTTTCACTGTATCACAATGACAACCATCTGAAAGTCGATGAAGCCAAACACGTTCCTTAACTTTGTCACAATAATTCAACACACATGAAGAGTCCAGGCAAATTAAATCCATGTAAAAGTGTGAAAATGGATGAATGCAATCCGCATCAAATGTATTGACAGCCTTCCTCTTGTGACTTTAAATGGTCCCTTAACCCTGGACTTTCTCTACGAGAAGGGCAGATGCTTTTGAAAACTGTTGACGTGTGTGTCTTCCCGTCAGCTGATCCATCAGTACCGCCGGCGATGTTTAAGTGTACAGGAGGAGCGCAGCCTTGCCACGCTTCGCTTGCTTCCTACCCCCACATTGGACAGGAAGTTGCAGGTGTGCAGCAGAAGCTTCCAGATGTTGGGCCGTACTCTGCACGGGTCTGCAGGTTGGACACCTTTTGGGCTGTCGCTGATGATGAGCCCACTGCTGATGCTACTGACAGTCTCTGTATGCGCGAACGTGCAGCGTGTCACAGAGCCGTCGTCCAGTTCAAACTGTCTGATATCGGCGAGGGAATCACGGAGGTGACGGTGAAGGAGTGGTATGTCCAAGAGCGCCTAACAGGCCATTTGGTAATCCTTTGCTCATTCGCTTATCACTACGCCAGGGTTTTCAGATAGTAGCTCCAACGTCCTTTTGCGGGGCTTTGGGAGTGGGGGTTGAGCAAAGGATTCCCGAAGCGGCGCCGACGCTTGGCTTCCTATGGAGTGAGCGTTTTCTGAAAGGCACTGGTGTGCGCGTGTTTACGTATGTGCATGCAGGTACGTGAAGGAGGGAGACAGAGTGTCTCAGTTTGACAGCATCTGCGAGGTGCAAAGCGACAAGGCGTCGGTCACCATCACCAGTCGATACGACGGCGTCGTCACAAAACTTTACTATGACACCGACGACATCGCCCTGGTGGGCAAACCGTTGGTGGACATCGAGACCGAGTCCACTTCGGGTGCGTTGAACCGAGGCTGTGCGACGATGATTAGAGTCTAGTTCCAGAGTTGGGTGTTTTTCCAGAAACCTTTAGAAGAGCGGAAGGTGAGTGCATGAACGAGTCGTGCCACAGAAGAGCAGAAAGCACTGGCACATGAATGCACTGGTACGGCCATAACGGCAAAAGAAACATCAGCGTTTATCAGCGCTTGGTTAGGGCCCCCACAAAAAACAACGCAAGGCGGTCCTGCCACGCCCGCGTGTGTGCATGCATGTAATGCTGACACACTTGTTGCCCCCGCCCAGATGTGATCCAGGAAGAAGACGTGGTAGAGACGCCCGCCATGGCTCGAGAGGAACACACCCACCAGGAAATCAAAGGACTCAAGACCCAGGCTACACCCGCCGTCAGACGCCTCGCCATGGAGAACAACGTTGGCATTCGTAGCACTCAAACGTTTCAAATTCAGCCTCGATCCCCTCGCAAAGTTGAACACGGTTGCGTTGCTTGAACACGGCTTGCTCTTCTGCTTCAGATCAAGCTGAGTGAGGTGGTAGGCTCTGGAAAGGATGGACGCATCCTGAAGGAGGACATTCTCAACTTCCTGGCTAAGCAAACGGGAGCCATCTTGCCCCCGAGTCCCTTTGGGGAGATCCGGACTCCTTCTCCGGCCCCCAAGCCACCGCCGCTTGCTGCATCCCTCCGCGTCCTGGCTGGCAAAGACGTGACCGAGCCGCTCAAAGGTCAAGGTTGATCCCGTGTGTGCTAACATTAGCGTGACCTAGCTTAGCGTTTTTGTCCTTGCAGGCTTCCAAAAGGCGATGGTGAAGAGCATGATGGCAGCGCTTAGCATTCCTCACTTGGGGTTGTGCGAGCAAGTGGAACTCAGCCGCCTGGTGGCGCTCCGGGCCGAGCTGAGGACCGAGGCCCGCGGTCACGGGCTCAAACTCAGCTACATGCCCTTCTTCATTAAGGTTTGCTCCATTCGTCGTTCCCCGCTGCTGGGTTAGGGTGGCGGCGCCGCCACCACCAGCTGACGATGTCAACGGGCCTGATTGTGATGTCACAGCGGTTTTATCAGACAGTCCGACAGCTCAGGGTCGCTTCATTTGACACTTGCCACCTGTTCTGCACTCTTTGTTTCTGATCCCTTTCATTGACGTGTCTGTTAATGCTGCACCCTCGTTGGCTCAGGCCGCCTCCCTCTGCCTCACCCGTTTTCCCATCCTCAACGCCTCATTGGATGAGTCCTGCCAGAACATCACATACAAGGTGAGGCCCACTAGCTGGCGTCACGTGGTAACGTTGTCAGCGTGTGGTGTGGTGACGTGTCGCCAGGCATCCCATAACATCGGCGTGGCCATGGACACAAGCCTTGGTCTGCTGGTTCCCACCGTGAAGAACGTACAGCTGCTCAGCATCCTGGAAGTGGCGCAGGAACTTAACCGGCTCCAGGAGCTTGGCGCCGCCGGCCAGCTGGGAACAGCGGACCTGAGCGGAGGAACCTTCAGCTTGTCCAACATTGGATCGGTGAGTCGGCCAGCCAGCGTTCCTTCAACACGGCAGTGGCCGCTTTCCGCTATTGAAGTCAACTCTCAAACAAACAAACACAAACAAACAAGCAAAACGCGGCTGGTGTGTCGTGTCCACAGATCGGGGGGACGTACGCCAAGCCTGTCATCCTTCCGCCAGAGGTCGCCATCGGGGCACTGGGGAAAATCCAGGTGGGCGCATTTGTTGGAGCCAGCTTCTGACGGCGTTGCAGGGCACTGAGCCGCTTCCTGTGCGTTTGTGGTCAGGTGCTGCCACGCTTCGACGTCTCCGGTCACGTGACCCGTGCTCACATCATGAATGTCAGCTGGTCGGCCGACCACCGCATCATCGACGGCGCCACCATGTGTCGCTTCTCCAACATGTGGCGAGACTTCCTGCAGAATCCAGCCAGCATGCTGCTGCACCTGAAGTGAATTGCTGCCTCCCTCCCGAACATCATCGTGAGGAAGTGGCTCCGCCTCAATGGCCTTCCTGACAGACAGAAAGAAAGGAGTGCCTGAATAGAGAGGTCACCCTCCACTGGCCACTCCCACTCACAGATGACTGACACTGTCCCTTTCAGAAGGCAGTCATTTGATCTTGCGATGTGATTATCGGTGGCGTTTCTTGTTACGCTCTGTTACTGCCTCAGTTCGTCTAGGGACGAGCCGGCACACTCTTGTATTAAAATAGAAACAAATAAATGCTCATATATCTTTTCGGTTGCTCTTTGAATCAAGTTGATATGCGCAAACAAGCACAGGTCATTTTTACATGTGAGCCACAGTGCCATTTGGTGGAACACTGCAACAACTGCAAGCGTTTCCTTTTTTGAGAGCTCAAGCGACCTTGCCACTAGCTAAATTTAGCTTAGCTTGTGATCAGCTGAAGAGCGCAAACGAGGTGAGCAACATTGCAAACAAACACATTTACGAACACCTCTGCCTTCTCAAAATACAACACACACCTCACAACTATGACTTATTAACCAAGAGCAGCACACACTGCTGTCCCGGGTTAACCTCTACGCACCGATGTAGACCACATGCTGCTATGCTAAGCCAATGCTAACGTTTAAGTACCAATGTACACATGCAGCTATGCTAAGCTAATATAGAGATGACTAGAGAGATAGAAAGCGAGAAAGAGCGAGATCTGCTAAGCAAAGTACCCAACACTCCTGCTGCCATGCAATTTTGTGACGGCACAAGATGGCTGCCAGCAGGGTCCCAGTTGTCACGCTGTGACATCAAATGGCGGCCATTTTGGCGAGCGCCTCGGTCAGCACCATGAAGACCTTGTGGGAGACCAAGATCCAGAAAATTCAGGAGAATCACAACAAGCAGAGAAGGAAGCCAGGCAGCAGGTGAGACTGTTGCCACATGATGCTGTTGACCGTCAAGCTAAGATAATAATTTTGGCCACACACCTTTGACCACGTCATTCTTTGGTCTGTGAGTTCGCGCACTCCTTCAGTGATGGAATGGTCATCAGTGTCTGTGACGAACTCGCGACCGGTCCAGGGCATAGTCCAAGGTCAACTGGGAGAATACGCTCGCTCCAGCTCCCTGCCACCCTGTAGGTTGATGGATGCCGGTGCATTTGGGACGTGGGTGGGGGGGGCTAAAGTAGCCAATAAACTCGTCAGCCGCAATGCTAAACTGCAATCTTAGAAAAATCCAATATGACCATGTGTGTCATTAGCAGGAGAGGAGCAGCAATTGCCAGATTTGGGGCGACGACACTCATCACTCAAGCAAAAAACATTAACTTCAACTTAACAGCACGACATCCTCTGCAGTACAATACGGAGTTAGGATGTAGCCCATGCATTCATCTAATAACGTGACGTCAACCTGGAATAAAATGCATGACACTCACCAGAGGTGTCTGTTATTCCTCTTTTTGCTAGCTGCGTCAGCTAGTCAAAGCTAGCTAGTCGTCACCTGTGCACATCTTCCGTCTTGATGGCAGCCAGTCAGAAATGCCGGTGGCCGTGCCAGAGTCACAAGGTGCGCTTTTTCTTGAAAGGTCCTGTTGGATTTTGTCCACAATTTAGGGAGTGTTGCTCACTCCAACTTATTTTGCAAGAACCACATGGGAGAAAATTAAGTCTTTTAGGGCACCTGCAGGCGGAGAGTCCATTCGTCACTGTGCGTGTGATCGAATGACGTCTGACTCTGGCCTCCCACAAGAGCCTTTTTGTTAAGAGAAACAGGGTGGGGGTGAGAGTGGACTGGATACAGAAGAGAAAGCCCTTGACCTATAGTCAAAACATAGCAGGGGAATGTTTTACGACATTGTGTAGGATGGGACAAGCTAGGTTATTTATTACTGGTTACACACCAACATAAGCATAAAACTAATCTAGCTAGGTTATTTATTACTGGTTACATACATTCCAACATAATCATACGATCAAGATAGTTTGGAAAACCCTTACATATCCCTCCTGTTTTATCATGTGATTATGTCAACCCAATCCACAAACACAAGCAAGAAAATATAAAGAAGAATAGCAAAAATAATAAAAACACTAATAAAAAAGGATCGATAAAAACAGAGATGACAGCGGACAGGTTGGGGATTGTGTAGGGTGAAACATGACAAAAACAACAAACAATGATAGCAATAACTTCCAGTGAAGATGAGGTTTTTCCTCAATACTCCAGTTCAAACTTAGTGTGTGATCTAAAAACCTGCTGGCCGATGTTAAATCGCAGGAAAAGTCTCACACGGTCCCTCTGCCTTAGGCGACTAGAATGCTATCAATAAAAAACAAAAAAACAAAGCCACAATCCGTTCTGAATGAAGTAGTTCTCGTCCAATGGTGCAGCCATGTTGGCAGGAGAGCCCTTACGCCTTGAAATGGCTCTCCTATCCTGGCACACAGTGGTGATGTCCAAAGCTCTCATCCAGTTTCCTCCTGGAGAGCAGTTGTCGTTTATGCATTCGTGGGTTTCATTTTCTTGGATGAAACAGGTGTAGTCCATTTCAGGTAGCCTCCTGGTTTAGGCCACTTGTGGCAACCGTCGTCCTCCAACATTGGGATTAATCCAAAAGAGTTTGATCACAGATCCATTTCTGCGAGTCCAGGGCGGTAGGGGTAGCGTCACTGTCTGTGACAGCACGGTGTTGATATCCAACTCCCCCCATAGATGCCATACATTTCGATTCAGTGACATTCATAGCTCTTGCCTCCAAGTAAACTTGTGTGGAGGAAGGGGGGAGGTTGGAACACACAGCATCCCTCCTGTGTGTGGGCTCCCACAATGACCTTTACATACCGGTACCAAGTGTTGGTTTTGTATGGGTTTCTGGGATCTCATGTCCAGTCCTCAAAGTTCTCATTGTGTGACCATCGTTTTCCACGGTCAACATTGTCACTTGGTCTGTTCAGATGTGTCCATAGACCATAGCACGCTCCAACCACAACGCAGCAGAGGATCCACCTGGCATGTGGAGCCCCGTTGCTTCTAGGAAGACAGGAACACCGAGACATACCCCCACCTAGCGGAGTTGGGATCGTTGTTCGCAGACTTCGCCACTACCCCAAAATGAGGGGTCCAGCACTCCCTGTAGCTTGCAGTGGCTGAGGTGAATCCAGCTGGGCCGTTTAGCGATTTTCACTGCGGTGCGGGAAGTCAGCAAGACTTGGAATGGTCCCTCCCACCGTGGCTGGCCCAGTTCTTTCCTTCGATGACCTTGACGTAGACCCAGTCTCCTGGATTGATGGTGTTGTCGACCTGTGAGGAGGAAAGATCAGGCGGCAGTAAAATTGCATTGGACACATCTTTCAGTATGAGCGTCCTGATCAGATAATCTGCCAAGGACTGTTCTTCATCTGCCCTTTGCAACTCTTGTAGTCAATTGTAATGCCCTTTTGAACGAGGCAGATAGGAGTGTTTGCGAGAAGAGTTTGAGCACTTCCTAATGAGTCCTCCTAACCAAAGACCGTTCATGACAGGGGCTTTCCCATTTATTGCCTCCTGTCTTAAAGGAGATTCCCTTATCCATGCCGTCCCCCCTAACACATTCGCACCCACACAGGTTGTGCACATAAACGCACACACACCAAGCGCGCACCCAAGGCTCAGACAAATGACAACAGCCTGACACAAGTTTACAGAGATTACGCACGAACACAGAACACAAAACACAGACAAATGGATTCTATACATCTCTCATGTAGCTTCTTTGATAGAACCTCCTATTGGTAACTGTATAGGGCAGTGGTCCCCAACCTTTTTTGCGCCACGGACCGGTTACATGGCAGAAATATTTTCGCGGACCGACATTTATATAAATAAATAATACATTTATAATAAATATATAAATATGATGAAATAAAATGATACGACTGACATAAAAACAAGTACAAATGACAAAAATAAAACTCACCATTACGTTGAATTAGTGGGAGCACTGAGTTTGTTTCTCAGAAACGAGCCGGTCCCATCTAGACGTAATCGGAGACAATGACACCCGAAGTGATTAAGGTTTGTCTTTTATTGCAGGATGCTTGGTCTCCATGTGTTGAAGCAGTTTTGAATGCTTCATTGCCTGGTTAGTTAGCCTGTCGCCACATATTAGCTTTGCGGGCTCGACTGGGGAAACATGTCACGTGACCGGGACGAGTGTCTTGATCTGAATTAATTGATCGTCGATCATTTTTTTATTTTCTGTGCGGCTTGGCGGCCCGGTACCAAGTGGTACCGGTGGTTGGGGACCACTGGTATAGGGGACTGTTTAGCATATAATCCCTTACTCAACTCCCTTGCTTCTACTTTTCCATGTCGGTGCAGTCGTAAGTGACCCCTATTGCAGTCATTGTCTTGTTAACTGTCGCCTTCTGCGACTCCTATGCATGATTGTGTGAAAGTCAAAAATTGAACGTATCCAACTTTCTGACCACCCAAACTCCACTGTGGGGCAACGAACTTACTATATTATTGAGTAGGTACATTGAGCAACCTAGCTTCCTCTTGACTGAATTCACTTTAGTCCAAATGTCCTATTCTAAAATCTATATACGTAACTCGACCTCTACTTGTTAAGCCTGACGAGCCAAAATGTCAGATGTCGCTCTTGTTTCCTACCGTTTTAGCCTATTTGTCCTATCCAAATCTGTTCAGTCTCCGATTATGATGCTTTTCTCTGTAGCTTTACACATTATTTAATTTTTTAACAAATCTCCTCAGTTCTGTCAAACCCAGTGCACAATGAAGCTCCCTTCCACTTTGACCCAAGCTCCACCAAGTTTGGTAACGCCACAGAAAGGAGTGCGATTTGGTCGTCGGACACTTCAAGTCCATATCTTTTGCCGCACCTCACACTCTCAAGTTGGTGTTCTTTTGTTGTTGCTTCAGAGCCACCCAACCATCACTCTCGAATGAGTCCATTGTTCAAATGAGTCCATTTTCATCATTGTGAGTTCCTCCGCTTCTCACTGTTTTTTCTCGTCCCCGAGGATGTCGTCTTTACTCAGGAGTGTACTTATTCCCCTCCAAGCACAACAACGGTCTTTCCTTGTCCTTGCCAAAGGTCAAAGATGCCTCGAAGCCAGGCACCGTTTTGTAGACATCCACGGCTGCAGGCGGAGTCTCGGGATCGAGTTTCAGGGATCCTGGCACTGAGAGTGACAGACTGGGACATCAAACTTGTAACCAAATGTAGCTGCTGCCATCAATTCGCTAGTAACGTTTGTTTACCAAACTTAAAATTCTCCTAGTAACAACGATCCTGTCTTTATATTGTAAGTCCTGCAACTCATCCTATTTTTGAGCTACGTTTTATCTATGGTTCCAATTTAATGGGACAGCACAATGTGTTTTCAGTATCATTATTCAAAATTAACGCATCGAGGTCTGCGTTCTACATCTAGCCCTGATCTATGTCTTGACCTCTCAAACGTTACTACCTGTGTCATGCTTGCTCAAAAATGTGACTTAGAATATAGTGCTGTGAGTTTCCAATCTCCCTGATCAAATTGGATCCCGCTTCTTAGCTCTTCTTTCTCATGCTCCTGTTAGCCTGCAACTGTCCAAATCAATAATGTTGTTTTCTTTTAACTGTCTTTCTTTTGAACCTCTAAATCTCTCGTGTTGCTAACCTATCTACACCACGAAGCCATTTAAGGGGTCTTAAAGAAAGGACCAACAGATTATTCCCAATATCTCCTCATTATTTATGAGTTAGCCTCCCTTTCTTCACTCGGGTGCATATCTTGTCAGTTGTTAAGGGAAACCAGATGTCTCGGGCCAATGAGATCATGGACCAAGGCCCAAACAATCCCGCACGAGCCTGACCCGAAACATGACCCGGTCACACTTAGGCTTTAGTGAGATATACATTGCATGATACCAGAATAAAAATTTACCACAGTATGACACCAAATGTATTACAAAATCCATATGTCGTAAAGTCTTGTATTTTTACTATCTTTCACTATCTGTCCTACTCACTCCCTCCTTCTGAGGCTTGGCAATGCCCATGCCTCACACCTTGACAAACATTTTGGGAGAATGTGTTCTTTACTTCATATGATTCCATCATCATTTGACTTTCCTTCCAAAACGCTTCTCAATTTCTCAGTTCACACATCTTCTGCATGTGTTACTGGTTCTCCAGTTTGTTTGTTTTTCTAGTTAATTATCAATCTAAAAAAAACTCAACACAAAAAAACTACTGGCAAATTAATCCGGATTTTTTCGATGTTTTTAAATTTAAAGAACTCAATCTCTCAGATTTAGCTAGTATATAGAGGTTTGTGTAATTTTATAACACCATCAATCAATTATTCCTATTAAATGTAGCATTGCAATGTCTTAAATTCACAATTTTGCTTCTTCCAATTCCTGAAAGCATGTTCTGTCGTTTTGTTTTCCGAATTTCTCATGACGGCTCGACACTTAACATGCACTAGTGTGGATCAATTTCTGCTCGCAAACATACTTCTCTGTTTTCCTCTCATTTTTTATCTTTCCAAATCGTTTCTGTTCTGCGGTGCAAATTGGATAGACCACAGTCTAGCAAATTTCTTTACACTAAAAGTTTAGCCAATTTTCATCATTTGGACACATGGACAGCTCTCGCGCGCGTAAGGTAGGTCCCAGCACCAATGATTCGTCACAGGCTGGCCATTTCCTGTGGTCGAACATGAGCTGGTCCCTCCCACGCACACGAGGACAGCACATTCTAACTTTTTATTTATCTTCTAGAAGCAAGTTGCATTTATTTACCACTTGATTTGCAAATTTTAACTTTTGTTCTTCTGGTCATTTGTCATTGGGCATACAAACAGCATTGTCATACTTCTTGTATGGACAGGAGCTCCAATAAGCCAAAACAAAAAATATTCTAATAATTTGACAATGACATGTTTTGCTGTCATATGGGCATCTATTATTTCTTTCTCTGTATTAGCATGAGCGGTCAAAGTGGAGGAAGCTTGTCATGCTGTAAATGTGACTTTTCCTCTGCCTCTTCCTCCGCCCTTTGATTGGTTTTGTTTTTTTTGAAAACACTCTTTTGACCACGTTTCCCACAGTTCCAACAGTTGTCAGAATCTGATAGGGGTTTTGAATTGTATGGTGGCCTTCGACCTTGATGGTCTCTTCCTCTCCCCCTTTGGGAACTTTGGAAGAAGACCGTTGTATCTTCATCTAGATCAGTGGTTCCCAAACTTTTGCAGGCTGGCGCCCCCTTTGGCTCCCCAGTGAATTCCTAGCGCCCCCCTCCTACCACCCCCCCCCCCAACCTTTTTTGCGCCACGGACCGGTTACATGTCAGAAATATTTTCGCGGACCGGCATTTATATAAATAAATAATACATTTATATAAATAAATAAATAATACATTTATAATATCATTACCATTACGTTGAATTAGTGGGAGCACTGAGTTTGTTTCTCAGAAACGAGCCGGTCCCATCTAGACGTAATCGGAGACAATGACACCCGAAGTGATTTAAGGTTTGTCTTTTATTGCAGGATGCTTGGTCTCCATGTGTTGAAGCAGTTTTGAATGCTTCACTGCCTGGTTAGTTAGCCTGTCGCCACATATTAGCTTTGCGGGCTCGACTGGGGAAACATGTCACGTGACCGGGACGAGCGTCTTGACCTGAATTAATTGATCGTCGATAAAAAAAAAATTCTGTGCGGCTTGGCGGCCCGGTACCAAGTGACCCACGGACCGGTACCGGGCCGCGGCCCGGTGGTTGGGGACCATTGCCCTAACCAGCTCAACACAACACAACACGGCGCGTTCTGGCGAGTCCCCAATTTCATGTTGACTTGAACTCAAGATGATGTTGATGCGGTTTTTATTATAAGATAAAATTCTGAACATTACAAGCTTGAAATTACAAACCTGAGCTTTTGCTTTTGTAGCTATGCTGTCGTATCTGACTGGGCCAGAGCGGCGTGCGTGTTGTGTACAAATCAACTGCCGCCCCCCTACCGCCCCCCTACCGCCCCTTTCTTCCTCACCGCCCCCCCAGAGCTTTCCACCGCCCCCAGGGGGGCGGTACCGCCCACTTTGGGAACCACTGATCTAGATCATTACCATCATTATCTAGATTAGTGGTGTCCAAACTACGGCCCGCGGGCCGCAGGTCCAAATTACGGCCCGCGGGCCAACTGCGGCCCGCGGTCCAGTTTTTATTGGCCCGCAGCAAATTCTGAAAACATAATTGAATATGGCCCGCACAAGAAGCTTGAGCTCACTTCTCAGTTTCCACACTAGATGGAGCCCGCCACACAAAGCGTTTGACGTCACATTAGCAGCCACCCCCCCACCCCCGGGAAGAGAAGAGAAGAGAAGCGAACGCGCAGCGTTTGACGTCCGATTAGCACCTGTCAGACGAAGGGAGACTTAAGATGCTGGCCCAGTGAAGAAGTTCTCTTCCCAGGACTTTCTTTTCCAGGTCCTCCTAATGGACGCTGGCTTGTCGACAATGCAGCACGTCTTCCTCCTTTAGCCAGATGGCGGGTATGAGGGTCCCGGGTTTCGGCACCAAAATGTTAGAGTGGTGCTCACTCCAACTTATTTTGCAGGAACCACATGGGAGACAATTAAGTCTTTTAGGGCACCTGCAGGCGGAGAGTCCATTCGTCACTGTGCGTACAGCAATGATCGAATGACGTCTGACTCTGGCCTCCCACAAGAGCCTTTTTATTAAGAGAAACAGGGTGGGGGTGAGAGTGGACTAGATACAGAAGAGAAAGCCCTTGACCTCTAGTCAAAACATAGCATGGGAAAGTTTTACGACGTTGTGTAGAATGGGACAAGCTAGGTTATTTATTACTGGTTACACACCAACATAAGCATAAAACTAATCTAGCTAGGTTATTTATTACTGGTTACATACATTCCAACATAATCATAGGATCAAGATAGTTTGGAAAACCCTGACAGCCATTGCTAATCCCCTGTTATCCAATTTACCGTTTTTCTCCATGTACAATGCGCAAAATTTAACTAATTTATTGTCCTAAAATCTGGGGTGCGCATTATACATGGGCACAATTTAAAAAACAATTTAAAATTTTAATAATTTTTTTTTAATCTTTTTTAAAGAAAATCATGGTACAACAATTTTTGAAGAAAATCTTGTCACGGATGGAGTGTGGAAAGGAGCAGGGCGACCAAGTGCAGCTTGGACCAGGGTTCATTGGAGGAACTCAAAACACAGACTTGGTAAACTAACATAACTCTCCAACAAAACCAACAACAGGACTGACCGACAAAGACGTGGAACAAAAAGACAGGGTGACATTACCAAAGACAGGAACAGAAACCTGTGTTATTGTCAAATATTGTTTGTTTTTTAATCTCCATCGCGGACTGGACGTCATACGGAGGCAGTATCACTGCGCATGCGCACTATGGATCCGATGCGAATATTCCTCTTCTCTTCTTGACTGACAATGAATGTGATTTAATACAATCAGCAAATAACAAAAAGCGTATTACAGGTAATATATTATTTCACAACACTTTGCCTTGTTCCTTTCGTCTCTGCTGTTCACTTCAAACACGCTCCATACGAACGCAATGCTCTCGTATCAGACGCTTGCTCGATCACCTGCTCGTTTGCTGTCACAATGTACCCTACACAAATCCGAAACATTTGTCGCGGCTCCGAGTCACGACGAGGGGCAAGTTTTGGTTTCCAAGGGTGTTTTTATTCCTCTTCAACTTCTCTCCCATACAGAGCCGCCTTTTTCACATGTCCGCACGTCACTTTCCTCTTTTCATTTTAACCTAACTGATCGCGGTGGTTCCTTTACGGGCAGTCGGAGAAATCAACGCCAACAAAAAAAATACATCCAGCCTAGTTAAGACCATACCAAAGACTATAAAAATGGGACCCATTGCCTCCCTGCTTGGCACTCAGCATTAAGGGTTGGAATTGGGGGGATAGATCACCAAATGATTCCCGAGCGCGGTGCCGCTGCTGCTCACTGCTCCCCTCTCCCCCAGGGGATGGATCAAAATCACACGGGAATGGGTCAAATGCAGAGGACAAATTTCACCACACCTAGATGCGTGTGTGACGATCATTGGGACTTAAAAAAATAATAATAATAATTTGGGTGCGTATTATACATGGGTACAGGCTTTTTTCCAGCATCGACATGCCATTTTTAGGGTGCGTATTATACATGGGGCCGCATTATACATGGAAAAAAACGGTACTCACTGCGTTTTTCAGATTTAGGAAAATGCTAAGACACTGAAGCAGAAATTAGACTTACACAAGTTGGTTGAGTTCAATCACAATTCTTGTTAAGAAAGCTCTGTTTTCAGGAAAGTACAATAGAGCGCTGGGCCTTTCAAGAGCGGAAAGTCTCCATTCCGAAAAGGCAACGTTCAAGGTTCTTTGGTCAGCTTATATTCAGTTGCACATGCCGGTGTGGGCCGAGTTTGATGGGTGATGAGTCTTTGGAGTGGGGCAAGTTCGGAGGAGATTTTGATTCCATGGGAGTGGGCGCTGATTATGGGCGATTCGGTGTGTGTGGGGGCTGTTGTCTTCCATCCCGTCTTTTGGCCTTGGCGATCATCTTTGGCCGAGTCCTTGGGTAGGGGCTGTTTTCCATCCCGTCTTTCGGCCTTGGCGATCATCTTTGGCTGAGTCCTTGGCTGACTCCCTCTGGCACCTGCTGGTTTTTATCTCTAAGTGACCTTCCTGTAAACATTCTCCTCCATTCTTGCACATACACTGTCGCACCTCATTCTTTCATCATTCTTTCAATTTTGTCATTTTGTACGAAATTGTGAGCTTTTTGGCTGTGACATCCTTAATCTATTAATGTTCCCTGACTATGAAAAGCTTGTTCTTTTGATACTCCATGTCTTTGCTTAAGTCATTATATTCTTAGTTTAATCATGCTTCCAACCGTATCTTTTCTTTGTTAGGCAAAATATTTCCCTCTGTGCAGAACGGTCAGTAGTAATCGAAAACTGGCGTCTAGCATTAGTCAAAACATAAGATACAATCAAGGACTGAACATTTTTAGACGACTTTGGCAGTGTCCGTGGTTTAGAAAAACATCAGGCATGCATTGAACAGTTCCTTAAGGATCATTAAGCTATTCCGGCAATATATCAAAAAACATTTGTTATTTCAAAGTGCTCAGAAATATATATCAGATCATAAAGTTATAAAAACCTTTGTCATTACCACCTATCAAAAATGTCTAGTTATGTCTTCTTTATTGATTTGGTGTGTAGGTATAATCCATCCATCCATCCATCTTCTTCCGCTTATCCGGGGTCGGGTCGCATGGGCAGCAGCTTCAGGAGAGACTCCCAGACTTCCCTCTCCCCTGCCACTTCATCTAGCTCATCCCGGGGGATCCCAAGGCGTTCCCAGGCCAGCTGAGACATAGTCTCTCCAGCGCGCCCTGGGTCGTCCCCGGGGTCTCCTACCGGTGGGACATGCCCGGAAAACCTCTCCAGGGAGGCCAGGAGGCATCCTGATGAGATGCCCGAGCCACCTCATCTGGCTCCTCTCAACGTGTAGGAGTAGCGACTCTACTCCGAGTCTCTCCCGGATGACCGAACTTCTCACACTATCACTAAGGGAGAGCCCGGACATCCTGCGGAGAAAACTAATTTCGGCTGCTTGTATCCGGGATCTCGTTCTTTCGGTCACGACCCATAGCTCGTGACCATAGGTGAGGGTAGGAGCGTAAATCGACCGGTAAATTGAGAGCTTTGCCTTTTGGCTCAGCTCTCTCTTTACCACGACGGACCGGTACAGAGTCCGCATTACTGCCGACGCTGCACCGATCCGCCTGTCGATCTCGCGCTCCATCCTCCCCTCACTCGTGAACAAGACCCCAAGATACTAAAACTCCTCCACTTGGGGCAGGATCTCATCCCCGATCCGGAGAGGGCATTCCACCCTTTTCCGATCGAGGACCATGGACTCGGATTTGGAGGTGCTGACCCTAGTTCCCGACCGCTTCACACTTGGCTGCAAACCGCTCCAGTGAGAGCTTGAGATCACGGCCTGAAGAAGCCAACAGCACCACGTCGTCTGCAAAAAGCAGAGACGCGATGCTGAGGTCCCCAAACCGGACACCCTCAACGCCTCGGCTGCGCCTAGAAATTCTGTCCGTAAAAATTATGAACAGAATCGGTGACAAAGGGCAGCCTTGGCGGAGTCCAACCCTCACTGGGAACGAATCCGACTTACTGCCGGAAATGCGGACCAAACTCTGGCATCGGTGATACAGGGACCGTTCCGCCCTTATCAGTTGGCTCGGTACCCCGTACTCCCGAAGCACCCCCCACAAGACCTCCCGAGAGACACGGTCGAACGCCTTCTCCAAGTCCACAAAACACATGTGGACTGGTTGGGCGAACTCCCATGCACCCTCAAGGATTCTTTTGAGGGTGAAGAGCTGGTCCACTGTTCCACGGCCAGGACGGAAGCCACACTGTTCCTCCTGAATCCGAGGTTCAACCTCCCGACAGACCCTCCTCTCCAGCATCCCTGAATAGACCTTACCAGGGAGGCTGAGGAGTGTAATTCCCCTGTAATTGGAACACACCCTCCGGTCCCCCTTCTTAAAGAGGGGAACCACCACCCCAGTCTGCCAATCCAGAGGCACTGTCCCCGATGTCCACGCGATGCTGTAGAGACGTGTCAGCCATGACAGCCCCACAACATCCAGAGCCCTTAAGAAATCCGGGCGGATCTCATCCACCCCCGGGCCTTGCCACCGAGGAGTTTTTTAACTACCTCAGTGACTTCGACCCCAGAGATTGGAGAGTCCACCTCAGAGTCCCCAGGCCCTGCTTCCACAATGGAAGGCGTGTAGGTGGAATTGAGGTCTTCGAAGTATTCTCCCCACCGACACACGACGTCCCGAGTCGAGGTCAGCAGCACGCCATCTCCACTGTAAACAGTGTTGACGTTGCACTGCTTTCCCCTCCTGAGACGCCGGATGGTGGACCAGAATTTTCTCGAAGCCCTCCGGAAGTCATTTTCCATGGCCTCGCCAAACTCCTCCCACCCCTAGGTTTTTGCCTCAGCAACCGCCGAAGCCGCGTTCCGCTTGGCCATACGGTACCTGTCAGCTGCCTCCGGAGTCCCGCAGGCCAAAACGGCCCGATAGGACTCCTTCTTCAGCTTGACGGCATCCCTTACCGCCGGTGTTCACCAGCGGGTTCGAGGATTGCCGCCACGACAGGCACCAATGACCTTACGGCCACAGCTCCGGTCGGCCGCCTCAACAATGGAGGCGTGGAACAAGGTCCACTCGGACTCAATGTCCCCCGCCTCCCCCGGCACGTGGGAAAAGCACTGCCGGAGGTGGGAGTTGAAGCTCTTCCTGACAGGGGATTCCGCCAGACGTTCCCAGCAGACACTCACAGAGGGTAGGTATAATTATATGCTTAAAATGTTTCTTTTATTGATTTAATATGTGGATATACTTTTCTGTTTATGTACTTTTTTCAATGAGGTTTGAGCATATCTGTTTTAGCTAGGCTGGACTTTTTGTATTTCGACCCCATTCCTTCAGTCCGTCTTGAAAACAAATATTTCCTCAGATCCTACTCACCTGCAGAGAAAATCCTGAGATCAAACAAAATCGAACATACACACGACCGGAAGCCGAGCAACCAAGAGAATCATGAGGAAATTTATACAACCATTTCTTTTTTCTCGAAGAAATGAATACTGGCCCTGTTTGACGGTCACTGACGGACCGTCGCCAGTTGGCACAATGGCCGTATCAGATTCAGAGGCTGTGTTGTCCGAAAGCCGTATTTTGGGTTGCATGACGTCAGCTCCGGCAACGCAACTGGCCTGCACATCATTTTCAAATTCTAGATAAGGGCTGGGTCTTTGGGCCTTTTCTCCTCCTCCATGGACCGCATAATGCACGGCCACTTTGAACCCAACGTGCATTTGTGATGTCCCGTGGCCAAAAACCCGGCCCGCTAATTTGGACACAGGGCTTGTTTGAGATGGGGACGGAGGTCGTGACATCTGATGCGCCACAGATTGCTTGCGGCGGACGTTTGGGAAGAGCGCCACACGCTGGCTCGCCTGCGAGACAAAGTGACGATGCAAGATGGCCGGCTGCTTCTGTGCCTGGAGCAGGAGGAGTGGAAGGTGAGCGAGTTCATCGTCACGTCACCGCTCCATCAGGCTTACGCCGGAACTCCAACAATGGTGCATATTAACCGCACACAAATGGTTTGTTGCTAAACTCTTGTAGGGGTTTCGGGTGTCTGTACTTTTTTCTGCTGTTAGCCTCCTGCTCCACCCCCCCAACTAGGGGTGTAACGATTCATCGATACATCGATATAATGCTCTACGATAGGGGTGTCCAAACTTTTTGCAAGGAGGGCCATATTTAGTAACGTGAAGGGGCCCGGGGGCCATTACCGTTTTTTTCCGTGTATAGTGCGCAATATTTTACTAATTTATTGTCCTAAAATCTGGGGTGCGTATTATACATGGGTACAAAGAAAAAAAAATTAATTTTTTTTTTTTTAATTTTTTTTTTTTTAAATAAAGTCATGGTACAACAAAACCAACAACAGGACTGACCGACAAAGTCGTGGAACAAAAAGACAGGGTGACATTACCAAAGACAGGAACAGAATGACAGTAACACATGCAATGATCCAACGGTGAGCGAGGGGCAGACAGGACTTAAATACAAAACACGTTACATCGATTGAGGTGACACAGGAAGAGCGGGGTGACACGAACAGAAACTATGGCAACCTAGACACATAGCAAAACTGGGGACGAGACATGACAAATCTCCCCCGAAATAAAACTCACCTTTCTTCTTGTTTGTTGTCAATCGCGCATCGCATTCAGCCATCCTGCCCAACACACTTAGTAAAATTCATAATTGACGACACATCGTTTGATGCGATGGTGCAATCCTCGATGGTGTGTTATTGTCAAATATTGTTTGTTTTTTAATCTCCATCGCGGACCGGACGTCATACGGAGGCCGCCATTACAGATGCGCAGAACGGTTGCGCAAGACACGTCAGCTATATAAAGAGCGAGAGTTCAGTTCTCCACCTATTAGTTTCAATTCACAGTTTAATTAGCAGTTTCAATCAGCAAATAACAAAATGCGTATTACAGGTAATATTTTATTTCACAACACTTTGCCTTGTTCCTTTCGTCTCTGCTGTTCATTTCAAACACGCTCCATACGACCGCAATGCTCTTGTATCAGACGCTCGCTCGATCACCTGCTAGTTTGCCGTCTGTCACAATGTACCCTACACAAATCCGAAACATTTGTTGCGGCTCCGAGTCACGACGAGGGGCAAGTTTTGGTTTCCAAGGGTGTTTTTATTCCTCTTCAACGTCTCTCCCATACAGAGCCGCCGTGTGCGCACGGAGCGCGGTGGTGCGTTTAGGGGCAGTCGGAGAAATCAACGCCAACAAAAAAAATGACATCCAGCCTAGTTAAGACCATACCAAAGACTTTAAAAATGGGACCCATTGCCTCCCTGCGTGTGTGACGATCTTTGGGACTTAAAAAAAAAAAAAAAAAAATTTAAAAAAAAATTTAAAAAAAAATTTAAAACAATTTTTAAAAAAATTCATAAAAATTGGGTGCGTATTATACATGGGTACAAGCTTTTTTCCAGCATCAGCATGCCATTGTTAGGGGTGCGTACTATACATGGAGGCGCACTATACACGGAAAAAAACGGTATTTGTTGTTGCTTCTCTCCCTGGGGGCTAGTGGGACGTCCAACGCTGCGCGTGCCCTTCTCTTCCGGGGAGGGGTTAGTGGGATGTCCAACGCTGCGCGTTCCCTTCACTTCCGAGGGGGGTTGGTTGGCTAGTGGGATGTCCAACACTGCGCGTTCCCTTCTCTTCCGGGGGGGGGGGTTGGCCTAATCGGACGTCAAGCGCTTCTCTCCGGGGGTGCTAGTGTGACGTCAAATCAAACGCTGCGCGTTCGCTTCTCTTCCGGGGGGGGGGGGGGGGGGGGGGTGGTATAGTGTGACGTCAAATCAAATTCTGCGGGTTCGCTTCTCTTCCGGGGGGTGTGCTTATTAGGGGTGTAAATCGCGGGTTTTGTCACGATACGATATCATATCGATACAAAGAACTACGATACGATATTTGCCGATATCTTAAAGCCTGCTGCGATTCATCCACGATATATCGCGATATAGTGCTCTACGATCGATATATACATTTTTTTTAAAATAAAAAATATAGAACAATATCCTGATTTATAACAATTCATACACAAAATCAACAAGGTACTGCAAACTCTTTATTTAGGAAATTACAAGAGTATTGTAGTATACAAAGTGCTTATTTTAACACTGAACTTTGATGTCGTGTTTTTTCTTTAAATGTGCGGCGAGATTTGTTCTCCCTGAATATTTGATCACCGCATGGCAGGATTTACAAACTGCACGTGTCTTGTCTGTTGAGCCATCTTTTCTTTGGAATCCAAAGTGCTTCCAAACGAATGACTTGAAGCCTAAAGGGGAGCAAATTTCCTCGTCATTTTGGACACTAGCCATAGCACCAGCCCAGGAGCCGCGTACTAGTTGTCAACTCCCCTTTCACGTGCCTGCTCTGCTCACAACACAACAACGCCGCGGCGCGCACTGCTCCCGGAAAGAGGAAGCAAGCAACAATGAACTGGATTTCAAAATAAAGTCGCGTCTAATGTCCGAGGTCAAACACGGCGATATAAATCGATGTTTACGTTTAGCATCAATGCCAATAAATCGTAGAGCATTATATCGATGAATCGATGTGTATCGATGAATCGTTACACCCCTATTCTATATCGATCGTGGAGCACTATATCGTGATGTATCGTGAATGAATCACAGCAGGCTTTAAGATATCGGCAAATATCGTATTGTGTTTCTTTGTATCGATATGATATCGTATCGTGACAAAACCCGCGATTTACACCCCTACCCCCAACGTCCGCGAATAGGCAATACGATGTAATCGAGAGAGAAAATCAAACGCAGTTGAGATGCGTCTTGTAAGGCAGAAGAAACAGCCATCTACTGCCCTGATTGACAGCCCAAATTATTTTGGACTGTGGCACTTAAGTACACTTCAACGTCTATAGTTTTAGATTCCCAGTACGTAAAGCAGTCGGAGCAGTACTTTTATCCTTAGCGACCGCAAAGTATTCCCTCCCCTGAGGTGAACCTTTGAGATTGATTTTGTGACGTGCCTGTCCAGGCACTGCCGGGCTGCCTGGTGCGGCTGAGTCAGGTCCAAGAGTGGCACATCCACCGGACGGGACTGCAGAAGATTCCGAGCTTCATCTCCCTCTTCAGCAATCTCCTGGTCCTCGACTTGTCGCGGAACGGGGTGACTGAGATCCCCAAAGACATCGGTGGGCGGTTGTCAGAAGAGAACACGTAGACCCTAAAACGAAATATGTGACTTCAGCACGTTGTGGTGTCGCAGGCAGCTTGACGCAACTTCGGGAACTTTTGCTCAGCTATAACAAAGTCCGCTTGGTTCCGGAGGAACTGGGAGACTGCGAGAGCCTTGAGAGGCTGGAACTTGCCGTCAACCGCGAGCTGGACCGGCTTCCGGACAAGGTAAAACCGTGACCGGCCTGCCAAAGGTTAGCTGGCTGCTTTCACTCCTGCAATTCAAAGAGAACCCAAGCTTTTAGAATTTAAACTAAGACACATTTCACCTTATTGAAGCTTAGTGACTTGTACAAGCATCCCCGAGGTGACTCGCAGCCTCTTCCGGGCAAAGGGCAAAAAGTCCAGCCCCAAAAAGAGAAGAGAGAGGATTCCACATTGCATATTTAAGCAGTAATACTGGCCTCATCATGCAAAGCGCCTTGAGACAACTGCCACGCATTAAGCAGCAACACTCACAAAGAGAGCGTCCAACTCTACTCACACTCTCATGTCACAGGAGCTTAGTCAGGGTCCGTTTACGACGCAGCATTGCACAGTCTAAGTCGTCTTGTGTTAAAAACGTGGGTGGGCCCAGTGGCGCAAGGTGGCACAAGATCAACGATGTGGCCTTTCTTCCGCTCCGATCTGCTTTCCAGCTGAGCCAGCTGAGGCGCCTGGTTCGCGTGGACCTGTCCATGAATGCCTTTGGCACCATCCCGCCTTGCCTGCTGCGCATGCCGGCACTGGAGTGGCTTGACATGGCGGGGAATCGCCTTTGCTCCCTGCCCCAAGACATTCACAGGTGGGCACCAAATGGCCACGACTCCAATCGTGCCAAACGGCCACACCTCCATTAGTGCCAAACGCCCACGCTTCCGTTCGTGCCAAACGTCTACACCTCCGTCCGTGCCAAACGACCACGCCCCTCCCTCTTCCTCTTTCAGGATGCAGAAGCTGCGCGCCCTCTGGCTGCAGAGGAACATGCTGGAGACAGTTCCGGAAAGTGTGGGCAGGATGTCCCGCCTGGACACACTGGTCCTGAGCGGTAACCGGCTGAGTGACATCCCCCCAGTCATGGAGGAGATGGACAACCTCAGGTAAAGGCTGCCCTCTCGCATGCACGTCAACAAAATCATAGGAACTGCGGGGTCCTTGTGAGGTGCGATGATTAAGTCTGTCACCCGCTCGGTTGCTGCCTCGTGTGCACGGGCATAAAGAATCTGCTGTACCGCCCATATGGCCATCTTGCCTTCTCGAGCCCAGCAGCTTCAATACATCGAGTTCCCCGCCATGAAACGTGCATTTCACGGCTTAGAATACAATCCAAAACTTTCTTGTCTCCAAAAACTCGCCGTACTTGAAGGGCACTTATCTGGTAATGACAATTTGCGTACAACTGGCATAGCAACATCAAAGAGAAAAGGTGTGAAGTTACTAGTTTGAAAATAGCACACAGAATTCACTTATAGGAAGGTTGTTTTCAAATGAGAGTAAGGGAACGCAGCACTCAGTTTAGTGTTTGGACTTAAAGTAAGTCAACCAAAGAAGTACGTTTTACATCACGTTGATATTCAGATGTGGTGAGAATGTTGACGTTGTTGTCAAATGCTCAATGGGCTGGACTTGTCTTGACCCCGCTTCCTCAGCCAACTTTCGATGACAACCAGGGCTTCAGTGTCACTTTGACACGTGTGGCTGAGGGTCGGACCTTCTGGTTGGGAGTCGCCCGCTTTACCGCTAACTTTAAGTTTTGGTCAAAATGTTTGGCTCGTAAACGATTGCTTTGGGCAAGGCCATCATTTGGTCAACGCGATATTCCTTTACTTTTCTCTTCCTGATTATTCAGTTTGCTCATCAAGTGAGGAAACACGCAATGTTTTTGTCCAACGCTTTGCGTGGCGTGCGTGTGGGCGCACCTGTTCCTCAGCGGTGATGGGACGCCTCGGCTGTTCTTGTGTGAAGGTTTGTGAACTTCCGGGACAACCCGCTGACGCTGGAGATGGCCGACGCCGCCGACGAGGAGGAGGAGGAGGAGCGTGAGATGTTCGGACGAGAGTTCATGCTGACGTACATCCAGGAGGCCCGCAAGAGAGCGCTTGATGAGGCCAATTAGGAGGGAGGAGACGGAGGCGAGAGGGGCGTGGCCGTCAACAGGACATTTTCCGGGGTCACCTGAGTGTCAACGTAACGCGTTAGCCGTCCACAGAATCCTTGGCGGCGCAGGAACTCGATTCTGCCGGCGTCCAGCAGATGCTTGCAGCGGCGACCAATCCGCTCGCGCTCAGCCGGCGACAGCCACCTGCCGACGGGAAATAAAGGCAAACAAGCAAAGTTGGTGGCTAACGACTCTTCTCTCCAGCACGCACGCACGTCCAGGTGAGAAAGGCTAACCCTGGCGCTACTTCCGCCGTCTGACACGATGCTCGTGAGCTGCATGTGGCCCAGCTGGACATGCGGCAGAATCCCGAAAATTCGGCGGGCCCCAAACCCAGATCTGAGAAGAAGCGCCGTCCCACGTAGTGACGCCACTCGCAGCGGTGGTGGCAGCACAGCGCCAGCGCCAGGCCCGCAACCCCACTGGGATCGCTCGTCGCCGGGTCGCATTTCGAGGGCCGGCCTGCTTCCTGCACCGACCGTTTTTGGAAGAGACAGCGGAGAGCCAGGTCTGAAGGGGAACATCGCTAACGTCAAATTGGGATGAGTCAATCCGGCCACCTTCAGCCTCGGGCGCCAGAATGTTCAATAAGAACTTCCTTGAAGCAAAACGCTTGACACTCGATCTAAACCAGTGCTTCTCAAATAGTGGGGCGCGCCCCCCTTGGGGGGCGCGGTGCTATTCCTGAGGGGGCGCGTGTGACCCTGGGGAACAGGCTTTTTTTTTTGGCAGTACTAGAATAAAGTGTAATTGCGAATCTTCACAACAGGGGGCAGTGGCGCTCTCATTGTTACTTCTGTGACGTTTGCGACAGTGCAACATTTTACGACTTACAAGACAAGTTAGGATAGTCACGGTGGGGAAGGGGGGGCGCGAATAGTTTTCTTCTTGCTAGGGGGGGGCGTAACAGAAAATAATTGAGAAGCACTGATCTAAACAAAGCACGGAGACTTGCGCCTTTGTAGGCGCCCAGGGCCAAAGATTGCACAAAGCCAGAACCCTGAGCGGCGCGCAGCAAGGCGAGCCCAACTCTCACCTGTGGCCGCGCCGCATAAATGCTTCCCGACGGCGACCAGCGGCAGCCCGTGTTTAGGCAGCGGGATTTGACCTGGAACAGAGGCAAGTACCGGCGCATGAGTGGGATCGTGCCACCGAGCTGGATCGCTCCGGCCGGGGACTTACTCAGGTCCAGGTGCTGAATGTCAATCTGCAGCCTGGCAAACTCCACGTCGCCCTCCCGATGCTTGCCGTCCACCTGAACACACCGGAGAAAAGGGGCTTCATTGGGTTAGGTGGGGTCGCAGGGCAGGAAGCCACCGACAGTCCCTTTTGCCCCGTTTCCAACGGGGCCGGACCGAGTTTGCTGCCTAGCCTTGAATCGGGTGCTGCTCCGCTCCACCAGCAGTATCTGCAGGTGCTCTTGCCGGTCGCCCTCCAGGGCCCGGAGGATCCAGTGTGACAGTTTCCCTCGCCCCGCCCCGAACTCTACAAAGCAGCGGCCGCGTCGCAGCAGCCCCAACACCTCCAAGTGGCCCAAGATGGAAGACTGCGGGGAAAACGTTGGACGGTTAGACTTTGCTGGGCGGGTGGCTGGCCAGCCGGCCGGCGGGTTTTACCTGCTGCTTCAGGTGTTTGCAGGCAGAATCGCCATTCTTGGGATTATCGATTACCTCCTGGAGAACACCGTGAGACATGAAGAGCTCTTCCGGCTCACATGGCAGACCTTCAGATACCACAATTGGCGTCAGACAGGAACGGATCATCTGTGAGACGGGTCGTCAGTCAAGACATGTGTGAAGCTGAGCGCAGTCACCTTTCGAAGCAGAGTCCAGTTTGTCCAGCAGGTGTTGTAATTGGGTGGCGCTTCTCTCACACAAAGTTGTCTGTGGGTGTGGGCACTAATGTTACCATTGAAACAGTCCAGAATGAAATCAAGGCAGGCGTCACCTCTTGGAGCGAGTGTTCTGTGTTGTCGACTGAGCCGGCGTTGATGTTTTCCACATAGTAAACCTGAGGAGAACGGCAAGCATGTTCATCGTTTCCATGTGACAGTGCTGAAAAAAAATTAGGCTAATCGCTCACCGGCTTTGCTTTGTCGCGAGAGTTGCACTTCCTCAAGTGTTTGTACAGATTGTCTTTGCTGACCGTACTGACCACACCCAAAACAAACAATATAAATTGAGCTTGCATTCAGTTTGACAGCTTGTAATTAACCATCTGGAGTTCTGCTGGCGTGCTTCAAACAGCGATCGCGCAGCGTTGACTTCAACAGGTCTGCTCCTACCCACAATGCAAAGCAGTGCAAACCCTGACAGACTCTACATGTGTAAATTCAAAAAAGTTGGTGTCACTCACTGTTTGGGGTCGAGTGGACAGACGATTCTCCTGCAGCAGCCTTCTTCCTAGAACGGGGAACACAGAATGGAGTAGAGGTGGCCAATCATAATCATTGCCCTAAATCTGACAGTGGTACTTTGTTTTGAACACAATGCAGAGGTTATGGGATTATTTCCTTCATTTACTTCACAGAAACCTACCCATTGTATTTTTGAAAATATTTCAGCTCAACACCATTAGCAGAGCTTTCACAACAAATGACTAAAGACGCCTATCTGTATTCGCCAGTTTAAGCTGGTGTACTGGTTAAACATTTACATATTCAAATGTATATGTATTCAGACAGTCCATCCAGTCAGATTTTTATCTTAATTGTCAGATGGTGGGTGAGCTGGAGTCAGTGCCCGCTGACTTTGAGCGTGAGGCGGGGTACGCCCTGCATTTGTCGCCGGTCCATTGACACACAGGATTGCTAAAATCCCCAAACTTCGTGACCGTTTGTGCTAACCGCTCGTCTACCGTGTTGTTCATCTGTCGATGTGTTGCTTGAATGTCATCTCATGATTGTCAACGTTTTCCATAAGCACTTTGAAAACGCATCCAACTTACGTAGACGTTCGTGTCCATGTTGGCGTGTTCTCCGCAAAACCTATGGCCTTTGGCGACGACCATTTTACAAAAACGTCTCTTTTTGTCCACAAAGAAGGCACATTTGCCATTTCGGTCGCATTCGAGCGCCGCCATGTTGGCCGAGTCGTCGGGCTGCGTTCACGCAGAGAGTAGGCGAGCGATAGAAGTTGGTTCTGCTTCTAGCATAATCTAACTGCGGAAGGGAGGAAGGAAGCAGTCGACAACGAATAAATTAGACCATGGGCCACTTTTATCCTAGCGTTCATCAAACTAACATTTTTGTTACAAAAATACGTGACAATGATAGGAAATAAGTTTTGTTGACTTTGCAAGTGGTTTTGCTATCTGTGTAAAATACTAAACTCACCACTCGCTTCTCATTGGTCATCTTTTGTCGCGGTTACTCGCGTGCCTTTGCCAATTGGTCGCATTCTTCCATCTGCCCGCCCTTGACATGGCGGGAGGGGCGCGTCCTGAGCCTTAATGTGTCGAAGTTTCCACTGGACTGGCCATAATTCAATGATGGCGGCAGGACGGGGAGTTGGCATCGGTTCTGCTTCGGCCTCCGCGTCGGCGGATTACTCAATGCTGGTGGTGGTCGGGGCGCTGCGGACCAGGGGGCACCTTGAGCGGTTGTTGGTACAGATCGAGTCGGGTGAGTTGATGCAAAGTTTTGTCGCCACCCCAGACCGGGAAGTTAGGGTCAGGCATGAGCGAGGAGCATACCAAGTACAGTACTACGAGTTTGCAGAAAGAGTTTCTCAACGGAGCGTCTTTTCAATTCGATTTTACAGTGATTGGTTTTCCGTTCCTGATCATCACAGGCTGCTTACGTCTTGGGGAATTAAAAGTCTACTCTTGTTCAGGTTTTCTACAACACATGTGGCAAAAATATGGATGAACACATTTTTCTTCCGGTTGAAGTGAGGTCAAATTGGCGTCACACTAACGAGTAGAACATTCGGTTACGTGTTCCTACCAGATATAGGGCGAAAGGCGCGTCTCCAGTCACTTGAACTTAAGGGCATGGACACTAACAAATGTATTCAATTATTTCCTGTTTGCCTAATACGCTCAAGTCATGGTTGTTTGTTACAGTGCATCATGAGAATGATATCACATGCTTTGGGTTCCCAACATAAGATGAGGGAGTCTGTTCTTCTTTCTATGAATAAAGCGTGTATACACGTTCCAGGCGTGCGCTGCTGGTGTGTCCCAATGAAACTGGCCGTTCTGGACCAGCAGCTGAAGCTTTTCGTGTCCAGACACTCAGCCTTCCTGTCAGAGGTGATCCCCGGTGAGAAGCTCAAACATGATTGTGCGATTTTGTCACGTTTCTACGAAGCAGAACCACTGTAAGCGATGTTTCATCACGAAGATTCCTTTGTTTTAACGATTTTCAAGCTGACCTTTACCAAGATGAGGTCTCTTCACCATTGGCGGGTTTATGGTCAGATGATGGATGGATGGATTTCAACGTGTTGTTGTTTTCTTGGTCACAGGTCAGCGGACGTTGCAGCACCGTGGAGACATTCTGGAAGTGCAAGTAGTGTTGAATCCAGCTCATGACCTCGTCTGCTCGGAGGTGAGACCGCTTAAAGATTCTTGTTGTTGTGCTTAACATTTCAAACAAAGTCAGTTTTCTGTGCGTAGGTACGACGTCTATTGTGCAAGCCTTCTGGACACAAACTGCTGGTTCTGGCCGGCCAGTGTGTGGAGGAAAGCGGAGACATGGTGCTGCAGAAAGGCTTCTTCTCCCTTGGTGACTTGATCCAGATCTGTGCTGATGAAGAGGTTAGTTAGCCTGAAGCATTGCTGCCATGTGAGGCCTTCACGCTCATTTGTGAATTGCAGTCAGCTGCTCAGGTCAGTTGCCACCACCACATTAGGCATGCTTCGTTTGGGTTTGCGTGATACTCTCGACCGGCTCTAGTCTGCAAGATCACAATAGAAAGAAAGTGAACAATACGCTGTCACATGTTCTTTTTGGTCACATTGTTTCTAGGTTGGTCTCTTGTGGAACACAATGGACCCGATGGCAAAGGCGACTCTGACCCTCAGCTGTCCAAATGTGGGCCTTTGGAGGGACCCCTTGTTCAAGGAGCACAACCTCCAAGAATTCCTTAACATTCAAGTGAACCCTCCCCTGCTCCTGCCTCAGATGGAGGGTCTGCAAGAGTTCACAGAGTACCTCTCGGAGTCACTGGAGCCAGAGTCACCCTTTGAGCTCCTGGAGCCCCCGAATACCGTGGGATTCCTGAAACTTTCTCGGCCGTGTTGCTACATCTTCCCTGCTGGGAGGGGGGACTGTGCCTTCTTTGCCGTGAATGGGTTCAATGTCTTAGTAAACGGAGGCTCGGACCCCCGCGCCTGCTTCTGGAAACTCGTTCGACATCTGGACAGAATTGACTCTGTCCTTGTAACACATGTCGGAACGGACAATCTCCCTGGGCTGAACAGTCTGCTACTGAGAAAAGTCGCCGAGCAGGACAGCACCTTAGCTGAACGTCAGCTTGAAGAGGATTGGATGAAAAAGCTCATCTCCCCGGAGATCGGAGTGATTTTTCTTAATATCCCGGAAAAACTGAAGGGTAGCCGGGGAGATCCCAGTGAGCTCCACAGTGGCGAGCAGGGTGCACAGATCTTGGAGCACTTCGAAAAACTCTCTTTCAAAGCACAACCTTTGTGGCGGTCCAATGGGCCCTCCATCCAGCCGCTTGTCTTGTTCCACAAGATGGGGGTTGGCCGACTGGAGTTGTACCCTTTGAACCCAGTGAGCGGCAGTAAAGAATTAGATGACTTGCTGCACACCGTGCCCAAAAGTTCCATCAAGAGCTCAGATCTTCAATTAGCATGCCTCACTTCCATTTGTGCTTTGCTGGTCTGGCATCCCTTCAGCAATCGAGAGAAGATCGTCCGTGTCCTTTTCCCGGGATGCACGCCCCAGGCCAAAATCCTGGATGGACTTGAAAGACTCAATCATTTGGATTTTCCCAGTGTTCCTGTGCTCAGTTCAAAGGACCTGGAAACATCCAAAATCGACAAGTTGCCAAAGCATGCAGAGAGTCGAGAAAGCCTCAAGTCCAGAGACATGCGACCTGTCGTTGCCTCACAGAAGGACAAAAGTGGGCGAGTTGCTGTGAAAAAACAGGAGGTGAAACCAAAGCCAAAAGCCGGAAGAGAGGCTGCTTTGGGACAAAAAAAAGAGCCATCAGAGATGCTCACCTCAAAGAAGGAAGTGAAAAAGAAGGACGAAAGGGTGAATGCTATTGCTGTTAAGAAAGAAGAGAAGGAAAGTCTGAAAAACAGTCCAACAACAAAGAGAGAAAACAGAGCTGAAGCCAAAGTTTACAGGAAGAAGGACGACAAGAAAATGGTGGCATCAGTGCCGAAAGTAGGTGAAGTGAAAAAAATCTCAGTCGGTAGTCTGAAGATGGGCACTTCAAACCAAGTGACAAAAGCTCATTTAGAGGGGGACAAACGGGACTTGACCACTGAAGATGGGAACAGGAACTGGATCCAAACTACCAGTGACAGTTCCAGAAAAAAGCCCCATGGAACTGAGGCCTTTGCTCATAAGGACTCCTCTGTCAACTCGAAAGCTTGTGCACTCTCAGAAAATCATCAAGCTCAAAGACTTCCCAATCTGGACTTGAGCAGCTGCAGCCCTTTTGTGGAAGGATCCCTCATTACTCAGAACAAGCAGTCCACTCACACAGCCAGAAACATTCCACACTCCTTGCCCACGTCACCTTCTCTTTCCACTGAGATGACTGAAGCTGAGGATACCCTCTCGATGTCCTCGGAACGAAAGCCGAAAACGGACTCGTCGACAGACTTCCGCTTCGACGGACGTTTGACCGATTCGTATCACGAGCGGAGTCAGGATTTTGCCCCGTCGTTCAATGATGGCTGCGTACTCGGATCAAAGGGCGGCGTTGATCTGTGCTTGGTATCGCCTTGCGAGTTCCAGCACCAACACGCAGAAGCATCCGAGAACCAGCTGCAGCTTCTCATCTCTCCGCCGTCCTCCCAGGAGCAGGGCAGTGGCATGGGCCAGCAAATCCTGCCCACATCAGCCAATGACTCTCTCCTCATGGCCGCAGAGGAATTTTCTCCCTTGGCCACGGACTCTTACGACGGCTCCAGTAGTACCCTCTATCCTGGGCCTCCTGATGTGAGCCTTGCCTTGATTCCGGCTCGGCGTTTCTCGCCCGACCCGCCATCGGCCCCAATCAAGGACTCGCCGCCGTTACCTCCGCACCCTGAAGCTTGCATGGCAGACATTGATGTCTCGATCAAGGACCAAAAGATTTATGTCAGCAAGACAAAGAAAACAGCAGGAACCCTGGAAAGAGGCTCTTCGGGAAGCCTAGCGGTCCACAATGTCAAGTCCAGGGCCGGTAGCGCCGCGGCATTTAAATCGGGCCCCGCCTTTCACAATAAAGTATCTGGCCAGATTTTGCTGGGCGGATCACGAAATGCAAGCGCCAAATCTTCGGTGTCAGGTGAGCAAGCGCCATCGGATCTTGTCGCCATTTTGCCTCAGGGCTCAGCATTCTGTAAGATTGGCATCCAATCCGTTGAAAATGGTCACGTCTTTGCTCAGTGTCCAGAACTTCTGCTGTCCACGTCGACCTAGCCTACCTGCCGTCCGGGTCTGCCTCATCCACAGTTGACGCAGAATTTTTCCGACGCCTCCGCGCTTCCTATTACGTGGTGAGCGGTGAGGAGTGTGTCAAGGCGGCAGCCATGAGAAACATCCTGGACGCTCTCCTTGACGGAAAGAGCAGCTGGCCTGACGCACAGGTGAGGGGACGCTGTGGTGGTTTACTTGTGTTGACTGGAGAACCTTCTGATTGCTCCACCTCCCCAGGTTACGCTGATCCCAACATTCGATTCTGTGGCCATGCATGAGTGGTACCAGGACACCCGCGAGCAACAAACGCGGCTGTCAATCACAGTGTTGGGAAGCAACAGCACCGTGGCCATGCAGGAAGAAACCTTCCCCGCTTGCAAGGTTGAGTTCTAGTTTCATGGTGAGGACTCCACAGTTGCCGTGGTTAAAGACACACCTTTGAAACCTGCCGCAACCCTTGTCAATGGCTCATTTAAGAGTACTCTGGTCATGACTTCCTGTCACTGGTCTAGGAGCTTAATGCTAGCAGTCTACAAAAGGGTCCCTGTGCGTTTGCTAGCAACAAGCAAGTTCTTGAGGCAGCGCTAATTAGGGTTGGCGAGAAGAATGATTTGCCGGTGGTTCAGGTGGCTGAGGAGGACTGAATAATCCTGATGTTAGCATGAAGCTCCCATCCAGCACATTAAAAGCTGAAGCTCATTATCACAATGTGCCAACACTCGACTTTGCATAAGCCTCCCTAGGCCTGCGTTGGCGACCGCTAAGAGGACAGGCAACACAGATACCAAAGAAAAGCCAAAGTGGCAACCGTCCAACTGGTCTTTTGCTCTGCAAACTCTTCTTTATTTATTTATTGTCGGCCAATATTTTCACTGCTCCATTCTGCATTTCAACTACTTGGGTTGGATTGTCTTCTCATCTGATACACGCATACCGGTAAAGACCGATATGCTTTGTACATAGATATATACATGCATATATGTACCGTATTCTCTGCACCACAAGGCTTAAATTTTCTCAAAAAACGAACGTACGCCTTTTAATAAGTGCGCTTTTGTGTGGACCAAATTCCAAAATCCGAAAAGTTGTTTTGTGTGGTGTCTGTATTATACAGGCGTAATATGAAGATCGGATGAACCAATCAGGACATTACATTTTATGTAGATCGGGGCAAAAACCAGTCCGAGAACTGTACGTAACATGTAGAGTACGAGCCGCCACTGATAAATAAATATTGTTTGTGCAAAGAAAACAGCATTAGGACCTTCTATAATGACAGACAGCGAGACATGCTTACGAGGCACAATTAGAGCTTTCTTGAAAGCCAGGATCATTGCAGAAGAGCAACGTGACAACGATTAGAAGAAACTTGCCCAACTGTTTAATTTGGATACAGAAGATGAGGACATGGACGGATTTGCGTATGAATATCAATTAACAATAACGTGAGTAAAATAGAGTACATGGTTAAAAAGTACAAACAAACTCACTGTCTTGCTCCCGTGACGTTTCTTTAATTTAACGTAAATCATGGCATGCATGCGCCCTATAATCTGGTGCGCCCGCCCTATGTGTAGGTTAAACCTTTCAACCCAAAGTGCCTTATGGTTCGGAAAATACAGTACTTGGATGCAGTTGTTCGGTTTAACAATTTATCTATCAGGTGATCCTTTTAGGTTTCAAATAAAAGCATTTAAAATTGCTTTATTTGGGGGAAAAAATCCAATTTTTTCAATGTACCGTTTTTTTCCGTGTATAGTTTGCCCCCATGTATAGTACGCACCCTAAGAATGGCATGCTGATGCTGGAAAAAAGCTTGTACCCATGTATAATACGCACCCAATTTTTATGAATTTTAAAAAAAAAAAATTTAAATTTTTTTTTTTTTTTTTTTAAGTCCCAATGATCGTCACACACGCAGGGAGGCAATGGGTCCCATTTTTATAGTCTTTGGTATAGTCTTAACTAGGCTGGATGTAATTTTTTTTGTTGGCGTTGATTTCTCCAACTGTCCCTAAACGCACCACCGCGCTCCGTGCGCGCATGGGCTGCGGACGTGAAAAAGGCGGATCTGTATGGGAGAGACGTTGAAGAGGAATAAAAATGTTTCGGATTTGTGTAGGGTACATTGTGACAGACAGCAAACTAGCAGGTGATCGAGCGAGCGTCTGATATAAGAGCATTGCGGTCGTATGGAGCGTGTTTGAAGTGAACAGCAGAGACGAAAGGAACAAGGCAAAGTGTTGTGAAATAAAATATTACCTGTAATACGCATTTTGTTATTTGCTGATTGAAACTGCTAATTAAACTGTGAATTGAAACTAATAGGAAGAAAACATATCTTGCTCTTAATATAGCTGACGTGTCTTGAGCATACGATGTGTCGTCAATTATGGATTCTTTTGACTAAGTGTGTTGGGCAGGATGGCTGAATGCGATGCGCGATTGACAACAAACAAGAAGAAAGGTGAGTTTTATTTCGAGGGAGATTTGTCATGTCTCGTCCCCAGTTTTGCTATGTGTCTAGGTTGCCATAGTTTCTGTTCGCGTCGCCCCTCTCTTCCTGTGTCACCTCAATCGATGTAACGTGTTTTGTATTTAAGTCCTGTCTGCCCCTCGCTCACCGTTGGATCATTGCATGTGTTACTGTCATTCTGTTCCTGTCTTTGGTAATGTCACCCTGTCTTTTTGTTCCACGACTTTGTCGGTCAGTCCTGTTGTTGGTTTTGTTGTACCATGACTTTCTTTAAAAAAAAAAAAAATTAAAAAAAAAAAAAATTTAAAATTTTTTTTTGTACCCATGTATAATACGCACCCCAGATTTTAGGACAATAAATTAGTTAAATTTTGCGCACTATACACGGAAAAAAAACGGTAGTTTTATGGAACTCAAATGTTTTCGTCTTAAAGGAGCCATATCATGGAAAATCCACTATTTTTGCTTTTATGTTCATTTTATTGTGCCCTTGGAGTCTCCAAGATTGTAGAAAAGTGTCATCTATCCCTCCAGGTGTTGCAGAGATACTTTTATTATCTGTTTGGGGGCTATTTTTTACTCTGTTCAATTTTCTATTATGTATTTATCTATTACGTCACATCCTTTGGGGAGGGACTACCAAAAGGTAATGGTTTCGCAAATCCGCCATCTTTATTACTCGAAGAGACTAATGTAGTCCACACAACTCAAGGATGCCAAAGTCGGAAGATCAAAATGTTCTGTTATTAGATCAGTGCTTCTCAATTATTTTCTGTTACGCCCCCCCCTAGCAAGAAGAAAACTATTCGCGCCCCCCCTCCCCACCGTGACTATCCTAACTTGTCTTGTAAGTCGTAAAATGTTGCACTGTCGCAAACGTGACAGAAGTAACAATGACAGCGCCACTGCCCCCTGCTGTAGTAAACGCGCAATTACACTTTATTCTAGTACTGCCAAAAAAAAAGCCTGTTCCCCAGGGTCACACGCGCCCCCCCAGGAATAGCACCGCGCCCCCCTTGGGGGGCGCGCCCCACTATTTGAGAAGCACTGTATTAGATGCATCAATCCACACAACTCTTTGCCCCAGCATTAGAACCTCAAAGCAGTGCCTGGTCAAAATTCATTTTTCAAGCAGTTCCCTGCTTGTTCAAGGACGAGTGTTTCAGAAATCTTTTGTCAGTATAGAGAGGGATTCGCCGCAAGACTTTTTGTTGATGGTTCAATTCCTTCAATCTATGGAAACGACAGACAGTAAAGTGGTAAGCTTGAGATGACACAAAATTAATAAACCATTTCACTTTCATATTCTATGATGCCCTCGTATTGATAGTAGGGATGTAACGATTCATCGATACACATCGATTAAGTGGCATCGATGCTAAACGTAAACATCGATTTATATCGCTGTGTTTGACCTCGGACATTGCACGCGACTTTATTTTGAAATCCAGTTCATTGTTGCTCGCTTCCTCTTTCCGGTAGCAGTGCGCGTGGCATTGTTGTGTCGTGAGCAGAGCAGGCACGTGAAAGGGGAGTCGAGAACTAGAATCAAAGTCTGCTTTATTGTCAACATCTTCACATGCCGAGACACACAAAGAGATCGAAATTACGTTTTCCCTATCCCACGGTGACAAAACATATTACACGATAGACATACAAGTAAACAACGAGATATAAAAAACAAGAAGGCACAAACAAATAATAAGAGTAACAATGAATAATAAATAAATAAATAACACAACGAACTAGAATTTTGCAATTTCTGGAGAAATTGCGTGTGAAGGTGAAATGTATGAATAACTTTTTCGGGGAATGCTGCCGAACGATGTTGAAACGTGTTGAATTACTTGAGAAATGTAGAATATTTGGAGAATTTGTGGTGAATTTCAAAATTGAAAGTTTGGAATATTTGGTAAGTGGGAAGAGGTGGAATAGGTAGGCAAAAGATGAACAGTTGAAAGTTGGAATGGGTTGAATCGGTTGAAAATTGTAGAAATTAGAGGTGAAAAACGAAATTTTGCGAAATTGTGTCGGAATTTTTAACGTGAAAACGTGAAATTTTTGAATTTGGGAATTTTGGGAATGTCGAGAATCCTTCCGAATGTGATTAGAATGTGCTGAATGATGTGAATTTCAAATTGGAACGACGTAAATGTGAAATGTTGAATGTGCCATTAAGAATGAATGGGGAAAAATTTGTCGGAATTTGGGGAATTTTGCGGAATCTGAAAATTTTCGGAGCGAGAAAAATACAAGCGCTCATGTCGTGAATATTTGGAATACGTGAAAAGTGGAATGGAGTGAATCGGATGAAAAATGTGGAAGAAGAAGCGGGACAAAAAAGTGGCGGGAATAAAATATAATAACTAGAATTTTGCAATTTCTGGAGAAATTGCGTGTGAAGGCGAAATGTATGAATAACTTTTTCGGGGAATGCTGCCGAACGATGTTGAAACGTGTTGAATTACTTGAGAAATGTAGAATATTTGGAGAATTTGTGGCGAATTTCAAAATAAAAGATGTGAAGTTTTTGGTAAGTGGGAAGTTGTGGAATAGGTTGAAAAATGATGAACAGTTGAAAGTTGGAATGGGTTGAATCGGTTGAAAAATGTAGAAATGAGAAGGGAAAAAGGAATTGGGTGTGAATTTCAAAATAAAAGATGTGAAGGTTTTGGGAAGTTGTGGAATAGGTCGAAAAATGATGAACAGTTGAAAGTTGGAATGGGTTGAATCGGTTGAAAAATGTAGAAATGAGAAGGGAAAAGGGAATTGGGTGTGAATTTCAAAATAAAAGATGTGAAGTTTTTGGTAAGTGGGAAGTTGTGGAATCGGTAGAAAAATAATGAACAGTTGAAAGTTGGAATGGGTTGAATCGGTTGAAAAATGTAGAAATGAGAAGGGAAAAGGAAATTGGGTGTGAATTTCAAAATAAAAGATGTGAAGTTTTTGGTAAGTGGGAAGTTGTGGAATAGGTAGAAAAATGATGAACAGTTGAAAGTTGGAATGGGTTGAATCGGTTGAAAAATGTAGAAATGAGAAGGGAAAAGGAATTGGGTGTGAATTTCAAAATAAAAGATGTGAAGCTTTTGGTAAGTGGGAAGTTGTGGAATCGGTAGAAAAATAATGAACAGTTGAAAGTTGGAATGGGTTGAATCGGTTGAAAAATGTAGAAATTAGAGTAGAAAAACGAAATTTTAGAGAATTTTGGTTGAATTTCAAAATAAAAGATGTGAAGTTTTTGGTAAGTGGGACGTTGTGGAATAGGTAGGCAAAAGATGAACAGTTGAAAGTTGGAACGAGTTGAATCGGTTGAAAAATGTAGAAGTTAGAGGTGAAAAACGAAATTTTGTGAAAATTTGTCGGAATTTTTAACGTGAAAACGTGAAATTTTCGAATTTGGGAATTTGGGGAATGTCGAGAATCCTTCCGAATGTGATTAGAATGTGCTGAATGATGTGAATTTCAAATTGGAACGACGTAAATGTGAAATGTCGAATGTGCCATTAAGAATGAATGGGGAAAAATTTGTCGGAATTTTGGGAATTTTGCGGAATCGGTAAATTTTCGGAACGAGAAAAATACAAGCGCTCGTCGCGTGAATATTTGGAATACGTGAAAAGTGGAATGGAGTGAATCGGATGAATTATGTGGCAGATGAAACGTGTCAAAAAAGTGTGGAGAATCAAAGAGAATAATAATAACTAGAATTTTGCAATTTCTGGAGAAATTGCGTGTGAAGGCGAAATGTATGAATAACTTTTTCGGGGAATGCTGCCGAACGATGTTGAAACGTGTTGAATTACTTGAGAAATGTAGAATATTTGGAGAATTTGTGGTGAATTTCAAAATTGAAAGTTTGGAATATTTGGTAAGTGGGAAGTTGTGGAATAGGTAGGCAAAAGATGAACAGTTGAAAGTTGGAATGGGTTGAATCGGTTGAAAAATGTAGAAATTAGAGTAGAAAAACGAAATTTTGGAGAATTTGGTTGAATTTCGAATTTGGAATTTTTGGTAAGTGGGAAGTTGTGGAATAGGTAGGCAAAAGATGTACAGTTGAAAGTTGAAACGGGTTAAATCAGACAAAAAACGAAAAAGTTAGCGCAAATGTAGCTATTTGGGCCACTCAGTGTTGAAATAAGGTCACTTCCGGTTTGATTCGGGTCACTTCCGGTCTAGTTTGGGTCACTTCCGGTTTATTTGGGTCACTTCCGGTTTAAAACAGGTCACTTCCGGTTTAGCTGAGGTCACTTCCGGTTTATTTGGGGTCATTTCCGGTCTAAAAGGGTCACTTCCGGTTCATTTGGGGTCACTTCCGGTTTGATTTGGGGTCACTTCCGGTTTACCAGAGGTCACTTCCGGTCTATTTGGGGTCACTTCCGGTCTATTTGGGGTCACTTCCGGTTTATTTGGGTCACTTCCGGTTTAATTTGGGTCACTTCCGGTTCGTCTGAGGTCACTTCCGGTTTATTAGGGGTCATTTCCGGTCTAAAAAGGTCACTTCCGGTACATTTGGGGTCACTTCCGGTTTGATTTGGGGTCACTTCCGGTTTACCTGAGGTCACTTCCGGTCTATTTGGGGTCACTTTCGGTTTGATTTGGGCCACTTCCGGTTCATTCTGGGTTCATTGGTGGCACTTCAGGGTCATCCAAGATGGCCGCCACACTGGAATTGGGGGTCAAGGGTTGAATTGTGTAAGCGTAGTGGAAGTGGGGGTGAATGGGAGTGAATGTGGGAAGAATAAGGTGAATTAAGTGAATAAATTTGGAATGGGTTGAATCTGTTGAAAAATGTAGAAATGAGAAGGGAGAAAGGAATTGGGTGTGAATTTCAAAATAAAAGATGTGAAGTTTTTGGTAAGTGGGAAGTTGTGGAATAGGTAGAAAAATGATGAACAGTTGAAAGTTGGAATGGGTTGAATCGGTTGAAAAATGTAGAAATGAGAAGGGAAAAAGGAATTGGGTGGGAATTTCAAAATAAAAGATGTGAAGTTTTTGGGACGTGGGAAGTTGTGGAATAGGTAGAAAAATGATGAACAGTTGAAAGTTGGAATGGGTTGAATCGGTTGAAAAATGTAGAAATGAGAAGGAGAAAAGGAAATATTGGAGAATTGGGTGTGAATTTCAAAATAAAAGATGTGAAGTTTTTGGTAAGTGGGAAGTTGTGGAATAGGTAGAAAAATGATGAACAGTTGAAAGTTGGAATGGGTTGAATCGGTTGAAAAATGTAGAAATGAGAAGGGAAAAGGAATTGGGTGTGAATTTCAAAATAAAAGATGTGAAGCTTTTGGTAAGTGGGAAGTTGTGGAATCAGTAGAAAAATAATGAACAGTTGAAAGTTGGAATGGGTTGAATCGGTTGAAAAATGTAGAAATTAGAGTAGAAAAACGAAATTTTAGAGAATTTTGGTTGAATTTCAAAATAAAAGATGTGAAGTTTTTGGTAAGTGGGACGTTGTGGAATAGGTAGGCAAAAGATGAACAGTTGAAAGTTGGAACGAGTTGAATCGGTTGAAAAATGTAGAAGTTAGAGGTGAAAAACGAAATTTTGTGAAAATTTGTCGGAATTTTTAACGTGAAAACGTGAAATTTTCGAATTTGGGAATTTTGGGAATGTCGAGAATCCTTCCGAATGTGATTAGAATGTGCTGAATGATGTGAATTTCAAATTGGAACGACGTAAATGTGAAATGTCGAATGTGCCATTAAGAATGAATGGGGAAAAATTTGTCGGAATTTTGGGAATTTTGCGGAATCGGAAAATTTTCGGAACGAGAAAAATACAAGCGCTCGTCGCGTGAATATTTGGAATACGTGAAAAGTGGAATGGAGTGAATCGGATGAATTATGTGGAAGATGAAACGTGTCAAAAAAGTGTGGAGAATAAAAGAGAACTAGAATTTTGCAATTTCTGGAGAAATTGCGTGTGAAGGCGAAATGTATGAATAACTTTTTCGGGGAATGCTGCCGAACGATGTTGAAACGTGTTGAATTACTTGAGAAATGTAGAATATTTGGAGAATTTGTGGCGAATTTCAAAATAAAAGATGTGAAGTTTTTGGTAAGTGGGAAGTTGTGGAATAGGTTGAAAAATGATGAACAGTTGAAAGTTGGAATGGGTTGAATCGGTTGAAAAATGTAGAAATGAGAAGGGAAAAAGGAATTGGGTGTGAATTTCAAAATAAAAGATGTGAAGGTTTTGGGAAGTTGTGGAATAGGTCGAAAAATGATGAACAGTTGAAAGTTGGAATGGGTTGAATCGGTTGAAAAATGTAGAAATGAGAAGGGAAAAGGGAATTGGGTGTGAATTTCAAAATAAAAGATGTGAAGTTTTTGGTAAGTGGGAAGTTGTGGAATAGGTAGAAAAATGATGAACAGTTGAAAGTTGGAATGGGTTGAATCGGTTGAAAAATGTAGAAAGGAGAAGGGAAAAGGGAATTGAGTGTGAATTTCAAAATAAAAGATGTGAAGTTTTTGGTAAGTGGGAAGTTGTGGAATAGGTAGAAAAATGATGAACAGTTGAAAGTTGGAATGGGTTGAATCGGTTGAAAAATGTAGAAATGAGAAGGGAAAAGGGAATTGGGTGTGAATTTCAAAATAAAAGATGTGAAGTATTTGGGAAGTTGTGGAATAGGTAGAAAAATGATGAACAGTTGAAAGTTGGAATGGGTTGAATCGGTTGAAAAATGTAGAAATTAGAGTACAAAAACGGAATTTGAGAGAATTTTGGTTGAATTTCAAAATAAAAGATGTGAAGTTTTTGGTAAGTGGGAAGTTGTGGAATAGGTAGAAAAATGATGAACAGTTGAAAGTTGGAATGGGTTGAATCGGTTGAAAAATGTAGAAATGAGAAGGGAAAAGGAAATTGGGTGTGAATTTCAAAATAAAAGATGTGAAGTTTTTGGTAAGTGGGAAGTTGTGGAATAGGTAGAAAAATGATGAACAGTTGAAAGTTGGAATGGGTTGAATCGGTTGAAAAATGTAGAAATGAGAAGGGAAAAGGAATTGGGTGTGAATTTCAAAATAAAAGACGTGAAGCTTTTGGTAAGTGGGAAGTTGTGGAATCGGTAGAAAAATAATGAACAGTTGAAAGTTGGAATGGGTTGAATCGGTTGAAAAATGTAGAAATGAGAAGGGGAAAGGAAATTGGGTGTGAATTTCAAAATAAAAGATGTGAAGTTTTTGGTAAGTGGGAAGTTGTGGAATAGGTAGAAAAATGATGAACAGTTGAAAGTTGGAATGGGTTGAATCGGTTGAAAAATGTAGAAATGAGAAGGGAAAAGGAATTGGGTGTGAATTTCAAAATAAAAGACGTGAAGCTTTTGGTAAGTGGGAAGTTGTGGAATCGGTAGAAAAATAGTGAACAGTTGAAAGTTGGAATGGGTTGAATCGGTTGAAAAATGTAGAAATGAGAAGGGAAAAGGAAATTGGGTGTGAATTTCAAAATAAAAGATGTGAAGTTTTTGGTAAGTGGGAAGTTGTGGAATAGGTAGAAAAATGATGAACAGTTGAAAGTTGGAATGGGTTGAATCGGTTGAAAAATGTAGAAATGAGAAGGGAAAAGGAATTGGGTGTGAATTTCAAAATAAAAGATGTGAAGCTTTTGGTAAGTGGGAAGTTGTGGAATCAGTAGAAAAATAATGAACAGTTGAAAGTTGGAATGGGTTGAATCGGTTGAAAAATGTAGAAATTAGAGTAGAAAAACGAAATTTTAGAGAATTTTGGTTGAATTTCAAAATAAAAGATGTGAAGTTTTTGGTAAGTGGGACGTTGTGGAATAGGTAGGCAAAAGATGAACAGTTGAAAGTTGGAACGAGTTGAATCGGTTGAAAAATGTAGAAGTTAGAGGTGAAAAACGAAATTTTGTGAAAATTTGTCGGAATTTTTAACGTGAAAACGTGAAATTTTCGAATTTGGGAATTTTGGGAATGTCGAGAATCCTTCCGAATGTGATTAGAATGTGCTGAATGATGTGAATTTCAAATTGGAACGACGTAAATGTGAAATGTCGAATGTGCCATTAAGAATGAATGGGGAAAAATTTGTCGGAATTTTGGGAATTTTGCGGAATCGGAAAATTTTCGGAACGAGAAAAATACAAGCGCTCGTCGCGTGAATATTTGGAATACGTGAAAAGTGGAATGGAGTGAATCGGATGAATTATGTGGAAGATGAAACGTGTCAAAAAAGTGTGGAGAATAAAAGAGAATAATAATAATAATAGAGAATGGTGTAGAATAACATATGTGTGAAGGCCTTCGCCTTCACACAATAATAATAATAATAGAGAATGGTGTAGAATAACATATGTGTGAAGGCCTTCGCCTTCACACAATAATAGAGAATGGTGTAGAATAACATATGTGTGAAGGCCTTCGCCTTCACACAACTAGAATTTTGCAATTTCTGGAGAAATTGCGTGTGAAGGCGAAATGTATGAATAACTTCTTCGGGGAATGCTGCCGAACGATGTTGAAACGTGTTGAATTACTTGAGAAATGTAGAATATTTAGAGAATTTGTGGTGAATTTCAAAATAAAAGATGTGAAGTTTTTGGTAAGTTGTGGAATAGGTAGAAAAATTATGAATAGTTGAAAGTTGGAATGGGTTGAATCGGTTGAAAAATGTAGAAATGAGAAGGGAAAAAGGAAATATTGGAGAATTAGGTGTGAATTTCAAAATAAAAGATGTGAAGTTTTTGGTAAGTTGTGGAATAGGTAGAAAAATAATGAACAGTTGAAAGTTGGAATGGGTTGAATCAGTTGAAAAATGTAGAAATGAGAAGGGAAAAAGGAAATATTGGAGAATTGGGTGTGAATTTCAAAATAAAAGATGTGAAGTTTTTGGTAAGTGGGAAGTTGTGGAATAGGTAGGAAAATGATGAACAGTTGAAAGTCGGAATGGGTTGAATCGGTTGAAAAATGTAGAAATGAGAAGGGAAAAAGGAAATATTGGAGAATTGGGTGTGAATTTCAAAATAAAAGATGTGAAGTTTTTGGTAAGTGGGAAGTTGTGGAATAGGTAGAAAAATGATGAACAGTTGAAAGTTGGAATGGGTTGAATCGGTTGAAAAATGTAGAAATGAGAAGGGAAAAGGAAATATAAGAGAATTGGGTGTGAATTTCAAAATAAAAGATGTGAAGTTTTTGGGAAGTTGTGGAATAGGTAGAAAAATGATGAACAGTTGAAAGTTGGAATGGGTTGAATCGGTTGAAAAATGTAGAAATGAGAAGGGAAAAAGGAAATATTGGAGAATTGGGTGTGAATTTCAAAATAAAAGATGTGAAGTTTTTGGTAAGTTGTGGAATAGGTAGAAAAATGATGAACAGTTGAAAGTTGGAATGGGTTGAATCGGTTGAAAAATGTAGAAATGAGAAGGGAAAAAGGAAATATTGGAGAATTGGGTGTGAATTTCAAAATAATGGATGTGAAGTTTTTGATAAGTGGGAAGTTGTGGAATAGGTAGAAAAATGATGAACAGTTGAAAGTTGGAATGGGTTGAATCGGTTGAAAAATGTAGAAATTAGAGTAGAAAAACGAAATTTTAGAGAATTTTGGTTGAATTTCAAAATAAAAGATGTGAAGTGGGAAGTTGTGGGAAGTTGTGGAATAGGTAGGCAAAAGATGAACAGTTGAAAGTTGGAATGGGTTGAATCGGTTGAAAATTGTAGAAATTAGAGGTGAAAAACGAAATTTTGTGAAATGTCGAATGTGCCATTAAGAATGAATGGGGAAAAATTTGTCGGAATTTTGCGAAAACGGAAAATCTTCGGAACAAGAAAAATACAAGCGCTCACGTCGAGAATATTTGGAATACGTCAAAAGTGGAATGGAGTGAATCGGATGAAAAATGTGGAAGAAGAAGCGGGACAAGGAATAAAATATAATAATAATAAAGTGAATGGAGTAGAATAACATATGTGTGAAGGCCTTCGCCTTCACACAATAATAGAGAATGGTGTAGAATAACATATGTGTGAAGGCCTTCGCCTTCACACAACTAGAATTTTGCAATTTCTGGAGAAATTGCGTGTGAAGGCGAAATGTATGAATAACTTTTTCGGGGAATGCTGCCGAACGATGTTGAAACGTGTTGAATTACTTGAGAAATGTAGAATATTTGGAGAATTTCAAAATTGAAAGTTTGGAATTTTTGGTAAGTGGTAAGTTGTGGAATAGGTAGGCAAAAGATGAACAGTTGAAAGTTGGAATGTGTTGAATCGGTTGAAAAATGTAGAAGTTAGAGGTGAAAAACGAAATTTTGTGAAATTTGAATGTGCCATTAAGAATGGATGGGGAAAAATTTGTCGGAATTTTGCGGAATCGGAAAATTTTCGGAACGAGAAAAATACAAGCGCTCATGTCGTGAATATTTGGAATACGTGAAAAGTGGAATGGAGTGAATCGGATGAATTTTGTGGAAGAAGAAGCGGGACAGAAAAGTGGCGGGAATAAAATAGAATAATAACTAGAATTTTGCAATTTCTGGAGAAATTGCGTGTGAAGGCGAAATGTATGAATAACTTTTTCGGGGAATGCTGCCGAACGATGTTGAAACGTGTTGAATTACTTGAGAAATGTAGAATATTTGGAGAATTTGTGGTGAATTTCAAAATTGAAAGTTTGGAATATTTGGTAAGTGGGAAGTTGTGGAATAGGTAGGCAAAAGATGAACAGTTGAAAGTTGGAATGGATTGAATCGGTTGAAAAATGTAGAAATTAGAGTAGAAAAACGAAATTTTGGAGAATTTGGTTGAATTTCAAATTTCGAATTTTTGGTAAGTGGGAAGTTGTGGAATGGGTAGGCAAAAGATGTACAGTTGAAAGTTGGAACGGGTTGAATCAGTTAAAAAATGTAGAAGTTAGAGCAAATGTCGAATCCCCATAGAGAATGAATGGGAAAATAAAAAAAGCAATTGCGCCAAAATCTTTCTAAATTTGGAACAAAACAAAAAAAAATGGCCTCAGGAGGTTCACTTTTGGGGTAAAAATGTTGAAACGGGTTAAATCAGACAAAAAACGAAAAGGTTAGCGCAAATGTAGCTATTTGGGCCACTCAGTGTTGAAATAAGGTCACTTCCGGTTTGATTCGGGTCACTTCCGGTCTAGTTTGGGTCACTTCCGGTTTATTTGGGTCACTTCCGGTTTAAAACAGGTCACTTCCGGTTTAGCTGAGGTCACTTCCGGTTTATTTGGGGTCATTTCCGGTCTGAAAAGGTCACTTCCGGTTCATTTGGGGTCACTTCCGGTTTGATTTGGGGTCACTTCCGGTTTACCAGAGGTCACTTCCGGTCTATTTGGGGTCACTTCCGGTATATTTGGGGTCACTTCCGGTTTATTTGGGGTCACTTCCGGTTTATTTGGGTCACTTCCGGTTCGTCTGAGGTCACTTCCGGTTTATTAGGGGTCATTTCCGGTCTAAAAAGGTCACTTCTGGTACATTTGGGGTCACTTCCGGTTTGATTTGGGGTCACTTCCGGTTTACCTGAGGTCACTTCCGGTCTATTTGGGGTCACTTTCGGTTTGATTTGGGGCACTTCCGGTTCATTCTGGGTTCATTGGTGGCACTTCAGGGTCATCCAAGATGGCCGCCACACTGGAATTGGGGGTCAAGGGTTGAATTGTGTAAGCATAGTGGAAGTGGGGGTGAATGGGAGTGAATGTGGGAAGCATAGTGGAAGTGGGGGTGAATGGGAGTGAATGTGGTAAGCATAAGGTGAATAAGGGGAATAAATGTGGAATGGGTTGAATCGGTTGAAAAATGTAGAAATTAGAGTAGAAAAACGAAATTTTAGAGAATTTTGGTTGAATTTTAAATTTGAGAATTTGGAATTTTTGGTAAGTGGGAAGTTGTGGAATAGGTAGGCAAAAGATGAACAGTTGAAAGTTGGAATGGGTTGAATCGGTTGAAAAATGTAGAAATTAGAGTGGAAAAACGGAATTTTAGAGAATTTTGGTTGAATTTCAAATTTGAGAATTTGGAATTTTTGGTAATTGGGAAGTTGTGGAATAGGTAGGCAAAAGATGAACAGTTGAAAGTTGGAATGGGTTGAATCGGTTGAAAAATGTAGAAATTAGAGTGGAAAAACGGAATTTTAGAGAATTTTGGTTGAATTTCAAATTTGAAAATTTGGAATTTTTGGTAAGTGGGAAGTTGTGGAATAGGTAGGCAAAAGATGAACAGTTGAAAGTTGGAATGGGTTGAATCGGTTGAAAAATGTAGAAATTAGAGGTGAAAAACGAAATCTTGTGAAATGTCGAATGTGCCATTAATAATGGATGGGGAAAAATTGGTCGGAATTTTGGGAATTTTGCGGAATCGGAAAATTTTCGGAACGAGAAAAATACAAGCGCTCGTCGCGTGAATATTTGGAATACGTGAAAAGTGGAATGGAGTGAATCGGATGAATTATGTGGAAGATGAAACTTGTCAAAAAAGTGTGGAGAATAAAATAGAAGAATAACTAGAATTTTGCAATTTCCGGAGAAATTGCGTGTGAAGGCGAAATGTATGAATAACTTCTTCGGGGAATGCTGCCGAACGATGTTGAAACGTGTTGAATTACTTGAGAAATGTAGAATATTTGGAGAATTTGTGGCGAATTTCAAAATAAAAGATGTGAAGTTTTTGGTAAGTGGGAAGTTGTGGAATAGGTCGAAAAATGATGAACAGTTGAAAGTTGGAATGGGTTGAATCGGTTGAAAAATGTAGAAATGAGAAGGGAAAAAGGAATTGGGTGTGAATTTCAAAATAAAAGATGTGAAGGTTTTGGGAAGTTGTGGAATAGGTCGAAAAATGATGAACAGTTGAAAGTTGGAATGGGTTGAATCGGTTGAAAAATGTAGAAATGAGAAGGGAAAAGGGAATTGGTTGTGAATTTCAAAATAAAAGATGTGAAGTTTTTGGTAAGTGGGAAGTTGTGGAATAGGTAGAAAAATGATGAACAGTTGAAAGTTGGAATGGGTTGAATCGGTTGAAAAATGTAGAAATGAGAAGGGAAAAGTGAATTGGGTGTGAATTTCAAAATAAAAGATGTGAAGTTTTTGGTAAGTGGGAAGTTGTGGAATAGGTAGAAAAATGATGAACAGTTGAAAGTTGGAATGGGTTGAATCGGTTGAAAAATGTAGAAATGAGAAGGGAAAAGGGAATTGAGTGTGAATTTCAAAATAAAAGATGTGAAGTTTTTGGTAAGTGGGAAGTTGTGGAATAGGTAGAAAAATGATGAACAGTTGAAAGTTGGAATGGGTTGAATCGGTTGAAAAATGTAGAAATGAGAAGGGAAAAGTGAATTGGGTGTGAATTTCAAAATAAAAGATGTGAAGTTTTTTGTAAGTGGGAAGTTGTGGAATAGGTAGAAAAATGATGAACAGTTGAAAGTTGGAATGGGTTGAATCGGTTGAAAAATGTAGAAATGAGAAGGGAAAAAGGAATTGGGTGTGAATTTCAAAATAAAAGATGTGAAGTATTTGGGAAGTTGTGGAATAGGTAGAAAAACGATGAACAGTTGAAAGTTGGATTGGGTTGAATCGGTTGAAAAATGTAGAAATTAGAGTACAAAAACGGAATTTGAGAGAATTTTGGTTGAATTTCAAAATAAAAGATGTGAAGTTTTTGGTAAGTGGGAAGTTGTGGAATAGGTAGAAAAATGATGAACAGTTGAAAGTTGGAATGGGTTGAATCGGTTGAAAAATGTAGAAATGAGAAGGGAAAAGGAAATTGGGTGTGAATTTCAAAATAAAAGATGTGAAGTTTTTGGTAAGTGGGAAGTTGTGGAATAGGTAGAAAAATGACGAACAGTTGAAAGTTGGAATGGGTTGAATCGGTTGAAAAATGTAGAAATGAGAAGGGAAAAGGAATTGGGTGTGAATTTCAAAATAAAAGATGTGAAGTTTTTGGGAAGTTGTGGAATAGGTAGAAAAATGATGAACAGTTGAAAGTTGGAATGGGTTGAATCGGTTGAAAAATGTAGAAATTAGAGTACAAAAACGGAATTTGAGAGAATTTTGGTTGAATTTCAAAATAAAAGATGTGAAGTTTTTGGTAAGTGGGAAGTTGTGGAATAGGTAGAAAAATGATGAACAGTTGAAAGTTGGAATGAGTTGAATCGGTTGAAAAATGTAGAAATGAGAAGGGAAAAGGGAATTGGGTGTGAATTTCAAAATAAAAGCTGTGAAGTTTTTGGGAAGTGGGAAGTTGTGGAATAGGTAGAAAAATGATGAACAGTTGAAAGTTGGAATGGGTTGAATCGGTTGAAAAATGTAGAAATGAGAAGGGAAAAGGGAATTGAGTGTGAATTTCAAAATAAAAGATGTGAAGTTTTTGGTAAGTGGGAAGTTGTGGAATAGGTAGAAAAATGATGAACTGTTGAAAGTTGGAATGGGTTGAATCGGTTGAAAAATGTAGAAATGAGAAGGGAAAAGGGAATTGAGTGTGAATTTCAAAATAAGAGATGTGAAGTTTTTGGTAAGTGGGAAGTTGTGGAATAGGTAGAAAAATGATGAACTGTTGAAAGTTGGAATGGGTTGAATCGGTTGAAAAATGTAGAAATGAGAAGGGAAAAGGGAATTGGGTGTGAATTTCAAAATAAAAGATGTGAAGTTTTTGGTAAGTGGGAAGTTGTGGAATAGGTAGAAAAATGATGAACAGTTGAAAGTTGGAATGGGTTGAATCGGTTGAAAAATGTAGAAATGAGAAGGGAAAAAGGAATTGGGTGTGAATTTCAAAATAAAAGATGTGAAGTATTTGGGAAGTTGTGGAATGGGTAGAAAAATGATGAACAGTTGAAAGTTGGAATGGGTTGAATCGGTTGAAAAATGTAGAAATTAGAGTACAAAAACGGAATTTGAGAGAATTTTGGTTGAATTTCAAAATAAAAGATGTGAAGTTTTTGGTAAGTGGGAAGTTGTGGAATAGGTAGAAAAATGATGAACAGTTGAAAGTTGGAATGGGTTGAATCGGTTGAAAAATGTAGAAATGAGAAGGGAAAAGGAAATTGGGTGTGAATTCCAAAATAAAAGATGTGAAGTTTTTTGTAAGTGGGAAGTTGTGGAATAGGTAGAAAAATGATGAACAGTTGAAAGTTGGAATGGGTTGAATCGGTTGAAAAATGTAGAAATGAGAAGGGAAAAGGGAATTGGGCGTGAATTTCAAAATAAAAGATGTGAATTTTTTGGTAAGTGGGAAGTTGTGGAATAAGTAGAAAAATGATGAACAGTTGAAAGTTGGAATGGGTTGAATCGGTTGAAAAATGTAGAAATGAGAAGGGAAAAGGAATTGGGTGTGAATTTCAAAATAACAGATGTGAAGTTTTTGGTAAGTGGGAAGTTGTGGAATAGGTAGAAAAATAATGAACAGTTGAAAGTTGGAATGGGTTGAATCGGTTGAAAAATGTAGAAATGGGGAAAAAGGAATTGGGTGTGAATTTCAAAATAAAAGATGTGAAGTTTTTGGTAGGTTGTGGAATAGGTAGAAAAATGATGAACAGTTGAAAGTTGGAATGGGTTGAATCGGTTGACAAATGTAGAAATGAGAAGGGAAAAAGGAATTGGGAATGAATTTCAAAATAAAAGATGTGAAGTATTTGGTAGGTTGTGGAATAGGTAGAAAAATGATGAACAGTTGAAAGTTGGAATGGGTTGAATCGGTCGAAAAATGTAGAAATTAGAGTAGAAAAAGGAAATTTTAGAGAATTTTGGTTGAATTTCAAAATAAAAGATGTGAAGTTTTTGGTAAGTGGGAAGTTGTGGAATAGGTAGGCAAAAGATGAATAGTTGAAAGTTGGAACGAGTTGAATCGGTGGAAAAATGTAGAAGTTAGAAGTGAAAAACGAAATTTTATGAAATTTTGCAAAATTTAATGCAAATTTTAAAAGTGAAAACGTGAAAATTTTGAATTTGGCAAGTTTGGGAATGTCCCCAATGTGATTTGAATGTGTTGAATCATGTGAATTTGAAACTGGAACAACGTAAATGTGAAATGTTGAATCTGCCATTAAGAATGAATGGGGCAAAAATCGCCATAAATTTGTGAATTATGCGAAAACGGAACATTTTTGGAATGAGAAAAATGTGAGCACCCATGCCATGCATTTTTTGGAATAAGTGAAAAGTGGAATGGAGTGAATCGGTTGAAGTATGTGGAAGTAGTTAAGCGCCAAAAAAGTGAGCGGAATAAGTTGTTGAATAATAATAATAAAGTACAGGAATAACAATAGTGTGAAGGTCTTCACCTTCACACTAATAATAAAGGACAGGAATAACAATAGTGTGAAGGTCTTCACCTTCACACTAATAATAAAGTAAATGGAGTAGAATAACATATGTGTGAAGGCCTTCGCCTTCACACAATAAAGTGAATGGTGTAGAATAACATGTGTGAAGGCCTTCGCCTTCACACAATAAAAGCCAGTGTGCATACAGACAGTAAAAGTACAGGACGCTACGCAGAACGGGGAAGCGAGTTCAGGATCCTGACAGCCCGGAGTATGAAGCTGTTTGAGAGTCTCGTGGTGCGGGAGCGCAGGCTTCTGTACCTCTTCCCAGAGGGCAAAAGCTCGAACAAAGAGTGAGCGGGGTGACTCCCATCACTCACAATTGTGGTCGCCTTGCGGGTGAGATGGGAGGTGTAAATGTCCTTCAAGGAGGGGAGCGAAGCACCAATAATCTTACCAGCCGTGTTCACTATGCGCTGCAGGGCCTTCAAGTTGTAGTCAGTGCAGCCGCCACCCCAAACAGCATTACAGCTGGAGAGGACGCTCTCAATGGTGCCGCGGTAAAATGTAGTCATGACGGCCGGAGGGGCGCTCGCTCGCCTGAGTTTCCGCAGGAAGTACAGGCGGCGCTGGGCTTTCTTAGTCAGTGATGCGGTGTTGATGGACCAGGAGAGATCCTCACTGATGTGCACCCCCAGGAACTTGGCGCTGCTCACTCTCTCCACCACAGCACCGTCGATGGTCAGCGGCAGGTGTTGGGTGTGACCCTTCCGGAAGTCCACAACAATCTCCTTGGTCTTGTCGACATTCAGCAGGAGTTTGTTGTCCCTGCACCACGTGGTCAGAAGGTCAACCTCCAGCCTGTATTGAGTCTCGTCTCCCTTGGTGATGAGACCCACCAGAGTCGTGTCGTCTGCAAACTTCACTATACGGTTGTCGCTGTATGCGTCAGGAGGGTGAAGAGCAGCGGACTGAGCACACAGCCTTGGGGGGCCCCCGTGCTCAGCGTGATGCTGGCGGAGATTTTGTCGCCAACACGTACTACCTGTGGCCTCTGACAGAGGAAGTCCAGTAGCCAGTTGCAGAGATAGGTACTGAGGCCCAGCGTGTCAAGTTTGCTGATGAGGCGTTGTGGCACAATGGTGTTGAAGGCAGAACTGAAGTCCACAAACAGCAATCTCACATACGAGTCCCTCCTCTCCAGGTGGGTGAGGGCCGAGTGGAGGGCAGAGCAGATGGCATCCTCAGAGGACCGTTTGGCTCGGTACGCAAACTGGAAGGGGTCAATGGTGGGGGGGAGAACGGATTGGATGTGTTCCATGACAAGCCGCTCAAAGCACTTCATGATGATGGGCGTAAGTGCCACGGGGCGGTAGTCATTGAAGCAGGACGGAGCGGGTTTCTTCGGCACAGGTACGATGGTGGCAGCTTTGAAACATGACGGGACGATGGCCTGCTGCAGGGAAGTGTTAAAGATGTCTGTGAAGACATCCGTCAGCTCACCAGCGCAGTCCTTCAGCGCTCGACCCGGGATGTTGTCAGGGACCGCCGCCTTACGGATGTTGATAGCGGCAAGCGCCCTCCTCACGCTGTCAGCGGAGAGGCATAGGGGCAGCTCGTGTGAAGGGGGAGTGGCCTTCAGCGGGTAAGTGCTGTTCTGAGCGTCGAAGCGAGCAAAGAAGTGGTTGAGGTCATTGAGCAGACGGACGTCGCCCTCACAGCTCTGCGGCGCGGGCTTGTAATCCGTGATGGTCTGAATGCCCTGCCAAAGGCTCCGTGCGTCCCTGCTGTCCTTGAAGTGGGCGGTAATTTTGCACGAGAACGCCCTCTTTGCATCTTTGATGCCCCGGGACAGGTCAGCCCTCGCAGTCCTCAAGCCAGCCTCATCCACCGCTCTAAAGGCTTAGTCCCTGGCCCTCAGCAGCCTGAAGACAGCCCCCGTCAGCCATGGCTTCCGGTTAGCCCGAGTGACGATGGATTTTGAGTGAGTCACATCATCAATGCACTTCCTGATGTAGAAGGAAACAGAGTCAGTATACTCCTCAATGTCTGTCTGATCGTCGCAAGTGGCAGCCCTCCTAAACATGTCCCAGTCAATAGAGCCAAAGCAGTCACGCAGTGCATCAGAGGCACCCTCAGGCCACACCCGTACCTGCTTGCGAACTGGCCTGGACGCTCTCACCATTTGTCTGTATGCAGGCAAAAGCATAACAGTGAGATGGTCAGAAAGTCCAAGATGGGGGAGGGGGGCGGCTTTGAAAGCTCCTTTATGCGAAGAGTAGACCAGGTCCAGGAAGCTGTCGCCACGCGTAGGAAAATTAACATGCTGGTGAAGCCTCGGAAAAACAGACTTCAGGTTAGCATGATTAAAATCCCCAGCGAAGATGGTGAAACCGTCAGGGTGCGCTGTCTCTTGTTCACTGACAGCCTGGTACAGTTCACTAAGAGCCGCGATCCTGTCGCCTTCGATGTTGGAAGGCGGGATGTAAACCGCGACTCCTGGGCTGGTGCTATGGCTAGTGTCCAAAAAGACGAGGAAATTTGCTCCCCTTTAGGCTTCAAGTCATTCGTTTGGAAGCACTTTGGATTTCAAAGAAAAAATGGCTCAACGGACAAGACACGTGCAGTTTGAAAATCCTGCCATGCGGTGATCAAATATGTAAGGACCACAAATCTCGCCGCACATTTAAAGAAAAAACACGGCATAAAAGTTCAGTGTTAAAATAAGCACTTTGTATACTACGATACTCTTGTAATTTCCTAAATAAAGAGTTTGCAGTACCTTGTTGATTTTGCGTATGAATTGTTATAAATCAGGATATAAAAATCGATCGTAGAGCACTATATCGAGATATATCTTGAATGAATCGCAGCAAGCTTTAAGATATCGGCAAATATTGTATCGTAGTTCTTTGTATTGATATATCGTATCGTGACAAAACCCGCGATGCACCCCTAATTGATAGTATTAGCGTCAATCTTTCTGTTGATTTTAGAGCTGTGCGCTCTCTGTTTTCACTTCTTGTGGGTGTATTTTGAGTTGTTGTATCATGAATTGCATCGAAGGTGCTGTATTGTCCTGGGGAACCCAAATGTGTTGAATGCATTTGTTAGCTATGGCGAAATCATGTGACTTTGGTGCACTGGAGGACGATATGATAAGAGATCAAATAGTGGAAAAATGTGCAATGAGAAAGCTGCGTGACAAACTGCTTCAGGAAGATGGACTGAGTTTAGATAGAGCATTGTCAACTGCAAGAGCTTTTGAAGCAGCGCAGGCAGAATCTAGACTTTTCACGGAGAGTGCTTATCACAAAGCTGGAGACGACCGCATTCGCTTCACCGAGAGGAGTGTGCGTGTGGATGTTAGACGGACCGGAGATGCGAAGCAAGGAAGGAGAGGCAGCCAATGGTAAGCCAACAGCACCACCCAGTGTTACAGATGTGGAATGGACACTCACACAGCAGACGACTGTGGAGCTAAGAGAGCAACGTGTCTTTTCTGTAAGAAAACGGGACATTATGCTCGCATGTGTCTCAAGAAGAAAAAGAAAGCACAGGGAGAAAGTAACAGTGACAAATATAAAGACAGAAATAAGGAAAAAGATCAATCAAAGACTGGTAAACCAGTAAGAGCAGTAGTGCAGGAAGTTTCTGATTCAGACTCAGATGAGTTTATCCATGCTGTAGATCCTGAAGGCACAGAAAGAGTCAATGTAAATGGACAATGGCTGAAAATGGTCATAGATACAGGAAGTGGAAGAAACTTCATAGGAGAGGACCTGTTCCAAAGAACATTATCCACTTTAACAAAACTTAAACCGACTAAAAAGAGATTTTATGCATATGCACAAACTACTCCACTTAAATGTTTAGGTTACTTTGAGGCAGTATTGAGATGGAAAAACAATGAAGTCAAAGATAACATATATGTGATAGAAGGAAATGTAGAAGCACTGTTAGGCAGAAAAACAAGCTTTGAGTTAGAAATACTTAACACAGGAGAAACGGTGAACAAAGTATCACAAGAAGAGAGATTTGACAAACTTGTCAGCGAGTTCCAACAAGTTTTCAAAGGACTTGGTCAGATTAAAGGATACAGCCACAAGGTAACAGTCAATGAAAAAGTACCACCTATAGCACAGAGACTAAGGAGAGTCCCTTACCACATGATAGAAGCTGTAAACCAGGAGCTAGACAAGATGCTAGAACAAGATATTATAGAGGAAGTGAATGAAGGATCTGAATGGGTTTCTAATATCCTAATCATTCCCAAGAAAGAAACGCCAGAAGTAAGATTATGTGAAGACCTCAGGGAAGTGAATAAAGTAGTGATTAGGGAAAGACACCCAGTACCAACAGTAGATAGTAGGGGTGTAACGATACATCGATACACATCGATTAATCGATATAATGCTCTGCGATTTATTGGCATCGATGCTAAAGGTAAACATCAATTTATATCGCCGTGTTTGACCTCGGACATTAGACGCGACTTTATTTTGAAATCCAGTTCATTGTTGCTTGCTTCCTCTTTTCGGGAGCAGTGCGCCCGGCGTTGTTGTGTTGTGAGCAGAGCACGCACGTGAAAGGGGAGGGGACAACTAGTACGCGGCTCCTGGGCTGCTGCTATGGCTAGTGTCCAAAAAGACGAGGAAATTTGCTCCCCTTTAGGCTTCAAGTCATTCGTTTGGAAGCACTTTGGATTCCAAAGAAAAGATGGCTCAACGGACAAGACACGTGCAGTTTGTAAATCCTGCCATGCGGTGATCAAATATTCAGGGAGCACAAATCTCGCCGCACATTTAAAGAAAAAACACGACATCAAAGTTCAGTGTTAAAGTAAGGAATTTGTATACTACAATACTCTTGTAATTTCCTAAATAAAGAGTTTGCAGTACCTTGTTGATTGTGAGTGATGCGAGTCACCCCGCTCACTCTTTGTTCGAGCTTCTGCCCTCTGGGAAGAGGTACAGAAGCCTGCGCTCCCGCACCTCCAGACTCTCAAACAGCTTCATACTCCAGGCTGTTAGGATCCTGAACTCGCTCCCCCGTTCTGCGTAGCGTCCTGTACTTTTACTGTCTGAACTGTCTGACTGCACACTGGCTCTTATTATTTATTATTTGTTATTACTCTTATTTATTGTTTGTGCCTTTTTGTTTATGATGTTTTTTACTTTTGCGCTATGCTTGCTGGCTCCGTTATTTATTGTGTTATCTATTTATTTATTATTTATTCATCACTCTTCCTATTGATTGTTAGAATTTTTGCCTTCTTGTTTTTATATTGTGTCGCGTACATGTATGTCTATCGTGTTATGTGTCTCGTCACCGTGGGATAGAGAAAAACGTAATTTCGGTCTCTGTGTGTTGTGACATGTGGAGAGATTGACAATAAAGCTGACTTTGACTTTGACTTTGATTTTGCGTATGAATTGTTATAAATCAGGATATTGTTCTATATTTTTTATTAAAAAAAAAAAAAAAATCGATCGTAGAGCACTATATCGCGATATATCGTGAATGAATCGCAGCAGGCTTTAAGATATCGGCAAATATCGTATCGTAGTTCTTTATATCGATATTATATCGTATCGTGACAAAACCCGCGATTTACACCCCTAGTAGATACCATCTTACAAGCAGTGCAGGGAGCAAAAGTGTTCGCTAAGCTGGATGCCAGGAAAGGGTTTTGGCAATGTGATCTAGCTCCAGAATCCAGACCCTTGACGACATTTATCACACATAGAGGGTGCTACCGTTTCAAGAAAGTTCCCTTTGGACTATCAAGTGCACCTGAAGCCTATCAGAAGGCTATGGACTCTATGTTATGCGGAATGCCTGGCACAGTTTGCTACATGGATGATGTAGTGGTTTTTGGAGAGAATGATGAGCAACTGAACAGAGACAAGTGTGCTTTTGGACTACAACAAATAGAGATACTTGGACATGTGATCTCTTCCGAAGGAATCAAACCAGACCCAAAAAAGGTTGAGGCTTTCTGCAAAGCGCCTAGACCTGAGAACATTCAACTGCTTCGTTCATTTCTAGGTACTTGTGGATTTCTGATGAAGTTCATACCAAATTATGCAAATTTATCAGAACCACTAAGGAAACTCACTAGAAAAGGACAAGCATGGAAGTGGACAAAAGAAACAGAAAGAGCATTCCAAGCAATGAAAGATGCTTTGGTGAGTGAGACATGCTTGGCCTACTTTAAACTAGAGGCACCAACTGTTGTGATCAGTGATGCAAGTCCAGTTGGACTTGGTGCTGTTTTGATGCAGACACAATCGGATGGACAGAACAAGCCAATAGCTTATGCAAGCCGTTCACTGACCCCAACAGAACGTCGTTATTCACAGATAGAACGGAAGGCTTTAGGATGTGTATGGGCAGTGGAACATTTTAGACCTTACCTATGGGGGGCCAAATTTACTTTACAAACAGATCATAAACCTCTCATTTACATGTTCAACCCTGAGAAAGCAACACTGTCACCACCGCGAATACAGAGACTTGGTTTAAGACTACTACCATATGACTACAAAATAGAACACATAGTTGGAAAGACCAATGTTGCAGATTTACTATCGAGACTTCCATTACAAGAGACAGACTGCTGTGAGTATGTAGAAACATACGTGGACAGAGTGTTGTCAGTAACCCTGAATGAAATACAAGCCATAAGTATTGATGACATAAAACAGAAAATGACAGAGGATGACACAATGGAGAAACTAAAGTTAATACTGGAGACAGGAAAATGGCCAAACCCAATTCCAGAGGAATTGTAGCCCTATAACAGATGTGCTGGAGACTTGAGCAGGTATGATGGACTTGTGCTGAGAGGACACAGGATAGTGCTGCCGAGAGCAATGGCGAAACAAGCACTGAGGATCGGACACGAGACTCACCAAGGGGTGGTCCGTACAAAACAATATCTAAGGAGCAAATTCTATTGGCCCAACATGGAACTTGATGTTGAGAGACTGATTAGAAACTGCTCCGCCTGTGTTCTTAACCAGCCATTACATGAAGATCAACTTCTTCAACCATTAGAGCTACCACCTAGACCACGGACCAAGATAGGTATTGATTTGATAGGTCCTATCCAGAACCAGTACATCCTAACCATGATAGACTACTATACTTCATTTCCAGAGGCTGTCATCATTTCTGACATTTCATCAGACACTGTAGTTGCAGAAGTAAAGAAGGTGTTTGCTAGATTTGGTTACCCTTTAGAGCAGGGGTGGGCAAACTTTTGACTCGCGGGCCGAACTGGGTTCTAAATTTGGACCGGAGGGCCGGACCAGGAGCAGATGGACGTAGGCGTTGTGTGAAGTCATATAAGCGACCTGTAAAGGTCATTGCATAAAAGATCTTGGCCTTTAGTAGGTAGTAAAGCATGGATATTCCAAACAAGTTTTTTGAAAACAAATGCATTTATTAACAGCATTAAAAAAAAATAATTCACTAAAAAACTGCTATCAGTGATTCTCATAAAATACGACACTGTTATTATGAATAACAATCTCCATCACTTCAATGCCTGCAGGTCAGATTAATGAAAGATGTTTATCTCATGAGATCACATCAAACGGCAAACATTCTGACCAAATATATCATCTTGAAGAATCGGTGAAAGCATACATCCAAATAAAGTAATCAAAACAGCAACACGGTGAGGGGTATCTGAAAATCAGAGCAGAGTTTTAACTCGCAAACACCTGGTAACAGAGGTGAGGAAACGGGAAACACTTGCTTAAAGTAAGCCTTAAGAACTTTACAGGTTAAGATTAGTCGCAAATAGGTGGTGCATCAATGTCCTTGAGCATCCTGCATTGTTTGAAAATGAGAATGGTCGCTAGTTTCAATCCCTGCTATGTGTACAAATCATATTCAAAATGCATTTTTTTACAATAAACTTGAGAGCCTCCCGTTCATTTTCAGTGGGAACAGTGTTGTTGGTGTCCCTTTTTTGCTAGTGCGTCATAGTCTGGAGTAAAATTTGTTGTGGCAATTCTTAGGGGAGATCCGAGGTGTTGGTCCGTTTACCTTGATCTGTGACGGGTTGATGTTGATGTGGCTGAACGTCACGTCGCGTACGTCGAGCAAAATTGGCCACTCTTTTTTAAACACTCGGCACTCACTTCTTTTTTTCGGGCCACTCATTTTAATGGAAGGATTCCAGGGGAAGGTTTGTGGGTGGCTTTAGCGCAAAACTGCATCTGAAAGCTCAGCGCGCGAATTATAAGAATGCTGTCGTCAAAGCCCACGCTCTAAATTCGGGACTGATACGAATAGAGCGAGAGTGCGCCAAGTCCGTACTACTGAGTACGTACACGCACTTGTGAGTGTGCACCGAGCTTTCTGACACGGCTTCCGGTAGTAAATGCGCAGGCGAGTGCTTCGCCATCTACTGGGAAAACGCAGTCATTGCAGGCAAAATGACAAAAAAAAAAGTTTAATAATACAATTTGTTCAGGGTTGGCGGGCCGGATTAAACGGTCCCGTGGGCCGGATGTGGCCCGCGGGCCGTAGTTTGCCCACCCCTGCTTTAGAGGCAGTCACTGATAATGGCAGGCAGTTTGTAGGAAACTGTTTTGAAGACTTCCTTAAATCCTGTGGAATCAAGCACATTAGAGCATCACCTTATTATCCAAAGAGCAATGGGAAAATTGAGAGATTTCATAGATACCTAAAGAAAGCCTTAAGAGCAACTAAATGTGAAGGAAAGGTGTGGAAAAAGGAGCTTTCACAAATTTTAATGGCATATCGGTCTACACCACACAGAGCATCAGGAGAGACGCCAGCCATGCTTATGTTTGGACGAGACATCCGCACCAAGTGTCCAACTCTGGAGAAGGCGAGTGAAGTACCAAAAGAAAAGGAGAAAACTGTTGATATCAGAAGCCATCACACGGAGTACAAAACTAAAATGAAACAGTATGCTGACCAGCACAACAGAGCAAAGGAGCACAACTTTAAAGTTGGTGATGTTGTTTACATTGCTAGTATGGAGAACGGAAAGCTGGATTCTACTTTTAAAGATGTCAGATATGTTCTTTTGAGAAACACAGCCGACAATTCTTTTGAGCTGGTCAATACAGAGGATGGATCAAAAGTGATCAGGAATGTCAAACATCTACGACATACGCCCATTATAATGGACTTTGATGTTCCTGAGCATCCATTGGTTCATGCTCAAATCAACAGTGACTCTGTGGATGTGCCGATTGCTAATACCGACCATGCAACCGAGAGACCACCTGAACCGGACCCAGCTTTATCTGATATCATCACTACCAGGAAGGGCCGAGTGATAGGAAAGCCCATCCGATACAGAGAGACTTGAAAAGAGAGACTATAAGTTTGTTTGTTGTTATATGTGAGACAACTTGTATTGATGTAAAAAGAAAAAAAAAGTTTTTGTATTCTAAACAAAGGAGGAATATGTAGTATCGCTGTTTTTATGTTATCGCGAGAACAGCAAATGACTAGAGAGCGAGCAAGGAACTAGCAGCTAACAAGAAACGGACATGTGGAAATAAAGGAGTTGAAGTTAAACAAAGACCGTTTTATTGAGGAACACAACAGCTAGCATTAGCTTACTGGTTAACTTGACTGCAGTGCTTGTTTACAAGGGGTGTTCATAAATATTGTGAGCGGATTTATTTTGTTACATGTTATGTATGGTTGTATGGACAAGTCTACTGCCGTTGACATCTTTTAATCAATCAAAAAGTTTGCGCCGTAACTGTAAACTCTAACTTTGCTAAAAATGTACAAATATGTTCGATCAGAAAGGGAGGTGCACATCTTGTGGCCTGGAGGGAGTGGGGTGTGAAGTATCTCATTTGCATTTAAAGAGACTGCTCCAAAACAGCTTGCTCTGAGCGCCTCAGAACAAGTATAAGAGGGACCTGTGATGCTATCAAAAAGACAAATCAGACAAGAGCATCGCGGTACCACTTTAGATAGACCACAACTGAATGAGTAAAGCTGAAGAATTTATAAATGTGATATGTAAACTTTAAAACACTAATTTGAAATTTGCTTGTTGAAAGAAATAAAGTTCTGTTTGTGTATGAAAGTTGAACGCAACACTACCTTGATGCATTCCTTGTGCCCCCCCACCCCGAAGGAATTGTTAATTTACTTTTACTTGTAAAACAAAAATGTTTAATGAAATTAAATCTGTCCCCACTGTCGTATTTAGGAAATTAACGAGCCATGACGCCTTATACTTCATTTTGAAAATGTCCTCGGGGTTTCCGGAATTGACTTTTATTGTGAAAAGGCTTATTGGTTGAGTGGGCGCGGTTTCGGAATGCCAGATTATTCATCCAATTCCGGTTGCGCGCGCTCACTGGTTCACGCACGCAGTAAATTGCCGATTTGTTTTTTGCATGATTTTAATGTCACATGCGACGCTGTGACGAAACATAGCGGCTTTGTTTTGATTTGATAAGTGCTAGCAAGTCTTAAGTGTGGGGAGCACGCACCTTCTTTGCAGAGGTGCGCGTGCTTGGCGGAAGCAGTTTTACTGACGTGGGTGAGTCATTGCACAATAATTTATAAGTTGCAATCAGTGTTCAAACATAAGCACGTTTGCATTTGATGTTTTTTGCTGGTTGCAATGGAACATGGCAACAGCAAGCCTGTTTCATGCGATTTATATAATAATGGTATACTTAACCATGCAAGCATTTTGACGTCTAATGGACATCTACGTAGACTACGTAGATGTCTATTAGACGTCTACGCTATGGACGCCTACGGGATAGGTGTATTAGACGTCTATTAGACGTCTACCGTTTTTTTCCGTGTATAGTGCGCCCCCATGTATAGTACGCACCCTAAGAATGGCATGCTGATGCTGGAAAAAAGCTTGTACCCATGTATAATACGCACCCAATTTTTATGAATTTTTAAAAAAAAAATTTTTAATTTTTTTTTTTTTTTTTAAGTCCCAATGATCGTCACACACGCAGGGAGGCAATGGGTCCCATTTTCATAGTCTTTGGTATGGTCTTAACTAGGCTGGATGTAATTTTTTTTGTTGGCGTTGATTTCTCCGACTGCCCGTAAACGCACCACCGCGCTCCGTGCGCGCACGGGAAAGAGGCAGCTCTGTATGGGAGAGACGTTGAAGAGGAATAAAAACACCCTTGGAAACCAAAACTTGCCCCTCGTCGTGACTCGGAGCCGCAACAAATGTTTCGGATTTGTGTAGGGTACATTGTGACAGACAGCAAACTAGCAGGTGATCGAGCGAGCGTCTGATACAAGAGTATTGCGGTCGTATGGAGCGTGTTTGAAATGAACAGCAGAGACGAAAGGAACAAGGCAGTGTTGTGAAATAATATATTACCTGTAATACGCATTTTGTTATTTGCTGATTGAAACTGCTAATTAAACTGTGAATTGAAACTAATAGGAAGAAAACATATCTCGCTCTTAATATAGCTGACGTGTCTTGCGCATACGTTCTGCGCATCTGTAATGGCGGCCTCCGTATGACGTCCGGTCCGCGATGGAGATTAAAAACAAACAATATTTGACAATAACACACCAAGGATTGCACCATCGCATCAAACGATGTGTCGTCAATTATGGATTTTTTTGACTAAGTGTGTTGGGCACGATGGCTGAATGCGATGCGCGATTGACAACAAACAAGAAGAAAAGTGAGTTTTATTTCGGGGGAGATTTGTCATGTCTCGTCCCCAGTTTTGCTATGTGTCTAGGTTGCCATAGTTTCTGTTCGCGTCGCCCCTCTCTTCCTGTGTCACCTCAATCGATGTAACGTGTTTTGTATTTAAGTCCTGTCTGCCCCTCGCTCACCGTTGGATCATTGCATGTGTTACTGTCATTCTGTTCCTGTCTTTGGTACTGTCACCCTGTTTTTTTGTTCCACGACTTTGTCGGTCAGTCCTGTTGTTGGTTTTGTTGTACCATGACTTTCTTTAAAAAAAAAAAAAAAAAATTTAAAATGGGTTTTGTACCCATGTATAATACGCACCCCAGATTTTAGGACAATAAATTAGTTAAATTTTGCGCACTATACACGGAAAAAAACGGTATATGTGAACGTTTTTTAGACGTGGGGATAGACGTCTATTAGACGTCTATATGTGAAAGATTTTTTAGACGTTTATTGCGTAGACCAGGGGTGTCCAAACTACGGCCCGCGTGCCAACTGCGGCCCGCGGTCCAGTTTTTATTGGCCCGCAGCAAATTCTGAAAACATAATTGAATATGGCCCGCACAAGAAGCTTGAGCTCAACTCTGTTGCACTTCTCAGTTTCAACAATAGATGGAGCCCGCCACACAAAGCGTTTGATGTCCCATTCAAAAGGCAAGAAGAGAAAGATTGCTGATGAGAACAGAGGCTTTAAGAAAGAATGGACTCAACTATTTGCTTTCATTGCCAATGCTAAAGGATTGCCTGAATGTTTGTTGCGATGAGAAGTTGTCAAATATAACGAGAAGAGCAATTTGGAGCGACATTTTCAGCTAAAGCATGCTAAATTTGCTGACGATCACCCAGTTGGAACTGAGAGGAAAGATGCAATTTGAGGAACGAAAAAACTGTTTCAAGACCACATCGTCTCCAGACTCCCCCCGACATTCGACCCGTTCCAGTTTGCCTACCGGAAGAACCGCTCTACTGAGGATGCCATCTCCTCCGTTCTTCACCTGAGCCTGGCTCACCTGGAGGAGAGGAACTCCCACGTGCGGTTTCTGTTCCTGGACTTCAGTTCAGAGTTTAACACCATCATTCCACAGCATCTGGTGGGAAAACTGGAATGCCTGGGCTTCAGCACCCCCCTTCGCTACTGGCTGCTAGACTTCCTCACCAACGGACCTCAGTCAGTCCGGGTCGGACAGAACACCTCAGATGTCATCACCCTCAGCACAGGCTCCCCTCAGGGCTGTGTCCTGAGCCCCCTGCTGTTCACCCTGATGACACACGACTGCGTCCCCAGGTTCACCACCAATCACATCGTGAAGTTTGCAGACGACACAACGGTGGTGGGCCTCATCAGCGATAACGACGACCTGGACTACAGAGAGGAGGTGGAGCAGTTGGTGAGCTGGTGCAGAGACAATGGACTGATCCTGAATGTGGAGAAGACGAAGGAGATCATCGTCGACTTCAGGAAGAACCAGCCTCACCACGCTCCACTGATCATCAACAGCTCAGCTGTGGAGGTGGTCAGCAGCACTAAATTCCTGGGGGTCCACATCACAGACGACCTCACCTGGACTGGGAACACCACGACACCGGTCAAGAGGGCACAGAAGCGCTTGTACTTCCTGCGGAGGATGAGGAGAGCCCACCTGCCCCCACCCATCATGAGGACGTTTTACCGAAGCACCATAGAGAGCATTCTGACGAGCTGTCTCTCGGTGTGGTGTGGGGGTTGCGGCGCCTCCGATTGGAATAACGTAAGGAGAGTGGTGAGGACAGCAGAGAGGATCATCGGGGCTCCTCTTCCCTCCATTCAGGACTTGTCATCCCAGCGCTGCGTGTCCCGAGCCCGAAATATTATTAGTGACCCATCACACCCCCACCAAGGACTGTTCTCCTTGCTACCCTCTGGGAGGAGGTTTCGCAGCATCCGCTGCAGGTCCACCAGGTTCTGCAATAGTTTTTTCCCTACTGTCGTCAGACTGTTGAACAGTCAATTTAGCATTCCCCTGCGCACTTTGTAAATACTGTTTTTGTTTCCTTCATTGCTGCACTTTATATTTATCTTATTTATCTTATCTTCTTCCATATTTATATAGAAATGTCACTTTTTATCCAGCCGAAATATCATTCCTTTGTTGAGAGCCGTATGCCACGAAATTTCGTTTTGTGTGCACTGAGTGTTTACAAAATGACAATAAAGTCTGTCTAAGTCTAAGAAGTGGATTGCATCTCCAAACTCTACTACTGCGGCAAGTTTGGTTCCAGCCTGGGAGATAATAAAGCGCGGAAAACCATTCACCGATGGCGAGTACATGAAGGATTCATTCGTTAAAAGATCAGAGTGCCTATTTTCGGACTTCAGAAACAAAACCGAGATCATTCAGAAAATTAAAGACATGCCTCTCTCTGCAAAAACTGTGAAGGAAATAGTAATTTGAATGGCAAACAATATCACCGATCAGCAAATCAAGGACATCAATTCAGCTTCAGCTTTCTTAATTGCCTGTGATGAGTCGTGTGACGTGACCGATATCAAACAGACAGCTCTAAAATGCAGGTACGTGAACTCTAATGCAGTGGTCCCCAACCACCAGTACCGGTCCGTGGGTCACTTGGTACCGGGCCGCCAAGCCGCACAGATTTTTTTTTTATCGACGATCAATTAATTCAGGTCAAGACACTCGTCCCGGTCACGTGACATGTTTTCCCAGTCGAGCCCGCAAAGCTAATATGTGGCGACAGGCTAACTAAGCAGGCTATGAAGCATTCAAAACTGCTTCAACACATGGAGACCAAGCATCGTGCAATAAAAGACAAACCTTAATCACTTCGGGTGTCATTGTCTCCGACTACGTCTAGATGGGACTGGCTCATTTCTGAGAAACAAACTCAGTGCTCCCACTAATTCAACGTAATGGTGAGTTTTATTTTTGTCATCTGTAATTGTTTTTATGTCAATCGTATCATTTTATTTCATCGTATTTATATATTTATTATAAATGTATTATTTATTTATTTATATAAATGTATTATTTATTTATATAAATGCCGGTCCGCGAAAATATTTCTGACATGTAACCGGTCCGTGGCACAGAAAAGGTTGGGACCACTGTTCTAATGGACCGCAAGAAGAAACTGATACCACTAAAAGGCCAAACACGGGGGGAGGACATCTGCGAGGCTGTGCTGCAGTGTTTAAATGACAGAGATACACACTGGCTACCTGATTTCAGTCGCTACAGACGGCGCACCGAGTATGAGAGGGTCGCAAAAGTTTGTGACTTTACGACAGTAAGCATTGGATCGAAATTTGCTTGCATTCCATTGCATATTGCACCAAGAGGCGCTGTGTGCGTGTCAGGATTAATTCGCTGACTGAATAACTGTTAAGAGAAAAGCATCAGCAGACAGACCACAAGTGAGGCAGAATAACGAGTCTTAGCTTGCGCAAGGAGTGCAGTACAGACAGCTTACAATGACCGAACTACACTAATGTCTGTCTGCATCCTTGCTCTTTTTATTTGGGTTTGCCCTACCCACAAAGTGTAGCAGAAACCGCTACGGGAAAGCGCAAAGGCTTCTGCTTGGTAAACGTAAAAAACGGCAGGTGACATACTTATATGGCGATACAGGAAGAGGCATTAAGAGTTCAGCAAGTTCAGCAACCACTTGGGTAGGAAACCAGGGGCGCTCCTAGCGCTCCGTTCCTTGAGAGTGTGAGGGTGCGGTGACAGCCACTCGACCAAGAAAGATGATTGATAGACACAATGCCGTTGCAGGGCATTGTTTTCTCTGCAGCTGCATCCCGCCGACCCAGATGTAGCCTCACACCTTTTCTGTGGTAAAAACAAGAACAGCAAAGCAGAGCAGCAAGCACATATTCGTAGTAATATAGCGGTAAAGCATTCATCGTAATATAGTAATAATGAAACAAAAAGAGAACGCATGATAACATATATATACATTTTTCCAACAGTGCGTAAACATTCCCACCGGAGTGTATGGAGGTAATGAACCTTGTCATCCATATTGTGAACAAAATAATCGCAAAAGAATTAAACCAACGCCAGTTCTGTGAATTGCTAGATGAAGTTGACAGCGAATATGCCGATCTCCTGGTGCACAACAAAGTCCGCTGGCTATCCAGGCGCGACGTTTTGCGTCGCTTTGTTGCGTTGTATTTCAAAATTCAAGAGTTTTTATTGGCCATGTTTGAGCGTGCCAAACAAGGAATTTGACTTCGGTACATCACAGCCTCTGTTCAACATTTAGGTGACTAACAATACTAAGGACATGTGCGTAAATTGACAAATATTCAGGATCCTAACAGCCTGGAGTATGAAGCTATTGGTGAGTCTGGTGGTGGGGGAGCGCAGGCTCCTGTACCTCTTCCCAGACGGCAGAAGATCAAACAAAGAGTGAGCGGGGTGACTCACATCACTCACAATTGTGGTCGCCAGGGCTGTGGAGAGTCCGCCCTCTTGACCATGAGTCCGAGTCCGGCTGGCCATTTTTTCTGTTAATTCATGTGACTGCTTAGTCTTTATTCAAGGCTAATTTAGATCAAAATCTAAATAATTACAACAGTTTTGTGATGGCTTTGTCTTTATTAAACATATAAACGAATACAATAAACAGATACTTTCAAGTTTTAATCATTAATTACACCATTATAGCTCAGACATTTATCTAAACGCAAATAATCAGTGACGACCCCACAACTATCGAAACACATCAATGATATAAGCTGGGTGACATAATCGTCCTTGATATTGGTACATAATGTAAACATTAGCCTAAGTGCAACTCAACGTGGCCGCATTGATCGTAACTTATGCTCCGTTTCCCCCCCAAATCTAGAGGCAAAACATTGGTCTCTCGCTGCTCCCGGGTTCTTCCATCTTGGCTGCGCGCGGGGTATGTAATACCCAGGCTGGGTATTGTATGTGCACGCACGCACGCACGCAGGCAGGCAGGCGCGGGCGCGCACGCAACAACTAAATTTGTCTTCATAACAAGCAAGCAGCGCTGTGGACAGTATTCCTACGCGCATTCTCAGCAGCATGAGGAAAATAAAATTTAGTAACGTCACTGAGGCATATTTTAACGAACTCCACTTTATTGTATGGCTTTTTAGCCCGTGCAATGTTCCAAGCCGTTGAAACAATGCAAGTGTGACAGTCTGAGTGCTTCGTAATTTCTTTTTTGAAAAACTGTACCTATTTTTGTGCTTGCGAAATTCAGTCCCTTTTGCAAAGTCCTTATCGATATTGGCATGAAGTGAGCTGAAGTGGCGCTGACCATTTGAAGCTTTAAATGTGCCAATGACGTCCGACATATCAGGCAGAATGGCTTGCCATAGCGTTCAACAAAAAACAACTTTAACTCAGTTAAAAACGTCCTGTGTTCATCGTCATATATTCGTTTAGCTGTGCATTTTTTCCTTGCCATTTTGGCAAGCGTCTTGTCAGCTTTTCTGGACCTAATGGGCCCCCGTAGTCACAGTCGCCATTCATTAAAAAGCCAGCAAAACCAATCGCTCTGTTTGTCCCTCCTTCTTTGCGGGATTTCCCCTCACGCACATGCGCGTTTGACCAAAAACCATATTGAACTCAAGCGAAGCAAATACGCACGAAAAATAAACACAAATGTTTATTTTTTTTATTGTCGGACTCTGTGGACTCGGTCAAAATCAGCACTCGGCAGAGAGGCACAGGGGCTGTTCGTGTGGAGGGGGAGGGGTCTTCAGCGGGCAAGCTGTTCTGAGCGTCGAAGCGAGCAAAGAAGCGGTTAAGATCGTTGAGCAGACGGACGTCGCCCTCACACCTGTGCGGCGTGGGCTTGTAGTCCGTGATGGTCTGAATGCCCTGCCAAAGGCGCCATGCGTCCCTGCTGTCCTTGAAGTGGGCGGTAATCTTGCAAGAGAACGCCCTTTTCGCTTCCTTGATGCCCCGGGACAGGTCGGCCCTCACTGTCCTCAAGCCAGCCTCATCCCCCGCTCTGAAGGCTTTGTCCCTGGCCCTCAGCAGCCTGAGGACAGCCCCCGTCAGCCATGGCTTCCAGTTAGCACGAGTGACAATGAATTTTGAGTGGGTCACATCATCAATGCACTTTGTGATGTAAGAGGAAACAGAGTAAGTATACTCCTCTATGTCCGTCCGATCGTTGGAAGTGGGCGCCTGCTTAAACATTTCCCAGTCAGTAGTGCCAAAGCAGTCTCAAAGTGCATCAGAGGCACCCTCAGGCCACACCCTTACCTGCTTGCGAACCGGCCTGGATGCTTTCACCGTTTATCTGTATGCAGGCAAAAGCATAACAGTGAGATGGTCAGAAAGTCCAAGATGGGGGAGGGGGGCGGCTTTGAAAGCTCCTTTATGTGTAGAGTAGACAAGGTCCAGGAAGCTGTCACCACGTGTTGGAAAAGTAACATGCTGGTGAAGCCTCGGAAAAACAGACTTCAGGTTAGCACGATTAAAACCCCCAGCAAAGATGGTGAAACAGTCAGGGTGCGACGTCTGTTGTTCACTGACAGCCTGGTACAGTTCACTAAGAGCCGCGATCCTGTCTCCTTCGACGTTGGAAGGCGGGATGTAAACCGCGACTAGCAGAATTGCAGTAAATTCCCTCGGCAGGTAAAAAGGACGGCACTTAATGATCACAAACTCCGCCAGTGGCGAGCAGTGCTTGCATACCACTACAGACCACATACACCATTCGTCACGGATGTAGACGCATATTCCACCTCCTTGCGATTTTCCCCTTTTACAATGACCAAGGTCTGCCCGATAGCACGCTAGCCGCTCCAGATGCACAGCAGAGTCCGGAATGTTGACAGTCAACCAAGTCTCAGTGAACACGAGCACACAGCAGTTACGCACTGTCCGGTTCGTAGATCTCAGCAGGCGAATGTAATCCATTTTGTTGTCCAGCGATCGAACATTCGCCAGAAGAATGGAAGGCACGGCCGGGCGAGCTGTGTTGGCCGCCAGCCTGGCCTGGCCGCCAGCCTGGCCCGGACGCCTCCGCGCTTGCCCCTCTTCTGCCTCCTCGCACACCGCTTCCGACGCTTTCCATCCGGGGGAGGAATAGCAGGCGAGTCCGGTGACGTTACAGAACGGAGCACTCAGAGTCACCGCTTCAAAGTCCAGAACGCCACAAACCTCGCTTTCGCCGATGTCGAGCAGAACCTGCCTGCTGTACTTGTAGCACGACTTACTACGACGAGACAAACACATAAAACTGTCGGACAAACACTCATTTAACGAACAAAACACCGTTCGGGCGGGACAGAGAGAGGTCGCTGCATGTGCACGCGCCGCCATCTTGAAATGCAACCCGCTACGGCGAAACGGCTCGTGTTAGGAGACGCTTGCTCTACCAACTGAGCTAATCAGCTTGCTTCTGTCAAAGTGGTGGAATAGAGAGACAATATCCTACCAGGCTGCATCCATATGGCAACCCTACAACACCAGCGGATTAGGTACCTTGTAATATCCTGTACAATAGCTGTAATTTTCGGACTATAAATCGTGTTTTTTTTCATAGTTTGGGTGGGGGGGCGACTTATACTCAGGAGCGACTTATATATGTTTTTTTTCACAAATTTTTACTTGATCATTAACACGTCACTTACTTAGAAGTATAGTTGACCACTTCACATGTTATTTTTAGTATAGTTGATCATTTCACATGCTTTGATATCTTTATCTTGAACATATTCAAAACATGAAAAATAGAGAGAAAAAAAATCAAATAAAGTAACTAGAATTTTGCAATTTCTGGAGAAATTGCGTGTGAAGGCGAAATGTATGAATAACTTTTTCGGGGAATGCTGCCGAACGATGTTGAAACGTGTTGAATTACTTGAGAAATGTAGAATATTTGGAGAATTTGTGGCGAATTTCAAAATAAAAGATGTGAAGTTTTTGGTAAGTGGGAAGTTGTGGAATAGGTTGAAAAATGATGAACAGTTGAAAGTTGGAATGGGTTGAATCGGTTGAAAAATGTAGAAATGAGAAGGGAAAAAGGAATTGGGTGTGAATTTCAAAATAAAAGATGTGAAGGTTTTGGGAAGTTGTGGAATAGGTCGAAAAATGATGAACAGTTGAAAGTTGGAATGGGTTGAATCGGTTGAAAAATGTAGAAATGAGAAGGGAAAAGGGAATTGGGTGTGAATTTCAAAATAAAAGATGTGAAGTTTTTGGTAAGTGGGAAGTTGTGGAATAGGTAGAAAAATGATGAACAGTTGAAAGTTGGAATGGGTTGAATCGGTTGAAAAATGTAGAAAGGAGAAGGGAAAAGGGAATTGAGTGTGAATTTCAAAATAAAAGATGTGAAGTTTTTGGTAAGTGGGAAGTTGTGGAATAGGTAGAAAAATGATGAACAGTTGAAAGTTGGAATGGGTTGAATCGGTTGAAAAATGTAGAAATGAGAAGGGAAAAGGGAATTGGGTGTGAATTTCAAAATAAAAGATGTGAAGTATTTGGGAAGTTGTGGAATAGGTAGAAAAATGATGAACAGTTGAAAGTTGGAATGGGTTGAATCGGTTGAAAAATGTAGAAATTAGAGTACAAAAACGGAATTTGAGAGAATTTTGGTTGAATTTCAAAATAAAAGATGTGAAGTTTTTGGTAAGTGGGAAGTTGTGGAATAGGTAGAAAAATGATGAACAGTTGAAAGTTGGAATGGGTTGAATCGGTTGAAAAATGTAGAAATGAGAAGGGAAAAGGAAATTGGGTGTGAATTTCAAAATAAAAGATGTGAAGTTTTTGGTAAGTGGGAAGTTGTGGAATAGGTAGAAAAATGATGAACAGTTGAAAGTTGGAATGGGTTGAATCGGTTGAAAAATGTAGAAATGAGAAGGGAAAAGGAATTGGGTGTGAATTTCAAAATAAAAGACGTGAAGCTTTTGGTAAGTGGGAAGTTGTGGAATCGGTAGAAAAATAATGAACAGTTGAAAGTTGGAATGGGTTGAATCGGTTGAAAAATGTAGAAATGAGAAGGGGAAAGGAAATTGGGTGTGAATTTCAAAATAAAAGATGTGAAGTTTTTGGTAAGTGGGAAGTTGTGGAATAGGTAGAAAAATGATGAACAGTTGAAAGTTGGAATGGGTTGAATCGGTTGAAAAATGTAGAAATGAGAAGGGAAAAGGAATTGGGTGTGAATTTCAAAATAAAAGACGTGAAGCTTTTGGTAAGTGGGAAGTTGTGGAATCGGTAGAAAAATAGTGAACAGTTGAAAGTTGGAATGGGTTGAATCGGTTGAAAAATGTAGAAATGAGAAGGGAAAAGGAAATTGGGTGTGAATTTCAAAATAAAAGATGTGAAGTTTTTGGTAAGTGGGAAGTTGTGGAATAGGTAGAAAAATGATGAACAGTTGAAAGTTGGAATGGGTTGAATCGGTTGAAAAATGTAGAAATGAGAAGGGAAAAGGAATTGGGTGTGAATTTCAAAATAAAAGATGTGAAGCTTTTGGTAAGTGGGAAGTTGTGGAATCAGTAGAAAAATAATGAACAGTTGAAAGTTGGAATGGGTTGAATCGGTTGAAAAATGTAGAAATTAGAGTAGAAAAACGAAATTTTAGAGAATTTTGGTTGAATTTCAAAATAAAAGATGTGAAGTTTTTGGTAAGTGGGACGTTGTGGAATAGGTAGGCAAAAGATGAACAGTTGAAAGTTGGAACGAGTTGAATCGGTTGAAAAATGTAGAAGTTAGAGGTGAAAAACGAAATTTTGTGAAAATTTGTCGGAATTTTTAACGTGAAAACGTGAAATTTTCGAATTTGGGAATTTTGGGAATGTCGAGAATCCTTCCGAATGTGATTAGAATGTGCTGAATGATGTGAATTTCAAATTGGAACGACGTAAATGTGAAATGTCGAATGTGCCATTAAGAATGAATGGGGAAAAATTTGTCGGAATTTTGGGAATTTTGCGGAATCGGAAAATTTTCGGAACGAGAAAAATACAAGCGCTCGTCGCGTGAATATTTGGAATACGTGAAAAGTGGAATGGAGTGAATCGGATGAATTATGTGGAAGATGAAACGTGTCAAAAAAGTGTGGAGAATAAAAGAGAATAATAATAATAATAGAGAATGGTGTAGAATAACATATGTGTGAAGGCCTTCGCCTTCACACAATTAACACTTTAAAGCGCCATATCCTCTGGACATGTCCTCTGTCACCAGGATGACATAAAGGACGAGAAATTTGATCGATGGATTTGATGATTTGGAGTGACACAAATGGTTTGATAATATTGTTGTTTATGTGATAGTTATTTAAAATATAGTTTATATATCGTTGTATGGGCCTGTGGAATAATTTGAACTGCGGCGCGGCACACGGCATTGTTGACAAAGATACGATCGATAAAAGACGAGAAATTTAATCGATGGATTTAATGGTTTGGAGTGACACAAATGGTTTGATAATATTGTTGTTTATGTGATAGTTATTTAAAATATAGTTTATATATTGTTGTATGGGCCTGTGGAATAATTTGAACTGCGGCGCGGCACACGGCATTGTTGACAAAGGACGATCGATGGATTTAATGAATTGGAGTGACACAGATGGTTTTATAAACGTGTTATTTATGTAAGAGTTTTTTTTAAATAACTGAATGTTACGTCAGGCCCGTTCTCAGCTCCTCGTTTGTGTTTGTCACGTTAGCATACCGTATCGTTTAGCCTGTTGTTGCTCGTTCATGTCTGTTTCTGGTGTTGGATTTTGTCGAATAAATTGCCCCCCAAAATGCGACTTATACACCGGAGCGACTTATATATGTTTTTTTTTCCACATTTTTGGGCATTTTATGGCTGGTGCGACTTATACTCCGGAGCGACTTATAGTCTGAAAATTACGGTACAAAGAGGACCACAGAGTCGCCTTCCCCCCTTTCAACGTCTTTTCAAAGTTTACAAGACAACAAGACAAAATAAAAAATGACACGAGTTTCCTCATTACATCTCCTGCCTCCTCAAGCTTTAAAAATGAGAAAAGCTTCAAAGGCAATGACAGGCGAGTGGTAAGCGTGCACAAAACAGATGTACAGTCAAACCTCGGTTTTCGACCACAATCCGTTCCAGAAGGCGGTTCGAGAAGTGAATCAGTCAAATTCCGAATCTATTTTTCCCATTACAAATAATGGAAAAAATTTTAATCCGTTCCAAGACTAAAAAAACGCCTTTTTTAAGCATTTTTTCATTTGCGCATTTTTGTCCGATCGCGCAACTGCAGCGCACTGCCGAATGCGCAACCGTAGTGCGCCACCGACCGCACAACTGCACCGCGCTGGTCTCATTATTGTGACAGAGCCGTCGCTGCAATTTACCGTTTTTTTCCGTGTATAATGCGAAAAACTTAACAAATTTATTGTCCTAAAATCTGGGGTGCGCATTATACATGGGTACAATTAAAAAAAATATATATTTTTAATTTTTATTATATATATATTTTTTTAAGAAAATCATGGTACAACGATTTTTGAAGAAAATCTTGTCACGGATGGAGTGTGGAAAGGAGCAGGGCGACCAAGTGCAGCTTGGACCAGGGTTCATTGGAGGAACTCAACACAGACTTGGAACTAACATAACTCTCTAACAAAACCAACAACAGGACTGACCGACAAAGACGTGGAACAAAAAGACAGGGTGACATTACGAAAGACAGGAACAGAAACCTGTGTTATTGTCAAATATTGTTTGTTTTTTAATCTCCATCGCGGACTGGACGTCATACGGAGGCAGTATCACTGAGCATGCGCACTATGGATCCGATGCGAATAGTTCCTTTCGTCTCTGCTGTTCACTTCAAACATGCTCCATACGAACGCAATGCTCTCGTATCAGACGCTTGCTCGATCACCTGCTCGTTTGCTGTCACAATGTACCCTACACAAATCCGAAACATTTGTTGCGGCTCCGAGTCACGACGAGGGGCAAGTTTTGGTTTCCAAGGGTGGTTTTATTCCTCTTCAACTTCTCTCCCATACAGAGCCGCTTTTTTCACATGTCCGCACGCCTTTTTCACATGTCCGCACTTTAACCTAACTGATCGCGGTGGTGCCTTTACGGGCAGTTGGAGAAATCAACGCCAACAAAAAAAATACATCCAGCCTAGTTAAGACCATACCAAAGACTATAAAAATGGGACCCATTAGCTCCCTGCTTGGCACTCAGCATTAAGGGTTGGAATTCGGGGGTTAGATCACCAATTGATTCCCGAGCGCGGCGCCACTGCTGCTCACTGCTCCCCTCTCCCCCAGGGGATGGATCAAAATCACACTGGGATGGGTCAAATGCAGAGGACAAATTTCACCACACCCAGATGCCTGTGTGACTATCATTGGGACTAAAAAAAAAAATTAAAAAAAAAAAAAAAAATTGGGTGCGTATTATACATGGGTACAGGCTTTTTTCCAGCATTGACATGCCATTTTTAGGATGCGTATTATACATGGGGGCGTATTATACATGGAAAAAAACGGTAGAAAATATATTTAAAGTCCTGATGTACTTTCCAAAATTTAAGTGAACCTCAGTGCGCAGGGAGCTTAATTTGTTCCGATCGTGCAACCACAGCGCGCCGGGCGCTCACTGTCTCGCTGCTTTAAGAGCGTCTTTGTGTTTTAGGATGGCTTTCCTGCTCCCACTTGCTTTCTTTGGAGGCATGATTAGGGGTTAATACAATCCTCAAAGTAACGAAAATACAATAACAAACGGACTCAGTCGGCATCCGGGCCGCGCGGTTGGGTTTTCTCGGGTCCTTTTGGCTCATCTCGCGAGGTTCGACCTCCGAATTGTGTTCGACAACCAAAGCAAAAAAATCTAGAATTTTTCGTTCATATTCCGATTTGTTCAAGAATCGGGACGTTCGAAAACCGAGGTTTGACTGTACCTGCGGATTCTAGTTTTTCTCAACCCAGTTACAAGAAGCTCACTGAGAGTCCTGACAAGCTATGTCCATTACATAAGAAGCCACACTCACTTAAAAAGTGCAAAAGCTTCAGAGCAAAACCTATAGAAGAATGTAAATCATTTCTTAAAGACAACAAGATTTGCTTTAAATGTTGTGGCTCTACTCAACATTTAGCAAAGGACTGCAAGGTGGAGACAAAGTGCACAGAATGTGGTCGCAATAGACATTTATCAGTGCTGCACCCAGGTCCACCCCCTACTCAAGTTGAAAGTCAAGGCTGAACAAAGTGATGGTGGGGAGACACAGGAAGTACTGTTTTTTTCTATGTATAATGCGCAAAATTTAACCAATTTATTGTCTTAAAATCGTGGGTGCGTATTATACATGGGTACAACAATTTTTTAACAAAATCTCCCTCGAAATAAAACTTGAAATGACCTTTCTTCTTGTTTGTTGTCAATCGCGCATTCAGCCATCCTGCCCAACACACTTTGCCTTGTTCCTTTCTTCTCTGCTGTTCACTTCAAACACGCTCCATACGAACACAATGCTCTCGTATCAGACGTTTGCTCGATCACCTGCTCGTTTGCTGTCACAATGTACCTTACACAAATCCGAAACATTTGTTGCGGCTCTGAGTCACGACGAGGGGCAAGTTTTGGTTTCCAAGGGTGTTTTTATTCCTCTTCAACTTCTCTCCCATACAGAGCCGCCTTTTTCACATGTCTGCACGTCACTTTCCTCTCTTTTCATTTTAACCTAACTGATCGCGGTGGTGCCTTTCTGGGCAGTCGGAGAAATCAACGCCAACAAAAAAAATACATCCAGCCTAGTTAAGAAATCACCAGAAAGATCACCATGACAATTGTGAATAATAAATAAATATTTATTATATATATATCATATATTATATTATTATAATAACAAATAATTGTGGTAAATAACTTGGAACATCACTCAAATATCGGTGATCCCGTTGAGAGTCTCACATATTTCTTCGCTATCGAGTGCAGTAGCAATACTGCATTCGCAGTGATACTGACTGGCAGAATAACATCCGGTTGTTCCCAAAGATGATATATTTTCTGAAATAATTTTACGTTTACGGACTTAAGTAACCCGGCCGGGTCACACCAAAGACTATAAAAATGGGACCCATTGCCCCCCTGCTTGGCACTCAGCATTAAGGGTTGGAATTGGGGGGTTAGATCACCAAATGATTCCCGAGCGCGGCGCCGCTGCTGCTCACTGCTCCCCTCTCCCCTAGGGGATGGATGAAAATCACATGGGGATGGGTCAAATGCAGAGGACAAATTTCACCACACCCAGATGTGTGTGCGACGATCATTGGGACTTTAAAAAAAAAAGTCAAAATTTGGGTGCGTAATATGGATACAGGCTTTTTTCCATTATCGACATGCCATTTTTAGGGTGCGTAGTATATACATGGGTGGGCATTATACATGGAAAAAAACAGTAATTAAATATCCACTTTCACCCAAAAAAACAGACCACAATTTTAAGATATATAAACAATAGGGGTGTAAATCGCGGGTTTTGTCACGATACGATATATCGATACAAAGAACTACGATACGATATTTGCCGATATCTTAAAGCCTGCTGCGATTCATTCACGATATATCGCGATATAGTGCTCTCCGATCTTTTTTTTTATTTTATTTTTTTTAATAAAAAATATAGAACAAAATCAAAATCAACAAGGTGCTGCAAACTCTTTATTTAGGAAATTACAAGAGTATTGTAGTATACAAATTGCTTACTTTAACACTGAACTTTGATGTCGTGTTTTTTCTTTAAATGTGCGGCGAGATTTGTGCTCCCTGAATATTTGATCACCGCATGGCAGGATTTACAAACTGCACGTGTCTTGTCCTTTGAGCCATCTTTTCTTTGGAATCCGAAGTGCTTCCAAACGAATGACTTGAAGCCTAAAGGGGAGCAAATTTCCTCGTCTTTTTGGACACTAGCCATAGCACTAGCCCAGGAGCCGCGTACTAGTTGTCGACTCCCCTTTCACGTGTAGCAACGCAAGCAACAATGAACTGGATTTCAAAATAAAGTCGCGTCTAATGTCCGAGGTCAAACACGGCGATATAAATCGATGTTTACGTTTAGCATCGATGCCAATAAATCGTAGAGCATTATATCGATTAATCGATGTGTATCGATGAATCGTTACACCCCTAATAAACAACCAGTCTTTCACTTTTCCACCTGTAGATGACGCTAACGGAAAACGTCCATAGATGAGAATACAACGATGTGCAGTAGTTTGGCCGGTACAAAACAATTGATGATGAAACAATGGAGTGATTTTAATGAGTTCCTAGTTACTCACTAGGAAAGCAAATTACTTTAAAATATCACTTTCTATGTCAATAAAGGCTTCCCCTTCTTCCCAGTTTAGGGGAGGTTTTACTCCGTCGAGTTCAAACAAATGCAAATGGATCTTCTTTTAGTGAGGAACGTTTTGCGAAACTTAGCGCCAACTATCGGACAAGAGGGACATAGCAGTCACTGGATGTTACTTCATCCACAAAAACGTGGCGCCGTTGCCGTGACGTCACATTGGTCATCGGAAATGGCACCTACCATCCCGCGTTGCAAATATCAACGTGACACCACCTAGAAGCCATAAGCAAAATGTTCCTTGTGGCTGTCAGACGTGGTTTCATCTTGTGACCAAATAAAGGGGTGGGAGTCAAACCTTCATTCAAATCTTGGGGAAAAAAATACAGCTTCACTGTGGCTTTTTGCACACTGCTATTTTGCACACAATGTGGTCAATCAGGGATGGCGTGAAGACGGTCAACTCAAGTCAAGTTTATTTGTATAGCCCTAAATCACAAGCAGTCTCAAAGGGCTTCACATAGACAAAAATTGACAATTATTCTCAAAGCATCCCCTGATCTTAAACTCCCAAAAGGGCAAGGAAAAACTCAAAAACCCCTGCCAGGGGAAAATGAGAAACCTTGAGAAGGGACCACAGATGGAAGGATCCCCCTTTCAGGATCACCAGGTTGAAATGGATGCAGAGAGGGCACAAATACCGTTTTTTTCCGTGTATAGTGCGCCCCCATGTATAGTACGCACCCCTAACAATGGCATGCTGATGCTGGAAAAAAGCTTGTACCCATGTATAATACGCACCCAATTTTTATGAATTTTTTTTAATTTTTTTTTAAATTATTATTATTATTTTTTTTTTTTTTAAGTCCCAAAGATCGTCACACACGCAGGGAGGCAATGGGTCCCATTTTTAAAGTCTTTGGTATGGTCTTAACTAGGCTGGATGTCATTTTTTTTGTTGGCGTTGATTTCTCCGACTGCCCCTAAACGCACCACCGCGCTCCGTGCGCACACGGCGGCTCTGTATGGGAGAGACGTTGAAGAGGAATAAAAACACCCTTGGAAACCAAAACTTGCCCCTCGTCGTGACTCGGAGCCGCAACAAATGTTTCGGATTTGTGTAGGGTACATTGTGACAGACGGCAAACTTGCAGGTGATTGAGCGAGCGTCTGATACAAGAGCATTGCGGTCGTATGGAGCGTGTTTGAAATGAACAGCAGAGACGAAAGGAACAAGGCAAAGTGTTGTGAAATAAAATATTACCTGTAATACGCATTTTGTTATTTGCTGATTGAAACTGCTAATTAAACTGTGAATTGAAACTAATGGGTGGAGAACTGAACTCTCGCTCTTTATATAGCTGACGTGTCTTGCGCAACCGTTCTGCGCATCTGTAATGGCGGCCTCCGTATGACGTCCGGTCCGCGATGGAGATTAAAAAACAAACAATATTTGACAATAACACACCATCGAGGATTGCACCATCGCATCAAACGATGTGTCGTCAATTATGAATTTTACTAAGTGTGTTGGGCAGGATGGCTGAATGCGATGCGCGATTGACAACAAACAAGAAGAAAGGTGAGTTTTATTTCGGGGGAGATTTGTCATGTCTCGTCCCCAGTTTTGCTATGTGTCTAGGTTGCCATAGTTTCTGTTCGTGTCACCCCGCTCTTCCTGTGTCACCTCAATCGATGTAACGTGTTTTGTATTTAAGTCCTGTCTGCCCCTCGCTCACCGTTGGATCATTGCATGTGTTACTGTCATTCTGTTCCTGTCTTTGGTAATGTCACCCTGTCTTTTTGTTCCACGACTTTGTCGGTCAGTCCTGTTGTTGGTTTTGTTGTACCATGACTTTATTTAAAAAAAAAAAAAAAAAAAAAATTAAAAAAAAAAAAAATTAAAATTTTTTTTCTTTGTACCCATGTATAATACGCACCCCAGATTTTAGGACAATAAATTAGTAAAATATTGCGCACTATACACGGAAAAAAACGGTAATACATAATATGAAAATCAATGAAAAAAAAAACGGTGACATTTGTCTTGACCAATGAAGTACTGTGCTATCAATGATCACGTGGCACTCTTGCACAGTGTTGCTGTGTAATAAGATTAAAGATTAAAGTCCCAATGATCATCACACACACACCTGGGTGTGGTGAAATTTGTCCTCTGCATTTAACCCATCCCCGTGTGATTTTAATCCATCCCCTGGGGGAGAGGGGAGCAGTGAGCAGCAGCGGTGCCGCGCTCGGGAATCAGTTGGTGATCTAACCCCCCAATTCCAACCCTTAATGCTGAGTGCCAAGCAGGGAGGCAATAGGTCCCATTTTTATAGTCTTTGGTATGATCCGGCCGGGGTTTGAACCCACAACCTTCCAGTCTCAGGGCGGACAATCTACCACTAGGCCACTGAGCTGGTCAAGTAGACGCATAGGAGGAGACACTCCATCTATTGGACAAAAAAGACTCATTCGAAGGCAAGACAGCCGTGAGCCAATCCGAAAACAGCATGGCGTCGCTTTGTCAATGTTGATACTACATGCCAATCCTGAACAAAATGACGGATGTGCGCTCCCTGCTTGCGTTCAGTCGAAAGCTGCCGGCCAAGTGGAGCGGCGCCATCTAGACGACGACACGCAACCGAGGCGAGGCCTGACCTGCCGTGCGCCCAAGACATCTTGCTTTTGGGCGAGTAGACAAAGATGAAGCGAGGTGAGTGGGGCTGCGGGCGCCGGGTGGCAGACAATCTGCGGGCGGGGCCTCAAAGCTTCTCTCTCCTTACTCTTCCCGCGTAGCCGTGTACTCGATGGAGATAAAAGTGGAGCGAAACAAGACCACGGGGGAAACGCGCGTCCTGTCCTCAAACACCAAGCTTCCAGTAAACTGCTCTCACGGAGGCATCAAAGTTTACGAGGATGAACAGAAAGGTGATGTTGTGCTGCATGTTGTGCGTCGTGCAGATTCATCGCAGAGGCGGGAGGAAGCGCAAGTTTCAAGTTGGAGGGCTCACTCGTCAAACATGGCGCATTCGCACTTGTGTCCCCTAGTGGTCCATGAGGTCAATGGCCAGGACGGCGTCCATCTGCTCAGCACCGCTGAGGTAGAAGAGCTTATCCTCAAAGCCGAGCAGGCGGCCGACAAGGTGGCCGAGCAGGAGGCCGAGCAGGTGGCCATGCGGGAGGCCGAGCAGGCGGCTGACAAGGCGGCCCTGCAGGCGACCGAGCAGGAGGCCAAGCGGGTGACCAACAAGTCGGCCGAGCGGGCGACCCACCAGGCAGCTGTGTGGGCGACCCACCAGGCGGCGATAGCGTTACTTGCCAAGTCACGCCAGAGCCAGGGAATCACAATGGCGAGCGGAGGCGAGGCGGTCCAGGTTTACCAGTCTGAGCTGGGCCAAAACCCTGGTCTGCAAGTCAGTGTGGAGGCGGAGCGCATCCCGATCCGCCAGGGGAACACGTCACCCTCGGGAGGCGGGGCGGAGCCCGAGGCGGCTGTGCCCCCGCCAACCAAGCACGAGTCACTAGGGGAGAAAAAAGCCTGCATGTGCTGCAGTGCAATGTGAGCCTGCAGGGGGCGCCACATAAACAACAGCTCGTCATTTCCGGAGGGTGGGGGTGGGGGTGGGGCAAATATGGCCCCCGCAGGTTGTGGCATTTATAGCTTGGAAATGATCACGAATGCCGTCATTTCCGGAAGGTGGGGCAAATATGCCCCCCCCACGCAGGTTGCAGCATTTAGAGCTTGGAAATTATCACCAATCCTGAAAGATTCATTTTGCTCAACTCCGACTAGGTTCTGGCGGCTGGTAGGTGAGGTAGACCTCCAACTGGTTGCCAGCAAACATTCGCACTTCTCGATTGTATGATTAGTCATGTATTTATTGAAAAGTGTTACACTTGTAATCCTCATGCATGCTGTTAGGATACGGATTTTAGCTATTGATCTGACTCCAAATTGTGATCAACACTTAACACAAAAATTGCTATGTTCTAATCCACACACTGGCGCACCTAACAATTTTGCGAGTTCGTTCTGTCAAAGAGAAGACCAGTAGATCAATCAGACCGAATTTACCAATTGTTTAATCTTGACAAAGCAAGCTAATACAGGCGCCTGGGTCTTTGGGTCCTTAACACAAAAACTCGTGTGCCTTCGTGACCAGAAAGACGACACATTCTTCCGGGTTGCCCAGTTTTAAAGAAACACAATATGAATATTCAAACATGCAAAAGATTGTGTGGTGATTGGTCGATGGTCTGTGGTCATCTCCTCCTCGTTTGGGTTTTCCCCTGCTCAGCACAGGTGTCTGGACCACAAAGACGAGTTGTTTTTCGCGTTCCCATCGGCCTTGAGATATGCTCCCTTTCCGGACCTCCTGTTCCACAATACTTTGAAGAAAACAAATTCATGTAGCCTGCACATTCCTTTCCACTTATTAAGCAACCACACTACTACTAGAAATTATATTGATATGGTTATATGTGTCTAACGGAGCCTTAATCAAATGTGTTTGTAAACTGCCGAAAGTACATTTCCCTTTATTCCCTCTCATGACCTCATTTATGAGGTCATCACCCGTTACTCTAGCAAGCAGCGACCAGCATGCTGTCGGTCCTTTCTTCCCGCCTGGGCCAGTCGGCCCCCTGGCGCTGTGTTGTTGGGGATGAAAGTACAACATGCATCACCAAACATTCCGCACACACCATGTTCCTTAGCCAATAGCATGTCCAACGCAATTCTATTTTGGAACGACATCAATGCCAATTGTTCATGGACCGCTGTAAATGATACATTTTTATTGGGGGTGATCCATAGGAAAATGCTTTTGAATCCCGAGGACACTTGATTAACGAATTCATACTTATCTGGCACACCTATGGCGTCAATATATGTTGGATCGTTGTCGCTCAACCATGGGGGCAAAACGTCTCTTTTGGCTCACTTCAGGAGCCCCGCCAGTGGGGACTCCATGTTCCAATTGAGATTCTGTGTTTCAATGGGGACAACCACTACAGGCATTATAGTGGTTATGAGGCACAAAAGACACGAGGGCACAGATACCCTATGCATCCTTTGGCAAGCCATGCTATAATTTGTTGTCACCACACCACAACCAGTTGTCACTGGTCTTCCTCTGCTCCTTCCATCACTGCTAGTTGAATTCTGGCATGTCCTGTTAAAGCTTAAAAACAAGTGGATTTGGAAAAAATTTTTGGATATCAAAATTACAAATTGAAACCTACTCACCCATTTGTATTTTACAACCTACTCACCCAATTCTATCTTACCACATACTCACCCATTTCTATTTTACCACTCCCCCTTTTGACACATTCACCCAATGTGTCATTATGTATCAAAAGGAACCTGCTAAGCATCCCCTCTCATCACCACACTCATTGTAGCCAGGCCTGCGGAACCTCTAGCTCGTCCACCACACGCTCGGCAACACAAACAAAAATCATCGCACTCCTGTCAGTGAGCTTATAGCCCTGCTGATAGCGGACATTTGTACACACAAAAACATACATCAAGTATCAAAATAAAAACAGTCATAAAATGAATCCTGGCGCCCGCGGATCATGTCCTGAAAACCATGTCATCAACAAGTTCATCATAAAAACCAAAAGGGCAATGGTTAACATATTCATGTAAATTCAATACAAATTTTCCACGAACGCAATTGACAACCTGCAAGAACGAAAACAAGTTACGCAAGCAGCGCGCAATCCGCTCCTTGGCTGGTGGCTGTTGCTGCTGCTGCAAAAAAATTAAGTCACACAGAAAAACAAAGCAGAGCGTGCACTTGTCGCAAGCAAGCTCAAGCGTCAAACATTTGGTCACTGTCCACCTAGTCCGTCACCCCGTCGGGTGAGCTCAAAGTTGTCACACGTCAAATCGTCCAAAGTCTTAACGTTCAATACCAGTTCTGTCTTGTCTAACCATATTACTGAAATGGGCCTTCTCCATCGCACTGTTTTGTTGTCGATGGTGCCCCTGAGTAATCCTAAACCCATATTTAGTCCAAAATTAGTCCTGATCAATTGTGCTTTTTCAAATCTGTAGTATCTTTATATTTTTCAGGTGAGAGGAATGTTATCCTCTGCTGTGATCACATCACCCCAACTTTGAATCATGTCAACCATTCACAATACACAAACACCACACCACAAGCACAGACTTGACATTCATACACCATTACAAACAAACTGTCATTCCACAACACACACATAAAAACATACAATATTAAATTGTAAAAAACAACCGTCCCTACGCAAAATTTTCTCCTCAATTAAAATTTCCCTTTTTTATTTTAAATCCAAAGTTAATATCTAATTGTCTGGTTTCCTGTCCTCTCATCGTTTGCCAATATGCATAATGCTGGAACATGATTTAACTCCCCATTTAGTTTGCTCACATCTCACACTTAGACTATTTGACACTTTGTGACGAGCTGTAATATTTCCACATTCCCATATTTCTTCCACTAAACAGTTCCATTTGGCTTTCAGTTTAAATTCATCCCTCCAAATAACTACCTCTGGCAAAGAACCAACAATTTATAGAGCACTCCCTTTTTTACTGTTACCTTGTTCCCTCAGTCATCTTCTCACAAGCATAACTGACCCTCCTAAAAAATAATGATACCAAAAATAATGTTTAAAAACAATATACACAGCTTCCTCCTGCCACTTACGCTATCACCTTGAAGATTATCGTTCTCATTTTTGTTGATGCTAATTCTTAAAATTAAATGCTTACTTTTGATAATGGAGTCACGCTATATCACAAAGTTTGAAAACCTTCCACGCTCCCCCTTTCTACCTATCAAAACCAATTAGGAATATTTTTGCTGTCATGATCATCATTGTGGCCCTCACACTTATTGTTCCTGTACTTTAAATTGTCAATTTTTGTACATTTGAAGCCCTTTGAGACTTGCTTGTGGGCTATATAAATAAACTTGCCTTGCCTTGACTTTATCATTATTCAACTTCTTCTGCATTCTTCTGCCTCTTTTTCATTTATTCATTTTTTAACTTAACTACTTCTACGAATTCATCTGATTCACCTCATTCCACTTTTAACACATTCCAAATATTCATGCCAAATATTCTAAATATTTACGATTTTTGAGAAATTTATACATTTTAAGCCAATATTTCACCATTCATTCTTCATGGCACATTCAATATTTCTCATTTTCTTCTACATAATTCCTCCAATTAACCTTCTTTCACTTTCCAATTCACCTTCTCTCACTTTCTAGCTTGAAATTTCACATTTTCACTTTCAACATTGCAGTAACATTTTGCAACATTCCCTTTTTCCCTTCTAATTTCTAATTATTCTTTCACTGACTCAACCCTTTTCAATTTCTTTTAACTATTCATCTTATGCCTACCTATTCCAAAACTTCCCACTTGTGAAAAATTTCAAATTTTCAACTTTAAAATTCACGCCCAATTTTACAAAATTCTTTCGGTATTTTCATCGATTTTCTGACCAATTCAACACATTCTAATTTTAAACATAATCTTGTAGCATTCCCCGAATTTGTATTCAGGCTCTTCGCCTTCACACACAATTTCTCCAGAAATTACAAATTCTAATTATTATTGTTAAACCTCCGTGACCCTCGTAAGGACAAGCCGCACCAGTAATGGATGGATGGATGGATGGATGGATTGTTAACCCTAACCATAAATGCCTATCATAAAGTGTCATTTAAATCAATTGTCGCAATTGATGTATAATTAAATTCTGTCGTTTTGATAAATTTAATTTCTATCGATCAATATCCACTTTGCAAAGTTTCTGATCACGCTGTCGTATGATTTGTTATTATTAGTGCATCTTCGCTGTCCATATCTATGTATTTTGTTGTTATCCCCGTTTCAGTGTCAATAAGCAGCCTTATTATTCCCTCTTTTATCAAAACTCCTCAGATATGTCCGCCCCAGCACCCAAACACACTTCCATCCCTTTTGTCCCACACTCCACCAACTTTGTAATGCTTCAGCAGTCTTTAGCAATGTGTCCAGTTTGACTTCATGTGACTCATGCAAGTCTTTAGCAGCCTCTCCTCTTAAATTCTCATGATGATGATTCAGGGCTGGATCGTCCGCCACTCTCAAATGCGTCCATCTTGTCTTTGTTCTTTCAGTCCATTTTCTTTTCTGATCTGCAACTGTGTGTATTCCACCAACTGTATGGTTCTTGTCCTGTGAAAAGCTGTGCTTGCCCCCTTCAAGCATGATAGCAGTTTCTGTTGTTCTCAAAGGTGTCTCATGATCAGGGACAGTCCTCTGTTGATTTTGAGACAGCCAGTGGAGTAAGAGGACTCAGTTCAGGAATCGTGCCACGCGCTAGGGAAGAACACACTGGGACACAAATTTAACAAAACTATCTTTGTGTTATCAGTCTTCCTGTGTAGTATTTGTTTCTTACACCCCAAATCTTCCTACTAACATTTTGTATCCTATCAGTTGCGCACACTCATCATCTTACTATCAAGCCGCCCTTATCAAATGCTTTTTTTCTTCTGAGCAATCCATCCACCCTACCCATTAACACGGCTAAAATCCTCGTTCCAGTGTTTATCATCAAATAAAGTTCCGAAATCTTTTGTAATAAACTGTAATATAATTTAACAATTCACAACATATGCGGTGAATGTTATTGTTCAATCTATAGGTCATACAGCGCCTGTGTTCCAACTATGACATTCCTCCTTGATTTACCATCTCATAAATTATTGTTGTCAGCAGCGCTAAATGGCTCGAAAGTGAATGCCTTATCGCCCAATTTAAAACACATGCCACATTTGAGCTAGTATTTATTCATTTATTTATTTGCCATCCTCATGTTAGCTGCCATATGTCAAAATTAAAATGTAATTTTGCTTTCGATTTTAAGTCTTTCAAAACTGCTATATCCTTACTGCACCGAAATAAACTGTTAAATATATCTTTAAAAACAACCAAAACAATCTATGCTCCTGCACAGACTCTTAAAAGTGGCACCCAAATGCCAGATTACAAATCAAACCTCCTCCTTCACTCTCACATTTTTTGATAAAACAATCTACTTATCTAAACACTGTCATCACCAACTAAATTAATGGCCTGCAAATACAATGTTGTTGCTGTGGTCCCTCAAAACATGTGACTAAAATTTGGATAATTATTAACCCCCATCAATTGAGCAATTATCTCATCACTATTTACAAGTTAGCCCCCCTCTCTTCTCTCACTTCTCCTCAACATTGTATCAATGTTGACGTCACAATCTGGCCAGGCCCGCATGTCCTGCTGGCCCCCACCCTTGCCGGTATGAGCCGAACGGGCCCCCTCCTTCTTGAACATTCTCTGATCCATCCCATCTTCCTCCTCACACGCCCGCAACCACACATGTACACATAAACGCACACACAGCGAGCGCGCACACAACCGCACATACACACACGCATCCGCACGGCACGCACGCCAATACACAAAGTGCTCGCGCAGAGCTCAGACGAACGACGATAGACTGACACAAACTTTTACAGAGATTACGCACATACACAGAACACACAGACAAAGGGATTCGAATCCATCTCTCATGTAGCTCACAATTTGCACTTCCAGCATACATTCCTCTCAATCTCACTCCATTCATTCCTCTCATCACACACACACTCCCCCCAATTTGGTTGCACATTTTGGATATTTTAGCGATCTGGTCTCTCACAGGAGGAACTGTTACCACCGGATACTTTTTGAGGAGGCCTCACTTCTCCTCGGGGATCTCACAAGCACCCCAGCTATTTGAATGCGATCGTCACCGCACCCTTGTCCGCCACGACGAAGCAAAACAGAGGAGTCCGCCCTCCCACCACGGAATTTAACTGTTTCTCAAAGAACAGAGGAGCCCGCCCTCCCACCACGGAATTTAACTGTTTCTAAAAGAACAGAGGAGCCCGCCCTCCCACCACGGAATTTAACTGTTTTTAAAAGCTTGCACACCTTATTTGATCTGAACGACAGTCTCCTCTTAAATTTCCTCTTTCAATTTGCAGAATTTCGACATATAGTAACAGGTATTCTGCTTACCTTATCATTGATGAGCTCAGGGTTTAGGAGACGTCGTACCAGCTCAACGTTGTGCGCTTATTCCTTATTCAAACGGTACGCCGACCGGGAGACAGCTGTCCCAGACTAACTGTCCGATGACTTGGACACAGACCACGAGTTTGTCAATTACCCTTCTCTTGACATCACGTACGGGGTCACCAAGAAACTGTTAGGATACGGATTTTAGCTATTGATCTGACTCCAAATTGTGATCAACACTTAACACAAAAATTGCTATGTTCTAATCCACACACTGGCGCACCTAACAATTTTGCGAGTTCGTTCTGTCAAAGAGAAGACCAGTAGATCAATCAGACCGAATTTACCAATTGTTTAATCTTGACAAAGCAAGCTAATACAGGCGCCTGGGTCTTTGGGTCCTTAACACAAAAACTCGTGTGCCTTCGTGACCAGAAAGACGACACATTCTTCCGGGTTGCCCAGTTTTAAAGAAACACAATATGAATATTCAAACATGCAAAAGATTGTGTGGTGATTGGTCGATGGTCTGTGGTCATCTCCTCCTCGTTTGGGTTTTCCCCTGCTCAGCACAGGTGTCTGGACCACAAAGACGAGTTGTTTTTCGCGTTCCCATCGGCCTTGAGATATGCTCCCTTTCCGGACCTCCTGTTCCACAATACTTTGAAGAAAACAAATTCATGTAGCCTGCACATTCCTTTCCACTTATTAAGCAACCACACTACTACTAGAAATTATATTGATATGGTTATATGTGTCTAACGGAGCCTTAATCAAATGTGTTTGTAAACTGCCGAAAGTACATTTCCCTTTAATGCCCATTACACGTGCAATTTCTTCAAGGTGTAAATTAAAAGCAAAGTCTGACTTCTGTCGAAGGTGGTCGTAGGAAAATGCGTTTTTTTTTAGGAAAAACTATGTCATCGTATTCCAAATGTGCCAGTGACGTCCGTTGACAGATGCTGTTGACCCTTTCATGTCACAACCAAGATGGCGTTCAAAGGTCAATTGTCCCCAGGAGGGTCGCACAAGCGCTTCCCAGCGGGGGTCCAATGTACAATGCCGCGTGTGGCCAGCAGCTAACCCTAACTACAGCCCGCGGGCCACATCCGGCCCAGGGGGCCGTTTAATCCGGCCCGCCAAACCTGAATAAATTGTATCATTAACATTTTCCCGACAATTACTATGTTTCCACAATAGATAGGGAAGCGCCCGCTCGCGCATTTACTCCTGGAAGCAGTGTCAGAAAGCTCGGTGCACACTCACGTGTGTGTATATACTAAGTAGTACGGATCCGGCGCACTCCACGCTCTATTTCCATCAGTGTCGAATTTCGAGTGTGGGCTGTGACGTCAGCATTCTCGTAATTCGCGCGCTGAGCTTTCAGATACAGTTTTACGCTAATGCCACCCACAAACCTTCCCCTGAAATACTTCCATTAAATTGAGTGGCCCGAGGAAAAGAAAGGTGGATACTGTGCCGAGTGTTTAAAAAAATAGTGGACAATTTGGCTTGACCTACGTGTGTGAGCAGACGTTCAGCCACATGAACGTCAACGAAGAAAGCCCGTCACAAAGCTAGGTTAACAGACCAACACCGCGACTCCATCCTAAGAATTACCACAACAAACTTTACTCCAGACCATGATGCACTAGCAAAAAAGGGAGACCAACGATACTATTGATTTTTTTATTACTTTATTTAGTTGTATTATTTCACTGATTCTTCAAGGTGATGTATTTGGTCAGAATGTTTGCCGTTTGATGTGATTTCGCCCCATTAGATTAACGTATTTCATAAATCTGACCTGCAGGCGCTGAAGTGAAGGAAACTACTATTCATAATAACAATGTCGTATTTAATGAGAATCACTGATAGCAGTTTTTTGGTGAAATCTTTTTTTGATCCATCCATCCATCCATCCATCTTCTTCCGCTTATCCGGGGTCGGGTCGCGGGGGCAGCAGCTTCAGGAGGGACTCTCAGACTTCCCTCTCCCCAGCCACTTCATCTAGCTCATCCCGGGGGATCCCAAGGCGTTCCCAGGCCAGCTGAGAGACATAGTCTCTCCAGCGCGTCCTGGGTCGTCCCCGGGGTCTCCTACCGGTGGGACATGCCCGGAACACCTCCCCAGGGAGGCGCCCAGGAGGCATCCTGATGAGATGCCCAAGCCACCTCATCTGGCTCCTCTCAACGTGGAGGAGTAGCGACTCTACTCCGAGTCTCTCCCGGATGACCGAACTTCTCACCCTATCTCTAAGGGAGAGCCCGGACATCCTGCGGAGAAAACTCATTTTGGCCGCTTGTATCCGGGATCTCGTTCTTTCGGTCACGACCCATAGCTCGTGACCATAGGTGAGGGTAGGAGCGTAAATCGACCGGTAAATTGAGAGCTTTGCCTTTTGGCTCAGCTCTCTCTTCACCACGACGGACCGGTACAGAGTCCGCATTACTGCCGACGCTGCACCGATCCGCCTGTCGATCTCGCGCTCCATCCTCCCCTCACTCGTGAACAAGACCCCAAGATACTTAAACTCGTCCACTTGGGGCAGGATATCATCGCCGATCTGGAGAGGGCATTCCACCCTTTTCCGATCGAGGACCATGGACTCGGATTTGGAGATGCTGACCCTCATCCCAACCGCTTAACACTCGGCTGCGAACCGCTCCAGTGAGAGCTGGAGATCACGGCCTGAAGAAGCCAACAGCACCACGGAGGTTGAACACTTCAGGGTTCTCTGCCGGACGCCCTCTTCCTTTTCAGCCCAGACTCCCAATACTTTTCAGGCTTGGACGATTTTGTTTTCTCCAGCGTGGAACTCATCTCCCTGACTCTAAAGTAAGTTTGAATCTTTTATTACACTGTCGATCATTTTTTTTTACAGCCGGAGTGCCTGGGAGAGCGGAGGCTTCGTGGCCGTTTGTCTGCCGTCGATCATCGGACACAAAGTATGGCTGCGGATCAAGAGGTTTGTGTGCACCAACTGCACCCTTCTCTTAGAGAGGTTGTCCCTGCTAGAGGGACGTGTCCGCCAGTTAGAGCAGAATTGCGCGATAACTGTAGATGTGGCGGATACAGACGCGGGCTGTAGTCAGCACGCTAGCCCACTTAGCATTAGCCCCAAGCGGCTTGCTAATCGCGATGAGCCAGGTAAGACGCATAGCCGTCCAAATAGTCCGTCTCGGTCTACTGGCCCTCGCACTTTGGTCATAGGTGACTCCATTACCCGAAATATTACGCTTAAAAATCCAGCCACGGTAATGTGTATTCCTGGGGGCAGAGCACCCGACATAGAAGCTAATCTTAGGGAGCTGACTCGCAATAGGTCTAGTCAACAGCGTAGTTCCATCAACACTAGCTACTCGGACATAGTGATACACGTTGGCTCCAATGATGTTAGGATGAGGCAATCGGAGATCACAAAGAGAAACATAGCGAGGACTTGTGATCTCGCCAGAAAGATGAGTCGGCATCGAGTATTTGTCTCTGGCCCCCTGCCTGGGAGAGGCACTGATGAGAGGTTTAGTAGATTAGTCTCCCTTAATCGATGGATGGCTGGGTTCTGTAAGAAGCAGGGACTGTATTTTATAGATAACTGGCCTTCCTTCTGGGGCCGTCCCGACCTGCTGAGGAAGGTCGGCCTTTACCCTAACCGTGAAGGCGCCTTCACTCTTTCTAGGAATATAGATTACTCTTTGAGCCACACATGACAGGTCACTTTAGAGCAGGCCGGGTCACAGGTGATTAGACCACCTGTCAGGATGGGTTTGGAGTCTGTTAAGATAAAGTTAACTAGTGCTAGGCTAGACTCCCAGCATGCACATAGCTCCTTGTGTAGACTAGAGCGTGATAGTTTGAATAGTGCTACAGTACACATAAACGCACTTTCTACTGGGGTAGTAGACAAATCCAATCACTTTACCCCGACCGGTTTTGCTGATGAAACGGTGCCGGTTTCAGATAATTATTAATAATTAAAAATATTTACTATCAGATTCCCACGGTCGTATCATCCCACCGCGCTAACAAACATTTGAGAGGTGATGTCAGGCCTAGAGAACACAATCTTACTCGCATCTCGTATAAATATCCTTCAATAGATACGCACCCGGATCGACCAATTACACTTAAACTTGGTTTTATGAATATTAGATCGCTTCATACGAAAGCCATTCTCGTTAATGATCTCATCACAGAACGTAATCTATCTATCCTGCTTAAAACCTAATGAACTGATGCCGCTTAATGAGGCCTCGCCTCCAAATTTTGTGAGCTTGCATATGGCGCGTCCTCGAAAAAAGGGTGGGGCTGTCGCCCTCATCTCGAATTCCGAGCTTAGTTTTAGGCCTCGTTCGATCAACGTATTTAAAATAGGGGTGTAAATCGCGGGTTTTGTCACGATACGATATAATATCGATATAAAGAACTACGATACGATATTTGCCGATATCTTAAAGCCTGCTGCGATTCATTCACGATATATCGCGATATAGTGCTCTACGATCGATTTTTTTTTTTTTTTTTTTAATAAAAAATATAGAACAATATCCTGATTTATAACAATTCATACGCAAAATCAACAAGGTGCTGCAAACTCTTTATTTAGGAAATTACAAGAGTATTGTAGTATACAAATTGCTTACTTTAACACTGAACTTTGATGTCGTGTTTTTTCTTTAAATGTGCGGCGAGATTTGTGCTCCCTGAATATTTGATCACCGCATGGCAGGATTTACAAACTGCACGTGTCTTGTCCTTTGAGCCATCTTTTCTTTGGAATCCGAAGTGCTTCCAAACGAATGACTTGAAGCCTAAAGGGGAGCAAATTTCCTCGTCTTTTTGGACACTAGCCATAGCACCAGCCCAGGAGCCGCGTACTAGTTGTCGACTCCCCTTTCACGTGCCTGCTCTGCTCACAACACAACAACGCCGGGCGCACTGCTCCCGGAAAGAGGAAGCAAGCAACAATGAACTGGATTTCAAAATAAAGTCGCGTCTAATGTCCGAGGTCAAACACGGTGATATAAATCGATGTTTACCTTTAGCATCGATGCCAATAAATCGTAGAGCATTATATCGATTAATCGATGTGTATCGATGTATCGTTACACCCCTAATTTAAAACATTTGAGGTTCTCACTGTCCGATCCACCGCTTTACCGTCATTTTATCTTGCTGTTATTTACCGTCCACCCGGGGCTTACTCTGGCTTCCTGAATGAATTTTCAGAATTTGTGGCTGATCTAGTAACCAATGCGGATAATATAATTATCATGGGCGATTTCAACATCCACATGAATTTACCGTCAGAGCCACTTACTTCGGCGTTTCAGACTTTAACTGATACGTTTGGTTTTACGCAAGCCGTACAGGCAGCAACGCATAAGAATGGAAATACCATAGATCTGGAATTATCCCGAGGACTTGCAACCTCAAATATAGCAGTACTGCCATACACTACTGTTTTGTCTGATCATTACTTAATAAAGTTTGAAATTCTAGTTCCTTGTCAAAGACAAGAGAGCAATCAGCATTATAGGAGCCGTCACTTCAACTCCATGACTGCAACTGCGCTATCTGAGATACTGTCGCCGGCAACCGCTATATTTCTCACATACGCCGGCTCTATTGATAATCTTACAAATGAATTCAATGCGACATTGTTAAATGCCATTGACTCTGTGGCGCCGTTACGTCTGAACACTCGCCGTAGTGCCTACTCCGTGGTTCACAGATGAAACGCGTACGCTTAAGCAATTATGTAGAAAGCATGAGCGCAGATGGCGTCTAACCAAACTTGAGGTTTTCAGGCATGGTAGGATAGCCTCCTGAAATATAAAGATGCGCTTATCTTAGCAAAAACTCTGTATTTTTCGCAAGTTATTAATCTCAATAAAAACAATCCGAAACACCTATTTGATACAGCGGCAAAGCTGACTCTGCGCCAGCCGACCCCCGATAGTTCCTTCCACTCAGCTGACGAGTTCATGAATTTTTTTGCTCAAATGATTGAATCCATTAGGGATGAGATCAAGAATACCATTCCAATCGCTCGGTCGAGCCCGCCGTTTACCAACGCTGATGATCATGCACAACCCTCTCAACTTTTAAAAGCGTGTCTCTTGAAAGGCTTACACAATTGGTTAGTGCGGCTAAACCAGTGCTTCTCAATTATTTTCTGTTACGCCCCCCCCTAGCAAGAAGAAAACTATTCGCGCCCCCCCTCCCCACCGTGACTATCCTAACTTGTCTTGTAAGTCGTAAAATGTTGCACTGTCGCAAACGTGACAGAAGTAACAATGAGAGCGCCACTGCCCCCTGCTGTAGTAAACGCGCAATTACACTTTATTCTAGTACTGCCAAAAAAAAAGCCTGTTCCCCAGGGTCACACGCGCCCCCCCAGGAATAGCACCGCGCCCCCCAAGGGGGGCGCGCCCCACTATTTGAGAAGCACTGGGCTAAACAAACAACATGTTTACTCGACCCTCTTCCAGCCAAACTACTTAAAGAATTATTTCAAATTTTAGGACCGTCCGTCTTAAATATAATCAATCTGTCTGTCTCCTCTGGGATAGTGCCAACAGCCTTTAAAACCGCTATCATTAAACCGTTACTTAAGCGACCAAATCTTGACCCGGACTGTCTCAGTAATTATAGGCCAGTTTCAAACCTCCCATTCATAGCAAAACTTCTTGAAAAAGTAGTAGCGCAGCAGCTTATTGATTACATGGTCGCCAATAATCGATATGACACTTTTCAGTCTGGTTTTAGAGCTAATCATTCCACTGAGACAGCACTTGCTAAAGTGACTAACGATCTCCTCATAGCTATGGATTCAAACACTTCGTCTGTACTGTTACTACTCGATCTTAGTGCTGCCTTCGACACTGTAGACTTCGATATTTTATTAGGGCGTCTTAAAAGTTGTGTTGGTATTTCAGGGTCAGCACTAGGCTGGTTCCATTCCTATCTATCAAACAGGACGCACCGAGTGGTCCATGGCAACGCGTCCTCGGAGCTCTATAATGTTACGTGTGGTGTCCCACACGGATCGGTTCTCGGACCAATTCTTTTTAATATTTATATGATTCCGCTTGGGGATATAATACGTAAATATAATATTAGTTTTCTATGCTACGCGGATGACACCCAATTATATATGCCGTTATCGATGACAGATCCGTGGGATTGTTGTAATCTTGAGGCGTGCCTTGCGGAGATCAAGCAATGGTTGTCTCTCTACTTCCTTCGTCTTAACCCAGATAAAACTGAGATGTTGATAATTGGTCCAACTCGTTATCAACACAAAGAAACCGCTATAACTATAGATAACCGTACTATCACTCAAAGCGATACTGTAACTAATCTCGGGGTAATATTTGACCAAACTCTCTCCTTTCAAAAGCACATTAAGAATATAACCAGAATTGCGTTTTTTCACCTTCGTAATATTGCAAAGATTCGTCCGATCCTCTCGACCGGTGATGCGGAAACTATTATACATGCATTCGTCACATCGCGCCTGGACTACTGTAATGTACTATTTTCGGGTCTTCCTAAGTCCCGCATCAAAAGTCTACAGTTAGTACCAAATGCTGCTGCAAGGCTGCTCTCTCGGCCAAGAAAATTTTATCACATTACCCCAATACTAGCCAACTTACATTGGCTCCCGGTCCATTTAAGATGTGACTTCAAGGTTCTTCTATTAACCTATAAATCACTGCATGGCTTAGCGCCTTCATATCTCGTCGACCTAGCTGTTCCTTATGTTCCGTCTCGTAACCTTTGTTCGCAAAACGCTACCCTTTTAGCGACACCGAGGGCCAAGAAAATGTCTGCAGGCTCTAGAGCATTTTTTATTCGGGCTCCAGAGCTTGGGAATGCCCTACCAATGGATATTAGGACTGCTACCTCAGTAGAAACATTTAAGACACGTTTAAAGACACATTTCTATGACATGGCCTTTAACTAACCTGTAGTGGCCGATTCGGCTAAAGTTTGTTTTCTCTCCCTCTCCACCCCCTCCCTCCCCCCTCCCCGGCCGGGGAGGTGGTTAGGTGGCACCCATGCTGACAGCGGCTATCTGGATTCTCGTGGGCCAATTCAGGATGGGGGAATTGCAGCTCAACCTCCTCGAAGACACTGCCAGGACAATTGAGGGCTCCTTCGGCAGCCCTCTGCTCTGACATGGACATCCACTTTTTATTTCATTGATTTTCATGTTGTATCATTTGTGCCCTCTCTGCATCCATTTCAACCTGGTGATCCTGAAAGGGGGATCCTTCCATCTGTGGTCCCTTCTCAAGGTTTCTCATTTTACCCCGGTAGGGGTTTTAAAGTTTTTCTTTGCCCTTTTGGGAGCTTAAGATCAGGGGATGCTTTGAGAATAATTGTCAATTTCTGTCTATGTGAAGCCCTTTCAGACTGCTTGTGATTTAGGGCTATACAAATAAACTTGACTTGACTTGACGTCGTCTGCAAAAAGCAGAGACGCGATGCTGAGGTCCCCAAACCGGACACCCTCAACGCCTCGGCTGCGCCTAGAAATTCTGTCCGTAAAAATTATAAACAGAATCGGTGACAAAGGGCAGCCTTGGCGGAGTCCAACCCTCACTGGGAACGAATCCGACTTACTGCCGGAAATGCGGACCAAACTCTGGCATCGGTGATACAGGGACCGTTCCGCCCTTATCAGTTGGCTCGGTACCCCGTACTCCCGAAGCACCCCCCACAAGACCTCCCGAGAGACACGGTCGAACGCCTTCTCCAAGTCCACAAAACACATGTGGACTGGTTGGGCGAACTCCCATGCACCCTCAAGGATTCTTTTGAGGGTGAAGAGCTGGTCCACTGTTCCACGGCCAGGACGGAAGCCACACTGTTCCTCCTGAATCCGAGGTTCAACCTCCCGACAGACCCTCCTCTCCAGCATCCCTGAATAGACCTTACCAGGGAGGCTGAGGAGTGTAATTCCCCTGTAATTGGAACACACCCTCCGGTCCCCCTTCTTAAAGAGGGGAACCACCACCCCAGTCTGCCAATCCAGAGGCACTGTCCCCGATGTCCACGCGATGCTGTAGAGACGTGTCAGCCATGACAGCCCCACAACATCCAGAGCCCTTAAGAAATCCGGGCGGATCTCATCCACCCCCGGGGCCTTGCCACCGAGGAGTTTTTTAACTACCTCAGTGACTTCAACCCCAGAGATTGGAGAGTCCGCCTCAGAGTCCCCAGGCCCTGCCTCCACAACGGAAGTCGTGTCGGTGGAATTGAGGAGGTCTTCGAAGTATTCTCCCCACCTACACACGACGTCCCGAGTCGAGGTCAGCAGCACGCCATCTCCACTGTAAACAGTGTTGACGTTGCACTGCTTCCCCCTCCTGAGACGCCGGATGGTGGACCAGAATTTCCTCGAAGCCGTCCGGAAGTCATTCTCCATGGCCTCGCCAAACTCCTCCCACGCCCGGGTTTTTGCCTCAGCAACCGCCGAAGCCGCGTTCCGCTTAGCCATACGGTACCTGTCAGCTGCCTCGGGAGTCCCGCAGGCCAAAACGGCCCGATAGGACTCCTTCTTCAGCTTGACGGCATCCCTTACCGCCGGTGTCCACCAGCGGGTTCGGGGATTGCCGCCACGACAGGCACCAATGACCTTACGGCCACAGCTCCGGTCGGCCGCCTCAACAATGGAGGCGCGGAACAAAGTCCACTCGGACTCAATGTCCCCCACCTCCCCCGGGACGTGGGAAAAGTTCTGCCGGAGGTGGGAGTTGAAGCTCTTCCTGACAAGGGATTCCGCCAGACGTTTCCAGCAGACCCTCACAGAATGTTTGGGTCTGCCAGGTCGGACCGGCATCTTCCCCCACCATCGGAGCCAACCCACCACCAGGTGGTGATCAGTTGACAGCTCCGCCCCTCTCTTCGCCCGAGTGTCCAAAACATGTGACCGCAAATCCGATGACACGACTACAAAGTCGATCATCGAACTGCGGCCTAGGGTGTCCTGGTGCCAAGTGCACACATGGACACCCTTATGTTTGAACATGGTGTTCATTATAGAAAATCAGTGTCGAGCACAGAAGTCCAATAATAGAACACCGCTCGGGTTCAGATTGGGGGGGCCGTTCCTCCCAATCACGCCCTTCCAGGTCTCACTGTCATTGCCCACGTGAGCAGTGAAGTCACCCAGTAGAACGATGCAGTCCCCAGAAGGAGCGCTCTCCAGCACCTCCTCCAGGGACTCCAAAAAGGGTGGGTACTCTGAACTGCCGTTTGGTGCATAGACACAAACAACAGTCAGGACCCGTCCCCCTACCTGAAGGCGGAGGGAGGCTACCCTCTCGTTCACCGGGGTGAACCCCAATGTGCAGGCGCTCAGCCGGGGGGCAATAAGTATACCCACACCTGCTCGACGCCTCTCACCGTGGGCAACTCCAGAGTGGAAGAGAGTCCAGCCCCTCTCGAGAGGGTTTGTACCGGAACCCAAACTGTGCGTGGAGGCAAGTCCGACTATATCTAGTCTGAACTTTTCTGCCTCGCACACCAGCTCGGGCTCCTTTCCAGCCAGAGAGGTGACATTCCATGTCCCAAGAGCCAGCTTCTGCATCCGGGGATCAGACCGCCAAGGTCCCTTGGCCGCCGCCCAGCTTGCAATGCACCCGACCCCTTTGGCCCCTCCCACAGGTGGTGAGCCCATGGGAAGGGGAACCCACGTTTCCTTTTCGGGCTGAGCCCGGCCGGGCCCCATGGGCGAAGGCCCGGCCACCAGACGCTCGCCTTCGAGCCCCGCCTCCAGGCCTGGCTCCAGAGGGGGGCCCCGGTGACCCGCGTCCGGGCGAGGGAAAACAAGATCCAATAATTGTTTTCATCATAAGGGGTAATGTGAGCCGTGCTTTGTCTGGCCCCTCACCTAGGACCCGTTTGCCATGGGTGACCCTACCAGGGGCATGAAGCCCCAGACAACATGGCTCCTAGGATCATAGGGGCACGCAAACCCCTCCGCCACGATAAGGTGACTACTCACGGAGGGATCTTTTTTTTTCTTTTCTTTTTTTAATGCTGTTAATAATTGCATTTGTTTCCGAAAAGCTTTTTTTGAATATCCATACTTTACTACCTACTAAATGTAAAAACCTTTTATGCAATGACCTTTATATGTCATTTCTATTACTTCACACAAACACTACATCCATCTGCTCCTGGTTCGCCACCCGGGTCAAAATTTAGAACCCAATTTGGCCCACCAGTCAAAAAGTTTGCCCACCCCTGAGCTAACCCCATGCTTAGCTTGGCTAACTGTTTGGTTGTCTTAGACAAGTTGGAATGGACTTCTACTATATTTGTATCTATATAGCTACTATATTGACATGCGACCTACGTGTCCTCGACACCAGTCAACTGCGCCAATGTTATGACGTGACCTACATTGCAAAATAGGGCTCCATTTTCTTTTTTGGTCACATACTCACAACGGCGTCTTTCGGGAATTGAACTCACAATGTCAGCACACAAGACTGGTAAGTGCACTCCTGCACCATCTGCGACTCCCAAAGCTCTGCAATTCCTCTTCCATGGGCTCAGTCAGAGCGTGGCAAACATCATTTGCAAACAGCAAAAGGGCGTTGGAGGAATAAATACAGCAAAAGGAAGCAGAGCGCTTCAATCATTAAAAGGAGTCCCAAGTATCACTCGCTGCTCGTGTTGGCTCGCGAGTGAACGATTCGTTCAAAGGAACTTCATCTGACTTCAACCACTAGGTGTCGGCAATGCCCATTGAAGCTGGTGCCACCTCGCCGTAAAACAAAACGTAGAAGAAAATGACGTAACTTCCCATTCACGAACGAGTCGTGAATTGCATTTCCCATTCACCAACGAACGACCCTGTGAGTGAACGAATCAGTGAGTGAGTGAGTCGCATTTCCAGTTCATCGTGGGAACGAATCCTATCTTTCTCGTTCGCGAACGAGTCAATGAGTGAACTGCCTTCCCGTGCATCAACGGATCAGTCAGTGAACGTGTTGCGTCTCCTGGCGTGAACTATGTAAGACAGAATGTAGATTTACAATTTACTTATTAGGGGTGGAACGATCCATCGATACACATCGATTAATCAATATAATCCTCTATGATTTATTGGCATCAATGCTAAACGTAAACATCGATTTATATCGCCGTGTTTGACCTCAGACATTGAACGCAACTTTATTTTGAAATCCAGTTCATTGTTGCTTGCTTCCTCTTTCCGGGAGCAGTGCGCGCCGCGGCGTTGTTGTGTTGTGAGCAGAGCAGGCACGTGAAAGGGGAGTCGACAACTAGTACGCGGCTCCTGGGCCGGTGCTACGGCTAGTGTCCAAAAAGCCGAGGAAATTTGCTCCCCTTTAGGCTTCAAATCATTCGTTTGGAAGCACTTTGGATTCCAAAAAAAAGATGGCTCAACGGACAAGACACGTGCAGTTTGTAAATCCTGCCATGCGGTGATCAAATATTCAGGGAGGACAAATCTCGCCGCACATTTAAAGAAAAAACACGACATCAAAGTTCAGTGTTAAAATAAGCACTTTGTATACTACAATACTCTTGTAATTTCCTAAATAAAGAGTTTGCAGTACCTTGTTGATTTTGCGTATGAATTGTTATAAATCAGGATATTGTTCTATATTTTTTATTTAAAAAAAAATTTATATATCCATCGTAGAGCACTATATCGCGATATATCGTGAATGAATCGCAGCAGGCTTTAAGATATCGTATCGTAGTTCTTTGTATCGATATGATATCGTATTGTGACAAAACCCGCGATTTACACCCCTATTACTGTCACGCCTCCGCGTCACCTGACTTCCAGCCAAGCCCTACTCAGTGAATTGCCAGAACCTGCTACAGCTCGTTAGGTCCCCTACTTAACCTCTCTGTGTTCTGCCAGTGGTTGTCAGTTCGTCTGCTTACCCTGCCTGTGATACTCCTGCCTTTTTTCCCCGAACCGATCTTTGTAGCCACCTGCTTCCGTGATCTTCGACCACGCTTCTGCTCGCCGCCTGTCCTGACAACGTGCTCTTCCTTCGACTGCCTGCCTGCCTCCGACTACTCCTACGCGCTGTGCTCTGCCACGCCACCCCGTCCGCAGATCCGGCGTTCCATTTCCCCTTTGGCAATAAAGGATTGTGCTGCACTTGGTTGCCCTGCCTTTGCTTCCTGACAGAACGAACTGACCAAAGATGCAACCAGCGCACAATCCCTCAGACCTGGACCGCCTGACCACCACGGAGTGGGGACTTAGCAAGACCACAGAGGAGATGGCGGCTTTAACGAGGATCGTCCAGCAGCAGCAACAGCAGCTCCAGCAGCAGCAACAGCAGCTCCAGCAGCATCATCAGCTCCACCAGGAACTGGTAGAAGCTCTCAGGGACCTCAAAGACTTGGTACCTCTGGCTGCTGCAGACCAATCTGCACGAGCCATGTCCACGTAAGTCAGCACAGTTGTACTACTCCTCCCACCCAGCCCGGCTGGCCAGAGCCGATGGAGATAGGACGCACCGTTCTCTCGGCAAAAAGGCGTAGGGAGCGCCTCAGAGACGGGCTTTGCCTGTACTGCGGGGGTGAGGGTCACTGGGTGGCTTCTTGCCGGAAGAGACCTAAGGGCAACGGCCCAGCAGCGATCCGTTTGGGGACGGTTTCCTTGCCCCCTACCACCTGTTGCGAGGCTCTGCCCCGGACCCGCTATCCGACTCCAGCCCGTGCCCTTGCCTCTCGGCCCCCCGCTTCACCAGCCCGGGGACAGCGGCCGCGGGTCCGGTCTCGTCGCCAGCCGCGGCGTATGGCCCGGGCCCTAACTCGGCTGCCGTTGCGACGTTTGCAGCCGGGTTCTGCTCCGGAGGGCGGGGTGTTATGTTCTGACCGGCTCCCTGCTCAAAGTAGTCAGGTAGAGGCCCATTCGGTTCCTGTGCCGGCCCCCTGGTCGGGATATCCCGATGCCACGGCTGGAGAGGGGGACTGGGCGGTGGTCCCGCCTGAGGATGGGGCTTGGTCGACGTGTTCTGACTCAGACTTTTCGGATTATTGATCGACGCGCGTCTTGGGGTAAGAGCCTCCTGCTCTGGCTCGGGGTTCTGTTTCTTGGACGTCGGGAGCCGTCCCTTGGGGGGGGGGGTTCTGTCACGCCTCCGCGTCACCTGACTTCCAGCCAAGCCCTACTCAGTGAATTGCCAGCACCTGCTACAGCTCGTTAGGTCCCCTACTTAACCTCTCTGTGTTCTGCCAGTGGTTGTCAGTTCGTCTGCTTACCCTGCCTGTGATACTCCTGCCTTTTTTCCCCGAACCGATCTTTGTAGCCACCTGCTTCCGTGATCTTCGACCACGCTTCTGCTCGCCGCCTGTCCTGACAACGTGCTCTTCCTTCGACTGCCTGCCTGCCTCCGACTACTCCTACGCGCTGTGCTCTGCCACGCCACCCCGTCCGCAGATCCGGCGTTCCATTTCCCCTTTGGCAATAAAGGATTGTGCTGCACTTGGTTGCCCTGCCTTTGCTTCCTGACAATTACTTATAGTAGGTTTTAAATTACGTGTATGCATATTGTTAGGCTACGGATTTTAATTATTGATCTGACTCCAAATTGCGATCAACAGTTAACACATGAGTCGTTTTGTCCTAATCCTAAAAAAACTGGATTAAAATTAAGGCAGAATATCCCGAGATCGCCACAAAAGCATTGAAAACCCTGCTTCCCTTTCCAACATCGTATCTTTGTGAAGCGGGATTTTCTGCAATTACAGCAACCAAAACAAAGCTACGGAAGTAATGGTGAGTTTTATTTTTATGCGCTTCGTATTTGTTTTTATGCCAGTCGTGTGGTAGATTGGATCGAGCACTCGGTGCTCGACTGTGTTTGTCTGTCAGTACTGGGAGGTTTAGTGATTGTGTGGTCAGGTCTGTGTGTGGGGGTTGTGACTGAGCACCCAGCAAAGATCAACTCGTACTGCATCCTTGCCTCAATAAGTAATCCACGATAAGTACCAACACTACAATAGTTCGCACAGCATAAAGCCACAAGTCGTATCATTCGCCACATTTCAGGCTTCAAACATAAAGATATAAAATCGTATTCTTTTGTCAAGAATCAACAACAAATGGGACACAATCGTGAAGTGAAACGAAATTTATTGGATAATTTAGACTTCTTTAACAAATAAAAAACTGAAAAGTGGGACATGCAATATTATTCGGCCCCTTTACTTTCAGTGCAGCAAACTCACTCCAGAGGTTCAGTGAGGATCTTTGAATGATCCAATGTTGTCCTAAATGACTGATGATAAATAGAATGCACCTGTGTGTAATCAAGTCTCCATATAAATGCACCTGCTCTTTGATAGTCTCAGGGTTCTGTTTAAAGCACAGAGAGAACCATGAAGACAAAGGAACACACCAGGCAGGTCCGAGATACTGTTGTGGAGAAGTTAAAAGCCGGATTTGGATACAAAAAGATTTCCCAAGCTTTAAACATCTCAAGGAGCACTGTGCAAGCAATTATATTGAAATGGAGTATCAGACCACTGCAAATCTACCAAGACACGGCCGTCCCTCCAAACTTTCATCTCAAACAAGGAGAAGACTGATCAGAGATGCAGCCAAGAGGCTCATGATCACTCTGGATGAACTGCAGATAACTACAGGTGAGGTGGGAGAGTCTGTCCATAGGACAACAATCAGTTGTGCACTGCACAAATCTGGCCTTTATGGAAGAGTGGCAAGAAGAAAGCCTTTCTCAAAAATATCCATAAAAAGTCTCGTTTAAAGTTTGCCACAAGCCACCTGGGAGACACACCAAACATGTGGAAGAAGGTGCTCTGGTCAGATGAAACTAAAATGGAACTTTTTGGCCACAATGCAAAACGATATGTTTGGCGTAAAAGCAACACAGCTCATCACCCTGAGCAAACCATCCCCACTGTCAAACATGGTGGTGTCAGCATCATGGTTTGGGCCTGCTTTTCTTCAGCAGGGACAGGGAAGATGGCTAAAATTGATGGGAAGATGGATGGAGCCAAATACAGGACCATTCTGGAAGAAAACCTGTTGGAGTCTGCAAAAGACCTGAGACTGGGACGGAGATTTATCTTCCAACAGGACAATGATCCAAAACATAAAGCCAAATCTACAATGGAATGGTTCACAATTAGACGTATCCAGGTGTTGGTATAGCCAAGTCAAAGTCCAGACCTGAATCCAATCAAGAATCTGTGGAAAAAGCTGAAGACTGCTGTTCACAAACGCTCTCCATCCAACCTCACTGAGCTCGAGCTGTTTTGCAAGGAAGAATGGGCAAGAATTCCAGTCTCTCGATGTGCAAAACTGATAGAGACATACCCCAAGCGACTTGCAGCTGTAATTGCAGCAAAAGGTGGCGCTACAAAGTATTAGCGCAAGGGGGCCGAATAATAAACTTTTCAGTTTTTTATTTGTTCAAGTTTAAATTATCCAATAAATTTTGTTCAACTTCACAATTGTGTCCCACTTGTTGTTGATTCTTGACAAAAAATTAAACTTTTATATCTTTATGTTTGAAGCCTGAAATGTTGAAAGGTTCAAGGGGGCCGAATACTTTACATATATATATATTAGGGGTGTAAATCGCGGGTTTTGTCACGATACGATATAATATCGATATAAAGAACTACGATACGATATTTGCCAATATCTTAAAGCCTGCTGCGATTCATTCACGATATATCGCGATATAGTGCTCTACGATTGATTTTTTTTTTTTTTTAAATAAAAAAAATATAGAACAATATCCTGATTTATAACAATTCATACGCAAAATCAACAAGGTACTGCAAACTCTTTATTTAGGAAATTACAAGAGTATTGTAGTATACAAATTGCTTACTTTAACACTGAACTTTGATGTCGTGTTTTTTCTTTAAATGTGCGGCGAGATTTGTGCTCCCTGAATATTTGATCACCGCATGGCAGGATTTACAAACTGCACGTGTCTTGTCCGTTGAGCCATATTTTCTTTAGAATCCAAAGTGCTTCCAAACGAATGACTTGAAGCCTAAAGGGGAGCATATTTCCTCGTCTTTTTTGGACACTAGCCATAGCACCAGCCCAGAGTACTAGTTGTCGCCTCCCCTTTCACGTGCGTGCTCTGCTCACAACACAACAACGCCGCGCACTGCTCCCGGAAAGAGGAAGCAAGCAACAATGAACTGGATTTCAAAATAAAGTCGCGTCTAATGTCCGAGGTCAAACACGGCGATATAAATCGATGTTTACCTTTAGCATCGATGCCAATAAATCGTAGAGCATTATATCGATTAATCGATGTGTATCGATGTATCGTTACACCCCTAATATATATATATATATATATATATATATATATATATATATATATATATATATATATATATATATATATATATATATATATATATATATATATATATATATATATATATATATAAAGGCCGGTCCGCGAAAATATTTCTGACACGTGACCGGTCCGTGGCGCAAAAAAGGTTGGGGACCACTGCATTAATGGACATTTTCAAATGTTTGATTTTGTTTTGCTGTTATAAATCTTTTTTTTTTATACTTGGTCTGAGGAAATATTCTAATATTTTGAGATTGGATTTTTGAGTTTCCTTAAGCTGTAAGCCATAATCAGCAATATTAAAATAATAAAAGGCTTGCAATGTTTCAGTTGACTTGTAATGAATCCAGAATGTATGACATTTTAGTTTTTTTAATTGCATTACAGAAAATAAAGAACTTTATCACAATATTCTAATTTTATGAAACAGTCCTGTATAGCAGTGGTCCCCAACCACCGGGCCGGGGACCGGTACCGGTCCGTGGGTCACTTGGTACCGGGCCGCCAAGCCGCACAGAATTTTTTTTTTTTTTATCGACGATCAATTAATTCAGGTCAAGACACTCGTCCCGGTCACGTGACATGTTTTCCCAGTCGAGCCCGCAAAGCTAATATGTGGCGACAGGCTAACTAACCAGGCAATGAAGCATTCATAACTGCTTCAACACATGGAGACCAAGCATCCTGCAATAAAAGACAAACCTTAATCACTTCGGGTGTCATTGTCTCCGATTACGTCTAGATGGGACCGGCTCGTTTCTGAGAAAAAACTCAGTGCTCCCACTAATTCAACGTAATGGTGAGTTTTATTTTTGTCATTTGTAATTGTTTTTATGTCAGTCGTATCATTTTATTTCATCGTATTTATATATTTATTATAAATGTGTTATTTATTTATTTATATAAATGTATTATTTATTTATATAAATGCCGGTCCGCGAAAATATTTCTGACATGTAACCGGTCCGTGACGCAGAAAAGGTTGGGGACCACTGCTGTACAGGTAGGATTTTTGCACACACAAACAGGGGGTGGGAGTAACTGGCAGTTTAGGCCAGTTCAACAGGGGGAGCCATATATTTTTTTATCAAAAGCTCAAGTTTAGTTGAGTGACCTGTATGTTCACTCAAACAGGGGGATTGTTAGAATAGGCCTCTTTGCCACATGTGATTGGCTAGGTAGCTTGAGCTACGCCGTTATATCGCTGTAACCCTTCTCTTGGTTCATTAGCTTTCTCTTCTCTATGACACTCTATGCACATATGTAGAAGTCCCTCTCAGTTAAGACTACAAGGTCACACATTATCACACAGGCTAGGCAGAGTCGCCTCCTTGCAGGAAGGCGGCCGAGAGTAGTATAAGAGCAGGAACCTTGGCGCTGGGAGTTAGACCTTCTTCAGAATCTCACAGAAAGGGCTCCACAGCTGTGCATCGATCATTCTGGCATACATTAAATAGTTAAACTGTGAAAGCGGCCTCTTGGTAATTACTAGGGGTGTAAGTCGCGGGTTTTGTCACGATACGATATAATATCGATACAAAGAACTACGATACGATATTTGCCGATATCCTAAAGCCTGCTGCGATTCATTCACGATTAGGGGTGTAACGATACATCGATACACATCGATTAATCGATATAATGCTCTACGATTTATTGGCATCGATGCTAAAGGTAAACATCAATTTATATCGCCGTGTTTGACCTCGGACATTAGACGCGACTTTATTTTGAAATCCAGTTCATTGTTGCTTGCTTCCTCTTTCCGGGAGCCGGGAGCAGGGAGCAGTGCGCGGCGTTGCTGCACATAAAAGGGGAGTCGACAACTAGTACGCGGCTCCTGGGCTGGTGCTATGGCTCGTGTCCAAAAAGACGAGGAAATTGGCTCCCCTTTAGGCTTCAAGTCATTCTTTGGAAGCACTTTGGATTCCAAAGAAAAGATGGCTCAACGGACAAGACACGTGCAGTCTGTAAATCCTGCCATGCGGTGATCAAATATACAGGGAGCACAAATCTCGCCGCACATTTAAAGAAAAAACACGACATCAAAGTTCAGTGTTAAAATAAGCACTTTGTATACTACAATACTCTTGTAATTTCCTAAATAAAGAGTTTGCAGTACCTTGTTGATTTTGGGTATGAATTATTATAAATCAGGATATTGTTCTATATTTTTTATTAAAAAAAAAAAAAAAAATCGATCGTAGAGCACTATATCGCAATATATCGTGAATGAATCTCAGCAGGCTTTAAGATATCGGCAAATATCGTATTGTAGTTCTTTATATCGATATTATATCGTATCGTGACAAAACCCGCGATTTACACCCCTATTCACGATATATCGCCATAGCCATAGCCATAGCACCAGCCCAGGAGCCCAGGAGCCGCGTACTAGTTGTCGACTCCCCTTTCACGTGCGTGCTCTGCTCACAACACAACACGCGCAGTGCGCTCCCGGAAAGAGGAAGCAAGCAACAATGAACTGGATTTCAAAATAAAGTCGCGTCTAATGTCCGAGGTCAAACACGGCGATATAAATCGATGTTTACCTTTAGCATCGATGCCAATAAATCGTAGAGCATTATATTGATTAATCGATGTGTATCGATGTATCGTTACACCCCTAGTAATTACTGTTAGCATAGCGAGCATTAAAGCTAAAGAATTGGGAACGAACCTAACAGGCGGCAAAATGTAGCTTAAGACATGAAGCATTTCAGAAAAATGTGTCAAAAAGTACTGATTCCTTTCTTGAGACATCGTGTGCTTTTTGTGTGAAAATCTTTGATAGCCAAAATGAGAATGGGCTGTCAACAGCCGTACTGAAGGGATTGCTTTTACGGCAGATGATTGTTCCCTATGTTTATCTCGGATCAAAATGCTTCTCTTTGCGGTCATCCGTAAAGAGACACACACGGCTTCACACAAGCAACTCAGTCACAGGCCATTCCATTCTAACAATGGGAAATTTCTCAGTCTTTTTGTCTGTTTTTGAAACCTTTACAAGTCATTATTACTGACAAAATTTCACGACAGTTTTGTTCCTTTATTTCAAAGTCTGCTTTATTGTCAATTTCTTCACGTCACCCCAAAATGAACACAAAGTGAGCCGGAAGGGCCCCAAAACAAACCGGAAGTGACCCAACATGAACAGTAATTGAACTGGAAGTGCCCTAATTTTAACAGGAAGTGGACCGAAAGTGCCCCAAAACAAACCGGAAGTGACCCAAATTAAACAGGAAGTGACCCAATTCAACCGGAAGTGACCTACCGTTTTTGTCCGTGTATAGTGCGCAATATTTTACTAATTTATTGTCCTAAAATCTGGGGTGCGTATTATACATGGGTACAAAGAAAAAAATTTTTAATTTTTTTTTTTTTAAATTTTTTTTTTTATTTTTTTTTTTAAATAAAGTCATGGTACAACAAAACCAACAACAGGACTGACCGACAAAGTCGTGGAACAAAAAGACAGGGTGACATTACCAAAGACAGGAACAGAATGACAGTAACACATGCAATGATCCAACGGTGAGCGAGGGGCAGACAGGACTTAAATACAAAACACGTTACATCGATTGAGGTGACACAGGAAGAGCGGGGTGACACGAACAGAAACTATGGCAACCTAGACACATAGCAAAACTGGGGACGAGACATGACAAATCTCCCCCGAAATAAAACTCACCTTTCTTCTTGTTTGTTGTCAATCGCGCATCGCATTCAGCCATCCTGCCCAACACACTTAGTAAAATTCATAATTGACGACACATCGTTTGATGCGATGGTGCAATCCTCGATGGTGTGTTATTGTCAAATATTGTTTGTTTTTTAATCTCCATCGCGGACCGGACGTCATACGGAGGCCGCCATTACAGATGCGCAGAACGGTTGCGCAAGACACGTCAGCTATATAAAGAGCGAGAGTTCAGTTCTCCACCCATTAGTTTCAATTCACAGTTTAATTAGCAGTTTCAATCAGCAAATAACAAAATGCGTATTACAGGTAATATTTTATTTCACAACACTTTGCCTTGTTCCTTTCGTCTCTGCTGTTCATTTCAAACACGCTCCATACGACCGCAATGCTCTTGTATCAGACGCTCGCTCGATCACCTGCTAGTTTGCCGTCTGTCACAATGTACCCTACACAAATCCGAAACATTTGTTGCGGCTCCGAGTCACGACGAGGGGCAAGTTTTGGTTTCCAAGGGTGTTTTTATTCCTCTTCAACGTCTCTCCCATACAGAGCCGCCGTGTGCGCACGGAGCGCGGTGGTGCGTTTAGGGGCAGTCGGAGAAATCAACGCCAACAAAAAAAATGACATCCAGCCTAGTTAAGACCATACCAAAGACTTTAAAAATGGGACCCATTGCCTCCCTGCGTGTGTGACGATCTTTGGGACTTAAAAAAAAAAAAAAAAAAAAAAATTAAAATTTTTTTTTAAAAAAATTCATAAAAATTGGGTGCGTATTATACATGGGTACAAGCTTTTTTCCAGCATCAGCATGCCATTGTTAGGGGTGCGTACTATACATGGGGGCGCACTATACACGGAAAAAAACGGTAAATCAAACAGGAAGTGACCAAAATAAACAGGAAATTACCTTTTTAAACCGGAAATGACACGCATAAACCAGAAGTGACCTCAACTAAAGCGGAAGTGACCCTAAACAAACCGGAAGTGACCCAAATAAACCGGAATTGACCTTAATTCTACCAGAAGTGCCCCCAAATAAAACCAGAAGTGAACTACCGTTTTTTTCCGTGTATAGTGCGCCCCCATGTATAGTACGCACCCCTAACAATGGCATGCTGATGCTGGAAAAAAGCTTGTACCCATGTATAATACGCACCCAATTTTTATGAATTTTTTTAAATTTGTTTTTTAATTTTTTTTTTTTTTTTTTTTTTTTAAAGTCCCAAAGATCGTCACACACGCAGGGAGGCAATGGGTCCCATTTTTAAAGTCTTTGGTATGGTCTTAACTAGGCTGGATGTCATTTTTTTTGTTGGCGTTGATTTCTCCGACTGCCCCTAAACGCACCACCGCGCTCCGTGCGCGCATGGGCTGCGGACGTGAAAAAGGCGGCTCTGTATGGGAGAGACGTTGAAGAGGAATAAAAACAACCTTGGAAACCAAAACTTGCCCCTCGTCGTGACTCGGAGCCGCAACAAATGTTTCGGATTTGTGTAGGGTACATTGTGAGACAGCAAACGAGCAGGTGATCGAGCAAGCCTTGTCTGATACGAGAGCATTGCGGTCGCATGGAGCGTGTTTGAAGTGAACAGCAGAGAAGAAAGGAACAAGGCAAAGTGTTGTGAAATAAAATATTACCTGTAATACGCATTTTGTTATTTGCTGATTGAAACTGCTAATTAAACTGTGAATTGAAACTAATAGGTGGAGAACTGAACTCTCGCTCTTTATATAGCTGACGTGTCTTGCGCAACCGTTCTGCGCATCTGTAATGGCGGCCTCCGTATGACGTCCGGTCCGCGATGGAGATTAAAAAACAAACAATATTTGACAATAACACACCATCGAGGATTGCACCATCGCATCAAACGATGTGTCGTCAATTATGAATTTTACTAAGTGTGTTGGGCAGGATGGCTGAATGCGATGCGCGATTGACAACAAACAAGAAGAAAGGTGAGTTTTATTTCGGGGGAGATTTGTCATGTCTCGTCCCCAGTTTTGCTATGTGTCTAGGTTGCCATAGTTTCTGTTCGTGTCACCCCGCTCTTCCTGTGTCACCTCAATCGATGTAACGTGTTTTGTATTTAAGTCCTGTCTGCCCCTCGCTCACCGTTGGATCATTGCATGTGTTACTGTCATTCTGTTCCTGTCTTTGGTAATGTCACCCTGTCTTTTTGTTCCACGACTTTGTCGGTCAGTCCTGTTGTTGGTTTTGTTGTACCATGACTTTATTTAAAAAAAAAAAAAAAAAAAAAAAAAAATTAAAAAAAAAAAAATTAAAATTTTTTTTCTTTGTACCCATGTATAATACGCACCCCAGATTTTAGGACAATAAATTAGTAAAATATTGCGCACTATACACGGAAAAAAACGGTAGATTAAACATTTGCTCTAACTTTTACAATTTTCGTCCGATTCAACCTGTTTCAACTTTAAAATTCCAAAGTGAACCTCTTAAACCAGTAGTTTTTCTTTCATTCCAAATTTCAAAAATGTCTGGCGCAATTTTTTTTTTTTTTAAATTCCTATTCATTCTCTATGAGGATTGAACATTTGCTCTAACTTCTACATTTTTCAACCGATTCAACCTGTTCCAACTTTCAACTGTTCATCTTTTGCCTACCTATTCCACAACTTCCCACATACCGAAAATTCAAAATTTTCAATTTTGGAATTCTCACCAATTTCTTCAAAATTTCATTTTTCAACTCTAATTTCTACATTTTTTAATCGATTCAACCCGTTCCAACTTTCAACTGTTCATCATTTTCCTACCTATTTCACAACTTCCCACTTATCAAAATTCATAAATTTTCAATTTTGAAATTCACCACAAATTCTCCAAAATTTTGTTTTACACTTCTATTTTCTACATTTCTCAAGTAATTCAACTCATTTCAACATCATTCTGCAGCATTCCCCAAGAAGTTATTCAACCTCTTCGCCTTCACACGCATTTTTTCCAGAAATGGCATTTTCTAGTTTGTCTATGATGTCTGGGTTTTTACTTGTGCTGAAAACATGGATGGCTAATTGGTAGTAATCACATCTGATGTTTTCGTTGAGATCTGTTGGGTCCATGGATGACAACCATGAACTTGACCGAATTTGTTGGCACCTGGACCTTTTTTTTTATGCATCCAGGTTGGTCTTCCTGTTCGTAGATCTTCTATATTAAGGAAGAGGTTGCCATTGGGTGTCCTTCACCGAGCTTCCGTCACTATTTCAGGCCCGCCCAGTCCGTCCGAACACAACCCAGACAAAAGTGGAGGTAACACGTTTGGGACAAGAAATGGATTTTATGAATTGGAAAAGGAATAAAATGTGGTTTTGGTTCCATTACCAGCTGCCAAGCCAATCTTCAATTTAAGTTCATGGTACTTTGTCATTAATGAAACTTTTTAAGTGTTCATAGTTGAACGTGGGGTGTCATGAGACATCTGAGTCGTGACCTTTGTGACGATAAGCAGGTTAGATAATGGATGGATACTTTTAAAATGGCTTTAGGCAGGGCTGTCCTGAAGAGCCCCTATCCAGCCTATTTGAGATGTCATCCAACTGCAACACATCCGATACCATGGATGAGCTCAGCAATAAATTTGCAAAAGCCTGATGATTTGAATCAAGCAACGTTGGAAATACAGCCTGGGTAGGTTCTCAGGACAGGACTTGGGCAGCCCTGGTTTTAGGGCTGCTTGTGACACCTGCAGGACAAAAGGTGGACTGTGCAACAAAGAATCGAGTCAGTCTTTCACACTGAAAAGTCCGCAAAGGAAGGGAAGAAAACAGTCACCACTCAGCAGGAGACAAAACAGACAACGACCTCTGAGGAGGAAGACGAGTCATCGTGTCAGAGGATGACTAGGAGCAGGAGGATGACCAAGAGGACAGCCAGCAGCACACCAATGGCGCACCACTGGCGGCGGTCTGCGCCGTCATCCGCGGATGGGGAGATTGAGGGAGGGAGAATGGGAGGTGAGGGAGATTAGGTGTGAGAGATGCCAGTTGGCCAGCCCAAGTCCTTCTAAACCAGCAAGCAGGATGTCCTGCGGCCGGCCGACAAGTTTGAGTGCCTACCGCTGGTCATGTGGGACACTTTGGCCAGTTTCTTCATGACGTTGTCCAGTCTGGAGTGTGTGCTGTCCATCTCCTGGCCAAAGTCGTCCAGCATACTGCAAAAAAACAAAGACGCACACAACTAAGTGCCGGTTTTCCTCGCCTGCCGTCATGGCGGGAGCGGGGCCATCTTACACAGCCTGCTCATCCAACTCCAGGCCAATCCTCTCTGACATGTTCTTCAGGACGCCAATGGTTCCCGAGACAAGCTCCAGCTGTTCGTCCTGCTTCTCCGCCATCAACTGACAGGAAAACCAAGGAATGAGCGAAGCCGGCCGGCGGTTTTTGGGCCGGCCGTGCGTCTTGGGCAACCTGTTGCTGAAGTTGCTGGTTCTCGATGCAGTCGGAGTTAGTGCCGTGCAGGCCACGCGCCGGCGGCCAGTACACGTCGCATTTGGCGCCGTCGCCAAGCGCCACCTGCGCACACACCACATTCTTCAGACCTTACCACCTGAGCACACGCATGGTCATTTGCGCCGGAAGCCGATGGAGCACCCGCTTGTCTGTCCCGTCAGCAAAGGCCACGGCCGGACCACCCGTCATGTGCTCCTTCATTTGCTGCGACGGGAGGGAGGAATGTGACAAGTAGCTCAATGCAAGTCAGACAAAATGAGGCGTGGCGTACCTTGACACTGCGTCTGGTGCTGCTGATGAAGGCTTTTCTCTTGGCCAGCTCATCGGCATCCAGGTTGAACTTCTTGGGGTTGGACTCCACGATGCGTTGACTGACTGTTAAGAAAGCAGACACTGGCGGGCCGGCTTTGAGCCAAAGGGCGGGCCATGTTCTCGCTTTCTCAGCGTGGACTGGACGGACCGCTTTTAAAAGCTCTGAAGGACCTCCTCCCTGCCACCACTTCAAGAAAATCTCATCAGAGTAAAACTACTGTGGCGCTGAAAGTACCTAGAATGCACCACATTCCTTTTACAGCAGGCATAGCCTAGGCCTGAGCATGCTTGATCCTGAACCCTAACCCCAGAAGGGTATTCCAGAAAGTAAGGGGAAACGCTCAGTTATCCGTTCCAGAAAGAGAGGTAACTTAAACTCTCGGTCAGTTACTGCGGTAACTTACTCTATGAACATAACCTGCTCGCTGGCAGGTTTACTATAAGAGACCCGGAGTTTCAACCTGTCTCCTCCCACACAAAGAAAGCGGTTAATCGCGGATTGGCTGTTCATTCAAAATCCGATCGAAGCCGAAATAATTCAAAACACTTTGTCGCGAGAGAATCTTCCCACCCAGATTAGACGTTTTATCATTTCTCGAAGAATATATTTTCGAACGCTACTGCTTTTCTTTAAACAGTATAATTTATCTCAATAACCTTCTCCGTGGCATGCCTGATAGATAGTGTAGTGGCACACTCACCTGTCTTGGGTGCAGCACCGTGAGTTCGATTCCCACACACCGCAGATCAGACCAAACTTTACGCATAGCACTACGTTTTTTTGGGGGGAAATGGCATTTTCTTTATAATATCAGGGATGCATAACATTACTTTTTTCTATTGGCTGAGCAGAACTCAATGTTTGTTTTAAAATTGTATTTTAATGAGTGTTGCTGTAGGCTAGTGTCACATTTTACATGACTACAACATGTCAAGTATTAATCCATGAAGTGTAGGGATTTTAGCCTAAATTAATATTGACTTTGTTTAATAGCGTAAGTCCATTTAAAATAATTAAACCGGAACCGAATACTCAGAGTCTCCATTCTCAGAGTAAGTCACCTCAGAGTTCAAGGATATACTCAGAGTATGTTGAACCTGCTTTCTAGAATACCCCCCAGGTGGAGTTGATTGTCAGCCTGAACACACGACAAAAACGACGACACACCTTGTATATTTGAACAAATTTCAAATACATCACCAATGCTAATGCTAAAGTCAGGGGGAAAATCCCACTCACACGCGAACATTAAATTAGCATTGACTTCTGGGAGCGACAAATATTCACACACAAACGCTGTCCGAGAACTCACGCACACACACGCAAACAGCAAATAGAAAGATCGGCTTGTGAAAACCAGCTCAGCGGCCTAGTGGTTAGAGTGTCCGCCCTGAGACTGGAAGGTTGTGGGTTCAAACCCCGGCCGGGTCATACCAAAGACTGTGAAAATGGGACCCATTGCCTCCCTGCTCGGCACTCAGCATTAAGGGTTGGAATTGGGAGTTAGAAGGAGTGGAGCTCTTTACAAGCCCTAGGCTTTGTCTCCCTCCTTGCACAGTTATTGATATAATAATATGTGCTAAAACAATATAAACATAAACTAAACTAAAAAGCTTAACTTTCTTCTTCTCCTCTTCTAAGCAGCTATCTACACTGGGGAAAGGATATTGATGGTCTCATCAAGGTCTTCCAGGTCCCACTCAATGGAGCGCAAACTGTTCCTCAGCTCATTCGTGGTCCAGTCCATCTCCTCCTTCGAGGCTGCACCCCCTTCCAGCAGCAACTCTCTCCATCTGTGATGGAGGGTTTGAGCGCCGCTCACGGCCTTCTGCACCTCCCTGTTGACGAGCAAACAGGCAAAGTTGGGGGTTGCCAGCTGTCACGAATCATTCTTGGGCAACAAAAACATGGGTGCAATAAGAGGCGAGCTTGAATCCAATTCAATGGAAAGTTGCTACCTCCGGTAAAAATGAACAGTGATATTTCCTATTTACTCATCACTTGTTCAGGCCATTCCAGTTGTGTGTCGCAGAATTGTAGGACGTATTGGCTTTTGACTTGAAGTGTAAACCAGTGGTTCTTAACCTGGGTTCGCTCAAACCCTAGGGCACAGGTGTCAAACTCAAGGCCCGGGGGCCAGATACGGCCCGCCACATCATTTTATGTCGCCCCCGAAGACAAATTGTGCATCAAATTCGTGTCATTACTCGAACTGCAAATTGTCTGCACTTTTATTATCATCTTTTTTTAAAAAATATTTGACCAGTTTTTACTGGTCTGATTTGAAAACGAGTTATTTGGCAGTTTGTTTTGTAGCTTTTACTGTACCGTAATTTTCGGACTATAAGTCGCTCCGGAGTACAAGTCGCACCAGCTATCAAATGCACAAAAAAGTAAAAAAAAACATATATAAGTCGCTCCGGAGTATAAGTCGCATATTGGGGGGCAATTTATTTGACAAAATCCAACACCAAGAACAGACATGAACGTGCAACAACAGGCTAAACGATACGGTATGCTAACGTGACAAACACAAACGGGGAGCTGAGAACGGGCCTGACGTAACATTGAGTTATTTATAAAAACTATTACATAAATAACACGTTTATAAAACCATCTGTGTCACTCCAATTCATTAAATCCATCGATCGTCTTTTGTCAACAATGCCGTGTGCCGCGCCGCAGTTCAAATTATTCCACAGGCCCATACAACGATATATAAACTATATTTTAAATAACTATCACATAAACAACATAATCAAACCATTTGTGTCACTCCAAATCATTCAATCCATCGATCAAATTTCTCGTCCTTTATGTCAACAACGCCGCGCATGAGCAGCTGACGTCAACCTCGTCGGTCAGTCGCGACTCCTTTTATTCCACAGATGAACTCTTCGTCCTCCGTGTCACTTTCAAACAAAGCCGCGACTGATGCCAGTAGTATGTGGGTCCCTTCGTCATCTCCGTCACTGACGTCAGACTTCTCGTCAGTTTCCGTTGGAATTATTCCCGTTTTTCTAAATCCTGACAGAATGATTTTGGGTGTAACCGAAGCCCACGCTTTGTCGATCCATCCAATGACGTCCAGGAATGTTGCTCGTCGCATTCTCCCGGTTGCCGTGAAGCTGTGTTCTCCGTCCACTATCCACTGCTCCCACAGGTTACGCAGAACTGCTTTAAAGCGCCTATTCACGGAGACGTCAAGTGGCTGGAGTATTTTAGTACAGCCTCCAGGGATGGTGGCAGGTATGGAGTTGAGGCTTTTTAATTTCTCTTTTATCTGTGGCGTGATATGCGCTCTCATGCTGTCCATCACAAGCAGAGCTTTGTTCTCTCTGAAGAAGCTCCGATTTTCGCCAATCCCTCACAGGTTTCTCACTAACTCCAAACTTTCTTTCTGCTGCTCGATTATTTTACTTGAAGTTTGTAACCTGCAGAATATGAGTTTGTTTTTGGTGCCATTTTTGTTAAGCCCTTCCCAGTTGATGAGTCACGGCCAACGGTGAAATTTAGAGCGCCCTCATCCAGTTTTGTCTGAAAATAACAGGTTTTTTTTTCAGCTGTAGTTTTTTGTTTTGTTTATTTGGTTGTTTCATTAAAGTCAAAGTCTGCTTTATTGTCAATTTCTTCATATGCCAAGACACACAAAGAGATTGGAATTACGTTCCCACTATCCCACGGTGACAAGACATAGTACAGAATATACATACAAGTAAACACAAAAAAATAAAAACAAGAAGGCACAAACAATGAATAAATAAGAGTGATGAATAAATAATAAATACCGTTTTTTTCCATGTATAATGCGCCCCCATGTATAATACGCACCCTAAAAATGGCATGTTGATGCTGGAAACAAAGCCTGTACCCATGTATAATACGCACCCAAATTTGGACTTTTTAAAAAAATTTTTTTTTATTTATTTATATATTTTTTTAACGTCCCAATGATGGTCACACGCATCTGGGTGGGGTGAAATTTGTCCTCTGCATTTGACCCATCCCCGTGTGATTTTGGTCCATCCCCTGGGGGAGAGGGGAGCAGTGAGCAGCAGCGGCGCCGCGCTCGGAAATCATTTGGTGAACTAACCCCCCAATTCCAACCCTTAATGCTGAGTGCCAAGCAGGGAGGCAATGGGTCCCATTTTTTATAGTCTTTTGTATGACCCGGCCGGGTTACTTAAGTCCGTAAACGTAAAATTATTTCAGAAAAAAAATCATCTTTGGGAACAACCGGTTGTTATTCTGCCGGTCAGCATCACTGCTCATGTAGTGGCAAACTCGATAGCGAAGAAATATGTGAGACTCTCAATGGGATCACCAATATTTGAGTGATGTTCCAGTTATTTATCACAATTATTTATTATTATAATAATAATATATATAATATATATAATAATTATTTATTTATTATTCACAATTGTCATGGTGATCTTTCTGGTGATTTCTTAACTAGGCTGGATGTATTTTATTTGAAATAAATAAACTTGACTTTTGTTGGCGTTGATTTCTCCGACTGCCCAGAAAGGCACCACCGCGATCAGTTAGGTTAAAATGAAAAGAGAGGAAAGTGACGTTGTAAAGAACCATCCGTGACAAGATTTTCTTAAAAAAAAAAAAAAAATTCTTTTTTTTTTTTTTGTACTCATGTATAATGCGCACCCCAGATTTTAGGACAATAAATGAGTTACATTTTGCGCATTATACATGGGAAAAACGGTAAACAAATAACATAATAAATATTAGAGGAGCAAAAATGGAGCAAGTGTGCATACAGCAGATAGTGAACTTGGATATGGCGCTTTAAAGTATTAATTGCTTTATTTGATTTTTTTCTCTATTTTTCATGTTTTGAATATGTTCAAGATAAAGATATAAAAGCATGTGACGTGATCAACTATACTAAAAATAACATGTGAAGTGGTCAACTATACTTGTAAGTAAATGATGTGTTAATGATCAAGTAAAGATTTGTGAAAAAAAAACCATATATAAGTTGGTCCTGACTATAAGTCGCCCCCCCAGTATTGTATTGGAGTATTGTGGTATACAAAGCAGGGCTGTGGACTCGGTTCGGACTCAGGGACTCGGTCGGACTCGGTCATTTTTGCCGGACTCGGACTCAGTGCTGATTTTGACCGAGTCCACCGAGTCCGACAATAAAAAAAAAAGAGGCAAGACGCAGCCAGAGAGTGTCACGTTACAGTCAGCGCGGTAGGAGTTGTAAGAAGCAGTAAAAACTCCACCAAACTCGCCGTAATGACCCGTGATATATGTTATATCCTTACTATTTTCCAGGTTCTTAGATAGCAAGAATAGGTCGGACAACGACGTGAATGATAACTGCTTTATTCCTTACTCACAGTGCGTTCACAGGGCGTATCACAACAACACAGAATGCGCCCATCCCACTTCCGGGGTTTTTCTACTACGGAATTTGAGTTAGCCCAAAATACACAACATCTCTTCCCCTCTTACAATGAACGTGCTATATGCACCTATAACTTGACATCTTCAAGATCTATCAATAACTACCATTAAACAAATATCTTATATGGTCCAGACAATTATGACAATAATATTCCCATGAAACCTTAACTTTGGGTGCGTTTGGACTACGTCAAATTATACCGAATTATAGCGAAAAACCGATGTCGTACGGCGTCAGCACTATGTTTATAAAGGATTATTCTCATTTGATGTCTTTAAATTCATCTGCATTCTGCCATTGAAGCGGGGTGCATTAAAAAACCAGTCGTACAGACGGAAACGTTTTGTGATCAAATCTTTCATAACGAGAATGATTCGAGTGAATTGATTTGAATGAATAATTGAGACAAAATTTCCCCAAGCAAAGTGACAGATGGTGGGGAAGGTGGATACAAATTGTAAAATCAATTCACTCAAATCATTCTCGTTATGAAAGATTTGATCACAAAACGTGTGTGGCTTTTTCTTAAATGAACACGTTTGACATTGCTATCGGGTTAGCTTTTAATTATATTGCGCTGTCATGTTAAAGCAAATTAATAAATGCAACAATATTAATTTGCTTTGAAAATACCTGAGTAATAAAATAAAATGGATGGATGGATGAATGATGATCACAATTAAGTAGAAAGTCTCCTTTGTAATATATACTCCTTGTAGCCTGTACCCAAAAAGAGGAGTTTCTTTGCATCGATGTTTATGCAAAGAGCTCACGTAATTATATTGTTGCGTTTTGGTGAAGTGAATGAGTGTTCCGTCTGTACGACTGGTCTTTGAATGCACCCCGCTTCAATGGCAGAACGCGGATGGCATCAAATGAGAATAATCCTTTATAAAAATTAAAATTGACTGACGCAAACGTGAGTTCATGTTTTTATTGAAAACAACATAGTGCTGACGCCGTACGACATGGGTTTTTCGCTTTCCAAATAAGGGGTCGTCACTAATCATTTGTGTTTAGATAAATGTCTGAGCTATAATGGTGTAATTAATGATTAAAACTTGAAAGTATCTGTTTATTGTATTCGTTTACCGTTTTTTTCCGTGTATAGTGCGCAAAATTTAACTAATTTATTGTCCTAAAATCTGGGGTGCGTATTATACATGGGTACAAAAAAAAAAAATTTTTTTTTTTTTTAAAGAAAGTCATGGTACAACAAAACCAACTAGAATTTTGCAATTTCTGGAGAAATTGCGTGTGAAGGCGAAATGTATGAATAACTTCTTCGGGGAATGCTGCCGAACGATGTTGAAACGTGTTGAATTACTTGAGAAATGTAGAATATTTGGAGAATTTGTGGTGAATTTCAAAATAAAAGATGTGAAGTTTTTGGTAAGTGGGAAGTTGTGGAATAGGTCGAAAAATGATGAACAGTTGAAAGTTGGAATGGGTTGAATCGGTTGAAAAATGTAGAAATGAGAAGGGAAAAGGGAATTGGGTGTGAATTTCAAAATAAAAGATGTGAAGTTTTTGGTAAGTGGGAACTTGTGGAATAGGTAGAAAAATGATGAACAGTTGAAAGTTGGAATGGGTTGAATCGGTTGAAAAATGTAGAAATTAGAGTACAAAAACGGAATTTGAGAGAATTTTGGTTGAATTTCAAAATAAAAGATGTGAAGTTTTTGGTAAGTGGGAAGTTGTGGAATAGGTAGAAAAATGATGAACAGTTGAAAGTTGGAATGGGTTGAATCGGTTGAAAAATGTAGAAATGAGAAGGGAAAAGGAAATTGGGTGTGAATTTCAAAATAAAAGATGTGAAGTTTTTGGTAAGTGGGAAGTTGTGGAATAGGTAGAAAAATGATGAACAGTTGAAAGTTGGAATGGCTTGAATCGGTTGAAAAATGTAGAAATGAGAAGGGAAAAGGAATTGGGTGTGAATTTCAAAATAAAAGATGTGAAGCTTTTGGTAAGTGGGAAGTTGTGGAATCGGTAGAAAAATAATGAACAGTTGAAAGTTGGAATGGGTTGAATCGGTTGAAAAATGTAGAAATTAGAGTAGAAAAACGAAATTTTAGAGAATTTTGGTTGAATTTCAAAATAAAAGATGTGAAGTTTTTGGTAAGTGGGACGTTGTGGAATAGGTAGGCAAAAGATGAACAGTTGAAAGTTGGAACGAGTTGAATCGGTTGAAAAATGTAGAAGTTAGAGCTGAAAAACGAAATTTTGTGAAAATTTGTCGGAATTTTTAACGTGAAAACGTGAAATTTTCGAATTTGGGAATTTTGGGAATGTCGAGAATCCTTCCGAATGTGATTAGAATGTGCTGAATGATGTGAATTTCAAATTGGAACGACGTAAATGTGAAATGTCGAATGTGCCATTAAGAATGAATGGGGAAAAATTTGTCGGAATTTTGGGAATTTTGCGGAATGGGAAAATTTTCGGAACGAGAAAAATACAAGCACCCATGTCATGAATTTTTGGAATACGTGAAAAGTGGAATGGAGTGAATCGGATGAATTTTGTGGAAGAAGAAGCGGGACAAAAAAGTGAGGAGAATAAAATAGAATAATAACTAGAATTTTGCAATTTCTGGAGAAATTGCGTGTGAAGGCGAAATGTATGAATAACTTTTTCGGGGAATGCTGCCGAACGATGTTGAAACGTGTTGAATTACTTGAGAAATGTAGAATATTTGGAGAATTTGTGGTGAATTTCAAAATTGAAAGTTTGGAATATTTGGTAAGTGGGAAGTTGTGGAATAGGTAGGCAAAAGATGAACAGTTGAAAGTTGGAATGGGTTGAATCGGTTGAAAAATGTAGAAATGAGAAGGGAAAAAGGAATTGGGTGTGAATTTCAAAATAAAAGATGTGAAGGTTTTGGGAAGTTGTGGAATAGGTTGAAAAATGATGAACAGTTGAAAGTTGGAATGGGTTGAATCGGTTGAAAAATGTAGAAATGAGAAGGGAAAAGGGAATTGGGTGTGAATTTCAAAATAAAAGATGTGAAGTTTTTGGTAAGTGGGAAGTTGTGGAATAGGTAGAAAAATGATGAACAGTTAAAAATTGGAATGGGTTGAATCGGTTGAAAAATGTAGAAATGAGAAGGGAAAAGGGAATTGGGTGTGAATTTCAAAATAAAAGATGTGAAGTTTTTGGTAAGTGGGAAGTTGTGGAATAGGTAGAAAAATGATGAACAGTTGAAAGTTGGAATGGGTTGAATCGGTTGAAAAATGTGGAAATGAGAAGGGAAAAGGGAATTGAGTGTGAATTTCAAAATAAAAGATGTGAAGTTTTTGGTAAGTGGGAAGTTGTGGAATAGGTAGAAAAATGATGAACAGTTGAAAGTTGGAATGGGTTGAATCGGTTGAAAAATGTAGAAATGAGAAGGGAAAAGGAAATTGGGTGTGAATTTCAAAATAAAAGATGTGAAGTTTTTGGTAAGTGGGAAGTTGTGGAATAGGTAGAAAAATGATGAACAGTTGAAAGTTGGAATGGGTTGAATCGGTTGAAAAATGTAGAAATGAGAAGGGAAAAGGAATTGGGTGTGAATTTCAAAATAAAAGATGTGAAGTTTTTGGTAAGTGGGAAGTTGTGGAATAGGTAGAAAAATGATGAACAGTTGAAAGTTGGAATGGGTTGAATCGGTTGAAAAATGTAGAAATGAGAAGGGAAAAGGAATTGGGTGTGAATTTCAAAATAAAAGATGTGAAGTTTTTGGGAAGTTGTGGAATAGGTAGAAAAATGATGAACAGTTGAAAGTTGGAATGGGTTGAATCGGTTGAAAAATGTAGAAATTAGAGTACAAAAACGGAATTTGAGAGAATTTTGGTTGAATTTCAAAATAAAAGACGTGAAGTTTTTGGTAAGTGGGAAGTTGTGGAATAGGTAGAAAAATGATGAACAGTTGAAAGTTGGAATGGGTTGAATCGGTTGAAAAATGTAGAAATGAGAAGGGAAAAGGGAATTGGGTGTGAATTTCAAAATAAAAGATGTGAAGTTTTTGGTAAATGGGAAGTTGTGGAATAGGTAGAAAAATGATGAACAGTTGAAAGTTGGAATGGGTTGAATCGGTTGAAAAATGTAGAAATGAGAAGGGAAAAGGAATTGGGTGTGAATTTCAAAATAAAAGATGTGAAGCTTTTGGTAAGTGGGAAGTTGTGGAATCGGTAGAAAAATAATGAACAGTTGAAAGTTGGAATGGGTTGAATCGGTTGAAAAATGTAGAAATTAGAGTAGAAAAACGAAATTTTAGAGAATTTTGGTTGAATTTCAAAATAAAAGATGTGAAGTTTTTGGTAAGTGGGACGTTGTGGAATAGGTAGGGAAAAGATGAACAGTTGAAAGTTGGAACGAGTTGAATCGGTAGAAAAATGTAGAAGTTAGAGGTTAAAAAACGAAATTTTGTGAAAATTTGTCGGAATTTTTAACGTGAAAACGTGAAATTTTCGAATTTGGGAATTTTGGGAATGTCGAGAATCCTTCCGAATGTGATTAGAATGTGCTGAATGATGTGAATTTCAAATTGGAACGACGTAAATGTGAAATGTCGAATGTGCCATTAAGAATGAATGGGGAATAATTTGTCGGAATTTGGGGAATTTTGCGGAATCGGAAAATTTTCGGAATGAGAAAAATACAAGCCACCCTTTCCTGAATATTTGGAATACGTGAAAAGTGGAATGGAGTGAATCGGATGAATTTTGTGAAAGAAGAAGCGGGACAAAAAAGTGAGGAGAATAAAATATAATAAAAACTAGAATTTTGCAATTTCTGGAGAAATTGCGTGTGAAGGCGAAATGTATGAATAACTTTTTCGGGGAATGCTGCCGAACGATGTTGAAACGTGTTGAATTACTTGAGAAATGTAGAATATTTGGAGAATTTGTGGTGAATTTCAAAATTGAAAGTTTGGAATATTTGGTAAGTGGGAAGTTGTGGAATAGGTAGGCAAAAGATGAACAGTTGAAAGTTGGAATGGGTTGAAAAATGTAGAAATTAGAGTAAAAAAACGAAATTTTGGAGAATTTGGTTGAATTTCAAATTTCGAATTTTTGGTAAGTGGGAAGTTGTGGAATAGGTAGGCAAAAGATGTACAGTTGAAAGTTGGAACGGGTTGAATCAGTTAAAAAATGTAGAAGTTAGAGCAAATGTTGAATCCCCATAGAGAATGAATGGGAAAATAAAAAAAGCAATTGCGCCAAAATCTTTCTAAATTTGGAACAAAACAAAAAAAACGGCCTCAGGAGGTTCACTTTTGGGGTAAAAATGTTGAAACGAGTTAAATCGGACAAAAAACGAAGACGTTAGCGCAAATGTAGCTATTTGGGGCACTTAGTGTTGAAATAAGGTCACTTCCGGCTTGATTCGGGTCATTTCCGGTCTAATTTGGGTCACTTCCGGTTTATTTGGGACACTTCCGATTTAATATAGGTCACTTCTGGTTTAGCTGAGGTCACTTCCGGTTTATTTGGGGTCACTTCCGGTCTAAAAAAGGTCACTTCCGGTTCATTTGGGGTCACTTCCGGTTTGATTTGGGGTCACTTCCGGTTTACCAGAGGTCACTTCCGGTCTATTTGGGGTCACTTCCGGTCTATTTGGGGTCACTTCCGGTTTATTTGGGTCACTTCCGGTTTAATTTGGGTCACTTCCGGTTCGTCTGAGGTCACTTCCGGTTTATTAGGGGTCATTTCCGGTCTAAAAAGGTCACTTCCGGTACATTTGGGGTCACTTCCGGTTTGATTTGGGGTCACTTCCGGTTTACCTGAGGTCACTTCCGGTCTATTTGGGGTCACTTTCGGTTCGATTTGGGGCACTTCCGGTTCATTCTGGGTTCATTGGTGGCACTTCAGGGTCATCCAAGATGGCCGCCACACTGGAATTGGGGGTCAAGGGTTGAATTGTGTAAGCATAGTGGAAGTGGGGGTGAATGGGAGTGAATGTGGGAAGCATAGTGGAAGTGGGGGTGAATGGGAGTGAATGTGGGAAGCATAAGGTGAATAAGGGGAATAAATGTGGAATGGGTTGAATCGGTCGAAAAATGTAGAAATTAGAGTAGAAAAACGAAATTTTAGAGAATTTTGGTTGAATTTCAAATTTGGGAATTTGGAATTTTTGGTAAGTGGGAAGTTGTGGAATAGGTAGGCAAAAGATGAACAGTTGAAAGTTGGAACGGGTTGAATCGGTTGAAAAATGTAGAAATTAGAGTGGAATAACGGAATTTGAGAGAATTTTGGTTGAATTTCAAATTTGAAAATTTGGAATTTTTGGTAAGTGGGAAGTTGTGGAATAGGTAGGCAAAAGATGAACAGTTGAAAGTTGGAATGGGTTGAATCGGTTGAAAAATGTAGAAGTTAGAGGTGAAAAACGAAATTTTGTGAAATGTCGAATGTGCCATTAAGAATGGATGGGGAAAAATTTGTCGGAATTTTGGGAATTTTGCGGAATCGGAAAATTTTCGGAATGAGAAAAATACAAGCCACCCTTTCCTGAATATTTGGAATACGTGAAAAGTGGAATGGAGTGAATCGGATGAATTATGTGAAAGATGAAACGGGACAAAAAAGTGAGGAGAATAAAATATAATAAAAAAAATAATAACTAGAATTTTGCAATTTCTGGAGAAATTGCGTGTGAAGGCGAAATGTATGAATAACTTCTTCGGGGAATGCTGCCGAATGATGTTGAAACGTGTTGAATTACTTGAGAAATGTAGAAAATTTGGAGAATTTGTGGTGAATTTCAAAATAAAAGATGTGAAGTTTTTGGTAAGTTGTGGAATAGGTAGAAAAATGATGAATGGTTGGAAAAAAGTTGGAATGGGTTGGATCGGTTGAAAAATGTAGAAATGAGAAGGGAAAAATGAAATATTGGAGAATTGGGTGTGAATTTCAAAATAAAAGATGTGAAGTTTTTGGGAAGTTGTGGAATAGGTAGAAAAATGATGAACAGTTGAAAGTTGGAATGGGTTGAATCGGTTGAAAAATGTAGAAATGAGAAGGGAAAAGGGAATTGGGTGTGAATTTCAAAATAAAAGATGTGAAGTTTTTGGTAAGTGGGAAGATGTGGAATAGGTCGAAAAATGAGGAACAGTTGAAAGTTGGAATGGGTTGAATCGGTTGAAAAATGTAGAAATGAGAAGGGAAAAGGGAATTGGGTGTGAATTTCAAAATAAAAGATGTGAAGTTTTTGGTAAGTGGGAAGTTGTGGAATAGGTAGAAAAATGATGAACAGTTAAAAGTTGGAATGGGTTGAATCGGTTGAAAAATGTAGAAATGAGAAGGGAAAAGGGAATTGGGTGTGAATTTCAAAATACCGTTTTTTTCCGTGTATAGTGCGCCCCCATGTATAGTACGCACCCCTAACAATGGCATGCTGATGCTGGAAAAAAGCTTGTACCCATGTATAATACGCACCCAATTTTTATGAATTTTTTTAATTTTTTTTTTTTTTTTTTTTTTTTTTTTAAGTCCCAAAGATCGTCACACACGCAGGGAGGCAATGGGTCCCATTTTTAAAGTCTTTGGTATGGTCTTAACTAGGCTGGATGTCATTTTTTTTGTTGGCGTTGATTTCTCCGACTGCCCCTAAACGCACCACCGCGCTCCGTGCGCAGGGGAATGAGGCGGCTCTGTATGGGAGATACGTTGAAGAGGAATAAAAACAACCTTGGAAACCAAAACTTGCCCCTCGTCGTGACTCGGAGCCGCAATAAATGTTTCGGATTTGTGTAGGGTACATTGTGACAGACGGCAAACTAGCAGGTGATCGAGCGAGCGTCTGATACAAGAGCATTGCGGTCGTATGGAGCGTGTTTGAAATGAACAGCAGAGACGAAAGGAACAAGGCAAAGTGTTGTGAAATAAAATATTACCTGTAATACGCATTTTGTTATTTGCTGATTGAAACTGCTAATTAAACTGTGAATTGAAACTAATAGGTGGAGAACTGAACTCTCGCTCTTTATATAGCTGACGTGTCTTGCGCAACCGTTCTGCGCATCTGTAATGGCGGCCTCCGTATGACGTCCGGTCCGCGATGGAGATTAAAAAACAAACAATATTTGACAATAACACACCATCGAGGATTGCACCATCGCATCAAACGATGTGTCGTCAATTATGAATTTTACTAAGTGTGTTGGGCAGGATGGCTGAATGCGATGCGCGATTGACAACAAACAAGAAGAAAGGTGAGTTTTATTTCGGGGGGAGATTTGTCATGTCCCGTCCCCAGTTTTGCTATGTGTCTAGGTTGCCATAGTTTCTGTTCGTGTCACCCCGCTCTTCCTGTGTCACCTCAATCGATGTAACGTGTTTTGTATTTAAGTCCTGTCTGCCCCTCGCTCACCGTTGGATCATTGCATGTGTTACTGTCATTCTGTTCCTGTCTTTGGTAATGTCACCCTGTCTTTTTGTTCCACGACTTTGTCGGTCAGTCCTGTTGTTGGTTTTGTTGTACCATGACTTTATTTAAAAAAAAAAAAAAAAAAATTTAAAAAAAAAAAATTAAAATTTTTTTTCTTTGTACCCATGTATAATACGCACCCCAGATTTTAGGACAATAAATTAGTAAAATATTGCGCACTATACACGGAAAAAAACGGTAAAAGATGTGAAGTTTTTGGTAAGTGGGAAGTTGTGGAATAGGTAGAAAAATGATGAACAGTTGAAAGTTGGAATGGGTTGAATCGGTTGAAAAATGTAGAAATGAGAAGGGAAATGGGAATTGAGTGTGCATTTCAAAATAAAAGATGTGAAGTTTTTGGTAAGTGGGAAGTTGTGGAATAGGTAGAAAAATGATGAACAGTTGAAAGTTGGAATGGGTTGAATCGGTTGAAAAATGTAGAAATGAGAAGGGAAAAGGGAATTGGGTGTGAATTTCAAAATAAAAGATGTGAAGTTTTTGGTAAGTGGGAAGTTGTGGAATAGGTAGAAAAATGATGAACAGTTGAAAGTTGGAATGGGTTGAATCGGTTGAAAAATGTAGAAATGAGAAGGGAAAAAGTAATTGGGTGTGAATTTCAAAATAAAAGATGTGAAGGTTTTGGGAAGTTGTGGAATAGGTCGAAAAATGATGAACAGTTGAAAGTTGGAATGGGTTGAATCGGTTGAAAAATGTAGAAATTAGAGTAGAAAAACGAAATTTTAGAGAATTTTGGTTGAATTTCAAAATAAAAGATGTGAAGTTTTTGGTAAGTGGGACGTTGTGGAATAGGTAGGCAAAAGATGAACAGTTGAAAGTTGGAACGAGTTGAATCGGTTGAAAAATGTAGAAATGAGAAGGGAAAAGGGAATTGGGTGTGAATTTCAAAATAAAAGATGTGAAGTTTTTGGTAAGTGGGAAGTTGTGGAATAGGTAGAAAAATGATGAACAGTTGAAAGTTGGAATGGGTTGAATCGGTTGAAAAATGTAGAAATGAGAAGGGAAAAAGTAATTGGGTGTGAATTTCAAAATAAAAGATGTGAAGGTTTTGGGAAGTTGTGGAATAGGTCGAAAAATGATGAACAGTTGAAAGTTGGAATGGGTTGAATCGGTTGAAAAATGTAGAAATTAGAGTAGAAAAACGAAATTTTAGAGAATTTTGGTTGAATTTCAAAATAAAAGATGTGAAGTTTTTGGTAAGTGGGACGTTGTGGAATAGGTAGGCAAAAGATGAACAGTTGAAAGTTGGAACGAGTTGAATCGGTTGAAAAATGTAGAAATGAGAAGGGAAAAGGGAATTGGGTGTGAATTTCAAAATAAAAGATGTGAAGTTTTTGGTAAGTGGGAAGTTGTGGAATAGGTAGAAAAATGATGAACAGTTGAAAGTTGGAATGGGTTGAATCGGTTGAAAAATGTAGAAATGAGAAGGGAAAAAGTAATTGGGTGTGAATTTCAAAATAAAAGATGTGAAGGTTTTGGGAAGTTGTGGAATAGGTCGAAAAATGATGAACAGTTGAAAGTTGGAATGGGTTGAATCGGTTGAAAAATGTAGAAATTAGAGTAGAAAAACGAAATTTTAGAGAATTTTGGTTGAATTTCAAAATAAAAGATGTGAAGTTTTTGGTAAGTGGGACGTTGTGGAATAGGTAGGCAAAAGATGAACAGTTGAAAGTTGGAACGAGTTGAATCGGTTGAAAAATGTAGAAATGAGAAGGGAAAAGGGAATTGGGTGTGAATTTCAAAATAAAAGATGTGAAGTTTTTGGTAAGTGGGAAGTTGTGGAATAGGTAGAAAAATGATGAACAGTTGAAAGTTGGAATGGGTTGAATCGGTTGAAAAATGTAGAAATGAGAAGGGAAAAAGTAATTGGGTGTGAATTTCAAAATAAAAGATGTGAAGGTTTTGGGAAGTTGTGGAATAGGTCGAAAAATGATGAACAGTTGAAAGTTGGAATGGGTTGAATCGGTTGAAAAATGTAGAAATTAGAGTAGAAAAACGAAATTTTAGAGAATTTTGGTTGAATTTCAAAATAAAAGATGTGAAGTTTTTGGTAAGTGGGACGTTGTGGAATAGGTAGGCAAAAGATGAACAGTTGAAAGTTGGAACGAGTTGAATCGGTTGAAAAATGTAGAAGTTAGAGCTGAAAAACGAAATTTTGTGAAAATTTGTCGGAATCTTTAACGTGAAAACGTGAAATTTTTGAATTTGGGAATTTTGGGAATGTCGAGAATCCCTCCGAATGTGATTAGAATGTGCTGAATGATGTGAATTTCAAATTGGAACGACGTAAATGTGAAATGTCGAATGTGCCATTAAGAATGAATGGGGAAAAATTTGTCGGAATTTGGGGAATTTTGCGGAATCTGAAAATTTTCGGAATGAGAAAAATACAAGCGCTCATGTCGTGAATATTTGGAATACGTGAAAAGTGGAATGGAGTGAATCGGATGAATTTTGTGGAAGAAGAAGCGGGACAAAAAAGTGGCGGGAATAAAATAGAATAATAATAATAAAGTAAATGGAGTAGAATAACATATGTGTGAAGGCCTTCGCCTTCACACAATAAAGTGAATGGAGTAGAATAACATATGTGTGAAGGCCTTCGCCTTCACACAATAATAATAAAGTGAATGGAGTAGAATAACATATGTGTGAAGGCCTTCGCCTTCACACAATAATAGAGAATGGTGTAGAATAACATATGTGTGAAGGCCTTCGCCTTCACACAATAACTAGAATTTGCAATTCCTGAAGGAATTGCGTGTGAAGGTGAAGAAGTTGAATAAATATTTAAGGAATGTTGCAGAATGATGTTGAAACGAGTTGAATCGGTTGAAAAATGTAGAAATGAGAAGGGAAAAAGGGATTGGGTGTGAATTTCAAAATAAAAGATGTGAAATTTTTGGTAAGTTGTGGAATAGGTAGAAAAAAGATGAACAGTTGAAAGTTGGAATGGGTTGAATCGGTCGAAAAATGTAGAAATGAGAAGGGAAAAAGGAATTGGGTGTGAATTTCAAAATAAAAGAAGTGAAGTTTTTGGTAAGTGGGAAGTTGTTGAATAGGTAGAGAAAAGATGAACAGTTGAAAGTTGGAATCGGTTGAATCGGTTGAAAAATGTAGAAATGAGAAGGGGAAAAGGAATTGGGCGTGAATTTCAAAATAAAAGATGTGAATTTTTTGGTAAGTGGGAACTTGTGGAATAGGTAGAAAAATGATGAACAGTTGAAAGTTGGAATGGGTTGGATCGGTTGAAAAATGTAGAAATGAGAAGGGAAAAAGGAATTGGGTGTGAATTTCAAAATAAAAGAAGTGAAGTTTTTGATAAGTGGGAAGTTGTTGAATAGGTAGAAAAATTATGAACAGTTGAAAGTTGGAATGGGTTGAATCGGTTGAAAAATGTAGAAATTAGAGTAGAAAAAAGGAAATTTTAGAGAATTTTGGTTGAATTTCAAAATAAAAGATGTGAAGTTTTTGGTAAGTGGGAAGTTGTGGAATAGGTAGAGAAAAGATGAACAGTTGAAAGTTGGAATGGGTTGAATCGGTTGAAAAATGTAGAAATGAGAAGGGAAAAGGGAAAAAGGAATAGAGTGTGAATTTCAAAATAAAAGATGAAAACGTGAAAATGTTGAATTTGGCAAGTTTGGGAATGTCCCCAATGTGATTTGAATGTGTTGAATTATGTGAATTTCAAACTGGAACAACATAAATGTGAAATGTTGAATCTGCCATTAAGAATGAATGGGGCAAAAATCGCCGTAAATTTGTGAATTTTGCGAAAACGGAAAATTTTTGGAAGGAAAAAAATCTAAGCAGTGTTGCCATGAATATTTCGAATAAGTGAAAAGTGGAATGGAGTGAATCGGTTGAAGTATGTGGAAGTAGTTAAGCGCCGAAAAAGTGGGCAGAATAAGTAGAATAATAATAACTAGAATTGCAATTTCGGAAGAAATTGCGTGTGAAGGCGAAGGCAGATGTTAATTTAGAAACGTTAAGCGTTAAAAATGATGAGCGGGAAGAATGAAAAGGGAAAGAAATAATTGTGAAATAAATGGGAAAATGTTACAAATACATGTTACAAAAAGGTACAAATGATAAGCGTTAAAAATGAAATGTTACAAATGTTACAAAAAAGGTACAAATGATAAGCGTTGAAAATGATAAGGGGAAGGATAAAGAGTAAAATAAATAATGACGCCCAATGTGGGAATCGAACTGACGCGGGTTTTGATACCACTCGGGAAAGATACTCGTGTACTGGAATCACTTGTGTTTCCCACGAGCTAATTGTGTCCCTGTCTACATACTGGTTGAATTTGGTTAATGTAATGAATGTGTTTGTTGAATGCGAATACGTAATCAAAGTGGTGGAAATTGCTTAATGTAATGAATGTTGAATGCGAATGTTAGTTACAAATGATAAGCGTTGAAAATGATAAGCGGGAAGAATAAAGAGTAAAATAATTAATGACGCCCAATGTGGGAATCGAACCCACTACAGGAAACTGGCTCGGGTTGACATTGCCATTAAGAATGAATGGGGAAATAAAAGGCACAAATTTGCTAATTACTTAAAAACGGTAAATGTTATGAACGCGAAAAATACTGGCAAGCGTGCCATGAATTTTTGGAACGTGTGAAAGGTTGAACGAGGTGAATCGGTTGAAGCATGTGGGAGTAGTTAGATGTCAAAAAAGTGGGAGGAATAAGTTGTTTAATAATAAAGTACAATATCAATGTGTGAAGGCCTTCGCCTTCACACAACTAGAATTGCAATTTCGGAAGAAATTGCGTGTGAAGGCGAAGGCAGATGTTAAGTTACAAACGTTAAGCGTTAAAAATGATGAGCGGGAAGAATACAAAGGGAAAATAGATAATTGTGAAATAAATGGGAAAATGTTACAAATACATGTTACAAAAAGGTACAAATGATAAGCGTTAAAAATGAAACGTTACAAATGTTACAAAAAAGGTACAAATGATAAGCGTTGAAAATGATAAGGGGGAAGAATAAAGAGTAAAATAATTTATGACTCCCAATGTGGGAATCGAACCCACTACAGGAAACTGGCTCGGGTTGACATTTCCATTGTGTTTCCGACTGAGCTAATGAGGATCCTTCCTTCTTGCTGGTTGAATTTGGTTAATGTAATGAATGTGTTTGTTGAATGCGAATGCGTAATCAAAGTGGTGGAAATTGCTTAATGTAATGAATGTTGAATGCGAATGACAAAAGTTACAAATGATAACCGTTGAAAATGATAACCGTGAAGGATAAAGAGTAAAATAAATAATGACGCCCAATGTGGGAATCGAACTGACGCGGGTTTTGATACCACTCGGGAATGATGCTCGTGTACTGGAATCACTTGTGTTTCCCACGAGCTAATTGAGTCCCTTACTATGTCATGGTTGAAATTGGTTAATGTAATGAATGTGTTTGTTGAATGCGAATACGTAATCAAAGTGGTGGAAATTGTTTAATGTAATGAATGTTGAATGCGAATGTTAGTTACAAATGATAAGCGTTGAAAATGATAAGCGGGAAGAATAAAGAGTAGAATAATTAATGACGCCCAATGTGGGAATCGAACCCACTACAGGAAACTGGCTCGGGTTGACATTGCCATTAAGAATGAATGGGGAAATTAAAGGCACAAATTTGCTAATTACTTAAAAACGGTAAATGTTATGAAGGGGAAAAAAGGTGGCAAGCTTGCCATGAATTTTTGGAACGTGTGAAAGTTTGAACGAGGTGAATCGGTTGAAGCATGTGGGAGTAGTTAGATGTCAAAAAAGTGGGAGGAATAAGTTGTTTAATAATAAGAATAAAAAAAATAATAATAATAAAGTAGAATAACAATGTGTGAAGGCCTTCGCCTTCACACAACTAGAATTTGCAATTCCTGAAGGAATTGCGTGTGAAGGTGAAGAAGTTGAATAAATATTTAAGGAATGTTGCAGAATGATGTTGAAACGAGTTGAATCGGTTGAAAAATGTAGAAATGAGAAGGGAAAAAGGAACTGGGTGTGAATTTCAAAATAAAAGATATGAAGTTTTTGGTAAGTTGTGGAATAGGTAGAAAAATGATGAACAGTTGAAAGTTGGAATGGGTTGAATCGGTTGAAAAATGTAGAAATGAGAAGGGAAAAGGAAATTGTGTGAATTTCAAAATAAAAGAAGTGAAGTTTTTGGTAAGTGGGAAGTTGTGGAATAAGTAGAAAAATGATGAACAGTTGAAAGTTGGAACGGGTTGAATCGGTTGAAAAATGTAGAAATGAGAAGGGAAAAAGGAATTGGGTGTGAATTTCAAAATAAAAGATGTGAAGTTTTTGGTAAGTGGGAAGTTGTGGAATAGGTAGAAAAATGATGAACAGTTGAAATTTGGAATGGGTTGAATTGGTTGAAAAATGTAGAAATGGGAAGGGAAAAAAGAATTGGGAGTGAATTTCAAAATAAAAGATGTGAAGTATTTGGTAAGTTGTGGAATAGGTAGAAAAATGATGAACAGTTGAAAGTTGGAATGGGTTGAATCGGTTGAAAAATGTAGAAATGAGAAGGGAAAAAGGAATTGGGCGTGAATTTCAAAATAAAAGATGTGAATTTTTTGGTAAGTGGGAAGTTGTGGAATAAGTAGCAAAATGATGAACAGTTGAAAGTTGGAATGGGTTGAATCGGTTGAAAAATGTAGAAATGAGAAGGGAAAAAGGAATTGGGTGGGAATTTCAAAATAAAAGATGTGAAATTTTTGGTAAGTGAGAAGTTGTGGAATAGGTAGAAAAATGATGAACAGTTTAAAGTTGGAATGGGTTGAATCGGTTGAAAAATGTAGAAATGGGAAGGGAAAAAGGAATTGGGAGTGAATTTCAAAATAAAAGATGTGAAGTATTTGGTAAGTTGTGGAATAGGTAGAAAAATGATGAACAGTTGAAAGTTGGAATGGGTTGAATCGGTTGAAAAATGTAGAAATGAGAAGGGAAAAAGTAATTGGGTGTGAATTTCAAAATAAAAGAAGTGAAGTTTTTGGTAAGTGGGAAGTTGTTGAATAGGTAGAAAAATGATGAACAGTTGAAAGTCGGAATGGGTTGAATCGGTTGAAAAATGTAGAAATTAGAGTAGAAAAAAGGAAATTTTAGAGAATTTTGGTTGAATTTCAAAATAAAAGATGTGAAGTTTTTGGTAAGTGGGAAGTTGTGGAATAAGTAGAGAAAAGATGAACAGTTGAAAGTTGGAATGGGTTGAATCGGTTGAAAAATGTAGAAATGAGAAGGGAAAAGGGAAAAAGGAATTGGGTGTGAATTTCAAAATAAAAGATGAAAACGTGAAAATGTTGAATTTGGCAAGTTTGGGAATGTGCCCAATGTGATTTGAATGTGTTGAATGATGTGAATTTCAAACTGGAACAACGTAAATGTGAAATGTTGAATCTGCCATTAAGAATGAATGGGGCAAAATTCGCCGTAAATTTGTGAATTTTGCGAAAACGGAAAATTTTTGGAAGGAAAAAAAAGTGAGCAGACGTGCCATGAATATTTGGAATAAGTGAAAAGTGGAATGGAGTGAATAGGTTGAAGTATGTGGAAGTAGTTAAGCGTCAAAAAAGTGAGCGGAAGTTGAATAATAATAATAATAATAATAACTAGAATTTGCAATTCCTGAAGGAATTGCGTGTGAAGGTGAAGAAGTTGAATAAATATTTAAGGAATGTTGCAGAATGATGTTGAAACGAGTTGAATCGGTTGAAAAATGTAGAAATGAGAAGGGAAAAGGAACTGGGTGTGAATTTCAAAATAAAAGATGTGAAGTTTTTGGTAAGTTGTGGAATAGGAAAAAAACTGATGAACAGTTGAAAGTTGGAATGGGTTGAATCGGTTGAAAAATGTAGAAATGAGAAGGGAAAAAGGAAATGGGTGTGAATTTCAAAATAAAAGACGTGAAGTTTTTGGTAAGTGGGAAGTTGTGGAATAGGTAGAAAAAGTGATGAACAGTTGAAAGTTGGAATGGGTTGAATCGGTTGAAAAATGTAGAAATGAGAAGGGAAAAAGGAAGTGGGTGTGAATTTCAAAATAAAAGATGTGAAGTTTTTGGTAAGTGGGAAGTTGTGGAATAGGTAGAAAAATGATGAACAGTTGAAAGTTGGAATGGGTTGAATCGGTTGAAAAATGTAGAAATGAGAAGGGAAAAAGGAAGTGGGTGTGAATTTCAAAATAAAAGATGTGAAGTTTTTGGGAAGTTGTGGAATAGGTAAAAAAATGATGAACAGTTGAAAGTTGGAATGGGTTGAATCGGTTGAAAAATGTAGAAATTAGAGTAGAAAAACGAAATTTTAGAGAATTTTGGTTGAATTTCAAAATAAAAGATGTGAAGTTTTTGGTAAGTGGGAAGTTGTGGAATAGGTAGGCAAAAGATGAATAGTTGAAAGTTGGAACGAGTTGAATCGGTGGAAAAATGTAGAAGTTAGAAGTGAAAAAGGAAATTTTATGAAATTTTGCAAAATTTTATGCAAATATTAAAAGTGAAAACGTGAAAATTTTGAATTTGGGAAGTTAGGGAATGTCCCCAATGTGATTTGAATGTGTTGAATGATGTGAATTTCAAACTGGAACAACGTAAATGTGAAATGTTGAATCTGCCATTAAGAATGAATGGGGCAAAAATCGCCATAAATTTATGAATTATGCGAAAACGGAAAATTTTTGGAACGAGAAAAATGTGAGCAGTCGTGCCATGAATATTTGGAATAAGTGAAAAGTGGAATGGAGTGAATCGGTTGAAGTATGTGGAAGTAGTTAAGCGTCAAAAAAGTGGGCAGAAGATGTTGAATAATAATAATAACTAGAATTGCAATTTCGGAAGAAATTGCGTGTGAAGGCGAAGGCAGATGTTGATTTACAAACGTTAAGCGTTAAAAATGATGAGCGGGAAGAATAGAAAGGGAAAATAAATTATTGTGAAATAAATGGGAAAATGTTACAAATACATGTTACAAAAAGGTACAAATGATAAGCGTTAAAAATGAAATGTTACAAATGTTACAAAAAAGGTACAAATGATAAGCGTTGAAAATGATAAGGGGAAGGATAAAGAGTAAAATAAATAATGACGCCCAATGTGGGAATCGAACTGACGCGGGTTTTGATACCACTCGGGAAAGATGCTCGTGTACTGGAATCACTTGTGTTTCCCACGAGCTAATTGTGTCCCTGTCTACATACTGGTTGAATTTGGTTAATGTAATGAATGTGTTTGTTGAATGCGAATACGTAATCAAAGTGGTGGAAATTGCTTAATGTAATGAATGTTGAATGCGAATGTTAGTTACAAATGATAAGCGTTGAAAATGATAAGCGGGAAGAATAAAGAGTAAAATAATTAATGACGCCCAATGTGGGAATCGAACCCACTACAGGAAACTGGCTCGGGTTGACATTGCCATTAAGAATGAATGGGGAAATAAAAGGCACAAATTTGCTAATTACTTAAAAACGGTAAATGTTATGAACGCGAAAAATACTGGCAAGCGTGCCATGAATTTTTGGAACGTGTGAAAGTTTGAACGAGGTGAACCGGTTGAAGCATGTGGGAGTAGTTAGATGTCAAAAAAGTGGGAGGAATAAGTTGTTTAATAATAAAGTACAATATCAATGTGTGAAGGCCTTCGCCTTCACACAACTAGAATTGCAATTTCGGAAGAAATTGCGTGTGAAGGCGAAGGCAGATGTTAATTTAGAAACGTTAAGCGTTAAAAATGATGAGAGGGAAGAATGAAAAGGGAAAGAAATAATTGTGAAATAAATGGGAAAATGTTACAAATACATGTTACAAAAAGGTACAAATGATAAGCGTTAAAAATGAAATGTTACAAATGTTACAAAAAAGGTACAAATGATAAGCGTTGAAAATGATAAGGGAAAGGATAAAGAGTAAAATAAATAATGACGCCCAACGTGGGAATCGAACTGACGCGGGTTTTGATACCACTCGGGAATGATGCTCGTGTACTGGAATCACTTGTGTTTCCCACGAGCTAATTGAGTCCCTTACTATGCCGTGGTTGAAATTGGTTAATGTAATGAATGTGTTTGTTGAATGCGAATACGTAATTAAAGTGGTGGAAATTGCTTAATGTAATGAATGTTGAATGCGAATGTTAGTTACAAATGATAAGCGTTGAAAATGATAAGCGGGAAGAATAAAGAGTAAAATAAATAATGACGCCCAATGTGGGAATCGAACCCACTACAGGAAACTGGCTCGGGTTGACATTGCCATTAAGAATGAATGGGGAAATAAAAGGCACAAATTTGCTAATTACTTAAAAACGGTAAATGTTATGAACGAGAAAAAAAGTGGCAAGCTTGCCATGAATTTTTGGAACGTGTGAAAGTTTGAACGAGGTGAATCGGTTGAAGCATGTGGGAGTAGTTGGATGTCAAAAAAGTGGGAGGAATAAGTTGTTTAATAAAAATAATAATAAAGTAGAATAACAATGTGTGAAGGCCTTCGCCTTCACACAATAATAATAATAAAGGACAGGAATAACAATAGTGTGAAGGTCTTCACCTTCACACTAATAATAAAGGACAGGAATAACAATAGTGTGAAGGTCTTCACCTTCACACTAATAAAGGACAGGAATAACAATAGTGTGAAGGTCTTCACCTTCACACTAATAAAGGACAGGAATAACAATAGTGTGAAGGTCTTCACCTTCACACTAATAAAGGACAGGAATAACAATAGTGTGAAGGTCTTCACCTTCACACTAATAATAAAGGACAGGAATAACAATAGTGTGAAGGTCTTCACCTTCACACTAATAAAGTAAATGGAGTAGAATAACATATGTGTGAAGGCCTTCGCCTTCACACAATAATAATAATAGAGAATGGTGTAGAATAACATATGTGTGAAGGCCTTCGCCTTCACACAATAATAATAGAGAATGGTGTAGAATAACATATGTGTGAAGGCCTTCGCCTTCACACAATAATAATAATAGAGAATGGTGTAGAATAACATATGTGTGAAGGCCTTCGCCTTCACACAATAATAATAAAGTAAATGGAGTAGAATAACATATGTGTGAAGGCCTTCGCCTTCACACAATGATCCAACGGTGAGCGAGGGGCAGACAGGACTTAAATACAAAACACGTTACATCGATTGAGGTGACACAGGAAGAGAGGGGCGACGCGAACAGAAACTATGGCAACCTAGACACATAGCAAAACTGGGGACGAGACATGACAAATCTCCCCCGAAATAAAACTCACCTTTCTTCTTGTTTGTTGTCAATCGCGCATCGCATTCAGCCATCCTGCCCAACACACTTGGTCAAAAAAATCCACAATTGACGACACATCGTTTGATGCGATGGTGCAATCCTTGATGGTGTGTTATTGTCAAATATTGTTTGTTTTTAATCTCCATCGCGGACCGGACGTCATACGGAGGCCGCCATTACAGATGCGCAGAACGTATGCGCAAGACACGTCAGCTATATTAAGAGCAAGATATGTTTTCTTCCTATTAGTTTCAATTCACAGTTTAATTAGCAGTTTCAATCAGCAAATAACAAAATGCGTATTACAGGTAATATTTTATTTCACAACACTTTGCCTTGTTCCTTTCGTCTCTGCTGTTCACTTCAAACACGCTCCATACGACCGCAATGCTCTTGTATCAGACGCTCGCTCGATCACCTGCTAGTTTGCTGTCTGTCACAATGTACCCTACACAAATCCGAAACATTTGTTGCGGCTCCGAGTCACGACGAGGGGCAAGTTTTGGTTTCCAAGGGTGTTTTTATTCCTCTTCAACGTCTCTCCCATACAGAGCGCCTTTTTCACGTCCGCAGCCCATGCGCGGACGGAGCGCGGTGGTGCGTTTAGGGGCAGTCGGAGAAATCAACGCCAACAAAAAGAATTACATCCAGCCTAGTTAAGACCATACCAAAGACTATAAAAATGGGACCCATTGCCTCCCTGCGCGTGTGACGATCATTGGGACTTAAAAAAAAAAAAAAAAAAAAATTAAAATTTTTTTTTTTAAAAACTCATAAAAATTGGGTGCGTATTATACATGGGTACAAGCTTTTTTCCAGCATCAGCATGCCATTCTTAGGGTGCGTACTATACATGAGGGCGCACTATACACGGAAAAAAACGGTATATGTTTAATAAAGACAAAGCCATCACAAAACTGTTGTAATTATTTAGATTTTGATCTAAATTAGCCTTGAATAAAGACTAAGCAGTCACATGAATTAACAGAAAAAATGGACAGCCGGACTCGGACTCATGGCCAAGAGGCCGGACTCGGTGCAAAAATCCGACCGAGTCCACAGCCCTGATACAAAGTGCTTATTTTAACACTGAACTTTGATGTCGTGTTTTTTCTTTAAATGTGCGGCGAGATTTGTGCTCCCTGAATATTTGATCACCGCATGGCAGGATTTACAAACTGCACGTGTCTTGTCCGTTGAGCCATCTTTTCTTTGGAATCCAAAGTGCTTCCAAACGAATGACTTGAAGCCTAAAGGGGAGCAAATGTCCTCGTCTTTTTGGACACTAGCCATAGCACCAGCCCAGGAGCCGCGTACTAGTTGTCGACTCCCCTTTCACGTGCCTGCTCTGCTCACAACACAACAACGCCGCGCGCACTGCTCCCAGAAAGAGGAAGCAAGCAACAATGAACTGGATTTCAAAATAAAGTCGCGTCTAATGTCCGAGGTCAAACACGGCGATATAAATCGATGTTTACGTTTAGCATCAATGCCAATAAATCGTAGAGCATTATATCGATTAATCGATGTGTATCGATGAATCGTTACACCCCTAATAGTTAATATAACATTCATATTATATGTTCCCCCTCCTGAGAGATTGCCACCTTATTGTGGTCAGGGGGTTTGCGTGCCTCAGTGACCCTAAGAGCAATACCAGCAGAAGCTTTAATCTTCAGGTGGGACACCCAAGCTGGACAGGTCTTAGTGTAGAGGCCTGACAGAGTGCAATCCACTTCTCCAGGTTGAGATCTGGACACACAGCTAACAACTGCCGTGAAGAAAACACTAACAGTGTTAAAAATGTGTAAAAAAAAAAAAAGGAAAAAAGAACATGCCCCCTTCACATTTCTGACTTCCCCCTCTCATGTGCATTCTTAGAACCGGCCCTGGTTGACAGTCATAATGGCCTTCCGAAAGAAGCTATGACTACAATGCGGCCCGCAAAAACAAAAGAGTTTGACACCCCTGCCCTAGGGGTTCAGTGAGTCGGTCTCAGGGGTTCGGCAGAGCCTCCACTGCAGAGGTCCGAACTCACCTGGTTTATTGTGTAAATTCGTGATGACGCATATCTTGCAAAGGCAACAGCAGAAGTCGAAACTAATTTTATTTTTTTAACTAAAGAGGGGTTCGGTGAATGTGCATAAGAAATTGGTGGGGTTTGGTACCTCCAACAAGGTTAAGAACCACTGGTGTAAACCATGTGAGCCATTAGGCTGAGCCTGTCCTTCGTTGTAAATACGAGATGAATTGCTGATTTGAGCTATTATCAACGCACCTTTTTTCCACCTAATTACTGTCAAACGAATTGTTTAATGGAACGAGTTGATTACGAATATCGCTCTATTATCACATGAACTATTGTTAGGAATATAAGATAAATTATTTCTTGAAAATCATACGTTATATGCTTGAACAAGTCTATATTTGGAGATTTAACGCTGACTTGTTTGTTTGTGCAGAGACACGGGATGTGCCAGTGCTAACACGCTAACAGTTTCCCATAAGCTTTTCTGACCCTTTGACGACGAAGAAGGGGTCTTCCATGGACATGTTGCCGCCTCCACTTCACTCCATCATTCGCGTCACACCCACGAACAACCTCGACGTCCAGTACGAGAGCCTTTTTCTTAAACGCCGTTTGTTTACATCAAGCTGCTGTAGCTGCCTTCGTCAACGGAAATAGCAGATGGAAGTCATCCGGCGGGATGGGGGGTTATGTATGCGCCTGCTGCTATCTTGCGGATAGAAAGGAACTACGGTCTTCAAAAACCAGCGGCGCACATACCACGTTTCTCCAGTTGAGGTTACTTTACGGAAATGTATATATAATTCAATGAAAATGAAGCCCAGATGCATTTATGATCAATACATCTTTTATATAGCACTTTCGCAATGGCTTTCGTTGAAATAAAGCGTTTTACAAAACTAATGACAGAAGATAATAGAATATTGATGATCAACATTGATAATGTTGCCCCAGTGCATGCGGAATTTGTATGCTGACAGCACATAGCCTACTATGCTACCGCAATGATAGCATAGTTGCTTGTGATATGTTGCATTACTTGGCTACTGAGAAACTTCAAAAGCTTCTTGTAAATCGCTACTGTTAGGATACGGATTTTAGCTATTGATCTGACTCCAAATTGTGATCAACACTTAACACAATAATTGCTATGTTCTAATCCACACACTGGCGCACCTAACAATTTTGCGAGTTCGTTCTGTCAAAGAGAAGACCAGTAGATCAATCAGACCGGATTTACCAATTGTTTAATCCTGACAAAGCAAGCTAATACAGGCGCCTGGGTCTTGGGTCCTTAACACAAAAACTCGTGTGCCTTCGTGACCAGGAAAGACGACACATTCTTCCGGGTTGCCCAGTTTTAAAGAAACACAATATGAATATTCAAACATGCAGAAGATTGTGTGGTGATTGGTCGATGGTCGATGGTCATCTCCTCCTCGTTTGGGTTTTTCCCCTGCTCAGCACAGGTGTCTGGACCACAATGACGAGTTGTTTTTCGCGTTCCCCATCGGCCTTGAGATATCCTCCCTTTCTGGACATCCTGTTCCACAATACTTTGAAGAAAACAAATTCATGTAGCCTGCACATTCCTTTCCACTTATTAAGCGACCACACTACTACTAGAAATTATATTGATATGATTATATGTGTCTAACGGAGCCTTAATCAAATGTGTTTGCAAACTGCCGAAAGTACATTTCCCTTTATTCCCTCTCATGACCTCATTTATGAGGTCATCACCAGTTACTTTAGCAAGCAGCAACCAGCACATGTCGGTCCTTTCTTCCCCCCGCGGCTCATGCTGAGTCAGCAGGGTATATTGGCCATTCGGCAACAGCGGGCCAACGGTTTTCTCGATCAACCGAACAGTGAGTGATCTAATACATGGAATACAGCAACAACCGCATAAAATCATTATTGTAGTAAAAATAGCCACAGCAACAAGCACAGACATGATGAGGCCTTTCCAGTTTCCGAACGTTTTCATCCAATCGTACCAAATATCGGTGCGTACACCTGAATGATCTTTCATCTTTTTGTTCAGTGTCCTTAGTCCTTCCAACGCCCGGGTCAGTCGGCCCCCTGGTGCCGTGTTGTTGGGGATGAAAGTACAACATGCATCACCAAACATTCCGCACACACCATGTTCCTTAGCCAATAGCATGTCCAACGCAATTCTATTTTGGAACGACATCAATGACGTCGCGGCCAATTGTTCATGGACCGCTGCAAATGATTCAGCTGTATAATTACCCAGTCGTTGGACATTGTAATGAACGTAATTAATACGGTCAACATTTTTATTAGGGGTGATCCATAAGAAAATGCTTTCGAATCCCGAGGCCACTTGATTAACGAGTTTATACTGATCTGGCACACCCCGGGGCACTCCTATAGCGTCAATATATGTTGGATCGTTTTCGCTCAACCATGGGGGCAAAACGTCTCTTTTGGCTCGCCTCAGAAGCCCCGCCAGTGGGAACTCCATGTTCCAATTGAGATTCTGTATTTCAATGGGGACTACCACCACAGGCATTATCAAAGACACAAGGGCACAGATACCTGATCCATTCTTCGGCAAGCGATCATATAATTTGTTGTCACCACACCACAACCAGAGGTCTGCACGAGAGAGAGGAGAGGGGACATTCAGAGACAAATTTATCTTGCACCATGTGTGATCTATTGTCCCAATACTTATGCCGTTTCCCTTTAACTTTAAACATGTCATATTTTGCTGAGTCACATGGCTATCAAAAATGGGCTTTCTTTTTTCCAAGCCCACGACCGGGAAAATATCATTATAAATCAAACAGTCGCCACTGGTCCTGGACTGAGTCAACACCTGTAAAACACATGCTGATTCTATTGCAGCTGGAACAACTTTTAACACTATTCTTGCTTCTAGACAGACCACACAATCTTCACCAGTTGCATTAGCAGCTTGTTCCGCCATCAAAAGCCAATTATTGTTTACAGCGGTGACCCTCGTAGTGACCCTAAACCAATCATCTACGCTCCTAACCGCTTTCGCTAAGATTCGGGGGTCTGTTGAGGGACTCAAATACACTTCTTGTTTGGCATCCTCATCTTGACAGAGGAACATCTGCCAATACGGGTATTTATACACATATATGTTTAACTGGAAACCCCAGCACCCTTCTGTGCGTCTTCCTAAATGTAAATCGTGTGAAGCATTAACCCACAAGGTGATGCCTGTCTTCGTTTTTTCCCCTTTTATCATTTGCTGATGTTGTTTTGCTTGAACACTAGTCCCCCATGACTGATACCAATCTTTAGTGTCCCATACCAGATCTTTCCAACCCCCAAGTCGTTGGTCAAATACCAATCATAATCCCGATAATCCTGTCCTCTAATCTGCCCGTTCACCAAACTTTCAAACGGTATGACAATTTGTACTGTCACGTTTTTAGGGACGCAAACCTGGATCCCCCATTTAAATGATTGAACCGGTTCGCAGTGTCCCCGGTGTGTCTGAGTGACCCCGGTCACTTGTCTTTTGGACCGGATGTTTAAATGATGCTCAGACATGATGTTGTTTGTGGTGTGTGAAATTTGAATCTGGGACGTTTTCTGCTGGAAGGTCTCATCAATCGTCATCACTGTCCACACAAAAATACAATTTACAAATAGCAGTCCTAAAATTAATCTCGCAAATTTTGAAAAAACATTCGGGCCCTCCCCTTTCCTTCTCCGTATTGCTTCCCCTACTCCTTCTGTTCCCCCCCTCTTGGCCGGGTCCGGGACACGGCCAACCAGGAACACCTTCATCCTGACGGAACAAACTCTGGGGCCGGACGGAATTGTGAGTAGTGATACCACCGGCGTCCTTTGAAGTCGAGTTGGGCCGCGTGAGACGTCCTGGCCAAGACACGAAAGGGGCCTTTCCACCGGGGGTCCGTCCACTTCCTGGAGATGACTCGGACGTACACGTACGGCGTGAGCTGTTTCTCCACCGACACACCTTCCTCTGCCGCAGCCGCAGCGGATTTCTCTCCAAGCTGTGCAGAAACACTGGACACCAAAGCAGACAAATAGGACCAGTACGCTGTGTGTGACAAATTAGGTACCGGAACATCCTCTGGTGGGACGAGCGTCGTCGCTGGTCCCGGCATTAGACGGCCCGTCATCAACTCAAACGGTGCGAATCCAGTGCTCCTGTTAACGGATTGTCTCACAGACAGCAAAGCAAGCGGAAGTGCTTGTAGCCAATTCATCGTCGTCTGAGCCATAAATTTGGCCAATTTCTCTTTTAGCGTTCGGTTAAGTCGTTCAACGCGGCCTTGTGACTGAGGATGGTAAACACACCCGAAGCGATGCTTCAATCCCAAAATTGATTCCACCTTGGCCAAGGCTTTGTTGTTAAAGTGTGTACCATTGTCAGAACGGATCAAGGCCGTGAAATCAATGATCACCTCCGCCCCCGGCCACGGGGCTGGTTGAAACAGGCCGGGTTTAGGCTTCAACGTAGGGCGTGCATTGAACGTCTGGCAAGACCCACAATCTGCAACGAATTTCCAGACCACATCTGAGAGTTTGGGATGCCACCAACTTCGAAGATGAATCATCATGGCATGGGGACCCACATGGGAAGGTGTGTGAGCCTGTGTCAGGATCTCCGACATCAGCCTTCCCTCCGGAAGAGCTGGCTGTCCTTTGGGTCCTACCCACAAGCCATCTGATCGTTTGACAGCCTTTGCTGCCAGCCAGACCGATTTTTGTTCCGGGGACGTGGCACCCTGGGCGGCACACAGATCGGCATGCGAGAGTGACAGAGGCAAACAGGAGTCGGGGTGTTCCCCGTCCACAATTAGTGGACCGCGGGACACCATCATGTCCTCTGCCCCGCCGTACCCGGCCGTCTGCTTGGCCAATTCATCAGCCGCTCGATTCCCCCTAGCCACTAAAGTGTCAGCTTTGGAGTGACCAGGCACTTTGACAATGGCCACCTCGCTCGGGCACTTCAACGCCTCAAACAACTGTAACATCAAATCCTTGTGCGCAATCTCCGAGCCTCTGGCCGTCGTGAACCCATTCTGTAGCCACCCTACCAGATCGATCAAAGCCGCTGACACCGCATAAGCGGAGTCAGAATAGATGGTCACGGCTTCCCCCTTGCATTGTCGTAAAGCTAACACCAGAGCAAAGACTTCTGCCGCCTGGGCCGATGGGTGGGTGCTGAGCTTCATCACTATAAGAGGCTGGAAGGACCCATCCCTCCACTCGACTGCAGCCGCATGGAGGGAGCCCATCCTGTCTCTCCAACAACAGCCATCTGTAAACACCACCCGACCGCGCCCGAGCGGAGTGGAATAGAGGTCAGGTCGGACTTTCGTCACCGTCTGGATCTTTGATGCACACTCATGGGGTCCCACCAACAGTTGATCGGCCATGTTCACTCCGGAATGGACATAGTTGACATTTGGGGCAGTCAATATTTTCAACAACCGTGTTTGTCGCAGCGGAGTCAACGTGAACGCCGTCGATGCGACAAATGAGGAGACTGCATGATCAGTTAACACATAGACCGGATGCCCCATGACCGTGTGGGCTGTTTTGAGTAAGACCTTCGCCAGGCCAGCCGCATACCTGGAACAATCGGGTTGTCGTTGCTCAATGTTGTCCAAGGGGACGCTGCAATACATCAACACTGCACGTCCATGCTGAATTTTCTGGTACAGAGCTCCATTCACAACTTTCCCTGAAATAGAGACATCCAGATAGAAGGGCAGAGTGTAGTCAGGAGTGGCCAAGGCCGCAGCAGAGGCCAGCTCCTGCACCAGTGACACAAAGACCTCGGCAGCTTCCGGTGTCCAGACCAGGCAAGCCTTGAGATTCCTGGCCCCCTGTTCGCGGATCAGGGTTCGGAGGACACCAGTTTTGTCGGCAAAACAGGGTATGTAATGTCTGCTGTAGCCGCACAACCCCAGGAATGATAGCGTCTCCTGGACGGTGGCGGGCCGTGGGTGCCGGAGGATGGAGTTTCTATGTTCAGGCGACATGGCGAGGCCACTAGGGGTCAGCACACGTCCCAGAAAAGTGACCTGTTGGCGACAGCATTGCAGTTTCTTTCTTGACACCTTGAACCCTTTCTCCCCTAACCACAACAACACTTTCTTTGTCCCTGCAAGACACGCCTGCTCGTCTTTTGCTGCAATCAACAAATCATCAACATATTGCAACAACAATGTGCCATCCGGCATTTGGCATGGTTCGAGGAGTTCTTTGAGGACCTGATTGAACAATCCTGGCGAATTTTTGAATCCCTGCGGCATGCGAGTGTATTGTAATTTCATCCCTTTGTAAGTGAATGCGAACACGTGCCGCACTGAGGGGGAAAGCGGGAGGCAGAAGGAGGCATTAGCCAAATCAATCACGGTGAACCACTGATAGGCAGGGTTCAATGATGCAAGAATTCGGTGTGGGTCTGGCACGGGAAGAACAGGAGTTATAGTGACATCATTTACTGCTCTCAAATCATGTGCCATGCGCCATGTTTTCCCATCTGCTTTTTGGACTGGCCTTAACGGGGTGTTCCATTCGGAGCATGACACTTCCAACACCCCTGCGTCCCAGAGGCCGCACAGAGTGTCTTCCATGCCTTGGTTCGCCTCACTCGGCCAACGATATTGAGGTCGTTTGATAGGCTGCGTCTCATCCATTTGGAGATCAATAGGGGCCATAGAGTGACAAAACCCGACATCAAATGGACCTTGGGACCACAAGGTGTCGGGCAAGGTCGCGAGCATTACTTCCGCGTCCTCATGATCAGTTAATTCCCTGCCATGTGTGCGAGATACTAACATCATCTCCAGCATCCCTGAGTCTACCATGGGTTGTTTAATTTGGTAAGCTTTCTGAGACTCTGACCAGTACAAATTAGGGATGTGTGTTTTCCGCCAGTCGGTTTGCAGCAACAAATGTTTGACCATTGAGCCCAATTGTCTGGCTTTATGACCTGGGGCAAGAGCTAGCGAAATGTGTGGTACCCCTTTTTCTGTCATTTTGAACCACTGCATTTGTTCAGGTGTTAATTCAGTAGCTGCCGCAACTCCCTCTTTACCAATCAAAATGCATGATGAAGTTAAATCCCACATGTGCCCTTCAATTTCTTCAAACAAATCCCGATAAACATCACTTTTTCGGTCATAGTATAGAGTGCAATGCAAAGGATCAACAGGTGGGTGGCACGGCGCCAGTGAGCAGATCCAGGGCTTCCACAGTAGGTAGGTCGAGAACACGCCGCCACCAGCAGGGGTCTCAGGCTCCAGCCTGGCCCAGTAGATGGTTGCAGTTTCTGCTTCTGCCTGTAGGGGCGCCATCAGCCACTGGCCATGTTGTTGTAGCTGCTGTGAGCACGGAATGCTGACACCATTTGGAAATTGAATAATCACACCCTCTGGCCCACACAGGATTTTAGCTTCAACGGCTGACAGCAAATCCCTCCCCATCAAGTTGATCGGAGTGTCTGTAGAATGGATATATTTGTGCCACAGTCTACACCCTGTCTGGGTGACCACCGTCTCAAGTGGTTTGGTAAAAGGCAGAGTCCGTGGTTGTCCCGAAAAGCCGACTAAAGTTGTTGTTTTCTTGGACAGTGAGGATACAGGTAGGGCAGTGTTTATTGATGAATAAGTTGCTCCAGTGTCCACCAGCATCTGCACAGGTTTTCCCTCCACTGTCACCTGAAGCATTGGCTCCGCCGGGCCACTGCTTCTCTGGCTTCCCGGGCAGCCCTATTCAAATTGTCCACACCAGAGATCATCATGTTGGTAGTACTGACCTCCGTGTGTTTGTGGCTGTTGCCAGGGCCGTCCACCAGATGGAGCTGTTGCTGCCTGTTGCATCGGCGCCTCGGGTTGGGGTGGTGGGCCTCTGGCTGGGCGGGCGGCTCCTTGCGGTCGACTTTGTGGGCATCCTCTTGCCCAATGATCGGTTTCGCCGCAGATGAAACATGCGTTGTATGGAGAGGGTTGGTATGTCGCCCTCCCCTGGTAAGCAGGCGCACTCACTCCCCGGGCCCTGTATCCACCCCGGAACTGGCCCCTCCCGCGCCCAACCACCCGAGGAGCCTGTGACATTTGCATTTCCCTTTTCTGTGATTTTGACTGTTTAGCTTCACCATGCATCTTTGCCAATTGTAATTTCAGCAACTGTTTCGATAATGCGTCTGTCTCGTTCTCAACTTTAGCTTGTGACTCAGTGAACGTTCTGCAGTGATACAAAAGATGACGTTTAAATCGTGCTTCGGCACAAACCAGAATGTCAGGGTCTGACATCAGCTGCTTCTTCACGTCTGGCGGAAGTCCATCCACTAGCGCCGTCCGGAAGAGCACCTCTGCCTCGGGCGAGAGAGCTGGATGGCGACCTGTGGTTTCAATCCAACTTTCCACACATGTTACATAATGTTGTGCTGGTGACATTTTCACATCATAAGGAAACATAGTGGGGGCCAAATCGGTGGGTTGTGGGAAAGTCAATTTAATGTTTTCAAACAGGGGCGCTGCTACTTGTGGCAAGGGTACCTCCCTCCCCAGTCTCGCTGTGCCTGCTGCTTCCTCAATCGCCTGCAATTGTACTAGAGAGCATGCTCCTGCCAATATCTGACGCATGTCACCGAATGTACAGCTCTGCCCACTCATCAGAGCCAAAAATTTGTTCAGCCATACTTTACCTCCTCTGTGAAGTGGGGGCATTTTTTCCATCATCGCAGTCACATCGCGGAGCACCATAGGCTCGTAGTGCTGGCCGCCTGGTGTGGTCACCAGCGGACACATTAATTCATTTTTCTGCCCCTCGGTCTGCGTCATCTGTCCCTGACCACTCCGCAAATTGTATCCTTTCCGCGTCTCTTTCTCTCCCTGCCTGTACCTCTTTCTACTATCCTGATTCGCGTACTGTAACATTTTCCTCTGTTGCATTACAACGTCGTCTTCTCCCTCCCCCTCGCTGCTATCACACTGTGGAAGCTCTTTCTGTCTCCGCTCGCCCTTTGCGTCTTCTCGTCTCACTTTCTCTGTTACCCATTTCAACATCTGCGTTTCCAGTCTACGCTGCTCATCAGCTTGATCAACTTTTTTCTTTAGCTCCTCATTTTCAGCACTAAGTCTCTGCCAACTCTCTCCTTTCGTCACGTTGGAGGAGTGGGGGCTCGGGCCGGGGGTGGATGTGACCACGTGGGCTATATCTCCCTCCCGGGCCCGGCGCCTCTCTTTATTTACTGCTTGTTCGATCAGCTGCACAATGCTCTGATCTGCCCTTTCGCCTTCGCCCTCAACATCCAATACCATCCGGCCACCCAACGTCACCACCGGAGCCATCACTCCGGGGGCGCCGTAGGGCGGCGGTCCAACATTGGTCACTCCGAGTGTGGGGGCACTCGGGTGTGTCACATCATGCAAAGATGGATAAATGCTCTTGTATTGATTCCTTTCCTTGTCTATTTTCACCACTTTCTCTACCTTCTCTGCTCCTCTCTCACTCTGCGTGTTCTACGGGAGTTTTCTTTTGAGTAGCATACAAAGCTGTTGCAGCTGTCGCCAAATTGTGCAGAGCGCGCCGCTTTTCCTCTTTCTCCCTAATGTGCCTCTCTAGCAACCTGCGCTTGCGCCAGCCGGCGCCTTTTTTCTCAACCTCTAGGTCAAGCTTTCCTTTCAACACTACACGCTCTTTTTCTTGTAATTGCCTTGCCAGGCGTTCCATGTCCCAAGCTGTTGGGAAGCCCTGAAACAATTTGTCAGTTTCCAATTTCGCGAAGACCTTTCTGTGTTTCATGCGCTCCTTTGCAACTTCCTTTCGGTCAAATCCACTCACAATTTGCGCTTCCACATCATCATACAATCCTTCAACCTCATTCCATTCATTCCTCTCATCACACACACTCCCCCCAATTTGGTTGTTCTTTTTGGACATTTTAGCGCTCTTGTCTCTCACAGGAGGGACTGTTATCACCGGATACTTTTTGAGGAGGCCTCACTTCTCCTCGGGGATCTCACAAGCACCCCAGCTATTTGAATACGATCGTCACCGCACCCTTGTCCGCCACGATGAAGCACTAGGTCCCTGACCTATCCTTAGTACGCGTAAGTCCCTGACTTTACCGTACACGTTACACACGTAAGTTCCAAACTTATTCACCGTATATGTAACTTAATACACACGTAAGTTGCAAACTTATTCACCGTATATGTAACTTCTTGCACACCTTATTTGATCTGAACGACAGTCTCCTCTTAAATTTCCTCTTTCAATTTGCAAAATTTCGACATATAGTAACAGGTATTCTGCTTACCTCATCGGTGATGAGCTCAGGGTTGAGGAGACGTCGTACCAGCTCAACGTTGTGCGCTTATTCCTTATTCCCAAACGGTACGCCGACCGGGAGTCAGCTGTCCCAGACTAACTGTCCGATGACCTGGATACAGACCACGAGTTTGTCAATTACCCTTCTCTTGACATCACGTACGGGGTCACCAAGAAACTGTTAGGATACGGATTTTAGCTATTGATCTGACTCCAAATTGTGATCAACACTTAACACAATAATTGCTATGTTCTAATCCACACACAGGCGCACCTAACAATTTTGCGAGTTCGTTCTGTCAAAGAGAAGACCAGTAGATCAATCAGACCGGATTTACCAATTGTTTAATCCTGACAAAGCAAGCTAATACAGGCGCCTGGGTCTTGGGTCCTTAACACAAAAACTCGTGTGCCTTCGTGACCAGAAAAGACGACACATTCTTCCGGGTTGCCCAGTTTTAAAGAAACACAATATGAATATTCAAACATGCAGAAGATTGTGTGGTGATTGGTCGATGGTCATCTCCTCCTCGTTTGGGTTTTTCCCCTGCTCAGCACAGGTGTCTGGACCACAATGACGAGTTGTTTTTCGCGTTCCCCATCGGCCTTGAGATATCCTCCCTTTCTGGACATCCTGTTCCACAATACTTTGAAGAAAACAAATTCATGTAGCCTGCACATTCCTTTCCACTTATTAAGCGACCACACTACTACTAGAAATTATATTGATATGATTATATGTGTCTAACGGAGCCTTAATCAAATGTGTTTGCAAACTGCCGAAAGTACATTTCCCTTTACTACTTATGTCTGCGGAAGTGAATACTGAGCAGCATGGCTGATTTTTGGGATGGCTTTTTATTGAGCTGAGGTGGTTTGGAGAGAAACAAGCAACATTGTGGGGAGAAATTTAGTCTGTGGATGAGAAGGGTTTGCTTGTGACAAGTGAAACCAAAGCAACGAGTTGAGCTCAGGACAGCCAAAATGAGCGTACACTCCACAGGTGGACAAGGTAAGCCCCAGAGAAAGAGCAACAAGCTGGGACCTGGGGTCTACTTGTGTCCTTTGCTGGTCTTGAAGGACACCTGGAGGACTTTGTCCCCCAGCCTGTAGCCATTGAGGTTGTGTATGGCCATGGCCGCCTCCTCGTAGTTGTTCATGGTGACAAAGCCAAAGCCTTTGCATTTGTTGCTGCTGAAGTCGCGGATGACCTTGACATTGCTGACGGCGCCAAAAGGTCCGAAGAGCTGCCACAGCATGGCCTCGTCCGCTTCCTGGCCCAGGTTGTAGATGAAGATGCACCATCCTGACGGAGTTCCCGAAGCCCCTCCTCCTGCGCCCATGTGCTCCACGCTCATTGGAGAGAACCTGGAGGAGAAACAGCTGTTACGTGATGGCAGCGATTTTCGCACCACCCCGCCTTCCTAAAAAAATCCCAATTTTTCTGTAAATTTAAAAACCACATCCTGTGTGAATTCCCATATGCCAGGATTAAAGCAAAAAGAAAAACACACAAAAAGATGACTTACAAGTTGGGGTACTTCCATCTTGAAGTACATAAATATTATACATTTTTATACCAGGTATGATGTGCCCTAATTGCAGTTTTTCACCTGGGTTTAAACCAGGGGTGTCAAACTCCTTTCCTCGGGGGCCGAATCCCATCGTAAATGACCAGTTCGTCCTCACTTTCAGCAGGAGCCTGATTAATTGAATCAGGTGTGTTTAACGAGGGAAACTTGGAAAACATGTAGGGATTCTGCCCCCGAGGAAAGAATCCTGACTTCCCTGGTTTAAACCCTCAAAAACAGCATTATTTTTCTCTGCAAAAAGTGAATCGCCATGGCAACGGCATGTGACAGGGAAAAAAGCATTCAAAAACGTTTCATGAATGAAACACCAAATGTTTGAAGATAATCGGAGAAAAAAACTAGGAGTTTGTTAAAACATGACCTCTGTCCAAAGGACGGACTTGCTGCATTTAGATAGATGAAACGTAGAACCGTGAATAATTTGTCAAACCTTTGTAAGGGGAGCTATGAATCCTTTCTTGAAAATCGTACAAGAGGTCTCAAAACTATACGTAGGCGTTTATGCCAGGTCTAATGTGCTTGCAAAGTTATTAAGTTTGCGTTCAAGGTCCGAACAGGGCTGGGCCAAATAGCCCACAATTTATATCACTATCAATTGCATGCCTTCACAGTGACTATACATATCATCAAGATACAAAAATGATATATGGGACGTTTAGCAACGCTAAATCTGTACAGTTCCGCAGCTTGTGGCGAACAGGCAAGATAAGCTTAACGATTTCAGTGACGACAAGGACCGCGTCGTGTTTACGTTTCCTGGTGATTTATGAAAGGCAATGGACAGCCATGAGCAAAATGGCACCTTAGCCGCAGGGAGGCAGCTCATTGCCTGCTCTTTGGCATGGTGGCCAAGAAAAGCGGTATATGGTTTTGCTTTTGTATTGTCATTGTCCTTCATTCATACTTGGCCTGACTTTTGTGATAAGACATTCCAGTGACCACTGTCTGTGGCTTGTTCTTTCCTGAGCACATGTATGTGTGCCGTGGCGTGTACCTGAACCTCTGTGTCTGGTGGTGCACAGGTCCAGCGAAGCGTCGCGACTGGCCATGGTACATTTGTGACACAAGCTGAGAGTTCCTGGCCTGGTTGGGATTAGCAGCAAACTTGACCGTGATGGGCTCGGAACCGCCGGGCGGTGTGTGCCCGTTGAGCTCCTTGATGGCCTCTTCCGCCTCAGCCCTCTTGTCGAATCGGATGAAGGCCACGCCCCTCGACAGACCTAAATGGCCGAGCGCATGTGTGAGCTGGATGTGACTGCTGCCTGGCATGCGTGTGTGCTTACCTGATGCCTGGTCCACCAGCACACGGGAATTGATGATGTGCCCGTAGCGAGAAAACATGTCTTCCAGGTCCTGCTGGCTGATGGTGCGCGGCAGGCCGCTAATGTACAGATTGGCATCTTTGATGGTGTCTGAGCTGGGACGCGCGTACGACACCTGCAGCAAAAGACCAAACGCTTGAACAAGCTGCACAAAGTCAAAAGAAAACATTGACATATTCAAGAGCAAAATTTCATTGGCAGCATTTAGGCAATTTCACATTAAAAGTCAAAACAAAAGCCTCAAACAGCAACGTTTGTTCATAAAAATAGAAATAAAAGACATCAAAACTTGATCAAATCAAAACAATAGGTGAATAAAAAAAAGTCAGGCACAATAGAAGTGACAGATTGCTTTGTTGAAAAAAACCCCGACAATGTTGAGTACCTTGTGGATGCTTGAGAAAGAGCACCCCCTACAGAGCAGCAAGTGAAAGTGGAACTTTACCTTGATGGTTTTAGACTGAAGCCTCAGGCCGTTGAGGGAACTGATTGCCCTCTCGGCATCACTAGCGTTAACAAAGTTAACAAAGCCGTAACCTAAACTGTTTCCTAGAAACACAAAGCAAAACAACAAAACAAAAAACAACAACAAAATGACAGAGGTCAACAAAAGTGCACAGTGTACAAATGCTCGCTAAGGCTGCATGACCTTTCCACCGGCTCAGATTTTACAAAAACACAAAAGGTTGCTACAAATCAAATACATTCCCTTCATGTTGACGATTACAGTGACTCTTTGACAGCGGGGCCAGTTCAAGAAACAAACAATTTAGAAAAAGCTCACAGGTCAACACGCCCTCGACGCAACATATTGTAAAAATTCGACATCCAAACAAACACAAAGCAACGCCGGTTCCCAAAAACAAGGACAACGGTCGGCGGAAAAAACAAACGGCCGCCTGAACAGCATTTGAAAGGGAACCGGTCGTGGATGTGACAGACATGGAAAATCCAAAATAAAATAACAAAAACACACCATTTGGAACTCAGGTCTTAACTGAAAGACGTCATGACTGGAAATGATTGTCGTGACACGAGACTCGTTGCCGCTGCCCGTTTGCAACTGGCCCTCGCTTCAAGGCGTAGGGAATGTGCGGGGAGCGCCCGCCGTCGTACATGTTAAGTACGTCCGATGTAGATCGAGCATATTTCCGTTCCAGTGGCGGTACTAATTTCCTTGAGCGGCCCAATGGCTGGCTCATGTGAGCGAGAGAATGCAAAGGGAGGCACTTTCCAAGACTGATTCTTTCAATAAAATGTCATGACATTAGATGCCAACGCTGTACCGCTTCACCGCATCAGGAATAACGTCAGGCGCCCAGACAAACTTTCTTTTCTTTTTCTCCATAAAAAAACAAAACAAAAATAACCTAGGAGCACAGTGGGCCTGAACTGACACTGCTTCACGCCCCGTACAGGTCAGTGTCATTGTGGTAGTCCGCCGCCGCTAACGTGACAGCATGGTGGTGTGAGCGGCCGCAATGCGATTCAGCAAACAATCACATACCTGCGACTTTGTCCCGAATCAGCTTGGCCGACTCCACCTCCCCGACATTGCTGAACAGGTTGCGCAGTTCCTCCTGGTTCATACTTTGCGGCAGGTAGTTGACGATCAGGTTGGTTCTGGCGTTGTCGTCCTCGGCAGCGTGCTCGCCGTAGCCGTTGTCGTACATCTCCTGCGGACACAGCGTCATGACATTATCAAGCACATGGACATTCGCGGGCCGTCGCGCCCTGCTGTGCAAAATCACCTTTGCTCCGCCGGCTCCTTCAGCGTCTCTGATATCCTTCTGGGACGCCTGCACCTCGCACACCTGAAACACAGCCTGTGGGTTAAAGGGTCCCCTGCCGACACATTTCAACTTTGTGACTTTCTCCCACAGGCCAACTCGGCCAGGGATCAGAGGCCTCTCTCACCTTCAGGTACCTCACGTGTCCTCGTCTCAGCGCCATGCGATTGACTGACCAACTGATGGATTGATGAATGGTCTGTCTGTCCGCCTGCCCTTGAAACAGTTGGGTGCCTGAGCAACAGCCCACGACACATACAGTTATACATGCGCAAATTGATAGATACTTTATTGATCCCCAGAAGCAGGTCATGTGCATCATAACGTGAAGGGGTGCCAGTGTGCCACTAGATACTTTATTGATCCCCAGAAGCAGGTCATGTGCATCATAACGTGAAGGGGTGCCAGTGTGCCATAAATATCGTAGATGCAGGAGGTTTTGCATTGTCTCAGAGCGGTTATTGTGCAGTGATCACCAACTCGCCACAGTTAATTGCACATGGATGACCAGGACAAAATCTGTGATGGGTAAAATGTTGAAGACTACTTGAAACAGAACTTACCCTGTATTTTGCTCCTTTTTAATGTTTTCCTTTACAAACGTTTTTTATTAGGCTGTTCATTTCCACAAACTAATTATGAATGGATAATGTGTGAATTAGGGGTGTGAATCGCGGGTTTTGACACGAAACGATATATCGATACAAAGAACTACGATACGATATTTGCCGATATCTTAAACCTGCTGCGATTCATTCACGATATATCGCAATCGATTTATATACATATTTTTTTTTAAATAAAAAATATAGAACAATATCCTGATTTATAACAATTCATACGCAAAATCAACAAGGTACTGCAAACTCTTTATTTAGGAAATTACAAGAGTATTGTAGTATACAAAGTGCTTATTTTAACACTGAACTTTGATGTCGTGTTTTTTCTTTAACTGTGCGGCGAAATTTGTCCTCCCTGAATATTTGATCACCGCATGGCAGGATTTACAAACTGCACGTGTCTTGTCCGTTGAGCCATATTTTCTTTGGAATCCAAAGTGCTTCCAAACGAATGACTTGAAGCCCAAAGGGGAGCAATTTCCTCGTCTTTTTGGACACTAGCCATAGCACCAGCCCAGGAGCCGCGTACTAGTTGTCGACTCCCCTTTCACGTGCCTGCTCTGCTCACAACACAACAACGCCGTGGCGCACACTGCTCCCGGAAAGAGGAAGCAAGCAACAATGAACTGGATTTCAAAATAAAGTCGCGTCTAATGTCCGAGGTCAAACACGGCGATATAAATCGATGTTTACGTTTAGCATCGATGCCAATAAATCGTAGAGCATTATATCGATTAATCGATGTGTATCGATGAATCGTTACACCCCTAGTATTTATTCAATGAGTCTCATTTCTTGTGTAATTTTATTTATATTTCTTAGCCTTGCATTCGTTGCAATTACCTTGGACTGCTGTGTTTTTAAAATGACCAATGTGTGAAAGTTAGTCCATGGGGCTTTTTTGTTTGGGCGGGCGGCTAACTACTTTGTAGTTGTGTCTTCTTTGCAATATGGTAATACGGGCATAAAGGTCTCAATAAGTTGGCACGACCGTGTTAACTGCTAATAGTGTTTCATCTCCTGATAGTTCCTTTTTAATTTCATGATTTTCAACGCTACCTAGGCCAATTTGAGGTTTCCATTATGCAAGCCTGAGTGCAATAGTTTCAACAATAGGACACTCGCAACCCGAACGAAAACTCTCTGAAAATTCCGGTGGGCTGAATGTGATGGAGGCCACGACCTAGCAGCCAATGTTAGCCTCGGCGCAAACAAAGAAAATGATGGCGGGAAGAGGGAGCGACACGTTCTTACCTGGGACGAAAGTGTGACAAAGCAAAAAAAAAAAAAAAAAGAACTTCTGGCGCGTCAAAAAATTCACAACAGATCTCGGAGGCGATTGGATTCCAGCCTAGCGCAAGCTCACTCGCACAGGCACCTTCAGAATCACGCTAAAACTAACGCCACGCCAGGAAAATTTGTGCGCAAGGCCGCAGGGATATTTTCCCCCTTTTCTTCTTCTTCGTCGTCTTCGTCGTCTTCTTCGTCGTCTTCTTCGTCGTCTTCTTCGTCGTCTTCTTCGTCGTCTTCTTCGTCGTCTTCTTCGTCGTCTTCTTCGTCTTCTTCGTCTTCTTTTTCTTCTTTTTCTTCTTTTTCTTCTTTTTCTTCTTTTTCTTCTTTTTCTTCTTTTTCTTCTTTTTCTTCTTTTTCTTCTTCGTCTAACGTTTAACGAGGATTGGCCAACTCAAGCAGTGCATTACCTCATCCCAGAGGTATGTCATGTTAACTGCTTTCATGCGAATAAATCATTATACAGTCATCCCTCGCTACATCGCGGTTCGTTTATCGCGGCTTCAGTACATCGCTAATTTTTTTCCAAATAAAAAAAAACTGAAATTCACAAATTCAAAATAAAACTTCTAAATTGAAGAATTATGGCACGAAAGTTGCCCACAAGCCAGCAGAAGGCAGGGCATGTCCACACAATTGCAGTACGTACACTTGTACCGTTTTATAAAAAAAAGTTGTTGTAATAATAAGAGTTCTAAAAACATATTTATAGTATTGTACTTTGTTATTAAAAAAAGTTATAATAATAAGCGTCCTAAAAACATATTTACAGTACGTACACTTGTACCTTCTTTAAAAAAAAGTTGTTATAATAATAAGAGTTCTAAAAACATATTTACAGTATGTATACTTTAGTTACATCTATAAATGTTACACCAAGGGTCGGGAACCTTTTTGGTAGACACAGCCATAAATGCCCATTTTTTAAAACTAACTTCCCGTGAGAGCCATACCATTTAAAAAACAACGACAGGCTAAATACAATTAAATACATGTATTTTAATTAAGGCCAACATATTTTTTGAGTGTACTAATGTATTCTTTTTAATAACGTTTTTATATTGCAGCTGTTAGGATACGGATTTTAGCTATTGATCTGACTCCAAATTGTAATCAACACTTAACACAAGAATTGCTATGTTCTAATCCACACACTGGCGCACCTAACAATTTTGCAAGTTCGTTCTGTCAAAGAGAAGACCAGTAGATCAATCAGACCGAATTTACCAATTGTTTAATCCTGACAAAGCAAGCTAATACAGGCGCCTGGGCCTTGGGTCCTTAACACAAAAACTCGTGTGCCTTCGTGACCAGAAAGACAAGACATTCTTCCGGGTTGCCCAGTTTTAAAGAAACACAATATGAATATTCAAGCATGCAAAATATTGTGTGGTGATTGGTCAATGGTCATCTCCTCCTCGTTTGGGTTTTCCCCTGCTCAGCACAGGTGTCTGGACCACAAAGACGAGTTGTTTTTCGCGTTCCCCATCGGCCTTGAGATATCCTCCCTTTCTGGACATCCTGTTCCACAATACTTTGAAGAAAACAAATTCATGTAGTCTGCACATTCCTTTCCACTTATTAAGCGACCACACTACTACTAGAAATTATATTGATATGATTATATGTGTCTAACGCAGCCTTAATCAAATGTGTTTGCAAACTGCCGAAAGTACATTTCCCTTTATTCCCTCTCATGACCTTATTTATGAGGTCATCACCCGTTACTCTAGCAAGCAGGGACCAGCACACTGTCGGTCCTTTCTTCCCCCCGTGGCTCATGTTGAGTCACCAGGGTATATTGGCCGTTCGGTGACAACGGGCCAACGGTTTTCTCGATCAACCGGACAGTGAGTGACCTAATACATGGAATACAACAACAAAATCATCACTGCAGTAAAGCCACAGCAACGAGCACAGACATGATGAGGCCTTTCCAGCTTCCGAACGTTTTCATCCAATCAGACCAAATATCGGTGCGTACACCTGAATGATCTTTCATCTTTTTATTCAGTGTCCTTAGTCCTTCCAACGCCTGGGTCAGTCGGCCCCCTGGTGCTGTGTTGTTGGGGATGAAAGTACAACATGCATCACCAAACATTCCGCACACACCATGTTCCTTAGCCAATAGCATGTCCAACGCAATTCTATTTTGGAACGACATCAATGCCAATTGTTCATGGACCGCTGCAAATGATACATTTTTATTGGGGGTGATCCATAGGAAAATGCTTTTGAATCCCGAGGACACTTGATTAACGAGTTCATACTTACCTGGCACACCTATGGCGTCAATATATGTTGAATCGTTGTCGCTCAACCACGGGGGCAAAACCTCTCTTTTGGCTCGCTTCAGGAGCCCCGCCAGTGGGGACTCCATGTTCCAATTGAGATTCTGTGTTTCAATGGGGACAACCACTACAGGCATTATCATAGACACGAGGGCACAGATACCCTATGCATCCTTTGGCAAGCGATGCTATAATTTGTTGTCACCACACCACAACCAGATGTCACTGGTCTTCCTCTGCTCCTTCCATCAGTGCTAGTTGAATTCTGGCATGTCCTGTTAAAGCTTAAAAACAAGTGGATTTGGAAAAAAACTTTGGATATCAAAATTACAAATTGAAACCTCCTCACCCATTTCTATTTTACAACCTACTCACCCATTTCTATTTTACCACATACTCACCCATTTCTATTTTACCACTCCCCCTTTTGACACATTCATCCAGTGTGTCATTATGTATCAAAAGGAACCTGCTAAGCATCCCCTCTCATCACCACTGTCAGGTTTATTTTGCTGACTGAATAAGTGAATAGAAGAGCAACAGCAAACAAACCACAATTGAGACAGAATATTAAGTATTTTCTTTTCTCGCGAGGAGTGCAGTACAGATAGCTTGAGACAATCTCTACACACACCAAAAATCTGTAGGCACTCCCGCTCTTTTTATTTGGATTTGCCCTACCCACAGTGTGAGACACGAGCCATAAGGGGGGGAGGAAGGCATGTGGGCTTTGTCTCGTAAGCAAAAAAACACTAGGTGTTTACATACTGATAGGAACATCTGGGAAGAGGAGTTTGAGTGGACTGGATACAAAAGAAAAAACCTTTGACCTCTAGTTAAAACATAGCAAGGGAAGTTTTACGACATTGTGTAGGATGCAACAAGCTAAGTTATTTATTACTGGTTATATACATTCCAACCTAATCCTACGATAAAGATAGTTAGGAAAAACCCTGACTTTAATGGTCACTTGGAGGTTCATCTGAGGGTGCAAGACAGCAATGAGGCATGTTGTCTAACAAAGTGGTCATTGTTAGAAAGGAACGGTAGATGTCTTCCTTTATGCTGAGTTGTCAGCTGCGTCCTGTCTGACCCAGTCTGTAATCTCTCTTCTGTGGTACATCATAAAAACAGCAAGGCCAAACAGCAAGCATCTCTTACAGTACTATTGGGGTAAAGCATTGATTAGAGAACGCATGATAACATATATATACATTTTTCTAACAATTCCCCCCTGTTTATCATAAGTTCTCAGAGACCATTTCATCACCTAAAATCGGCCACTTCAAAAAGATTTTCAGCCGTAGGATCATAATTCACAAGAACAAATCTACACCCGGGAGGAGATTGAGCCTTAATAATCAACGTCAGAGTCGGGAAACAAAGATGGAGCCATCGCCAGAGTGACAACGCTCATCAGACGCAAAGTCTTCCCCTTGGAGCAATGGAAAAGTCTCAGCTGCTGGAGAGATAGCAGTCGTAATTAACCTGTTAATTAGAGACCGGAGACACGGAATACAACAACATCCACACAAGGTCAAAACAGCAGAGAAAACGGCAAGGGAGACTAGGACCGAGGACACCAGGGTACGGTACTTTCCGAACACGTTTAGCCAGTCGTTCCAAACCTCCGTGTTCACTCCGCTGTGTTCCTTCATTTTCCCATTCAAGGTCCTCAGGCCCTCAAGGGCCTGGGACAGGCTTCCGTCAGCGGCAGTATTATTTGGAATAAATGTGCAGCATTGCTCACCAAACATGGCGCAGACACCACCCTCTTTTGAGAGTAGCATGTCAAGGGCCATTCGGTTCTGGAAAGCCATGAGGGAAGTTGCAGCCAGTTGGGAGTGGACCGCCCTGAAACCCGCCTCGGTCCAATTTCCAAGCCTCTGCACATTGTAATGGATGTAGTTGATCCTGTCGACATTTTTGTTAAGAGTACACCACCAACACAGGGCGGATTCAAAACCAGCTGCTATCTGATTCACCAGCTTATACTCATCCGGTTGTCCCCTGGGAACACCAATGGCATCTATGTATGTTGGATCTGTTGCGCCCAGCCATTCAGCGCTTCGCTTCGTTCTTAACCAGAATTTGGGTACCATAGATTTAACAAAAGATCCCAGATCATAAGGAGTCATGGGAATCAATTGAACAGGAAGCAAAAGGGTCACCAAAGCGCAAATTCCAGAGCTATTGAAAGGCAACCTATCATAAAGTTCGTTACTATTACACCAAAACCAAATATCACTACGAGCAATGGGTGAAAACGGGGCAGTAACATTAATCAGGGAAGCACACATTGGTGCGGCTGGAGCACCTAGCTTCACACCGGTACCAGGCAGCTTGATGCACGTGAAATTACCCTTAGCTACAGTGGAAGAAAAAAGCTGTTTATTTTTTGTCATGGGAGAAACGGGATAAATCTTATCCCATATAAAACAACCATGAGCAGGTGGTATGGATGAGTTCAACATTAAAACAACAGCACACTTTGGAACAACGTTTGCAGCTATAATTCTTAAAAGGGGTCTTGGTCCCATACACACAACGCAACTGGTGTTAGCCATCTTAGCGGCTTGTTCAGTCATAAGGAGCCAGTTGTTAAGTCTGACCACTTATTCCTGTGGAGGCCATGAAATAGCTGTCTATATCAGTGAGGCGCACACTCGTGATCTTCACCCCAGCTGTTTCAGTATAATTATTCATGCCGGGACGGTCGGCCACCGACATAGTTTTGTTAATGCAGATTACGACAGGGAAATGAGGATCAACACCGGAGGACCAAGCCCACAACTGAAACCCCCAACAGGAAGTGTTAAACAAAGTGGCGTTTGGAGGCCGAATTTGGCCATCAGGGAGTGCAAAGGTCAAAAGGAAGCTTGTGCCTTGGTTTTTTAAAGTTACTCGCCTAGCAAAAAACACAGCCTCTTCACTGGATCCAGAGGGCCAATATTCTAACGCTTGTGTGGTGACAAGGGTGCTCCAGTCAGTGCTAACTGGATGACCAGTTAAATACCACCAATATCCGAGCCATTTGTCCCCAGTAGTGGGGTGGCCATTTTGAAAACCCTTTAAACTCGTCATAGGTAAGGTAATAGTGGAAGATGTGTTAGGAGCCACAGTGAACATTAATGAGTTATTGTAAGTCCAAGACAAAAGCCACGGTAGGCAAGTCGGAGCGTGGATAATGTGAGGCGTGCAGACAACATGATCAAAAGGGGATTGGGTGTCACGCTTACGTCTAGCAGTCTCAACCCATGAACTATATTGGTTAGTATGAGTGCTAGCCAGGTTAGTGTTTTTCTGATGAAAAGAGGCTAGAGACTCATAGCACACAACCCATGCTACTACAGCAACACACGTGAGAACAGTCATCCAGAAGGCGCAGGCCCGCACTTTCTCAAAGGATTCATACAGTAACATCCTAACTCAAATTTTTTAATCCTAACCTTTATTTTTAGATCTCCCCAGAGTCAACGCCCTGAGCTTCAGGTTGGTGTCTTGGAATTCTTCTGCTAGCTTTCGTGTCAACCCTGGATCTTGACACCAGGATCAGGCACTATTACCAGACTTTGCTCACCTTCCGTACTTAGGTTGGATCTGTGGAGATCACCTTTTTACAATGAGATAAATGAATCCACGTGTTGCGTTCAGCTATTTTCAAGGCATTAGGCGTTGTGAGCAATACCAAAAAGGGACCTTCCCACTTGGGTGAATGCCAATTCTTCTTCTTGATACTCTTGATCAAGACCCAGTCTCCCGGTACCACTTTGGGGTCTTCCTGCGGAGAAATGGGGTCATCATCAGTGTTAATGGTCTGTTTCTTGTGACGTTCTAGCATTTTCCTCATGTAATCGGCTAATGTGGCTTCTTCAGGGATGTCCCATGTGTTTTTAAACTGAGGAAGCCTATAAGGTTTTCCAAAAACGATTTCGTAGGGAGTTAGCCCCGTTGTACTTGTTATATTAATGTACATTTTGAGGCAGCAATGTAGAATGGGTAACGGGCTTGCCCGTAGAAGTTATCATGCCACGGTTGCTCCATTGTTGAGCAAAAACGTGCACTGTAGCAAAAGCATACTGGCTATCAGTCCAAATAGTGACAGACTTGTTAGCAAACATTTTGCAAGCCTCAGTGAGAGCAATGAGTTCAGCGGCCTGTGCCGACATATGGGATGGCAGTTTGACAGCTCTTAAAACCTCAGTAGCAGAGACAACGGCATACCCAGAGAGGGTCACGCCAAGTTCACTTTTCTTTGACGACCCATCAACAAAAAACCACATGACTGTCAGGTAAAGGTGTGTCTTCCAGATCGGGTCGAGCCTTTGCAACTTGCTGAGCAGCATCAACACAATCATGGAATTCGCCATCGTCAGGAAGGGGAATAAGAGTAGCAGGATTGAGTGTCGTGCACCTTTCAACAGTCAAATGCGGCTGAGAAAGCAACGTAGCCATGCACGACAGATGACGTGCAGGCGACAAGAAGGTCATATTTGTTTGCAGCAAAAGAGCCGAGACCGCATGGGGTACCTTCAGAGTCAAAGGATGAAATAACACAACACTAGCACTGCTTTCCACAGCCATGGAGGCCGCCACCACGGCCCTCACACATGGCGGGAGAGCACAAGCAACACTATCCAATTTCGAAGAATAAAAGGCAATAGGTCGAAACTTTGAGCCATGCGATTGAAGCAAAACAGAGGTCATATAATGACCTTTGCAATCAACAGTTTGGACAAACGCTTTGTCATAGTTAGGTAGGGCCAGAGTGGAGCTGGAGACCAGAGCCTGCTTGATTAGCACAAAAGCATCCTCAGCTTCGGGAGTCCATTTTAATTGAGTGGACATTGAGATGTTCTCTTCATACATCAATTTGGACAGAGGAGCAACAATTTGTGCATAGTCAGGTATCCAGCTTCTACAATAACCTGTGAGCCCCAAAAAAGACATCATTTGTTTCTTTGTGAGTGGTTTAGGAGCTAGCAAAATAGAGGTCTTCCTACTTTGAACTATAGTCCGACCTTGGGAACTCAGATTGTGGCCTAAATATTTGATTTCTGTGGACCACAATTGGAGTTTATTTTTGCTGACTTTGTGGGCTTCTTTTGCCAAGTGATGCAGCACTGCAAGCGTGTCTGCCTGACAAGAGGCATAATCAGGGGACGCCACCAAAATGTCGTCAACATAGAGCAAAATCTGACTCTCCATTGGTGGGACAAATTTTGCCATGCTGGCTGCCATCACCTGCGAGTAAATTGTAGGGCTTTCACAGTACCCCTGAGGCAATCGGGTAAAGGTGTACCTCAAACCAGCATATGTGAAAGCAAACCAAAACTGACTTTCTTCAGCAATAGGGACAGAGAAAAAGGCATTGCTAATGTCAATTACTGAAAATATCTTCGCATCAGGTGTTAACGAATTCAACAGGGTATGCGGGTCGGGGACACAAGGTGCTCTTTGAATGACAGCATTGTTCACTGCTTGCAAATCTTGCACCAATCTCCACCCAACAGAAGGTAGTGCCTTTTTTACAGGGAAAATTGGAGTGTTGCAAGGAGAATCAGGGCAAGGAATGATGACACCTGCCCTTAATAAATCTGAAATAACAGGTGCAATACCCTGCAAGGCATTGGGTTTCAATGGGTACTGTCTCACACAAGGGAGGTATTCATTTTTAGGTCTAATAACAACAGGAAGTGCTCCTTTCACCAAACCTACGTCAGAAGGACCTGTCGACCAAAGTTCACTGGGAATCCCAGCGAGGATTTGCTCGTCATCTGATGACAGCACAAAATGTCAAAATGAGGATGCTTTCTCAGAACAGGAGTCAACGTGAACTCCACTAACAAATGACAGGACCTGGTTCATGTTTTGTTTAAAAAACTTAGTAGAAGGACCATAAAAGGAGTCAGGCCCAACTTGAGTCCAATCAGAAGCCGCCAGTGCATCTCTGGCCATAAATCCCAAACTCTGCCATGTGGCCAAAAAGGCCGAAACAATGAGATGTGGAGCGGAGTGGGAGACATGAGCAATTTCTGCACCTCAGAGGGAGGTGACAACACAGGCACGGCTTTCACCATCATGCAGGAGGAAAGATGTCTTCAAGGAGGCAGGCGTAACAGCCTCAAGCATGTTCTCGTAGTTGTGATCAGGACCAGGCGTGTTTTTATGCCACATGGTTACGTGCAGGTTGGTTGGGTCCATCGCCTGTTCAGGGCAGCGCAACAGGGTGCCTGCCTGGGCTAAAAGAGGGGTTCCAAACTGCACAACTTCTGCATCAGTCAAATCCAATGAATAGAAATAATAGCAATGAAACTGGCCAAAAATCTGTAATTGATGTCGCCTTTTGACAACGATTTTGTCATTAATGGGCACAAGGGAAAGACTAAGTGCACTGAGAGCATCTCTTCCTAGCAAATCAACAGGGCAATTGGGCATCAGCAAAATGGGAATGCAACAACTTCCCCCTTCTGGGTCCCGTATCCAGACTGGACGAGACTGGGGTACTGGAGTTGTCACACCATTTGCTGCTCTCACCCAGAAAGTCTTTCCTCCTTCTCGCACATCAGCGGGTATGTCGCGACATGTGGTCACACACGCGCCTGAGTCACACCAAAACGTTATGGGAGTCCCATTTACCATCAAAGTTATCACAGGTTTCTCTACATTGTTCATCAACAAGTCCTGAATGTTCAAATCTACATCAGCAGGTGGAGCTGTCGCCAGGACAGTCTTTTCAATTTTCTGTTGACCATCGGTTAGTCATAAGGGAGGATCAGCCTGACCCTTATGGGGATTTGGACAGTATTTTGCTATATGGCCCTCTTTGCCACATGACCAACAAAGAGGAGGTCGGGAGTCATATCGCTTTGACTGACCCTGGGCGGGCTGGCCGTTTGGGTCATAATCGAGCGCACCACGATTATACCCTCCTCTGCCTCTGCCACGGAAATTCTCACGACCGCGCCCTCTCTGGCGTGGTTCGAAGGTTCTGTTTTGATAAAACACCTCAGATGAATCATTTGCAAAAAAGATGGCGGCCACTTTCCCTTTTTCTTTTCCCTTTTTTAAATTGACAACCTTTTCAGCGTGTATAGCATGATCAATAAATTGTGGCAATGTAGAGGTTGGGAAAGTAATCATGTGTTTAGCAACCCAGCTTTGGATTGCTGGTCGTGAATTTGCATGTAGAGCATTTTTGAGTTGTTGGTTATAGACATCAGTTCCAGGCTCCAAACCACTATTGGCTTTGAACACCTTCTCCAATCTGTGTCTATAATCTTCAAACAACTCATCCTCTTTTTGTTTGGTTCAGCCAATATCTGTATAATTTGCTCTACGTTGAAATTTTATTTTGATCCTGCCCAATAGTTGGTCAATTTGAGTTTTCAATGGCACCCCATTATATTCTAATGGACGGCCTTGGTCATCAAAAGGATTCCACCCGCCCTTGACACTGGCCCAATCTTTGGTCAAGGTTGCCATAAAAACCTGCTGCACCTCATCACCTCTCAAGTTATAGGAAGCAATGAGTTGAATTATTTTTTTGTCTTCAGAAGGTAATGCCATTCCTTCTGCAGCTGACTTTACATCAGCTTGTGTCCATGTTCTGTATACTAAAATTGTGGGTCCCCCGTCATCATGAGGATTTGCTACTTGAATCATTGGGTAAGCGTCAGCTACTTCCGCTCCCGTGTAGCCTGGGCCGCAGCTTGCCGCGGGGGCCGAGGGAGAGGGAGCTTCTGACTTCACGCGGCTTCGCGTCACCATGGCATGAGCAGAATCACTGTGTTTTGGAGGATCATCTGCACTTGACAATTTGGGGTACAAAGTCGGAAAGGATGGTTCGCTTTGGCGTCCCACAACGCCTTTCTTTGTAATTTGATCATCCTTTTCATCTTTATCTATCACACCCTCAGCTACGGCCCTCAAGCGAGGCCGCGCTGATGTCGTTTCATCATCTTCCTGCCTATGCAACAACAAGCTCTTTTTGGATTTTTCTTCACTCCCCTTATTCTTCAGTTTTTCTTTCAATTGTCCACATTTTCTTTTCTCAGCTTCCAATTCCCATTGTACTATTAAATGATACCCGTCTTTATTCTTTTTATTCGCGCCACACTTGGCTTTAATCGATTGCGTAAGGTCGTTTAATGATTTTGAGCTCAGCTGGCCATCAAAGTTGTAATTGGTTATCCATTTGTCAAGATATTTTACATTTTCTGGGTCGACCCATTCCATTAATTTCCAATCCTTGCATTTTAGTTCATGTCGGGGTAGGGACTTTCGCTTACTATTTAAGTTTCCCATGGTTTATTTTTCTAAATTTTGGAGTTAGTAGTTTGAACGGCACCTACAGTGTCCTAAAACCAACTTTATTCACAGGACAGTGGTTAAAAATTCAATGTGTGGTAAGTCTCCTTTCACCTCCCCCGAAAGAGTTGATGTCTCTGCACCCACACAAAGCCACCGTTTCCAATCCTGTGTGTTTATATAGAGGAGCGCTCAATTGAGATCATTCTCAGTCAAACCGTTCACAAGCATACCACGCGCGTTTTTTTTTTAAGAACAGAGGAGTCTGCCCCTCCTGCTGGGGAATTTAACTAACATAAAACGTTAGGGGGCTCCACATCCGCCCCTGCAGAATTTAACTGTTTCTAGTTGTACTTGATAGGGTCTAGAATTCTCAAGGGTTTTTTTTTTTCTTTTTTAATAACAGAGGAGTCCGCCCCTCCTGCTGCAGAATTTAACTAGCTTGAAAGCTAGGGGGCTCCACATCCGCCCCTGCGGAATTTAACTGTTTCTATTTAGTAGAATTAATATTCCTACTCACGGTCTGCTGATTCTCTTCCTCGGAAGATCTCGTCAACCCTCCCGGTGTCCAGCCGGACTGATCGAGACAGTCCCGTCAAAGGGCTTTTGTTTAGCTCGGCCGAGGATTTTCGCCTGCGTTGAAGAGCCCGCTGGAACCGTTCAGGGCGTGTTGAGATCCCGGACGAGCCCCCAATTTCTGTCAGGTTTATTTCGCCGACTGAATAAGTGAATAGAAGAGCAACAGCAAACAAACCACAATTGAGACAGAATGTTAAGTCTTTTCTCGCGAGGAGTGCAGTACAGATAGCTTGAGACAATCTCTACACTCACTAAAAATCTGTAGGCACTCCCTCTCTTTTTATTTGGATTTGCCCTGAGATTCTGTGTTTCAATGGGGACAACCACTACAGGCATTATCATAGACACGAGGGCACAGATACCCTATGCATCCTTTGGCAAGCGATGCTATAATTTGTTGTCACCACACCACAACCAGATGTCACTGGTCTTCCTCTGCTCCTTCCATCAGTGCTAGTTGAATTCTGGCATGTCCTGTTAAAGCTTAAAAACAAGTGGATTTGGAAAAAAACTTTGGATATCAAAATTACAAATTGAAACCTCCTCACCCATTTCTATTTTACAACCTACTCACCCATTTCTATTTTACCACATACTCACCCATTTCTATTTTACCACTCCCCCTTTTGACACATTCATCCAGTGTGTCATTATGTATCAAAAGGAACCTGCTAAGCATCCCCTCTCATCACCACTGTCAGGTTTATTTTGCTGACTGAATAAGTGAATAGAAGAGCAACAGCAAACAAACCACAATTGAGACAGAATATTAAGTATTTTCTTTTCTCGCGAGGAGTGCAGTACAGATAGCTTGAGACAATCTCTACACACACCAAAAATCTGTAGGCACTCCCGCTCTTTTTATTTGGATTTGCCCTACCCACAGTGTGAGACACGAGCCATAAGGGGGGGAGGAAGGCATGTGGGCTTTGTCTCGTAAGCAAAAAAACACTAGGTGTTTACATACTGATAGGAACATCTGGGAAGAGGAGTTTGAGTGGACTGGATACAAAAGAAAAAACCTTTGACCTCTAGTTAAAACATAGCAAGGGAAGTTTTACGACATTGTGTAGGATGCAACAAGCTAAGTTATTTATTACTGGTTATATACATTCCAACCTAATCCTACGATAAAGATAGTTAGGAAAAACCCTGACTTTAATGGTCACTTGGAGGTTCATCTGAGGGTGCAAGACAGCAATGAGGCATGTTGTCTAACAAAGTGGTCATTGTTAGAAAGGAACGGTAGATGTCTTCCTTTATGCTGAGTTGTCAGCTGCGTCCTGTCTGACCCAGTCTGTAATCTCTCTTCTGTGGTACATCATAAAAACAGCAAGGCCAAACAGCAAGCATCTCTTGCAGTACTATTGGGGTAAAGCATTGATTAGAGAACGCATGATAACATATATATACATTTTTCTAACAACCACACTCATTGTAGCCAGGCCTGCGGAGCCTCTAGCTCGTCCACCACACGCTCGGCAACACAAACAAAAATCATCGCAATCCTGTCAGTGAGCTTATAGCCCTGCTGATAGCGGACATTTGTACACACAAAAACAGACATCAAGTATCAAAATAAAAACAGTCATAAAATGAATCCTGGCGCCCGCGGATCATGTCCTGAAAACCATGTCATCAACAAGTTCATCATAAAAACCAAAAGGGCAAAGGTTAACATATTCTTGTAAATTCAATACAAATTTTCCACGAACGCAATCGACAACCTGCAAGAACAAAAACAAGTTCCGCAAGCAGCGCGCAATCCGCTCCTTGGCTGGTGGCTGTTGCTGCTGCTGCAAAAAAAATTAAGTCACACAGAAAAACAAAGCAGAGCGTGCACTTGTCGCAAGCAAGCTCAAGCGTCAAACATTTGGTCACTGTCCACCTAGTCCGTCACCCCGTCGGGTGAGCTCAAAGTCGTCACACGTCAAATCGTCCAGTCTTAATGTTCGATACCAGTTCTGTCTAACCATATTACTGAAATGGGCCTTCTCCATCGCACTGTTTTGTTGTCGATGGTGCCCCTGAGTAATCCTAAACCCATATTTAGTCCAAAATTAGTCCTGATCAATCGTGCTTTTTCAAATCTGTAGTATCTTTATATTTTTCAGGTGAGAGGAATGTTATCCTCTGCTGTGATCACATCACCCCAACTTTGAATCATATCAACCATTCACAATACACAAACACCACACCACAAGCACAGACTTGACATTCATACACCATTACAAACAAACTGTCATTCCACAACACACACATAAAAACATACAATATTAAATTGTAAAAAGGAACCGTCCCTACGCAAAATTTTCTCCTCAATTAAAACTTCCCTTTTTTTAATTTTAAATCCAAAATTAATATCTAATTGGATGGTCTCCTGTCATCTCATCGTTTGCCAATATACATAATGCTGGAACATGATTTAACTCCCCATTTAGTTTGCTAACATCTCGCACTTAGACTATTTGACACTTTGTGATGAGCTGTAACTTCAATATTTCCACATTCCCATTTTTCTTCCACTAAACAGTTCCATTTGGCTTTCAGTTTAAATTCATCCCTCTCAATAACTACCTCTGGCAAAGAACCAACAATTTATAGAGCACTCCCTTTTACTGTTACCTTGTTCCCTCAGTCATCTTCTCACAAGCATAACTGACCATCCTAAAAAAAAAATAATGATACCAAAAATAATGTTTAAAAACAATATACACAGCTTCCTCCTGCCACTTACGCTATCACCTTGAAGATTATCGTTCTCATTTTTGTTGATGCCAATTCTTAAAATTAAATGCTTACTTTTGATAATGGAGTCACGCCATATCACAAATTTTGAAAACCTTCTTCCACGTTCCCCCTCTGTACCTATCAAAACCAATTAGAAATACTTTTGCTGTCATGATCATCATTGTGGCCCTCACACTTATTGTTCCTGTACTTTAAATTGTCAATTTTTGTACATTTGAAGCCCTTTGAGACTTGCTTGTGGGCTATAAAAAGAAACTTGCCTTGCCTTGACTTTATCATTATTCAACTTCTTCTGCCTCTTTTTTATTTATTCATTTTTTAGCTTAACTACTTCTACGAATTCATCTGATTCACTTCATTCCACTTTTAACACATTCCAAATATTCATGCCAAATATTCTAAATATTTACGATTTTCGAGAAATTTACAAATTTTAAGCCAATATTTCACCATTCATTCTTCATGGCACATTCAATATTTCTCATTTTCTTCCACATAATTCCTCCAACTAACCTTCTTTCACTTTCCAATACACCTTCTCTCACTTTCTAGCTTAAAATTTCACATTTTTACGTTCAACATTGCGGTAACATTTTGCAAAATTTCCTTTTTCCCTTCTACTTTCTAATTACTTTTTCACTGACTCAACCCTTTTCAATTTTTTTTAAACTATTCATATTATGCCTACCTATTCCAAAACTTCCCACTTGTGAAAAATTTCAAATTTTCAACTTTAAAATTCACGCCCAATTTTACAAAATTCTTTCGATATTTTCATCGAATTTCTGACCAATTCAACACGTTCTAAATTTAAACATAATCTTGTAGCATTCCCCGAATTTGTATTCAGCCTCTTCGCCTTCACACACAATTTCTCCAGAAATGACAAATTCTAATTATTATTGTTAATCCTCCGTGACCCTCGTAAGGACAAGCCGCACCAGTAATGGATGGATGGATGGATGGATGGATTGTTAACCCTAACCATAAATGCCTATCATAAAGTGTCATTTAAATCAATTGTCGCAAGGGTCATGTTACTGTATTTGTTATTTAAAACCCAACTGTATCCTTTTTAGTTAAGTAGTGCCCTGTATTACTATTTTGCTGACTATCCAAAATTCCAACTTTCTTATGCCCTTTAAGCAAAAATATGCATCCTATAAATCAGTCGCCATTGATGTACAATTAAATTCTGTCGTTTTGATAAATTTAACTTCTATCGATCAATATCCACTTTGCAAAGTTTCTGATCACGCTGTTGTATGATTTGTTATTATTAGTGCATCTTCGCTGTCCATATCTAGTATGTATTTTGTTGTTATCCCCGTTTCAGTGTAAATAAGCAGCCTTATTATTCCCTCTTTTATCAAAACTCCTCAGATATGTCCGCCCCAGCACCCAAACACACTTCCATCCCTTTTGTCCCACACTCCACCAACTTTGTAATGTCAGCAGTCTTTAGCAATGTGTCCAGTTTGACTTCATGTGACTCATGCAAGTCTTTAGCAGCCTCTCCTCTTAGATTCTCATGATGATGATTCAGGGCTGGATCATCCGCCACTCTCAAATGCGTCCATCTTGTCTTTGTTCTTTCAGTCCATTTTCTTTTTGATCTGCAACTGTGTGTATTCCACCAACTGTATAGTTCTTGTCCTGTGAAAAGCTGTGCTTGCCCCCTTCAAGCATGATAGCAGTTTCTGTTGTTCTCCCAAAGGTCAAAGGTGTCTCATGACCAGGGACAGTCCTCTGTTGATTTTGAGACAGCCAGTGGAGTAAGAGGACTCAGTTCAGGAATCGTGCCACGCGCTAGGGAAGAACACACTGGGACACAAATTTAACAAAACTATCTTTGTGTTATCAGTCTTCCTGTGTAGTATTTGTTCCTTACACCCCAAATCTTCCTATTAACATTTTGTATCCTATCAGTTGCGCACACTCATCATCCTACTATCAAGCCGCCCTTATCAAATGCTTTTTTTCTTCTGAGCAATCCATCCACCCTACCCATTAACACGACTAAAATCCTCGTTCCAGTGTTTATCATCAAATAAAATTCCAAAATCCTTTGTAATAAACTGTAATGTAATTTAACAATCTACCAACATGGTTGTATATGCGGTGAATGTTATTGTTCAATCTATAGGTCATACAGCCCCTGTGTTCCAACTATGACACTCCTCCTTGATTTACCATCTCATAAGTTATTGTTGTCAGCAGCGCTAAATGATAGTGCTTGAAAGTGAATGTCTTATCACCCAATTTAAAACACATGCCACATTCAAGATTCAAGATTCAAGAGTTTTTTATTCGCCATGTTTGAGCGTGCCAAACAAGGAATTTGACTTCGGTAGAAACACACCCTCTGTCAACATTTAGGTGACTAACAACATTCAGGACATGTGAATAATGGCAAAAACAGTGTAGACAAATTCAAAAAGGTGTGAGGAGCAGGATGTTATTGCACAGTAATGTCTCTGAGACTCTATGAGTGGTGTGAGTTCATCAGAGCAACAGCCTGGGGGAAGAAGCTGTCTCTGTGTCTGCTGGTTTTGGCGTACCGAGCTCTATAACGCCGTCCGTAGGGGAGTAGTTCAAACAGACTGCAACCTGGGTGAGAAGGGTCTGTAGAGATGTTCCTTGCCCGATTCCTGGTCCTGGACAGGTACAAGTCTTGGATAGATGGGAGGTTGATTCCAATGATCTTTTCTGCAGTTCTGATTGTCCGTTGTAGTCTGTGCTTGTCTTGTTTGGAGGCCGATCCAAACCAGACAGTGATGGAGGTGCAGAGGACAGACTGGATGATGGCAGTGTAGAAGGTCTTCAGAAGCTCTCGCGGCAGGTTGAACTTCTTGAGCTGTCTCAGGAAGTACAGCCTCTGCTGGGCCTTTTTCCGGACAGCGTCTATGTGGCCGGTCCATTTCAGGTCCCGAGAGATTGTGGTTCCCAGGAACTTGAAGGTGTCTGTGGAAAGAATAGTATTACTGCGGATAGTGAGGGGTAAAAGTGGTGAAGGGTCTCGCCTGAAATCCACTGTCATCTCCACGGTCTTGAGCGGGTTCAGCTCCAGATGGTTTTGACTGCACCAGTGGACCAGCCGCTCCACCTCCTGTCTGTACGCAGTCTCATCACCGTCCTGGATCAGTCCGATGAGAGTGGTGTCGTCTGCATACTTCAGGAGCTTCACAGGAGAGTCACCTGAGGAGAAATCATTGGTGTAGAGGGAGAAGAGCAGTGGGGAGAGGACGCACCCCTGAGGGGCTCCAGTGTTGGTGGTCCGGGTGTCAGATGTGATGCCCCCCAGCCTCACACGCTGTCTCCTGTTGGTCAGGAAGCTGGTGATCCACTGACAGGTGGAGGCAGGCACCGCAAGCTGGATGAGCTTCTGTTGGAGGATGTCAGGGGCGATGGTGTTGAACGCCGAGCTGAAGTCCACGAACAGGATCCTGGCGTACGTTCCTGGGGTGTCCAGGTGGTGCAGGATGTAGTGCAGTCCCATGTTGACCGCATCATCCACTGACCTGTTTGCCCGGTAGGCAAACTGGAGGGGGTCAAGCAGGGGGCCCGTGACCTCCTTCAGGTGGTTCAGCACTAACCTCTCGAACGATTTCATGACCACAGATGTTAGTGCAACGGGTCTATAGTCATTCAGACCTGTGATGGCGGGCTTCTTGGCTACTGGAACGATGGTGGAGCTCTTGAAGCACGAGGGCACCTCACACAGCTCCAGAGAACGGTTGAAGATCCGTGCAAAGGTGGGCGCCAGCTGCTCAGCGCAGACTTTCAAGCAGGAAGGTGACACGCCGTCTGGGCCCGGTGCCTTCCTGGTCTTTTGTCTCCGGAACATCTGGCGCACTTCCTCCTCGCGGACCTGGAGTGCGGGCGCGGCCTCTGCAAGAGAGTGAGTGGGTGACAACGATGATAGAGGTGTGGACAGAGCAGTTGTGGGGAGAGGTGAGTATGTAGATTGTGTTGCAGGAGGTCCCGTTGTGTGGGAGGACCGATCAAACCTGCAGTAGAACTTGTTTAGCTGGTTAGCAAGCCTTGGGCTCTCTACAGGACGGGTGGTTCGTTTCTTGTAGCCCGTGATGCTCTGCAGACCTTTCCACACCGTTGAGGGATCAGGATTGGCAGAGAGGTGTCTCTTCAGGTTCTCCCCGTAACACCTCCTGGCTTTCCTGACCTCTCGGTTCAGCGTGTTTCTAGTCTGCCTGAACAGCTCGCGGTCGCCGCTCCTGTAGGCCTCCTCCTTGACTTTGCGCAGCCTCCTGAGGTTCGGTGTAAACCAAGGTTTGTCGTTGTTGTACGTGCAGAAGGTCTTAGTCTGCACACACAGATCCTCACAAAAACTGATGTATGATGTGACAGTGTCAGTGAGTTCATGCAAGTCTGAAGTTGCAGCTTCGAAAGCTCCCCAATCGGTGCAGTCAAAGCAGGCTTGGAGGTCCTGCCTTGACTCCACTGTCCACTTCCTCACAGTCCTCACCACAGGCTTAGAAGTTTTTAGTTTCTGCCTGTAGGCCGGGATCAGATGAACTAGACAGTGGTCCGATAGTCCTAAAGCTGCACGAGCCGCAGAGTGGTATGCATCCTTGATCACGGTGTAGCAGTGGTCCAGAGTCTGTGACCCTCTGGTGGGACACGTTACGTGCTGTCTGTATCTGGGGAGTTCGTGTGCGAGGTTCGCCCTGTTAAGATCACCTAGAACAATGATTAGTGAGTTTGGTAGAAGTTTCTCCATGTCTGTTACCTGGTCAGCCAGCATCTGCGTGGCACATTTGACCTAGTATTTATTCATTTATTTATTTGCCATCCTCATGTTAGCTGGCATATGTCAGAATTAAAATGTAATTTTGCTTTTAATTTTAAGTCTTTCAAAACTGCTATATCCTTACTGCACCGAAATAAACTGTTAAATATATCTTTAAGACGACCAAAAACAATCTATGTTCCTGCACAGACTCTTAAAAGTGGCACCCAAATGCCAGACAACAAATCAAACCTCCTCCTTCACTCTCACATTTTTGATAAAACAGTCTACTTAGCTAAACACTGTCATCACCTACTAAATTAATGGCCTGCAAGTACAATGTTGTTGCTGTGGTCCCTCAAAACATGTGACTAAAATTTGGATAATTATTAACCCCCATCAATTGAGCAATTATCTTCTCACTATTTACAAGTTAGCCCCCCTCTCTTCTCTCACTTCTCCTCAACATTGACCTCTCCCGGGGGACACAGCCCTGCTTTTGCGGTATCCTCGGCACAGCGCCCCTGGACGAGGGGGGGGGGGTCAGCGTATCAATGTTGACGTCACAATCTGGCCAGGCCCGCGCGTCCCGCTGGCCCCCACCCTCGCCGGTATGAGCCGAACGGGCCCCCTCCTTTCTTGAACATTCTCTGATCCATCCCATCTTCCTCCTCACACGCCCGCACCCACACATGTGCACATAAACGCACACACACCGAGCGCGCACACAACCGCACATACACACACGCATCCGCACGGCACGCCCGCCAATACACAAAGTGCTCGCACAGAGCTCAGACAAACGACGACAGACTGACACAAACTTTTACAGAGATTACGCACATACACAGAACACACAAACAAAGGGATTTGAATCCATCTCTCATGTGGCTCACGATTTGCGCTTCCACATCAGCATACATTCCTCTCAATCTCACTCCATTCATTCCTCTCATCACACACACACTCCCCCCAATTTGGTTGCACATTTTGGATATTTTAGCGGTCTGGTCTCTCACAGGAGGAACTGTTACCACCGGATACTTTTTGAGGAGGCCTCACTTCTCCTCTGGGATCTCACAAGCACCCCAGCTATTTGAATGCGATCGTCACCACACCCTTGTCCGCCACGACGAAGCACTAGGTCCCTGACCTATCCTTAGTACGCGCAAGTCCCTGACTTTACCGTACACGTTACACACGTAAGTTCTAAACTTATTCACCGTATATGTAACTTAATACACACGTAAGTTCCAAACTTATTTACCGTATATGTAACTTAACTTCTTGCACACCTTATTTGATCTGAACGACAGTCTCCTCTTAAATTTCCTCTTTCAATTTGCAGAATTTCGACATATTGTAACAGGTATCCTGCTTACCTTATCATTGATGAGCTCAGGGTTTAGGAGACGTCGTACCAGCTCAACGTTGTGCGCTTATTCCTTATTCCCAAACGGTACGCCGACCGGGAGACAGCTGTCCCAGACTAACTGTCCGATGACTTGGACACAGACCACGAGTTGTCAATAACCCTTCTCTTGACATCACGTCGGGGTCGCTAAGAAATTGTTAGGATACGGATTTTAGCTATTGATCTGACTCCAAATTGTGATCATCACTTAACACAAGAATTGCTATGTTCTAATCCACACACTGGCGCACCTAACAATTTTGCGAGTTCGTTCTGTCAAAGAGAAGACCAGTAGATCAATCAGACCGAATTTACCAATTGTTTAATCCTGACAAAGCAAGCTAATACAGGCGCCTGGGCCTTGGGTCCTTAACACAAAAACTCGTGTGCCTTCGTGACCAGAAAGACAAGACATTCTTCCGGGTTGCCCAGTTTTAAAGAAACACAATATGAATATTCAAGCATGCAAAATATTGTGTGGTGATTGGTCGATGGTCATCTCCTCCTCGTTCGGGTTTTCCCCTGCTCAGCCCAGGTGTCTGGACCACAAAGACGAGTTGTTTTTCGCGTTCCCCATCGGCCTTGAGATATCCTCCCTTTCTGGACATCCTGTTCCACAATACTTTGAAGAAAACAAATTCATGTAGTCTGCACATTCCTTTCCACTTATTAAGCGACCACACTACTACTAAAAATTATATTGATATGATTATATGTGTCTAACGCAGCCTTAATCAAATGTGTTTGCAAACTGCCGAAAGTACATTTCCCTTTACAGCCTAGAAAAAAAACCCTCACCATTAATGAGACTTCTGGGGCTGCATGGTTTTGCTGATGGCTTTGTAGTCTGGTTGATATGCGGTGAGGTTGAGCTTCATGCAGGCGTTGAGGCTCTCATCAGTCTTAATGGCCCGATCGTGAACGGTTCTTGCTGATAGAGGCGTGTCTTTCATCCATTTAAGTATCTGTTCTTTATCCCTGAAGTCGTCAAAAAGTTCATTAGCCACATTCAAGCATAAATGTTGAAATACTCGCCATCAGTGAATGGCTTTCCGTTCCTCACAATTGCTAACGCGCCAGCAAAACTAGCTGAATTAAAGTCACCTTGTCTGGTCCATACATGGAGTTGCTGTTGTCTAGCTTGGATCTTCTTCTGGAGTTCTTCACACGCTTTCTTTCTGCTGTCCCCAGCTGGGTATTTGGTTGCAAATGTAGCATGTCGTGTCTCAAAGTGGCGCTTGATATTGGAGCGTTTCATTGATGCTATTTTGTCGTTGCATATGAGGCACGTAGCAGAGCCTCCTCTCTCCACAAATGCGAATTCTTCGGTCCTCTCACTCTGAAATGTTTTGGTAATCGTCATCTTTTTTTCTCTTCGAGCCATAGGTTCCCCACCCCTGTGTTACACACACACACATACACACACACACATGCACACACACGCACGTATCATATTTACCGTTTTTTTCCATGTATAATGCGCAAAATTTAACTACCGTTTTTTTCCGTGTATAATGCGCCCCCATGTATAATACGCACCCTAAAAATGGCATGTTGATGCTGGAAAAAAGCCTGTACCCATGTATAATACGCACCCAATTTTCCAATGATCGTCACACACGCAGGGAGGCAATGGGTCCCATTTTTATAGTCTTTGGTATGGTCCTAACTAGGCTGGATGTATTTATATTTTGATTTCTCCGACTGCCCATTAAGGCACCACCGCGATCAGATGAAAAGAGAGGAAAGTGACGTGCGGACATGTGAAAAAGGCGGCTCTTTTTGGGAGAGACGTTGTATGGGAGAGACGTTGAAGAGGAATAAAAACACCCTTGCTGCACTTGGTCGCCCTGCTCCTTTCCACACTCCATCCGTGACAAGATTTTCTTCAAAACTTGTTGTACCATGATTTTCTTCAAAAAAAAAAAAAATTAAAGAAAATTGTGCCGTACCCATGTATAATGTGCACCCCAGATTTTAGGACAATAAATTACCGGGGTTTTTTTCGTGTATAATGCGCAAAATTTAACTAATTTATTGTCTTAAAATCTGGGGTGCACATTATACATGGGTACAATTTTTTTTTTAATTTTTTTTTTTTTTGAAGAAAATCATGGTACATTGCATAAAAGATTTTGGTAGGTAGTAAAGCATGGATATTCCAAACAAGTTTTTTGAAAACAAATGCAGTTATTAACAGCATTAAAAATAAATAAATAATAATTCACTAAAAAACTGCTAGCAGTGATTCTCATAAAATACGACACTGTTATTATGAATAACAGTCTCCATCACTTCAGTGCCTGCAGGTCAGATTAATGCAGTGCTTCTCAAATAGTGGGGCGCGGTGCTATACCTGGGGGGGGGGCGCGTGTGACCCTGGGGAACAGGGTTTTTTTCTGGCAGTGCTAGAATAAAGTGTAATTGCGCATCTACTACAGCAGGGGGCAGTGGCGCTCTCATTGTTACTTCTGTCACGTTTGCGACAGTGCAACATTTTACGACTTACAAGACAAGGTAGGATAGTCACGGTGGGGAGGGGGGCGCGAATAGTTTTCTTCTTGCTAGGGGGGGCGTAACAGAAAATAATTGAGAAGCACTGGATTAATGAAAGATGTTTATCTTATGAGATCACATCAAACGGCAAACATTCTGACCAAATATATCATCTTGAAGAATCGGTGAAAGCATACACCCAAATAAAGTAATCAAAACGGCAACACGGTGAGGGGTATCTGAAAATCAGAGCAGAGTTTTAACTCGCAAACACCTGGTAACAGGTGAGGAAACGGGAAACACTTCCTTAAAGTAAGCCTTAAGAACTTTACAGGTTAAGATTAGTCGCAAACAGGTGGTGCATCAATGTCCTTGAGCATCCTGCATTGTTTGAAAATTAAAATGGTCGCTAGTTTCAATCCCTGCTATGTGTACAACTCATATTCAAAATGCATTTTTTTACAACAAACTTGAGAGCCTCCCCTTCATTTTCAGTGGGAACAGTGTTGTTGGTCTCCCTTTTTTGCTAGTGCGTCATAGTCTGGAGTAAAATCTGTTGTGGCAATTCTTAGGCGAGATCCGAGGTGTTGGTCCGTTTACCTCGATCTGTGACGGGTTGATGTTGACGTTCATGTGGCTGAACGTCACGTCGCGTACGTCGAGCCAAATTGGCCACTCTCTTTTAAACGCTCGGCACTGTGTCCACCTTGCTTTTCCTTGGGCGACTCATTTTAATGGAAGGATTCCATGGGAAGGTTTGTGGGTGGCTTTAGCACAAAACTGCATCTGATAGCTCAGCGCGCGAATTACAAGAATGCTGTCGTCACAGCCCACGCTCTAAATTCGGGACTGATACAAATAGAGCGTGAGAGCGCCATGTCCGTACTACTGAGTACGAACACGCACTTCTGAGTGTGCACCGAGCTTTCTGACACGGCTTCCGGTAGTAAATGCGCAGGCGAGCGCTTCCCCATCTACTGGGGAAACGCAGTCATTGCAGGCAAAATGACCAAAAAAAAAAAAAAGAAAACGTTTAATAATACAATTTGTTCAGGGTTGGCGGGGCCGGATTAAACGGTCCCGTGGGCCGGATGTGGCCCGCGGGCCGTAGTTTGCCCACCCCTGCAGTAACACATGCAATGATCCGACGGTGAGCGAGGGCCAGACAGGACTTAAATACAAAACACGTTACATTGATTGAGGTGACACAGGAAGGGAGGGGCGACACGAACAGAAACTATGGCAACCTATACACATAGCAAAACTGGGGACGAGACATGACAAATCTCCCTCGAAATAAAACTTGAAATGACCTTTCTTCTTGTTTGTTGTCAATCGCGCATCGCATTCAGCCATCCTACCCAACACATTTAGTCAGTAAAATTCATAATTGACGACACATCGTTTGATGCGATGGTGCAATCCTTGATGGTGTGTTATTGTCAAATATTGTTTGCTTTTTAATCTCCATCGCGAACCGGATATCATACGGAGGCCGCCATTACAGATGCGCAGAACGGATGCGCAAGACACGTCAGCTATATAAAGAGTGAGAAATCAGTTTTATTCCCATTAGTTTCAATTCACAGTTTAATTAGCAGTTTCAATCAGCAAATAACAAAATGCGTATTACAGGTAATATTCTATTTCACAACACTTTGCCTTGTTCCTTTCTTCTCTGCTGTTCACTTCAAACACGCTCCATACGAACGCAATGCTCTCGTATCAGACGCTTGCTCGATCACCTGCTCGTTTGCTGTCACAATGTACCCTACACAAATCCGAAACATTTGTTGCGGCTCCGAGTCACGACGAGCGGCAAGTTTTGGTTTCCAAGGGTGTTTTTATTCCTCTTCAACTTCTCTCCCATACAGAGCCGCCTTTTTCACATGTCCGCACGTCACTTTCCTCTCTTTTCATCTGATCGCGGTGGTGCCTTTACGGGCAGTCAAAGAAATCAACGGCAACAAAAAAAATACATCCAGCCTAGTTAAGACCACACCAAAGACTATAAAAATGGGACCCATTGCCTCTCTGCTTGGCACTCAGCATTAAGGGTTGGAATTGGGGGGTTAGATCACCAAATGATTCCCGAGCGCGGCGCCGCTGCTGCTCACTGCTCCCCTCTCCCCCTGGGGATGGATCAAAATCACACGGGGATGGGTCAAATGCAGAGGACAAATTTCACCACACCCAGATGCGTGTGTGACGATCATTGGGACTTAAAAAAAAAAAAAAAAAGAATTGGGTGCGTATGGATACAGGCTTTTTTCCAGCATCAACATGCCATTTTTAGGATGCGTATTATACATGGGGGCGCATTATACATGGAAAAAAACGGTACTCCCAATATCTCCTCATTATTTATGAGTTAGCCCCCCTTTCCTCACTCGGGTGCATATCTTGTCAGTTGTTAATGGAAACCGGATGTGTCTCGTGCCAATGAGTCTATGTTCATGGACCAAGGCCCAAACAATCCAATTCCATCATCATTTAATTTGACTTACTTTCCAAAACGCTTCTCAAACGGTTCTCCAGTTTTTTGTCTTGTTAATTATCAATCCAAAAGCTACGTTTATTTTTCTTGCGTTCATTCATCAATGCTCATTTGCATCTCACACACAGTCTCCAAAAATGAGTCTTTCTATCTGGGGCAATTGCAGAACATGTGCACCGAAAAAGGTATTCCTTACGTGAATGAGCGAGGCATACCACTGACCAAGCACGCGCTGTGCGAGACGTTGTTCAACCCGGCCGAGCGTACGCTCCAAGAGATACTTCAGCCTAAAGAAAATGATTGCACCATGAGCGGCTCACCCCACCACGAGGCCGTCGACCGCGTCCTGGCTAGATACAACACTACTCAACTTCAGTTCATGTGCGGCGACCCGGACATTGTGATCATGGATAGGGGCATCGCTCAGAAAAAGTGAATCCCATTGCACGGCTGCGTGCATGTGCGATGTACCGAGGCTTCGGTACATCGTACAGACGCGACCATGGCTACAACCAAGAGGAACCGATCCAACCTCTATACGTCATACAACACGTGCATGCGGAATACGCGTTCCGACATAGCGGAGCACGTGCGACGGCAAGGATTCGAAACCACCATCAACGGTCGGGATATGACAAAGTCGGAGCTGTGCGCCATGCTGTTCACGGACCATGTACCGCAACAACGGATGAGCATAGACAACGCGATGAGGACTCACAGTCTGGGGCAATTGCAGAACATGTGCACCGAAAAAGGTATTCCTTACGTGAATGAGCGAGGCATACCACTGACCAAGCACGCGCTGTGCGAGACGTTGTTCAACCCGGCCGAGCGTACGCTCCAAGAGATACTTCAGCCTAAAGAAAATGATTGCACCATGAGCGGCTCACCCCACCACGAGGACGTCGACCGCGTCCTGGCTAGATACAACACTACTCAACTTCAGTTCATGTGCGGCGACCCGGACATTGTGATCATGGATAGGGGCATCGCTCAGAAAAAGTGAATCCCATCGCACGGCTGCGTGCATGTGCGATGTACCGAGGCTTCGGTACATCGTACAGACGCGACCATGGCTACAACCAAGAGGAACCGATCCAACCTCTATACGTCATACAACACGTGCATGCGGAATACGCGTTCCGACATAGCGGAGCACGTGCGACGGCAAGGATTCGAAACCACCATCAACGGTCGGGATATGACAAAGTCGGAGCTGTGCGCCATGCTGTTCACGGACCATGTACCGCAACAACGGATGAGCATAGACAACGCGATGAGGACTCACAGTCTGGGGCAATTGCAGAACATGTGCACCGAAAAAGGTATTCCTTACGTGAATGAGCGAGGCATACCACTGACCAAGCACGCGCTGTGCGAGACGTTGTTCAACCCGGCCGAGCGTACGCTCCAAGAGATACTTCAGCCTAAAGAAAATGATTGCACCATGAGCGGCTCACCCCACCACGAGGCCGTCGACCGCGTCCTGGCTAGATACAACACTACTCAACTTCAGTTCATGTGCGGCGACCCGGACATTGTGATCATGGATAGGGGCATCGCTCAGAAAAAGTGAATCCCATCGCACGGCTGCGTGCATGTGCGATGTACCGAGGCTTCGGTACATCGTACAGACGCGACCATGGCTACAACCAAGAGGAACCGATCCAACCTCTATACGTCATACAACACGTGCATGCGGAATACGCGTTCCGACATAGCGGAGCACGTGCGACGGCAAGGATTCGAAACCACCATCAACGGTCGGGATATGACAAAGTCGGAGCTGTGCGCCATGCTGTTCACGGACCATGTACCGCAACAACAGATGAGCATAGACAACGCGATGAGGACTCACAGTCTGGGGCAATTGCAGAACATGTGCACCGAAAAAGGTATTCCTTACGTGAATGAGCGAGGCATACCACTGACCAAGCACGCGCTGTGCGAGACGTTGTTCAACCCGGCCGAGCGTACGCTCCAAGAGATACTTCAGCCTAAAGAAAATGATTGCACCATGAGCGGCTCACCCCACCACGAGGCCGTCGACCGCGTCCTGGCTAGATACAACACTACTCAACTTCAGTTCATGTGCGGCGACCCGGACATTGTGATCATGGATAGGGGCATCGCTCAGAAAAAGTGAATCCCATCGCACGGCTGCGTCCATGTGCGATGTACCGAGGCTTCGGTACATCGTACAGACGCGACCATGGCTACAACCAAGAGGAACCGATCCAACCTCTATACGTCATACAACACGTGCATGCGGAATACGCGTTCCGACATAGCGGAGCACGTGCGACGGCAAGGATTCGAAACCACCATCAACGGTCGGGATATGACAAAGTCGGAGCTGTGCGCCATGCTGTTCACGGACCATGTACCGCAACAACGGATGAGCATAGACAACGCGATGAGGACTCACAGTCTGGGGCAATTGCAGAACATGTGCACCGAAAAAGGTATTCCTTACGTGAATGAGCGAGGCATACCACTGACCAAGCACGCGCTGTGCGAGACGTTGTTCAACCCGGCCGAGCGTACGCTCCAAGAGATACTTCAGCCTAAAGAAAATGATTGCACCATGAGCGGCTCACCCCACCACGAGGCCGTCGACCGCGTCCTGGCTAGATACAACACTACTCAACTTCAGTTCATGTGCGGCGACCCGGACATTGTGATCATGGATAGGGGCATCGCTCAGAAAAAGTGAATCCCATCGCACGGCTGCGTGCATGTGCGATGTACCGAGGCTTCGGTACATCGTACAGACGCGACCATGGCTACAACCAAGAGGAACCGATCCAACCTCTATACGTCATACAACACGTGCATGCGGAATACGCGTTCCAACATAGCGGAGCACGTGCGACGGCAAGGATTCGAAACCACCATCAACGGTCGGGATATGACAAAGTCGGAGCTGTGCGCCATGCTGTTCACGGACCATGTACCGCAACAACGGATGAGCATAGACAACGCGATGAGGACTCACAGTCTGGGGCAATTGCAGAACATGTGCACCGAAAAAGGTATTCCTTACGTGAATGAGCGAGGCATACCACTGACCAAGCACGCGCTGTGCGAGACGTTGTTCAACCCGGCCGAGCGTACGCTCCAAGAGATACTTCAGCCTAAAGAAAATGATTGCACCATGAGCGGCTCACCCCACCACGAGGCCGTCGACCGCGTCCTGGCTAGATACAACACTACTCAACTTCAGTTCATGTGCGGCGACCCGGACATTGTGATCATGGATAGGGGCATCGCTCAGAAAAAGTGAATCCCATCGCACGGCTGCGTGCATGTGCGATGTACCGAGGCTTCGGTACATCGTACAGACGCGCCCATGGCTACAACCAAGAGGAACCGATCCAACCTCTATACGTCATACAACACGTGCATGCGGAATACGCCTTCCGACATAGCGGAGCACGTGCGACGGCAAGGATTCGAAACCACCATCAACGGTCGGGATATGACAAAGTCGGAGCTGTGCGCCATGCTGTTCACGGACCATGTACCGCAACAACGGATGAGCATAGACAACGCGATGAGGACTCACAGTCTGGGGCAATTGCAGAACATGTGCACCGAAAAAGGTATTCCTTACGTGAATGAGCGAGGCATACCACTGACCAAGCACGCGCTGTGCGAGACGTTGTTCAACCCGGCCGAGCGTACGCTCCAAGAGATACTTCAGCCTAAAGAAAATGATTGCACCATGAGCGGCTCACCCCACCACGAGGCCGTCGACCGCGTCCTGGCTAGATACAACACTACTCAACTTCAGTTCATGTGCGGCGACCCGGACATTGTGATCATGGATAGGGGCATCGCTCAGAAAAAGTGAATCCCATCGCACGGCTGCGTGCATGTGCGATGTACCGAGGCTTCGGTACATCGTACAGACGCGACCATGGCTACAACCAAGAGGAACCGATCCAACCTCTATACGTCATACAACACGTGCATGCGGAATACGCGTTCCGACATAGCGGAGCACGTGCGACGGCAAGGATTCGAAACCACCATCAACGGTCGGGATATGACAAAGTCGGAGCTGTGCGCCATGCTGTTCACGGACCATGTACCGCAACAACGGATGAGCATAGACAACGCGATGAGGACTCACAGTCTGGGGCAATTGCAGAACATGTGCACCGAAAAAGGTATTCCTTACGTGAATGAGCGAGGCATACCACTGACCAAGCACGCGCTGTGCGAGACGTTGTTCAACCCGGCCGAGCGTACGCTCCAAGAGATACTTCAGCCTAAAGAAAATGATTGCACCATGAGCGGCTCACCCCACCACGAGGCCGTCGACCGCGTCCTGGCTAGATACAACACTACTCAACTTCAGTTCATGTGCGGCGACCCGGACATTGTGATCATGGATAGGGGCATCGCTCAGAAAAAGTGAATCCCATCGCACGGCTGCGTGCATGTGCGATGTACCGAGGCTTCGGTACATCGTACAGACGCGACCATGGCTACAACCAAGAGGAACCGATCCAACCTCTATACGTCATACAACACGTGCATGCGGAATACGCGTTCCGACATAGCGGAGCACGTGCGACGGCAAGGATTCGAAACCACCATCAACGGTCGGGATATGACAAAGTCGGAGCTGTGCGCCATGCTGTTCACGGACCATGTACCGCAACAACGGATGAGCATAGACAACGCGATGAGGACTCACAGTCTGGGGCAATTGCAGAACATGTGCACCGAAAAAGGTATTCCTTACGTGAATGAGCGAGGCATACCACTGACCAAGCACGCGCTGTGCGAGACGTTGTTCAACCCGGCCGAGCGTACGCTCCAAGAGATACTTCAGCCTAAAGAAAATGATTGCACCATGAGCGGCTCACCCCACCACGAGGCCGTCGACCGCGTCCTGGCTAGATACAACACTACTCAACTTCAGTTCATGTGCGGCGACCCGGACATTGTGATCATGGATAGGGGCATCGCTCAGAAAAAGTGAATCCCATCGCACGGCTGCGTGCATGTGCGATGTACCGAGGCTTCGGTACATCGTACAGACGCGACCATGGCTACAACCAAGAGGAACCGATCCAACCTCTATACGTCATACAACACGTGCATGCGGAATACGCGTTCCGACATAGCGGAGCACGTGCGACGGCAAGGATTCGAAACCACCATCAACGGTCGGGATATGACAAAGTCGGAGCTGTGCGCCATGCTGTTCACGGACCATGTACCGCAACAACGGATGAGCATAGACAACGCGATGAGGACTCACAGTCTGGGGCAATTGCAGAACATGTGCACCGAAAAAGGTATTCCTTACGTGAATGAGCGAGGCATACCACTGACCAAGCACGCGCTGTGCGAGACGTTGTTCAACCCGGCCGAGCGTACGCTCCAAGAGATACTTCAGCCTAAAGAAAATGATTGCACCATGAGCGGCTCACCCCACCACGAGGCCGTCGACCGCGTCCTGGCTAGATACAACACTACTCAACTTCAGTTCATGTGCGGCGACCCGGACATTGTGATCATGGATAGGGGCATCGCTCAGAAAAAGTGAATCCCATCGCACGGCTGCGTGCATGTGCGATGTACCGAGGCTTCGGTACATCGTACAGACGCGACCATGGCTACAACCAAGAGGAACCGATCCAACCTCTATACGTCATACAACACGTGCATGCGGAATACGCGTTCCGACATAGCGGAGCACGTGCGACGGCAAGGATTCGAAATCACCATCAACGGTCGGGATATGACAAAGTCGGAGCTGTGCGCCATGCTGTTCACGGACCATGTACCGCAACAACGGATGAGCATAGACAACGCGATGAGGACTCACAGTCTGGGGCAATTGCAGAACATGTGCACCGAAAAAGGTATTCCTTACGTGAATGAGCGAGGCATACCACTGACCAAGCACGCGCTGTGCGAGACGTTGTTCAACCCGGCCGAGCGTACGCTCCAAGAGATACTTCAGCCTAAAGAAAATGATTGCACCATGAGCGGCTCACCCCACCACGAGGCCGTCGACCGCGTCCTGGCTAGATACAACACTACTCAACTTCAGTTCATGTGCGGCGACCCGGACATTGTGATCATGGATAGGGGCATCGCTCAGAAAAAGTGAATCCCATCGCACGGCTGCGTGCATGTGCGATGTACCGAGGCTTCGGTACATCGTACAGACGCGACCATGGCTACAACCAAGAGGAACCGATCCAACCTCTATACGTCATACAACACGTGCATGCGGAATACGCGTTCCGACATAGCGGAGCACGTGCGACGGCAAGGATTCGAAACCACCATCAACGGTCGGGATATGACAAAGTCGGAGCTGTGCGCCATGCTGTTCACGGACCATGTACCGCAACAACGGATGAGCATAGACAACGCGATGAGGACTCACAGTCTGGGGCAATTGCAGAACATGTGCACCGAAAAAGGTATTCCTTACGTGAATGAGCGAGGCATACCACTGACCAAGCACGCGCTGTGCGAGACGTTGTTCAACCCGGCCGAGCGTACGCTCCAAGAGATACTTCAGCCTAAAGAAAATGATTGCACCATGAGCGGCTCACCCCACCACGAGGCCGTCGACCGCGTCCTGGCTAGATACAACACTACTCAACTTCAGTTCATGTGCGGCGACCCGGACATTGTGATCATGGATAGGGGCATCGCTCAGAAAAAGTGAATCCCATCGCACGGCTGCGTGCATGTGCGATGTACCGAGGCTTCGGTACATCGTACAGACGCGACCATGGCTACAACCAAGAGGAACCGATCCAACCTCTATACGTCATACAACACGTGCATGCGGAATACGCGTTCCGACATAGCGGAGCACGTGCGACGGCAAGGATTCGAAACCACCATCAACGGTCGGGATATGACAAAGTCGGAGCTGTGCGCCATGCTGTTCACGGACCATGTACCGCAACAACAGATGAGCATAGACAACGCGATGAGGACTCACAGTCTGGGGCAATTGCAGAACATGTGCACCGAAAAAGGTATTCCTTACGTGAATGAGCGAGGCATACCACTGACCAAGCACGCGCTGTGCGAGACGTTGTTCAACCCGGCCGAGCGTACGCTCCAAGAGATACTTCAGCCTAAAGAAAATGATTGCACCATGAGCGGCTCACCCCACCACGAGGCCGTCGACCGCGTCCTGGCTAGATACAACACTACTCAACTTCAGTTCATGTGCGGCGACCCGGACATTGTGATCATGGATAGGGGCATCGCTCAGAAAAAGTGAATCCCATCGCACGGCTGCGTGCATGTGCGATGTACCGAGGCTTCGGTACATCGTACAGACGCGACCATGGCTACAACCAAGAGGAACCGATCCAACCTCTATACGTCATACAACACGTGCATGCGGAATACGCGTTCCGACATAGCGGAGCACGTGCGACGGCGAGGATTCGAAACCACCATCAACGGTCGGGATATGACAAAGTCGGAGCTGTGCGCCATGCTGTTCACGGACCATGTACCGCAACAACGGATGAGCATAGACAACGCGATGAGGACTCACAGTCTGGGGCAATTGCAGAACATGTGCACCGAAAAAGGTATTCCTTACGTGAATGAGCGAGGCATACCACTGACCAAGCACGCGCTGTGCGAGACGTTGTTCAACCCGGCCGAGCGTACGCTCCAAGAGATACTTCAGCCTAAAGAAAATGATTGCACCATGAGCGGCTCACCCCACCACGAGGCCGTCGACCGCGTCCTGGCTAGATACAACACTACTCAACTTCAGTTCATGTGCGGCGACCCGGACATTGTGATCATGGATAGGGGCATCGCTCAGAAAAAGTGAATCCCATCGCACGGCTGCGTGCATGTGCGATGTACCGAGGCTTCGGTACATCGTACAGACGCGACCATGGCTACAACCAAGAGGAACCGATCCAACCTCTATACGTCATACAACACGTGCATGCGGAATACGCGTTCCGACATAGCGGAGCACGTGCGACGGCGAGGATTCGAAACCACCATCAACGGTCGGGATATGACAAAGTCGGAGCTGTGCGCCATGCTGTTCACGGACCATGTACCGCAACAACGGATGAGCATAGACAACGCGATGAGGACTCACAGTCTGGGGCAATTGCAGAACATGTGCACCGAAAAAGGTATTCCTTACGTGAATGAGCGAGGCATACCACTGACCAAGCACGCGCTGTGCGAGACGTTGTTCAACCCGGCCGAGCGTACGCTCCAAGAGATACTTCAGCCTAAAGAAAATGATTGCACCATGAGCGGCTCACCCCACCACGAGGCCGTCGACCGCGTCCTGGCTAGATACAACACTACTCAACTTCAGTTCATGTGCGGCGACCCGGACATTGTGATCATGGATAGGGGCATCGCTCAGAAAAAGTGAATCCCATCGCACGGCTGCGTGCATGTGCGATGTACCGAAGCTTCGGTACATCGTACAGACGCGACCATGGCTACAACCAAGAGGAACCGATCCAACCTCTATACGTCATACAACACGTGCATGCGGAATACGCGTTCCGACATAGCGGAGCACGTGCGACGGCAAGGATTCGAAACCACCATCAACGGTCGGGATATGACAAAGTCGGAGCTGTGCGCCATGCTGTTCACGGACCATGTACCGCAACAACGGATGAGCATAGACAACGCGATGAGGACTCACAGTCTGGGGCAATTGCAGAACATGTGCTGTTAGGGTGGTGATCACTCTAACTTATTTTGCAAGGACCACACTGGAGACAAGTTAGTCGTTTTAGACACCTGCGGGTGGAGAGTTCACTCGTCGCTGTGCTCTCAGCGATGATCGAATGAAGTCTGACTTAGGCCTCGTCAGGCGCTTATTTATTGAGAGAAACAAAGTGGGGTTGAAAGTGGGGGTTTGGGAATACACAGGTTGGGGTGAAGCAGCCGGTCCCTGCTGATCAAAGCATAGCAGGGGACCTTTTACGACGTTCTGTAAACAAAGCAACTTTGATTGCTTCCTCTGCAGCTAGTCAATAAGTTGAAATGATCTTAGCACTTTGGTAAACTAATTTTGTCTAGACAGGACAAACTAGTTAAATTATTACAGGTTATATTCCAACATAATCATACGATGAAGATATTCTGCAAACCCTAACATATCCCTCCTGTTTTATCATATGATTATGTCACCCTCGATCAATCAAACGCAAGTAAGAAAATACAATGAAAGCAATAACTTCCAGTGAAGGTGAGGTTTTCCCACAATACTCCAGTCCAAAGTATGTGCAACTCAAAAAACCTGCGGCCAGATTATGTGCAGGAAAAGAGTTACACGGTCCCTCTGCCTTAGGCGACCAGACTGTTATCAATCAAGATAAAAATTGCTCGTGATTGTTCAGCCGTTGGGGGCTTGGCACGCCCACTGGTGGAGGGTGAGCACGATTCTCACCCCCTTCGCAGATCTGCTCCGTCCGGGGAGAACTCTGGAATGTCTGCTGCGTGGTCGTTGTCTTCAGTGGCTCAGGGTGGACTACCTGGCCACCAAGGGGGAAGAGGATTATTCTGCCTCTGTATGAACTGGGGCGGGGACTGTCGATGGCTGGTCTGGTTCCTTGCAGGAACCCTTCACTGGGGCGCACTGGAACAGATGATACCACGATCCTCCTTTGCCGGCCAGCCGGACGGCATTTGAGATGCGCTCCACCAATTTATAGGGTCCAGTCGACGCAGGCTCCGTCCCCCTCCTTCTTGGGAACGTTGGGGTGATCTGGACCTGGATCCGCCACCGAAAGGACAGCAGCACGTCCGGAAAACAGCAAAAAAAACCAGCACCTTTTCTGCAACCTTTGCATTAGTCATTTGAGATGTTCTGCTCCTCTCATCACTGTTTTGGTTGCCCTGGTTACAGAGGCGTTGCTACACCAAAGGGAGGGAAGATTGTGTCTGTAGCAACGTTGATTAGCTAAGGAATGTAGTGTGGTGTGAACTAGCACTCCATTGTCGGCCCGTGACCCCCGCAGAGTTTGTCCATCTGTTCTCCTCCAGTTGTTGGCCGAGCCGTCCGCGAGTGAGATCAGATAACTTCAATTGCCACTTTCCTGTGGAACAATGCAACTAAACCTTGGCTAGACTTTATCTACTTAGTAAATTAACACGCAATAAGAATGAGTGACTTGTCCTAAACACTTGAACAAACATTGAGTAAATATGGGATAACTTCTAACCATCTATGAACCAAACCTACAGTTAACTAAAAGGAATGAAGTTTCTTTCAACCAAATAAGAACCTTTTGCCTATGCAAATAAGCTCTGCTCATTGTTAGTGAAGGCTTCTTACAGAAACAAAAACACACAGATAACATAAGGACAGGAAGGACACATATGGCTGACAGGGATCAAAAAAGACTAAAGAGACTTCCCTGTCACTAAAGAGAAAGAACGTAGATAAAAGGAAAGCCATAAACTCGTAAAGACAAGGCCTACAGGTCTGGCAGGCCAAGGCTTCACTTAAATTATTCCAACATTTCCCTCCTGCTTATCACGCATTTGCTAAATTTTTACATTACCAAACACAACCACTTCACTTGATTTTCAGTTGTCGGATCACAAGTATGCGCACAAATATTTCCACCAAAGAGGATAAATGTTGCGACATCATTATTCGGAAACACACAGATCTGGGAAAAAGTCTGCAAACTCAAGTGCAAAAATTGCATCACCATCATCGATATCATCAACATGCTGCCGTTCAGACCTTAGGCATACCCGGGCCATCTCGTCGTCCATGGGCGAGATTGCTGTAGTGATAAGACGATTAAACAGAGCACGGAGACATGGAATACAACAACATCCACACAAGGTGAGTATAGCAGTTATTGAGGACACAAGGGCTTCATACTTCCCAAAAGCAGTCATCCACTTGTTGTGCTCTTTCAGCCTCGTGTTGAGGGATTGCAAGTTTGCAATCATCTTCGTCAGGCTCCCATCAGGGGCGGTGTCATTCTGGATGAAGGTGCAGCATTGTTCCCTGAACATTGCGCAGACCCTTCCTTTCCCAGACGACAACAACATAACAAGAGCATTGCGGTTCTGGATTGACCTTAGGGAAGGCATGGCTAGCTGTTCGTGCACTGCCTCAAGTCCCGCTTGTGTCCGTTTGCCCAAATTGTCCCTAGGTGTGAGTGCGAGTGCAAATGGTTGTTTGTCTCTGTGTGCCCTGCGATTGGCTGGCAACCGGTTCAGGGTGTCCCCCGCCTACTGCCCGATGACGGCTGGGATAGGCTCCAGCACGCCCGCGACCCCAGTGGGGACTAAGCGGTACAGAAAATGGATGGATGGATGAATTCTTATTAATCAGGAACTCCTCTGGGGACTCTAATTGCATCAATGTCAGTCAGATCATCGTCGCCTCTCAAATTTAAAGACATTATGTTTTTGTTTTTTCCAGCTTTTTCCCAGATCTTGGCATGTTGGTACATATACAATTTTGGTTGACTACATTCTCTAAAAGCAATGGTTTCTTTTCTTTTTCTTCCATTCAACGGATATTATATAGAACACTCTGTCGCACATTTCCACAATCAGTAAACAACCTATCCACATTCATTTTCGAGATATTGATTCCATTCTTTAACATCTACAGCAGTTGTTGACAAACTATTATTTCTTTACATAACCCCTCTGCCACTGTTAAGGCATTCAATGTTTATTTTGAAGCCGATTCAATCCATTTTTAGAATGCATCTATTATGACCAGGCATTATAACCCTGTGGATTGTGTTAAGCACATGTTAAACAAGCTCTAAAAAAATTTTCATAAAGGTTTTGAATATGAATCAAATTCATATGTTGTATAAAGCTGACTGAACTGCCCTTCCATCCCCCCTGTTGAGCCAGGTGTCAACGGCACGTGACAACACCATGGCTCAATACAGCTGCCCATTTGTATCGTTTCCTTTCCTTTCTCAACGTGACAACCCAATCCACCAATCGAATAAAAAAAAAAAAATGAACAAAATAACTGCTGGTAAAATAATATAATAGTTAACTGTTGTAGTTCCATAACTTTAACAAACTCAATCGCTCTCTTATTCTCAAATTTTAAATTTAGCTTCGAAATGTCGGTATTTCATAATTGTACATCATCTAATTCCAGAAAGCAAGTTCTTTCCATCTCTCAAATTTTGTCTAACCAAGGCTAGGCACTAAAGGAGCGTGGACCAGTTACTGCCCATAAACAAATTGCTCGCCTTTTTTTTTTTTTTTTTTCTTCCTTCCTATCTTAACAAAATCGGTTTTGTTTTGCGGTGCAAATCAGATAGACTACAGATAAATAAATTCTTTAGTGCACCTATATTAGCGAATTTAATCCTTTTAACATACCACAACACACAGACAACACAAAAACAGTAGAGACACAGCTCACAAACAATACCAACAAACAACGCTGCGCAGACGTCATCCTCTATTTTGACGTGTTGGTTATACTTTTTCTTTTTCTTTTTTCTTTCCTCAGTGCCTTTTATTCTTCGTGCAACTATTGTCACACCTTCCCTAGGCATCACTTGCCACCACGCACTCAGCACACCCCTGGAGTGGGTACGACCCTACTCCGCGCGCAGCCACAGCAAGGGAAGCAAGAGGGGGGGGGCCGGCATTTTCATACTGATTTATCCCAGCCTGGCCAGTACTGGGACAATCAATGCCGCCGACCCCCACTCGCGCCAACCCAGCAAACAGCTACCCGCAGAGTCCAGAGCCCCACACCTACATCAGTCTCCCCCACAATCAAATTACAATATCAATCACCACAGGAGCCGGCTCCTACACCCTTTTCACACCACAATACCACACTCCCCCCTCCACAGTCCAGTCTAAGTGGAGACAATGGAAGGCAGGAAGGCACAGGTGAGACACCGAAGGAGCAAGCTCCAGCAGTCCTCCCACTAACCAATTACAACATACAACAAAAGCACAAATCACTTATGTCTGTTTGGGAGGATCACAACAGCCAAACGTTACAAATGACAAACCACAAGACACAGGTCTGGGAACCACATCAACGACCGCCAAACGCAAATGCCGGGTCAAGGACTGTTCTTCGTCTGTTCTTTGCAACTCCTGTCAAAAGCAACCTTTATTTTTCTTTCGTTTGTATTTGCTCGGGTTTTTTATTTCCCTTCCTAGCATCTAACTTACTCAAAATAATTCTTCCTTCAAAGTCGCTCAACTACTTGCCCATAGCAGTCTCCAACAACTTCAATCATTCAACCTGTATTTTCCCTTCAGTCGGGCATTCAGTCATCAATGCTCATTTGCATCTCTCACACAGTCTCCAAAAAGGAGTCTTTCCATCACATTGGTCCCAATTCATCCAAGCACTCCACACAACATTCACATACCATTTTCAATTCAAGGTTCCTGATAGAACAATCCACTAATCCCAAAAAAACTCAATACAATAAAAACGGCTGGCAAATTAATTAAATTAAGCTTTTTCTTTGTTTTCAAATTTAAAGAACTCAATCTCTCAGATTCAGCTTGCATATAGAATATCGTATAATCTTAAAACACAACCAATCAATAATTTCTATTAAATGTAGCATACAATATCTCTGTATTAGCATGAGCGGTCAAAAAAGGGGGGGGGGAAGCTTGACATGTTGAAAATTTGGCTTTTCCTCTGCCTCTTCCTCCACCCATTGATTGATATTGTTTTGCACGACGACACGCTCTCGCCAAGTGGCCCCGTTTCCCACAGTTCCAACAGTCCAAATTTGAGCTGGAGTTTGAATTGAATGGCGGCCTGCCGCCTTGTTGGTCTCTAATGCAGGTTTAAATTGACCTTCCACCAAATTCTCTTTGCAGTCAGTTTATCCTACCAGTCGCACTCTCTCAACCACACAACATTCATGCAAACAGCTTGGAACAACGGACAAAAAAAAAGAATCCACGCCCTTCTTCACTTAAGAAAAAGAAGCTCTGTTCTTTTTCTTAGCCCGTTCCTTCCACTGGGACTTGAACCCCAGCTGTTTCATAGCTTGGAAACACCAAAGCCGTATCTCATAGCTCGGACAAACCAAAGCCGCATCTCATAGCTAGGACAAACCAAAGCCGTATCTCATAGCTCGGACAAACCAAAGCCGTATCTCATAGCTAGGACAAACCAAAGCCGTATCTCATAGCTCGGACAAACCAAAGCCGTATCTCATAGCTAGGACAAACCAAAGCCGTATCTCATAGCTCGGACAAACCTAAGCCGTATCTGCGCTTTTTTCCATGACTTACTTGTCTCCTCGGTCCGCTGCAATGTGGGACCCCGTCAAACCACCTCTGACAGACGAAGGCAGACCTAAGATGCTGGCCCAGCGAAGAAATTCTCTTCCCAGGACTTTCTTTTCCAGGTCCCCATAAAGGACGCTGGCTTGTCGACAATGCAGCACGTCCTCCTCCGTCAGCCAGATGGCGGGTATGAGGGTCCCGGGTTTCGGCACCAAAAATGTTAGGGTGGTGATCACTCTAACTTATTTTGCAAGGACCACACTGGAGACAAGTTAGTCGTTTTAGACACCTGCGGGTGGAGAGTTCACTCGTCGCTGTGCTCTCAGCGATGATCGAATGAAGTCTGACTTAGGCCTCGTCAGGCGCTTATTTATTGAGAGAAACAAAGTGGGGTTGAAAGTGGGGGTTTGGGAATACACAGGTTGGGGTGAAGCAGCCGGTCCCTGCTGATCAAAGCATAGCAGGGGACCTTTTACGACGTTCTGTAAACAAAGCAACTTTGATTGCTTCCTCTGCAGCTAGTCAATAAGTTGAAATGATCTTAGCACTTTGGTAAACTAATTTTGTCTAGACAGGACAAACTAGTTAAATTATTACAGGTTATATTCCAACATAATCATACGATGAAGATATTCTGCAAACCCGAACATGTGCACCGAAAAAGGTATTCCTTACGTGAATGAGCGAGGCATACCACTGACCAAGCACGCGCTGTGCGAGACGTTGTTCAACCCGGCCGAGCGTACGCTCCAAGAGATACTTCAGCCTAAAGAAAATGATTGCACCATGAGCGGCTCACCCCACCACGAGGCCGTCGACCGCGTCCTGGCTAGATACAACACTACTCAACTTCAGTTCATGTGCGGCGACCCGGACATTGTGATCATGGATAGGGGCATCGCTCAGAAAAAGTGAATCCCATCGCACGGCTGCGTGCATGTGCGATGTACCGAGGCTTCGGTACATCGTACAGACGCGACCATGGCTACAACCAAGAGGAACCGATCCAACCTCTATACGTCATACAACACGTGCATGCGGAATACGCGTTCCGACATAGCGGAGCACGTGCGACGGCAAGGATTCGAAACCACCATCAACGGTCGGGATATGACAAAGTCGGAGCTGTGCGCCATGCTGTTCACGGACCATGTACCGCAACAACGGATGAGCATAGACAACGCGATGAGGACTCACAGTCTGGGGCAATTGCAGAACATGTGCACCGAAAAAGGTATTC